>NW_027526233.1:87490335-88690335 GCF_048455015.1 Haemaphysalis longicornis
GTACAGTTCTTACACCTCTACATTCACCCAAAATAAAACGGATTTTGGAATAGTTTGATAAGAAAACAGATTTCTCCCCCATTATGAGTTTGTAAAATAGCACTCGATTTTTACCCCATGATTTAAAAATTACATATAAAATCCGACAACAAACACACCATATATGACAAGCAGGAGTTTGGAGCCAATTATCCAGAAGCATGACTGAGACCCACTTGAATATTTTGAGTAATATTTTGATAATTGGAATTCAATACAACTAACGAAGGCTCAAAATATTTTGCAGCTGTGACGGAAAATAAGGTCCTTTGCGAATCAAGTGCTTGTACAAAAAGAGGTAAGTCTGGGAGAGAGTGCAGGGAATAGGGATAAAATAGTGTACACAAGTTTGGTTTTTTAACGTGCGATATAAACACTTTACTGACTATGAGCGTAGAACAGAAATATGTTTTAATTGAGTAATATTTCATCGCTGAAGACTTTCCTGGTAGCTCAAAAAATCTATAAATGCTGTCCATAAACCTCTAATGTAAAATGCTGACTTATCGTGTCATAAAAGTTTGTTACCGCTCCTTGAAATCAGACATGAATCTGTTAAGCAATAAGGTAAAACGTGGCTAAAAGTCATATAAGTTAAATTGGCCTGTCTATCGCACAGAACGTTCTGTATGTTGGCCCGTCTAGGGACCTCACCTTACTAGGAAAAAAGTCATTGGCCGACATTGTTTCACTTCTATCAGAAGCGGCAAACCCGTGTTTTCCGAGTGGCTTGCGGCCGTCTATATGCCACTTTTTGCAGTACAATTGTTCAAGGTCACAAGGACCTCGTGGCTGGCTGCTGAAAGTGAAGTATGCTTCTGGCAGCATATCAGCGCAAAAGGACGCCTGAACAGCCCGTACTATTATACATCCATCCTTCCCACCGAGTCATACTGCTCGGTTTCTTCCGTGCAGAACACCTAAAACGACACTTTCCGTTAATAAATATGATCTCTTAATGTTTATAATAAAGATTTTGGGAAATATAACTACTTTTATCCCAAAAATAAACTTGTAAGGAAACCGCATCATCCCTACACTCTTAGGTAAAAAGGGCCAGAAGTACGTCTTCGGGGGGCTAGCGGACTTTTCCACAATCATTACACCCCTTGTTGAGTAAATGTGATCGGACAAAGGGTTAGTTCGTACCAATAATCCCCAAGTACGAACACATGCAAGGGAGTCACAGGAAGAAAATTAAAATCGAAACCTGCAGGGGTCAAACCAACCAGTGCGGCAGCAGTACCCAAGGGATCTAATACAATACTACTCATACACACGGCCAGACGGGAGTGCTGGAAAAAAATGCGTAGTAATAAAGTGTAATGCGGGCAAAACTGCGCCAAACACGACGATTCATTGCAACGGCCCGAATTACTGTCCGTGCAAGTGATCATGACCGTGATTTTTATTACGTGCTCTGCTTTTGCTAGGGGCTGTTGCTCAGCATAATTCCGAGTTGAGCCGCACAACCATAGCTTTTCATCGTAAAGAACGAAAACTCGTCGCATAGTTGCGACGGGTGGCTGTTTGATCGGACGACTAATTTGTTTTCGTGTAAATTAGCGCGGACTAACTTTGCTCTTAGGGTTCGCTAGAAATGTTACGTTCTTTGGTATCGTACACACCGAACACCAATAGGCCGAAATGGGAGTAAATAGTTTGTTTTATAACTACATCCCGAGTCGGAGTATCCAATACTCCTTACATGGGACTATCGTGATACTCCCAGTATTTCCGCAGTTTAATTAGTAGTATATTGCAGTAAGATTTTAGCGCCACTAAAAATGAGATTTCAAGGTGCGCATTGGGCGTATATTATTTTTTCCAAGTACGAGTTTTCGGGAGGCGCTTTGGCAGTGGTGTTGTGCTGCAGGCTGATCTTCATGCGGTATTTTGGGTGTTTCATTTAGGCGCTATGTGATAGTTTGTGACAGTGTTTGGAAGCCCCCATACGGCGTATAGCCCGTATTTATTTGAGGAGTGCCCTGTAACCGCTTTGGGCACAATTTCGAGATTTTTTAAAACATATCAAAACAAAACGCAAGGGTCTGTTTATTGCACACAGACCATTTATTGCATAAAAATTACATACATACAAACATGCTTCTAAACACATAAATAGGCCCACAATATAAAACCCCTATTAACAAATTACGTAAATCGAAAATACGAGATAAATTGGTAAACACTTCACCTAATGGAGCTGTCTTAGCGAAAAAAATGAAGGAAACTCGTACTAACGCTAAAGACTTGAAGGTAGCGACGCCGTACGCGACATTTGCGTTTATCCTTTTTTTTTTCGCCTAACCCCGTTGTTTCAGCCTCGTCGCTGTACGAGGGACCACAGCTGGAAGTTTTCGTTCCTCTATCGAACACGGTTATGCGTCGTACGTGTACTCGTGGCCTTCCTTCGTTGCGCACGCTTATCGCTGTGGCAGCGGCCTTCTCGCCTTCCTCCGCCACGTCCCGCGCACGGGTCCAGGGCAGGTCTTCTTTCCCTACTTGCCTATATTTCCACTGCCGCCTATTTCTCCCCGTTATCGGGCAGCTCTTCCGTGCCGGGAGCTCCCGCGCTCAAGGGCAGAACTGCCACAGCACGGAGACTGCCTGAGGTAGCGTAATGTAGCTTGCGCAACAAAAATGCAAGTCATTTGCAAACAGTGAAGTCTACTAAGCATTCATAATTCCGTGGCTCGCTTGCAGTGGCTCGCCAAACACTGACTTTGCCGCTGCCTCTGGCATGCTTCCAACAATGCCACGGGGGCCATTACAGAGATAACAGGGATCCTAAAATCTACAATAACAAGTACAGGCGCATGATGTACAAAGTCCTAAAAAAAACGGCATTGTGATGACACGGCACTTGCCACTCTGTGCTCAAAGTGTGTAATGTCTGAAATTTTATTTAAAGATATAAAAAACTGCTCTTAGATCTCAGACACTTCCGCTGACTGGCTTTTCAAAGACATGGAGTTCTAGACGCACCGTTGGTCCTAACGGAACGCACCCCTCAAACGCTCAAAACGCTCAAAATGCTTCTCCATCGCCCTCTTTTCCCCTTGTGTAGTGTTGTGTTAGCAGTACCCTCTCTCCCCCCCTCCGCGCGCCTCGGCTTCTCTGCCACTAAAGTTGCGAATAGATTTCCGTCATTTTTACACATCCGCTAACTGAACATGGTTTCCAGTGCTGCCAAACGAAGCAGACGTCCGGCGACCCCACAGAATACTCCCCAAAGTGGCACCTGCTGGTTTATTTCGCACCCACCTAGCGCATGGAGAGCTTCTTTTGTCGACCTTATATCCATTTTGCTATTATAACGATTAAAGATTATTTCTGCTAAATCTGCACATTTGTAGAAATTCAGGGCTTTGCAAGGTCGTGGTTATAGGGGTACTTCGCAAAAGATTTTATTTCTTAACAAATAGCGCACACAAACAGGAAGAGAAAAAACACGGACAGGCCCTTCTAAAACTTCAATTCTGATGAACCAAAAAGCCTTTTTATACCTGACATTTCTCCGCACAACAATGAAATAAACAAATATCGGCGCCCACAATACCGTGTGTTCACTCTCAGTCCCCTGCCTCCTTTTCGTGTCCTAATTTGCGTGCGCTTTTTGTCAAGATGAGTCAATTCAACAAACCCGGCTTGAAGTGTTTTAAAGAACGCTACGCAATAAAGAAAAGCTACCGCGGGAGGATAGCGTCCAAAATGCCCGCTAGCGTGTACGAATCCAGTTTTAGCGCATATTATCAAAGTTAAATCTGGAATTTCGTTAATATTTTCGTTTACATGGTGAGTTCTGTTCCTGCAAGCAGGATTCCAGCACACAATCTTTAGATAAACAATAATGCCAGACCATATAAAGCCATCCAGCTTCAAAAAACACTGAAGTGTCGTCACTCGCGCCGGGAAATTGCCAGCCTACACAAGACTCAATTTTGTTAGCTTTGTCCTTACACATTCCTCGAAATGTACCCACTTGTTTCTTTTTTTTTTTATCACCACTCAGCGAAATTTTGGCCACTGTGGCTAGTTATTCTCTATTTTCCGATGAAGTGGATTGAAATGAATCAATGCCGTCACTGCGTATCGTAGCTGCCCCGACCGTCCGCAAAAACAACGCATCCCCACGCGTCGCCAGTGCACTCGTACCCCGTACTCGTAGAGTCGACCTGCCCTTAGAGAGTGCACCCTAGGCAGTTATCAATTAGCGCTTCGCAAGCCTACCATACTTGTTCGCGGTCCGACGTGCCGACCAACCGAGTCAACAGCATATCGCCTCGCGTCGGCCGTACTCGCGTCTCGAGTACTTGTGCAGTTGAATGAGAGCGTGCTACCGTCGTCGTGATTACAAAATCAGCCGTAGTGTCAATACCGTGCTCGCTCGAGGATTGGCGATCCATTGCGCACACGGGCCACCGATCTCTTCGAATTTGCTCTTTTTTCTCGCCAAGAGAAAGCTCCCTCAGCTTCTCTCATTTTCAGAATACGTGAAAGCAATTATTCATGCAAGAGGAACAAATTACGCTGCTTATTAGCGTGAGTCCGCAAGTTAAAAGCCTGCTGATGAAAGCCATGCGCAAACCACACCATGACTCTAACAACACCAATGGACTCCTGACTATAACGACAACACAGTAGCGAAGACTTGGGGAGGCTGTCCACTAGGTACTGGTTGGACGGAGCTGCGTGTATTCAAGCGGTTTAAATAAAAACACTCCACTCGTGTGGTGCCTAAAGTTAGGTCACAATATACATATTTTAGCGTACCCCAGGTTGAAACAAAATTTGATGCAGGTGAATTTTTATTGCAGTTGAACTTTTACTTTTTCGAAAGACAAGGGAAGCGATAAAAAAAAATATTATCATCCCGGCATGCGCGGTATAGGGAAGATAAGTACGGGTATTTGTCCTACAGCAGCGTTGGCACAGAATGTTTACCTCCCCTCAGGCTTTGACCTCCACCGGAGCTTCGCCATAATTTTATGCTACTCGTCTTTGTCAGCCTTCAAATACCAAGCTATTTTAAGGATACTCTTTTTACAGTGTTTGCAATGAAGCGTTTGCTGCACGGGTTTTACAACGGTGCCTTTTTGAAACTGCAGCCCAAGCGATCCTGGCTTCCATGGATAAAAAGGTAGATCCTTGTGAGGACTTTTATTCCTTCGTATGCGGCAAGCAAATACAAGAAATTGAAGGTGACCGAGAGGGATCTACTCTCCAGTTTAACTTATCAGTCAGTGAACTCTCCAAAGTATACAGTATGTATGAGTTTTTTCCCATATTCAACATTCAAGAATTTTGTGTGAGAGTGGTATTCAACATAACTAAATTGAGAACCACCGTATTTGTGAGCATTTATTTAGTTATTTCTCATATTTTCTTCAAGGGTTGCTTCTAGGGACATTACATGAGGGGTGGGGTGCCTATTGTTGAACATTTAAAGGGTGATGTGCAGCAAACACTGTAAACAGCAAACAGACGTCTACGTAACCAAAGACACAAAAATGTGTGAACTCACGCAAAATGTTACGTACACGCGCCGAAGAATTTACATGGTTTCGGTTTGCGGAGATATAATAGCAGTAGCACAAATAATTGGCAACTACAAGTGAACAGCAGATACAAAAGCCCAGCCGCCGGAATTTGCGCGCAAATCAACATAAGCATGTGATACGGTTCGAATAAAAAAATTAGAGCTTAAAAACCGTAAACACAAATTGTAAATCGGGTTTGTTAATTGTTGTTAGTAATGTTTTGAATGCTACTGTCTTTTTGTACTAACAATGTCATCGGGTAGAATGTTCCAGCTTTTATCATTTCAAATAAAGAATGACTGCGCAAACGTGTTGCTTTTGGGGCACGGGTATAGTACATACTCTCAGTTGCTACTACGATCAGTAGAAACGGGGCGTGGTGTGATGTACATGCTCGGTGGGAATGCGCTGTAGAATATGTGAAAGTGAGTGGCTAACGGGAGTGAGGACAGATTGTGTTTTTTAATCCCGTAGCACTGGTAAACGATAAGTAATCTGAGAACGCGCACCTGGCAGAGTGGCTCTGAATAGCCTAAACGTTTTGCACTACGTAATTCAGGTGTGGGTGCCACACTGTTACCGAGTACTCAAGTTTGGCTCAGACTAACGTGGGGAAGGCCGGCATTTTTGAGGGTATACAAGGAAACTTCAAGTTACGCTGTGAGTAACCAAGGGATCTATTAGCTGCATAATTCTTATGGTTATTATGAACTGCGGGAGATAGATTGTTCGTAATGTGTACGCCGAGCTATTTGTAGCAATTATTAGATTGTAGGAAGTAACCGCACAGTGCGTAGTTGAACGGAAATGGGTAAGTGCGTCTATGAAAGGAAAGTGATATACACGTAGACACATTTAAAGATATTTGCCACATCCGGCTCCAAAGTTTCGTGGCTTTAAGGTATCTCTGTAAGGATAATTAATCGGCTTGTCTGGTGATGTTTGCGTGAAGATCGCAGTCGTCTGCAAATAGCCGGATTTTGTGGGTAACGTATTGCGGAAGGGCATTGATGTATGTCAAGATTAGGTGACCAAATACAGTTCGTTGAGGTAGGCCGCAAACGACGGTTGAAGGTCTAGATCGGCCTTTCTTTATAATGGCCAACTGTGTTTTATTACTAACACAGATAGATCAAAGTTAAGCAAAGAATGTTTGGTCATTAGGTGGCAATGTGGAACTTGGTCATAAGCCTTTTCGTATTGGCGGAAAACAGAATCTGTCTGGATATTGTGGTCGAGATGTGCATGCGAATCATGAATGAAGGGGGCAAGTTGCGTTTCACACGGACCTGCCTTTCCAGAAACAATGTTATGAAGAGTGGATGGAGCTGCAGTGTTTTAGGTCTTTGATTATGTTGACGAATAAGATTTGATACATAATTTTGGATGAGGCACTTGTTATAAATATGGGTCTGTAGTTATATGGGGATAATTTATTGCCACTCTTAAATGGCGGAGTGATTTTACACATCTTACAATCCTCCGGTATGTCACCCAATGAAAGTGACCGAGACAAGAGTAATGCTAGGGCAGAAGAAATGATCAGCTTCGTATTTTTCAATATTTTGCGGTTTATATTGTCACTTTCACCTGTACGTGAAGTTTTCATGATGCTAATTATGTCAAATATTCCGTTCGCAGAACTGGAGATGGGTAGCATTGGATTTGCTATGCAATATCAGTATTACAAGCTACGTTAAGTGAGCGATCGATCGTGAAAACAGTACAAAAAAGGTTGTTTAAAGTATGAACCACGTCGACGTCGACTAAATATTCATCGTTCGGACCTGATATTGTTATTGGCATAGGAGTTTCTTGGGTTTATTGTCTTCTAGAAGTTTTTACGGTCACTTTGACAATGCCTGGAAGTGGTGAAAAAAGTCTCATTCAGCATTCTGAACGGGGACCAAAAGGCGTTTAACGGCGTCAGAGTACGCCTCCAAAGAGATGGCGGGTTTTTAGTTCTTGAGCACTAAATAGGCACTTTTTTTAGTTGACTGGATTTTTTTTAGTTGCTCAACAATGGCACCGATACTTCGTTTTTGATGGTTATAGGGACGTTGCGCTGGACAGAGGCTGGTGTGAGCGCAGCACTTTTCCTGGAAAAGTTGTCTCCAGTGCACGCTAGGGCATCGGTAAAGGAGGGGGTATTCCTCGACCCGTTATCGCCCACTACCTGAAGCATGCCGTGACAATGATCTATTAGGTTGACATTGAGACACGGCGTAAAGAAACACGGCCGTGATAAATGCATCTGTTAGTCCCTTCCACTTGTGCTCTGCAAACGGACTGGTGGGCTACAATATCAATAGCTAACGTATTTGCGACTGCGCAAATTAAAGTGTTCCTTCTCGGCCTTGCTACGATAACGTTACCCTAGATGCCTTCTTTGTGTGGGCGACCGTGCGTGGCTCGGGATAATCCAGTCTGTTGCTGTCTAGAAGAGGGCGCCGGAACTTACCTTATATGATTGCCACGAACCGAGCGCGTGGTATGCGTGGCATCTTTCGTGCAAGAAATGACCCCCCGAACCACGATGGTATAGAAAACGGCGCGGCTCCTTGCAAGGCATACATCAGCGTAACGTTCCCATACTGGGTACAAAAGTCTCTTTTAGTTGGCCTAATTTATGCATTATTAACCTTCAGTTGGTTTCACCCGGACAGCTGTGTAATTACCGCTCGTAGTAAGTGTAACATTTCTCCAGCTGGGGACTTATTCTTGTCGTAATGACCATGGTCCTACATCTTAATCTGTTTAGAAGTAGGCCTATCTTGTGGAAAAGTAAAACTAGAAGGCCCGAGGATGCTTTTGTGATTGATTATTTCTTTTAGGTAATGGACAGACTCCAGGCTACTTGAATCGGACACACAGTGGGGTCTAATACGGCAGAAATGCGAATTTTCTCTTGTAGCGTTAGTAATTACTTGGGTTAACTGGTAATTTTGGAAACAGGCTGAGAATTTACTGTATTCGCCGGAATTAGGAGGAACCAAGTTGCACCAGTTTATAGTTGGGTAGTTAAAGTCGCCGATAATTACAAAATTGGCGAGGGGATACGTTTTGTGTAGAGTGTTCAGGGTGTGATAAAGTTTTTGTTAAAACTTTGATCTGATTTCGGAGGACTGTAGCAAACACCTAGTATAATTAAATCATGAGAATTTGCGGTAGCCAAAAACAGGCTTCCAAGGAACCATTACTATCCACCCTAAAATGTCAGCCTGTGGGTTATATCGCGATTAACACTCCGCCACTTCGACAGGATAAACTGTCACAGCGATGCAACGTGAAATCGGAAAGGAATGGCAGAACTTCTGTAGGTTTAACAGAATGTGAAAGCCATGTTTCAGTTAACACCACTGAGTTTTATTACATGATTCAATAATGGGACATATTTTGCGTTGCATCGGCATGAGACGTCGTATGCTGGTGTAGAGGATAGAAAAATCGACGTCATTTATATGATTGGAATGATGGTTTTGGATTTGGCAAGCGGATTAAGTGGCCGCAGATCATGTTGGATGGGTACACAATGGGGATATATCATTTTAAAGCGTTTTTTTCACTTACTTTCTAGCTGCATGGTTGTGGTAGGACTGCTTCCCGACAACAACCTTTTTGTAGCCTAGCTTGAATGGGCCGCCAGTCATGCGCAAAACGTAGCAGCTTTCTCTGAGTAGTGTGGGTTTAAAAGCAATGTTCCTGGCTACACAGTACGGCGTATATTTTAGCTTGAAACCATTCGATAACTCAGATTTTTTTTGTTTTGAACTAAGCAAATAATAATTATTGGGCGATGTTTCCCGGGCTAGAGTTTCCCAATTCAATGTGCACTTTCGATTTCGTTTGTTTGCATGCAAATTTTAAGGTGGTTCCTGCAAATGTCGGTAACTTGTTTTTTGCGGTCTGCCCGCGTTTCTTCTTGCGTTACGGGAATTCGATAAAAGAGGAAGTTACAGCGACGCTACTTGTCCTCAGCATCATTGAGCCAATCTTTCAGGTGGAAGAGTTGATTTTCTGTAACGATGCTGATTTATTCAGAACATCTACGTTGAAACATTTTCCGAAGTTGAAGAGCAAGTGTCCTCAGTTTTCGTGAGGCGATTTTTATGTTCTTTATTGTTAAATGAGTGGTTGTTAGCCGTGCATTTATCGCCATAACTACAGAAAGGATTTCAGCCTGGCATGTTTTGAGTTTGTTTAGAAGCGCGTGAATTGTATGGGCAGTTTGGCTGCTTGCGTTACGTGCTGTGGGGCCGGGGTCAACCTGTATGCCACCTGACAGCAGTAACAGTTTAAAAGTAATGTTCAGGAAATTTAAAATATCCAGTACAGTAACCAAAGACACTGTGGGAGTGGCAGCTGTACCAAAAAAAACAGTTGTAGGTTTTTGCTTGCCGAAGTGGTGTCAGGTGAACGTACCTGCGCAATGAATGTACACGGCGTCAGAGAAAGCTGCATGTTGGCACATCCATCCATCCAACGAAGTGGCGGCTGCGGTACGCACTCTTTTATATATAGTTGAATTGCTTCATTGATGACGGTGATGTTGATGGTCCCAAGAGTACTCTAGGATGGGCGAAGCTGGGGACATCTGTCCGCACTGGCTGTATTGGTGATGCGTTGTCATGCAACGTGAACAAGCGTAGCTATGTTGGGTTGTTGAAGAAATTGTCGAAGGACTCAATTCGGCACGCAGTAGCATGAACCTGCGCAATGAACGCAAACGGTGTCAGGGAACGCCGCATGGGAGATGTCAAACCCTTTTAAGTAAAATAAGAAGATATTTCTTTGTGCTGGAGAATAGTTCTGTTCCCACTGAGAGAATGTGAAAGCTTTAAAGGTTTAACAGAATGTGAAAGCCATGTTTCAGTTAACACCACTGAGTTTTATTACATGATTCAATAATGGGACATATTTTGCGTTGCATCGGCATGAGACGTCGTATGCTGGTGTAGAGGATACAGAAATCGACGTCATTTATATGATTGGAATGATGGTTTTGGATTTGGCAAGCGGATTAAGTGGCCACAGATCATTGGCTGTATTGGTGATGCGTTGTCATGCAACGTGAAGAAGCGTAGCTATGTTGGGTTGTTGAAGAAATTGTCGAAGGA
Source organism: Haemaphysalis longicornis (assembly GCF_048455015.1). Taxonomy (NCBI): domain Eukaryota; kingdom Metazoa; phylum Arthropoda; class Arachnida; order Ixodida; family Ixodidae; genus Haemaphysalis; species Haemaphysalis longicornis. The sequence continues at coordinate 87,501,035 of NW_027526233.1, forward strand.
CTGAATTCGGCACGCAGTAGCATGAACCTGCGCAATGAACGCAAACGGTGTCAGGGAACGCCGCATGCGAGATGTCAAACCCTTTTAAGTAAAATAAGAAGATATTTCGTGGTGCTGGAGAATAGTTCTGTTCCCACTGAGAGAAAAGACACAGAAAATTTGGCTGTGGAATAGGGCAAATACTCTTGTTTGTTCCCTGACCCAGTCCACTCTCTTCTTGTTCCTTAATATTACACGGATCATCTTTCGTTCCATTGCACGCTGACTGGTTCTCAATTTAAGTTGAACCCTCTTAGTGAGCCCCCAAGCTTCTGCCCCGTAGGTGTGTACCGGTAAGATGCAGCTGTCATATACTTTCTTCTTCGGCGCTATGGTAGGCTGCCATTCATTATCTGGAAATATCTGCCGTATGCACTACACCCCATTCCTATACCTCTAATTATCTCTGCCTCATGGTTGGGATCCGGGGTCACAACTTGTCTGAAGTAGATATATTCGCTTCACCGCACGGGGCACCTTGAGCCATCTTGGTGACGGTACTGGCGATACCGCGGACCCCGAGCCCCCAAACATAAGCTGGATCCAACCATGGCGATGTGTTTATAGGTGGAGGGTTAGAAACCACGAACGGTGGCCGTCGGAGCCTTGGTCAAGCTCCGGCCGATGGGCGCCCTGCCTGTCTACCAGGCAGGGAGCTCCGGGACCTCTTTGACTACCAGGGTAAGGTCAAAGGAGAAAGTACCCCCGTCTCCTCTCTTTCCAATGTATCATATGGCATTTTCCAAACCCCCCCCCCAAACGTGATTGGCCCCCGAAAAGGGGCCGCACCGAAGTTTCGTTCCCACCTCTTCCAACAAATGTCTTGTCAACAACCGTGAATAACTATGCTCGTTTTCTTGTGATTGAGTCAGCTGACTCAGCAAGACCTGTCGCTTCCATGTGCGTATTCTTGATTTCTAAATTTCTGCAAAGCACCTTAGGTGGCAAATATCAAGCTAAAAAGCTCAGGACCGGAGAAATCCTTGTAGAACTCAATTCCGAACAACAAGCCCGCACTCTTCTTGCACAAACCCGCATCCATGATCTGGACATCAGGGTCACGCCCCACAGAAGCCTAAACAGCTCCCAGGGTGTGATTTCTGAGACAGACCTCCTGACGGAAACAGATGCCGACCTTCTCGAAGGTTTAAAGGATCAGGGCGTCACAGCTGTGCGACGCATCACGAAGCGCAGGGACGACAAGATAATCCCGACCAAACACATTATCCTGACGTTTGACCGCTCGGCACTTCCACAATATATAAATACAGGCTTCATTCGATGCTCCATTCGTCCTTACATTCCGAACCCACGCCGCTGCTTCAAGTGCCAGCGATTCGGGCACGGTACAAACTCTTGCCGTGGCCGAACGACCTGTGCAAAATGCGCGGCGTACGATCACCCCAGCGACAACTGCCCATCCGACACCCTCACTTGTGTGAACTGCGGGGTACCGCATGCAGCGTACTCCCACAAATGTGAAAAATTTCAAACAGAAAAAAAGATCATTACCATCAAGATCACTGAGAACATCACCTTCCCAGAGGCGCGAAAGAGGTTCGCCTCTTTCCCCCTGGGGAGGTACGCCTACGCAGCTCGCCGGGGGGCGGAGCGGCATCTGGTTTCGGCTGGGACCCAGTACCGCGAGTCGGACTTGGTCCCACTCCCGCCCCCCCCTGGGTTGCCTCATGCAGCCCAACCCGGCACCACGCCGGTTGCTGAGGCAGCAGCGGTTGTGGTGCCAACCATCTCTGTTGGGACCGATGCCGCTCCCGCCTCTGCCTGCCCGTCCTCCAGTGCGTTGGAGGGTGCCGAGGGGATGGACACCGGGGGCCCTGCATCGGCTCCCGCCGCCACCGCACCGCCCGTGCCACCTCTGGTGTCCCGGACGCCCTCGGCGGTGGCGGCTCAAACGAAGGGCTCCCGAAAGGGGGCCAAGTCCTAAGGGCCTGGTCCTCCGGGCACCCTTCTGGCATCCGACGAGGAAATGGATGTCGCGCCGTTCCTGCCTGCAACGCAGCGCAAGGAGCGGCCTCCGATGTCCAAGCCGACAGAAAAGCCTAAAAATCCTAGAATAACAGCCCCGAAAGACGACACATGAACAAACAGACACACACACTCCAGTTATTCTTAAATTTAAATAATGGGAACAGAAAACATCATCCAATGGAACTGCAGAGGCCTCCTTAAAAATCTTGACGATGTGTATGAGATTCTGCATGCCAGTCAGCCAAGTGTCATGTTTCTCCAGGAAACCCACCTCAATTCTAAACAAACAAATTTCTTAAATCGGTACGTGGTATTCAGAAAGGACAGGGTTGGCTGCACACACTCTTCAGGAGGTGTGGCAATTGTCGCCCTGAAATCCTTAGCCTGCCACCCTGTCACTCTGAACACTGTCCCTGAGGCTGTAGCAATCCGTACGATAATATTTAATAGGTTGATAACGGTATGCTCCATTTACATTCCTCCTGATTTTGCACTTCTGAGCTCTGATTACGAGGCACTGGTTGACCAGCTGCCCGAACCACACATACTAACAGGCGACCTTAATGCGCACAACTCTCTTTGGGTCTCCTCCAGAACGGATGCCCGAGGTCGCCTGATAGAGAAGTTTCTTACATCCTCCGGAGCATGCCTTTTCAACAAAAAACAGCCTACATACCATAACTTAGGACACAATACATACTCGCATCTTGACTTGGCGATTGGTTCCGCAGTTCTCTTTCCATGTCTTGAGTGGGGTGTGGGCACAGACCCATATGGTAGTGACCATTTCCCCACTTCCCTAACGTACATAGGTAAAGGCCCAAGCAGTCCATCTTCCCATAATAGGTTTAATGAATCAAAAGCAAACTGGAGCACATTCACAGAAACATCTAAACTACACCACGCAACCATAAAACGCCTACACGTGGAGGAAGCAGCCCAACTCGTCACGGCACACATTCATTCACGCCGCCGAAAAGTCCATGCCCCAGGCCTCCAGTGTGTCCCGCAACCCAAGGAGGCCGTGGTGGAACGAGTACTGTAGGCGGGCGCGAAGGGCCCAGAACAAGGCGTGGGGTGTCCTTCGCCGGTACCCCACGTCAGATAACCTCATTTCCTTTAAACGGGCAAAGGCTTTTGGGAAGCGAGTGCGTCGTGAGGCGAAAAGGGAGAGTTGGCACACCTTCCTCACATCCATCAACTCATACACTGACACACACAAAGTCTGGACACGAATACGAAAACTAAAAGGACAACAGACACACAGCCTGCCCCGGGTTAGTACAACAGGAGACACACTGGAAGACCAGGCCAACACGCTTGCACAACACTTCGAACACGTGTCCAGCTCAGCACACTACACAAACACTTTCATGAAACACAAAACATCTGCGGAGAAGTCACTGCGTGATAGCAACAAGTCGCACACTTCTTACAATTCTCCTTTTTCAATTTATGAGGTGAAGGCTGCTTTGACCACATGTAAACCTTCATCTCCAGGTGCAGATAAGATTACTTACACAATGATACCATTTTTACACTCAGACACCCTTGAAACACTCCTACACCTGTACAACAAAATATGGCTTTCGGGCACATTCCACGCTCTTGGAGGGAGGCCATTGTAGTGGCTGTCCTAAATTAAGGGAAGGACCCTTCCTCTCTTACCAGTTATCGTCCCATTGGCCTGACAAGCTGCCTGTGTAAGCTCTTTGAGAAGATGATAAACAGCAGACTCGTGTACTTCTTAGAGTACAATGGTCTTCTCGAGAGCTGCCAGGCAGGCTTCAGGGCGGGGCGATCTACCAACAATCAACTCGTTGCATTAGACGCGTATATGAAAGATGCTTTCCTCCATAAGCAGTACTGTATGACAGTATTCTTTGATCTAGAAAAGGCGTATGATACTGCTTGGAGGTATGGTATCCTCATCGACCTGAAGTCCTTTGGCATAACGGGTAACATGAGGAACACGCTTTCTAGTTACATGTCCGAAAGGACGTTTCGCGTGCGACTTGGAACTGCACTCTCTAGGATGCATGTGCAGGAAAATGGAGTGCCACAAAGTGGAGTTTTAAGTTGCACCCTTTTTTTTGTAAAAATGAATTCCCTCAGGAAGGCATTGCCACCGTCGATTTCCTTCTCCGTTTATGTAGACGACGTACAATTATCCTTTAAGTCTTGTAACCTGTCTGTCTGCGAGCGCCAAGTCCAGCTTGGTGTTAACAAGCTAGCTGGTTGGGCAGACAGCAACGGTTTTAAATTTAATCCAGGGAAGTGCACTTGTGTCTTGTTTTCGAAGAGGCGTGGCATCCGCCCGGATCCAGACATTCATCTCAATGGTGTCTCGATTCCTGTCAAGAAAGAACACAAGTTTTTAGGTATAATCTTTGACGAAAAGCTCACATTTATCCCACACATAAAACAACTAAAACATAAATGCTTAAAAACAATGACTATCATGAAGGTTCTGTCGCACATTTCTTTTGGAGCTGACAAACAACTACTTTTACGTGTTTTTACCAGCTCGATAGGCTCACGACTGGACTATGGTAGCGGTGTCTATGGGTCAGCCACTAAAACATCCCTCAGAATGCTGGACCCTGTGCTTCATCTAGGGCTCCGCTTGTCATGTGGTGCCTTTCGGACTAGTCCAGTCGAAAGTCTGTATGTAGAGTGCAACAAATGGAGCCTTGAACGTCAGCGAGCCTACAAAGACCTGCTTTATGCTTTTAAAATCTCATCAATGCCTCACCATCCTTTTACATCAGTTTTTTATGATACATCCATATCTCAACTTCTTACTAATCGTCCATCAGTCTCTGCTCCCTTCGCTTTCAGAGTAAGAGAAGAAGCGTCGCAACTTGATGTCATGTTCTCAGACACCTTCAAAACATCCGCTACTGAACTTCTAGTGCCGTGGCAGCTTCGCCCGATATCATGTGATGTATCTTTTCTAAGTGTCGAGAAAAACAGAGTGCCTAGAAGCGCGATCGTGCAACATTTCTTGTCCCGGTAGCACAAATATAAGTGTGCTGAATTTTACACGGATGCTTCAAAAACTGCCACAACTGTTTCCTGTGCTGCGCATGGTGGCACCTTTAATGTCTGTAGAACTATGAATAGAAATACAAGCATCTTTACGGCAGAGGCCTATGGCATACTTCTTGTAGTTCAACATATTGTTGTAAGTCGAATTCCGAAATCTGTAATTTTTACTGATTCTTTAGGTGTTGTGCCTACATTATACTCACAGAAGTCTAAAAACCATGTGGTCAATGGTCTCATTAGTACTCTTATGTCTGTGCATGCGTTAAACCTTGAGATGACCGTGTGCTGGGTGCCAGGGCACTCTGGAATTCCAGGTAATGAGACCGCAGACCGAATGGCGGCCGCTCCTGCCCTTACAACTACCGTTGACATAACAACGATACCCTACACCGACCTCAATTCACACATAAGACAACACTTGCGCAGAACATGGCAAGCACACTGGAACCAACAGACTGACAACAAACTACACATTATAAAGCCACTCTTGGGAGCATACACCACTGATTCTCACAACAGACACAACGAAGTTACCTTGGCTCGATTACGGATAGGCCACACGCATGCAACACATTCCCACCTGCTCACGGGATCTCGAAGACCCCTGTGTAGCAGGTGCGGGGAGGGCCTATCCGTAGTCCACATACTAATAACATGCAAGGCACTTCACACAACACGACACAAACACTTCGGAGAACTCTACAGACAACATATCCCAGTACATCCATCGCTGTTTCTAGGTGACGATGCCAGTGTTTCTATGAAACGTGTGTTTGATTATTTGTCAGATTTGAAGTTTTTAAACCTTATCTCATTTCACGCATAATCAAATCTGGCCCTATACACCAGCCATCACCATTACCTTTAATTGATTTTACTATGTCCGATTTACATGTTTTTATACCTACCTTTTTGTGGTAATCACCTCGCTTCATTATATAACTTCTTTTCTGGCACTCTTTACCCTCGTTGGCCTTGCGACATGAAACACCAACCATCATCATCATCAGATATATTCGCTTGCCACTTCAACAGCCTCGCCAGCTATCTCAAACCACTGTGCTGTCCCGAGGTTATTGCTGATTACTTTGGTTTTCTGCATAATAATTTTCAGGCCCACGGCTCTACTCTGTTGACCCAGTGCGGAAAGCATGCTTTGCAATTCTTCCTCACGGTTACTTAGCAAGCGAACGTCATAAGCAAATCTGACGTTACTGAGGCATTCTCCATTAACCCTTACTCCCAGCTGTTCCCAATCGAGTGCTCTGAATACTTCGTGTAAACACGCTGTGGATAACTTTGGAGAGATTGTGCCTCCTTGTCTGACGCCCTTTCTTATAGGTTTTTTGCTGCTCTTCTCAAGTAGTTTTAATTAGGGGCCAAAGTAGTGGCTGTGTCACATAAAGCTGCGCGATTAACACCATTCTTTGCCAACAACAAAGACAAGGTTGTTTTAAATGGATACTTGACGATGCGTAAATATAATCTGTTTTCCCTGTTATTTCCAGGCTACCTTTCCAATTCTACCAATATCAATGTGTCCAGGAATGCAATGGAGGCACTAGTCGTTGCTTTCAAAGTTTGTTCTACCCTAGGTAAGTGGGCGCCAAACGTTCCACAGAGCTAACAGTAGTTAAGGCACACTATGGAAAATTCTTTAGCATTTATCATAACAATACTCATCTTGAAAGCAGAGCTGTTTAAGCATAAGCTCTGGCCGGGCGAAAAATTAACAGAAAACTCTGCTCACCCTCCGCGGTGACTCAGGGGCGAAGGTGTTGCGCTGATGATCACGAAGTCGCGGGTTCGATTCCAGGCCACGGCGGCCGCTTTTCTGATGGAGGCGAAAAGCAAAAACGCCCGTGTGTACGAGATTTTGGCCCACGTTAAAGATCCGCATGTGGTCAAAGTAAATCCGGAGCCTTCCACTACGGCGCGCCTCATTGCCTGCCCTGCGTCGGCGCGTTAAACCCCACAATCAATCAACAAAATACCGGTCGGCGAAGTGGAGAGGGGGTTTATCAACAAGGCAGAGGGAAGCAATATCCGCGCGACGTTTTGGAGATGGGGGAGGTGTCACACAAAGATGCGGAAAATTTATTCTAAGAATGGCCTGAATTTGACAACGAATTGTCGTTCTTGCACTAAGTGTGAGCCACGATTTTCCAAGACCAATATACTGGAAAAAAGCAGAAATCCCAAGGCTCGTGAACTGCTGGAGACACATCGCATAAGATTGAACGGGACTGAGTGCATTAGGTATGCTTCCGTGATACTGTCCAGTGCTGAGATGCGGTTTTTAGATAAATTGTTTCGATAACGATTGTTGGCACGTCTACTGCCCATGTGTGGATGTACCTATAATGGTAGAATACTATCTACGCTAGTAAACAATTGGAAGTGTAGCGCCTGTTCCGTGCCCTCTTGTGTAGTTCTCTTTGCGCTACTCATTTTGTTGCTAGACAAAAACCAACACGCCCAGCAACAAGTTCTCCTGGTGTAATATTTGAAATGTTTGTAAAATTATATCTTCAATGAGTTTCGTGCAAATTTTACATTGTGGTTACTACCAGCTTGGTCTGCAGAATTGCAAGCAATAACCTTTCTGGCAGATTCTCAGTAGAAATCAAACTCTTGTTTTTTATTTTTTTAGCTTTAAAACAGTGTGTTCAATTTGATAATTATGTAATTACATCGTATTCTGGGCGTTGTTTCGGCAATGATTTCAAATTTATGCCAAATAAAACGTTCTAATCCAAGCCATTGAATAAATTAGGTTCAGTGCACAATGTAATGCCAGCAAATGACAACACTGACGGCCTTGATGTGGGACGTATAGAACTTGCGCCAGATTCCTCTAAGAAAGTACGGAACTACTAAAGTAACAGATTCTATTTAACCACTGGCTTAAACAGCTTAGCTGTTAAAGTGCGTCTGTGCACTCTGTACCCACGGTTAACCATCAAAGCTGTGTCGTCCGGCCTGTCTGTTACTTATTAGGTGCGGCCTGCTGAATCCGACGTAACATGCGGCCCGTGTGGCCCATACCACCCTAACGATTCTCTAGCCGCTCCTCCCGGCGTTATCATTTCAGATGGATTTAAGGCAGTAGCTCACTGCTCGTTCATTCGGCGGCGATAACCCCAGCCAACCAATCCCTCCTCTTCTTTAGCTCCTCATCCTTATCCATCCGCGTGCTACTCACGCCCTACGTTTTGTTTCCGTACGCTTATCGGGCTTCGCCGGATTGAGTACTGCACACAGAATTACACGGGAAATCTTTTTTTCCAAGCAAATAAAGCTCTGCGTTTAAACTCGCAGATATCATGTTCATCATGAAGCCTGGTACGCCTCTCTATAAGGAACCACTACAAAATCTCACTGACTACATGCCTGGGAAATCATCTTGAACATACGGTTGTTACCTGGCTCCAAAAGCACCTTGAAACCTGCGACTTTTTTAAAGACACACTCTTTGGCTTCTGATCATCTGTGACTAGACAAAATGTCATATTTTATATCAAGCAACACCACTTTAATCACGTAAGCACTTTTATAACAAGCGCCACCCTGTCCTTTAACCGAAAAGGTTCGTGTATTAAGGTCACGCAAAATATTCTTGTTCTCGCGACCCTGGTGCCGCCCAGTTATAACAACCGCGTACAATTATGTCTGGGCCTCCTTTATGGCCGGACAGCTACATTATATTTCGCTGAATACAGTGTACCGGTTATCAAATTGTCTGGGAAAGGACTGTCACGGGTCTCAGTCTAGTCTAAGAGCCGGTTCACTGTTCCCACGGCAAAGGCGCCTCTTCTATCTTTGGCAATTCCGTTCTTACGGCGTGTGCTCCCCGCGCAGGAGCTAACCGTCTAGACAACGCGTAGCGCGAGCAGCCAAACTCAAGATTCCCTACGAGAGAGAGAGCGAGAGTAATTCAGCGCCATGTCTCACCGGAGACCCGTGTAGAAGAGCGCGTAAGTTCGAGCCCCTGTGATACGTCCTGACGGGTGACCAGTAACCACCCCGCAAATAACAGTCCACCTTGCTAATACCCAAACATTTAGGTCATCAAAATCCGAGCCTCGGCATTCATCAGCAGTGCGACGACCGCTCTGCACACAGAATGGATCTCTCCAAACCCGAACAACGCAAGTAACGCAATGGTCCTGCCCATCTGCCACTGCCATGCTATCATAAAGAAAAGATGTGGTCGGTGGAATCAACAATCTCTTGATGTCAGCTGCATTGTCTACCACATAACCTTCCCCAATCGGCTCCGCCCTCCACTCACTTCAGCGCCTCAACACCCACCCACGGTCATAAATCAAGGCCTTACGTGTCTTCGTTGCGCTTTAGCAGCCTTATCTAATGTTTACGTCTAGAAAACAATAGAAGGGATTGAAGTCCATCATTGTACCTTCTTACCCACCGTACCACCAACGCACCGGTTGACAAATGCTCACCCGCCTGGGATAGCCAAAACTGCCCATCATGCTTCTACAAGATGTGGCGGCGGTTGCTCCATCGTTCGGCCGCACTTTTCCGTCGAGCCGCTCACTAAGTACGTGCCGCCGGAGAACAAACAGGGGCGGCGCTATGGCGAGGACGAAGACCTAACCTACCAATGCGCTCGTCACGCATGTGTGCTCTACAAGTACACTGCAAGTTACCCATCAAACTCCAACGCCAGTGTGGTTCGGGTAATTACAGCCGCTGGCAAAGCATAAGCAAAGTGATCGGTCTGGTCCGCCTTCATGATGACCGACTTAAAGTGATGGTCATGTGCAAAGATAAACAGCTATGACGCAGGACTCACGTAACTTAGTCCAGTATAGTTGTTCTACAAAGGCTGTAAAAACACAGCGAAAACAGGGAAAGACAGCATGAACATGAAGGCGCAAAATATTTTTTGATTAATTGGAGCGCGTTTATCCGGCGGATCAAAAATAAAATAAAAGCAGACAAAAAAGATACGAAAATTAGTCGAGCACTCAAGCACGAAGCAATGAAGTGTTCATGTTGACGGCGCAGTGGCTCAACGTCCAGATTTGTTCGCGCGCGCTCAGTGGCAGGGCCCCGGCGAGTCTTTTAATGAAGCAATCTTGCATATGCCTAACGATCAGAATGGAGCATTTACGCATTCACCGCATGCGTCTCATTGCATGCTATGCGCCTGATCTTATGCCAAATTCTATGTACTCCCACCCTGTGGTTTTCACAGCGAAGCTGTAGCCTCTCATTAGTAGGAAACGTTTGTGTCGTAAACAAAAAACCCAGGCAGGATCTAGCAGTTTTCGTCCAAGACACCGAGCGCATGCGTCAGGCTAGGCAGGTACCAGCATTTGCCGCCTGAGAAGCCCAGTGTCATTTTTCTTTGGGATCGTGCATATAGAATAGAGTTCAGTATTAAAAAACCACAAGACACATCGATACCGTATCATAGATTATTAGGTGCATGTGAACTATGGTACCTGTGAGGAATGGCCACGCAGGAAGCTCAAGCGTCGTGGGAAGCTCAAGCGTGGGACGCCTGCTCCACGGGCAACCTTCAGCAAGACCGTTGCTACCCTCCACCAAGGCTCGAGAGCGCGTCTGGGCACCATCACTATGGTGCTGGCGCGCCTACAGCTGGAGTTCCATTTTTTTCTGTTGGGGCTGCCGTTTAGCATGATCATGCTCGAGGCGTACGCAGATGACACGCTTTGTCGCCGTCTGTCTACTCGTCAAGGCGGCTAGAAACATATCCCAACGAAAGTGAGACCGTTTACTTATTTGTCACTGTGATGCTTTTTTTGACCTTCCTATCTGTCAGGCTGTGTTGGGCCTTTCCCCCTTGTCTATATTTCCACATCCTGTGTTTTCCTTCATCGGGTAAACATAGTCTTCAGTGTTTTAATCAGCGTTCGTCTCTCTGCCTGCGTGGTCCTCGGCCCATTCCTTACAAAAGTGGCGAGCCTGCCAGGATCCCAACAATAACATAAGCAGGAAAGTGGAATGCTGTGAGAACACGCCATTAAGACCATCACGGATGCCGAGAAGCTAGTGGCGATCGGGACGGAGCTGGGTTTCTCGCGACTGGAACTTTGCCAGTGGATCGACACCCACCGGGCGGAGCAACGTGCAGAGAGGGCAGCGGATAGAGAAAAACTCCGAGAAGCTGAAGAACGGAAAAAAGAGGGATGTCGCGAAGCTGCCAAGCTAACCAAGGAAGCTGCAGAACGCGAAAAAGAGGAATGGCGACAAGTTGCCGAGATAGTCAAGGAAGCTGCCGAGAGGGAAATCAGAATCCACGAGTTGATGATTCGTCTTGAAGATGGGTCGCAAAACACCACCACCATTATTCCCCGGAACGAAACCTACCAAACCGTGCCAGTTGTGAATCTGCAGTAGCTCCTACCCCTGTGTGATGAGAGACGCGATGACCTACACCCGTACTTACAACGATTCGAGCGCGTAGGGACTGAACAGGGGTGGCCGCAGAAAAAATGGCCCGTCGGCCTCAGCATGAGCTTCTGTGCGGACGCTGTTACTGTAATTGGCTGTATGACTGCAGAGGACTCGCTTGACTACAGCAGACAAAAAAGCGTCACTCCAGCAGTTTAGATTTACGGCAACGGGGTACCAGGAGACGTTTAGGAAAGCCAGGGCCGGAGACGGTGAGACGGGAAGGCAGTTTGCGGCTAGGCTATCGAGCTACTTCGTCCATTGGGTGGAAATGGCGAATATTTCCAAAACTTACAAATTTCTCCGTGATTTGTTACTGTCGGAGAAATTTTAGAGTTGTTACCAGCCGAAACGCGTTTTTTTCTCAAGGAATGCGAGTGGGCAACTATGATTGCCTTGGCAAACGTCACGAACCGTTTCCTGGAGGCGGAAAATTTTGTGAACTCAAGCAAGGTTCTTACTGACGTGCGAGATGATCCCAAGGCGGCAACAGATACGCAAAAAAGGCCAGTGCAGACGTGCTTCTATGCGATCGTCGCGAAAACCGCGCACAGGACTGTCCCATTGTGCCAGAGAAAACGCCACCTGTTCTGAGTGTGGCAGATCAGATCAGGACTGTGAAATCGGATCGGGAGGCAAAGACAAAGTAGCTGCGTGTGGCATTTACGAGCCTTAAATGAGATCCGCGTAAACCAAGTCCTACAAAGCCCAGCCGTAGGACGGCATTGGAAGTGGTCTCAACTCTAAGGAAGCCAGGCATAATATTTCATCGTTTCTGGTGAAGGGGATGCCATTTGTTACTGGACGACTGCTACGAAAATTCGTTACCGGGCTTCGGGATACTGGAAGCGATACTGCATCATCTGCCATGATCTGGTCGACGACTGTTTCACTGGAAAGAAACGCCGTGTTGTCCTTCTAGACGGGCCGATCAAGTACCTACCGGAGGCGAAAATCCAAGTGCACACGGCGTATTTTGTAGGAGAGGTTAGCGCTGTCTGCCTGGCCTGCCGTTTACGACCTGGTTCTTGGCAACATTCCAGGCGTCAGGGAACCTTACGATCTTGATCTTTACTGCGAGTGTGAAGTTGGTGGCGACAGTGAAACGGGTACCTCTACCATAGGGCGAACGCTGTCTTCGGAACTGCACTCCCTGATTTCCGCGGTGGCAACCACTGAAGCCCGGCAGGACAAACGTTTAAAAGCACCACTCCTCCTGCACTCTAACCGGCTCAATCTAGCTCAGGAATAGCGAGAACACCCCGCATTCAGTTTTATTTACCAACAAGTTTGGAAGAAGTGTTGATTTGCAACAAGCCACCACAACACTTTCCTCGAAAGTGAGGAGCTCTGGTATTGGGTCTGTCGCCTTTTAACTGTAAATGTGTTCAAGTAGATAGTAATGCCCCAGACTTTCAGAGAGTCAGTCCTTCGAGGCGCAAATGAGAGCGTCATGCCTCGACACCCAGTAATCTGGAAGACGACTTATCGAATTTTAGTGGGATTGTACTGGCCGGATTTCGGACGCGTGTTGAAGCGTTTCGCGTGACCATGAAACATCTGCTACCCGAAAACGCCTGAAACGCAAGTTGCTGCGGCATTGCTGCTCAACGATCGGGGTACCGTAACATGCTTTCAGCACACCGGTATCACAATAGAGACCTCTCATTGACTTCCAGAGTCAAACGGATGCGATGCAAGAAGGCACGATATGCGAGCTGGACGTCTACACCTGTATACGCAACCTTGCTTCTGGTGGCGTACACCGTGCACCTACCAGAGTAGCCGATGCCAAAAGGTTCACGACAAGCGAAGAGGCGTCCAGCAGTGTGGGATGGGGCGCGGTGTATGTAACTCAAGGGGGAAAAACGTCGTTCAACGTAGTGTGTTATGAACTGATGGCATGCTGTGCGTGAGTGCGCGTGACCCGTACCATATTTCGGCTTCTGCCAAGTGACTAGCAGAATAATTGTTTGGTCCCTAACAACTTTCTTAAGGTGGTGGTAATGTGGTAAATGTCCAAGAGGACGAGTGACCGCGTGCCGTGATGAATGGCCAAGTGAGAGATTGGCGGCGCAATTAGGCCAGCGAGAACGACAGCGACGACGACATTGAAGAGAGGGGCCGCGTGGAAGTGATCGCGGAAGCTGGATTGGGATGGCTGGAAGCCAAGCGGCGAATAGGGCGCGGGTACGTGGCAACGACGCTGTTGTGACGCCTGGTCCACGGTCAACCTTGAACAGGACCGTCACTACCCTCCGCCTAGGCTCGAGAGTGCGTCTGGGCGGCATCATCGTGGTGCTGGTGCGTGGACTGCTAACACGCCATTTTTGCTGTTGGGGTGCCGTTCAGCATGACCGTGCTCGAGGCGAACGCAGACTACACGGTTTGTCGTCGTCTATCTATTTGTCTGGACTACTAGAAACGTATACCAAAGGATAGTGAGACCGTTTACTTATTGGCCACTGCGATCCGTTATTTGACTTTCCCTTCTTCCAGACGGTGTTCTGCCTTTCCCCGTAATCTATGTTGCTCACGTAGTGTGCTTGTCCTTCATGCGGTTAAATATAGTCTTCAGTGTGTTAATCAGCGTTCATATCTGTGCCTACGATTCCCTTGGGCCATGCCTTACAGTACCTGGTTATCTATTCATAAAGACTATGTTTGCAGCTGCTGAGCAAAAGGGGCTACGTTAATTGGATGGTGAGGATATAAGTCAGGCCCTGCCACCTGAGGAACTTACCGTAAATGACGAGCCCCCCAAGAGGTGATGACCATTTTACATCCTCCCACGTCAGCATGTGTCCTGGCTTACCAAAGCTCCACTGCACAATCAGTTTCGCCGGACACGATGGCGGCCTATTTACAGATAATCTCTTTGACTGTAGTCTGTCGGAAACTAGTCTGTCGGACTCTAGTCTGTCGGAAACTCTAGTCTGTCGGAAAATTTCCACAAGGTGGAAATTGAGGCGCCTCTGAATAATGAAAACACCCCAAAATGTTACCGTGGTAAAGAATATGTTTGCCGATTCACTCGAAAGCTGGATGAGACTTCGTTCGCGGGCGAAAGCATGCGGGAGCGTACACTTCAAGGTCGGTAACCTTTAGTAGAAGAGCACATATCCAAACATTTTAACCCACAATTTATAATGTATAGAAAGTAACCTGCGAAGTAACGTGTGTGTTGTATAGTATATATATACTAACCTTTAAATACGTATACGTTTAAGGGTTAAGTAGTTTTAAGTTACTTTCCTGCAGTTTTCAGCATATATACCTTTATATAGGTGCCATATACAGCCACCAAAGGCCACACATCTGGAAGGTGTTATGTGAAACGGCAGCCCGCGTGCCCTCTCACCAATACATATGCGGAAAATTTCCGACGGCCCTTTTCGGAGCGGTAAACAAACAGTGCGTAAAGGGAAGGTGACCGCGCTCTCCTCTGCTCAGTCTGAACGTGGTTTCCTGGAGTGTAGAAGGAGGAGGGTAAACGTCTTTTTTGAGGACCGACTTGGCAAGGCGTCTTTAGGCCGTGAAGACGACAGACCAGGGCATCATATACTTGCCGGCTGTAATAGACCGCTCCACTATTTGAAGACGGCCTGATGGGCACAAGTTAGATATCTAATTTTTGTGAGTCCCGCAAACAAACCATCCACCATTACCACACACAGCTGTGCGAACATTACATTAGGGGCGCTGAAATAGAAGTTGCGTCTATATGTCCTACAGTTTCGCTGCAAGAAAGCTTCAAAATGTTCTCCGAATATTTACTCATCAATACGAATTTTACGTATTCGATAATTGTTACCAAAGTCGTCGCTCATACATGTTCACGAATATTGCCAACGCTTAAAGCTTATGAACTTGCATGACGATATTTAAGGTTGGCATCAGCTTTTTGTCGTTAAAGAACGAGCATCAAACATAAATCATAGCAATTTTGGTAAATTGCAGGCGTGAATTTACGCTCTAGTGAAACCACATATCATTAAATAGGCCAGGCGCGATTCACTATACAGATTACTTCAAAAGGGTGACAAAGCTGTGTTAACATATCCTTATCCCAAAGATAATATGCGTCATTGCGTCATAATGTGTGCGTCATAATATGTGTCATATGTGTCATAATCATGTCATAATCATATGCGTCATAATATGTGTGACAATATGCGTCATTATCATAAAAAAGGTCATGCAATACATACCTGCACGTTCGCAAATATTACAGGAGCACATTTCGAGAAGTTTGAAATCAGAAGTTTACAACATACATAGTACCCACGTTTTTATTGTGCCACACCAGAGGTCATTGAGAACCAGTTGGGCTTGTTGGTACATAGTTAAAATGGTTGCAGCGCAAAAACGACGACGGACGAGTGAGGAACAAACGGGATGAGCGCTAACTTTCAACTACTTTATCTGAGAAAACACACATGAAATATACACCGGTCAGGAATGAAAAACCCATAGGCAAGTATCGCTAAAAGTGCACACACGCAAGTACACAAAACACACGTGGCACTAGGTAATCATCGCCGACATGAAAAGTCACGCAGGAAGGCCAATTCTTTATGCGTCAGAGCCACTGAAGGCGCACTTACACAGTGTTCCCTCAGCCTGGCTATCTCGGCAGCTTCGATAATCTCCCGAACCGTCTTGTCTTTATGCCTGGCCAAAATGCGGGTGCGTGTAAAATCGGGAAAGCAGCCAGAATCACGGCAGTGGATACCGAGGTGGCCACTCACAGCACGAGTCACATTGCAATCATGCTCGCGGAGCCTGCCGTAGGAAGACGTAGGAAGACGTTGGAAGGTAGGTAGGAAGGCGTGGGGACGTCAACGTAGTGTTCTCCGCGCCTAACAAATTGGGGGCGCTATGCAAACGCGTCAATGGCGGCACGAGGGAACCCCAATCATGCTCTGTTAAGCACAAGAATAGGTTTGTCGAGCGCAACCAGGGCGTCGTCTACTCGATACCCTTGGTCCGCGATAAGGGGTCTGTGGTCTGCGATAAGGAGTATGTGGGCCAGACGGGCCGCTGCACTAACGACAGGCTCCGCGAGCATGATTACAATGTGACTCGTGCTGTGAGTGGCCACCTCGGTATCCACTGCCGTGATTGTGGCTGCCTTCCCGATTTTACACGCACCCGCATTTTGGCCAGGCATAAAGACAAGACGGTTCGGGAGATTATCGAAGCTGCCGAGATAGCCAGGCTGAGGGAACACTGTGTAAGTGCGCCTTCAGTGGTTCTGACGCATAAAGAATTGGCCTTCGTGCGTGACTTTTCATGTCGGCGATGATTACCTAGTTCCACGTGTGTTTTGTGTACTTGCGTGTGTGCACTTTTAGCGATTACTTGCCTATGGGTTTTTCATTCCTGACCGGTGTATATTTCATGTGTGTTTTCTCAGATAAAGTAGTTGAAAGTTAGCGCTCGTCCCGTTTGTTCCTCACTCGTCCGTTGTCGTTTTTGCGCTGCAACCATTTTCACACCAGAGGGTTATTCCTGAAAAAGCACCAACGCTGCAAACCACCCTAATGTTATTGTTGTCCACAAATGAGTACTACGTTTTTGATATATTTCAATAGATTTAAAGGCAAAACTGACTTTCTTCATGTATCCGTACAAAATCTGTTAAATCAAGCGGTTTTACAGACATGGCCAGATATGCTGATTTTTTTTTACTTAAGTAGTTGCACAGATGAATTCAAAGTAGTTCACAATCTCTAATTGTTTGGATACTGCCATTGGGCGATTTGTCGATAAGTTATATTTTGAGGTAAATTGATGACATGCTTATCACATGTGTACTTCTCCAGTCCAGCGTTATTGCGAGGTTCAGCACAGAACAAATAGAATATAGGGAAGTAGACAGAACATCTTCTATAATGTCACTGTTTCATGAAAACCCTGTTAAGGGCTATATTCACTGCATTCTTTGTGCTACCAAGATTAATTATTATTACCCTCGAAATTCATTTACCTTTACGAATTCGCGTTTACACTTCGTTCCATATTCGTCTTTAAAATTGCACCTGTGTGGGGGATTCCCACATCAAGTTATATTTTGTTCCCAGCACCAACAGTCTTTTAGGCAGATTGCAATCTGTCTCCTCGAAAAAGATTCTCCCAACATATAATTTTCTTCGTGCGACTGAGCACTTCGTAAACACTTAAGTTCGGCATATATGTAGTACATATGCTGGAACAAACTCAATGCACGCTGAAGACTTCAGAGGTAATATGAGTACCTAGTTCCCTGCTGCCGTTGATGGAACATTTATATTAGATGGGCTGTCACTTTAATTTTGTCACCTTACAAAGCCACCTACAGAAAAATTCAGAAAACAAGAAAACGGAGAGAAACCAAAAGCCGCATGCACCAAACCACAACATGTGATGCACTATAAACGCATTGCATGAGAATGAAGATATATGCCAGAGAATGAAATGATAGGCTGCACTAAAGGTAGAGTAATTTATTTAACTGAGAGTAATTTTAGGTACTTCGTTAATCATTGCACAAAGTCTTTATGCAGCATAGTTCAGAACAAGTGAAGCTAGTGTAGTCATGCCGGCCAACTCTCCCGAATTCTATGCGTGCTGCGTCCCAATTTGCATCGCCCAACGTTCAATAATTTTCACCCAGAGTCTGCCGAAACTTTTCGCAATGGGATAACCTAGGGTTCCGCACATACCTTTGCAAAAAAAACTCACTTCAGCCCCGCCTCCACTATACTTACAATGTTTGTGTCGCATTTTCGTCCATACTAACACCTGCCCTGCCTCCCCCCCCCCCCCAAAATGGCAATTTTATTTTAAACCAGGCTGCCATGTGGATTCCGACAGGACTTTAATTAAAGTAAACTGTTTTGGTCAGTGTTATCATTTCCTGCTATTAGTAACAAGGAATAACCAACTTAATTTTTTTCCATCCAGATGTGTTGTGATAGTGGATTCGTCTAGAACTTTCGCCGATCTTCAAATGTCATTCCCAGGAGGTTGAAAAGAAAGAGACTCTCTATAGCTGTAACGGCCGAAGGTTTAGTTAAATATCCAAAAGGTTGAAAGCCAGACCAGGCGGCGTCCATAATTAATGAAATAGCCCCAAGAACTTCATAAGATGAAGAGAGTGCAACACGAGCACTCGCTAAAAAATGTAGCTTTTTTGAAGAACTGATTTTTGTAATATTTCGTGGTTGCCCAGCAAAACAACCCTTGTTATAGACTATCTACAGTCGCTAAAAAACTAGAAAGCTTTATGCTTAGAACATTCTTACGCAAATTCATAACCTACATGCCTCAACCATCTCATAGAAAGAGTCCCTAAACATGATTGAAAATAACGAAGTATGAAACCCCATTGCACAAGTTGAAGAAAGACCTCGCATTTTTCTTAGCGAATGATTTGTAGCTATTGCCGCGAACCATACCTTGGGTTTGTTTATTTGTGTTTTGCTTTTACCGCCCGGCTGCGCCGGTCTGTGTTATCTCTGCGCCAAGGGAAGCGCGTGTTCCATTCTTTCTTTCTGTGCCGCATGTGTTATCTGTTGTGATAGGGAGAGCATTCCGATCTAACGTGAACAGCCCAGAATAATCTTCTTGGATCTACTATGTTCTCGATGCGAATCGACGTTTCGAGAACCACGCGCGCCAAAAGATAAAAAGCCTGCAGTGCGGACGCCGGGGCATTCGATTCGACGTCACTCGCCTGTGCAAGTCACTTTGTTGACCGCTGCTTCGCCGCCTCTGTATTCTTTTGAGTTGTTAGGGGAGCAGAAGTTCGCTCCAATAAACGTGTTTGTCATTCAACACCACTGCATCGTCCTTGTCTTCGTGACATCTGGTGGAGGTGCTGGGTACGCACCCTTCATGCCCACTACAACCTCGAAAAGCCGCCAAGCCAGTCCAACAAGAGCCAGCCCCCGCCTGCAAGATTTACCGCCCGAGTTCGGTCTTCTGCCAGAAGGGCCCAAGAGAAGGAACGCTGCAACCAACACCATGGTGCAAGAAACAACGTCGCCAATCATCCTGCAGCAGCCCCGAGAACCGCCATCGTTCCGGGGAGCCCCCGCTGAAGACCCCGAAGAATGGTTGGAGAAGTTGGAGCGCGTCCGCATCTTCAACAGGTGGGACGATGAAGAAACGTTCCGGCATGTCTTCTTTTACTTAGAAGATGCTGCTCGAACTTGGTTCGAGAACCATGAGAGCTCTTTGACCGACTGGACTCAATTCAACAGGGAGTTCCTTAAGACCTTCACTACCGTGGTGAGAAAAGAGCGAGCCGCGCTTTTGCTTGAAACTCGAACGCAGCACCCCAACGAAGGAGTCGTGATTTTCGTTGAGGAGATGAAGCGACTTTTTCGTCGTGCGGACCCTGAAATGACCGAGGAAAAGAAGCTCAGGTTTCTAATGCGAGGAGTGAAGCAAGAGCTTTTTGCTTGTCTAGTCCGTAACCCTCCGAAGACAGTGGCCGAATTCGCGTCTGAGGCGGCCGCGATGGAGAAGACGCTAGAAATTCGAACCAGGCAGTACGACCGCCCCGTCAACGCGCTGTTCTCGGAGACCATCGGTGCTGCAAATGGAAGCTCCGATACATTGCGAGAGACCATCCGAGCAGTGGTCAGGGAGGAGCTTCGGAAGCTTTTTCCAACGACGCCGCAACCTCAAGTGGCTTCCCTGACCGACGTAATCCGAGAAGAAGTCCAAAACGCACTGGGAACTTCTACGCCGTCGGAAGCACCCCGCGAACCACAAGCCATGACCTACTCC
Source organism: Haemaphysalis longicornis (assembly GCF_048455015.1). NCBI lineage: Eukaryota > Metazoa > Arthropoda > Arachnida > Ixodida > Ixodidae > Haemaphysalis > Haemaphysalis longicornis. The sequence goes on from NW_027526233.1 coordinate 87,521,342, forward strand.
TCGGCTGTTCGTCAACCCCGCCCTGCTCCAACCCGTCGTCAAGAGGCTGAGCCATACCGCCGTCCAACGCCGCCCGCCCGACGCCCTGTAGACCAATACCAGACGCCAAGGAAGACCGACGTGTGGCGAACGCCCGACAATCGCCCGCTGTGCTACCACTGCGGAGAGGCCGACCACATCTACCGTCGCTGTCCCTACAAGAGGCTCGGTTTGCGAGGGTTCTCCGTCGACGCCCCAGGCCCCCGATACGGCCAGCGCCCTGCTGAGATCGAAGAATACCTCTCCAACACCAACCGAGGACCAGCCCGCTTCAACCGTTCACCGTCGCCCTACCCGTCTCAGTCACCAAACCGCCGCAGCACTGCTGACTTCTCACGTGGAAGGTCCCCAGCCCACGCGGGGGAAACTAAAAGCAGCAACTTCGGGAGGTAAAGTTGCACAACGGCGGAAAAATGAAAACCCTCCAACGACGCAGCGACTAGCTGAAGACCATCATTCACGACATGCCCTCATCCCGACGACCCGACCTAGCCCTAACGAGACTCCTGAACACGACGACAGCTACACGGCGCGACGCGTACCCGACCTGACCAAGACGTCCGTTGAGAAGACGACGACAACGACGATGCACAGTGCCCGACCATCAACACGTACAAGCAGAGATACGACGCCCCGACGAACCCGCAACTCGAGGACGACTGCATCTGACGTCAAGGTGTCCATCGACGGCTTTGACGTAGTCGCCCTCGTAGACACGGGAGCTGACTATTCGGTAATGAGCGGACCATTTGCGTCTAAACTGAAGAAAGTTATGACCAGATGGGACGGTCCGCACATACGCACAGCAGGAGGCCACCTCGTGACGCCAAGTGGAACGTGCACATCGCGCGTCACCATAGACGGCACAACGTACCCTGCGGCGTTCGTCGTTCTGCCTAACTGCTCCCGCGACGTGATTCTCGGAATGGACTTTTTGACGGACAACGGCGCAATAATTGATCTGCAGACCAAGTCGATAACATTTTCCTCCAATCACTCCACGACGCCGCAGCCGAACCCCGATCACCGTGCTGCTGTCAGGATCGCCGACGATCACATCACCCTGCCACCCCGCGCAAGCTTGATGATCGCCGTCTACTGTGAGGATGCTGCTTCTGACATCGACGCTATCGTAGAGAGTGATCGAAGGTTGCTTCTCGACCGCGGTGTCTCCGTCGCAAGAGGCATTGCGCACTTTAAGCAACGCCAATCTCACGTTTTGGTCACTAATTTCACCGAAGAGTACCAGCATTTAAACAAGGGAGCTGCAATTGCGTTCCTCGAAGAAACGCAAGAAGCAAGTGATGTGATCGCAGTCGCCGACTTTGAACGCACACCCGTAGAAACATTCAAGCTCCCGCAGCCATTCGACGTGAATCCGGCGCTACCGCAAGAACAACGGAAAAAATTATTGGCTTTGCTGCGTCGCTATAGCGAATGTTTTTCGTCGAGCGCAAAACTACGTCAGACCCCTCTAGCCAAGCACCGAATAATAACCGAAGATGGAGCCCGACCTACCCGACAGTCACCGTACCGCGTCTCTTCACACGAACGGGAAGCCATCCGGACTCAAGTCGACGACATGCTGAGCGATGACATTATACAGCCATCGAAAAGCCCCTGGGCTGCGCCCGTCGTACTCGTAAAGAAAAAAGACGGCACATTAAGGTTTTGCGTTGACTACCGGCGACTGAACAAAATCACGAAAAAGGACGTGTACCCCCTCCCCCGAATCGACGACGCCCTCGACCACCTCTGCCACGCGAAGTACTTCTCATCGATGGACCTGAAGACCGGCTACTGGCAAATTGAAGTGGACGAGAGAGACCGAGAGAAGACTGCATTTATAACCCCAGACGGCCTATACGAGTTCAAGGTGATGCCGTTTGGGCTGTGCACAGCACCAGCGACATTTCAAAGAGTCATGGACACTGTGCTAGCTGGCCTTAAGTGGCACACCTGCCTCGTATACCTCGACGACGTAGTGGTATTCGCCCGGACTTTCGACGAACACCTTTCAAGGTTGGAGTCTGTACTCGAGGCCATTCGTACGTCGGGGTTGACGCTGAAGCCTGAAAAGTGCCGTTTCGCATACGGGGAACTCAAGTTCTTGGGCCACGTCGTCAACGCCGCGGGAGTCCTACCTGACCCGGCAAAAACTTCAGCTATCGCGAACTTCCCTAGGCCGAAAGACAAGAAGGGCGTGCGGAGATTTCTCGGGCTTTGCGCATACTACCGGCGCTTCGTCGCAAACTTCGCACGCATTGCAGAGCCACTCACGCGCTTGACGAAAGATAGCACCCCTTTCAGCTGGGAAAACGACCAAGAAAAAGCATTCGGCGAGCTGCAAAAACGCCTGCAAAACCCGCCCGTGCTCGCTCATTTCGACGGAAATGCCGAAACGGAAATGCATACGGACGCCAGTGATATAGGCTTGGGTGCCGTCCTTGTCCAAAAGCAAAGCGGCTGCGAAAGGGTAATCGCCTATGCTAGCCGTGGTCTGTCGAAGGAGGAGAAAAACTATTCTGCCTCTGAGAAAGAGTGCCTGGCTATTATATGGGCGATTTCAAAATTTCGCCCATACGTGTATGGAAGGCCATTCAAGGTTGTAACAGACCACCATGCGCTGTGTTGGCTCGCCAATTTGAAGGACCCCTCTGGCCGTCTTGGGCGGTGGAGCTTGCGCCTGCAGGAGTTCGACGTTACAGTCGTTTATAAATCCGGCAGGAAACACTCCGACGCCGACTGCCTGTCCCGCGCCCCCCTCGACCCACCACCACAAGACTCTGATGAAGACAGCGCGTTCTTCGGGATCGTGACGGAGAGCGACCTAGCCGCCCAGCAGCGTGCCGACCCCGACTTACGCGTCATAATCGAGTACCTCGAGGGATGCGACGTTGCCGTTCCTAGGACCTTCAAACGCAGCTTACCAGCATTCAGCCTGAGAAACTCCGTCCTTGTGAAGAAGAATTTCAGCCCCGGAACAAGAGCGAATTACCTTCTCGTCATCCCCGCGGACCTTCGTGACGAAATTTTGGAAGCGTGCCACGACGACCCGTCTTCCGGACATCTGGGCACAGCCCGCACTATCGGAAAAATCAAGGCGAGGTACTACTGGCCCGGCCTTACCTCTGACGTCACCCACTACGTCCGGAGCTGCCGTGACTGCCAGCGACGAAAAACGCCGCCGACAAGACCCGCCGGACTTCTGCAACCGATCGCCGTCCCATCGAGACCATTTCAACAGATTGGAATGGACCTTTTAGGCCCGTTCCCTACGTCACGATCACAGAACAAGTGGATTGTCGTAGCGACAGACTACATGACGCGCTACGCAGAGACCGCCGCTCTTCCGAGGGGGACTGCACAAGAAGTGGCGAAGTTCTTTATAAGCCAGGTTGTGCTGCGACATGGAGCCCCGGAAGTCCTAATCACAGACCGCGGAACGGCATTTACTGCGGAGCTGATGCAAGGAGTATTACGCTACAGCAACACGGATCACCGAAGAACGACGGCGTACCACCCCCAAACGAACGGACTAACAGAACGTCTGAACAAGACAATCGCAGATATGCTGTCAATGTACGTTGACGTTGAACATAAGACTTGGGACGAAGTGCTCCCGTATGTCACGTTTGCGTACAACACGGCTATCCAGGAGACGACACAGCTGACGCCGTTCGAGCTTGTCTACGGTAGAAGGCCGACTACGATGCTCGACGCCATGCTTCCGCACGTGGAAGACGACGACCTCAACGCCGACGTCCACGGATATCTTCAACGTGCGGAGGAGGCCCGCCAGCTCGCTCGAGTTCGTATAACGGACCAGCAGCTGGTGGATGCGGGCCGCTACAACCTCCGACGCCGAGACGCCGAGTACCAACCAGGGGATCGTGTGTGGGTTTGGACTCCCACCCGACGACGCGGACTCAGTGAGAAGCTCCTGCGAAGGTATTTCGGACCATACCGGATTCTACGACGTGTTAGCCAACTTACCTACGAAGTGATCCCCGATGGTGACTCCGGCACATCACGACGACGCACGCGGCCTGAAGTCGTCCACGTGGTTCGCTTAAAACCTTTCTACGGACGATGACGAACTTTTATTTTCATTTGTTCGGACTGTCGCTTATGTTAGCATCGGGTCGATGCACTCTTAGAGGGGGGGTAATGCCGCGAACCATACCTTGGGTTTGTTTATTTGTGTTTTGCTTTTACCGCCCGGCTGCGCCGGTCTGTGTTATCTCTGCGCCAAGGGAAGCGCGTGTTCCATTCTTTCTTTCTGTGCCGCATGTGTTATCTGTTGTGATAGGGAGAGCATTCCGATCTAACGTGAACAGCCCAGAATAATCTTCTTGGATCTACTATGTTCTCGATGCGAATCGACGTTTCGAGAACCACGCTCGCCAAAAGATAAAAAGCCTGCAGTGCGGACGCCGGGGCATTCGATTCGACGTCACTCGCCTGTGCAAGTCACTTTGTTGACCGCTGCTTCGCCGCCTCTGTATTCTTTTGAGTTGTTAGGGGAGCACAAGTTCGCTCCAATAAACGTGTTTGTCATTCAACACCACTGCATCGTCCTTGTCTTCGTGACACTATCTTTTGTCTTTGAATGCCTGGTTGCCATCTTTACATAGAATATTTGAATTGATATTTTACAGTTTTAAACTTGCATACCATTTTTGAAACCGAAATCAGATTTCATTTCCACTTGGGTCATACTCACCAGTCTTGGTATTCAGCTCAATGTAGAGTGTCTGCAAGAACAAACTAATGCTGATAAGTCCTAGCATAGGAGCCCACATGCGCAAGTGTACTTTTTGAACAGCCTGGCACTGATGAGGGTGCAGCACCCATGATTTCACCTGTCTATGTTTAATTTTGGCAGCTCAGCATGCAACCATATTTGCCAAAATTTCGATATCATCATGAAACAACAATCCAGTAGCCCGTATGTGCCTCGCCACACAACCATCTCCTATAGGAGCTTTACTGCTTTATACCAAGGGCACGCGTAACAGCTATCGGCCTTGCGAAACCACAGGAATAGATCAACGACTAATTGTTGCAAATCAGAATAATGAACCTACTTATCACAGTGCAAACGATCCACTGTCTTAAAATGACCCACATAACGTTTACCCGGTGAAGAGAAAAAAATTGCAAAAACAGAGGCACATGCTAGAGAAGAATGAGTAAGAATTTTGGGCCGCATTTGTTGGACGACATTACTGCAGTGCACAGCTTATGTTGAACCGGATAGATTCCTGCAAGTCAATTACCTAGACGCAATACTTAAGCTATGCAGCGAAAAAAGTGAGCATTGATGATGATGTTTCGATTTTAGTGGCGCAAGGCGAACTAAGAGCAAAGAGCGCAAACAAAAATGATTTGACTAGAGTGACATGAAAGTAAAAGTAAAACATTTTTGTAAGAACGAACAGAATAAAGCACAACGTAATAAAGATGACCGGTGTTAAGGGCCAGGTTTTCTAGATGCATGATAAGAAATGATATGTAAAAATTTTACGTCGGTAAGAAACTCAAAAAGGCGTTTGATTAAATATTTGGGTTCGTCTCGTAAGAAGTATGAAGGGTGTTGTGGAATATGCCGTGCGTATAGTTTTGGGAAGTGTTTGCGTCGTGTTGTGTCAAGTGCCTCACATTAGATGAACATGTGGATTACGGACAGGCCCTCTCCACACCCGCTGCACACGGGTCTTGGGGATCCAGTGAGCAGGTGAGAGTTTCCCAGCAAACCACGTTACGTCGTGCAGATATCCTGGAGACGTCAGCAATCGACATTGCAGATGACTGGGAGACGTAGCTTTGGGGTCGAGATTACATATATTTAACGCTGCTACAACACCAAAAATCCTATCCAAATCACACAAAGAATAACGTAGAATAGACCTTTCATGGTACTTTTATTTGCTGTTTACCGGACGTTACCTTAGTGGTACGTCTTACGGATATTGTAGTGGTACGCATGCAAGACGTACATCTTCTTCAGACACGGCGTACACAATTGTGTGCGCAAAGTTTTGGAGTTTTTTTTGCGGACGCCAGCCATTTTGGAGAGTTCGAATTGCGCGCCACACATCAGCGTCAAGTTTTAGAACCTGCAAGTGGCGCCATCTAACCGAAAGAATCGAAAACGAATGACTAGAAAGAAGTTCCGCAATGGATGTCGCTTGGTTCTACGGCAGCTCTGGTAAGTGGGTTACATAAACACAATTTTCACCTAATGGCACAATCTCGCACTTATTGTGCATTGTTGGTAACTGGTCAGAGGAAGTTTTTTAACAACTTCACAGAATATCAGCCTTTGGGACAACGGCTTTGTCGCGATAAGAGGAGTTTATTTTGCGCGTACACATTTTTGTACATTGTGCCACTACCAATACAAACACAACATTTCTTGCTATTTCGCTAGTGGTGTTGCAGAAGTGCTAAAAACAGCAAACGTTTTCCTTTTTTGATACTTAGAGCTGGCGGACCAGGCGAAGAATCGAATGAGAATAAAAAACAAAGCAGCTGAGAATCTGCTAATGAGAATAGCGGATGAAACACGTCAGACATCAGTTTGTCGGAAGACGAGGAAGGCGACCAACAGCGACTCAAACTGTAAGCAGTTATTTTTTCTCTTCGTGCTTACAAACCATTTTTCTTGACATTCAAGAATATATTTAAAACGCAGGACAACCAACCTGACGTTGAGGCCGGGCCTTCATCACCGATGAACGAAAACGACGACGACGATGGAAAGGCCACTGCGAAAGGTCGAGTTTCATGTACCACGAAGGGCTTCGTGCGGCCAGACACCACATTTCAGTGCGAGTACGATCACCCTGTTGCAGTCGCCGAACCTGTTGAGTACTTTCTTACGTACATTTCTGAGGAGGTGTTCGAGGAGATGTCAAGATGCACAAACATATATGTCATGGAAACGACAGGAACGATTCTCGCAACCACTCCAGATGAGATAAAAAGGTTCCTTGCTGTGCTGATGATAATGGGAACGCTGAAATTCCCACGAATGCGCATGTATTGGCAACCAGCGACACAGATGCCTACAATTTGTGAAGGGATGAACGTGAATACATTTTTCAAGCTCAGGTCCGCCCTACACGTCACTGAGTCAACAACACTGCCCTCACCAGCTGACACATTTTGGAAAGTGCGGCTACTCCTCAACGCTGTCAAAGAACGTGTTCTACAGCTGCCATCTTCGGAGCACAACATCATTGATGAGCAAATCATCCCCTTTACCGGCAGGGTAGCGGCGAAACAGTTTATCAGGAACAAACCCATCCCAGAGGGAGTAAAGGTGTTCCTTCGTTGAATTGCAGAGGGCATGGCCCATGACTTTGAACTGTACCAGGGAAAAGGCACCGATGTATCCTAGGAGCACAAGAGCCTTGGCTTGGGTGGATCAATCGTCATGAGGCTTGTTAAATACTTGCCCTTGTATAGAAATTTCAAATGTTATTTCAATAACTACTTCACGTCCGTACTTCTTCTGCAAAAACTGAAGTCCATAGGGATCTGGGCAGTCGGAACAATCCGCGCCAATCGACTGCAAGGCTGCGTCTTGACGACTGACAAGGAGCTGAGACGTGAAGGGAGAGGAAGCTACGACCAGAAAGTCACAAAAGGCGGGGACGTCATTCTGGTACGGTGGCAAGATAAAGGAGTCATAAATGTCGCTTCAAGCTACGTGGGCGTGGATGACCTGTCCACTGCAAGGAGGTGGAGCGAGGTCACAAAACAGCACGTCGACATCCCATGCCTCGCTCTTATAAAAAACTACAACACCTTTATGGGAGGCGTAGACAAAATGGATTTTCTCTTCTCGTTGTACCCTCTCCGGCAATGAACCAAGAAACGGCCAGGGCGAGTCTAATGCCACTTTGTCTCTTTCGCCATTGTCAACAGCTGGCTTGAGTACGTGAAACAAGCGGACTTGAACAGAAGGCAGCGTAAGAACACTATGGATTTGCTGGCATTCCAGAATGAAGTTGCCATGGCGCTCATCATGTGCAGCAAGAACGTTGCGAAGAAACGGGGCCGCCCAAGCCTCCAGGAGCCGGATGAACCTCCCCGCAAAGTACACAACGCAGAGCCAAGGCCAATCAACGCTGTTTGCTATGATGACCTAAACCACTGGCCAGCCCACTCCGCACAACCATTTGCTCAGCGTTGCAAGTTTGACGGCTGCACGTCCAGATCGCGCATCCTCTGCCAGAAGTGCAATGTGTTCTTTTGTTTTTCTGCCAACAAGAATTGTTTTACGCTTTCCATAACAAATGAATGATCGAAACCACTGTTTGCATGAAAAACACAATATGTAAAATGCCAGCATAACGCTGGTTTGTGTGTAAATAAATCTTTTTCTATTTTGCAATTACCAAGAAATATGGTGTGTTTGTACCGTGTGGGGCACGATGTATAGAAATGTGTACGCAACCTAAAACAAAAACAGGGGTATGCAGAATTTTTCTGATCCGTATAGTTTAATATCTAGGGTCATAGATATGAGAAAAGCAAGAAAAAAGTTTTTCATTCATAAGTTTTATAGATGTCTGTTCAACATTATTTTTTTGTCTTTGGCACAAGCATTATTTTGTTATATTCATGACTAGTTTACGTTAGTATGATATTGTGGAGATAAACGTGCATGCTTGAAATTTACATTTTTTCTACATTTTGGAGTTTGGCTAGCCCCCTTTCCAATGTTGCCTACGTGTTGTGGGCATTTATACTTCAAATACATAATTTGCTAGCTATTGAGCACTGCTTGCTGTTACTTGGCACCTGGTTCCTAGATTAAGGTGTTTCCATTTTTGAAGTGCTGCCTACTGCATAAAGTTTCAGATGTGAAGTTCCAAGCTGACCACACACTCTTGCAGAAGCACACGAAGCACAGCTCTAAACGAGAAATGTCGCATCGAAAGTTAGTGGCAGTAAGTAACAGCAAACCAGTCCTGATCAGCACAAGCGCCCTTGACACTAAGGCAACCACAGTAGCGTCATCGTATTGAACCACACAGCACGGCTGTAGAGGTCTTCTGCAAATAAACTATCATAAAAACAATTCAAAAATAAAATAATTCAAATGACAGTCTTACCAACCTAGCTGAAAGTACAGCTCGGTAGTAAGAAAGCGTTCAAAGTACACATAAAACACAAAAGAGTCCAGGTAAAACAGTTTACAGTGACTTCCAAATTATGTAATATGCTTTCGCCACCCAACCACTTAAATTTTGATTCCTATTTGCCCTGACCCACAGGGTACGCATTGTATAATGACAAGAATAGTACAAATATTCATGACTATAAATAAGTCACACCCAACAGATAGGTTGACAAAAAATAGGAAAAAAACGAAATATGTAAAGACAGGTTACAAGCACAAGATAGTCACGCAACTTGAAATATCTCACAGTAAGTGAAATGGGTGAAAAAAAATGCAAGAAAAGTGTGAAAACAAAAAATGGTTGTTACAAAAAGAAAGCAAATTTACGAAACTAAACAGTTCACATCTGGTGAAAAGTTCGGGGAACAATAAAACAAAAACACGGTGGAAACACAGATGTAGTTTTGAGTGGTGGTTGTGAGTGCCATACAAATTTAAGCTACTTTAAGCAAACCAACATCTAAGTAAATGGTTATGAACTATAGATAAGGTGTGTATACAGAAATTACTGTACGGTGGTTACAAGAGCAGTAGAAATTTACGTGATGAAATGATTTACAGTTAGTGAAATGGCAGGACAACAATAGAACAAAAAAAAACTTTAGAAACAAGTTATTGAATTCTCGTTAAGAAAACAGTACAAGATGACACTATTTCAATATTTCACACAAAGTGATATGATTTGGGAACAAAATAAAAAAACGGGGAACATAGAAATGATTGAATATTAGTTACAACAAGACCGATCTACACGACTACGTGATTCACACCAAGCTGAAAAAACAATAACAGAAAATAAAAATGCAGGGAAGCACGGAAATGATTCAATGGTGATTAAATGGTGCATGTCTCCATCATCGGTTAAAGTAGGGTTTTTTGAACTGTTTGCGTTGTTCGTTATGATGCCAGAACCTGCCAAAATAGTTGCAGACCAGATTAATTGGAAAGTGACTAACCATTTCATGGTCCAAAGTCTAAAAACAATATAATACCACTTCTAGCAATAAAAACTAAGAAGCCGCAGGTTGTCGACAAAGCTAATATTTGCGGAGGATGTGACTGACAATAAAAATCTGGGCCTTATACGTTGTCTGGTGAAAGAACTTGATGTCTGTAACAAAACGACGATATCTAGTTGCACACAGTGGAGGATGCCATTCGAACGTGGAAAAAAGCGCGCTTTACTTTTTCCCAAACCAGGAGAACTCCTGCGCCAATTTGACCGTAAAGATTAGCTTGAGCAGGCGCCTTGTGCAGACTGTTGCAGTAGCACCTGCCTTGCAAACCAGTTCATCAATCTAGGCATGGGTACAGGAAAATCTGTATTGTTAATACAGCTTTTAAGGCTGGTATAATACACAATGACCGCCCACCATTGTCCCTGAAAAAGACAGTGTATGACAGCTGCATCTTACCAGTACTCACCTACGGGGCAGAAACTTCCAGGCTCATAAAAGCGTCTAAATTAAATTAAGGACGACTTAGCAGGCAATAGAGCGCTAGATGATGGGTGTAACCTCAAGGGACAGGAAGAGAGCAGAGTAGATATATTTTAATGTCAGCATTGGCACTACTAAGGTAACATTGAAACTAACTATGACCGCAAATGCGAGGTACCACTATTTATAAGAACTATATTTCGTGAATGGGGACTCCGAGGACATTTAGCCCAGCTTCAGGTCCCATCTGAACTCGAAAATACTTTTCTGTGTCTATCCTAAACGCTTGGTTGATTAAAGTGACAATATATACACGGATGAAGCCGTGTCCACAAAATGTGGCAAAAGAAAACATGCACAAACCCGGACAGTGTCAGTGCCATGGAGCAGAATGCCGAGGGGGGCTAGTTGGTATAAATGCATAACTGAACTTTCAAAAAGCACCCCACTAAAAAATTCGTCCTGTTGTCCTCTTCGCTTGTCCTGTTAGGCCTACATTTTAGTTGAAGTATACGTTGTACAGCAGGAAGCATCAAAGTAGTGGAAGAAATGTTTACTGGACAATTACATTCAAACATAGTCTAAGTTTCACCAGTCACAAGCGTGCAACATGTAAGGTATTAGCAAACGACAGGCCAGACACCACAATCATACTCTGCCTTAAACCTCCGAAATCCCAAATTCATGTGTTACACACTAAATTCATTAGGCTGGACATTCCATAATTTGAAAAGTTTCACTAGGTTCTGAATGGTTAATTTACAGTTGCTATGCTATAGTAACAGTACGAAGCGCAACCAGCGCTGCTCATACTACAGTACGATATGCGTGTAGGTCTGACGTCACAAATAAATTCGGGTTGCACACACGTTGTTCATCCCAACATTTCACGACCAAACTGAGCGTTCGAAAAGATTGAACACTCAAGCGAAACGCGAAAAAAGCATCCAAATAGCATTTTAATCTAATTCTGTACGCTCGGAAGACACTGGATTTATTATTTTATTCTAATGCTACACGCCCGGCAATCATTCAATTTATTGTGCACGTTTTTTTACAAAAACTATTATGACAAAAAAACCGGCATCTGCACAAACGAAACAAAAACCATAATATTACTCTAAAAGTACACAATGTGCGTGCAACGCATACACGCACTTATATTCGCACTCCATAGCTTCCCTTATTTCATTTCATATCAAAATATTCCGCTACCGAAACAGGACAGGACACAAACACTTGACCAAACACAGGGCTAGAAATTGTGCGAGAATTGATGCTGTTTACACACGCAGCAGCCAGGTACAAAGGTCTACCGGAAAATGGGCGCAACGCACAAAGCGAGTCACTCAATATTAGGGTTAACCGCTTACGCGGACCGAAGTTCGAGAGAAACTCTGCTACGGTAAATACATATGACAAGAAAACAAGTTTCAATAGTACTCAACTTCACTACTTGTCGGCAGTATTTCTTCGTCCGGTAGATAAATCCATGGTAGTCAAATCACCGAAATAACGAAAGTTGAAGGCGTGCACACCCGTGCCGTCACCGGCCAGTATAACGCGCATCGGTACGGAGTGCAGTTAATACAACTGTCCGACGGTTGGACTCGCCGCGCAGCGACTTTCCTGTCTCATGTTCGTCTGAGGTAAAAAAAATTACATCTTCCCGCGGTGAACCCTGATGAGGATTCGGAGCATCGTGGCGGTTCCTTGTGGTTCCATTGTGTTGCCGTTATGTTGAGTGATCTGGTTTTTACTAGCGCCAGAGAGAATTCCGCGTCCGGGTCCACACCGGTGGCAAAGGCACGCAAGTGCTGTTGTGTTACGGTGAGTAGGCGGTGGTTCTCGAGGTGCCGAAACTCGTCCATCATGTTCTTGTCGATGTTGTCTCTGAGGTAGAATCGGTAGTCTCCGTCAGCTTTGGTGAGGTAAAGGTTGTTGACATTGGGGAACCGGCTGAGAGCAATGTACATGCCCTCCTCTTCGCAGCTTTGTCTTCTATCTTCTTCTTCTTCTTCGGCGGTTCCCCTACGGGAAGATATCGACGGTGGTTGAATGCGAACCTATCTCGTGATGGATTCTTTGATTGGCCAATTCCTAGGGGCATCCTCCCACAATCAGCATCAGAGGCGCTGCGGACGGGGCTGGTTGAGCTGCAAGGCGCGTGGCGCTTCCCTCCACAGCTTTCCTACGGGAAATTCAGCATCCCCCTCTAAAGTTTTCACTTCGTCGTTTCCGTTGACGCTCGGCTTCGCGTGCCTTCGTTGTATCAGTATCTTCTTGACGTAGTTTGAATGAGTCAAGGACATAAGGCGCGTTCGTAGCACTTGCTCCTGTCCCGGATTTGTAGCGTAGTGGGAAGAGCACCGCGTACCTCCCGTTGCGGTCAGAGAGTCGTGGGATCGAAACCGGGCGCTCTAACTATTTCGTTTTTTATAGTGTAGTATCGCGGAGCTGTGGGTGTAAGGAGGAGAGTTGCGCATGCGCAGTGAGCGTGTGGACGGCGCCGACATCAACGACGCAGGACCAGGGGAGCCTAAGAAATGCTCCGCATTTAAAACTAGTTCCTGAAAGACACCCACCCTGATAAAAACGCGTTGCGAAATAGATGCCCAAGGTATTGGTAAATAGAGATATTATTTGCCAATTATATACGAGAAAACCTTGGTCGTGGTCTTTTTAAATGAAAACTGTAATTGTATCACAATCTAGGCTACGGCATTTAAGGCAATTTCATGGTGTAGGGTGGAGGTACAGATGGCGTGGGGTTGCGGGCGCCGTAATTTCACAGTTTGTTCTGAGGCCGCAATGACTTGCAGCGTATTCCCCGCTTCCGCGCGTCGACATCACCCCGCGTTGACAGCGTAGGCAAAATGCACGGTGGCGTGAGCTGACGCGGGAGCTACGCCGATGTCTATGCTCGCCAAATATCAGCGTCGACGCAGCGCCAGAAAGCATCCGAAAGCAGGCGACATCGTCCGGATTCCATGTTCATCTCCTGGTTTCGGGTCATTACTTTCGCACAAAACAATCAATTTCTTTTTAACCGGCGGTAATCAGGTGCCTTGAGGCAAAATAAAAGCTATTTCTGTTCGAAAGTATGCACTCCTTTGTGGCTAGCTTGGCTTTCATCGAAGAGATCGGGGGTTTGGGATAGCTTTTTATGAGTTAAATACGGGAGCTCTGGCTACATCGCTTGTAGTGTTCGCATGACGGGCTTGGCTGCAAGATCGGTAAGCAACGAACAAAGTTTATCAACTCCAGAATTCGAGCGGCGCATGCAGTTTCATTCGCGGCACCGTAGCTTGCATATCAGGAACGATGAAGCGCGATAGCTTTTCTTGGCCTAAATAAGGAAGCTTTGGTTACAAAACTTGCAGTTTTAGCGTAATTGGCCTCTCCTCCAAGATCGGTGCGGAAGAAACAAGCGTTAGCATCAAATACGACCAAAACGAATTACTCGACAATATTCGTTGGTAGCCTCTGTTAGGGTACCAAATTAGGTCCACGCATTTTGTTTAAGCACACAGACGAAACGATCCGGGCTGGCCCCTCCTGGAGAGCTTTCAGGAGCAAGTTTGGAAATCCATGTCAGGTGCAACAGCCAAGTCTCTGACGAAGGGAGAGGGAAAGAGAGAGAAATCACGTTATTTTTCAAGCAAGTTGAGTAGGAACGCGTGCTGGCCGAAGGCTGGTGGTGGCAGTGGCGGCTCGGTCAACCAAAAATAGCTGCGCCCCCGGTTGCGAGCAGCCGAGCGCATCCTCCCACGGCTCGACGCTGGAGATGGGGTGGAATGAGCTAAGAGGACAGGCCCACATGCCGTGGCTTTGTTCGTCCAGGGAGTCACAGAGGGGACAGTTGGGCGCAGGGAACTCAGAGGAGTAGGTCTCTTGGAGAAGGGATCCACGGGCGAGGGAATTGGTCTAAAGGAGTTGCCATAGGCGCTTATGAGCGTTGGTGAGGGATCTGTGGGCAGTGGGAAAATGGCGGCGGGAGAGGCGATAATGCTCAGTGGCTTCTTGATACCAGAGCAGACGATCGCGTGCCTACCGAGCACTTTTTTAGAGAGAAGGAGCGAGCCCAGCACCGCTGTTTAGCTCTCGTGCTTCTTTGTGGGCCGCCTCGTTGCCTCCCACCCCAGAGGGTCCGGGGTCCAGACGATGTCGAGTGTTCAAGTACAGGGATTTTGGAGAATCTTGAGTACTGTTGCCGAAACGCTACCACGAATGAAGGTTTGAACGGCACTCTTCGAATAAATGATTAGAATGTGTGACCAATGTGTGATTAGAATGGTGACCAAATGCCACCTCAACCCCCGACGAGAAGCGTCTGCGTACGATGTGGCCGAAAGTAGCTTGTGCTTTTGATGCGTCTCTGGAAAGGTGGTTTTAATTTAATTTTATATGGATTATTTCTTTTTCGGCCTTGATTTGTGTACATGTACGCGGATAAGCAGCGTGAGGTCCGCTGCAGTTCGGGCACTTAAGAGTGGTGCTTTAACAATCTACTGAGGAGTGACCCGTCTCAGCACATTTGGCACATGTAAACTTTCCTCTGAATGACTGGATTCCATGGCCGTGTCGTTGGCACGTAAAGAAGTGCTTTGTATTTGGGACATACGGTCGTACGTTGCAGAAAGAAAACGCACTTTGATATTTTCTGGTGGCGTTGTGCGACCAAACGTTAAGATTAGACGCTTTGTCGGAGTTTCTTGTTTCGCTCTCTGGATTACGATTCGTTTCATTAGAGA
Source organism: Haemaphysalis longicornis (assembly GCF_048455015.1). Taxonomy (NCBI): domain Eukaryota; kingdom Metazoa; phylum Arthropoda; class Arachnida; order Ixodida; family Ixodidae; genus Haemaphysalis; species Haemaphysalis longicornis. The sequence goes on from NW_027526233.1 coordinate 87,536,773, forward strand.
TACACCTTGTGGTTGGAGCGCCTTAAGAATATCTGCCGCTGTCTCAGACTCTAGTTGTTTCTCTGATGTGACTCCTTGCGAGGAGTTGGGGGTCCGTTGCATTGTCACAGGGACAGCGAAGTCTGCCAACGTCGTTTGTTTCAGTAGGTTCTCACTGTTTTTTCCTTTTTACTTCGACCAGTACACCCCCTGATGCGAGTTTCTTAGCATCGTAGCCCGAACCAACCACAGACTAAATGCGTTTTGCCAACAGAATGACTGACTTCTATACAACAGGAGTGGTTTGTGCCGAGTGAATAACAAGAAACGTGTGGAAAGTTTCTGATTCACCTTTAGCCTGTACTTCGGTGGGGCCCATTTAGGGCGCCGATCATTGAACTGGGGGTATAAAGAAAAAACCATGCGATATTGAACAAAGCAGGGGACGGGGGTATTTCCTTCGCTGATTTACCCTGATGAGAGGTTCCGTAGCTGCCTGCCTCGTAAACAGACGGGGGGGCCCATCCGGCGGACCTTGACCTGGGCTCCGACGGCCGCCGTTTGAGGTTTCTACTCTTCAGCTAAAACTCATTACCACGGTCGGTTACAGCGTGAGTGCGGAGGCTGGTGGTCCGCGGTGTCGGCAATACCATCACCAAGATTACTCAAGGTGCCCAGTGCGGGGAAAAAATGAGAATTCTGCGACGGGTGAAACAAAACGATTATGCGCACAGATTAGCGCGATAAGATACATTTATTGGTGATCTTTATTCAAGTTTGTTTTTGTAGTTGTTATGAATAATTCACTATTTACAAAGCTCTCTTATTTTCGTTGATGAACCGAAAATTAGTATCGCTCATTCAGTCGTACGTCATTCACTCAATGCTCTGGAATCTCATGCCTTGTTTTCTCTTTTATACCTCATGTTGGCAGGGTCTACTTTACATGATGACGTGAAAGCAGCAAGAAAAGTGCTTGATAGTGAAGGCTTCTCTGGGTGGCCAATACTGAAAAAGGATCACATCGAAAAGCGATTCAACAGCACCACTGAAGTTTTCTTAGCGGTCGGTGCTGACTCCATGTTTGAATACGAACTGACAACCGGTTCCGGAAGAGATAGTAAATATATTCTTCGAGTAAGAAAATGTTCGTTATCCAAGCGCCTCTAAACCCATTGTATGTATGCCCCTCGCGATGAACGATTATTCTGAGCGCATGTGAATGCTTTAGAAGTGGTATAAGGAGAAGCTTTTTGTTGAAACGGCGCTTACACCCAAAAGCGATTCAACAGCTTCACTGAAGTTTTCTTAGCGGTTGGTGCTGACTACATGTTTCAATGCCAAGTGTCAACAATTTCCGGAACAAATAGTAATTGTATACTTCGAGTAAAAACTATTCGTTATCCAAGCGCCTCTAAACCCATTGTATGTATGTTCCTCGCGATGAACGATTATGCTGAGCTCATGCGAATTCTTTAGAACTAATATAAAGACACGTTTTTTTTCTGAAACGGTGCTTAGGTTTTATTCTCGGGGCGCTCTATATATTTACAAGAGGGCCACGCTTAAGGATAGTGTTTATGAGTAGGGTCCAAGCAAATTGATTTGACTATCTCAAGCAATAATTGCTAAAAAATCTCCATCCCGCGCATAGTCTTCTGCGGTAGCAAATGGAACTTCCAGAAAATCTCTTCTTGCTACGAATTGTCTCAAAATGGGGGTTTTTCCAGCATTTACAGATGTTCCTGTGTTCATTTATGCAACCGGTGTACTTGTATGGCGTACGAGCTAGTTCGTTCTCAGTCTTTTGGTTGCCTTCTGAACTGATATCCTTCCAGTTCTGTCGCAATATTTATACAAACAATAGTTATAACTTGTGCAGCTGCTAAGATCGTAATTTAAAAAAACTTTGCGTTCATCCCGCTGAATATTATGGCCAACCATAGTTTGTTTTAATACACATGGTTTTTCCTGGGGCTAATATTGTCATTTGGCTTGACTTTCCGACATCTAGCATCAACTCAGACAAACTTTAACCTCCTAATAAGAGGTAATATTGAGTTTATGGTATTGACACGGCCTTGCTGAGTGTCCGAAAAAGAATGTCGCCGTCTCGACGTCCAGCCAATAAGTTGCACGAGAATGAAATTGCAAATGGCAATGCCTGCGACCAAAAACCTGCGTAATGGCGTTAATGCCTACATTTTGAAACCTCTTGTTTTAATAAATGCGGTGTGAAATAAAACAAAAGCAAGAAGTGATGATATGCAACTGTGCCTTGCAAACCTTAAGATAATAAGGAGATATACTAGAAGCTAAGGAGGTATTTGAGGTAGGGAGTATTCGAGTGTCAATTGATACTTTTAAACGCTATTGTTCAGTATCATCCAGAATATATGTTTAGAGCTTCAACGTAGATATCCTCTCCAGAGCGTCAGTGTAGAAAAAAAGAAAAATAGGTAGCATTATATTTGCATCCTGGCATGCTTACGTGTAGCACTGTCGGCCCATCCAATACGTAGGCATAAATCTCAGCAATGCCGACGAGAAAGAACACGGATTTTTTACTGCAACAATCACTGCCGGGCAGTAGTAAATAACTGCAAAGAACGTTAGGGCTTGATTTTGATAGATACAATTTGGACTTAAGCCCAAAATTTTCAATTACGTCTAAGTTTTGTAGCTTTGTGGAAACATAAAATCAGGTGTCAGGTTCAGCCTGTTCAGAACCATGCTTCCCTGATTGCACGTGTTTTACTTTAACGTCTGTGTTTACGACATGTAATAGAAATAAAAGTGCACCTGAGATCAGGTTAATATGCTGTCGAGAAAAAACATCTCAACATGGGCATTTCAGTACATAGAGACGGCAGTTTTTTAATGTTGGATCGCTATATGTACTGCATCTCGTGTTTAGGCGTTAAGAACTGAAATGCCTTATCGGTGTTGTCGCATTGCTAAACTTGTGCGTTATGAAGCAGGCGGGATCGTTGATGGAAGGTTTCGTACGCACATTTCTCTCCTGCTTTGTGTACCCAAGCAGCACTGCGTGTGATAGGGAAAACGTGGCAGATTTCTAGCCGGACACCAAGTGCGCAAGCTCCGCAGAAGTGGAATATCCCTCCTGTAGAGAGTAATAAAATGAATATTATTAACATCCGCGACTCCGGCGCCCAGTAGTGCTCTCATCGGTGGCGATGCGCGAAAACGCAGGCCACTTTTAACACTTCGCAATTGTTCCGTTGGTAGCGAAACCAGCACGTAATTGTTTCCTAAAAAGAGAGTCTTAAGTGTGCATTACGCGAAAGAGTGCGGTCGTTGTTGTCAAATTAGTTGTTCAGTCCTAAAAACTGCTGCCGCACGTAACCGTGCCATCGAGGCCTTTCCAGAAGATGGAAATACATTTTTACCATCCATTCGTTTCGCCATTCTCCGAGATCAAGATGACTGGTGCAACCACTGACTACAAGATGCGCTACGACGAAAACGCCGCGCTTTCCCAGCGGGATTGCACTAGAAGTCGCCTAATGTGTCACCCACCAAGTTACGCGTCAAAATGGAGCACTTGCAGAAATGACGAGTAAGATTTATGGCCAAAGAACCATGGCGCACAGCACCCTCGGACTAATGAAAATCCGAAATAAAAGGATAAGGAATATACTTCCCCCCACACCGACGCTCAGCGGAAGAAGTTAGGCGAAATCCTCTGTTATATCACATTAGCGTACAATTCTGGTGCAAAGGAAGCTACACTAATTACTTAATTTCAGCTTTCTGTAAAAGACGGCCGACGACCATGCTGAACACCATTCTGACAATCGTCGAAAGGTATCACCTCTATGGGAGGTCCAGCTATGCATACAAGCTGTGGAGGAGTCCCGTTACGCTTCTCGAGGCGTAATCGCAACCAGAAGTTCGTAGATACTAGACGCTCCGGCCTCCGTAGTCGTGACGGGGTACTTACCAAAGTAGCATATTGTGAGTGTCGATCACAACGCTTTCTATCGCGATATTTTGTCGCGGCGAACGCCTTCTTTCGCGATATTTCCGACCATGCTAATTTGGACGACATGTACGCCAAATGGCTCGCCAAACATTCCCGGACGGCCATTACTAACTTTTATGTCGACGCGAGTATTTATATATTAAGGAGAATTCCTGTATACCAGGCCGATGAACTGTAACGGAGAGCAATACCGTGAAGTTTACCCCTTCCACAGAATCTGTTTTGTTTATGTTTTAGGGCGAAGCCCTACTACATGACGTACTCAAAATTATTCATCGCATCGCAAGTGGTCTTCAGCCGATGGCCCGCAAGCTGCTCCTTCGTTTCGCTTGCTTGTAGCCAGGCTGCGCTACGAGGTGCCTAGGCGAATGTGAAACTGCGTCTTGGCATGCACTCTATCGCTCAAAGCCCGCTGAGCTGTCTGTGTGTGCGCTTAAGCCAAACAGAACTTCATGACTACGTCGCGGTTTAACGGCTGCTTTGCCTGTACTTGGTCCCTTAGTTTCTCCATCGATGGCGCACTTGGTGTGTTTTCTAAGCCTTACGTTGAGCGCAAGCAAAATGAGGAAGCCCATTATCGAAAAGATATGGCTTCATAGCAGACTGGTAAATAGCAAGCAACCGCAAACTTTCACCAAACGAAGTGTGCATAGTGTACCCTTTTACGCGTAATAACTAGCTTTAGTATTGTTAAACCTAGTACATATTTGCTGCCAGCGTGAGGACGAGCTCTGTAATCTTTCCTTGGTTTAGAGCGTTTGATCTTTTGTGGTTTATTTTTGTATTCCCTTTCAAACATTTGTCGGAAGATGCGCGAAGAAATCTGCCTAAATAAATAGGTGTTCTGACCAAAAATCTGCGATTATTTTTTTTTTGCTTGTTCCCCGTCTTCCAATTTCAGAAAACTAAATTCTTGAAAAAATTAACTGCAGCTTCGCCTACGCCTGATTGTCAGCCCCTGTGCACTTATAATGGGCTTCCCAAGATATTAAATTTCACAATGAATTCAAAATGAACACTCGGAAATCCCACTGACCCTATGGGGCCAATATTATGAGGCTAATATGGATAAGAATGCCGTTATAAAAAAAACAGAAAGTACGCAGCAGATAATAGCGGCTTTGGCCGTCTGGTAGGTGCACTTAAAGAAGACAACGTCTACTCTTTCCCTGGGCAGAAAGTTTCGTTTAACCGAAGCACACTGCCTTATATTGCCACCACTTTCACACTGAATACTTCTTTACTACGGAATACTACGTTATTCCGTAGTAAAGAGTATTCCATAGTATTCCGTTAGAGGAATACTACGTTATTCCTCTCATACCCAATATTGATGCACTGCGACATAATTTTAAGGAGTTTCGGTTAGTTCGAAATAATGTGAAAAACCCAGCGTACTTATGTATATCAACTGTGGGACTGCATGCGCTCCTTCCTAGCGGATAACTGCTGAGCATCTAACGTATCCGGCGAAGAATATATTTCCCGATGTGTAAAGGGTTCATTGAGATTGGTCGTGCTGCTGTTGTGCTAAAAATATGTCTTGGGTTTCCGTAGTTCGTACGTAGTTGTGTAGTTCGATTGTCTGTTGAGTGAATTGTTTAAAATAGGGGCACGCACCCAAAATTACATTCTCGTAAGAGCAACTGCGTTGTATAGAAATAGTCATGTGATAATAAAGAGCAACATCGATAGCCTTTGCATAATACTACGTCGATTTTAATCATGACATCGTCTGCGTGCACGTCGTGGCTGTGTAGTGCAGTCTACATGTAGTAGGGATTAAAAATATGGATCTTAAAAAGTGGTTGAAACAAAACCAAATGCCACTTTGTATCCGGCAAAAGTGGTTACTAAGAACACGGCGTCAGGAATAACCCTAATACAAAGGTGAATAGGAATTGGAAATATCTAGTAACCACGGTAAAATGTGGTCCATCCTTAACGCCTGTCAGAATAATGATCATGAACGCTCAAAAGAACAAAAATCAAATGCAAACGAACAAAAATCAAATGCCTCACTTTCAATACCACTCGTGAAAGCCTTGTCACTGAGGCTTTTAAATTAAAAACATGGCTGAGTAAAATATATTTATCCGTTACACGAAGTGCAAGTCGTATTTAAAAGTTTTAGCCTGGTTACAGTATGCATGCAAAATTTTGGTAGGGGTTTAAAGTATAACTTTCTTCCGCTTTTCATTTGATGTAGAAAATTTCTGGCTAGGTCTACCGAGCAAATTATTCTTTTGTGTTCCGCCGCTAAGCAGGTAGAATACTCACGGTCAAGGTTGTTTTACATTCGTAGCTTTATGACGCTAAGAAAAAAAATTACTGAGACCACACTACGGAAAAGTAAAGCAGTTACAATTGTTAAAGCGAATCCATTGCATGTGCACTTCATTTGGATGCGGTGTGCACGGTGGCTCTGTATAACGAATGCGAAGAGAAGGAAGCAGATTTTTATAGTTGTTACGAGGAGTTTTTAGGTGAATGTAATTTTTCTCTCCGCATTGTCCGCTGAGCTCTTTCTCGTGTTTGGAGTTATTAATACCGTTTGATCGATCAAAATATGAAAGTTGTGACATTGCCAGTGCGGCATCAAACTTATTTATGTCGCTTTTTGATTTTTCACGTAGCTGGGCAAACCAAAGTTAATGTACCCTGTGGTGAACACCAATACTGATGGCGATCAAAAGGGGATCCCTGACGAGCATATCGTGGAAGCTTATGCAGCAGCGTACAATGCTACAGCAGCACTATTCAACCCTGAAGCCTCACAGCAAGAACTGGAAGAGTTGGTGAAGTCGATTATAAAATATGACATCGGTTTTCCGGAGGTAGGAGAAAATAACGCTTTCTATTTCAGCTAGTCTGGCTACTGAAATTCGTGTGATGATGCGGCGCCAGTAGCATAACCCGTGCGTTTTATTAGAGGGTGAACAGGACAACGGTGTTTCAGATACCTCCTAGGCTTCTCTGGAATCCATGCTGATGGAATATACTTTCAGAGGCAAACGAAGTCTAATGTTGAAGAATATGCCAGGAGGGCAACTGGGGAGTCCGTCGTTAGAGAAACTCTATTTACGGAGAACCGTGTGTTGTGCAACCATCGTGTCACCTTGCATATTTGTGCTCGCCTTCGTTCATGGACGTGTCTGCTAAGCTATTATCCTGCTTCATCCTGCTCTTTATCAATAGTGCCAACATTCTCCCGCCCGAGAACAGTTCGTGTGAGGGAAGATGGTGTCTGGTAGGTTTGCGGTTTATGTCCGCCCGGTATCTTAATTTAGCGTGGGTGTTATTTCTGCGGGGAGCTTCGGAATAAACAAGAAAAGTTTTTCCTGAGCAATGTGTAGCCCGTTCTTCTGTCTCGACACCTTCCACTTTCTTCGAAGTGAGCAACGAGGCCTAAGAATTGAACTCCGCTGCATGACTAATCTCGTCGTGTCGCTTGACGCCCCGGGTTTGAGCCCATGTGGAAGAATGCCCAGGTGGGCAAGGAAAGAGGCCGTCATCGGAAAAAGGCAATATGCCTACACTACTCCCGAAGAACCGTGTTCTAAGAACCAATCTTGTAACCTCTCCTAGTCCTCTTCGTGTTCAGCCATTTACGCGTCTGCTGAGCTATTATACTGTTTCACCATTTCTTTATCCAATGTTCCAACACTTTCCCTTTACAACTTGATTGACGTTGACGCGTTTGCTGCGAATAAAATCTTTTTATGAAGTGTCTCCGAGTTAAAACACTTTGTTTTGCTTCGATCAATGCTGAAACACGGTCCGGCCAACGGCGAAAAACATGGTATGAAATAATGTTACTTGCGTACGAGCCATTCAAAGCCAAACTTTGTTTCTTCCACTGCCGTATTTGTTGATACGCTTAACAGGTAGGCAATTTTCACACAGGCCTATAGCCTGACGTAAGCTTTGATCAGTTTTACTACGGATATGATAGGTAATTTCTGAATGAGAAAAAGTTCAAAAATAGGACTGAGAATCGACATTGGTCCCCGTGTTTTCTTGTTTTATGTAGTAAACGTTCGTTTCGAACACAACACTCCTTTGTGACATTCTTTATGCGAGTAAAAGTTTGTGGAGGACAGTGAACAGAATGCATTTCTTTTTCGCATTGTTTGGCATTTCTATGTAGATCAGCATACCCATCCTCTGAAAAACGTGTTTATTAAAAGTTTCCTGTGAACGCACAAATATATTTTAGCACTATTGCACAACAAAGCTGCATTCTAAAACACTGACAAGAAAGTCAGCAACACGAGTGAGTTGGACGTGTCAAATCTAGGAAATCAATGTATTCTCTTGTAAAAGCAATACATAATTTTCGCGAGAGGAATACTATGGTCGAATAAACACCCACCCATTAAAAAACACGTATTGTGCCCGCAGTCGAAGCAAATTATCCTAATTGGACACAGACCTATACTACCCTACAGCAATGAAGATACAAGTGAACCATCTCAAGCTACACAGTGTAGAACATTTTCTGATCCTTCAGTTGCAGCAGCTTTAGTAGCGTTAAGTTTGGCATTCATGAAAAGGTTTTCTTAGAAGCACTTACGACGCAGGAAAGCCTCAGAAACCGTAAAAATAAACAATGCAGTAATTACCCGTAAACGAACACTAACAAAAAAAAGCATTTTTCTAAATCAGAAAGCTGTCGGATGTGCACAACAGTTAATCGCTTTACCGGCGGTAGCCCGATTATACGCTGACTGCTCTGACTGCTCCCTGCACTGTTTCACTCGTATCCAAAGGAATGAAACGGTGGTTTCTGCTATGAAATCCAAATTTCCTGCCTTCGAAGGCCTCGCGCACACCCTGCCTGAAACTAGGGCCTCAGGGTTTTGTTGGGTTTGTTGGAACGCGCCATTTTGTTCTTGCACGGCCAGTTTTCCTCTCGGGAAAGTCTCCGTTTTTTTCCCGTGCAAGTCTTTGTGTTCACAGCAACCGCAACGTACCTTCAAAATCATTTTTCCCCCTTTAATATCGTAAGAACTTACACCTAGGAGCGTTTCTAACACAATAAACGCGAGCGCTAAGGGTAATTACGTATATTTTGCATCAAATGTACCTGCCGTCATTTTTGCACTGAACAACGGGGATATTTATGACAAGCGTCATCGGTGCACGAGCTTCGACCGCTAATGGCTATATGAACCGCTTGGCTTTCCAAGTGTCTGTTAGACGCCGCGACGACGGAACACCGTGTGGCTCTGCTTGGGTCCACGGAGCAAGCTACGACGACAAGGCGAGCCCCTAGAATGTTCGCCGCTTGAAAAGTAGCCGTCCAGAAATGTTGCATTCAGCAGTGGCCAGATAGGGCAAGTTAGTTTGTGTCTTGTGGCCCCGCACGGGGCACCTTGAGCAATCTTGGTGACGGTACTGGCGATACCGCGGACCCCGAGCCCCCAAACATAAGTGGGATCCAACCGTGGCGATGTGTTTATAGGTGTAGGGTTAGAAACCACGAACGGTGGCCGTCGGAGCCCAGGTCAAGCTCCGCCGGATGGGTACCCTGTCTGTTCACCAGGCAGGGAGCTCCGGGACGTCTTTGACCATCAGGGTAAAGTTAAAGAAGAAAGTACCCCCGTCCCCTGCTTCTATACTATGATATATGGCATTTTCTAAACCCCCCCCCAGACGTGATCGGCCCCCGAAAAGGGGCCGCACCGAAGTTTGATTCCCATCTATGTCAACAACTGTCCTTTCAACAAACATGAATAACTATTCTCGTTTTCTTGTGATCGAGTCAGCTGACCCAATGAGACCCGTCGCTTCACTGTCGGTATTACTTGTCTCGAAATTTCTGCAAAGCACATTAGGTGAAAAGTATGAAGCCAAAAAGCTCAGGACAGGAGAAATCCTTATCGAACTCAACAATGAAAAACAATCCCGCACACTTCTTGCCCAAACTCGCATCCATGATCTGGACATCAAGATCATGCCCCACCGGAGCCTGAACAGCTCCCAGGGTGTGATTTCAGAGTTTCTCCTCTGTTTCTCCTTACAGAAACAGATTCCGACCTTCTTGAAGGGTTAAAGGACCAGGGCGTCACAGCTGTGCGCCGCATCACGATGCGCAGGGACGATAAGATAATCCCCACCAAACACATTATCCTGACCTTCGACCGTTCGACACTTCCGCAATATATAAATGCAGGCTACATGCGATGCTCTATTCGCCCGTACATACCGAACCCGCGCCGCTGCTTTAAGTGCCAGCGGTTCGGGCACAGCACAACCTCTTGCCGCGGCAAAGCAACCTGTGCGAAATGTGCAGCGCAGGACCACCCCACTGACAACTGCAATTCTGACAACCTCACATGTGCAATCTGCAGGGGCCCTCATGCGGCCTACTCCAGGAAGTGTGAGAAATTCCAAGTGGAAAAGATAATAATCCATCTAAAAGTGATAGAAAACATCACCTTCCCAGAGGCACGGAAGAGGTTCGCCTCTTTCCCACTGGGGAGGTACCCGACGTGGCTCGCCGGGAGCGGAGCGGCGTCTGGTTTCGGCGGGGACCCAGTACCGCGAGTCGGACTTGGTCCCGCACCCGCCCCCCCTCCAGGGTTGCCTCAGGCAGCCCAACCAGCCTCTGCACCGCTCGCTCACCCAGCACCGGCTGTGGTGGCAACAACGTCTGTTGGGGATGCCGCTGCAGCCACTGCTTCCTCTCCACCGGCCCGAAGCACACGCAAGGGCACGAGGAGATGGAGGCAGTCGCAGCGACCCCCTCCCCCGCCTCACTGCCTGTGCCATCTGTCGTGCTCCCCACGCCTTCGGCGCTGGCAGCGCAGGCAAAGAACACCCGAAAGGGTACCACGTCAAGGGGGCCCAGTCCGCTGGGCACCCTCTTGCCATTAGATGACGACATGGACGTCGAGCCCTTCCGGCTTTCATCGCAGCGGAAGGAACGGGCTGCGACGTCCAGGTCAGTAGAGAAGGCCAGAAAACCCCTTCCAAGAGTCCAAGCCCCGAAAGACCCTACATAAATAATCACTCTCCAGTAGCTCTAACACATCATAATGGGAAGAGAAAACATAGTTCAATGGAACTGCAGAGGCCTTCTGAATAATCTTGACGACGTGCATCACATTCTGTATGCCAACCAGCCAAGTTTAATGTGTGTCCAGGAAACACATCTGAATTCCAAACACACAAATTTCTTGAATAGTTACCTGGTATACAGGAAAGACAGGGATGGCTGCACACACTCTTCTGGCGGTGTGGCCATAATCGCCCGCAAATCCTTAGCATGCCACCCTGTCACCTGGAACACCGTCCTTGAGGCTGTAGCCGTCGGCACAATAATTTTTAATAGGTTGATAACAGTATGCTCCATTTACAATCCTCCTGATTATGCACTTTCGAGCTCTGTCTTCGAGGCGCTCGTCGACCAGCTGCCCGAACTGTACATTCTAACAGGCGACCTTAATGCACACAACCCTCTTTTGGGCTCCTCCAGAACAGATGCCCGAGGTCGCCTGATAGAGAAATTCCTTACATCTTCAGGAGCATGCCTTTTCAACAAAAAACAGCCTACATACCATAACTTAGGAAACAATACATACTCGCATCTTGACTTGGCCATTGGATCCGCAGTTCTCTTTCCATGTCTTGAGTGGGGTGTGGGCACGGACCCATATGGCAGTGACCACTTCCCCACTTCACTAACATATATAGGTAAAGGCCCAAGCAGTTCATCTTCCCATAATAGGTTCAGTGAAGCACGAGCTAACTGGAACACATTTACAGAGACATCGAAACTACGCCACACATCCATAGGACACCTACACGTTGAAGAAACCACCCAACTCCTCACGGCGCACATCCTCGACACCGCCGAAAAGTCCATTCCCCACGCCTGCGGTGCCCCGTGGAACCAGCGGAGGCCGTGGTGGAATAAGGACTGCAGACGGGCGCGAGAGGCCCAGAACAAGGCGTGGGGTATCCTTCGTCGGTACCCCACGTCGGGTAACCTTATTTTGTTCAAACGGGCCAAGGCGTTTGAAAAACGTGTGCGCCGTGAGGCAAAACGAGAGAGTTGGCACACCTTCTTGACATCCATTAATTCATACACAGACACACGCAGTCTGGACACGTATACGCAAGCTCAAAGGACAACAGACACACAGCCTGCCCCTGGTTAGCACAACAGGGGACACACTGGGAGACCAGGTAACACACTTGCACAACACTTCGAACAGGTGTCTAGTTCAGCACACTACACAAACACTTGCATGAAACACAAAACATCTGCAGAAAAAAAAGCCTTACACGACAAAGACAAATCAAAAACGTATTACAACTCTGAATTCACTCTCTATGAGTTGAGGGCTGCCCTGAGCACGTGCAAAGCTTCAGCTCCAGGCGCAGATAAGATTACATACACCATGATACAGCACCTACACCCACACACTCTTGAAACACTCTTACACCTATGCAATAAAAAATGGCTTTCGGGGCACATTCCACGCTCTTGGAGGGAGGCCATAGTAGTGGCTGTCCTAAAGGAAGGGAAGGACCCTTCCTCTCCTGCCAGTTATCGCCCCATTGCCCTGACAAGGTGCCTGTGTAAGCTCTTCGAGAAGATGATAAACAGGAGACTTGTGTACTTCTTAGAGTACAATGGTCTTCTCGAGAGCTGCCAGGCAGGCTTCAGGGTGGGGCGATCTACCAACGATCAACTGGTTGCATTAGAGGCGTATATAAAAGATGCTTTCCTCCATAAGCAGTACTGTATGACAGTATTCTTTGATCTAGAAAAGGCGTATGATACTGCTTGGAGGTATGGTATCCTCATCGACCTGAAGTCCTTTGGCATAACGGGTAACATGATGAACACGCTTTCTAGTTACATGTCCGAAAGGACGTTTCGCGTGCGACTTGGAACTGCACTCTCTAGGGTGCATGTGCAGGAAAATGGAATGCCAGAAGGTGGAGTTTTAAGTTGCACCCTTTTTTTTTGTAAAAATAAATTCCATCAGGAAGGCATTGCCACCGTCGATTTCCTTCTCCGTTTATGTAGACGACGTTCAATTATCCTTTAAGTCTTGTAAACTGTCTCTCTGCGAGCGCCAAGTCCAGCTTGGTGTTAACAAGCTAGCTGGATGGGCAGACAGCAACGGTTTTAAATTTAATCCAGGGAAGTGCACTTGTGTCTTGTTTTCCAAGAGTCGTGGCATCCGCCCAGATCCAGACATTCATCTCAATGGTGTCTCGATTCCTGTGAAGAAAGAACACAAGTTTTTAGGTATAATCTTTGACGAAAAGCTCACATTTATCCCACACATAAAACAACTAAAACATAAATGCTTAAAAACAATGACTATCATGAAGGTTCTGTCGCACATTTCTTTTGGTGCTGACAAACAACTACTTTTACGTGTTTTTACCAGCTTGATAGGCTCACGACTGGACTATGGTAGCGTTGTCTATGGGTCAGCCACCGAAACATCCCTCAGAATGCTGGACCCTGTGCTTCATCTAGGGCTCCGCTTGTCATGTGGTGCCTTTCGGACTAGTCCAGTCGAAAGTCTGTATGATAAACAGTCTGTATGCAACAAATGAAGCCTTGAACGTCAGCGAGCCTACAAAGACCTGCTTTATGCTTTTAAAATCTCATCAATGCCTCACCATCCTTTTACATCAGTTTTTTATGATACATCCATATCTCAACTTCTTACTAATCGTCCATCAGTCTCTGCTCCCTTCGCTTTCAGAGTAAGAAAAGAAGCGTCGCAACTTGATGTCATGTTCTCAGACACCATCAAAACATCCGCTACTGAACTTCTAGTGCCGTGGCAGCTTCGCCCGATATCATGTGATGTATCTTTTATAAGTGTCGAGAAAAACAGAGTGCCTAGAAGCGCGATCGTGCAACATTTCTTGTCCCGGCAGCACAAATATAAGTGTGCTGAATTTTACACGGATGCTTCAAAAACTGCCACAACTGTTTCCTGTGCTCCGCATGGTGGCACCTTTAATGTCTGTAGAACTACGAATAGAAATACAAGTATCTTTACGGCAGAGGCCTATGGCATACTTCTTGCAGTTCAACATATTGTTCTAAGTCGAATTCCGAAATCTGTAATTTACGCTGATTCTTTAAGTGTTGTGCGTACATTATCGTCACAGGAGTCTAAAAACCATGTGGTCAATGCTCTCATTAGTACTCTTATGTCTGTGCATGCGTTAAACCTTGAAGTGACCGTGTGCTGGGTGCCAGGGCACTCTGGAATTCCAGGTAATGAGACCGCAGACCGAACGGCGGCCGCTGCTGCCCTTACAACTACCGTTGACATAACAACAATACCCTACACCGACCTCAAATCACACATCAGACAACACCTTCGCACAACATGGCAAGCGCACTGGAATCAACAGACTGACAACGAACTACACATTATAAAGCCACTCTTGGGAGCTTACACCACTGATACTCACAACAGACACAACGAAGTTACCCTGGGTCGATTACGGATAGGCCACACGCATGCAACACATTCCCACCTGCTCACGGGATCTCCAAGACCCCTGTGTAGCAGGTGCGGGGAGGGCCTATCCGTAGTCCACATACTAATAACATGCAAGGCACTTCACACAACACGACACAAACACTTCAGAGAACTCTACAGACAACATGTCCCACTACATCCATCTCTGTTTCTAGGTGACGATGCCAGTGTTTCTATGAAACGTGTGTTTGATTATTTGTCAGATGTTAAGTTTTTAACCCTTATCTCATATCACGCATAATCAAATCTGGCCCTATACACCAGCCATCACCATTACCGTTAATTGATTTTATTATGTCCCATTTACATGTTTTTATACCTACCTTTTTGTGGTAATCTCTTCGCTTCATTATATAACTTCTTTTCTGGCGCTCTTTGCCCTCGTTGGCCTTGCGCCATGAAACACCAACCATCATCATCATCTTTGTGTCTTGTGGATAGTTCAAGGCAGAAATTTGGGCTAGTTGGTGATGGGACTTCGACATGGTAAAAAGCGCACTAAAACGAGGACACAAGAAAAAGGCTAGCGCTCGTCCCGTGTCACCGCCTTTTTCTTGTGTCCTCGTTTTAGTGCGCTTTTTACCATGTTGTGGATAGTACCAGAGGCGCCACGGTATTTAACCAAAGTACCTACGCCAGTACCTTACGCGGTTCGTGTTCCTTGTCTACATTATATAGCGTCGAATTTTATTGTGTAGGGTGTCCACATAGCTCTGAAAAGTACGGCTTCAGGTACACAATTTTCTATGATTCAGTGACCATGGCAGTGGTTGTGAAGTGCCAAATCCTGACACGAAGACATGCCCGCAAAACAGAAGAGAAAACATCGAGGACGATGTTGCGGCGGAGAAGGGCCAGCGGGCCGACACCTGTCGGTCTCAAGCGTGCAGAGTAAGCGTCCGAGCAACCTGCCGTGGCCAGCGAAAGGGCGTGCTTATGCATATGTTTTTTTTACCTTGCATATGTCTTGGCTTTTACCGCCTGGCGGCGCCGCACTGTGTTATCTGTGTGCCAAGAGAAGCGCGTGTTCTAATATTTAATTCTATGCCTCAAGTGTTATCTCTTTCTCTGTTCATAGGGAGAGCGTGTTCCTACTAACGTCAACAGACTAGAATAATCTTCGTTGATCTACAATGTTCTGGATGTAAATCGACGGTTCGAGAAACACTCGCGCTGAAAGATAGAAGCATGCAGAGCGGACTCTGCGGTATTCGACTCATCGACCCTTGATTGCACACGTCACTTTGTGGACTGCTGCTTCGCCGCCTGTATATTCTTTGGGTTGTTAGGAGAGCACAAGTTCGCTCTAATAAACTCGTTTTCCTTGAGGAAAACGGCGCCGTCTTCGGCTTCGTGGCAATATACGGAAAACATAGAGGATACCTGAAATGGGTCGCAATCGGGCTTCGAAGCTTGCCGCGGTCCAACCGATGTCACGGGGCTCTTTCCGGCGACAGCAGCAAGTTGGACCTCAAAAGACATCTTTCCTCTCGCTGTGGAACATTCGTGAACACTTGCTGAGGAAGGGAGAAATATTAGAGAATAACTAGAAAGGGCAAGAACAGCACGGCACGCTATCCGAGTTCAGTGACATACTCGCGCGGGTAGCACGCCACATCGGGTTGAAAGAGGGTCGCATCTTTGTCACCGCGGACGCAGTCCTCGTTCGTTTCGGGGCGCACCTTATATCCGGGTGGCTTAATCGTCAGGGACCCCTTTTGCGGCAAACAAGGTCCAGGATTGGCGTCAAGTCTGTGTGTGCGGGGGGGACGGTGGAGGCAGAGGCTGAATCGAGTCACAGACAGACAGACGGATGGACAGACAGACAGACAGACATACAGACAGACCAAAATCTCTAGATTTAGATAGCCCAAGAAAGACTATCGTCTTTAAAAATTAGTGACCTTCCACTCTGTGAAAATGGATGACCTGCAAAGCTAGACGAAGTTCACGGAATGCACGAAACAAAACGCGTTTGTTGTAATTTGCGATGGAGCATAATTTCTAGCCAATTAGCTGAATGAACCTCTGAAGGATCCAAGCTTTGTTCTTGCAGAAAACCATGAAGCTGACTATCTTCCCCCGCTTCGAAAGCATCTTGTTTGAGTAATGCACAAAACCGATCTACTCTAGCACTAAGGACTCTGGACAAATCCCATTGGGACGTTTAAATTCCTCGTTTAAACCTCGCACCAGCCCAACGGAGATGCCATCCATCAGTATGGGCATGAAACCTATATCTACGCGTGCACGCCCCTTTCCTCCCTCCCACTATTTTCCACTACAAACCTGTGCGCGCATAAACCGGCAACCAGTCATGTGCGCGTGTTCAGAAATGACAGACGTGGTCGAAAATATACCCTGATAGCCCTCTGAAGATGTGATATTGCTTCACGCCGGCGTTCCAAGTGGGCGAGTTGCTTTCATCCGAGGAGATTCGCCGCTACTCCACGAGCGGAACTTGAGGCGCTAAAGGCGGAGCCATCAGCTTACCGTTGTTCTTGCGTGCGTTCGAACTTGTGTTGGGGCCAACGCTGCAATTATTTCTCTTCCTCCAAACGAACGGCACGCGTCCGTCCCATAACTATTTCCACCTGGAAGCCCTTGAGCTCTTCTCTCACGTACAAACACTTGGCTCTCTGTTCCCTTCCTTCTCGTAGGCATATGAATGTCTGTGTAAGACGTCTGTGTAACGCATCAGCTCAAACCAGACGACTCGATAATGAAGGACAGCCGACTAAGCTCATTGAGGCATGTAATTTCGACATCTATATCTGTCACCAGCACAACCGGCATCTCATCCGTAGCGGCATGAAGCATAGCTGTGCGTGCACGCCCCCTTTTTCCCACCCGTGAACCGTGCACGCATACACCAGCAACCGGTGTAGGTGCATACCTAGGCGTGAAAGATACCAGCGAAAATGTCGCTCGGAAGGCCTCCCAGGCTGAAACAGAAATATGGGCTCACGCGGTCATTCCAAGTGGGCAAGATTCCCCTCGACCGGAGGGATTCGCAGCTACTTGGCGAAGTTGTATTTGAGCTGAAATGGCGACGGCGGGTTGCAGTCGTTTTAGGGGTCAGCCCTTTGGCAGCCGTTACCTGGGCTTTGCGAGTACGGCGTCTGTTTGTGTTCGCGTTACCGAGTGAGCGAACACAGCAGGGACGAAATAAAGAAAACGGAGAGGAGCGTCTAGGGAAGGGTGCAGTGTAGTACGACACGTGCGGCTACGGCGCCATCTATCTCACTGCCTTACCCTCGCACATGTCTTATGCGTCGCCACATCGGAGCACCCTACCCCTGACACTTTCCCAAAACGCTGTTCAATTGCCTGCTAATCGAAGCAACGTGACATTTCAGCGGGAGCTTCAAACACAATTTACAACAACATGCTCGCGGTTTCCTTGTGTGGCGCTAATCGGAACAACGTGACATTTGCTCGGGAGGTTCGAACAAGATTTGCAACATGCTGGCCGGCGGCGGCGGCGCCTGCTAGGTAGCAGCAGGATAGCGCACGTCGCCGTGCGTTCGCTGATCACGCGAACACTTCCTTGAGACGCAGCAGAAATGTGCCGTGACCGAGAACACCGCAGCTCGCGCTGCGCACAAATTTCTTTTGAGGGAGTATACCAATCGTCAGGGCATTTCTTACGCGCACCCCTGCTTTTGTTTATTTTTCGCAACCATCTGATAACCGTACTACCGCTGATAGGTGCCGACAGCGCAACTTGCCGACGGGGCATTGGCGGAGGCAAGGGGAAAAATATTTGTGAAAGAGGTGACAGCGGTGTGAGGAGGAACCCCGTAGCTGCGCCAAGTAAATCGGAGACACCGGAATGAAAACTCGGAGGGGGGGGGGCGTGGACATATACTCCTTTGCAGTAAAAGAAATATGGGCTCAAGCCGGCATTCTAACTGGGGAAGTTTCTTTTCTACCGGGAGGGGTTCGCAGCAACTTGACGAAGTGAATTCGAGTGGAAACGGCGACGGCTGTTTTCGGTTGCTTTAGGGGCAGCCCTTCGGCAGCCATTACCTGGGCTTCGTGGGAGCGGAGTCTGTTTACGTCCGCGTAACCGAGGGAGCGAACGCAGCATCGACGAAAGAAAGATAACGGACAGGAGCTGGTAGCGAACGGTGAAGCGGAGTACGACAAGTGCGGCTACGGCTTCAAATCTCTCACTGCCTCTCCCTCACACATGCTTCTTGTGAAGCCACCAAGGAATGCTTTCCTCAGACGCTGTTCCATTCTCCGCTAATCGAAACCACGTGAAGTTTGCGTGGGAGGTTCAACAACGACATGCCACAACATTCTCGCTGCTCCCTTGTGAGGGGCTAATGCGAACCACGTGACATTTGCGCGGGGGGATTAAACACGATTTGCATCATGCTGGATACGACAAATACGAAAAAACTGGATACGACAAATTTCTGCAGCTCTTGAGACAGCCGCACCTGGCAGACTGTTCGCAAAAAAGGATCGCTTGTATCGCGAAGAAGAAGAAACCTACTTTCCAACTGGCAGACAAACAGGTGCGACAACCCAAGACCGCCCTCCTTGACACGTCAAAAATGGTTATCTCTACTGTACCTTTCCAGAGTAGATGACCAGATAAACAAAGAAAATGCACGATGCATTGTCTGTACATTCAAACGCGAGCAGTGCAACACTTGCATAACGTACTACACTTTGGCAATAAAAAATAAATTACAAACGGTCGCTTTAGCAAACATTTAGAGAAAAACCCCTTTCCACTTTTCTGCCCTACGGCGTATGTCCTACGTTCGATCACGCCAATACGGTTCGCTGCCCTGAGAGCACTATAGTGGCGCCCATAGATACTTAACGGGACTGGTTTCCCAGTTCACGTTGGCGAAAAATTCCGGGGTCAAAGACCAGTTCCCATGCCAGAAACCCAAACATTTCCCCTAGTTTACCCCACTACCTGTGACTGACCCAAAACTTTGAACAATGCCCACCTCTTTTGTAGCACTTTCCTTGGTCGTACAGAAAACAGCAATGTTGTCTGCGTAGGCCAGAAGTTTTACCTCTGCCTCGCATAGCTGAAACCCGCTAATGTGCTCAGTTTCATTTATATTCAAGCAGAGCGTTTCGATATACAGGTAGAAAAGAAGTGGGCTCACAGGGCAGCCCTGGCGCACCGAACGTTCCACGCTAATGGGGGCCCCCAGCGTCT
Organism: Haemaphysalis longicornis; assembly: GCF_048455015.1. Classification (NCBI taxonomy): domain Eukaryota; kingdom Metazoa; phylum Arthropoda; class Arachnida; order Ixodida; family Ixodidae; genus Haemaphysalis; species Haemaphysalis longicornis. Next base: position 87,556,487 of record NW_027526233.1, read on the forward strand.
TGTTTACAGTTGATCTCGTGGTTCACTTTCGGTACGCCAGAGCCAAGTGTTCCAACGTTCACATGATCTCAAATCAGCAACAATAATTTTTGGGACTCACAATCAAAAGCTGTCTCCAAATAAAGCTGGAGAACAGCCACGCCAGCTCGAGCAGCGACGCCGCACTCCCGTGTGTTTGAAAAAATAGTGCGTCCTTTTATGCCACACGTCTGGTGTGGCCCTACAATCTGCTTGATGTCTGTTTGAATTCTTTTTGCAAGCACCTTCATAAAACCTTTGTAATCGACATTTGTCAAGGATATTGGACAATATGCTGTATCATGTTTAAGTTTGTCCGTGAACTCTGTTTTGGGTATGAGTATCATGTGCGCTTCTCCGTAAGAGGTTGGCATTGCCTTTATTTCGAAGGCCTCCTTAAATAGTGCTGCCAAAATTGGCGATAAATCATTTTTAAAGACCTTTTAAAAGGCTGCAGTTAACCCGTCTGGACCCGGTGACTTTCCGTTGTTAAAACTATTGAACGCACAGTTAACTTCAGCAACTGCAATAGGCTGGCATAAAGTTTTTTTGTGCTCTTGATCAATCTTTGGGAATGCACTGATAAACTCGGTTTTAAAGGCCTCCACCTCAGCCCTGCGGAAGGCAAACAATTCTTTGCAGTAATGATGAAATGCCCGTCCAATATCTTGCTGATCATCCGTCACCCGTCCTTCCCACTCTATCTGCCTATATGATTACGTCGAGCGTTCGCCCGTTCTATACCCAGAGCACGCTTGGTAGGGGCCTCTCCACCGGCTAATCGGTCCACTCTCTCCCTCACGAAGGCTCCCCGGTAGCGTTCATCGTCAAGCGCCTCAAGTTTCTGTTTCCTTTTTCCGATATCCTCACTAAACACCCGAAGCGAATTGCACTCTTTCCGGACAAGTTTTTCTAGGTCTGACCTTAGTGTCTTTTCTATTTTTTTTCGGTTCGTATCGTACGACAGTGGACCTCTCAATGGCCCTCATTTTTACCTCCTCTTTACACCACTCCCACTGTTAACCGATTTTACCCCCTTCTATTTTCTGAATCACATTACTCACTTCTTCAAAAAAGATTTCCATTCTGAAGTAACTTATCATTTAATTTCCATTGCTTCAACGTGCGAGGATTTCACCGTTTCTTGTATCCTAGAGAACACACAACCAGGCAGTGATCTGAAAATGATACAGGCTTTACTTTGTACCCTTCACATTTTTCAAATAAATCTCACGACACATACACTCTATCCAGTCTAGCGTGACTGACTCCTTGAAAATGGGTAGATTGCTCTTCCAGCCCTCCCTCTAGACATTCACCCACATCCACTAACCCAATTGTATTGATAATTTCCGGCAGCACAGCCGAGCTCCCGTCGCGAAAAGGCCGAATACTAATCTTATCTCGCGTGGATAAGACGCAATTATTATCACCTAGTACGACAAGACGCTTGTCTGTCAAGAGATGCGGTTTAATGTTAATATTTAAATCAGCCCTTTCTCTAAGTCCATTTGGCGCGTACAAGCACACTATTCGCCACTCTTCACCACTCAATACTATATCGCATACAACTGGTCGCCCTGCACAAGCCAGAGCGCACCTCTCGCACAGCATGCCGCGGCAACTTTTTCACCAATGACATGCAGCCAGCAGAATAAAAAACTGCGTGGCTGACGCATACATAATACCGCGACGTGATACGATGCATCATGCCCCCAGTTTCCTCCTCTCCCTCTACATTTGTCTCCTGATCCGCTAAGACGTCTACGTCTCATATCTGTTAGCAGGCGGTGCACCTGACTCTGCCGTCTTTAACTCGAAAGACCACGGCCGTTTAGGGTAGCTAGGTTCAGGTACTGTAGCGAAGACATTTCCCCGTGAAGGAATGGAACCCAGGGCCATTATGTTCACCGCTCAGATCCAGCGCGTCGCTAAGCGACGCGTTTGGGCCCAGGGTCGTCGAGCTGTTTTTCATACGCTCCCGCCGCCTCTGCACTCCTGCGTTCCCACGCGACGCTTAGCTTAAGCCACGTCGTCGAGCGGCGACCTAGCGTCATCTTCGTCGGCGGCTCGTTGGCCTGGACTGCAGGGTCGTTGACGCCACCCTCGGCAACGTCGATGTGGCACCGTTTGGTGACCGGGTTCCCGAGCAAGTCCATGGCGTCGGGGGCGTAGTTGACCGTTGCCTGGACGTTCGTTGGAGTGCCACCATCTTTCGACAAGTCACCCGTGTGAGCCGGTGCTTGCTCCGGCACGTCGTTGTCCCCTCCGCCTCCTGCCGCTGTGGCTTCGCCCGCGATGGTTGTCGTCGTAGCCTCTTCCTCCGTCTTTTCCCGATCCCCCGTGCCCGTGGCTGCTTCGTCGGCCTCCTCGGCATCAATTAGGTGTTCGGACTGAACTTCGTGACCAGGACGCGCAACCTATGACTGTAGAAGCCGCTGGGGTTTTGAAGCCTCTGAATTACGCGGCAACGAGAGCCGCTACGACGGAACGCGGTGTGGCTGTACTTAGGTCCAGCAAGCGATCTACATTGACAAGGCGAGCCCCTAAATTGCTCTGCACTTAGAACAACGTCATTTATTAGGACGCGCCTATAGCGTGAAAGTATCCGCTATGCAATTTAGTATAACAGAGGTGCTGTCGCAGCACTAGTAAACTGACAGGAAAAGTCGTAGGCGTGAGCGTTTTGGAACGATTAAAAGTAAATAACGCGGGCACCTGGTAATCGGCAGGATGACGTGGCTGATATTCAAAACCATTTGCTTTCTATTTAATCCCCTCAGAAAACATTATCATACCCACAAAATTAAAGTTTAATTCTTATAGAATTTTAGGGGCACAGCTTCTCTTGCTCGGGCCCTGTCCCGTCCCTCGTAGCGCCGAGTACATACCGCTGATGATGATTGTGGCAGGATGCCCCTAGGGGTTGGCCAACGAAAAATTGGATGAAGAGGCCAAAGCGTTCAACGCTTTCGTTCCTACCGAACAAGGAGGAGCGGAAGCAGAAGAGATTGTCGTTCGTCGTCTGCGAGCTCAAGACACGTACTGGGGGTACGCGACACAAGACGCTCTGTAGAAGGCGACGGTCAAGGTGGCTAAAATGTCACCCACCGAATTCGCCAACTTGCGCGAGGGGATTCTCATCGTCCCAAACAAGCCCTACATGATCACCACAAATATCGACATCGTCGACGGGCTTGTCAACGGAGCGGTGGGAAGTCTCAAGCTTTGCGAGCGAGGAGTGGTGGTCTTGACGCGGGGGCGCCCGGTTTCGATTCAACGACTCTCTGGCCACGACGGGAGGTACGTGGCGCTCTTTCCACTGCGCTATAAACCGAGACGCGAGCATGGCTTTAAACGCGCATTATGTCCTTTACTCATTCAGGTGGTGCGCGCGTCAAGAATACGTATAACAACGTGTGGAGCCTTTATATGATGTGTTGGCGAATGTTTCACGGTTTTACGGATAAGAATTTTAGCTTCGCCCCTCTCATCATCATTCACTTCGTGGAGATGGCGGAATTTTTTTATTACAACTCGGACGGGCGCAGACACACCAAATAAAATGTTCGCCTTGCTGCTGTGCCATGTAACCGTACAATAGACAGCTGCATCATAAAGACTACGACATAAATTTTAGACAGCTTGACATGTTATGTCTGTTATTACAACCGACTCTTTGCCTAACCTCACGATAAGTTTACGCTTAGCCTCACGATAAGCTCATGAGCCATGTTGGGCGTGTCACAGCCACTGCTGGTGTTATTGTTGTCCATGCGCAAAAGCTCACAATCCTACTGCTTGTTTCAATGGTCGGTATATCTTTGCCCTCGGTGAAGACACTGGCAAGTTCTTTTTTAAAGTGCGCCCAATTCACCTGAGGAAATACGGCCGTCGTGGAGAGGCAGTCAGCTTCTCCCTATAGTTTTCGTTCGAAGGGCATGCACGCCTCGGTTTTACCCGTCCTACACCAGGTCAGTTATGGCAGTCGTGATGGCAAGGAAACTCTTTGTTTTGTTTCCGTGCTCTTTGGTTTTTGTTAAAAAAGATACACCCGCAAGACGCTCTTTTTCATGGTTCTTCGTTGCAGGCGCAGCGGTGCTAGCGCTTATTCAGGGAAATATTGCATTGGACTGCGTTCGGACGCATGCTCGCTTTGTATTTTATTTAATGTTTGAACCCGTATATTGTTATGCGCGCTGTTTGATTCCTGGAAACATTATTGTTATATATGTATAAACCGCATTAGTAGTGTAACTTGAATAATCTCCCCGTGAACAATGTTTGTATACTGGCAACATAACCGCTCCCTTCTGTAACCCCCTCGGGGAATTGAAGTTACCGAAATAAATAAATAAATAAAAACCCACAAACAAACAAATAAAAATAAATAAATAAAAACTCAAAGAAAACGCGGATATCTTTTTTATGAAGGACGTAAAACCTTGAAAGTTCCATTGTGTGACCAGAGAATTCGAACAGACACTTTGTTATCAAAACGAGACGCCAGAAAACGGTGGCCGCAGCATAGCAGACGGCACGAAGCTGCGCCTCGAGCACGTGACTATACAGCCGTTTATGACATCGCTAGAAACGAAAATGTAGAACCTGTTTTTCAGCAGTATTTTTAGCTCCCTTGAGAAGTCTCGTTTCCCCGTATTGACGGAAGTCGAGGTCAGTTTTTTTCTTATTTTGGTATTTACAGTTCCACATTTTTGGAGAAAGCACAGCAGTCTATCTATTTTTGCGGATATTTAAATTGTATTTTGGCAATCGATAATTTGCAGATATGTTCACAAACATCTGGTCGACATTACTCTTCACTCACAAGTTCTTCACAATGGCAGATAGGGAGATAGCGGTTGCCAAACTAGGCATAAATATAATGTCTGCGCAATTTCACAATTTTTTCCATTTTTTAATCACAGCAGAACTGAAAAGTTGTCTTGACCTGCGTGTCGTTTTGGAGTATTTTCTCTTTGCAAATATATTTCAGTCAGAACGACCAAACCTTTCCGTGCGCAGCGCCCTAAAGTTAGAAAAAACGGCAGGCGTCAAAAATTGCGCGTCACCAGCGCCACCTTTGCTATTTCTTGTCTTGTGAAGTTCGCATGCTAGCGGACAACGAATTGCAGACTTAGGCTATTCTCAGGCTTTTGCATAACTCATAAAAATATGGGGAAAATAAAAAAAGTGTTCGTGTATACGCCTGTTCGTTCCCTCGTTGAATCACCACCGGGTGCTTACCATCTTAAATATTTGTAAGAGGCCTAAAAACGGGTAGCATACCATGTTAACTTGCAGCTTTTTTTTGACGCGACTGCTAGTTAGCTGGTTTAGTGGTGGACCGCACACGTACAGCTTCCTTTTCTAGAGGGGGGACGAGAGGGATGTATTAATGAGTGTGGAGCACCCATGCAGTAGATCTGAAATTTTCTGGACAAGTAGAACGTAGCTTGTAAAAGCGTAGAAACTATTTGTGTCGTATATTTGGCTGAGTGGGTAAGCCTTTCTCTGCTAAACCCCAGGAGGCACGTTCGATACCGGCCGTCGTGGTTTCTTCTCTGATGGAGGCAAAAAGCGGAGTTGCTTGTGTCGACATTTTGGCGCGCGTCACAGATTCCTAGGTGGTAAAATTACTCCGGACCCTCAACCATTGCGTGTATCCTAGCCCACATAGCTCAAGTGTTTCTTCGGGGCGTCAACGCCTCAATCAATCCGATAAAAGTTAGGATTCGAGCAGCCGAGAACACTTTGAATATTTTGCATTGCTTTATTCCTTCTTGCAACAACACTTGCCTATTTCCGATAAGGTTGAGAGATTCTACAGCGCCAATACTGTCGCAGTGCTACCAATCATTTTGAACGCTCTTAGAATTAAAGCCAACATATTCACATTCAAACTTGCTGTCGTGCCTTTTCGTTTCTTTTTATGCTCGGTTCCTGTCAGGACACAACAGTGCCAGGATTTTTTTTCCATTTGTATATCTGCACCTGGACTGGCAGCTCGTCACACAGCACAATCTAGACATTCTCGAGGTGGACTGGCGTGCATATCCGATCATTTGGGAAAACATCAAAGCACATGAATGTGACAGCAATGGTCTCGTCGGCTTCTCCTTCGCGGTGCTTTAAAAATGTCTTTTTACTTACGTTTAGCATATCGAACTATAATAAATAAAAGCTGTAGGCGGCTTGTTGATGCAATTACTAGGAAGTGCAGTTCGCATAATATGTTCAATGTAGTTTAGTTCCAAGGAAAACCTGAGTAGGCAAAGAATAAAATGCAGGCCGACCGGGCGGAGGCATAGCTTAGAGCTTAACACCCGTTGAGTTTGCACTACAATAGTTACAGCGCAAAAAATATTAACAAGTGAAACAACCACAGACAATACATACACGTTTGTGCACACAATATTATCTACATAACATTTCTAAACATAAATGAAGGGATGTTAAAAACGTGCTCGTATCTATTTTAGGCGTTCTGGTTTGTTGACTTGAATTTCGCAAATTCCCACATAATCTAGTTTAATAAAAACTTACCTTTCCTCCCCTTTGCGTGTATGCGTTTCACGAGGTCTAAATTTCGGTACAACAATCGCGGGTCAGTTTTATTCTTGTAACGTAATTTGTCAGTTCCCCTTAGGTGACGCTGCTGACACACTCATCTCAGGGCATTCTACAGCACGTGATGTAAGGCGAGTGCCCCCTCCATTTATAAACACAGGACGTGATGCAATATTTCTTCCCGACGGTTCTATCTTCGTGCCTGCCGCCGATATCGGCTGTTGACCCTGTGGCTGCTGTCACGTTTTGTGGTACGTCTCGACCAGCTCAGAAGAATGGACGTGGGAGTATCATTGCACGTTTACCACAGCACACATTTAAAATGCGCAACTACAACCCTTAAGCAAAATAAACAACAAAGCAAACAAAGAACTCAACCAAAGCAATTTCTAAATACTAATCGGTAACAAAAACCCAGAAAAGCCAGCAATCCAAACCAAAAGTCACTACAATGAAGTCCCTAACAAATCAACCCATCCTAGTTCCACTCTATACAACGTCCATGCTAACAATCCTAACAACAATGGTCATATAATACCAAGTCCCTAGCAGACGGGCCTACCGCTGTCTCCGGCGCTGACGTGTCGTACCCGTAGCGTGGCCGTGACACGATGGTAGTCATAGTTGTCCGCTGCCGCGGCGCAGGTAGTGGTGGTAGCCACGTAGGTGTGTGTGGTAGTCACACGGTGGACCGCTACCCCTCGTGGTAGCCCTCGTAGCAGGAAGCAACCCCTGGCCTCGGGGCCGTCGCCGTGGTAGCCGGCAGCATCTAGAAGCTCCGGGAATGTCGCCGCGTGGGGACAGCCAAGGCATTAGTTGACGGTGCGTGCACGCTGTACGCAGGCGAAGGCGCATCACCGCTGGGGCCACCAAAGCACGGGTTGGTGGTACGACGGGGAAGTAGGAGCCGATGCCACGTCGGTCCACTCCGGCCCAGGCTGACGTGGCTCTGGTCGATGGCGTGGCCTCGTACCCCCGGCTTGTTACTCGGACTCGTGCCACCTGACCTTCCTGACGTGGCGTTCTTCTGATCTCCACCCTCCCGGCCTGTGCCCCGGGATTATATATCCTTTTCCCTGCCGTCACGGCACTCTTGTATTCGCTGTGCCCGTGTCCGCCGCACGGGTCACCACAACATTGGTTATTTCTCCACGTGCCTCCATTTGCGTCACCTCGTCATTCGTCCGCCCTCTTCGCGGGGAAATTTGCATTCTTTTTCTTCGTCTTCATTTTCGTCGACCTCTGGCTCCGCTATGACACGTCATCTTTATATTCACGGGGGATTGCCCCCTTAATCATGACAGCTGCATTGAATCTACAATCCGTGTTAACGGGACACAGAAGTGAATTTGTCAAGACCCCGGTTTCGCTTGCACTGCGTAGACTGGCTCAAATTACCACATTTTTCATCGTTTATGTGGTTGATAAGTCGGTAATTATTTTTTAAAGCGGGAAAGAAGCAAAACTACCATGGGCGGAATGTGGCGGCCGTGCCAACTAAAGGCTGTGACGTCGGAAGGAGGTACAGCGTGATTGGAGGATGTCCAAGATTAGCATTCAAACAAGCGTCGGTTTTGGTTCTGTAAAACACCATGCCTAGCATCCGAAATTATTGTTGGGTGGGCATTCTCCGTATCTCAATAATCGTCATACCGCGCTTCTGCCATGTTGTAGGCTGGAAAATGCCTAAGATAAACCCTCCCAGGAGGGCTTGGAATCGTAGGAATCACTAGCTGTGGCCTACGCAGTCGATGAACGCCCTCCGCGACACCGCAGACGATCAAATGCCCTGCGTTTTTCCCCCATATTTGTAGTTTGCCTCACTCATGCCTGTATCGTAAAAAGAGTGCTCACACCAGGCCAAGGGTTTGCTGAGTCTCATCTGCACCCACTGCCCGCAACCAGTCGGTGCTTATGGCAACAGCACGCGTATGCCAACTATAGAAAAGGGCAGGTGTCTCTGACGGCACTCAGAATATTAGAGGGAGGAATGCGCCGCATACCCGAGCAGAAAGTCGAACTGATATGGACACCGGCTCCCTCAGGGCTGCAAGGCAACGAACTCGCCCACCAGCTTGCCCGAGAACTTGAACACCGGGCAGACGAGCACGAGCCGCTCGCCATAACGACTTACAAGGACATCACCAGCCACTACAGGGAATGCAGAAGGCGGTACCCTGACCCGCATAAATCGCTCAGCAGAGCACACGAAACGATCTATAGGCAAATACATGCAGGATCCTCTACGCACCCCTATCACCAAAGCAGAATGTACCCCGAGATATACGAGAAAGAGTGTAGCTTCTGTGGACAATTGGGCACGCTCCAGCACGTCATCGGAGAGAGCGATTTCACCGAGACAACCCCCCCTTACCCAACCCTCAACCACCCTTCCCACACCCCTTAACGAGCGATGGGAGACCTACCTTGCTAACCAGCCCCGCCTTGAAAGACCAGCTCATCCTGGTCTCCAGGGGCCAGGCAGCCGCGGAAGCATATGGGTCCCGTGAAAAGGGAACCACCCCATCCGGCACGTAGTCGCACAGTTTTATGCGGTAAATAAAGTTGTTCTCTCACTCTCTCTCTCCACGAGAACTCGCTCGCGCGTCAGAGTCAGTCTTCGCGTGTTCTGAGAAGTCGCTTGTTGAGCAGTGAACGTTACGGCCCAAAAATAGTGAACTCAGTATAGGAAATCTTGGCCGAGAATGAACAAAAAGTCTTCTTACCAAAAAAGAATATACCCTGGGGGATTCGAACTTGCGACTTGCAAAATAACATACCGACCTGTCCAGACCCATCGGCCACGGGCTAGCGCCGCCATCGTCGGAAATATAAGGTATATAACATATAACCAATTAACAATTTTATGCATATTTAGCATTTCAAGCAGCTTAGGTGACTGTTTGTTGAATAGCGCTCGTGCAGTAAGCGTCCCAAAAATTTCCACAATATCTCGCGTCTAGCATTGCATTACTTAGACGGAAAAGCGTTCGCAGATGTGTGGTGGTGCTGCTGACCACTATGGTTGTTCACAAAGCGCAAAAAAGTGCTTCCTGCTTCCTAGTTTCACGCTGAACGGTAAAAGTTTCGGTTGGTTTAGTTCCTTACTACCCATATTCACTTTGCTGACTCTTCTCCCGCCTTCAAGCGCCCTTTGATTTTCCTACTATATATCGTACGAATCAGCGAAGCGTCGCATCTGCGCTTGTGCAGCGGTCTGTGGAGCGACCTTGAATTGGAGCTTGATACAATGTACGTACACAGAAATTAAAGAAAGGCACGTTCTTCTATTCACAAAAGTGTCGTGGCTTAGGTTCCACAGAGCGAACGATTTGCGATGACCTGTCGGTGGCCGCCGGACTAAACGCTGGGCCGACTGACCCTGTCGGAAGGTCGGGAAACTGTGCAGTAGCGCAGTCTAGCCAAGTCATTCCCCCCTGACGTCACACAAAAACGCGAAAGAAAATGGGCGAAGATGCAGAAAGGAGGATAGCATTCTCAATTGATTTTTCTACTAAAGAAATTCGTGTAAACGCACTCAGAGTTCTCGAAACATGGCTTATGGACTCCGGACTACAATTTGAGCTAGTAATCCCGCAATGTTTACTAATCACTTCAGTGTCCCTTTAAGAATTGATTGATTGATTGATTGATTGATTGATAGAGAGGGCAAGCGGGGCAGGGGGCGGCAGAAAGCTAGATGGGCAGGTGAGATTAAGAAGTTTGCCGGGATGAATTGGTCGCACTTAGCGCACGACCGGGGTAATTGGAGATTTATGGGAGAGGCCTTTGCCTTGAAGTGGGCGTAGATAGGCTGTTGGTGATGATGATGATGATGAAGATTGATTCTAGGGAATAACGCGCCAAAGAAACGCAGGCGATGAGGAGGGCCGTAGTGGAGGGCTCCGGATTAATTCTGACCACCCGGGGATCTTTTCTCTTCGCCGAAATGTTGTACACACGGGCGTTTTGGCTTTTCGCCTCCATCAGACACGCGGCCGCTGTAGCTGGGAATTGAACCAGCGACCTCGTGCTCAGCAGCGCAACGGCTTAGCCACTGAGCTACCGCTGCGGGTTTTTGAAGCAATAACGGAAGTGTTACTAACAACACTCGTATTGGGATATTTTGACCAGGAGGCTGTGACTAAAATTTCCAGTGATGTTAGCAATAGCACAGCTGTTGCAGTGCTGATTTAAATGAAAGGAGATGCCGATCTAATAAACTCCTATACGAGCCACGTGCTCTCCAGGGCAGAAATCAACTACTCAACCACTGAAAAGTAGTGCCTCGCAGTAATTTCGGCACTCAGAAAGTTTGTGTCGTAGCTTAATGGTCGCCTTTCTTGCGGAGTCACGGATCACTCCTCGTTGTGGTGGCTCAGCAATTTCAGTGACACATCTGGTCCTCTTGCTTGCTGAAGCTCTACACTGCATAATTAGACGTCAGTACAACGTACTAGTCTGAGCGACGGCACGACGATGCCGACTGCCTCTCCCGTGCACCCTTGAATACTGCCAAGACTATAACCGACGATTATGAACCCACCTACTTGGAGCGGTCAGGCTTGAAGACATGGTGACGCGCCACCAGAGCGGCCCCTAGCTGTGACAGGTGATTGCCGTCTTAGTGGGCCAAACGAGTGCAATTCTTAGATACTTCGAACGTGTTTTACAGGCGCTGACTCTCGGAGACAGTGTTCTGCAAAAAATAACTTTGAGCCTAGTTGTGGGCCCTGGTTGTGCTCCTGGTTGTGCCGGACACCGTACTGCGGGAGCTCGTCGAAGCTTGCGACGATGATACCGCTTGGCACTTAATGAGTCGCTTCGCAAGAGTCGCACGTTTGCGCGATTATGACAAAATTACTATTGGCCTAACCTTCCTGAATTTGTTCGTCATTACACAAAAACTTCCCGCGAATGGCAGTGACGATAACGACTAAAAATGCACCCTCCCGGACTTCCCCCTAATGAAGCCCCAATGATTCTATTCCAGCAAGTAGGAATGGACCACTTAGGCTCTTTTCCGATGAAGAATGCAGGAAACGGGTGGGTATTTGTTGAGACTGACCTCTTCGCTCGGTACGCCGAAACCGCTCCATCGGCTACTACATCCTAAATACCTACATTGTTCATCTAGAGCATACGTCTAAGACACAGCGTCCTGAAGTCATAAATACCGACCGAGTTTCGTTTCTCAGCGCTCAGCTAACACGGGACGGACTGCACTTGAGCCACTTCAAGTTTCGCAGAACGGAATATGAGCCCCAGACCAATGGACTGACGGAGTGCCTCAACAAAACAATTGCACATATGATGGCAATGTACGTAGACGTACAGCACCGGACAAGGGGCGAAGTGTTACTGTTCGTCACCTTCGCATAAAATACAGCCGTCCAAGAGACAACGGTATTTTCTCCGTTCCAGCGAGTGCACCGACGGCAAGTGACCACAATGCTTGATGCCATGCTGCTGCTTATCCCGGATTACGACACTGACGAGGATGCCCAACTCGCCTCTAAATGTGTAGAGGAGGATTGGTGGCTGTGCAAAATCCGCCTAGATACCGAACAGCCCACAAACGCCGCGCGTTGTAATCTCAGCCGACGTGATGGGCACTTCAAACCGAGGACAAGGTTTAGGGTAAATGGCTATTCAGGGCATTGCACCCCACAACGTTATATTGGCGACCTACTTTACGAGGTACTTCCGGGCAAAGTCGTTCGATCTTCCCGCCGAACTCTACGCCCAAAAATATCCCGTGTTGCGCGTCTAAAACCCTATTTTCAACGCTAGGATGCGTCCATCAAAACCCAGATGCAGTAAAATGAATCTTTGCGATGATCAGCCGCAGCGGCACGGTACGTCAACGCAGAGGGAGTTAACGCAACAAGTATTCTACGACAGCCTACTACGAACGCCACCGTCGCTCACTGCAACGTTAGCCACCGCTCTCAACTGCATCCGTTGCATCGAAGGTCATCTCTGTTGTCTATCTTAATCATCATCAAACTATCACCGCTGATCATGATCAACGAACGGGCGAAAAAAGACGACGTGGTTGGTCTTTCTCGAAAAGCGCGCACACCCGGTTCTGAGGGGTACTTCTAGTTGGTGTTATTTATGCCAGACATTGAAAATCATTCAGGTTATGGGTGAGAATATAGAAATAGCGGTCCTGTTGTGGTTAAGTCGCTGACGTCCGCTAGCAGTTATAAATGGGAGCGATTACGTACCTTGAGCGACATCCTACACTTTAAAGCACGGCAACGCAATGCACAAGGGCAATGTCACATGCAGCACATACAGGCACAGATACAAACACAACAGGTGTTCTGACAGGCCGGTTTTTGTAATATTACTATCAACGCAAAGAAAACTGCGCTCAGCATAGCCAGTTGATAGGCCTGCGGACATTTTAATGCACTCATTCCGCGATACCAATATGGAAACTTATTTACTCTGGAAAATTTCAGATCACGGTGATATCGATGGTGGGACTCGTTGCATCATCGGTGATTGCGGTACCAGGAGCCTTACACAGACAGCCAAACTTGACAAACCTACAGCGCATCACACATCAATCTTGGTTTGAAGGTAACATGGTGCCACCAGTAATGGCGTCATGATGCTCACCACTATACAAAATAGCCTTTACAAGATGACACGAGACAAAGAATGCGCTGTTTCCTTGTCAACCGTCCTCTCCTTTGTCGGGGTTCCGACTACATTTTCGCATCGTCACTGTCTTGCCGTCTCTGTTGCGATACCACGCATTACCAAGAATGTCAGCGTCATCTGTGGCAGCAGGAAGTTTTGTACGGTCTTTTATCCTCGCATCACATATGTTCATTCTATTCGTCACTTTGCTGCTGCTTAAATCGGCATGTTATAACGGGGCTTTATGCAGCTTGAGGATGAAAAACTGAAGAGTTTCATGCACCACCTTGTCAATGCTCTGAAGCAACAAACCAACCAACCAACCACCAATAAAAGTAGAATAAAATGTACAATCTACACCCAGGAGGTCTTGGGCACAGATGACGGCTATCATATGCATGTCATCGCTAATTACAGTTCATTTCGTCTTCACGCCGCACCACATAACAATATGTTGCTGCGTAAATATTGTTGGGTTTAAACCCCTCATGTTTAAGAAGAAATTGGGCCTATAAATAATGAAAGTACGATGGTTGTATCGGCCTTGTGAATAGAGACACCGCTGTACAAGTAAGTATTCAAACGAGTTGTAAGCGGCTCACTGTAATTACTTCACAATGGGTGTTATTGTTATCAATATTGTTTGAGACTGCGATTGCTGTACCAATGCCCTGCGTTTTTTTTCAGTTACCGGACAGTACAACTAGTACTACAGTAACCATCAAGGAAGCCGAATCTGCAATGCCGGGGGTAAGTGATTAAACGTTGTTTGAACTTGAGAGGCTCTTTATTTCATTTAAAAACAACAAAATTACAAATACCGCTTTTGCTCGATCATTTACCAAATAAAACGCTTCCAAGGTGTTCAGAGGACAGTAGAACGCATTGATATTTTTTCGGCACGCATTATTTTGAGAAACCAATCCACTGGTTTTTTACAAAGCTTCCCAGTTGTGCGTTTGCACAACGAACGGTCAGATAAAATGGTCCAAATCAATGTCTTCAAGAACAACCTCCTCCGATGTTCTTACTTCGAGGCTGACATGCGACATGTGGTAGAGGCGGAACGATCGCAACCGATTTTACAAATTCAAAACGTGAGACGTCAATGTCACACTGCAAAAAACGGAATAAAATGCAGTTCACAGCTTTACCAGTTACAAAAAAACTAAAACGTGTCTTACAAAGTACACGCTTTAAGGAGGGACCATGGCCCATGAGAGAAAAATACTTGGTGCGTCTTGGTTGCCGCATACCAATAAAGTACTCATTAAATGTTTTAGGGGCGAAGTTCCTAAAGCCATGGGTCTGTCCATCCCTTGTGTCTCGTGGTACGTGACCGCCGCATGCTTTCGGAGATGTCGGAAAGTGGGCCGCGTTGCACGCGCAAGAACCGGCTGCAACCGGCAGCGCAAACTCGGCACCGGGAGCGCGAGCTTGTCTGTGTTTGCCAACGGAGGCGCGAGCGCACGTGCACTGCGAGGGGGAGATCACGCAAGAGATCACGCCACGTACGCAGGCAGTCGTTCTCGGAGATCGAACGAGACGCAAGGACCTTTGCTCGTTTCCTCTCGTCTTGTTCGGGTACAAGTTCGCCCTAAATAAAAGTTCTTTCTTTACCGTTGTGTCCCATCCTACGTGACAAATTGTGGTGGGTGCGGGGTAGTCCTCGATGGCGCGGGGTCTTTCACCAGGTGTGGGGCTGGTAGCATTGACTCCGAAGCCCCGTAGCCCGGGTTCCCTGTAGGGACACCGACGGTACATGTGTCCTGCCTCGCCACAGTGGTAACAGAGGGGGAGTTGATCGGGCAACGAGTCACCGGATGGAGGAGGTGGTTGTTGACAAGGCTGCGGAGCGGAGGGCGCGCAGGGCGGCGGCAGCGCGCGCTCGCCGACAGGATCCCGCCGTGCGCGAAAGAGAGGCCGAAGCATCTCGTCTAGAAAGTAGCGCTTAAACCGCGCGTCGGTAGCTTCGGGCTGAGCTCGCTTGATGCGTTTTGCAGCCGCCTCGCGAGGTCTCACTGCATCGGGGTTTGCATGCCGATACGAGCGCTTGCTTGCAGCCTCACGAACCCTACAACAACAACAACAAACGAACAAGAACAAAATAAAAGAACAAAATAAAAGTTGATTTGTACAATGTACGCACACAGTCTTACGTCTTTCTTAATGATGTAATGGGCGAACTTTCACGGGAGAGTTACGGTTACCGATGATCTCCCCCTCTCGAGCTTCGCCCCACTTATCATAATTCATTCCGTGGATTATGGCGTGATTTTTTTTCTCGTGCGTAATTTCGGTTGCTTTGTAGTTTCTATTGTAGGCGTTGTGCGTCATACTACTCCTAGTAGTTCGCACCAACAGCGGACATACTCAGCGTACTTCATGTTAGTAATAAATAACCAGCCGTCCACCTCCTTCTACCTGTACCGTTACCAGCGTAAACTTGCGAAGTGGAAGATATCAGACAAAATTCTGCCTTTTTTCTAACACCTTTGGTTCGGAGCACATTGCCATTTTGGAATGTTTAAGTGAGTTTGCAAAACAAAATTACACATAATGTATCTTTTCAGGACACGTTTAGAATAATGTACATTCTCTGGCTGGTTAATCTTTTATTTTAAAACTCAAGTCGAACTCGGATACATCGAACTCCATAGGGATCGCGAAATAGCTCGATATCTCTATATATTGATACTTAAATATGCCTGTTTTAAGATTGTTTAAAAAAAAAATTGTGCCCTTCCAAGCTGTGAAAAAGGATGACCTGCAAAGCTGGATGCAGTCAACAGAGTGCACGAAACAAAACACGTATATCGTAATTTGGGATGGAGAATATTTTCTAGCCCGTTAGCTGAATGAACCTCTGACGGATCCAAGCTTTGTTCTTGCAGATAAACATGGAACTGCCTGTGTACCTCCCGCGTCGTATGCATCTTACTCTTTGTGTAAGGCCGGGTTGAGTCTGTGGCCGCACCTGTCGTAATAGCTTTAAAGAATAATGTCATTTCACGTCTCAGTCAAAGGAACTGCGTGACATCGCATTTTTTACGCCCATAGATTACGATGCGGGTTTTGCGGCGGTAATCTGAACTTAGCCTAACACACAAACCCAATCCGTTCTACCACTAAGGACCTTGGCCAGGTACCATTGGGCCCTTTAACGTCCGCGTATAAAACTCGCTCAAGCACAACGACATGCCATTCATCAGTACAGGCATGAAACCTCTAGCCGCGCGTACATGCCTTACTTCCACCCTCCTCCTATTCTCCACTAGAAACTAGCGCACGCATAAAGCGGCTACTTGTCATGTGCGCGGTGCTTAGAAGTGACAAACACCGTAGGTTATATAGACTGAAAGCCCTCTAAATAACTGATATTGGCGCAAGCCGGCGTTCCAAGCGGGCAATTTGCTGTTCATCCGGGATGGATCCGCCGCTACTCCAAAACCACAACTTGGCGCTGTAACGGTGGTGCCAGCAGCATTCCGTTATTTTTGCGCCAGTTTAGGCTTGCGTTCGGGCCAACGCTTCGATTCTTGCTCTTGTTCCTCCAAACGAACGGCATGTATCCGTCCCAAGACGATTTAAAACCTGGAAGCCCTTGAGCTCTATTCTCGCGTAGAAACATGTGGCTGACCGTTTTCCCTGCCCTTTGTATGCATCTTACCGTGTGTGTAAGATGTCTGTGTAACACATCAACCCACACCCAAACCACTCGACTGAGAAGAACAGCCGAATAACCGCATTGAGCCATGTAATTTCGAAATCTAAATACCAGCACAGCCGGTGTTGGACCTCGAGGTCCTTCAGCTGCGGCACGATGCTCAGGAAGGGGATCGACACGTCGTGATGCGATGAGGATTTAATGGAAAAGAAGAAATAGAGCGAGCCGACACAGCCACGAGGGCATGCGGCAGCTCGTGCAGAGCATGATGAAAATGATGATGATCGGCATCGTCTGCTAGAAGTGGTGAAGACGAGGAAGTCACAACAGTCTCCCCCGCCGACAGATGACGCTAGGTGGATTCGGAATGGTAAAGTCGGGGTTCGGGGCGCTTGAGTGGAGTGCCGCAAGGAAAACGTAGATTGTTGGACCTGAAGACTCTGTCCCGTCCGCCGATGTCAACTCTTCAGTTCATGCCAAGGACTACAGATGTCTTGGACGAGTTTTTTCGAGTAGCATTCTATCCTTCAATGAGTCCGCATTTTTTGGGAGACGTTCCAGGTGAAATTTCCGAGCTTCGTTCCTCTTAGTTCCTCGTTCAAGAGCGCTTTCTCCGCCATCGGTGTTTACACCGCCTAACCTGCTGCTTCTTGCAATTTGTCCAGGGTGTTTTGCTAGGCAGAGGCAATTTGTGAGGATAGGAGAAGGAACGCTTTCTAAAGCAGATAAATTTGCTGTAGACGGAAAACTTTTCTTGCACTTGTCGGGCCTTCTGTGAGGGCGTGATTTTGCTGCCTTTTCTTTGTGTTTTCCTCCCTGGTAGTCTTCGCGTCGTCACTTCCGCTGTGTTCCGTGTATGCAGCGCGTCAATTTTCCCTTGACGCCTCACTTTGTGCACGGCATGATGTCTCCTGGTACGTGCTTTCTTTTTGCATTCTCTTTTTGACTCGGTCAGTTTTGTAGAAGTCCACTAGCGAAGATTTCCTGTATCCTTTGACGCCTCCTCGCTGGAGTGCAGGATGATTTTCGACTTGAGCGAAAAGATGACCGACCGCTTTTTGCATTGAAGTCGTAGCTCTTTTGAGGTTCCAGAAAGAGAGCAAAAGGATTTTTCCGCTGAAGCCATTCTTTCTTCCGAGGCGGCAAAAACAACACCTTCGTTGCTAGCCAATATACGTGTGCTAGTTAAAGCTTCTCGGAAGATCTCATTCTGGTGCATCTCCATTGCTTCTTCAGGAGGGAACTCGAATCCAATGAGGGGATCGTCCACAAATATAGAGCCTGGTGGCAGTCGCGCTGTCGGGGGGTCGCAGTTTTCCGGAGTCTGCCGAAGCATGATAGAGCCTGCTTGCTTGGATGTGCACTTGCCTGTTGGTATTGCGTGAACGGTCGCCGGGCGTGGCACCGAAGACCGGAATTCCTGCATCTTGAAACGTAGACTAGCCGTCAAGGTGACAACCTTGTCGCGGTACTGTCCGGCGTCTAACGTCTCACTCTCTAGCAAGTCGTCTGGTGTCTCCTCGAAAACCCCGTCATCCACGTTCTCAATCTGTGCAAAAAATGCGCCGATTCGGTCGAGCAGTACACTTACTGCCGATGGTGTCGCCTCTCGATGTCCTTTTATATGGCCTTTCGCTTCCGCTAGAAGGCCACCCAGTTGTGCCCGTAGTCTGAGGCGTCGTCGAAGTTGCCACTCCATTCGGTCGCACCCAGATGGGAATTCGCCAAGATCGCAGACGCCGCGTCTTTTTCTGGGCTTTCGTGGCTCCGTGCGTCGATGGGCTTGGCGTAGTCTAGAAATCCCGGGTTTCGGCACAATGTGTTGGACCTCTAGGTCCTTCAGCTGCGGCACGACGCTCAGGAAGGGGAGCGACACGTCGTGATGCGACGAGGCTTTAATGGAAAAGAAGAAGTGGAGCGAGCCGACGCAGCCACGAGAGCATGCGGCAGCTCGTGCAGAGCATGATGAAAATGATGATGATCGGCATCGTCTGCTAGAAGTGGTGAAGACGAGGAAGTCACAACAGCCGGAATTTATTCGGTAGCGGCATGAAGCCTAGCTGTGCGTGCACCTGCCCTTTTTTCTGGCCGCAAACCGTGCACGCATAAACCTTCAACCGGTGATGGCGCATACTTGAGCGTGCAAGACACCGGCGAAAAAGTCACTCGCATGCCGTCCAAGCTGAAAAAGACGTGTGGGCTCAAGCCGGCGTTCCTACAGGCAAAGTTTCTCTTCTACCGGAAGGGATTCGCAGCTACTTGGCGAAGTAATGTGAGCGGAAATGGCGACGGCGGGTTTCGGTCGTTTTGGGGGGCAGCCCTTTGGCAGCCGTTACCTGGGCTTCGAGGGAGCGACGTCTATTTATGTCCGCGTAACGGAGTGAGCGAACGCAGCCGCGACGAAAGAAATAAAAAGGACACGAGCGTTTAGCGAAGGGTGAAGGGTTGTACGACACGTGCGCCTACGGCGTCATCCATCTTACTGCCTTTCCCTCACACATGTTTCATGTGTCGCTTCCAAGGAGCCTCCTCCCCTTGATACTTTCCCGAGACGGTTCCATTCTCGGTTAATTCAAACCACCTGACGTTTGCGTGGGAGGTTCAAACACAACATGCAACAACATGGTCGCTGTTTCCTTGTGCGGGGCTTATCAGAACCACGTGATATTTGCGTGGGAGGTTCAAACACGATTTCCAACATGCTGGCAGGTGGTGGTGGTGCACTGCGTGGTAGCAGCAGAGTAGCGCACACCCCCGTACGTTCGCTGATCACGTGATCACTTCCTGAGAAACAGGAGAAATGCGCCGTGACCGAGAAACTGGAGCTTGCGCTGCGCCCAACTTTTATATTTGGGAGTGTAGTAAACATTAGTGCTTTTTTAACGCATATCGATGCGTCTGTTTATTTTTGGCAATCGTCTGAAAACCGCATAGCGCCGTTAGCTACCGACTGCGCAACTTACCGAAGGGTAATCGGTAGAGGCGAGGGGGAAATAGTTGTGAAAGCGGTGTGAGTGGTGCTAAGGAGTTACTCCGGAGCGGCGCCGAGTAAATCGATCACACCGGAATGAAAACATATACTGCTTTGCAGTAAAATTGCCAGAAACCGAGCGCACCCGGTCGGTTTCCCCTTCATTTTTATTACCTTCCTCACCCGATTACTCTCCGAGGTCTCGGAGGGAGGCGGCTGCCCACCCCACCCCCATTCTAGCGTGCAAGCTGCACGTGTTGAAGGCAGTCTTCTTCCGTGAGTGAAGACCATCGACGCACCGCGACGCCACCTCATCCTCACTGAGTGCGTCAGCAAACGCGAGAAGTCATCATCGCATCTACACCTTCAAGAGAAAGGCCCTTGCAGAGGCGCTTGCGCCTGAGTGTTCAATAAATGAAATGTTCCCGTGGTCAAATTCGGATACACGCGTACAACAGCGCAATACGTTTGCGTGAAAGTTTCAAAGGGATGTTCAAACTGTTCAATATAGACAATATTACAATGCATCCGTGTTTGATATATCCGTGTTCGATGGTACGCTTGTTTTCAAGCTAAGACATTCCATTCTCCAGAAACAGCACCATAGGTTGCTCAAAAATGCATTTACGCTGATGAAGCTTATTGTACAACCTGTGCACCTAACCCATGGTGACCGGTTGACCGAGGATATTTATGGAGAACTTCAATAAATATTCTGGGCGTAAATAAACCCTGAAGACGTGCATAAGGCGAAGTGACCAGAGAAACATAGGCTGGCATTTTCTGTAACCAAACGCGAAGTGCAGTATAGCGTTTACAGATCCGGAAGGAGTTCTCCAATTTATTTGCTGTTTTTGCTGACGACACGGATCAGATATATGATTGCCAGCTTGCAAGAGCTCCATGATTTAGGCATAAAAACTTCCAAATTGCAAACATTCTTGCAAAGCGCCTGTTATAGATTTAAATTCCTGTTTTTTACAGTTTCCACTTCTTCCTTTAATAAATAAGAAGCTAAAACAGGCAGGAGTAACACTTCACGAAGACGATAACATTGAAATAGAAGCAATGCCAAATTTGGTAGCGAATGTGAAGTATGTACTGGCCATCCAACCGTAAGTATTTGTATTCGTGGCGGGGAGCATCTGTTTCTATAAATTCAAGCAGCAGCATTTTTGGTGTAACTGTCTCTACCGTCAATTCTGACGCGTTGACGTAGAGAGGCCTTTTAATTAAAGACACAAGTTTTACGAGCGCTCGGTAGAACACGCCAGAGCAGACAACGAACATCGTGAGTGTATTTTATTGGTATGGGAGTGTCACAGAAATGTTTTTTGTAAAGCCACATGTTCTTTGTGCCTAGCCGCTTCTCTTGTGTGTTGTGTGCTGGACATAATGACAGATTTGTCATAATTGAGCACGCACACCAACACTCTCCTATTGTATAACACCAGAGCTTGAGCGAACAAACATGAGATTTGTACCTTGCTGCAAAGATTGGGTAGTTTATCTACTGAAAGTAACCGACCTAAAGCGAAGCTTCACGCATGTGCTTGCGCACTGTTTTAATCCTTTGCATGTCTGAGACGAACGTAGCTTGTCACCTCCTGTGTACACAAGCCATGCTAGGACGTAACCATGAGGGCCCGGTTATTCTCAAGACAGACAGACAAACGTTTTTATTTGGATGGCTCGAGGCCGCAGGCTTAAGGGAGGGGGTTAAGAATGTCCGGCCATGGCTGCCTCGCAAACGAAGTGCCACAACGCAGCCAATTTGCTGTTCATCCGGGATGGATCCGCCGCTACTCCAAAACCACAACTTGGCGCTGTAACGGTGGTTATTCTCAACGCCCAGCACACGACTTTTGCGACGATACTTATGTATTAGACGAACCCATTTTTTAGAACTGCAAAGGCTTCACCTGTCCTCCGTACCTCGCGAAGCCCTATTTGACTCGTCCGAAACCTCAGCACTCATTCCGGCATTACGGGAGCAGGGTGTAGACGACCGTTATGCAAATATAATAGAGGATATCTACAATGGGTCCACCGCTACCATCGTCCTCGATAAGAAGAGCAGTAAAATACCTATAAGTAAGTACGTCCGAGATGAAGGCAATCTCTCGAATTTTATTCATAGAATGTTTACAAGAAGTATTTACAACACTGAATAGGGAACATGCGGCCGGAAGGTTTAATAGTAACCTCAGATTTGCTGATGATGTTGCCTTGTAATGGAACCAACTTAATGCTCAATAACCTCGGGACAGCACAGCGGTTTGTATAATTGCGAGACAGTGGAAGTGGTAAGCGAAAATATCTACTTATGTCAAGTAGTGACCGCGGATCCAAAACTTGAGGCAGAGATACCTAGAAGGATTAGAGTGGGGTGGAGTGCATTCGGCAGGCATTCACAGATAATGAATGGCAGTTTACCATTATCCCCGAAGGAGAAAGTGTATGAGAGCTGCATCTTACCGGTACTAACCAACAGTGCAGAAACTAGAAGGCTTACTACAACATGCCACTTAAATTGAGTGCGACTCAGTAAGCAATAGAACGGAAGATGATAGGTGTGACCCTAAAAGACGAGAACAGAGCGGAGGAGACCAGGTAACAAACACGTGTTAAGGACATATTAGTTAGGAATGGCGGCGGGCAGGGCATGTAATACAAAGTCAAGATCAACATCAACATCAACAACAGCCTATCTACGCACCATAGGTCGGCAAAACAGAAAGAACTCACACAAACTCAATCACAATTTTTATCATTTACGCTGTACTCAATCAAACTCAGACTCAAAAAGCTCGTCTGTTCACAAAATCACTCATACTCAGTCATCAAATACTCATTTGTAATCATACTCATTTGTCCTCACGAGTATTCGTACTCAATCTGTACTCATGAGTACTGAATCTGTACTCATTAGTACTCACTCTGTACTCATGAGTACTAATCTGTACTCATGAGTACTCAATCTTCTGTACTGATGAGTACTACGCATTCTACACTCACGAGTACTACTCATTCTGCACTCATGAGTACTCAATATGTACTCATGAGTATTCAATTTGTATTACTCCCGAATAATCAACTTATCTGCACTGTTAGCTAGGTCGTATCTCGAATGGAAGAATAAATAGAAAAAATAAATTGTTTAATTGATTAGAAAAACACAGTTACATATATATCACGAGAGAGGAAGAAAACATCTGACGCGGTGCACTGTCGTAGGGCGACTTACTGCGCGAAGGCACGTACATGTGAGAGAGCGAAACTGAACGTAAGCACTCGCGTTGCGTCTGGCGTCTCCTCTTGTTTCGGGAATAAAACAACGAAGTCTAGGCTGGGTCGGGCTCAGGGGAGCTCGGGACTTGTCGGTGCGGCCGGGGCCGTAAACTGCGGTTTTGTGTGTGTCTTCGGGTGGCAGCTTTTGTCGTCCGTTTTTGTTTCCGGGCGCACTGCTACTCGTAATTGTGCTCCAAATCTGAATTGTGCATGAAACGTTCGCGTAGATTGACGTCCGTTCGTATCCAGATCACTGTCCGATTATTCCCAGATGCTCGATACTGGCGTTTGTTTTTTATTGTTCCGGATACTAGAAACTTCGTTAAGAGGCTGTTCGTCTCGTTGAGTTTCGGTGAATTTTAAATCTGCTTGATTTTATTTTGTTTGTGCCGTGGGATTGCGTTTGTCAGACCTGAACTTGACAGTGTTTACGGCGTTGTGTTCGCCGCGCCGCTTCCGTCGGCGATTGTGTTCGTGTAGCTCGTCGCGTGCTAGATGCATGTGGGGGCGTAGACGTCCGGTTTGTCCAGTGGGGAGCGGCGTTGTGTAGGGATGGCATAGTTCGGCGCGTTGAGGACGTTGCTTAAATTGTCGTGTTCATTGCGTATGCTGCGGGAGCCATTTGGCTTTTCGTTTATAGTGTGCGGTAGCGTGGCGTTTTCGTAGGGTGGCATGGCTCATCGGTCAAGGTCGTTGCGGCTCCGTGCTCGCAGTCGCAGTCGTTGTTTCGAAAGTGAAACCGTTGTGGTGGGGAAGCAGGCGTGGTTCATGCCGTCCGTTCGGTCCCACATTCATTGTCGTCGCAAGCGTGACTTCATCGTTAGGGCATTCGATGCCTTCGTCTGGATCGGGTTCATTTGTTTCCGTTCTTGCCGTGTCCGTGTCGTCGCTCAAGCCCTCGTCTTTTGCCCGTTGTTTTGAGAATGCTATAATCGCTTTCTCTCACACACAAGCAGGCTCCGTTCGTCCCGAGTCCGCTTGCTCGCGGTTGCGTCCTCTTGTACGAAATGGTGTATGTCGAGTTAGTCTCGGTCGGAGCGTGGGTGCCGGGGATCTTGTTCATTCTAGCTCGGACATGCCGCATGAGCTGGCCGTGTCGTTGCTCGTTGACGGACCTACCTGCACGAGTGTTATGTCGTTCATCCGCTGGACATCGGGCTGGAGCAGCGGGTGTGGAGAGCTCGCACGTTCCGGTAGGGTTGAACTGCGTGCGCTGGGTCAATTGTTGCTTGTGGCCAGGTGATTTCTGCGGTTGTAACATTCGCTGGCCAAGTCCGGATACCCATGAAACGCAAAAAGGGCTATTGTAAATCTAAAAGACATCTACACAAGACGATTCGAACTGCTTAGAGACATCTCGGCCAAGAAGTTATTTATAAAAGCCGCCCTGAAGAAGTCTTGTAGCTGTGCTCACGCGACGCTTATAGCCGTTTATCTGGGTGCTTGCAAGACATCTACAGGACTTCTTGTACGATGTCTCAGCACTTTCTTGTGGACGTCTATACAACTTCTTTTCAAGGAGTTTTAAGAACTTTTTAAGAGGTTTCAGGAATTCTGTTATCCACGTTTATTCAGGGGTTCCTTCGTGGCACCCGCTAAATTCTTTCTCTGTACACACAGGCTAGCCTGAACTATAGCTACGAGCTGTCCCCACAATTGACGCACCCAGCAGCTGCTTTTGGAACACTGACTCGACTGCCCACTGTTCTCCGAATAAATATCTTTGCTTAAACTGGCACGCAGTTTAAAAGATACCTAATCGGAGAAGGGCTGGTCATGGTTGAGTGTTCTGGAAGCAACCACTGGGCATGTTAATTGTTGACAGCTGGCAGCAACATCCACAACCGGCCTGTGTGAACAGAGAAAGCATCAAGCGGGCAGCACAACAGAAGGTGATGTTAGCACAACATAAAAAGAGGGTATTCGCATAAACGCACAAGAATAGAGTTGCTTGATGCCAGCTAGGTCTCATATCACGTTTTGTGTCCTGTGTACAACAAAATGGTAAAATCAACCGGTGATCTTTTGAAAACCAAGCTTTATTTGTAGTGAAACATTAGGTATTTGCATTAAAGCAGAAGGAATTACAGGAGAAAGCTCTCACAAAAAAAGGTAACCGTCAACCCGCTATATACTTATAAGCAGGGATGATAGCTTCATGTGGCAGTCATCAGCAGTCTGGCTTGTTCCCATGAATCTGAGTGTCCTTGCTTCTTGCCTCCAGCCGTGTTGCCCCGTGCCAGCAGGATGCCTGGGTAGAACACAAGGCACTGTGTCACTTACAATGAGTACCAGTAGTGAGTAGTGAAAGGTATCAGACAGACAGCTACTTATTAAATTTCGTTGATGCAAAAGCAAGCCAGACAAATGGTTCGTTGGGGCGAGGACTGTGTTGCACTAACTTCTCTGGCTAACTGATGGGGAATTGTAAATTTTTCGTCGAAACAGAAATTTTGTTGAAGTGGAGTTCGTTGTAGTTGGGTTCTACTGTATTATCCATGGGTATAGGTGCCAGAAAGCAAGTATAAGATTTAAGGCTGCAGTAATTTTTATTCTTTACCAAAATGAATGAATTTCCAGGAAGGCAGAAAGGAATGTGCACCAGCAGCTGTAAATTGTCACACCTAGGCATGGACACCAGTATGTCCACTCGTGTGGGGAGTGGGGGAGGGCATGACAGGCAGATAGAGAGGAGAGACAAAGGCACGAGTGGGTATTGATTATGTTTTACGCGCCGACGTTACACAGGCAATGAGGTGTGCCATAGTGGAGGGCCCCAGATTAACATTTTGACCACCTGCACGGGATCTCGAGCACAAGGGCGTTTTTGCTTTCGACCTCCATCAGAAAAGCGGCCGCCACAATTGAGAAGCGAACCTGCGACCTCAGGCTCAGCTGAACAACGCCTTAGCCACTGAGCCGCAGCAGCGGGTTGTGGGGTATTAAAAGTACACCGAAGTGAATTTGTAAAGTTCCTGTCTTTTTTGTTTGAACTGGATGTAATGGCTCAAATAAACACACTTTTCATCGTTTATCCTGTCGATAAGGCGGTATTTATTTTATGAGGCCTGAAAGGGGAAAAACTGCCATGCGCGGTCTTAGGCAGCCACAGCAACTAAAGCAGTGACGTTCATACAAGTTACTACGTAATTGGACAATGTCCAAGATTAGTATTCAAACCAGTTTGTTTTGGTTCTGTAAAATACCGTATTTACTCCCATAATTTCCACACCCTTAAGTTTTGCCAGGTTTACAGAAACAACGACCAAGTTTTGCCAGATTTACAGAAACAGCGCCAAAATTGTGAATTTAGTATAGAAAATACCGCCCAAAAACAAATAAACCACTTAAAAAATACAAAGTGCTATGGGACTTCAGCTTCCGAATTGCATAACAATATACCTAGTGCTCCAGATAACTCTGCCATAAGCCAGTGTTGGCAAGGGCAAAAGTATAATGTATATAATGTATACCCAGTAACATTTTTATCTAGGTTCGGCATTCCAAGCAGCCCAGACGACTATTTCTTGAATAGCGCTTGTGCAGTAAGCATCCCTCAAATTTTCACAAATACCTCACCTTTAGTGACTGCATTCCTTTAGAAGAAAAGCGTTCACAGATGTGTGATCGTGCTGGTGACTGCTGTGCTAGTTCACCCAGCACAAAAAAGCGCTTCATGCACCCTGATTTTTCCCTGTATGGTAAGTTTCAGTTGACCTTATTTCCTTAGTACCTATATTAAGTAGAATAGAATGCAAGCTTGGGCTAGTTGGTACATTCCGAAAAAGAAAACTGCTAATAAAACGAGGACACAAGAGAAGACGACTAGGCACACAGGGCGCAGACTAGCGAGTGATTTTTTATTTGAGTGAAAAACACATCATGAAGGAAACTGCAATCTACACATGTGCGATAACCTAGGGCACAGGACTAAGATGAACAACCAAATCACACTCAAAAGTCCAGTCACGAAACGCAATCTTCGCCTTTTTCTTCAGAATCGCGTACTTTGCAAAAATCTCCCTCCTGCGCGCACCCCTGTAATGCTTTGTAAATTCGCATGCTTCGAGGCGTGGCGCACAGCCTTTGCAGTCTTTACAGTGGGTGGCCAGGTTGCTGCCGGTAAAAGTGCGTAGGCTGTCGGCGTGTACCCTCAGACGATCATCCACTGGACAAAGGGGGTTTCGTAGACGACGCATGCTTGACAGTTAAAAAAGCGCTTCTCATGTCTTTTCCAGCACCCCGCATGTCTATTTTCTTCGGCGTTTACACGCTTACACAACTTGTGTAGCTTGTTAGGTGCCGAAAAAACAACACTAACCCCCACCTTTTCCCTAGCTTTCTTGATCCTGTGCCCAACATTATGGACGTAAGGTAAAACGGCCATCTTGTCACCCTAGCCCCGTTCGCACGTCGTCTTCTTGGTGCGTGACTCGACAAGAAGCTTCTTGCCAACTGCCAAGATAAGGTCGCAAGGAAACCCTGCTTCCTTCAGTCGCTCCACCTGTGAATAGAAACTCGCCTCAGCGTGGTGTGTGCACGAGCGCTGCAGAGCATTCCCGAGAGCTGACGTGAACTGAAGCGGTACTTTTTGGATCGAGGGGAATAGATCCAACACACATGGTCACGGCTCACCTTGGGCTCCATATCCAAAAACTGCCTCAATCCCCCGACCGGTGCTTCTATTGTTTACGAAAAGACATTGAGGGTGGAACGAAAGAGTTCAAAACACTTTTTCAACTTGATGTGTAGTGCCCACTGAATAGAGCTGCTACAGCACTAGGAAGTCGTCAATGAAGCGGAAAATCTTAGTGACGTTAGTGCAGAGCAACGGAAGCAACTGACGAAGTTTTCTGTCGAAACGTGCGAGTAGGAGGCCACTGAATATTGGGGCAAGACACGACCCTATACATACGCCGTCCTTAGGAACATAGGAACGACCACACACCCCTTGAATTGGCTCAGCTGGTTGGGCCGCTTGGGTGTTACAGCGTTACAGGGGTGCGTTACAGGGGTGCGTGCAGCAAGGAGAGTTTTTAAACGTACGCGATTCTGAAAATAAAGGCGAAGATTGCGCCAGTTCACCGTCAGTGTCCCTACTAAGCACCGACATCGCGTATCGTAACAGGACTCTAGGGGGTGATTTTTAGTGTCCTTGGACTACCCCGGCCTTCGCCTTGTTTGTTTATGTGCGAAGCGATTGCACATGCCTAGTGTAGGATTCCTTGCCCCCCGTGTTGCACTCAGTCTTTTGGCTGTGGTTTTGGTTGTTTATCTTTGTTCTGTGCCCTAGGTTATCGCAGTTTCCTTCATGAGTGTTTTTCACTAAAATAAAAAATTATATTTGCTAGTCTGCACCCTATGTGTCTATTTGTCTTCTCTTGTGTCCTTGTTTTATGCACAGTTTTCTTTTTTGTACCTTTATTACTTTGATAAAGCTTCTCCCACCTTCAATTGGCCTTTGATTTTTTCTACTAGCGTACCAGTCAGGGGAGCGTCGCATGTGTGGAGCGAGTTAAAGCTGAATACAGTCTACAAACTAACAAACTAAAGGCAGATATTTCCAGGCACAAACGGGCCATGGCTTAGTTTCAACTGAGCAAACAAATTAAGACGACCCGCTGGTGGCCAGAAGACTATACGCTGGACCGACTGACTCTGTCGGAGGGTCGGCGAGCCGCACAGTAGTGCAGCCAAAGCATCTTGTTTTGATGTCACACAAAATGTCAGGAAATCAGCAAGAAGGATGCGGAGGAAGGCAGTATTTTTGAATTGATTATTTCTACCGAATAAATTCACGTACATGCCGCGAGTAGTGAAAACATGGCCTAGAGACTCCAGACTACAATTCGCACTAGTATTCCTGCAATATTTACAAATCACTTCAGTGACGCTTAAAAAGGGGTATTAAAAAAAGACGCACACACACATGCACAAGAGAAGATAACAAACAAACGAACTCTCAGTTCCTGAGTGTTGTTCCAAATCACCGGGCTGGGAGGCGAAGCGTGGGGATGACTCCTGAGGCGTCCAGGTAGGAGCCCAGGGCCTTGTGGACTCTGTCCCACTCCCTGGCACAGCCCGGCAGCAACAGCAGCTGGTCCAGCAGCCGAAGATCCCGCCTTGCGGCAAGCAGCTCGCCTCCCTGTTGTTAAATCTGGCCACTCTCCATGGCCAGCAGGCAGGACTGTCAGCCACCTCCAGGTGGTGTTTCTCTGCTCGGGAACTCACATGGGGCGCAGGACGGCCGAGAGCTGCTGGAAGGGGAGGAAAACAACTAAGAGGAGCCCCAAAAGCAGCATCCTGGGAACACAGAAATGTTTAAACAAGTAAAATGCCTTCGGTACAGACGAGTTTCTGCCGCACAGATGTCTTTTAGCAGTGACTATGAAATGCCTCAGGCCAAGCACTAAAAGAGTTCATGCGATGTGTACATACACCACATGATCCAACAGATCATGAAGGAACTTGACTTTCATTTAAAAGGGCCCTGAAAGGCATTTTGAGCACACTAAATGAAGTAGCGCAATTGTTAGATTGGGTCGTCAAGGTCATCTGGGCCAAGTATTACTCTTTTACGCGCAGCTGAAAGCTCACACTTTTGTTGCAAAGTTTGTCGCTTTTGTCTCACCCTTTCCTTCGTGTTTTTGGACGCCGCCATCTTCACATGTCTACATCATCTATTCCCAGATGTTCGTCATGAGCTAGACATCCTGCTATTGGGCGGATTTTTTACGCACTTCCGGCAAAGACATGAGGCGTCTGCTCAGCGTTGGCTCGCCGGCTGATGTGCCAGCGGAGTGTCGGAGTGCTTGGACATTTTACAACAAACGAAACAAGTGTAAACAAACGCTTAACCGTTCGTATTGAATGCAACACGGCCATAACACGACATGGATATTCTCTTACCTGAGTACGTTTCATAAAGAAAGCGTTGAAGCCCCGTGGCACTTCTTTCGTGCCATCGCAGAGAATGCCCTGAGCCGAATGCCCGGGTTTGACAGATACATTTTATTCCACTTCAAAACAATCCAGAGATGCATTTCGAACGAACACAACGTCACAACATGCGTTGCAAGTCTGAACCACGATTGACAGACGATGGGTTGCCTCCTCCCGCCCGTCGTAAATTCGGCACTCACCTCGCGCGCGGTTGCGGGGACGAACAGCAAGTTGCTTAACTCTGGCGCGCAAGCCGAGATGGCTTTTAGCCACGCACACTGCACATACCCCATGCGAGGTTGAGTCGTACGTCGCTCGAGGAAGATAATCCAGACCATGGGAAGCACTATCCACCCGCAGAAGCACAACGTCGCATTTCATCGCGAAACAAAGGCGTCCACAACACACACCATCGCCTCCTGTAATGCCAAACGCATCTCACACTTCCCAATGGGAGTGAGTGGTACGCCTGCAGTGCCCACATGTCGCAAGGTGGGGCCCCGAGCTGAACCGGGATCACGCAACCGTAACTGACTTTTGGGGCGGTTTTTACCTTGTTGTCAAGGCAACCGATGTTTGAGATTGTCAAAGCAATGGCGCTCGCTCCAGCGCTAGAAAGCTCAGAGCCGCGCCGGAGCATGTTTTGCCAACGTTGCCGCTCTCCACCACGCGTCGCCCCAAGCTGAACTGGTCACATGATTGAAGCGTTTTGTGCACGGGTTCTGTATCGGTTTAAAATGTCTTTTTCACATGCCGCTGGCAGTAATTACCACCACCGCAAAATAAGACCCGGCACCATCGGGGCCACATCTGATACGGCGCTTTTTGGATAAACAGTGCGCGGTGCATGAGGGGCATGAGGGACCGAGCGCACGATCGTCCCCGAGCGGCTGCGAGTTCACCGCCGATTAAAAGTCACGTGCTGCCCTGCAGCAACGCACACCGCGAAAGGGCAAGTCCAGGCCGCCGCACAAATGCGGCCAGATTTTTCGTTCGCTTTTCCAGCCTTGAGCAGAGTGAGAGATTGAAGGTGTCAACAAAGCTTACCCGTAGCAGATGGCAGTATGACCAGCGCGATAGCGGAAGTACGTCACCGCCGAGGAGCGCAGCATCACGGGAGGGAAGGCTGGCGTGCCGTCAACAGCGGAAAGTAAGTTGAAAGGAGGAGGAAACGCGGCGCGACGATAATACGCGGTTTATAATTTACGATTTCTCGGCTAATACTCATCGCTTTAACAAAATTCTTGCGGGAGGAAATTGCTAATACATTGTCTTATTTGGTTACATATACATCCATGCATCGGCGGAAGGTATTTCAGGACCCCTTTAAAAAACGACTATCGGGGTAGCATTCAATTTGGTAGGCGACAGAACTTTTCATAAAACCAGAATGAACGAAACACAGTCGCTTAATGTGGACAGTTTGATGTACATAAAAACAACATCCTGAAGCTAAAACGACTACATGGCAATAAAACACAATATGGCTAGATCCCCTGAAAATACCTTTGAACTTGTTTAAGTAAGCAGAAAATGTAACGAAACAAAACAGACACTTGTGCTAAACCCACGTTTCTCTAGTTAAATATGCATGAAAGTAGAACTATCGTGACAGGACCAAAGTTGTTTTTTGTGCCATTTTGTCCAGTGCTGCCACCATTCTAGCTTTACCCTCAGCTAGAAGAGACTGCCCACTTTCGACATACCTGAAGCTCTTGGACTTTATGTCGAGGCTAATTAGATGCTCCGCATTCGCCACCATGATATTTTTGTGGTCTCCACTTCTTGCTGGAGCCTGTTTCGGGCATCATGACTAGGACCAGCCTTGGCTGGGTCAAGACAACACGGCTTAGCTGCCTGAGCTTTTCAGCCGCAACGCGCTCTTGGCAGTCTTTGCTCGATGTTTGTACTGCTCTCAAAACCTCTGGTGTCACATTGAAGCGACTTGCATCTAGGTCAAAGCGCTTGAAGAACGAAATAATGTGCCTGATGCCATTAACAGTTTGTATCGCACACTGAGCCCTTTCATTAAGTTGCCGGCAGTTCTTATTGAAGCCCATTTCCCCAAACGCTGTTCTATGTGGAATGCACAGCAATGCCTTCACTAGCCAAGCCAAGAGAGGGAATTTGGTTTTGTTGTTAGCCTCCTTCTGCTCAAAACACTGCTGCCAATACTCGTTAATTCGTGTAGACGGATCTGATCAACATGTTGAAGCTGGACGAGCATGTATTCATCCATCAAAGTCAATTCATCGCAGGGTTAGATCACTTGCAGCACCCTAAAATGAGCTCTAGAGGACTTTTCTTTCCTCAGCTGTGGGCTTAAAGGGACACTGAAGTGAATTTGTCAAGCTCCTGTTTTTTCTTGCACTGCGTAGACTGGCTCAAATTAGCACACTTTTCATCGTTTATCCGGTTGACAAATCGGTAATTATTTTACAAAGCGCGAAAGAAGAAAAACTACCATGGGCGGTTTGCGGCGGCCGCACCAACTAAAGCTGTGACGTTGGGAGGAGCGGGCACCGTGATTGGACGATGCCCAAGGTGAGCAACCAAACAAGTTTCGATTTCGGTTTCGGTTCTGTAAAACACAACTGGTGGCGTTGTTGGATGGGCATTCTCAATAACTCAGTAATCATTGTACCGCGCTTCTGCCATGTTGTCAGCTGTAAAAATGCATAAAGATAAGCCTCCCAGGACGGCTTAGAATCGTAGCATTCACTAGCCGAGGCCTACGCAGTGCATGGACGCCCTCCGCGTGCCCGCAGACGCCCAAATGTCATGCGCTTTTCCCCCATATTTGGAGCTTGCCTCACTCATGCCTGTACCGTAAAAAGCGTGTTCGCACCAGTCCAAGGGTCTGTTCATTCTGGCCTCAGCCCACTGCCCGCAAGCAGTCAGTGCTTATGGCAACAGCACGCCAACGAGAACTCGCTAGCGCGCCAGTGCCAGCCTGCGCGCGTTCTGTGAACTAGTTCGTGGAGCCATGAACGTTGCGGCCCAAAAAAAGGTGAACTCAATGTAGAAAACATCGGCAGAAAACAAAAAAGTTAACTTACAAAAAAAAGCACGTACCCGCGGGGACTCCAACTTGTGACTTGCAAAACATTGCGGCAACATACCTAGCACCCCAGACCACTCGGCCACGTGACGGGCTCCGCCAACCTGGGTAATATAAGGTATATATTGTACAACAAGTTTACACTTTTATTTAGGTTTGGCATTTCAAGCAGCTTAGATGACTATTTGTTGTATTGCGCTCGTGCAGTAAGCGTCCCCCAAGTTTCCACAATAGCTCACGTCTAGCAATTGCATTTCGTAGACGGAAAAGCGTTCGCAGATGCGTAGTTGTGCTGCTGACCACTGTGCTTGTTCGCCCAGCGCAAAAAGGTGCTTCCCGCACCCTATTTTTACGCTGTACGGTAAAAATATCAGTTGATATTATTTCCTTAGTACCTATATTGACTTCGCTGACTTCTCGCGCCTTCAAGAGGCATTATAGTTTCCTACTGGCGTACCAGTCAGCGAAGCGTCGCATGTGCGCTTGTGCAGCGTGCGCTTGTGTGAAGCGACCTTGACTTGGAGCTAGATACAGTGTACAAACTAACCAAGTAAAGAAAGGCCCATTCTGCCATTCACAACCGTGTCCTGCCTTCGTTTCAACTGAGCGAACGAATTGCGACGACCCGTTGGCGGCCGGCAGACGAAACGCTGGGCCGACTGACTCTGTCTGAAGGCCGGGGAGCCGTGCAGTAGCGCAGCCAATTGCGAGCTCGGCTCCTCGCGACGTCACACAAAAACGCCGCAGAAAATGGGCGAGCGTAAAGAGAGGAGGACAGCATTTTAGAATTAATTTTTCTACTAAATAAAATCGCGTAAACGCGCTCAGGGTGGTCGTAACATGGCCTGGGGACTCCGGACTACAATTTGCGCAAGTAATCCCGCAATGGTTACATATCACTTCAGTGTCCCTTTAAGAAGCGCAGGCTCTGCAAAATGACGTCGTTGAAAGGCAGTCGTGCAGAAGGCACGCAGCGCATTTTATGTAAAAACTTCCTTCCACTTCATTTTATGTAAAAGATGCCTTCAACGCCCGTGGCGTAAAGGACTCCTCCCACCAGAGCCAACACATCACGGAAGCCCGGCGAAACGAAGCTTCGGCACAAGATTAGCGCAGATTGCTTGAAATGAAGGAGGATGTAGCAGGATTTACCTTTCGGCACGGTTAGGCGCAGATATCAGATCACTGGTTCGTTGCCCTTGAGCTCCGTGTGTACGGGCTCCCACTGCCGCCGCAGCCAGGCGACCCGATATAGCACTCCCCGCACCAGGAGTGAGCACAAGTCGCCCTCCGGGTGTGCAGCAGGGCCACCCGGGCGTAGCATAGCAGGGCACAGTGCTGGGGTCAGGCCCAGGCTGACTACCACCAGCTCGGCTGTGGCTGAGGACACCGCGCACTACAGCAGCGCTTGCCGGGTGCCCTCCCCTAGCACGGCGCCTGCTGAAGCCGAGCCCTGTCGCTGTCGCACAGAGCTGCCCGAATAGGCTAGGTTGTGGCCCTTCAGGTCATCTCGGACGATGGCCCAGGCCAGCTGAGCTGCCCACAGTGGGGCGTCCGTTGTTTGCTGCGCTTGCCCTGAATTTCCAGCTGCACCTCGGCCACCAGAGCAGGGGACCATCCAGAGGCCACCACCTGGGCCATTTTATGATTACTGGACCAATAGGTACAAATAGCAGTTCAGAAGGGGAAAACAGGCATTTACCTTAGGAAATATGATATAATGGTGTGGTAAACATTGCTAAGCCACAAGTGACAAAGCTCTGAGGTTTGCAAGCCTGTCGAATTGCCCTGCAGCTGGCAAAACAGCAACCACTTGATCTCCCAGGTATGAAGCTGAAATTGAAGCCTTTGTCATCTCCTGCCCTAACATCATTTTGATGCCACTTTAAGCCACTCTTGAGTACATTAACAACCTAGGGCAACCCAATGAATGTAGTTATAAGTAGTCCTAGGTGAAACCTGAAGACAAGAAAACTAGACACAAGGGCAGCTCTATGCAAAGCGTTAACACGAAGGGTAGCGAGCACAAATTACACAGCTTTTCTCTCATTTAGTGCACACAAATCGCATACCACATCCTGCTAAAACCTGATACACCTAGAATAACCGGTTAATTGCACTGTAAACACATCATGGGTCTGCAAGGAAAATTCCAACACCAACATCAGCTATACACAAAAAGTGGTTACCTTCTGTAAATGAGAAACGTCCTAATTGACCCAGTGCAAGAGCAGCTTGGCCTACTCCCACATGAACAGGTTGATCAGCGACAACTCCTTGGCAGCTTTGTTCACATCCAGGGCTTGAAAAGGCGCCCTGAACGCACCGACCAGATGCCGGAAAAAATGCGAGATAATAAGATGTACACAACTAAAGCACTGAGCACTAAAGCAGTTTGAAACTTAAGGTAAGCAAAACTCGTTATCTCGAGGTAAACAAGGATGCAGAGTGGTTTTACTGCTCTAACATGAAAATATCCTACTGCACAAGGACAAAAAAAAAGTCAACAGCTCATTCACCGGCTTTTGCCTGTGAATGAGCTTATCTTATTCAAAAATCTCAAACCTGCTACAGTGAAAGTCTTGGAATGAATAAAACTCTAGGGCAGTGCCTTGAACATGCACACAATATTTTGGGAAGGTCTGGTACTATTCATAGCTCAACTGTGTGTTAGCAGAAGAAAACTAAAGTATGTCAGAAACTAGCAATACCATTCCAAACTTTCTTCATAAACACACGTTTGCCGCTAGGTAATATGCCATTATCCTTTTGTAATACCGTTTTATGTGACAGGAGACAACTAAAATGGAACAAGCAGTAAGACAAATGTGCACTCTATTAGCTTCATTTTTAGCTCAGACAGAAATTCACTACATATGCCCATCATGAATATCTCAAGACAACTGATCACAAGAACAATAAATGCAGCATGGAGATATGGTAACGGTCAGTGGCAATGCAAATTGTCTTAAATTGGCCCCTTTCCAGATTTATTTTTGGTCCAGATTACAAAATCGCATGACATGCACTTCATACGGGTTTTTGGAAACAGATGGTGTATTAACCCCAACAATTTGTGTTCGGAACAACGACAATTCCTCCATCATTTCTATTCTTTTCTTGGGAGTTATGTGAGTAAGATTATTGTTTGTTGAGTTTTAGTTTGCGGACACACCATAATGCGCAACAACTGTCTAGTATTTGTAATGTCCTTACGCTAAACTGTGCTCTTAAACGCATTGGCCTATGTAGGATTTTATTACATCAAAGGGACCTTACAAACGATTTCTGATTCAGTCTCTGTAGTCACGCGCGTTATCTGCTGGCTATTTTCCGACTATTGCCGGCTGTTTTCCCGAGAAACACTGCGTACATGCGGACTTACTACAAACATCTTGGTTTTTTTTTTGGTTAGTGTCATCTTGGTAGCAGGCGCAACAGACAATGAGTGGAGCTTGGAAGACACTACTACTGTCTGGTCAACGTGTTCTGACTCAGACGCTTTTTTTTACTATTATTTCTTGGTCAGTGCGTCATATATAATCTGAGAATGTGAGCGAAAAACAAGAAAAACGGGGTTACAGCAAGAAAGGCGCCAACAGTAAAAAAAAAAGTACAGTTGCCCCCCCCCCTATTTTGCCTTAATAGCGTATTTACGTTGCACTCCATCGTTGTGCTGCGACATCACCGAGATTTGTCTTAAAATTTTTTGCATCGCTAGTCCATAAAGGCTGAGCGCGAGCTCGGCTGATAGCCTGTGCATTCGTTGTACTGCTTGTACCGTTTCAACCTTTTTTTTTAACGAGAAAAGTTTGCAAGCCCAAGCGTGTACTTCTTCACAAATTGTGGCGCTGGGCACCGGCGTGTGCTGCGCGCAGAATTCGCCAAACTATGGTACTGTGCAGTAAAAGCTCATTAACGACGACCGCAAGAAACTACTACTTATCACGCGAGTAGCCACTCACCTTTGTTCGTGCGAAGTCGTTTCCGGACGCTTGGGGAACCGTGGCAGTTTTCACGCATACAAAGGCTTGAGCAAGGTATTTTGGAGATGAATTTGAAACACCATTTACCTATTTACTCTCTAAAAAGCATTTTTTGCGCAAACAACTTCACAAACGCAAGAGGAACACATTGGTACGACAAATGCAGACAAACGCGACAAACGGTTGTTGTGTTTGCATTGAAGTGACAGAGGAACCCTGGTGGTGCTGAAAACTACTACCACAAACGCATAAACTAAAAAGTAAAATATTTTCGCTTAATAAAAAAGAAAAAAACGTATTATAAGAATAAGAATAATGTTTATTGTGCGTTCATAAACTGTGTACATAAGTGAATATACAGAAGGAGGTCCCATAGCACTAGGCTGTAAGGGGACCTCCTGAAAGTCAATTTTTTAATAAATGCAATAAATTACTCTTTTACTTGCAATTTTTAACGGCTTTTTATTTTTTTTAAGTGACCGCTCAGCGCGCGCTTTTTGAAGTTTGCTGTTGTTCGGTTCTACAATTTTCGGATTAGATCAATTGGACTTGCGCCTGTAAAAATGCTTCTTTAAGTCTTCGGTACTTTGCCCATGCGTTATCGGGCACCCTGCCTATCTTCAGCACTGTGTGGAGGAAGGAAGCAACGAGTTATTTTCCAGAAAGGTGGAATAGGGTCATCTGCTTCGCTTAACGTTAGCGAGCCTTTTGGTAGAAAATAACTTTCGCTATCCCAAGTGTTCCCAGTTGCGTGCACAGCTGTTCATTTTTCTAGCTCCGGAAGATGCTGCTTGATGTGTGCATTGTGAACTCCAGCCTAAGCCATAATCACTAGCTAATAACTAGCGCCACCTTTAGTGCCATTACGCCAGCGCAGCTCCAGCCCAAGCGAGGTCTGGGACGCGCTCGTTAGTGCGCGTGGTTCACAATTGCACAAAACATTGCAGTCCGATTCGCCTCGCCATGCCTCTTCAATGCTCCAGCCTTCACGCCCAGCCCTCACATCTTGCGCAGTCGATGCCCGACCCTCTGTGCAACCACGCAACCACGCAAGTACGCCGACGCGGTAACTTAAGCCGGCTTTCGCCGTTGGACCAGTTCGACAGCCAGTGCGCCATTTTGTCTTCCTCGCCCAAGCGTTTTGCGCCGTTCCATGGAGGAAAGAAAAGGTTCACTCGCTCGCCTCCTTGTGCGCCTTTGCGCTTGCTTGCTGGCGGATGCTCCAGCAAGATTGAGTTTTGTGTGTGACCGCCTGCGTGTATCCGGCTCGGCGGAATATCATGTCAGGAATTGTGTGGGAGCGGCTCGTCTCAGTGACAATTTCGCGCCTATTCATCGACCTCATACGGAAAGTATTGGCACGGCGACAGCTGGACACTGCCGGTTTCAAAGAAGAGCTCATTCGGAAGCCGACTGGAAGACTGGAAGCCGACATTCGGCAGCAGCATGAAGCTAGCCCCCCGGTTGAAGTGAAGGCTTCTGCCTCGTCCGCCGCGGTGCCTTTGACGCTAGACCCAGCCACCGTACTTAGCCTTGCCAGACACAGTGACAAAGACTGCCTGCAACATGATCTGTTACCTTTGCCAGAGCAGCCGCCATAGCAAGTGTTAGTAGCCCAAACATTGCCCTCAAGAAGTGCCCCTGTCGCATGACACCGTCGCATCCGACGCGGTGTTCGCGCGCCATCACCCCAATATTCCATCGTCCCACTTCGCAGCCAGCCCATTCCCAGCCAGCACGCAGTTATAAAAGGTACACTGGCCGAACACAGAGCTGTTTTTGCTTGCCACATCGATGATCTTGACCATATCACTGATATGAAGCTCCGTGTTTACCTGCTAGTGCGTTGCCCTACAGTAGGAGCTAATACCGGTACGATGCAGAAGGCAAGCAGTTCCTAAAAACTCAGGGGCCCAAGTGAACCATGGCTTTCAAAGGGTAATGTAATGTGCCACAATCAAAGCCATCTTCCGTGCCTTGCTCATCGGAGCCAAGCACCCGTAACTCTACAGCTTCTGTGCGAATTCAAACCGAGTAAAGGCCAGGAGCTTCCATTCAAATAGTACGGCTTCTGTGGCCCCCTCCGCTTCCTTCTGAGCCTCCCGGATGCCGTACGCTTGACGCGGGTGGGTGGTGAAACCAAGTTCTGTCAGGCCAGTTCCCACAAAGGAAGTCAAGCACATACAGAATTCCTTCAACAGCCAGAAAGAGTTTATACCGTCGGTGAACCACCTGCCAACTACTTTCAGCCCAGCCAACAGCAAGCCCAGCATGCCCAAAACTTTGTCCATGGACAGAAAAAGTGAAAAACGCTCGTGAGCCAGCCACCTACAGGTTCCAAGCCCGTCAACAGCGCCAACCAGCCGCGACCTGTGCAGCAGCCAACGCCCAACTTGAGATATCTGTGGTATCAGAAGAGACCAAGGACAATTTGTGCCACACCTGGCTGACCACTTTGCGAGTGGCATCGATGTGCTTCAGCTGGACAAAGCCCATGCCCAAAAGTTTGGCAGCAGCATTGACCATTCAGCATTTGGCTACAAAACGAGCCAGGACTTCCTGCGTAGCAATTGTGGCATACTGCGTGCCACATGCAGCTCCATGAGACTGTTTGAGAGGGTGTTGGCAACCTCCTGTCCAAAGACAACTGGCACGCCTTTCACGAACCTCGAAGCCAGGGCTAAGGCCCTTACCACGCTTCAGTGTGCATGAAACTGCCAGTGCAAGGAAGCAGTACAGTGTAGACTCACCTCTGCAGTCAGTGCAGCCACAGCCTAAATGGTACAATGCGCTTATTGGCTGTCTAGCCACCTAGATGACTTGGTGCACGAGTGAAGCGTGCGGCAGTGTTTTCCCCGCATGTATCACTGTTGTGCCTGTTGTGGACAATGTGCGGATATTACTGTCCACCGGACGTGGTCAACCAAACTGGGGCGGGGTGCGAGCAGCCACATGTGCCGTAGTCATTGGGTGATCACTAGCGTCACCTTCAGTGCCATTGCGCCACGCAGCTCCAGGCCCATGCGAGGTCTGGGACATGCTTGCTTGTTTGTGCTTCATTTGTGCCCACCTCTGGTGTGGTCAATCGTGTTGTATAATGTTCAAATAAACGCTTTCCTTTAAATAACTCCCATTCGCCTTGCCATGCTACCTGAATGCCCCAGCCTCCACGCCCAGCCTTCACAGTACCGCGTACGGTGCAATTCAGGAATTGCGAGGAGAGGATTAAGAGTAATGTGGTTTTAGCAGCACAATTTACAACAATCAAGGTCTTAACCTGAAAAATAGCTGCAGTGATTTCATTAAATCAGCAGATTT
Organism: Haemaphysalis longicornis; assembly: GCF_048455015.1. Taxonomy (NCBI): domain Eukaryota; kingdom Metazoa; phylum Arthropoda; class Arachnida; order Ixodida; family Ixodidae; genus Haemaphysalis; species Haemaphysalis longicornis. The sequence goes on from NW_027526233.1 coordinate 87,596,968, forward strand.
GAAGATCCACGGCAGGCAAAATGGATCACAAAAAAAAGATCTGGCTTGGATGTTTTTAAAAAAGCATAGTACAGATAGAAAATGTAGGTGATTTCTTGTTGAAGTTGGATGTTTTTACTATAGAAGTCTAGAGCATGTGTGTGCTTTAATTTGTTATGAGATGGGGCGTGTTCAGACGTATTTAAGCGCAAATGTCAAGGAAAGCATTTCGAGTAAATTTATCATGAGTGGTTTTGAAAGTGTCAAGACGTGTAAAAAACAAATAGGCTCGGGTAACACTTCTTTACCATGTCTCCGGATAAACCGCTCTCAAGCGACGTTTTTAAAACCTCTTGGTGTAGCATATGCTTGTGTTGTTCTCAGCAAGACATCTTTTGCACGTTTACAAATAAACTTCTCGAAACTGCTAGCGGTAAACGTTTGCAAGATGTCTTCACGTAGAGGTAGACGATTGTAGCTGTTTCAGGCTGTTTCAAGACGTCTTCAAGACAACTTGTGTTTTATGGGTAGCAGCAGTGGAGCGGAGGATGTCGCGAATAGTAGTTTCCTCCATGTGTGCTGGCTTGGTGGCGTTCCGTGCGCTGTGCATTTTGTTCGCCGTGGTCAGCTCCACTGGTTCAAGTAATTGGATGTCGTTCGTCGCCTCTGGTGCGTTTCGTGCGCTGTGCGTCTCGTTTTATCTAGGAAACTCCCCTATAAGTGGTGCGTGGTTGTTCACCACGTATGGTGCATTTCGGCCGCCGTGCGTCTTGTTCGCTTGTCGTGGCCATATCCACCGATCCGGATGTTATGTCGTTGGTTGCGTGGACCGGCGCCGGGACGGCACGAGCGAGAAATGTACGTACTGGCTCCGTTGTGTTCCGTGCTCTCAGCGTTCCGTTCGTGCACGTCTGTACCGGAATAGCGGGTGCCAGGAACGTGGTGCCTTCTGGCTCGTGCACGCTGCGTACGTTGCGCGTCTCGTTGCTCCTTGCTGGAATGACCTGCGCGAGGGCGATGCAGCTCGTGAGTGATGTAGCAGAGCAACGTGTGTTCTTTATCTCGCCAGAAATGCACTGACCTTTGATGCGTTTCTGTAATCATGGCAGTTACCTGGGAGAGGTCCGGTGAGCACGCAATCACAATTTTGCATGCGTCGTCTCGTTCATGTGCGTGCCGTCGTGCATTCTGCCATTGTCCGGATCTCGTGCAGGCCAGGCACCATGGGAAACGTGCGGCCGGCTCTCGCCAGTTGTCTCTGAAAACTTTCTCGTTCATCACGCACTCTTAACAACTGACCTGATCATATTGTCAAGTTTCTTAAGATCGTTTTTGTCGTACCTTGAGATAGGGCGCTGCATATGTTATGCGGCTGATGACGAAGGCCTGCACTAGGCGGAGCGTCTCGCATTCCTGGAGGCCCCCGCGTTTGCCTGATACTCGACCGATCATGCGGCTGATTTGTTCACACGTGGATTTAAGTTTGTTCAGGGCAATGGTGTTAATGCATTTGTTATTACTCCCTTCTAAAACATCTACCGAGCGTTTACCACAGCTCGGGATGCACAATACGATCACTGAGCTCAGAGAGGCTCAGTACACGAGTCAAATCATGCGACTGTCAATGACTACTGGCAGGCAGGTCCTTGAAGATCTCTGCATCGCTCTACCCCCTACCACTGAAGACAGAGCGGACATCCCTCCCCCTTGGCGCTGCAAACTAATCGTTAAACCTCTGCCCCGTAATATGCATCCTGACCGAAACTCAGGAAGAAGGCAAGCCCGAGCAACAGCCATAACAAATCAATATGGCACCCGTAAAGGCGTGTATTATGTAGACGCAGAGGGGCCCACACCGGAGGGCATCTGTACGGTTGCGGTCCGGCATGATGGAATACAGGTGGATGGACTATCGGTGAAAACGAGTAAAATTGAGTTTGCTGAAGAGACAGCTATAGCTTTGGCCGCCACTCACTCTGACGCAACGCACATAATGTCTGACTCGCAACAAGCTTGCCGAAATTTCATCAGGGGTCGGATAGCACTCCTAGCTAGAAAAAAATTCTGACAAATGCCAATCCCTAAATATCCGACACCATCAAACAACGTGTATGGGTACCTGGCCAGCAGGGAGTAGAGGGGAACGAGGCTGCGCACACAGACGCCCGAGCGTCTCTCCCCCAGAGTTTCTCTGACTTTCCAGGCTCTGACCGTACTCTTGTACCTTACCCGCTAACCACATTCTCTGAGGTCACAACATACCTGCGCCACGGTAGGCGGGCGTTCCCGGTGCCCGCCAAGGGCCTGGATAGAACTCAGGAGCGCCATCTCCACCGCCTCTCCCCCAAAAGCAACTGGAAGGGAGCAAGCGCAATGAAGCCGCCACGCGTTCACAGGCCGCGTCAACAAAAATAACTGCGGCAGTCAACAAGTGCCACAGGAGAAGAGCAAGTGCGGCCGCGTGCCCTGCCGGGCCCTCACCCCCTCGTTTTTCCCTCTTCACCATGACCCCTTTGCGAGCGACCGCCGAGAAACAGTGCCAAACAGGGACCGGGAAAGGGGGGAGGTGCAGGTTTCGTTGTTTAATTTTGCCATCCTTGACTGTTAAGCTGCACAGCGGCACCCCTAAATGTTTGCGACTCGTACACGCGCGTCCGGAATCGAGCTCGTGATAAAACTTGTTTGTACTACTGTACTCACGAGTGCATATACTCAAGAGTGCAATCACTCGCAAAACCAGTATTCATGAGTATTGTACTCATGAGTACTGTGTACTCATTAGTACTCATAATCTTTAGTACTGAAACTCACGAGTACTCATACTCATGAATACTGTACTCATGAGTACTCCTAATCATGAGTAGTGTACTCATGAGTACTGTACTCACGAGTAGTGGACTTACCCCTTTACTCACTCGTCATCATACTCACCTTTTTTTTGCTGGGTGTGTACTCAATCTACATCGTACTCACTCGTGAGTTTGAGTACAAATGAGTGAACTCATGAGTGAGTACGCCGACCTATGCAACGCTCACTGCTGGGCAAAGGCCTCCCCCATCAATCTCCAATTATCCCGGTCCTGTGCAAAGTGCGACCAATTTATCCTCGCAACCTAGATCTCATCTGGCCATCTAACTTTCTCCCGCCCCCTGCAACACTTGCCTTCTCTAGGGAACTACTCTTTTCCCCTAATGACCAACGGTTATCTTGCCTTCGCATTACACGCCGTGCCCGCGTCCTAACTGCGAAAAATTTATCCCCGCAAACTAGATCTCATCTGGCCATCTAACTTTCTGCCACCCCCTGCAACGCTTGCCTTCTCTAGGAATCCACTCTGTTACCCTTAATGACCAGCGGTTATCTTGCCTTCGCATTACATGCCCTGCCCACGTCCATTTCTTCTTAATTCATTTAATTTCATTTCACTTCAAGTTTTCATTTCTTTCACGTTTTGTTTTGTACGCGAGGAGGCGGGAGAAAAAGGCTCCCAACGGCTGCTTGACGAGGTCCCTGCCTCCTGTAACATGGACAACATTAAGAACAGTACTTACAAGAGCCTCTTGTTGTCAACCATAAGCATAAGAATATGTTGTCAATTTTCAACATTGTGTAAATACCTAGTCACGCACAGATATATGAAATACATGCGTATGCAAAGGTAAAATCAACTTGGCGTGCATGCTAAAAATTCCATGTATCCCGATTAACACGAGTGAGAAGTGTAACAATTATACACACCCACATACAAATTCAAGACCGACAAATACAATTCTTCATGCTTTTACATCGGCATCAATCTTCCAGTCAACACAAAAATTTATTTATAAAATCAGGAGTATGACACAAGAAAATAATAAAAGGTTCAAAATAAATAACCTGTAAGGTACAGCTCAAACGCGTGTTTAACTGAGAAGGTATCTATTTTATTTCCCAGGATGTGCAGGCTGTTTAGCAATACCGGTATTTTGGTTTGTAGCATATTATCCCCGTGAATGGTTCTGTTAAGAGAGAGCGACCAGAACTCCGAATGTCTCGTAACACGTGCATGGACATTTTTAATTATATGGAAACATAATAACCAGGCTATTCGTACCTTTATTTCTTTCTGTAATTAGCTTCTTGCAGAGCCGGTAATCATAGACGTTTGGAGGCTAATTAGGGTAAGTTTATTCATTATAGGACGCACGGGGTGGTAAGAAATTACGTTCGAGGTATTTTTAAATACTCTATTCTGTAAGCTAGTAAGTGTATGTATGTTTGCAGAAGTAGTGGTACCTTATGCAACAAAACAGTATTTAATGTATGCTAAGAACAGTGGTTTATATAGTAGGAGTGTAGGTTTCATTGGAAGCAAGTCTCGGTGACGGTAAAGTGCACCTGTGAGAAGTGATAGTTTAGTAACTACGTCATCTGTAGGTAAGTCCACAGCATATTTTCAAAACATGTTACTTCTAGCGTATTAAAACTGCTTACTGTTTGAATGGGAGTGCCGTTTTGGATAAGAGTTTGATTTGGTGCAGCTGTTTGGTTTTTTTCTCGGCATACAACAGCTTTGGTCTCTTCAGTGTTTATAGCTAGTCCATTACACGAAGCCCAGTGAGCAAGTTTAAACAAAATTTTATTTCCCCGTTAACACAAAACGTTACAGTTACTATCCGAAATGAATTGACTTGTATCATCTGCCTAAATTACAAATTTACCTGAAGAATCGATTTGAACAATATCATTGATATAGATGTTCTTGATATAGGTCCTAATATACTCCGAACTTGGTCTATTTTTTGATGAATGGTGATTTTGTAATGAAACATATTGTGTACGATTGCTTAGACAGCACTCGATGATATTGTGCGCTGTGCCGCGTATACCATAGGATTTTAAGTTTCGCAAGAATACTATTATATTAAGGGAATGGAGAAATCTACAAAAATTCCAAGAACCTTTTTTTTTCTTCAATGGCTTCTAGAATGAATTCTTTTTGGTCCTGAAGTGGAAGTTCGGTAGAACAGTTTTTTCGAACTCCATGCTGTTTTTTGTTAGTCAATGCTGTCTACCCGTAAAGAGGTAAGTCTAGAATGCAGAAGTTTATCTAATACCCTAGAAAAAATGGTCAAAATAGAAATAGGGCTGTAATTTCCAAGATTGTTCTTGGCGTCTTTTTTAAAATAACGACAACCTTCGCTATCTGCAGAAAAACGGGGAAAGTTCCACTTGAAAAACATATGTATATATATGCATTAATTGAGTAGTAATCATGTCCGCAACAAGATTTAATGGGATGTGTTTGCATATCGAGTGGACTCGAAGAATTATTATTATGGAGTTTCATAATTGCTGCGAAAACTTCGTGCTCGGTTACAGGAGAAATATATAAAATATCTAGGCAAGGAGGATTCATGTACTTAGAACTGTCACCTGTAATTATCGAAAAGTCATATTCACAAGATGGTCATTAAATCACTCGCAAGAGCGCTTCCTTTAACGTGCTTTCCATCCACCATAACTTCGGTTACATCTGTGCGTGATTTAGAAACGTCGAAGATTGAATAGAGGTTCCTCCAAGTAGCAGCTGAATCACCGCTGGATTTCTCAAAAAGGGTATTATAGTAATTATTGCCAGACTTCGCTATCTGTTTGTTATGCTGGTTGCGATAGTTTTTAAACTTCTTTAGTTGATCAGTGTCAGGATCGGTGAAAAATTTGTTATACATGTAGCATTTTACTTCATTTTACCTGAGAGATCAGGCGGCATCCAAGGTTTGCAAAATTGTGCGAGGCGTCTTTAACCGCTTACATTGGAAGTTTTCGCATAAAAAGATTTGAATTTGCCTAGGAAGGATTCAAACGCTAATGACGCGTCTTCTTTTGAAAGAAAACGTCTGTCCAGTCGGTTGTGGACCATTGCTATCGAAATCTATTCAAATTTTTAGAAGAAATGTTTCTTACGAAAGACGCCGACCTATGAAACTTTTTACATTGTTTGACAGCCATAAAAATGGAAAGTTGATCACTCAAATCACTGGCTAGGACTCCAGCTTTAATGTTTGTAACATGAAAACCCACAAGAGAAAAATCAAGCAGAGTCGAAGAGTTAGTGTTTACTCGGGTTGGGTGGTCGATGACACTGGTTAAACCGAAGCTTTGGTACAAGCAGGTTAGTTCATATTTCATAGGACTAATACATATGACGTCTATATAAAATCACCGCCACCGATTGTCTCAAGCTTGATCTTAGCGGAAAACCGGAATAAATGTTCTTAAAACGAAAGAAAAGGTGTGTATGATGCAAAGGGAGGGTGATATACAGCAGAAATGATGTACTTGTTCATATGCAGTGACAGCACTTAATAGTCGTTATGTGTGCAAGTAAAGGTTTTAAGAAGTTCATGGCGGTACTCGTTTTTCACAAATATTGCTTCGGCACCGCAACGCCGAGTTAGGCAGTTTAGAAAAAATGCGTTATATCCTGGCATAGTGAAAACATTATCACCATCAGCGAACCATGTTTCTGACTGCATTTATGTTATATAAAATTCCAAAGTGATTTAATGGAGAAATATTTTAAGGACTTGTGTTTATTTCAAGCAGTTTGAGCATTTAAGTGAAAATTTTTAATACCTGATAAGCAATCATGACCAAGGTGCGCGCATAGCTCGTTAGGCTTAACGTACATACATAGGCTGCATATGAACGCCTTATGTTATTCATGTAGTGGTCGGGAACTTCTACTATTGTTTCCAGAGACCCTTGGGACTTTACAACAATCGCTTTGTCGCCCTCCGTTCACTTCACAAGAACCTTTCCATTGCTGTGCCATACAAACTCCAAGTTGCTTTCACGTGCCTACGGCTTACTTCCCAAAACAACTTTCTAGTGTATTCGTGACGTTTTGTTTCGATGTACACTTCGGTGTCAGCCGTTTTCATCATTTTTCTAGCTTCAAACCAGTCGTCATGCACTGCCTGCCGAGTGGAGCGAACGATAACACCGGGTGTTTTATCTGGCTACGAAGGCAGGCGGTGAGCGGCCATGGCGTCATTTTTCTCGAGGTGGGGAAGCTGCAGCATTGCAGCTATTTGGTTCACCTTTGAAAGAACGTCTTCCTTTTCTGTCTTCGGGAGGCCATGAAACTCTAGATTAAGTTTCTTTTTGTTGTGCCACTCAAGTTTATTGATGTATTTTGTCCACATCACTGACGGCCTCGCCACCTTGTTGCGCCGGAGCTCGATCAACTCGCCGGTTCACTTCTGCTACATCTCTTTGGTTTTCGGTCAACTTCGCTAGCACGGAGTCAGCTTCTCGGGCAACGTTTGTACGCTTGCGTCGACAGCAGTGACCGTTTCGAGAACCTGCTTGAAATTTTCTTGCCGCTCTACAATCGATGCTGCCACGACGCTACTAGCAATCGTCTTTTTTTCACCTCTACAAAAAGGGCACCGCCACTGCTTTTGAGCGGCACCATCCATTGACTTGTGCGCTTTTTCTGACAGGCCATAACGAATTCTGAAGTGATAGGCGCATAGTGATTCGGTAAGCACCACACAAGCATCATCAGAACCAATAGCCAAGTCGCAGTCAAAGCAAAAGCTGTCATCTCTCATTTTGACACTCTCTCGGGCAACACCTCAACCGCACAAGATATAAACGGAAAGCTTGAAGTCTGCAATTAAAATAATCACAAACCTGTAACAATACAGAGGAATTGAGTGCCGAGCTGACAGTGCCACCGCTGCTACCCAAATGCCGGGGACGTCGAGCGCTGCCTCTTTTATACGGGCCGAGCTCGCTGAAGTGGCAGTGAAGTCCCCACTGCGCCGTCGCAGCAGTCTTCCCAGATCACGTGCTCTTGTCTTTAGCAGCCCGGTCGTCAGACGCAGCATCTTGATTTTCCCGAGGCGGCCACAAGCATACAATACGGCGTCTGTAACACAGACCAATTGATTTCTGAGATGACTGTGCCACCACTGCTGCCCAAATTTCTACTAATATGTCCCTAACAAGCGTTTGTTCCCTCACACGCTCCCCTCTCTTGTTGTCCCTTAATGTTACGCCTATCATCTTTCGCTCCATTGCCCGCTGAGTCGTTCTCAATTTAAGTTGAACCCTCTCAGTGAGCCTCTAAGTGTCTGCCCCGTAGGTGAGTACCGGTAAGATGTAGCTGTCATTCGCTTTCTTTTTCAGGGACAATGGTAGGCTGCCATTCATTATCTGAGAATGTCTCCCGTATGCACTCCACCCAATTCTTATGCTTCTAATTATCTCTGCCTCATAGTTGTGATTCATGGTCCCAAATTGGCCTAAGTAGACATATTCGCTTACAACTTGAACGGCCTCGCCAGCTATCTCCAACCACTGTGCTGTCCCGAGGTTATTTATCATTACTTTGGTTTTCTGCATATTAATCTTCAGGCCCACGGTTCTACTCTGTTGATCCAGTGCGAAAAGCATGTTTTGCAATTCTTCCCAGGGATTACTCATCCAGGGAACGTCATAAGCAAATATGAGGTTACTGACGTATTCTTCATTAACCCTTACTCCCATATGTTCCCAATCGAATGCTCTGAGTACTTCTTGTAAACATGCTGTGAATAACATTGGAGAGATTGTGTCTCCTTGTCTGATGCCTTTTCTTATAGGTATTTTACTTCTCTCCTTATGGAGGATGATGGTAGCTGTAAACTAATTATAGATACTCTCTAGTATTCTTACATAATGCTCATAAACACCCTGGTTCCATAATGCCTGAATGACTGCTGAGGTTTCGACTGAGTCAAATGCTTTCTCATCATCTACGAAGGCTATATGGGGGAGTTCAGTATTATCAGCGCACTTCTCTCTCACCTGATTGATCGTGTGAAAGTGGTGTTTTGTTGAATAGCTTTTACGGAACCCTGCTCGTTCTTTAGGTTGACTGAAATCTAAGGTTGCAGAAATTCTGTATCGGTTTCCTTGGTAGTACCTTGTAGACGACTCACAGTAAGCTGATCGGCCTGTAACTTTTCAAGTCCTTTATGTTTTTTTCTTGTTTGCGGTCTTCCAAGATTCTGGTACACTTGCGGTTATTAAGCATTGCGTATACAGGTTTGCCATTTTTTGAAGCACAATTTCTCCGTCGTCCTTCAAGAGGCCTGCTGTTATCAGATCCTCACCAGGTGCTCTGCCCCCTTTCATTTCTTTTAAAGCCTTCTTTACTTATTCTGTCGTTGCTGGTGGGATGTCTCTCGCCTCTGAACTACTTTCTCTTTTGGCATTATCGTGGGTGTCCTGGCTACAGTACAGATCCCTATTTAACTCCTCGGCTACTTTGACTATTTTACCCCATTCGTGATGACATTGCTTTGCTTGTCTTTAAGTGCCTACATCTGATTTTTCACCACGCCAAGACGCGTATTCACTGCTTTCAGGCTGGCTCTGTTCTTTACAGCGTATTCGATCCTCTCCATATTATACTTCCGTATGTCAGCTGTATTGCGCTTTTTAATTGCCTTCCAAAGCTCCGCTATTTCTATTCTGTCAGCTGGGGTTGGAGATTGTCATAGTTTGCCGTTTTCTAATTTGATCTTTCGGGTCCTGGGAAAGTTTACCAGTATCCTGTCTAGCCATCGTGCCCCCGACTTGAAAAGGCGCTGTGGGTACTATGATAAATAAATAAATAAATAAATAAATGATAATGCGTGTATGGTTGTCGCTGGCTTCCTGTGTCGTAAACTCTGCTTCCTCGGTGTGGGCTGAATATCCGTTGTACAGCATGATCCGTAATTCTTCTACTTTACGTCTCACTGTTAGCTCTTTAATCGGCTTCTTTCGTACTTGCTTGTTTCATGAAGCGTAGGCTGTTCCGTTCTAAGATCTCGATTAGTAGGTCCCTCCTGCTATTTCGACAGCCCAGACAATAGTTTCCAACTGCCTCGTTCTCGAGCCTGATTCTTGCCTACTTTAGCATTGAAGTCTCCCACAACTATGGTATACTGTGTTTTTACTTTAGCCATTGCGGATTCCACATCTTCATAGAAGCGTTCCACTACCTGGTCGTAATGGCTGGATGTGGGCGTGTACCTCTGTACCACCTAAAGTTTGTAGCTCTTATTCAGCCTAATTATAAGACCTGAAACTCTTTTGTTAATGCTGTACTATTCTTCATTGTCGCCAGTTATGCTTTAATTGACGAGAAATCCCACTCCTAGTTCTCCTCTGTCCACTAGACCAAGGTAACATAGGACGTGTGCATTTTTCAGCACCGCAAAGACTTCACCTGTCCTCCTAACCTTAGTAAGCCCTATGACATCCCATTTAATGCCCTTTAATTAGTGGAACAACACCTCTAGACTCGCTTCGCTAGATAAGCTTCTCGCATTAAACGTTGTAAGATTCAGATTATATTGGGGGCTTTCTGGGTCCGGGGATTATTATCACCGTCTGTTTCGTCACACGTCTGACCGCCGCCGTATTCAGTTGCTTCGCAGCCACTAGAGGCTGAGGACCGTGGGTTAATTGGCGTATACATGGGAGGTGCACAGAGGCAAGATGACCTTTGGCCATTAAGGGAAACAGAGTGCATTTCTAGAGAAGGCAAGCGTGGCAGGTTACGGCAGAAGGTTAGATGGGCTGATGAGATACAGAAGTTTGAGGGGAGAAATTGGTCGCAGTTAGCGCAGGACCGGGATATCTGGAGATATACAGGAGAGGCCTTCGCCCTTCAGGGGGTATAGATAGGCTGATGATGACGATGATGATCATGATGATTACTTATCTATAGTCGATTAGATTTGCAGTCTGTAGGGGCATTTCCAAAATTCAAGGGACATTGTGTTCATCCACAACAAATGGCCTCTCACCGCTTGTGTGACGTCAGTTACATTCGTTCGCAACGAGAACTAGTTTTCTTATGGCCGCTCTCGCTTGCCGGTCGCCATCACGTCGTTAAGTGTCAACAAGGTTGCCGAAAACTTATGCGGTGTTTAGCACTTGTGTTATGTTTGTGAGATAGTGCACCATCATCATAATCATCATCACCAGCCTATCTACGCCCACTGCTGGGAAAAAGTCTCTCCTATTATTCTCCAATTACCCCGGTCCTGTGCTAACTGCGACCAATCTATCCCCGCAAACTTCTTGATCTCATGCGCCTATCTAACATTCTGCCGCCCCCTGCAACACTTACCTTCTCTAGGCATCCACTCCGTTACCCTCAATGACCAACAGTTATCTTCCCTTCGCATTACATGCCCTGCCTACGTCCATTTCTTCATCTAAATTTCTACTAATATGTCCTTAACATGCGTTTGTTCCCTGAACCACTCCGCTCTATTCTTGTCCCTTAATGTTACACCTATCATTTTACGCTCCATTGCCCGCAGTGTCGTTCTCAATTTAAGTTGAACCCTCTTAGTGAGCCTCCAAGTTTCTGCCCCGTCAGTGAGCACCCATAATATGCAGCTGTCATACACTTTCTTCTTAAGGTACAATGGTAGGCTGACCATTCATTATCTGAGAATGCCTGCCGAATGCATTCCACCCCATTCTGATCCTTCTAGTTATCTCTGCCTAATGGTTGGGACCCGGGGTCACAACTTGACATAAGTAGTTATATTTGCATACTACTTCCACGGCCTCGCTACCTATCTCAAACCACTGTACTGTCACGACGTTATTGATGATAACTTTAGTTTTCTGGATATTAATTTTCAGGCCCAGTGTTCTACTCGGTTTATACAGTGCGGTAACCACGCTTTGCAATTCCTCCCCTGAGTTACTTAACAAGGAACGGCATCAGCAAATCTAAGGTTACTCAGGTATTCTCCAATAACCCTTACTTCAACCGGTTCCCTATCCAATGTTCTGAATAATTCTTGTAAACATGCTGTGAATGACATTGGGGAGATTGTGTGTCCTTGGCTGACGTCTTTCCTTATAGGTGTTTTACTGCTCTGCTTATGGAGGATGATGGTTGCTGTGGCCTGTTGTAGACATCGTCTAGTATTCTTATATAATGCTTATGTACACCCTGGTTCTGTGATGCCTTAATGACTGCTGATGTTTCGACCGAGTCAAATGCTTTCTCATAATCTATGAAGGCTATATATAGGGGTTCAGTATACTCAGCGCCCTTCTCAATCACCTGATGGCTCGTGTGAAAGTGGTGCTTTGTTGAATAGCCTTTACGAAACCCTGCTTGTGCACCAATAGTGCAACAAGTAGGGCTTTATCATCGTTTCTTCTGTGTGCGTCTTTCGGAGTCATAAATTTTGTATCAGGAAATCGCGGGGGTCTGTTTTTGTGCGGGACATCATCAGCGATCTCGAACTGAGAACATCGAGGCTGCATCTATTGCTGGAGTGCTTGTGAAACGTCTGTCGGCATACCGTACCCCCTCTCAAGAAACAATATCAGTGGCTTTTTTCTACGAGAATAGCGGTACAAATTTGCCAGGGTTCTGCTTTCACGCTTTGAACCTAAGGTGCGCCCGATGTTGAGCGATATGCCCACGTAGTGCGTGCCCGTCTGGCAAGACGCGGTGCCGGATATTGCAAGCGTGTGTGGCATGGTTCGAATTGTACTGAAAACAGAGGAGGTACCGCGAGTAACTGGTTCGCATCGGCAGGGTATGTTGCTCTGGCTGGTCGTAGTACGGCCGAAACAGCGATCTCCTTTTTTTTGCTGACGTAAGTAGGCATGATTACAGCATTTTTAGAGAGGCGTGACAAGAACGAATACTTCACACGCAGTCGTCTGAGATTGAGTGGCTTTATATACAAAAAAACGTAAACGAGCGCGAATGTTGATCAGATAAATAAATTCAGTGACGTTATGTTCGGAGCATTTCATCTCTGGATTTTGGTTGGTTGTAAGGTTGGTAACTAACCGTTGGGGCTGTAGGATTGCTAGATCTTGAAAACCGATTTACAAAAAGATGAACGTTTGTGGACCCGCGGCATGACTTCACGTGTTGTCGGTACAGTGCGAAACATGCTCATGCTCGGCGAGTTTTAAAGGCTTTTGGTTTGTTATGTTCCGTTGGTAATGAAAGGGGCACCAGAAAGTCTGACTTCTTCGACTAAGGTCAAGTTGCCTTGTATTGAGACTGCAGTGTTAAAATTTCCCAGACGTGTAAGCTACTGAACTTATTTTAAGAAAGCTCAGTGCATTTCTGAGTAATAAAGCAAGTTTATCTTGCCATTGTGTTTTTACAGTTGTGTGATGACATTCATCAGGAATAAAAATCTGTTAAAGCAGTTTATTTACATAGGGATTGCCGTAGTTTAATGCATGCACTTGGTGCAATTTAAATTCGTAGACATTCAGATTTTCAGCGTCTCTTAGTCGTGATAGATTATTGTTATTCTCCAGAGTAGGAGAAATGTTTCAGATACTTCCTAAAGCGTCTGAGTTAGTTTTTATTCAGCACTTGTTCGCAACATTTTCATGTCTTTATTGCTCTCCAGAAATAGTGACAATGGTTGCATAGGCATTGTACTGTGGCGGAAGGTTTCTTAGGTTGCAAAGCTGCAGTATTCACTGAAAACACTTGTGTAACAAATAGAAGTGGTTTGCGTCCCGCGTTAAAAGTTTTGGGCGGCTGATTTTCAACCTCTCACTACGGCTTCCGGTTATGCAGCTGTGGTAGAATTGGAAAATAATGATGGGGCATATCAAAATGGTTTGACTCTAAGCCTTCACGATTTCATGCAGTTGTTTTTCCACCACAGTCTCTTGCTTTTGCATCTAAAGTTGCAGTAAGAATTAGAAACGTTTGCTTAACAGGTTGCAATGCTTTGAAGTGACTCCTTGAAGGTGAAACGTCGTTACATCGCAAGGGTGGGTGTTGCTTCTGGACAGAAAGCTCTGACAAGAATAAGCGGATCTTAGTTAAAACGTTCCAATAGATTCACACCAGACCCTCAGGATGTTCAGTCACTTCTTTTTATGCCCACACTCTTAATTCCGGATGCGAAGCTTGGGTGAGAGATATAGACATTTGTGTAATACGCTGTGGGGACCAGGGTTCTTACGGCGGCCTTTCTCGATCCTCCAGCTTCGGCCGCAAGGCTAGCTCCGCTGAACACCGCCACGGATCGCCAACTTGGCGTAGCGGCGGCGAACAGCAAGGAACACAGGTCACAGAATTCGGCCACTCCGACGTTTATTGCACTGCAATAAGGGGACGTTGGGCACGTCGCTCCACACCGCCAAGACCACCTTAGCCAGGACGGGAGAAACAGGCGCGAGGGCGGACAAGGAAGGCCAAAAGGATCAAGTCGTAGTTACAGCTGCTCTCGATGATCGCTGGTATCTAAAGAAGCTCTCCCTTGTCGTTGGCCCCGGACCAGGCCGCCCGGAACTTCCGGGCAAAACCTGTCACGTGAGGGGTTCGGCAGCCCCCCCCCCCCCCCGCCGTTATCCTCCCGTAGCGGGAAAGATTCGCGGGCCGCGGGGAGAGAGCGAACTCTCCATCTCGCCTCCGCGGCTAACCCAGAGAGAAATAAGAAATATGGCGGACCTCCGAAATTCCCACAACGCTGGAATGACTTTTTGTGAGGCCGTCATGCGGCTAAGTCGCCGCTTCTCCTGCCCACACTGTTGCTTCTGGCCGTAAAGCTGTAACGAGAGTTGGACAACCAAGGACTGTTCCAGAGTAGCTCTTTACGTTATATTTGCCCATGGGCTGCCGATTGCGAGATCAGCCCTGAGCCCTGATATGCCCGCAAACTGGTCGTAACTATTTCGGAATGGCAAATAAGAGGGACCACTTGTTTCCCCGCGCCTGCAACCAGTCTTGCAAAGTGGACAATGCATTGCCTGCTGCTACTTCCATTTGTCGTTCTTCAAGGGGCACGAAGGGCTGCTCATTTTTGTTGTTTTAACTGAAAGATAATACGTTTCATAGCTTTCTCAACTTTTCTTGGATGTCTTTAAACGTTCTTTGTGATGATGATGATGTATATGATAAACGAATAATAAAGAAGACATGTACACCTATTTCCGTTATATTTTCTCAAGCTGCTTTAACTCGGCTTTATTTTGCCACTATGTTGCATATATGCACCAGTGGTAAACTGGTGCGATAGGCCTTTATGTTTGCCAGCATGCATACAGCTTTTGGCTGCGCTTGTACGCAGGGTGAAATATTTAAACATAACTGCAACAAAGCTGAATGGACAGAGGCATCATGTTTTATTTTTGGAAGCTAAGGATTCCATCCCTTAAAATGAACACCAATAAAAGTCGCCACGCACATTTAGTTTGCGTTTACATGTACCTCTCTTAGTGTAAGTTTAGGTAAACTGCTTCTGCAGGCTTCCCCAATCCTGTGAATCGTTCAAAACATTTTATTTCACCAAAAGTAGGGTTGGAAACTACGAGACAGTGATACCTGTTTTTATTATTTTCTGCTTTTTCTTCATTGATAAGTAACTGCTGCTGCTAGTGGTATGTTTGGGTTCACTACCCTACTACTGATATAGTCCCACTTGCTTTTACACTTCACTGCAACTTTAAAGCATTGTGCTTTCAGCCATCAGAGTCAAAAGCACTTGATACCGTGCTACTGGTACAATAGATATATGTGTACACATTCGACTCTTTTCATCGACTAGAGGTATGATTATATTTCTGCGGTGTTCAGAAGCACTGAAGTACACTCTGTGGCTATTTGGTAAGGTACTGTTTTTTGTGCCATTGTTTAGGCCTAGATCATGAATTTGTTGAGGGCAGACAGTTATGGCGGTCGCCAATCAGGAAGTCCGCCAACAAAACTTTGGTAGAATTTCAAAAGGCTGTTTCATCATGGTGACGGTGGAGCTTTATCATGGAGGCAAGCACCAGAGACGTCATCGCCCCGGTGCAGTATCTGGGGGCTAAGGCCTTGTCCGGTTGAGTCCAAGGATGCGGGTTCAACCCGGGTCACGGCGGCCGCCTTTCCGATGACAGCGAAGAGGGAAAACGTCCATGTGTTCAGATTTCGGTGCATGTTAAAGATTCTCAGGTGGCGAAAAATTACTCACAGCCCACCATTACGGCGGGTGTCATAGCCGAGGTATACATTCGGTGGGTTAATCACCACAAGCAACCTGAGACGACGATGTTAGCAATGTTCGTGGCAATGGAAGTGCTGTCGCCATATTCAAATCTCATCAACAGGCCAAAAACCAGAGACGTCGCTGTCAGAAGCAGTGTCATTGTCGGACCTGCATTCGTCGTCTTCGTCTAGCGTGATCACGATTGTATCAATGTGGTCACTTGCGCAGGTCATTTGCTGAAACTTTGCCTACGTGTTTGCACAGCTCTCACAGTCTCCTGCCGATGTTTGTCTGTGGCTGCTGCAACCTTATCCTTCAGCAGCTTTCACAATGCGTATTATTGGTTGTCGTGTGGGCTGCCACAGCGTTCTTCAACATACATAGCCCTCTACACTTTCTAACGATCCTAAAAAGGTTTGGCGCGTTATTATTCGCCGGGATCGCAATACTACACCGCTATTCGATTGCAGCGGCTTTTCTATACCGCATGTCAACTGTCCATCCAGAATTAACAGTGTTTTTTTCTAAAAACTTCGTATCCCCTCCCGTAATTTACTTTCATGTGAAACCGAATATCAGTACCTGCCGCCATGAACCCTGTCATGATTGTTCCACAAGGTGTTGCAAATCTGTAGAATCATTGAAAGTGTCATCAAGTCCCGAATATGACCTTATCACTGAAAAATTCATTAAGAGCACTGTACAGCCTTCCTCGGTTATTTTGGCTCATATTTTTCAGCATACGGTTCCTGCTGACTGGAAGGTCGTGAAGGTGGTGCCCATCTTTAAGTCCGGTAAAAAAGCTCCCCTACAATTACCGACCCATATTGTTAACAAGCATCCCATGTAAAATTTCAGAACATATCTTCTACTATAACTCAGTACCTTTTTTGAAATAAATTCTTTTTTCTCGCCATGTCAGCATGGTTTCAAGCAGACTTTATCTTGCTAAACGCAGTTACTTTGTTGAACTCATAAACGTAATATCGTTCTTCACCGCGGTTCATCCGCAGATGGCCTTTTTCTTGATTTTTCGAAAGCTATCGATGAAGTATGCCATAAATTTCTTCCCCTCAGACATAACCAACCTAACATAGACAGCAACACCTTTTTGTGGATAAAACAGTTTCTGCTGAACCGCTTACAGTACGTAACATGCAATGACCAAGAATCATCTCATAGCCCTGTTCTCTCTGGCATGCCAGAAGGCTCGGTGTTAGGTCCTCTTCTCTTTTTAATATTATATTACGAACTACCTGATTGTACTTCGTCTAGTATTAGGGTATTTGCTGATGATTGCGTTAGTTTTTGCGCAATTATTAGCGATAACGACACTAACATGCTTCAGAGTGATATTGATGTGGTGTCCGCATAGCGTAGGGAAGTGGCACGTGGAACTAAACACTACTAAACATAAAGCTATGCGTGTGTCACGGATTTATTCTTCTCCAGTCATTTATCGTCTCAAGAATGTACCGTTCACAGCCGTAACGTCATATCGCTACTTAGGGGTTCACATCACTTCACCGCTATCATGGTCAGTGCTAATTGAAAAAATATTTAACAACGCCAACCGCCTGCTTGGATACCTTCGTTGTAACTTTTCGTCTGCTCCTAATTCCCTTAAGACACATTTGTACACTATCTCGGCAAGATCAAAATAAGAATACGTTGCACCAATATGTGATCCTGGCACTCAAATTTTAATCAAATCTCTCAAACACGCTCCGAACAACGCTATGCGGTTTATTACAGGCAATTACAGTAGTGTATCTGGTGTAACTTCCAGAAAAAATACTTTGCATTTGCCTCAGGTCACTCATCGTCGTCAGTATTTTCGTCTTTGTTTTTTCATAGAAAATATTATTACAATCCTTCCTTGCGTTTCATGTTGGCTTCTGCCCCGTCGTAAGTTTCTGCCCGCATTGATCACCATCATAAAGTTGCAATCATGTCCTGTCGCATGAAATCTTGTTCTCAGTATTTCATTCCTCGCAGAGCATATGACTGGAACCACCTTTCCGGACCAATCGCCGGCATTGAAAACCATCGACAGTTTGCATAACTTTAGCTAACTTTGTTACCTCAGGAACCACATAGACCTGTTGTAAAGCCGCCCAATTTTTTACCAATATCACGGGAGCGTCGACCGTTCAGTCGATCAGTGCCGCGTGATGGAGTGATACGGCAAACTCGGCGAGAGTGGCCGTATGCGCACTAAGCAAAGGCCACTGCTGACGTCGTCTGCTAAGCTGTTCCAAGAGCAGACAGCCGCCCCTCATTTTTTTATTCCCTTATCACACTGCCTGCCATACTCCATTTTTTTTATTCAAGACCAGGCACTTAGCGCCAACTGAAACAGAGTAATTAGCGTTGCCGAATGCAAGGTTTTGTCAGTGCAAGGTTTGTTCGGCAACGCTGATAACTCTGTTTTCAGGTGGCGCCACGTGCCTGGTCTTGAAGAAAAAAATCGAGTATGGCAGGCACTGTGATAAGTGAATAAAAAAAATCAGGGGCGACCATCTACTTTTGGAACAACCTAGCAGACGACGTCTGTAGTGGCGTTTGCTTAGTGCGGATGCGGCTACTCTCGCGGAGTTTGCCGTATCACTCCATCACGCTGCGCTAGTCGACCGAACGGTCGACGCTCCCGTGATATTGGTAAAAGATTGGGTGGGTGTACACTACCTCTTTGCTGCATTATATTGCCTGTTCTTTTTGTGTGTTTGTAACCCACTCCCCTCTATAACGCCTCTAGCGTTGAGGGTAAAATAAGTTCAATGAAATGAAATAAATAGTTTTTTATGCCGTAAACATAAATCTGGGATATAGTTTTTTTTTATTCTAGTGAATAAATACAGCCAAAACAACATTGTCATTACAGAACTACGTTCTAAATTGTGAAAGCCTCCAAGACCACCGCATCACGCTAGTGGGCGGAGGTTCTCCTGCAGAGCTACCCACTCAACAACTGTAATACCCGTTCATCCGGCGCTGGATCTTGGTGGGAATCGAGCCGGGGAAGACGCATATAGTTTGATAAATGTCGCTCAAAGACGCAGCTTCAGACAGAAGTATTGTTGGTATGGGTAATACCAGCAAGAAAGAAACAGGAAAGTCGAAATAAATATTGCTCCGTTAACCATGTATGCGGCAACATCTATTTTAGGCGCTATACAGTAGGCGCTATACTTTTCGGTGCGTCGGTGTAAAGCCGGTCATGTTTGAGTAACCGGCTTTTCAACAACATCCCCAACGCTCTCAATAAGGTGCTATTTTTGACAGTAGTAGCTTTAGGCAGCGGAAAAACCAGGGCTAGCGTGACGTGGGCCATGGTGCAGTCCTCACTCTGTGCTTCAGGTAAGTTTTGGAAGGGCACCTGGCACTCGGGCACAAGAACCAGCCTTATGGCAAAAACACGATGTGAAAGAAAACGGTATAACCACCGTATTCGCCTGACATGGTTCTATGGTTACGGCGTCGAGTGTCGAGATGACATGAGAAATGACTGCGTGGATCTGTGGAGGGTCTCGCGCGGCCCAGCGGTGGGCCGTGCGGTGGGCTAGACGTCATTGTCCTTCAGCTGCGCTATCGGCTTGATGTTATGAGACAGGCAGTTGCATCGTCATAGCAGCTAGGGAGGAATTGCGAGCTTGTGCGGAGGTAACCAGCGCATGCGCTGAAGTAGTGCGCTGGTGCGGAATAACGCAACTACATCCTTAGCGCGGATTCGTTGCGTTATTTCTCATAGTTTTCAACATTGCGGCATATGCATTGAATGTCAGTGCTGGTGTAATGCACATTGGCGCAAGCTGTATACTTTAGTTCTGGCGGGGGCGCAAAAAATTTGCTATGGATGCCAATTGGACCAGTGGCTATAAATATCTGGAAGAGACTTTCGTCCTGCATAGATACGACTAGACTACTGACGACTACAAAAGTGACAGTACTATTGTATACCTGTCGTTACTACGCAGATGTGAGTTACCTTGCATTGGAAAGTCGTGTTCCGAAATTTCGGCCATATAAATGAATTATACATGGTTCTTCCACATGCGGAGGCAGTTTCACACACTCACGGCATAAGTACCCGAAGCGGCTACCAGATGTGCTAAAAAAACTACACAAACATCGGCATTGAAAAAACACCAAAGAAATGCACGCAATAAATCCAACCAAAAATAGGGCCCTAGCCGGCGAGTACAAGAAATAGTGCCCTTCCACTCTGAGGGAACAGATGACCTGCGAAGCTGCACGTCCTCCACCGAGGAAACGAAACAGATCACATTTGTTTGTAATTTACCACTGAACATGATTCCTAGCCAATTACATGAATAAAATTTGGGAAGACCCAAGCTTTATACTTAGGACATCGAAGCCTCAGGCCAGCCAGACGGACACGCCTTCAGTACGGGCATGAAACCATTACCTGCGCGTGCCCTTCCCCCTTATAATCAATTCCCAACCCGTGCGCGCATAAATCGGCAATCGTCCATGAGCGGGTGCTCACAAGTGAAAGACGCTGAAGAACATGTCGCTGTGAAGGCCGTTTACGATAAACAGGGGATATTGGCACACGTCGGCGTACCAAGCGGTGCAGTTGCTGTTCATCCGGGAGGAATACGCAGCTACTAGACAAGCTGAAAGTTCAGGCAGAACCGACGGCAGCAGGGGCTTGCTTCTGTTCTTGATGACGCTTCTTCAGATTCCGCTGTTCCTTAGATCAAGATCCTTAGAATTGAAGAAAATGGGCTTCGAAAGAGGTTTACGTCACAAACTCAAAACCAGTGAATAGTCAGTAGCGAACGCAATGCAAAGAAAGAGCGTCTGTCTTAATAACGGCGCTGAAAAAGTAAAAAAAGAAAACTTGCAGTAGGGTGCGACATGTATGATTCCGAAGTCATCACCAGGGTTTGCGCTATAGCCTTAACATGATAGCTACGACGAAAGGCCTTACTCATTATAGAATGCCGAGTGACCAAGAATACAGGCACAAGCCTTACACTAGCGCTTTTTTGTGTTGCCTATAGGGGGGTTGGATTCCTTCGTGTCTTTTGACTGTGCGTAAGTTTAGGGTAATTTAAAGACGAATGTTCACCAGCTATCTCATATCTCCAATTCACTGCGGTGGGTTTTTGGCAGGCACATGGGGCCGTGAAGGACAACGGCACACTACCCTAAACAAATAAGCCAATGAGGGCCACACACTACGCTGGGGGATATGATGTTGATTTACGGTATTAAGCATGACATCGTCGTCGCGTTACCCGTCGGGTACGGCGTCGGGTTCACATACAACACAGCTGTCTGCCAAACAACGGAAATGACACCACCTTAGTTCCCGTTCGGAGCACAAAATGCTCGATGATCACGTAAGCGAAAATCTGCAACGTTGGAGCAAAGCAAGCTACATTGCCAGCTCTGAACTAGATGGTTGTGGACACTTGAGGCACAATCGTGTACGCCGAGGCACCCACAACAACCCGATTATAAACTAGGGTTAGGAATCTCAATCCAATGTAATGGCCCCAGCGAGAAGCACCTCTCATAAAATTTTTAACAACTCCTCCCGAAACTTGTATATGAAGATGTCTACAAAGGGGTAGACCAGACATTCACAAAGCTTTGACAACACCACGTCACTCATGGTGTTCGCCTCAGGACTTAGAAAGCGCGATATACTGCACCTTTGTGCTTCCGGTAGAACATATATAAAGGAGAGTGAGGTGATTCCAGAACACATAATTTCTGTGTCAATTGTGTTTGTTGCCCCAGCACGGGCAATCAAAATCATGTAATTCTTGGCTGGATGAAACGCTTTGGCTTGTTTGTTACTTCAGGCATTCCGACAGCCCGCGTCCTTACCCTTTTGACTAAAGGGTAACCGTACCAGTGTGCGAAAGTGTTGTAGCCTACCTGAGACTTTCATTTCTTTAAGGAACTCTTCCGGAAAGGAATAGAATCAACAATAGGTCCACGTTACCAACTCGTTTAAGCACCTATTCGGCGAATTTAAATTGAGAATTCCCTTGTCACTCACTGCTTGGTCCCTGGTTTTTGAAGGTGATGGAAACAGCTCAAGTTACCTCCAATATACTTGAGTACTTAAGAAACCATCCCAACATAGTGACGCCAATGTGAAATATGCTACCACGTATTATGATTTTTAACTGCAAAGCAGTGCATGTCTCAACACCCCAGACTTCATTCCTGTGAACGCGATTTCCTAGGTGCTACTCCGCGGCTCCTCCGCGCCACCGGCGCCCCTGTTTCGCAACGGTTAACACAAAGCTTATTCCCCTAGCAACCCCAAATGCATCTTTTGCAAGGTGCGCAGCGGTTAGACAGTGGCCACAGCGCCATTATTGGATGGCTGCCGTGAATCAGAATCAGCGCTATCTGGTGTAAAAACGGCCGAAGCCGACGCCACTGCAGCCGCCGAGAATGAAGCCGCGGCTGTTACCGCCATAGAGCTTCTAACTATATACCCTAGGGAGGAATCTTCTGCTAGCCTCTATGCGGCTCACATCGACGCCGTCTGTGTCGTCGTGGCCCTCCATTACGCTATGCGCTCGCCTTAGATTCAACATTTGATCGGATTAAAACGTTTAGTGGCCGTATATTCCAAGAAAGCGCAGCAAAAACGCAAAGATTGCACCACCGCAAAGGGGGAAAATCAAACGGGATATTTTAAAGCAAAGAAAAAAGGAACTAAAACGCATATTTGCCGGAACGGCTGTTCCTACTATTCTTCTGACCAAGCTCGTAGCCAACAAAAATATCAATATTTTGTGGGAAGCGTATTAGACACATCTTTTATTAATTTCGCCATTATCTGATATGAGTTGCTTGAAGAGATTGGAACTATTTTAGGCGTGCCTATGAAAATGTCGCCTTCATAGCGAACTGGTGTACCGACCCTCAGCTACAGTTGAACAATATTGTTGCTGAGCGAGCTGGTTCATACTTGAAGAGAAAAGGAACCATGGTGCAAGGAGTCGCGAACGAAGGGGTGATATGGACCCCCGCAGGCGCCCGCTTCCTCTGTATGTGTTCTTCGTTCAGGTACGTTGGTTTCCTTTTTCTCTTCAACTACAACTTTTGCGGCGGCGTACTACCCCCCAGTCATCCGTTTCTTCGACTCCGGCATGGCCAATGTTTGGCACGATTACGCACTGCGTGCTCTTTCACAAAGTACACGTTTGCCACGGCTCACGACAACCACAGACCAGAGAGCATTTCGCTTACCTCGTACCTCGTAGACGTGCTAATGTATAGTGAAGAAAGCAAATCTAAAAAACCGCTTAAGAATCCAATTTTTATGCCAAGCCCAAGCCAGAAGATGTGGTCTTCTCATTAACCCCCGAACGACATCGATTCCCAGGTGCAGTTTCCTTTATAATATAATTACTAAGAAACCCTATTGCCCCCGCAAATTCCCCATTGACCCCTAGCTGCGGGACACTGCTCTTTGGAAACAACTTGCCCCGATGGAATACCGGCGTGATGACATAATTCTTCTTTGCCTTGAAAGCCATTTCGAGTAACATTGTCACGTCGGCAGCCTCGCTGACCAGCACGTCATAGCACTTCTGGCGGAAGAATAATAGTAGATCTTAACCTGGCCGCAAATAAGGTCTTTCTTTTTTCTGCGCCGGTGTATTTTATGCCTAAATATGTGCCCGTCTCCATTTGCCGGTGTAGGCGTGCCCGGGGTGGGCATGGACGGAGGGGGCATGCATGCAAAGCTGGGCTTAATGCCACTACAGAGACCAGGACCTTCCCATTGCTGTGGTGGGATATATAACGTGGTAGTCTCATGGCTCAATGCTCCCGGTCTTCTGTCCTCGGCAACTGGACGGTTTGGGACTGGGATGGTGCGTTGCACAGACAATAAGATCCCTATGACTGGGCGCCGGAAGGAACACCCACGTGTGTGTCCGCTAGTATAAAGTTAGAGGCCTTTGCTACGGGGCGGACGCATGTCGTACGCTTGGACGAAGAGGAGCGAAAACTGAAAAAGCGTCCACCCTAACAGAAGCTTGAATGGGTGAGAAAAGAGCGGAAAACCGCTGCCACAGCCGTTGCCGCCTGAAGTTCCAGCAGGTCGAGTAGTGGCGAATCCCTCACCAAATGAAGAGAATCGGCCGCGCTTAGAACGCCAACGTGGCCCAATATCACTTGTCCAGCTTACAGGGCTTCGAGAGTGAGATGCTTAATATTGTCTTTTTTTAACTACCCGCTTATGACCGGTTGCTGGTTTATGCACGCACATTTGGGGAGTTAACGGAGTGGGGCTCTCGCGGCTAACGGTGTCATGCCCTTATTTATGAAATGTTCGTTGTGTTGACGTGAGGCTTAAACATGGTCATAAAACAATGCAATGTTGGTGTAACACGCCAACCCAATGCTTAGGGTTGCCATGCCGTGTTGCACAAACAGTTAAACGCCTGCGACGCGGGAGGGAGAGGCAGCTCTTCATTTTTCGGACAGGATGAAAATGAGCCTCTCAAAATTTCGTTCAGCTAATTGGCTGGGAAATATGCTCAGCCTTAAACAAATAACAGACGTACGGTGTTTTGTGCACCCCGTGGTGGGCGTGTAGCTTGGCAGGCCATCCATTTTCGCAGAGTGGGATTGTAGTATCTTTTTCAATTAAATTCGCTTACGCTCCATCCTACTTTACACTTTTCTATTTTGTTAACAAAATGTCATATCTGTTATCCAACTAGGGGGGACGCTTCGCCTGAGTGGATCCCCTCAAGCGAACCCTCGAAGAAGACGTCGAGAACGTGCAGAAAGTATGCAGAGTGTCTGTTTCTAAGTACACCAATAATTTCGGTGGTTACTTGGGTATTAATTATAAATTCTTCATTGAAAGTGAAGTGAAGGCGTTGTTTTATCATTCATGTATTACCATACCTAGGGTATTTAAAGATGTCAGAAAAATGTTTTTCTCCGATAAATGTTTTCTTTCAGAGATGAGGTTTTTAACACTTTTGGGATGGTGCGAGCCACGGGCTTGATGTTCGACACATCGGCCGAGTACTTGCGCTTGGAACCCGTTGAACACATAAGAAATGTAATGGAGCTGCCTCTGGAACCTCGCGTGAAATGGTGCTTGAAAAGGATGACTCATCACATGCCAGAGGTTATAACGAGGCTCTACCTCGAACTCTTTTTTGACCACTCAACAAAACCAGAGGTGAGTTACAATTTCTCGTTTGTGCTTTGCATACCAAGAGTTGTTGGCCTGACTAAGTCAGGCATACCTTTAAGTGGCACTGGATAAAGGTTCAGGCTAAATTCTCGAAGCTTTTGGTAGTCTTGCTTTTGTGACACTGCTATGTGGATTTTTAAACCCTTCATATATTATCTAGATGGTAGAATATAAGCAGTGTTCCGAAAACGTTCGTGATTTATATGTAAATGACTTACAGTTTTCATCGTTCATCCCTCAGCTCTACCTATACTATTATGCTGATTACAGTACCCTGTTGGTAACTGGTAAAACGAATAATGATATGGAAAGAGAAACATCCAAAAAAGTACTAGCTGAACTGTGTCCTCGACGTAGGGAAGCACGATGATCATAAAAACGGGAAAATGCCATACATTTTGACCTACAAACGAATCGGTTAATGTGCCAGATCTTGCACTTTGTGTACACGTGATTGAAATTGTAGGGAACATCAAAGTGCTAGGTGTACAATTTTGTAGCAAACTTTTCTGGGTTGCAACAATAAAAATAAAATGATAATAAACATTCAAAACAGATGGTGCATTTAAAAATGTCGACATAAGTTACCGGAACGTATAAGGGTAATAATTATGACTCGTTGTTCTTACCAAATCTCAGATATGCGGATTTAGTGTAGGGAACAATGACAATATACATTGCCGTCACGTTGTTCCTGCTTGAACAAAAGCACTACGAGTAATAGCAATCTCCGCATTTAGTCTGACACGCCTCAGATGTTTCAGAAAATACGTGTTTTTAAAGTTACAAAGTACTGTAAATATCGTCTTGCGCCATCATACATTACCATCGCTAATCATCCAAATAATTCTTACAGTGAACGCAGTCGAGAGTTAGCTGGTATACCGTCGGTTCTGGTTAAGGCATTTCTATAAACATTTACGACATTGATCAGTGTTTAAAAAATTGATGTTTCGAGATCCGCACGAATCCTTCGCTCACAATAAAAAGGACGGCTAAGAAGCAGGATCTTAAGTAGCATTGAGAACATGACGTTAATTGTGGGAGTACACGCGATATAAAGCGCCAGATGATCTTTTGATTGTGTTTCTCGTTGGTGAAATATTAATGATTCGAGTTTGAGCCTTGTTGCAAATTTTTTTTCCGTGGCTATAATGCGAGCGTTGTCGAAGTTTATCTTGGGGTCCATCGTTTGGGCATGCTCTGCAAGTTAATCTGTCATTGTGTAACCCTTGGTGACAAGAACATATACCTATCCGCAGTAAGCGCATAGAAATTTGTAGATCACACCAGGGAAACGTTTCCCAGGGGGAGGATCCTCCAATTACGCAAGTCCACCCTAAGTTTGCTTGCTGGCGCATGCGCCATCTTCACACCCCGTTTGCTGAAGCCATGAGCTAGGTCCCCGCTTACAGCTCGAATGTACGGGACCGCAGCACGCTTTCATGTTGACGCTCTGTTATCCATGGCTTGGTTGCTTGGCGGCTAGTTGTGCATGTTGAAATTAATTTTATTCTTCAAAGATTTTGGGGTATCTCTTTCTGATGAGGTCAGTTTTCTTAACGTCAATATATTCTTAACAGTAATGAGTGTCCTCTCTTTTTATGCTAACACCTTGCACTAAACTAGCGAGAATAAACAAAAAACTCGAGCTTACTTTGCCCGGTACCCACATCCGTGGTCCCCACCAATCCGAATAAATGTCATTCCATGTGATCAATCGGTTACCGCGTACCAACAGTATTTAACGCCCTGGCTGCGAAGCCCACTGATGTATTTCTTGTTGTACAAGAACGAGTTGGTAGATATGTTTCATAATATATCCCTAACCATTGACTAATCGTCGCAAAGCTTGCCTTTGTAGCCTCCTGCGTTCCAACTACGAAGCTAGTATTTTTCTTGTATTTACAATTTGCTTGCATAGCGCCCATGTAACATGTAAATAAGCTGTACTCTGTAACCATGTAACAAAAACTTTTTTTTTGTTTTCAAAACCCTTGCGTGTGTTTCAGAATATATTTCTATTGTATTGTAAAAAGATGTACAACGTGCAACCTTTACAAATCATTATACGTGCTGTTTGGCATTGCACCCACCCCAGATGTCGCAAACGGGAAAGCCGCCACCTTAAGCTGCCACGGAGTCTTTTGCGGCAGCCCTATCCTTGTACAAAAGAAAAATATACTTTATTTAGCATTCCACCGTGCTTGCAACAACAGGATGGCGCTCCCCAACCGGGAACCTTGTAGGAGACGGAGCCGAACTCCGCAAAATACTCCTCAAAATCCTCGAGTCTTTTTTTATTTTCGTAAAGGTAGTGACTTTTCCAGAGTTCAGCTAATGGGAGAGGGGGTGTTAGTTTTGGTCGATAGTGCCCTTCAATCTATGCGGTGTCATAAACTTGAATGCACCAACGAGCCTGTCTGGCTGGACATTCGTCTGATTCTGAGCGAGAAAATTTTAATAGAACGTTTTCTATTCCACCTGATATTCCAACTTCTAGTTTAATAAGCTTTTTACATGTATAGAATAAGTTCTCTCATGAAACCCGAATCTTCATATTATCATTGCGGTTGATTTGAATACACCTGGTGTACTTCGTAGACTTCACGTTCGACGGGGCACCTCAAAATATTTTACAACTTCCCTTTTCAGTCATTCAAAACAAGCGAGTATCGTTGTCTGATATCTCTTTTGTCAAACACGACGACCTTCATCCCGCTCTTTTAGTTTCTGCTCTCGTCTGAATTGACCATGAAAGACCTTCACTGAAGACTAATAAATTCTATTCCTACTCTTACGCCCGTGGTAATTACATTCGCTTGTATGACATTTTTCTTCATTTCATTGTTTTAAATTTCAGGAACTCCCTGATTTTAATGCGCAGATCCTGCGGCTCACTGAAAGAGTGAAAAACGGTATGAAGCAGTTTATGACCACGTGCCAACTCAGCCGTTCAAAACACCCCTTGTGGCTCTCCCATGAACTTCGTACTTCCTTTCAGTGAAAAGACCACTGCCATAGAAAATACAAGCAAACTGGGATTGATGACTAGAAAGAGGACTTCCGCTCTTACCGTAAAATATGTAAAAGTCTTTATGAGCGTGACTAGCGCTCGTATTTTTATTCTGTGGAGAGCAACGTAAATTCCCTGCCTGCAACATTTTGGAGATATATTTGATCCCGTATGAATAACTCCCATGAGCACGTCCGTTTTGTTGATTCCTCTAGGGAAGAATTTTATCATGTCGCCCCCCATAGTGCACGGGAGTTTACTAATACATATGGTCAGCCTGATGACAATAAAATAAAGGTGATGATGAGTCACGTATTAGGCTGTAGATTAGTACCATTGGACGAACAGTTGGTTTGTGAGCGTCTTATAACCGACAAACGAACCAAAAAAAACGTAACAAGGCTAAACCGTCCTTTCAACACAGCTGGAGAACTTAGATGTTCTCTGCATAATAAACAGCAGCGTCTGTACAACTTTTACTCTGGGGAACTCGTTATTGTTACGGTGCAAAAGGGTTTATTTAAAGGAGGAGACGGGAACGAGTAAGTTGAAGGAGGCAGGCACTGGACGTTCCGGTACTGTGAGCGAGCACTGACTTCTGTCTGATTATTAGCTATCCGGCACAACTTCGCACATGCCCCTTTAAAGGGGATCAATTTTCGTAAGCGTTCCACTACTTTCCGATGTGACATTTTCTCCTGTCGGAGAGGATGCGGGACATTTTCCCCGGTCGCAAACGAAGACTCTCGGGCGAGTCAGAATCAAAGCCTTGTGTTGATTGTCTTCAAACAAGCGAGATGGGCGAGTTGCGTTTTGAAAGACGTGCGTCCCGATGTCGTCAGAAGAGAGATGACGTAAGTGACGTCGCTCAAGCAATCGACAAAGACGTGTGGGCCCATTTGTTCTGCCAGAACCTTGCTGTGAAGGCCTCGTTCACCTACCGATGTCCACTACAAAATTAAGTGGTCCTTGGCGTAGGATACTGCATGGTGTTGACTGTGGTACAGGCGTTTTGAGTGGCGCTGCAAAGCCAGGGTACGTAGGCGTGCAACACAACACGCCTCTTTGGCAAGACACAGCGTACGGGCAACAGAAGGGTAGTGATGTAATGAATTATGAATAAATAAGGTGTGTAGAGTTGTACGCTTGGAAAGCAAAAAGGGGCTGCAGCGTGTGGCGTGCTGTGCCGTGTTGTGTGCGTACGAGACGAAGGGTAAAATCTCATTCCAGTTTTTGTGGCGAGCGTCAATGTACAATGAGATGATGTTTGTAAGAGCACTGTTCATTTGCTTTTCCAAGCGATTTGTTTAAGGATGGCACGACGTCCAATGACGAAAGTGGGATGAACAAAGACGCAGCGCGCCTTCCACAGCGTCGGCAATGAATTGGCGACAACGTTCACCCATAATCACGCGGGAGCACCGTGCCAGAGAACGACGCGGTGAACGACGCGGTGCTGGAATAAAAATCTGGGAGGTAGTATCGGATGCGGCTGACCAGGAGGAACGCTTGAAGGACGCTTGCAGCACTAGCACCGAAGACAGCTGGACACTAAGTGCTGAACATTGCGACGCATCTTTAGCCCGAAGAACGCTCTTGGGTGCGGTGCAAGGTTGGTATGACACGTTGTGACCCGAAGTAGGCTCATCATGCGTACTGTGTAAAACTGATGCACGTATACCCGTTGGTAGGACCAGAAGGTATCGTGCGCCCCAAGGCTTGTAATGTTTCTCATAAGGCAGCCTATCGTGAAAGAAGTAGTGGCGAGGAGCCACCCCAGAGTGATGAGCAGCGGCGAGAAGGGGCTGAAGGCTCGCATCCCTTTTGTAGCTCCCTTCGCAAAGTCTTTGGGCCTGAAAACGTCGGGTCCACAGCTACTAAACATACGTCAGAATTGTCTGCCTCACAGTCACTTTGCGCATCAGGAAGTCTGGAGAGGCAATCAGCATTCGCGTGCCGATGGCCACTTTTGTAAGTTACGGCGAAATCGTACCATTAAAAGGGCGGCCATATAAGTAGGAACAAGATTTGGTTATTCCAAAACCACATCCGGAAATTTTTTCTAGGTTGCTGTGTAATTACGCTTAGCCTTGCTTACACAGCGGATAGCGAAACCGATCACACCTTCTGCGTTCGTGCCTCTGTATTACACCAAATCCAATGCCGCTAGCGTCTGCATATATTTTGGTATGAGCGCCGGGGTTCATAGTGGCGAAAGATCGGTCCTGACAATTATTTCAACTGGCATAACGTGGCTTCGCATTCGGTTGTCTATAAAAGGAGGACGTTGGTGTGCAATAGGCCACTCAGAGGGGATGCCACGTCAGCCAAAGTATGAACAAAGTGGCGGAAGTGCAACCAAAGTCACAAAAAACCACGCAGTCTTCGTACAGACTGGGTGTACGGCCCACTTCTGAGGTCAGTGGCCAGGCGCGCAGGCTGCGCGTGACAACACGCCACTCTATCTGGTGGCTCAAAACTGGGGACTCTACGCGGCAGCCGTCGCCAATTCGTCAAGGCACGTATGGGCGCCGGATAGTCCGGCTAACGGGATTCCGCTGGGATGATCGCCCATTGAGGACGCAGTCGGTGTCGACGGATTTGTAAGACCTATTGATGAGGTCAGTGGCCAAGCGCCCGAGCGGCACGCGAGAACTCGCCACCCTGTCTGGCGGCGAAGCACTGCCTATACTACAGAGTGGTCGCCGCCAATTCGCCACAGCACGGACGGGCGCCGGATTGTCCGGCCGGGGGAGCGTCGTGGGGATAGCCCCCGTTGAGGACGCAGACGGTGCCACCGGGTACCGAGAACCATCAGCGTGTCGCGCGGGGGCGGTGTGATTACCAATGTGGGAACGAGCGCCGCGCGAGCCTCCATTGTTAACGCGCTCCGGTCAGCACGACGCACAGTCGCCGCCTTTCGCCCTCACCCTTCGGGGTCATGTGCGCTTGCTGGCCCGCGAGCGGGCCGTTGACCCAAAGATGGCAGTGACTCACCGAATATTCCGTAGCGCGCTGAGCGACAGCTGTCTACGCGAATTCGCACACTCCCTTACGCGTGTACGAACGCTACAGGGGCGTTCCCGAGAGAGTGTGATCTTGAGGGGTTATAAGGCCGAAATTGGCCGTTAGAAATCGTTCTTGTCTTAGCGCTGAGCTGGGCAGTTCCTGGCGGGACAAGGAGTGTCGAACGTTAAAGCTATGTTGGGATTTGTGAGCCCCCTTGGCTAGAGGTTAGAATCGCGTCGGAAGTTGAGGGTAGAGCGCCGTACCGGGCAAGTAGACGGATCCTGCGGCGAGAACAGAGTCTCGGCCGTCGTATCTCGAGGGGTTTGTGTACGCTCCGAGGATAAGAGAGTTAGACGAATTTGAGTAGCTCGGGTGATTTGTGCGCACTTGGAGCTAGCATCTAGCTGAAGTTTGAAATTTTTCCTTTTCTTACTTATGTACTGAGTTTCCCCAATGTAAATAGCTATATATAAACTCTTTGTTTCTCCTAATCAACCCCACCTTCTCGAGTTCGTCAATTCGACCACCATCTCCAAGAACTTCAACACCATCGCCCTGTTAGCCTCCTGCCAAATCAATCTGAGCCCGGTCGATTGGGATCCTGATCGACACCGGACTTTAGGGAAACAAATCACCCCCATCTTCACTGGTGCAGTCGACAGGATTTGGCAGAAGAAATCACCAGGCCACAACCAGGGGTAGCAAGCAGACGCAAGCCCGCTTCATCGGTAGCAGACGAGATCCGCGCGGAGTGGAGTGGCAGAGCCAAGCCAGCGCACAGGGCCGACGACGCGGCAGCCGACCACCGAGGGTGCGGGTGAGTGGGATTTCTTGCGCTTCGTTGTGGCGGTGTAGGCTGAGTCAGGGGTGGCATGGTAGTCACGTGGAGCATGCTGGCGAACATGGCGGAGGAAGATGGAAATGGTGAGACACATGAGGCGCTACCTAAAGCAGGAACGGCGGCAGGAGGGGTGGTCCAAGCGGAGTCCGAAACAATAATTCTTAGACGAATGGAGTTGGAGTTTCAAGAACGGGAGAGAAAAGAAGCGCGCGAGGCGGCGGAGCGAGAGAAAAAAGAAGCGCGCGAAGCGGAGGAAAGAGCACGTGAGGCGACAGAGCGAGAGAGAAAAGAAGCGCGCGAAGCAGAGGAGCGGGAGAGAACAGAGACGTGATAATGAAAGGAGCGTATACAAAAACTTCGGCTCGAATCTGAAGAGCGGTTGCGAAGGTATGAGTTGGAGCTGGAGCGGAGAAGGCAGATGCCCTTGCGCTCGGACACCCGTGCGCAGAAACAATGGGGCACAGACCCAGCTAGTTGTATAGTGATAGCAAAGTTGAATGGTTCCGGCCAGTGTTTGGAAGTTGAACATTGCGATGACAAAGTAGGCAGCCATGACTCCCTACACAAGGCTAGCATTTTAGCCGGTGTTGAACGCGTAGAGACGGACATTGGGATGAGGAGCGACGAGGTAAGCGCGTCCGGTGATACCGTGGACCGGTGTAATGAAGCAATGCTCGAACATGAAGAGCGTCCTCGCGGCTGAAATTTCGGGATGGAGCTGCAGCGCATGAGACACAAACATTATAACAGCTCAAGTTATGCACTGACAGCAAAGTTTAATGGGGGAGCCCGTTTTTCATTTTGAAGCGGCGCGAGAACGAGCTGGAGGGAAGCGAGCACGCGGATTGTTCCTGCGAGGGCGTCCGGTATAAGGGCAGAGTCAAGGGGTGGGCCCGTTGTCGCGAGTGGAGGGCCGCCAGTTACTTTTGCACCAGACACTGCGCTAATGTATGCTGAACTTGCTGGCCCGGGCAGTACCCAAATTCTAATCGGTGGACTGGAGGAGACTGGAGTAACGCAGGAAAGTCTTGGGGCCCACCGTGCTTCAAATTCCGCTCGAAAGTTGCACGAGAAAGCGAACTCCGTGTCGGGCGTTCAGGAGCTCGCCCAGAAGAGAAAGGAGATAGGCGACGACAAAGCATGTGACGAGACGGAGCGAAAAAGAGACTCAGTTGACGATCAGGCTGAAGAAAAGCAGGAGTTAAAGGTGGATAAGAGTGCTGAGAAGGTAGACTGGGTTGAACATGTAGAAAATGGAAGAGAGAGTGAGAGAGAACGCGAGAGGACGGAGGATGAGGAGCTGAGAACACTTGAAGAGGGTAGGAGTGATACGGAGATGTCGTGTGGGTTAGGTAGACTTGATGGTGAGAGTGTACCCGAGGAGGCTGATAGAGAACACCAAAACGCATGCGTGGAGACTGCGAAACAAAGAATGAGAGCTTTCGAGGAGGTTAGGAAGGAGAGAGAAAAACCATGTGAGGAGACAATGGAACGAGACGCAATCAGCGGTCTAGAAAAGCCGGTCTGAGATAGAGCTTCAAAGCTTTAGTGTCGGTTTGGCCGTTACCGAGATTTAGTCGGGAGCCGCGCTGGAAAGGTTGACGCACTAAGTTTTGCGACCTCGCAGTGTGTCACAGGCCCGGGCTGTGAGTTGTGCCAGGATGAGTGCGAGCTGGGACGGCTGCAAAACGGTCTTGGTCAGGCCGCTGCTCAGAATGCACCTAGCGTGAACAAGTGGTTTTTGATAATAACAGGTGCTTGTGAGGTTGTTGTTGTGGGGCAGTCGGTGCGTAAGGGAAAGAATGATCCCGAGAAGGTCGTTGCGTTCGCGGGCCGCCATTCCGCTCCAGCATCAACCCTTCGCTCACGCTGCGAGCACGCAGCATTGCCTAGGTTGGGGCATTGGAGTGGCATGGCCACTTGGCCTATGAGACAGGAAGCGAAGTCGCATTTGGCGATACCACTCCGTCTTCCCCGAAGTTGTGTTCGCCTCATGGGGCTAATTTGTCGAGAACTGTGTTGACATTGCCACGCTCCACGGTCGGGGCCAGTTGCAGAGTTTTTGGAAATACCCGAATTCACTACCCTGTTTTCAGAATGTTGCTTGGGGAGGCCACTATTGAAGTGCCTCCCAGCCTTAACACCGCCACGACGGACGGGAACTATCCCGTTCGCTCGTCCTTTTCCTGTGGTGGGGTGTGTGTGCGGTGTTTGTGAGCGACGTGTTGTCCTGGTTGCTGCATCCGTGCGCCGAACTGAATTTTGTGCCCACTATGCATGAGCTGAAGCACAGCTGAACATTCCCGAAGGAACGTTATCATGCTACGATGTCAAGGAGAACATTTGCTTCCGTGCGCATAGTGACAATGCAAACTTTCTTATGGGCTTTTTATTGTTGACTGCAAAATTGCCCGTGTTCTTTGCCAGACTTTCTTCCTTTTGTTCCTGTTATCGAGAGCCGGAATGTTTGTGCGAGTTTGCAGCTATAGCGCGCATCAGTGTTATAAGTTGAGTTGTCTCGTTGTTCGTGGCGTTTACGCACCCCGGAGACACGACCCAATTTCTTTTTACTCGCACTTAGTGTTTTTAGCATTTTTTGGTGTGTTTCCGGTTTGCTAGACTACTCCGTCCCTGTTGAACGGCTAGTGAATAGGTTCTGCTTGTAGTTTAGGTGAGAGAGGGTTCGGATCAGCTGCAGAAATGGAAGGGGGTTCATTTGTGGTTATACCTAGCTTTTTCCACGAGTTTTTTTCCGCTGTTATTGCTGAAAAAGAGATCAAACGAGTGGCCCTTTTAAATTCTTTTCGGATTAACTGAACCAAGAGGTCCAGTAACCCTCTTAAATGGCGGAGTTGTAAGGTCCACTTATGAGGTCAGTGGTAAGGCGCGCAGGCT
Organism: Haemaphysalis longicornis; assembly: GCF_048455015.1. Lineage (NCBI taxonomy): Eukaryota > Metazoa > Arthropoda > Arachnida > Ixodida > Ixodidae > Haemaphysalis > Haemaphysalis longicornis. The sequence continues at coordinate 87,631,945 of NW_027526233.1, forward strand.
GCGCGTGATAATCCGCCACTCTGGCTGGTGGCTCAATACTGTGGACTCTACGCGGCAGCCATCGCCATTTCATCACAGCACGTATGGGCGAAGGATAGTCCGCCCAACGGGATTCCGCTGGGATGATCCCCCATTCAGGACGCAGTCGGTGTCGAGGGATTTGTATGACCAACTGAAGAGCTCAGTGGCCAAGTGCCCGAGCGGCGCGGGAGAACTCGCCACCCTGTCTGGCGGCGAAGCACTGCCAGACAGGGTGGCGCCGCCAGAGTGGCGCCGCCAGTCCGTCACGGCGCGGATGGCCGCCGGATTGTCCGGCAGGATGAGCGTCGTGGGGATAGCCCCCGTTGAGGACGCAGACGGTGCCACCGGGTTCCGAGAACCATCAGCGTGTCTGGCGGGGGCGGTGTGATTACCGATGTGGGAAGGAGCGCCGCGTGAGCCTACATTGTTAACGCGCTCCAGTCAGCACAACGCACAGTCGCCGCCTTTCGCCCTCACCCTTCGGTGTCGTGCGCGCTTGCTCGCCCGCGAGTGGGCCGTTGACCCAAAGATGGCAGCGACTGATTGAATATTCTGTAGCGCGCTGAGTGACAGCTGTCTACGCGAATTCGGGCACTCCCTTACGCGTGTACGAACGCTACAGGGGCGTTCCCGAGAGAGTGTGATCTCGAAGGGGTATAAGGCCGAACTTGGCCGTTAGAAATCGTTCTTGTCTGAGCGCTGAGCTGGGAAGTTCCCGGCGGGAAAAGGAGTCTGGACCATTAAAGCTATGTTGGGATTTGTGAGACCCCTAGGCTAGAGGTTAGGATCGCGTCGAAAGTTTAGGGTACAGCGCCGTACTGGGCAACTAGACGGATCCTGCGGCGATAACAGAGATTCGGCCGTCGTTTCTCGAGCGGTTTGTGTACTCTCCGAGGATAGGAGAGTTAGACGAAGTTGAGGAGCTCGAGTGATTTGTGCGTACTTGCAGCTAGCATCTTGTGAGGTTTGAAGTTTTTGTTTTCTTACTCATGTACCTTGTTTTCCCACTGTAAATAGCTGTATATAAACTCTTCGTTTCACTTAATCAAACGCACCTTCTCGAGTTCGTGAGTTTGAACGCCGACTCCAAGAACATCAACACCGTCGCCCTGCCAGCCTCATGCCAAATCAACCGGAGCCCGGGCGATTGGTTTCCTGATGGACACCGGACTTCGGGGAAACGAATCACGCCCATCTTCACTCTTGGGTTGCCTAAAGCTCGAGATAGCCGCAAATTTAGGAAGGTCGAGGCTTACGCCATCCTTGCCACCAACGTGTCCCAGAACCAGCGTCTGTCATTGAAAGAAACGGCAATATTTTCTGAATATGCTTAAGGCCAGCACTATGTAGGCATTGGAGAACATTCGCAAGGCGTGTATTATGCTCGTCAAATGTTCGCACGAATACCACATCATCGCCCGGATAACGAAGACAAATATTCCACTTTGAGGCTTGAAAAATCGTGCCCATGACTCGTTCAAATGGTGATGAAGCATTGCAGAGATCAAAAGGCATGACGTTGAATTCGAAAAGAGCGCCCGGACAAACAAATGTGTTTCTTTTCTCGGTGATTGGGGCCTGTCGGTATTTACCAATAACCGGATTTCAGGTCCACGGGCCAGAAATAGGATGCCGAATGGAGGAATTCGATCACCTCGTCGATTCTTCGTAGCGCAAGGATGTCTCTTTGTAATGGAGTTCAAATAGAGGTAGTCAATGCAAAATCTCCAAGAGCTATCCTTCTTGTGCACTGGAATCACTGGCGCTGCCTACGGGCTTGAGGATTCCCGTATTGCAGATGTATGTTACTAGTGAGCTATAACCTGGAGCTCCTATGGTGCCGCCCGGTAAGTCTTCTGTCTGATTGGGTGCGCTCATCCAGTGTCTATGGTGTGACGAATGCGAGAGTCTGGGAGTCTCGTTCTGGAATCATCTTGTGCAAAGTCAAATGTGGAATCGTCTTATACCCAGTGGGGTCTTACCCAGACGATGATGAAGAAAAGGTTGTGCTTTCTGACCTGCGTTGTTTCACTTGCTTTTGGCAATTCTTAACCAAGGTCAACGCCTCTCACCTGTATAGTGGTCTTCGTGAACACCAGCGGCATTGCCGTGAGCTTGACCCCACTTCTTTGAGAGAACGTTTGAGTTTTTGTCGGTGAGAATTCAAAGTTATGCTTACCGTCAGTGGGACGCTATTGCTTCCCGATCACAATAGCTACCGGGTAGTAAGTAATGACTCACCACTCCTGGGACAATGTCATTAGGTTAAACAGTTCTCTACGACCGGGTTGCAGGTTTCTTCGCCGCATCTAGTATCTACTGATAACCTTGATTTGCAAGCTATGTAGTTCAGTTCAGTAAAACGTTATTGAGGTTGGGGAAGGGAATAAAGGGAGAACTCTAGGTGGAGTCCTCTTTCCTGGGCCCTAGAAGCTTGTGCCCCAGCCCAGGCTCTATCAATCAAGTGGCGCTGGTCTTCTATGGCCTCGCTGGCCAGAGTCGCCTCCCACGTTTCTAGTGAATTTTTCTCTGTTTGATATACAGCTGGGCAATTACATATGGTGTGGAAAAGGGTGGCTTTTTTATTGCATTGATAACATTCGTCACTAAATCTGTCTGGGAACATCAGCGCCAGCCTTGATTTGTGTGGGAATGTGTTAGTTTGTATTCTTCTCAGTGTTTGTGCATCGTGGGCGTTTAGTGACATGTGAGGAGTGGGTAGCGTTCTCCTTTCAAGTCTTTTTCTTTTAAGACGTTTTCCGTAGGATTCGTATGGTGGAAGGGCGTAGGAGTGGTCTTCGTCATTGCGGTCCGTAAGACTTCTCGCAAGCGAGTCAGTGCTCTCGTTTCCTTCCAAGCCTTCGTGCGCAGAGCACCATATAATTTTATGCACATGGTTCAGCTCCCTTGGGATGATATGTTTTGAGCCATTGGGTATTTACTCCGGCAGTGATGTTTTGATGGCTCTTGTCGCGTCCGTGATGATGTTTAAGCTCCTGTCATTTGCTTCTCCCCATCTGATAGCCATCAGAACATCACTGGCTTCGGCTTCATCAGTGTCCTGTTTTCTAAGGGTGGCGTAGTCTATGGGAGAGCCTTTGAAGTCGACAACTGCTGCAATAGAAGAGCCGTGTGGCCCCGTACTTGCGTCAGTGTAGGCAGTGTTTACATGATTTCCGAACTTTCTGTCCGACGGCGCCGTGGCCCATAGCCTTTCTGGTTTGGGAAATCCCACTGGGATTGACTCGAAGCATTTACCCAGTTCTGTGGATCATCATCAGGAAGGAGGTGCCAATCCCCTTTTGGCAAATCCAGCACACCGTTCAAGAGCAAGCCCTGCAGGCTCTGGGACCAACTTTGAAGACTGCGTCCCAGTCAGTGGTGATGATTTATCGGAAAGAGACGTTAAGGATCCCATTATACTTGGGATACAGTTAATGAGCCTCCTGTAGGACAACCAGAGCAAGGTTCCGGTCACGACGCGAGAGAAGAGGATGGGACTGTTCTTTGACATACAAGGCATTATTGTGGGCCTGAAGACTAATCTTGCTCGGGCAGATGGTCGCGTTGAAGACTTACGAGCGCAGCTTGTTTAAGTAAAGTCTCACTGCGAGTCCCCTACTGGCACTGAAGGCACATTTGTATCCCCGGCGTTGGTGACGACTTTTTTAGAATCAGTGGTTGGGAGTTGTGCTACGCACGCAAATCCTGCTCACTCCGAAGCCACGCAGCGGACCCTAGCTAGCACCTTGGCCCTTCATCAATCTACTGGTGTCGGCCCAATGGCTCACCTGGCATTTTACAGCAACCCGAACCATGCTCATCTGCTGTCCCCCATTGTGCCATCTGCTAGCCCGGGGACAGACACAATCACTATACTTAAATCTACCTTCGGCAATGGCCCCTCCGGTATCGGAATAAAGCAAGTGAAGCTTATTGCGTCACGCTCGGGCCTCGCCGTCATCTCTGCCGACCGAGGGTCTAGCGACCACCTCGAGAACGCCATTGCTTCTAACATGCAAATCAAAACTGCTCTTAAGGCTTCCAGTCCCCCGCGTCGTGGGGCGACGGGAACGTCCCCCCACGATGGGGGGACGTCCAGCCTACTGCACGAACATCAGTACGGTTTCACTCATGGACACAGTGCAACATCGGCGCTGCACAGCCTGCCCTCGCCTCTACAGGCTTGCCGTGAAGAAGAATCTTTGGCTCTGCTCATTTCTTTGGACTTTAAAGGAGCGTTTGTCTCCATTTGGTACCCGTTCTTGCTTTAATTCCTGCGAGCCCACCGCTGCCCTTTTAACAATTACCGCTTGCTTGAATCCTTCTTACATGGAAGGTCGGTGCACTACAGAAGTCATGCGGGGAGTGTACGTGTCTAGACAATGATGGGCAGCCCCCAGGGCTCATCTTTGAGCCCGCTATTGTGGAACATCGCAATTTATGACCTACTGCGCCTTCCTGTACTACATAATGTCGATATTCAGGTCTAGGCTGACGATACAGTAGTCGTAATCAAGGGAGGTACACGGCGGGAGCTTGAGAACCTCGCCAACGAGACTCTAGGAAGAATAATAAAATGGACGAATGCTGCGAAGTTAAAATTGAATCCCACCAAGTGTACATGCCTGCTGGTATCAAGAGGAGAGAGGTGCGCAGCGGAAGCCGACCATTAAGCTGTGCGGCACGACTCTACGGCAAGTGACTGAGGTGAAGCTCTTAGGTGTGGTGTTCGATAGTCACTTGACCTTTGGCGCCCACACGAATCATTTGCGGAACCGCGCTGAGAACAGGTCCGCCGGCCTCATCGGTTTTGCGCGTCTTCATTCCTTTCTGGACCGCAGTCACCTTCGCCTCCTTCACCACAGAGCAATTCTGCCGACTATAACTTATGCTGCAGTGGCATGGTAGGGCAATCAGCAGCACCATTTGTTAAAAGACAACATTCACTCCTTGATGCATTCGTTACTGTTTGTGGTCACCTGAGCTTTCACCAGAACTAGAACCACGGCGCTGGATGTATTGGCAAACTCCCTACCGCTGTCGATCGTCTTGGACATCGAGACAGGTCGTTCGACTTGTTTCACCTGCGACAGCCAACTGAGCTGCGTGGAACACTCATTTCCCCGGGCGAGGTTGAACATCCTCTTCTTTGAACATGCTGCCATGCCGCTCCGCGATTCCACACCGCAGGATAGACTGCCGTGCATCTGCGAGGATAAAGCTGATCCCTGGTTTACATGCGTACACAGACAGTTCTTTTACAACGACATCGGCCGGTGCAGCGTTCGTTGTACTCAGCTCGTCTGATGAGGTTTTAGTGACGCAAAGGTTTCGAATTTTGCCACCGACCAGCTCTTATGGCCCAGAAGCTATTGCCTCACACCATTTGTTCCTCTATCCCACCACCAACAAGCCCTCCTGTCCCGTTTTCATTTATTCTGAGTGTCTGTCTTTGCTTTTGGCTTTAGGCGATCCTTTCAACCCCTCAGAAACTGTTCATGACATCCAAGTAAACTATCAATCACTGGCGTCTTCCCTTCCAGTCTTCCTCTTCAACCTTCTCAGCCACTCCGGTGTGTGGGGCAACGAGCTTGTTGGTCTCGTAGCTACAAGTGCGGCAACTTCGAAGCGAATTGTAAGAGCACGGCTCTTGAAGGTAGGTCGGCTAGAGTGGCAACGTGGGTGGAGCTCCAACAAAACAGAGACTGAGCTGTTTGGATTTGTACCAAGTGTTCTGGCCATACCACGATTTTTTCCGCCGCCCCAAAGACTCGCCCAACTTTTAACCGCACATCGACGGTTTCCCCATTATTTCCAGCGGGTGGATCTGCCGCATACTAACACGTGATTCTGCGGACTCAGTGCTCCTCCAGTAAGCCACTATCTCCTGGATTGTGCAAAAGCAGTTCCCTTGGAGTCCAGATTAAGACGCCTCGTTCGTCTCCCACTGGAATCTCCTTATTTGCGTCAGGCACTGGACAACGCTGAAGCGGTGAAAAGTTTAATAGGACTGGTGGAGTTTGTCGGTAACAGCATGCCATACATTTCGCGACAGTAATATGGCCTCAAGTAGCCGATACCTGTTTGCTCTGCACATGACATCCGCCTTTTCCTACGACCTTTGAGCGAAGCCTGAAGGCAAAGCCCGTGAAGAAGAGGGCATTCAAGTTATTATACAGCTTCTGGGACGTTCGTGGTGTCAACTGTTTCTGTAGAGTCATCCGTTGCGTAATTATTCAGGACGCTGCTCCTTCGTTCTGTGCTCCTGCTGCCATGTCGTCCAACAGTGTGTGCGGTTCGCGATTTGAGATTGGTGTTCCCGTAAATTCGGATGGGCACGGCAGGATTCGTGACCCGCTCATGTTCTATAGCATGTTTTAAGATGTTTTTGTGTGGTGTACGCTGATGTTTTGTACGCAGTGTGGACGGGGCGGTTTACATGCGTGGCCGGGCGGGTACGACCTGGCCGAACCACTTTGAACTGGCCGAAAGTGTACCAATATGTGGGTGCATTTATTTTGCATTCTACAAATTGGCTTTTACTACAAAAGGTACGTTTTGCTTATAACCCCTGTTATTTATTTTTATTGGCTGCAAAGCTGCCATTGCGTTGCTGGAGCGGGTGTTGTTCCCCAGGTTCTTTTTATTTTTGGGAGGGGGCAGTATCGTAAAAGAATGGGAAGAATTAGATTTGGAATCATGTTGTGCAAAGTTGCATGTGAAAACGTGTTTTGAAAGGCCATCGACAAATATGTCATGTTCGGCTGATGAGACGAACTTGTCCACCTTACTAAGAAGCTTAGAGTCCGGTATACCAACGTCGGCAGAGGTAGCTTCATTGGGGCTCAAGACAAAACGAAAGCTATCTCTTTCTCCTCATACTGCTAAGGCTTCATACCTTGCGGTAGCGCTGTACTTTGGGCTGAACAGGTACGCGTGTACAGAGAGCTGCGTTCTCGTTCGATGGACACCACGGAACCAGGCACCAAAAGGTCTCTCTTGGCACAGTTCAGTGTGATTAGATCCCCCCCAGCATCAAACGGACTGGCGTCAGCCGTCGCAGCATTTACTGGAACAACCGACAAAGACCACGCAGGAGGAAACTTGTCTTAAGAAACACACAGCTCGTTTTCGCGGCTCTGGGGCTTTTCAGCAAGTGCACAAATAAGGAGGCTGCGTACAGAAAGCTCGCATGTTTGCGCAATCGATGGTACACCAAAGTCACGCAAGAAATCAATGCGCAAAAGATAAGATGGGTTGAATTTGAGATTACAAAAAATTCCGCCGTAAGCGTTCGACCTACAAGTGAGACGTCGACTGTACAAGCACCGAGAGGGCACAGTGGCTCAGCGCCTACACCATAAAACGAAATGTGTTTGTTCCAGTTGAACATGACTTTGCGGCCTAAGCTGTCTTTACAAGCACTGCTCATTAGCATAACAGTTGTACTGTCCCTGCGAAGGCTGCAGTAAAGACTGCATCGATGAACACTTGAACCCTGTTTCTTTCCATAAAATGGGCAGAGGTTTCCTCACCTCCATCGGCAGCGCCGACTAGTTTCCCGGTGGAGGTAATCCTGAGTGACGCCAGGGTGGCGGTGAGCGGTGCTTGCGTTCAGAATCTTGCATTGTAATCGTAGAGCGTTGGCGGCAAAACAACGCGATGTGGCCCACGATTCCGGAATTTAACCTGCAGGTGGTGGACGCATCCTGTTTTGTGGTAGGCTGCTAGGCACGTGGGGTCGGTAGGCGCATCGGTCTTGCCCGCGACAATTGTCCTCGCGTGGATGCGAGTAGCCGCCGTGAGGTGAGGGCCATGCCCAGTCGGTGGTTTCACCTGCCCTGAACGAGTGCCCGGAGCTGTTAAAGCTCGCAGAGTTTATGGAGGGGTAGGATTCCCAACGAACCGAGGATCTTCCCGACGAGGCATCCTGCGGCAGGTTTAGATGCAGGCCGTAGCACTTAGATGCACGAGTCACCATGCAGGCGCAGTTCTTCTCGAATGATCTGCTGTATTGTCGACATGAAGTCCACGGCCTCGGTGTCGGCCACGCTGGCCACAGTAGTGACATTTGCCAAGCGGCCAAACTTCGTTGCGATGTGACGTGTTTTGATGGCTGCAAATGTAGAGCAATTTCGAATGACGTCTGGGACGGTGTTCAAGCTCGCCTTACTAATCAGAAAAGTACAGACATCTTCGGCAATACCCTTGAGAAGGTGGCCATCCTTGCCAGCCTCAGACATTGTGGGGTTCACAATTCGGCACAATTGGCAGTACATTCTCGATATACATCGTACAAGACTCCTCGCCAATTGTGCAGCTGAAGGGGAGTGTGTTCTGCCCACTTCTTTTTCACCATGGAATCCCCGAAGCGGTTGTTAATTTCCTCGACTTGTCGGCTTCAGGTGGCGAGTGTGCGCTCGTAGTTTTCAAACGATGTCAAAGCGGTTCCTTACAAGAACATTATGATCTTTACAATGTGCACGGCAATAACCCAGCGACTGATGTTGCTCACCCGGTCGTACTGAATGAGCCAATCATCGATGTTGTCTCCGTCATTTCCAGAGAACAAATGGGGCTCCCTGTATGGCTGTTAGGTAATAGTGGGAATTGGGTGTTTGCTTTCGGTAGTCGAAGTTAGGGTTGATACACGCGGCCGTGAACGATCGGCCACTCTGCGGTTGCGGCGAAGTCCCTGTGGATCCGTCTTCCCGTACGTTACCCGTCACCACCACCACAAATTGTTGGGTGCAGAAAGGTTTATTTGCAGGAAGCGTGAGCGCCGACTTCTCTCATCGTCGGCTATTCAGCACCACTTGATATATACTCCTTCGAGGGCACTGTTCCTCATAAGCCTTCTACTACTACCCCAAGGTGACATTTACCCTGTCGCACACGATCCCTGCCAATATTTTTCAACCTGTCCTTCTGGAGTTTCAGGACAGGGTATTAGCTGTGGCGCACAAACTTTATTTTGCGAGTACTCCTTTTCTTCTTTTGTTTTGCTCCTGCATGCGTTCATTTAACAGAGTTGGTTTAGATATGTTCATGTATGATGCGGATTCTCCGGGTGTAATTGTTGTATATGCTATGACACACTTTCGAAGTTAACACCTATTACGCCGCGCATTTTTACGCCGGTGAATCACAATTTTATAAAAATATAATTCCTTTTTTAAAACACACAATTGTCTGTAGTTAAAATTCATAGATCTTTTCCTGAACTTTGTTTTATGCAGTACTGTGAAATTCAAGCTTATGTGACCCTGTACTCTTAGACATTTTTCTTCCGCTCACGTTGATATTGCTACTTGTATTGTATAATGACATTTTGCAATGTATTAGGCATTAGAATCTATACTAAAAAGGTTACGGAGGTTGTAAGGCAGTATTTTATTTTAAAACTTCGTAGTGTACTGGTTTTCTTTACGTATTGGAGTTTCGTCTGTCATTCAATGATATATTTCAGTACCGCTTTGTTTTCCCTCTCAGTATTCCAGCAAGAAGGCTTTGACTGTTCCTGGACACATTTCTAAAGATTGATTGTTTGATTCATTGATTTATTTTTAGTTATATTTTTTTGTCCCTCAGGGCTCTCTTCTGGGGTCAATTTTTTGAATGTTTCTAAATGTTGCCTCAGTAATCCTTCACTGTCACTTCGTCTTATATGCTGACGATTTCAAAACATTAAGGGTGTTCACCGCCAGCTATCTCTTCTTTTGCATATTGGTGTTCACGCAACAAACTCCTTATAAATCCATAAAAAAATCAGGTAACGACATACTCCAGAAAAACTTACAGCATATTCTTCTGCTTTATATCAACACTGAATCACTTCCACGTGTTGCGGAGGTTAACGAACTTGAAGCTAACTTTGATAATAACTTGAGCTTCTCCCTGCACATCCAGGAGATCAAACGGTGGGGCCTCAGATGCATCGCGGTTGTACGTTGCCTATCAAAAGAGTTCAACGAGCTGGGATATTGTCTAAAGCTGTACACGACCATTTGTCGTCCGCAACTCGACTATGCTTCTACGGTATGAAATACGACATGTAAAATATACTGTATGCTTATTGAAAATGCCCAGATAACGTTTACACCTATCTTTGTAGTTGTGACAATTTTGGGTCATCTTTTTGTACCGATGCTATAGAGCGCTTAATCTACAGGCGGATTAAGGCTGAGCCTATTTTCCTGTTCGAAAACATTTATCGCACAGTGTCATGTGGTGAAATGCGGCAACATGTACCATTCCATTTGCCGGAAAAATTCACCAGAAGAGAGGACACTTTTCTCAATAGCAGGTGTGTGCGGAGCTTGTTCCCCATATTTCAAGTTTAGTGCGCGCATAATCAATGGTCCGAATATTTAGACATATTTAATAACGCTTCGAAACAGCTCTGTAGGCATGTCTGTGAGGTACTAATGTAAGTGATCTTTTTTATGCCCTGTTCACGCGCGGTCACTTCAGCATGAAATGCTAACAAAAGAACCCCTTTATCTTTTTTTTTCAATTCCTCCGACTCGATGTCGGGTTTTCTATACATCTATATTTAGTACATACTCATTTTTTTACATATAAGCTGTCTTGATTCCCTCCGTTTCTGTGCAAATAAAAAGTCACCATTTACGCATATTTTTGAAACTATCTGAGTATGACGAGTCTTTACGTGGGGTCATATGGTGTCGCATTTCACATGTGTGTATGTGTCTGTTTTTGCTTTTGTGGGTGTATGTTTATTCTTGTGCACTCGTGTGCGTATTTGTGCGTGCGTGTGGGTGTGTCCGTGCGCATGCGCGTGCGTGATTTTGTGCGTGTGTGCGTGTGTGTTCGTCAGCAACACTGCCCCTTCACGGCATTATTTGGAGGTGTGCGAATGTTACATTGTGTGTTTTTTGGTTTTTTCCTGCGCCAGCGCGAAGGCCCTCCGGCTGTTATTGAGCACGTTAATAAACGACTCATTGATTGATCCAGCGATTGATTGATTGAGGGATTGATTGATCCATCGATTGATTGGTTGATTGAAACATGTCCCACTCCATGCGCCGGAAAAATCCACGAGAAGACACGAGACATTTTTAATCCCACATGTCTGCGGGGCTTGTGCCCCACGTTTCGACTCCAGTGAGCATACAATCAGTAGTCTTAACATCCACAAACATTAAATAATTCCCCAATACAGTTCCGCAAACATGTCTGTGAGCTTGTTATGTAAGGGACCTTTTTTTGCCCGGTTCCCCCGTGGGAACTTAGTATGAATTGTTAACAAAACAACCTTTTTTATACCGTTTTTATTTCCATTTATCAACGCCGGGTGCTCTCTACATGTATATTCCTTACATGCTTCATTTCATATATATAAGCTACCTTGATTCACTACGTTTCCAAACAAGAAGCGTTCTTAGAATTTGTGCATATTATAAAAATTTCTCTGTATGACGACCACCTTCGTGCTGTCACATGCCGTACTGAAAGTGAAGCACATGTTTTTGTGTGTGTTTTCCGTGGGTGCACGTACATTCAGATTTACGACAGTGTGTAATTGTTTGCATGTATGCTAGCAACGCTTTCGCTTAATAGCACTACCTGTGAAAGGTGGCCACCGCACCTCGTCTCTTTTCGTTTTCTTTTTTCTTTTGGCCAGCTCGAGGGCTATCTGACTGTTTCTGGGCACGTTAATAAATGATCGATTGATTGATCCATTAACGTTATTAATGGTGTGAGACCCAGTGACTACGCTCCCAGAACATCGGGTCATGTTAACGGCGCTCCTTCGTAATCACCCACTATCATCACTGCTAGCCCGGATGGGCTCGGCATAATCATCACCTGTAAATAATCATCACCGCTTGGTCTTCTTCCTTGGCCCGAGTGTTGGAATAAAGGGCCACGCCAACAGTCGTCTCTCAAGTGGCGGAGCTCGCGTCTTGACCCCTCGTCCTCCATCTCTGAGTGCACCTCTGGAGCTCCGTTCGGGTCGTCGCTTGCCGCGAGACGCCATGCCTATGACAGCGGAACGTGCCACCGGAACCGGCAGCGGTACTGGCACCGGAACAGGCAGCGGAACCGGCGGTGCGGGCACAGCCACCGTGCCACCGTACTTCGTCACCAGCCCCCAGCGGGATCCACCGATGTTCGCTGACCTTCGTAATGAGAACGTTGATAAGTGTCTTTATACCTTCGAACGCGTCAGCGCCTTTAACAGGTGGGGCGACCGCGCGAAGCTTGAAAACGTCTCGTGGTGACTGGACGAAGTGGCCAAAGCGTGGTTCCAGAACAATGCGCACCGTATTGATGACTGGAACAATTTCACCACGCATCTGCGCCAGATTTTTGGCTCTTCCTCGGCCTGCTCAGACATCGCGAAAAAGAAGCCGGAGGGACAATTCCAATATCATTGTGAGACGTACACGTCGTGCATTCAAGATGTTGTGGGCCTGTGCCGAAAGTTAAACAAAGACATGACGGAGGCTGATCGAGTGCGCCACATTTTGAAAGGGATTGGCCAGTTCGCCTTTAATGCCCTTGTCCTTCAGAACCCGACTACAGCTTCGGATGTGAGGACAACGTGCCAACGCCTGCACGACCTTCAGTCGGACCGTCTCCAGCAGGGTACCGGGGCCCGGAACAGCGGCGATGAGGACCTCCGAGCTCTAATACGCGAAAAGATTCGGGAAGAACTTGATGGCTGCACCTCTGTGCACGTTCCTTCTACCAGTCCCTACTCGGCTACACCTAATATGCGAGATATCATTATAGAGGAGCTTGCCGCGTCTAGTCACGGAAGAATTCCCGCCGACCTTACCCCTCCTCAAGTCACGCCATCCTATTCCCAAGTGGCTGGCAGACGCCTTGATCCGTGGCAGCCGTCCCCGCCCAACCAGTTCCTGGCTATGTGGCAGCGGTCAGCCCCCCCCTGGGCCGCAGCCTTACTATCCAGCATGGCGACCACAGCCCCCTCAGCCCTCTTTCAACCGGATGGTGTGTTTCTACTGCGGAATTCGCGGGCACATTTCGCGGTTCTGGAGGAGGCGTTTAATTGATGAGCGACGTGGCTACGACACGTTCGAACGTCACCGACCAGACCTTCGTTACGGCTACAGCCAGAGAGATTACCCATCTCCGTCACGGCGGACCTCTCCTCCTGCCAATTCCGAGTCCCCAACCAATTCTCGTGCGTCGCGAAGTCGTTCCCAATCACCATTTTGACGATCTGTGTCTCCGCTTCGCCCTGTCGTGCATGACCCTACCCGCCTCTCGAAAAACTAAGTCATGCAGTTTTTGGAGCGCAAACTACATCATTCGGTACATTAGCAACAGCTCCAGAACACAGATCAAACTTGTTGTTTTTAACAGTTGAAGGTAACGATATCGGAGCTATGGTGGGCACTGGAGCAAGTACTTCTATTATTCGAGCTGACCTTTGGAAGAGACTACGAAAGGTAAAAACCCCATACAGTGGCCATCTATTACGTGGTGCGAACGACACGTCCGTCCAACCTTCTGCCTTCTGAACGGTACGCGTTTCTATCGATTGGATGTGTCATCAAATTTAGTGCGCGGTGATCTCAGAGTGCTCGTATAAGCTAATCCTTGGTTGGGACTTTCTTTCGTCGACTTCCGCTGTTATTTGTTGCCATACTCCTGCTATTAGCATTACAGACGTTCATCACTCAGCGGTCCTGGAAACAAGTACGCCTCGTCTGGTGCTACGTACCGATCACGTTGTGCCCGCCCGCCAAGGGCACATTCTTTTAGTTTCCACTGAAACAATCGTTGCCGGTGATGTGCTGGTCTTTCCGTGCGGCCGCCTTCTTTCACGAGCTCTTGCTGTAGCGGCTTGTCTGGTACGATTTACCCGAGGGCGCGCCTTTATCCCTGTGCGTAATACGACCTCCGAAGCGGTTCTGCTCCCGCAAGGCTCTGCGATTGCTTCTGTTTCTGCCGACGACGTGTCCATCCTTCCTTATGGTACTCTTTCCCCTGCCAGTGGGCCTTTCAGGACCGTTTCAGGACCGTCGTCTCTTGCAGTCACCATCGGTCTGGACATTACCCCATCACAGAAATCCCCAGTACTGGAACGTTTACACAAGCACCGTGCCTCGTTCGACACCCATTCAAAGTTCCTTTCTCGCACCCCTGCAGCTACGCATCGCATCAAAACTGATTGATCAATTATTGTTCACCGCCGCCCGTACCGAGTCTCCTCATCAGAACGGCTAGTAATTGAGGAGAACGTGAACGACATGCTGCAGCGTAACGTTATTCGGCCCATATCCAGTTCTTGGTCTTCTCCGGTCGTCCTGGCGGAGAAAAAGGATCGTTCCGTGCGTGTTTGTGTAGATTATTGGGCCCTCAACAAAATTACCCGGAAAGATTTGTATCCTATGCCCCGGATCGACCACGCCCTGGACTGCCTTCAAGGAGCCGAATACTTTTCGAGCCTTGACTTGCGTTCTGGCTACTGGCAGATACCGATGCACGAGGTCGACAAGCAAAACACGGCATTAGCTACTCCCGACGGTCTATATGAATTTAATGTCATGCCGTTCGACTGGTGCAATGTCCTGGCAACTTTTGAGCGGGTGATAGATTCAGTGCTCAGAGGACTGAAATGGAAGACCTGTTTCTGCTATCTTGACGACGTCGTTGTCCTTTCGTCGACATTTGCTCAGCATCTCCAACGCTTGGACGAAGTGCTAACGTGCATCTCCAATGCTGAACTTCAGCTCAACTCAAAAAATGTCGTTTTGCGACCAAAACTATCAAGTTACTCGGCCATGTCGTTAGCAAGGACGGGATACGACCCGACCCCGACAAAATCGCTGCCGTGTTCGCTTTTCCGCGTCTATGCCAACAAAAAGATCTGCGTAGTTTTCTCGGGTTGGCTTCGTATTTCCGTCGCTTTGTCGGGAACTTTGCCACCATTGCGCCCCCCCTCAACCAGCTCCTACAGTCCGGCGCAGTTTGCGTTTGGTCGAACGAGTGCCAACAAGCCTCTGAGGCATTGAAAGACGCCTTAACGTCAAGCCCGGTACTCTGCCGCTTTGATGAAAGCAAGCCCACTATCCTCCACACACACGCAAGTGGCCAGGAAATCGGCGCTGTTCTCCTTCAAAGTGACGCTCAGCTCCGGGAGAGGGTCGTTTCCTATGCTAGTCGTTCGTTGACACCGGCCGAGAAGAATTACTCCATTACAGAACATGAATGCCTCGCCATCGCTTGAGCTTTTCAAAAACTTCATCCTTACCTCCATGGCCGTCACTTTACAGTGGTCACAGATCAATATGCACAATGCTGGTTATCCTCCATGAAAAACGTGTCTGGGTGCCTTGGGCACTGGGTTCTCCACATCCAACAATATGATTTTTTCGTGACGTAAAGTCCGGAAAGAAGCATACGGACGCAGACGCTCTGTGTCATTGCCCATTGTCTTTTCTGTCGAAAGCTCTCCGGGAAAGCCTCGACAACGATGTCCCTTTGGCACCCTTTACTTTCCCTAGCACTGCTGGACACGGTGACTTGCCCTCGTTACAGCGAGCAGACGCATACTGCCGCCCCATCATTTGACTACCTCGACGGTCGTGTGCCACCTCCGACCAGCCGTGCAAGTCGTCAACTCGTCAAGTTTCAACTCCTCCATGGTGCCCTTTGCCGCCAAATTTACCATCCTAATGGCAACAAATGGGTCCCTGTAGTACCTGGTACACTTCGACTTCGTATCCTCGAAGAATACCATGATGCGGCAACCGCTGGGCACCTTGGCGTTGCAAAAACATACGAGCGAATACGGAGCCGCTACTTTTGGCCGGGCCTCTCTACAGCTGTGGCCAAGTACGTCCACTCGTGCGCCTCTTGCCAGCACCGCAAACGCCTGACCACTCCTCCGACCGGACTACTGTAGCCTCTTCCTTGTCCTTCGGCTCCCTTTGAGAGCGTGGGCATCTACTTGTATTGACCGCTACCTGCGACCTATTGTGGGTACCAATGGATAGTTACGGCCGTAGATCATTTGACTAGGTACGCGGAAACTGCGCCTATTCGCTCTGGCACCGCCGCGGAAGTGGCAGACTTCATCCTGCACAACATTATTTTGCGCCATGGAGCTCCACGCGTCCTTCTGGGTGACTGTGGCAGGGTGTTCCTCTCAACCGTTGTTGAAGAGCTTCTGCGTGCTTCGAACACGGCCCACAAACAACGTCAAGCTACCATCCCCACACGAACGGTCTGACCGAGGTATTTTATCGAACATTGTCGGACATGCTCTCCATGTACATTAGTCCTGATGATTGCAATTGGAACATTATCCTACCCTTTGTAACCTTCACTTACAACTCCGCAAAGCGAAAGACTACCGGCTATTCACCGTTCTTTCTCGTCTGTGGCCGCTCCCCATCGATTACTTTCGAATCCAGTTTTTTCGACGCTCCTGTCGCCTCTGATGCACCATCGCATGAGCAGTACGTTTCGCGGATCGCCCACTGCGGAGACCTCGCGCGATGTCGAACAGAAATTCAGCAGCCCGAAGGGAAAACCCGCTACGACGTGAACCATCGCTCTGTGTGGTTGCGGCCCGGAGATGAAGTATTGCTGTTGACACCCATTCACGTCCCCGAACTGTGCGAGAAGTTCCTCTACCGTTTCCTTGGTCCATACCAAATCTTAGAAGAGACTTCTGTCAATTATCGCATCAGGCCGGTAACTCCACCCACAGACCGCCGTCGTCATGGTACTGAAATCGTTCATGTACCACGCCTGTCGCCATTCAACCGCCGTAGCACCGTCGGACTCGCGGCCACGAGGCCGCTTCCACTTGCGGAGGAGAAATTATGTGAGACCCAGTGATTACGCTCCCAGTACCTTGGGGTATGTTACCGGCGCTTCTTCGTAAACACCCACTATCATCAAGGCTAGCCCAGGTGGGCTTCGCATCATCATCACCTGTAAATAATCATCATCACCGCTTGGTCGTCTTGCTTGGCTCGAGTGTTGGAATAACCGGCCACGCCAACCGTCGTCTCTCAATAGTAGTAGAAGTATTCTTTTTCAAGTGTGCCTTGATTTTAGAGTTGGTTCATATTGGTTCATGTATGATGTTGATGCTGCGGGTCTAATTGTTGCATGTACTATGGCACCCTATTGTGGTCACCTCGTCTTATATCGCGCATTTTTAAGAGGCTCGGGAAGGCCGCAAGAACACTGATTTTCATAACCCATAATTTCCTCCCAAAAGTTACGAATATGTCCTGTATTTAGTTTCATACATTCATGTACAATTGTTACTTCATCGTGCCCCCTACAGGTAGTCATTTCTCTTCCACTTACCTTTTCATATCGCTACACCAATTGTACGATATCTTGTTGCAATTTACCAAAATTTTAAGTGTCATTTATTCGTGGAATGTAGGTCGGCGTCATTTGTTCATTCGTTGTAGTATTACCGTTTTTTATTGTTTTTCACTCACACCCCTTTTTTTCTGGCTGTTTATGTGTCAGCCGCTGTTGAATATAAGTGTTGTTGGAAAGGTTTATTGAGATAAGAGGAAAGGAAGTTGGGTTAAAAAGTGGAGCACTGGGTGGCTATCCAGTTCCGCCAGCCCGGGGTTGTGGCTGCACACTTCACCCGGAAAATCATGGCTTCCTGTTCTTTGAGCTGTCTACAGCGCTGCACGTACTCCCGATGCTCTAGAGAGGGGGGGAGGGGACGGACTTTTCCAAGCTAACCGGCTGGTGGTGTAGGCTTAGTGGCTGCCTTTTTCCCTCTCAGTATCCTAGCACGGATGCTTTGGCTGTTATTGGACACCTAAATAAAGGTTCATTTATAGATCGATTGAAAATTATATTATTATTTTTATTAGTGCGCTACAGTATGTTAAACATCTATGATATCTCTGTCGTTGGTTCTTCTTTTTTTCCTTGCTGGAATTTGGTTTCTCTGCGGTTCTGTTTAACCAATTGATATTTGCCTATTTTTGAAACTGTTTACTTATCATGCTTGTCTTATAATTTGTCTCTATACTCTTGTCATCGTTTTTGTTGGTTTACTGTGAAACTTTGTTCTCTGCTTGTTGTGTGGTCTTTACAATAGGCTGGGCCACAAAAGCATCTTCTTTTTTCTTTTTTACCTGTACCCAGGCTCCGCCTGTGCTTTATTTCTGTCATTTTCACTACTTCAATTTGTGTGTGTCTTGCAGCTTGTTTGTTTCTTGCAATATGTTTGGTGTATTTGGTTTTTATGCAACTAGCCGTGCGCCAGCACTCAGGCCTCGGGCTGTTCCCGGGCACGTAAATAAACATGATTGATTGATTTATCATTATTATTTTGTGCCAAGATGCCATCTTGTGCCAAGATGACGCCCAGCACAGATGTCTGCGTGCTGTGCTCCGCTGTTTTTTACGGCAGACAGGAGTATTTTCGATGCACATCATGCAAAAAACGCGCGCACTCCAAATGTATTCAGCTGCCCGACATGGAGCTGCAAGCTGTGAAGACTGGTGAGAGGCCCTTCCAGTGTAATATGTGCCTGTGTTCGGCGTCGGAGGTGGTGAGTAGGCCTAGTGACGATTCTGTACACGACAGCCTGCCGGCCACGCAGCCACCCGATCCTCAGAACAGCGCTCCTCGACCAGGCGACCTTGGAGGGGACGCGACCGACATCCGCGAAATGCTGCTCCACGCTCTCGAGGGCCTTTCATTCCTGACGGACGAGGTGGCAAAGCTACGAGAGGCCAACGACCGCCTGAGCAGGGAAAACGCGCGTGCTTTCGCCCAGCAGTCCGGCATAATTGCTTCTCTGCGGGCGGAGGCTCGCAGCCTTCGAGGGGAGCGGCTGCCGCGGTTACCGCGGGCCGGTCCCTTGCCTCCCGAGCTGCCTGCCCCCCCTTCGACACCTGAGCTCAACGTGACGATGGCGACCCCTTCAACGCAGCGAGTGGACCTTTCATCCTTTGCCACTGTTGTGGCGAAGATAAACGCAGCGTCTACGCTTTCAGTGAACGAGCAGCTGACCCCAGCCCCTACCGAGGCTTGCCTTTTGTTAAATGATGCATCCGGCAAGCCACCTTCCAACGACTCGGCCCAGTCAAACAAACGCAGAGGGAGTGCAGTGTGTGTGGGTGCTTCAGATGCGTGTAGCATCTCCGTCGTTCGTCCATCTAAGCGTCCGAGACACATCTTCGTGTCTAAACTGTCACCGTGCACCACTACAGCCCAACTGACGGAACATCTTTCGACGTTACATGTCATACCTCTGGCTTGTCAGCGGCTGAAGACTAGGTACAGTTCATATTCTTCCTTCTGCGTTACGGTCGACGAGGACTCCTTCGAGCGTTTGAGCGATCCTTTGTTCTGGCCGAAGGGCTGCCTTTTCAAACCTTTCCGCGGAAAAGCTGCATGCCGAAATGTTCTGTTCCACTGATGTCCCACACGATGAAAAAAACTAACAATAGGGTGGACATTTACTATCAAAATGCGTGCGGCCTTCGCACTAAAGCGTCCGAATTTCTTGCTAATGTACTTTCCTCAAATTTTCCAATTATTGTAATTTCTGAATCCTGGCTCTCTAGCGACATTAGCTCAAATGAATATTTCCTTCCAAATTATCAAGTTTTCCGCAAAGATAGGAATTTTACTGGGGCTAAACAAAAGGGAGGGGGCGTATTAGTTGCGGTCGATTGTGGTCTTCAGTGTAAGAGGCGTCAAGACCTTGAGGGCGACAATGAGTTTGTCTGGCTGGACATCCGACTGACTGGGGGCGACAGGCTCTTAATAGGGGCGTTTTATATTCCCCCCGATGGTCCTATTTCTTCGTTCAATGAGCTACTTACTTCTGTAGAAGAAGTTTGCGCTTCACACCAAAATCACCATTTTATCATTCGGGGGATTTCAATGCACCTGGTGTACAATGGGACAGTCTAACTAACCAGCATTACAATTATTACGAACAGCAAAAATCTCGCATTGTTTTAGACTTCCTAGATTTCACATCCATGGCACAACTGAATAACATTAAAACTGCTCCGAAAATATCTTAGACCTCTGCTTCTCAGACATTCAGAACGCGCGAGTATCAATGGTGGATATCTCTTTTGTCAAACCCGACAAGCTTCATCCTCCATTTTTAGTTTCGGCTCCCGTTTCGATTCGGCATTGTGGTACTTCACTAAAGTATAATGAACTCTCTCCCTTCTGTTATGCACGTGGGGATAACATTGGCTTGTATAGCTTTTTTTCTTCGTTTGATTGGTCGGAAATTCAAGAACTCCCTGATTGCAATGCACAGGTCGAACGGTTCACCAAAATTGTCAAAAGCGGTATGGACCAAATTATTCCCAAGTATAAACTAAACCAATCCAAACAGCCACATTGGTTTTCGAAAGAACTTCGTACGACTCTTAAATTAAAAGACCGCTGCCACAGAAAGTATAAGAAAACCGGGAGTTGCGAATGGAAACAGAACTTCTGCTCTTACCGTAAATTATGTAAAAACCTTTATGAGCGGGACCAGCGCTCCTATCTCGATTCTGTAGAGAGTATTGCGAATTCTCAGCCTGAAACATTTTGGAGATACATCCGGTCCCGTAAGAACAACTCACATGATCTTATCAATCTTGTAGATTCCTCTGGGGAAGAAGTTCATAATGTCGCCAACCACTTTGCTCAGCACTTCAGTGCCACATGCGGCCAGCGTGACGTCTCTGAAATGAACATATTGTTAAATCGCGTACAAGGCTCTAGCTTAGTGCTTTTGGACGAGCAGTTGGTTTTGGACAGCCTAAAGCGCATGAAACCGTCATTGTCGTGTGGAGCTGACGGAATACCTCCAGCTATTCTCAAAACATACGGCAGCATTTTTGTACCTGTATTGACAGTGATATTTAACCAGTGTCTAAAAACAAACGTGTTCCCTCTCGCGTGGAAAATTTCTCGAGTGTGTCCTATTTTCAAGTCAGGCTCCAAATCGGATGCAAAAACTACAGAGCAGTTTCTCTCCTTTGTGCTTGTTCCAAGCTGTTTGAGACAGCGCTGTACAAATTACTGTCAAGTTATGTACAGAATCTTCTTGTAAGTAAACAGCACGGCTTTATATCAGGAAGGTCGACAACAACTAATCGCTCCTGCTTCATGGAGCAGGCCTCGGCAGCCATTTCTGAGAGGGGCCAGCTCGACGTTGTCTACTGTTATCTGAGCAAAGCATTTGACGTTGTCTGCCACACGCTGTTACTTAAAAAGCTTTTACAGGTAGGAATTGATACACCACTCGTGGTATTGTTGGGTAGTTATCTAGATAACCGGTTCAGTTTTGTTAACGTTAACGGGCAGACGTCTGCTCTGTACAGATCAACAAGCGGTGTGCCTCAAGGCTCCGTGTTGGGGCCTCTCTTGTTCTCCATTTTTGTTAATGATGTGTCAGCTTCAATTAAGATGTCTTCTTTACTTCTTTACGCTGACGATATTAAAATATTCAGACGGATTGAGTTCATTAATGACTACATTGCCCTGGAGCAAGATATATCCTCATTTTCCAAAAGGTGCTCAGACAATAGATTAAATCCTAACTCTACAAAAACAAAGGTCATGTCTTATAGCAGGAAAACGAACCGCACTTTATTTTGCTACAGTATTAAGGGCGGTTACTTGTCTAGAGTTGAAGAGATCAGAGACCTCGGCGTGCTTTTCGACAGTGCCTTAACTTTCTCACCTCATGTCACTCAACTTACTAGGCGGGCGCTACGCTCTCTTGGGGCTGTATGCAGGTTTTCTCGAGAATTCCGGTTTCCTTCTTCATTCCTAAAACTATTCAGAACGCTTTGTATTCCGCAACTAGAATATGCTTCTGTAGTTTGGAATGGAACCTGTAGTTCCAACTGTCAACGTATAGAGCGTGTACAAACCAAATTTTCATCAATATTTAGGCATCGTTTTCCTTCGGAGCCTATCCCTATAACTGTTTCTCTAAAGTCCCGGCGGACCCACTCAGACCTTCTTTTCATGTACAAATTGCTTCATGGTATTATTTTATGCCCGGAACTACTTGAATCAATCAGTTTTCGCGTTCCACAAAAAGCTACAAGACTTGCCCACCCTTTTAAAGCAGCTGGAGCTCTCAGCACACGTTCTCCTCTTCAAAGGATGCAGCATCTGCATAATGTTCACTACGAGAAGCTCGATATCTTTCAGCGTCCTCTTCGGGAGTTTTTGGCCGGGTTGTCAGCTCTGACACACTAGGTTTATCTTGGCAGTGCTCCTTTTCTTCACTTATCGTTCTGACGTGTGCATTGACTTCACCGAGCTTGTTCTTGTTCCTGGCTATTCGTGTATTGTGCTGATACTGCGACAGTAATTATCGTAGAATTTTTCTTTTTCTGCCGTTTTTATCATTAAAAGTTGCCATATTCACTTCATGAGTCCATTTGAAACTGAAAACGTACGCGTCCCGAATCTTGTAAAAACTTTCTTCTTTTCACTCACCCTTCCGTATAGTGACGCTTATTGTAAGATGTCTTCTTGCAATTGACCAGACATTACAGTTTCTATTGATTGTGTAATGTTGCCTAAAATTACACTATGGTATTTTTATTCTTCTTTGAAGTTGTAGTTTCTTCTTATTTTTTGCTCACTCACTGTTCTTTTGCCAGCTGTTGATGCATTTCATTGCTGTCTTATACCTTTTCTGTGCGCCAGCAAGACTTGATTGTGTAAAGTCGGTTGGATTGCACTATTTTATTTCTAATCTTCTTTGCCGTTTTTTGTAGGTCTTTCTTTTTTTTTGCTCACTGAGTGTTTATTAGCAAATCGTTGATGTACTACAGTGCTGCATTTTCCCCTCTGAGTGCTCCAGCACGAAGGCCTCCGCTGTTCCTGGGCACTATAATAAACATTGATTGATTGATTGATTGATTGATTATTATTATTCACCAGAGAGGACCCGTTAATGGCCAATTTGATCATGCTTAGATCGCATCTCTGTGCGTGCGAAAAATTACACTTTAGCAGCTTCTATGATCGCACAGCGATTGGCCGATCATTATTTTGTAGCCTGTCACATGATCGCGACCTCGACCCTATCGGCCCAAGTTTCGTGTAGTAATTTGTCAGAAAGTGGGCTTGGAATTCTAGTCACCGACCAGCGGAAGCTAGATGATCTCATTAGGGTGTTCTAGTGGTCTACATTAATCGAGTCAAAGACTGCATTAGATGCTTACGATTGCTTTGTGCGCAAATAAAAACATTTGAGAACATGTCCAAGAAATTAGTGATAAAGAAGCGCAGAAAAAATTACGTCTGGATAAATGCTACAGTAATGCACGCAATTGCGGAAACAGATATATTATGAAAACGTTCCAAGCGTTCCCCTAGAAATCAAATCTTGCGCGCAGAATACAGGATGGCAAGAAACAAGGTAGTTGAGCTTATCTGGGTGGCGAAGCGACAGTATTTTTTGAAGCAGTTTGACAAATCAGCGGGAAACCCGGCGAGAACGTGGTCTCTAATAAATGACCTTATAGGTAAAAGGGATCTCGGTTCTGTTACCGATTGTTTCTCGATAAAGCCAACATCAGTTGCTGAAAACTCATTTAGCACGCTCCTCTGATAAGAGATCCCAGGAATACGAGCCCCCGTGCACACTAAAAAACTGTTTCGGAATCTGCCTTCTTGCCGAGGCTATCGGAACGCGACTTGCGTAGTATTGTATTCAGTTTCCGACGAAAGAAACCACCCAGCTTTGACGGACTGTCAGCTGACCTGCTACAACGCAACTTTGCGGTGCTTGCAGGCATTCTTCTTTTTATGCTGAATGGGGTTTTGGATAGTAGTTCTATTCCAGAACAATTAAAAATTGCGATGGTTAAGCCGCTTCATTAGGGAGGCCGAACAGATGTCATTGAAAATTACAGGCCTATATTGATTTTGCCAATACTACAAGTCTCAGAAACAATTCTTGAAGTTACGGTTTCATTCATTGAAAATGTTTCGATTTTGCCCCCCACCAAATTGGTTTTGTTGCGGGCAAAGGTACTACATTATTTTGGAATCTTTCGGATGAAATATTTTCGACTTTTGAGCAGAATTCATTTAGTATTGCTTTATTCCTGGATGTCAGCAAAGCCTTCGATACGGTTAATAAGGGCATTTCGTTAGACAAATTATGTTTGCTTGGTTTTCGGGGGCCCTTTCCTAATATTCTTAAGAGTTATCTCTGTAATCGCTTCCAAATAGTAGCAGTAGACAGTCACTATTAAAGCTGGAGTTCCCCAGGGTTCAATTTTTTCTCCCTTACTTTTTAACATCTTTATCGATGATTTCTCTTCTGCGATCTCAAAGTGCACAGTAAACAATATGCCGATGATACTGTATTGCTGGATAAACATGTATGCTATCAATCCGCGATCAAAAAGCTCCAAAATGATGTTTATAACACAGTCGACTGGTTTTCTAAAAATCTTCTAGTTGTCAACGTATCAAAAACCAAACTTGTTTGCTTTAGATATCCGTTTAAGACGACAGCAAAAGACGAACAAATTTATCTGCAATTTAAATCCTGTGCACCATGCATTTGTGGTCCAGTAGAGTATGTGCAATCGATAAAGTACATGGGAATATTTTTCGATTCAAACATGTCGTGGGATACTCATTTGGCACACCTATGCTCCAAGCTTAGGAGTGTTGCATGACTGATGTATCATATCAAAATCATTGTCCCATTCCCGGTCAAAAAAAATATTGTACATGCACTTGCTTACGGGGTAATAAGGTATGGCATAACGGTTTTTGCTTTCTGATCCACACGCTGGGAGGCCCGTATTGATGCTTTGTTAAAAAATATACTTAAAAGCGTGGGCTACAACTTTCCTCGACTTTCGTCTGAAAAATGTGTTCGCCGCCCTAGGCTTTCCTTCGTTCCGCTCACTGTTTGCTCGAACAGTGGTGTTGAAGTACTTTTGGAGCACCGAATTTAAAGTTGCAAATAAACCTGCACGCATGCTCCGTTCTCGCGCGCGCTTCGTTGTGCCTCGTTCTTCAACCAGATACATCGAAGCACGGCGCTCAGTGTACATTCCGAAATCGTTTAACAAATTACCAGAAGACGTGTTGTTATTGTCATCGAAGAAAATGCTGAAGAATAGGCTTACTGCAATTTATTGCGATCAGTGGAGTTATTAGGTCAATGTCTTCCTTTTCACAGCTTCTGATGTGACATTTGTATGCATTGGTTTCTGTTTGCAGTTTCGTTTCCTTATTTTCCTCTTCTGTTCTGTTGGTTCCATTCGTGGATGATATTACGTTTTGCCGTTAAGTGTAACGTTCGTGTGTTTTCTTCAAACAGCTATGCTGTTTTCCTTTTTCTCTTCAACATGTTGTATTGCCGTACCAATAGCCGGGCCATGTCCCACAAGCCCTGTAGGCTTTGACAGCTCTGTTAATCATTGTATTTCTCCTTTTCTTGGAATTAGGATTATTATTATTATTATTATCATTATCATATTGTTATTATTATTAATATTATTATTAGTATTATTATTATTATTATTTTTGCTCACTTACTGTTCATTTGCCAGCTGTTGATGTATTTCATTGCTGTCTTATACCTTTTCTGTGCGCCAGCACGAATTGATTGTGTAAGGTCGGTTGGATTTCACTATTTTATTTCTAATCTTCTTTGACGTTTCTGTAGTTTTTTTTGTTCACTGAGTGTATATTAGCAAATTGCTGATGTACTACAGTGCTGCATTTTCCCCTCTGAGTGCTCCAGCACGAAGGCTTCCGCTGTTCCTGGGCACTATAATAAACATTGATTTATTGGTTGAGTAATTATTATGATTTTTATTATTAAACTACGGAGAATGACCAGTAAGAACGACACTCTCGACATCTATTATCAAAGTGCCCGGGGTCTACGTACTAAGTCCTCCGAATTTATTAGAAATGTTGTGTGCTCCAAATTTTCTACAATTTTGTATTACTGAAACTTGGCTTTGCAATGATATCTATTCTTCCGATTATTTTCCTCCGAGCTATGAAGTTTTTAGAAGCGACAGAAAGTTAACTGGGCCTAAGCAAACGGGTGGCGGTTTTCTCATTGCCATCGTTCGCTCAGTGCAATGCGTGCGGCGTGCAGACCTCGAGACCGAGGAATCAGTCTGGCTTGAGGTAGGCCTCAAGAGGGGCGAGAATCTGCTCATTGGTGCATTCTATATATCTCCGGATATTTTACCTGCTGAATATAACCGAAAGCTCACATCCATCAAAAATGTTTCAAATACACACTCCAACCATAAGCTAATTATACTTGGGGACTTCAACACCCCAGGTATTAACTAGAACAGTCTTTCATTTCAGCACAAAAACCATTATGCAGCGCAGAAATGCAGCATGCTATAAGATTTTCAATCGTTCACCTCCTTGCAGAAGTTCTAGCACATAGAAAACTTCTATGGTAATGTCCTAGATGTGTGCTTCTCGTACTTGAAAAAAGTTCTAGTGTGTGCCTCCGAAATATCCCTTGTGCACCCGGCAAATTTCACCCCCCTCTTATTGTCTCGGTCTCGGTCGCGACCCAGCTTCGCTCTGGCGGTGTTGACAATTGTGCAGTCCCGCGATATGCTTCCGAGCGTGGAGATTATGCTGGGCTGTATCACTTCTATTCATCTGCTGAATGGTCTAGTGTAGTTGATGTTAATGATGTTGACGAACAGGTTCGACGTTTTACCGAAATCGTCAGGAGTGGCATGCAAAAGTACATCCCTTGTTATAAGCCTGTTCATTCCAAATTTCCCCACTGGTTTTCTGAAGAAATTCGAAGTTCGCTTAAACTTAAGGACAGCGCCTACAAAAAGGCCAAGCGTTCTGGCCTTGACAAGTGGAAAGCGGAGTTTAGTCGGTATCGCTCACTTTGTAAACGCCTCTACCGTCGTGACCACCAGCTCTATAAAGAGTCGTTACTGGCTGCTGCGTCTCAGAAACCGGTTGAATTATGGAGGTATGGACGCGGCCGTTCTATGGCGTCTAAAGAACACGTTAGCGTGCTTAATTCCGATGGTGAAGAGGTTGAGGATGATGCCACCAGTTTTGCTCAGTACTTTCATTCTGTCTTTCAACTGCCAGATGGCAACGACGAACGCCTATCGTTTTATAACTATAATTTTAATACACCTATGTTCGATAATAAATTGTCAATGATAGCCTTCAACGGAAGAAACCATCATTGTCCTGTGGTGCAGATGAAATTCCAGCAGCCCTAATGAAGGTTTCCGGCCACATTTTTGTGCCTGTCTTAACTTCCACTTATAATAACTGCTTACTTTTCGGCAAATTTCCTCGTGCATGGAAGATCGCTCGAAATTTTACAATATTTAAGTCTGGTGATGTCAGCGGTTCCTAACTATCGCCCGACCTCACTCCTTTGTGTCGCCTCAAAACTCTTTGAGTCAGTTCTGCACAAAGTTCTTGCTGCCTGCGTCAGGAACGTTCTGATAGAAAATCAGCGCGGCTTTTTCTCGGGTCGATCAACGGTCACAAATCTTGGAAGCTTTATGACACAGGCTGCGGCTGCAGTTTGTGAAAACGCCCAGTTGGACGTTAATTATTTTGACCTCAGTAAAGCGTTTGATGTGGGGAACCATCAGTTATGAATTAACAAGCTTGCTACGTCCGGTGTAGACGCAAGCCTTGTTACCTTGTTGTGCAACTGTCTCCTTGACCGGTCCTTTTATGTAGATGTAAACTACAAAAAGTCTAGTGTTTACCCTGCAACAAGTGGTGTACCTCAGGATTCCGTGCTGGGTTCATTATTGTTTTCTATCTTTATCAACGATGTGTTAACAGTGTTAACAAACTCTTTTTTTCTTCTCTATGCTGATGAGGTCAAACTATTTAGTCACATTAGCGGTGTTCAGGACTGCTGTGCCTTGCAGAGGGATGTGTCGGAATTATTGGTATGGTGCAGCAAAAACTGTCTAATTTTAAACCCCGCTAAAACAAAGGTTGTCACGCACAGCCGGAAAACCCACCGTCTGCCGTTTTCCTACAGTATTGAGGGAGCTCCTCTGCAAAGGGTTGAGAAGATTAGGGGCCTAGGGATGCTTTCCGACGGTACGCTCTCTTTTTCTCCTCATATTAGGCTCATCACCCGGCGAGCGCTCTGAAGTCTTAGAAATGTGTGTCGGTTTACAAAGGAATTCTCTTCTCCAGATCAATTTTCAATGCTACACAATGCAATATGTATACCACAGTTAGAATATGCTTCTGTTGCCTGGAACGGCGGCATCTCCAAATCTAGTAGTGAATTAATCGAACATGTGCAGAAGAAGGTTTTATTCATATGTAAGCACCGTCATCACAATCGCAGTTTTCATCCTGATTCTAAGTTACCCATCCCTTCCTTGAACTGCAGACGCATGCGTGCAGATATTACATTTCTTCCCAAAATTGTTCATGATGACCTATCTTGCGCAGACCTGCTTAACTGTTTCGAGTTCAGTGTACCACAAAGGCCCACCAGGTCGCATCGCCTGTTCTTGACCGCTGCGCGTAACTCCAATCATTCTCCTGGATGCAGAATACAGAATTGTTACAACCGCTTCTTTGAACGCCTTGACATCTTTCAGAAATCCTTTACAATTTACCGTATTGCGCTGTTGAATACAGTATGTTAAACATCCATGAAATGTCTGTCGTTCCTTTTTTTCTGGAATTTGGTTTCTCTGCGTTTGTGTCTATCCAACTCATAGTTGCCTATTTTTGAAACTGTTTACTGTCATTTGTTCGTCTTATTATTTGTCTCTACACTCTTGCCGTTGTTTTTGTTGTATTACTGTCACACTTTGTTGCTCCGCCTGTCGTGTAGCCTTTACAACCGGCAGAGCAACAAAGGCATCTTCTTTTTTTTTACCTGTACCCAGGCTCCGCGTGTGCTTTATTTCTGTTATTTTCAATAATTCAATTTGTGTTTGTCTTGTCATTTGTTTTTTTCTTGCTATATGTTTTAGGTATTTTGTTTTTGTGTAACTATGCGTGCGCCAGCACTCAGGCCTCTGGCTGTTCCTGGGCACGTAAATAAACATGATTGATCGATTTGTTGATTGATTATTATCATCATCAGCGTCGGCGCATTTCCCTACCCTGCCGGCGGTGACGACGGCAGCGGCCGCCCCTAACCGGCCGACCTTGAGCAGGTTCCGCTGCACAGCCTTCTCGTTCGTGTGCTCGAGGGAATCTCCTTTCTGCAGATCAGGTTTCCCAACTCAAGGAGGAGAATGAACGGCTGCGCACGGAGGCGGTGGCGAAGGCAGATGCACACGCAGCTGCTGTTAAATCGCTCGGGCAGGAAGTGGATACGCTTCGCAAGGAGCTGACGATTCAACGGACTGAATCGACGTCGTTTCCTACTCTGGCAGCCAATACCAGTAGGCCTGTGTTTCCTGCACAGCCGATCTCTGCTGGTGCGGTAGCGTCGCCGAAGTCGTCCACCTGCATTTCCCCGCCCGGCAACAAATCGTCACCGCTGCCGGCGCTATCGCCGTCTGTATGCGAGCCCATGGGGCCAGTGCAGCCGAGAGCGCCCGGAACTGCGGCCTCAGACACGCCATCGCAATCGTCGACCACAGGTGAGAGCCCACCACTCCTACAGGCATAAGGCTCTCGTCGTCCAACCAAGGAACGATCACCGGGGTGCTTTGGACTGGCAACAAGTACAACGTTGTCGGTCGCCAGTCAACATCGGTGATCGAAGGCACTGTTCGTGAGGAAGGTGGCTCTTGAAACATCATCTTCCCAGGTGTCGGCGTATGTTTCCAGCATGGCGATGGCACCGTTACTGTGCAAACGACTGAAAACCAAGTATGAATCATCTGCCTCATTTTACATTGCAGTTGACGACGAAGCTTTTCAGAAGCTGCAGGACCCGGGCCTAAGGCCGACACACTGCCTCTTTAAACCTTTCCAGAGAATTCTTCATGATCGTCATCTGCACGCATCTGAGTTAGAAAATGAACATGTCACTCATGAATAGGTCCCTTAACGTTTTGTGTCAAAATGTTCGTGGTGCAAAGACTAGAGCAAACGAGTTTTTTTGTAATGTATCTTTCTCAATTTTTTCTGTGGTTCTTCTTATGGAGACCTTCCTCTTACCCAGTATCTCGTGAAACGATTATTTTCCGCCTTATTACAATGTGTTCTGCAGTGACCGTGCCACATCTGGCGTTAAAAGCATGGGAGAGGGAGCTTTGATAGCCGTGAAAAGCTCATTCAGATGCTTGAGGCGCGCAGACCTGCAGACAGAGTATGAGTCTGTCTTGGTTGACTTGTGTTGCATCGGTGACGAACGTGTACTGCTTGGTGCATTTACTTAGCTACTAACATAGCTCCGAGTTCATTACAAACTGGTTTAACACCGATTGAAAATGTAATTTCCTCTCATCCTAGACACCGTATCGTGAATCTCGGCGACTTTAACTCGCCGGTAATAGACTTGGGTGACCTTAGTATTTCTTATTACAATACCTACCTACTTGAAAAGGCCTCAGCCTACTGGACTTCATTTCATTTACTGGTCTTGAACTGTGCGACCACGTTGTGAACTCTGTTGGGAGCTTACTAGACCTTTGTTTTTAAACATCGAAAACTAAGTGTCAACATAAGCCCTACTGGTTTGGTTACCCAGGACAGCTAACATCCACCCTTATCTAGAGTACTACCTATTCTAAGTGATGTGCAAAAGGCCAAGCCACGTGTGTCCGAATTCCCACGCTCTAATTTTGCTGCAGGTGGCTACATCAGTTTTTGCCAGTACTTGCCGAACTTTGATTGGTCGGTAATCCTCGCGTCAAATGACCCAAATTATCAGGCCAGCGAATTAACCGAAGTACTTCAAGAAGCTATGGGCAGATAGATACCAATAAATAAATTTAAATCTTCGAAGTATCCTTTCTGGTTCTAAAGTGAACTCCAGTCGGCACTAAAAGGCTAAGGGCCTGCCAACAGGAAAGCCCAAAAGAGTGAGAAGACAAAATGAAAGTTAGAGTTTAAAGAATACCGGTCACTATGTGAAAAAACTGCATGATCGTGATCGGGCTGCATATATTACGTCTATAAGAAGCAATCCTAAAAGCAGCCCCAAAGATATTTGGAAATATGTCCGCAGTAGATCACCCCAACATAACACTGAATGCATTATTCTTCATACCTTCGATGGAGTAATCATCGATTACAGGTCCTGCCGCATACGCTCAGCAGTTTAAAACAGTGTATAGAGATACCTGCGACGTTCGGTCAGCTCACATCTCCAAATGTTGCGGTACGGCATAGCGAACGGCATTTGTAGGGGAGGGAAGCGTGATGAAAAGCCTATGGGACGCGAAACCCTCGCTAGCGTGTGGCCCAGATGGCATTCCTATTGCTCTACTCGAGGCTTTCAGTCCTATCCTTGCTCCACTGTTTGTATCCGTGTTTACCAACGGTATTAGTACTGGCACGTTTCCTAACTGCTGGAAATTTCCTAAAGTTGTACCTGTATACACATCCGGGTCTAAAACAGATGCTGAAAATGATAGACCGATTTCCCTCCTGTGCAGTGCATCTAAAATTCTTGAATCTATAATTATTTCTCTTCTTACATCCAGAGTAAGATATAAAATAATCAAAATCAACATGGGTTTTTTACGTGGCCGCTCGACCACTACAAACTTAGTTTCTTTTATGGAACATGCGTCAAAGACGGTGGAAGAGCGAGGCCAACTTGACGTGGTATACTGTGACCTTAGCAAGGCGCTCGATGTGGTTTCGTATTCATTGTTGTGTAAAAACACTTTCCACCTTGACATTGCTGATCCGTTCTTAGATCTGCTGCTTGACTACCTTACCAGTCGTCACTGCTACTTTCACTGAAAGGGGCACACTCCGGAGCGTACTAAGCCACTAGCACGGTGCCTCCCTTTTCTGTCTTTGGACAACTTTTGTTTTCACTCTTAATCAACGATGTTTTGACCGCAATTCAGTACTCACTGTTCTTGCTATACGCAGACGATAATAAAATATTCAAATTGATTGGCAACATCTAAGACTGTGCACAACTGCAATGTGATATCACCGCGTTTTATGACTGGTGCAACAGAAATGGGTTGATACTTAACAGCGCAAAAATCACAGTGCTGTTGTATACCCGTAAAACAGGTAATATCAACTTCACCTATCGTATAAGTGAAGAAGATCTGAATCGGGAGTGTCAAATAAGAGACTTCGGAGTTTTGTTTTTCTGCAAAATCACATTTACAGCCCACACTAATGAGATTACCCGTCGTGCTTTGCGAACACTAGGTACAACGTGTCGTCTCTCCAGGGAATTCAACTATCCAGACACAATTATTCAGCTCTATACCTCTATGTGTGGCCCTCTATTGGAATACGCATCCGTGGTCTGGAATGCAACGTGTCGGTCCAACGCGGCGGCCATTGAGAGAGTGAAAACTAAGTTTCTCTCAATACTAAAACATAGGTACGCTACTGCGAAGGCTAAAGATTATCCTGGTGTTGATGCCGCCAGCTTGCTTGTAATGGACGCATTACACAGCCGGAGGGCCAAGGCTGACCTTTTATTCTGTAGAACGACGAGCGCTTTCGTTCTTCGCTCCAGCCCCGAACATTTTCCTTCGCTACGTTGACGGTTGCTTTTGCATAATCAAGAAAGAAAATTTGGACTCATTTGCGGATCACTTAAACGGCATTGAAGATTCCATTCAGTTCACAGTGGAAAAAGAAAACAACAGAGCATTGCCCTTCCTGGACGTTCTAATCAAACGGGATGGTACTAAACTATCTTTCGCTGTTTTTAGAAAAAGCACGCACACGGGACGTTACTTGAACTGCAAGTTGGTGCACCCTGCAGCGCACAAGAGGTCCGTGGTGTCTTCTTTAATGCAACGTTCCCGCACTAACTGCTCCACGGCTGCAGACCACTCGGCTGATGTCCAACGTGTACGTCGCGACCTTTCTGCAAGCGGCTACCCGGATTCCTTCGTGACTTCGGTGGAAAAGAAGTTGGATCGCGCCTCTACAGCCTCAGAGAGATGCTCAAAAAGATGCAGCATCCTGTATGTGCCGGGAGTGAGTGAGACTTTGGCCCGAGTCCTGTGCACGTATGACGTGCACGTTACCCACGTTCCTACCCAGAAGCTAAAGGGCGCTCTTGTGAAAGTGAAAGATAGATTACCGAAAGAACGATTTCCCGGTGTTTTATATGAAGTGCCATGCGCGATCTGTGATAGATTATACATAGGGGAATCTGGAAATTTTGAAAGACGGTTAAAAGTGCATTGTAATGACGTAAAGAAAGGAAAAGTGTCCACTAATGCCCTCGCGGAACATGCAGAATCGTCTAACCATAAGATAGACTGGGGCAAGGCACGTGTTGTCGCCACCGAGAAGGACTTCGCCTCTAGGCTGTATCCTGAATCCATAATGATACAGACGAACAAAAACACCCTTAACCGCACTGAAGGCAATCTTCCCCCTGTTTACGCAAGGTGTTTAGGTCACGTGCTTCATACTACTTAAACTCTTAGCTTTCTGTCTCTGCTTTTAGTGTGAACAAGGCTCCCGTTCGGGGTGCCGAAACGTCATTGTTTTATGTTCTCTGGTGGTTGGCGTATTCTTTATTATGTACTTCACCTTTCATTCTTGTACAAACGGCTCCACAGACTCATTGATTGTACAGAGTTCCTGGGTGCCGTAAATTTGAGAACCCTGACAGGCAACACCGGGGCACCTAGACCGTTTTATGTCCCCACCCATGTCAAGAGTCCCATGGGACGCATTCAGCACCGATACAATATGCGCGCTGAAAGTTAGGACGTATTTCATTGTCCCTTTCCAGCTTCATGTAAGGAACTGCGTAGCTTGACAAACCAGGAGTAGTTTGGTTGCCTTATTATATAACTTCCATTCAGGCACTTTATGCTGCCGGGGTTAGGTTTATCTATGTATGTATGCTATTTGTTATGATGATTCACTTGTGTATGCAAGTTTTATGCTTTCACTCTGGCGTGATATTTAGCTAATATCTTTTTCCGGTTTACATGTTTCAGTGTACAGAGTTTTATTCATGTCTTGTTGTCTTAAACTTGTAGTCTCCAGAGCAGTCTGCAGTGACCTGTTGCTATGCAGTGTTTGCAATGCCTTGTTTGCATATGTGCGCGGGTTACGTGCGTTTATCGGCGTGTGTGTATCTAAAAGTGTCTCATTCTCGTTCAGACTAAACAATACTTTTTTCCATATTTTTCTGAGATATGCACTTTTCTTGCCACACCAGCACATCGTTCCTGGAGACACTATAAAACAATTTTTTGGTTGATTCATTCATCATTTTTATTATTTCTGCGATTTGTTGGTCTTGTCATGTATGTCTATACTGCCGTTGTTCATTCGCTACTTTTCTGTCAAACCAGTTGCTATGTTTGTTGTGCGTCTCGACAAGATGGGATCTCGCAAAGGCATCTCTCGTTTTACGATAATACTTTACTGCATTGTAACTTTTGAAAAATCAAAACTCCCGTTTTATATGTACCCTTTGTCTTTATCATGTGCACTGTGTATTTTGTTGCATCTTTCCTTTTCTCAAATGCCTTGAACGTTTCGCTGTCCGAGTGTCATAGCTTGCAACACTGCTCTTTTTGCTTTTTTTCTGAATTTCTGTAAGTACTTTTACTTTATTGTTTCTGTCATATCGATGATTTTGTTTGTTGTGTCGTGCTGTTCTACATTTCTTTTATTATTGTTCTGTATATGGTGTGGCAGCACCAAGACCTTAAGGCTGTTTCTGGGCACCGAAAATAAAGGCGATTGATTGATTGATTGAATAATAATAATAATTAATAATATTAATATTAGTACTAATAATAATAATAATAATTATTATTATTGGGTTTTTATTTTTTGGGATTAGTGGGGGTAGTGATAACAGCAGCGTCCCTTGTCAACAGGGCGGGAACTCCGGTTGTTTGCAACTGGGCGAGAACATTGTTCAGACCAGCGTCAAGCGGCTAAAGCCGTCGCTTTCATGTGGGCCCGAAGGTATTCCTGCTGCAAGTCTAAAAAACTACGCAAATATATTCATTACTGTGTTCACTTCAATATTTATTCACTGTGTTTTGTCTTGCACGTTTCCTCGCTCAATGAAAATCACCCGTGTATTCCTTGTTTTCAAGTCAGGCCTAAGACTTGACTTTATAAAGTATGGGCCGGTATCGGTCCTTTGTTCTGGCTGTAAAATGTTTATCTCTTCATACAGTTTTGTCATTCTCATTTAAACACGTCCTCATCTAATTAATCAAAATGGATTAATGCATGGTGGTTAAGCTTCAACGAACCTTTTGTGCTTCATGGAGCATGCTTTCCGATTAATCGTTGGTAGAAGCCAGCTTGATGTGGTCTACTGTGACATGAGCAAGGCCTTTGATTTAATTAATCAGTCGCTATTTCTTGCCTAGCTCATTCTGTTAGATATCCACTCTTTGGCGCGTCTTATGCGTTGCTATCTGCAGGAGCAATATGGCTATGTAAGTGCTAACGGTAAAACACCACTTGGTACAAAGCAACCAGTAATATGCCCAAAGGCTGTGTTCTGGGTCACCTTCTTTTTTCCACTTTCATTATTGATGTTGCTTCTGCAATTCACAATTCTTTTTTTGTTGTGGGCTGCCGATATAAAAATCTTTAGAGAAGGGCGTATTGTTCAGAACTGTAATTCTCTTCTCGCTTATATGGTGTCGCCCGCACGGGGCACCTTGAGCAATCTTGGTGACGGTACTGGCGATACCGCGGACCCCGATCCCCCAAACATAAGCTGGATCCAACCGTGGCGATGTGTTTATAGGTGGAGGGTTAAAAACCACGAACGGTGGCCGTCGGAGCCCAGGTCAAGCTCCGGCGGATGGGCTCCCTGCTTGTTTACCAGGCAGAGAGCTCCGGGACCTCTTTGGCTACCAGGGTAAGGTCAAAGGAGAAAGTACCCCCGTCTCCCTGCTTATATACTATGCTATATGGCAGTTTCAAACCCCCCCCCCCCAGACGTGATCGGCCCCCGAAAAGGGG
This sequence comes from Haemaphysalis longicornis, assembly GCF_048455015.1. Lineage (NCBI taxonomy): Eukaryota > Metazoa > Arthropoda > Arachnida > Ixodida > Ixodidae > Haemaphysalis > Haemaphysalis longicornis. The sequence goes on from NW_027526233.1 coordinate 87,668,057, forward strand.
CCGCACCGAAGTTTCTTTTCCACCACTTCCTGACTTGAGGCCTCCGAAACCGAACAACTATCCTCGCTTCATCGTGATGGAATCTGTAGACCAATCAAAACCTCTTGCTTCACAGTCGGTATTTCTCATCTCAAAGTTTCTTGACGGTATTGTTGGAGGGTCGTATAAGGCCAAAAAACATCGAACCGGGGAAATTGTTGTCGAGGTCAGTAGCCAGGACCAGGCCAATAAACTTCTTGCACAAACCAGCATCGCCGATCTGCCAATGCGAGTCACGCCCCACCGCAGCCTAAACAGCTCCCAGGGCGTGATTTCCGAGTACGACCTACTAAATGAATCTGAAGCTGACCTGCTGGAGGGCCTTCGTAGTCAGGGCGTAACAGCGGTCAGGCGTATAACCATCCGCAGAGACGATAAACAAATACCGACAAAGCACCTCATTCTAACCTTTGACAACTCCCCCCTTCCAGAATTCATCAACGCTGGTTACATCCGATGTTCAGTCCGGCCGTACATCCCGAACCCGCGGCGCTGTTTCAAGTGCCAACGGTTCGGGCACGGCACAAACTCCTGTCGCGGCCGACCTACCTGCGCAAAATGCGCCCAGCACGACCACCCGTGCGACAACTGTAACGTTCAACAATTTCTTTGCGTAAACTGTCAGGGCCCACACGCGGCGTACTCCAGAAAATGTGAAAAGTTTATATTAAACAAGAAAATAATCAACATCAAAGTCACTGAAAACATCACCTTCCCAGAGGCGCGAAAGAGTTTCGCCTCTTTCCCCCTCGGGAGGTACGCCGACGCAGCTCGCCGGGGGGCGGAGCGGCGTCTGGTTTCGGCGGGGACCCAGTACCGCGAGTCGGACTTGGTCCCTCCCCGCCCGCCAAGGGTTGCCTCTGGCAGCCCAACCCGCCTCCGCGCCTCTCGCTGAGGCAGCAGCGCTTGTGGTGGCAACCTCTTCCGTCGGGGCCGGTGCCGCTCCCGTCCCTGCCTCCCCGTCCTCCAGTGCGTTGGAGAGTGCCATGGACACCGGGGGCACCGCACCGGCTTCCACCGCCACCGCACCGCCCGTGCCACTTCTGGTGCCCCCGGCACCTGCGGCGGTGGCGGGTCAAACGAAGGGCCCCCGAAGGGGGGCCAAGTCCGCTGGGCCCGGTTCGACGGGCACACCCAGGACATCGGACGACGAGATGGACGTCGTGCCGTTCTTGCCTGCAACGCAGCGCAAGGAGCGGCCTCCGACGTCCAAGCCTTCAGATAGGCCGCCGAAAAAGCCCAATCCAAGAGTCACAGCCCCGAAAGACGACACATAAACATACACACTCCCGTAGCTCTCACACTAAATAATGGGAAGAGAAAATATTGTTCAATGAAACTGCAGAGGCCTTCTGAATAATCTTGACGACGCGTATGAGATTCTGCATACCAATCAGCCAAGTGTAATGTGTGTTCAGGAAACACATTTGAATTCTAAACACACAAATTTCTTGAATAGTTACCTGGTATACAGGAAAGACAGGGATGGCTGCACACACTCTTCTGGCGGTGTGGCCCTAATCGTCCGGAAATCCTTAGCATGCCACCCTGTCACCTTGAACACTATCCTTGAGGCTGTAGCAATACGCTTAATAATATTTATTAGGTTTATAACGGCATGCCCCATATACATTCCTCCTGATGTTTCACTTACGAGCTCCGACTTCGAGGCGCTGGTTGACCAGCTGCCCGAACCATAAATCCTTACAGGCGACCTAAATGCTCACAACTCTATTTGGGGCTCTTCCAGAACGGATGCCCGAGGTCGCCTGATAGAAAAATTCCTTACATCTTCTGGAGCATGCCTTTTCAACAATAAACAACCTACATACCATAACATAGGTCACAACACATACTCATGTCTTGACTTGGCTATTGGCTCCGCAGTTCTCTTTCCTCTTGTCGAGTGGGGAGTGGGAACTGACCCATATGGCCGTGACCACTTCCCTACCTCACTCACACACATAGGTAAAGGCCCAAGCAGTCCATCTTCCCATAATTGTTTCAATGAAGCACGAACTAACTGGAATACATTTACAGAGACATCCAAACTACACCACACATCCATAGGACACCTACACATTGAAGAAGCTACCCAACTCCTCACGGCGCACATCCTCTACGCCGCCGAAAAGTCCATTCCTCACGCCTCTGGAGCCCCGCGCAACCCGCGGAGGCCGTGGTGGAATGAGGACTGTAGGCGGGCGTGAGAGGCCCAGAACAAGGCGTGGGGTACCCTTCGTCGGTACCCCACGTAGGGTAACCTTTTATTGTTCAAAAGGGCTAAGGCGATGGGAAAATGTGTGCGCCGTGAGGCAAAACGAGAGAGTTGGCGCTCATTCGTAACATCCATAAACTCTTACACTGACTCCCGCATAGTCTGGACACGAATACGCAAACTAAAAGGACAACAGACACACAGCCTGCCCCTGGTTAGTACAACAGGGGACAAACTGGAAGACCAGGCTAACACACTCGCACAACAATTTCAATACGTGTCCAGTTCAGCACACTACACTAGCACTTTCATTAAACACAAACAATTGGCTGAAAAGAAGTCTTTCCTTGATAATGATAAGGCAACCTCCTCTTATAACTCGGAGTTTTCACTTCATGAGCTGCGGACCGCTTTGAGCACTTGTAAACCCTCAGCTCCAGGCCCAGACAACATCACATATACAATGATACAGCACCTACACTCAGACACTCTTCTAACACTCCTCCACCTATAGAACAAGATTTGGCTTTCGGGGCACATTCCTCGCTCTTGGAGGGAGGCCATAGTAGTGGCTTTCCTAAAAGAAGGGAAGGACTCTTCATCTCCTTCTAGTTACCGGCCCATTGCTTTCACAAGCTGCCTGTGCAAGCTCCTCGAGAAGATGATAAACCGTTGGCTCGTGTACTTCCTTGAGTACAATGGTCTTCTCGAGAGCTGCCAGGCAGGCTTCCGGGCAGGGCGATCCACAAATGATCAATTAGTTGCACTGGAATTTTACATTAAGGATGCCTTTATACACAGACAGTACTGCATGATTGTATTTTTTGATATCGAGAAAGCTTATGATACGGCATGGCGTTATGGCATTCTTGCAGACCTAAAACCCTATGGTGTGACAGGTAACATGCTTAATACTCATTCAAGTTACCTGTCTGAACGAACATTTCGTGTCAGGTTCGGTTCGGCACTTTCAAATGTTCACGTGCAGAAGAATGGCGTGCCTCAAGGTGGCGTATTGAGCTGCACCTTGTTTATAGTTAAGATGAAGTCTCTCCGAAAGGCACTGCCGTCAACCATATCCTGCTTGATGTATGTAGATGACGTTCAAATATCTTTCAAATCATGTAACATATCCATTTGTGAACGTCAGTTCCAGCTTGGGGTGAATAAACTTTCTCGCTTGGCAGATGAAAATGGATTTAAACTAGGAGTACCTGTGTTGTATTCTCAAAAAGGCGGGGCATCCTGCCCGATCAAGACGTAAAACTCTTTGGTGACTCGATTCCAGTAAAAAGAGAACACAAGTTTTTGTGTGTGGTGTTTGACGAGAAACTCTCATTCATACCCCACATAAAACGACTTAAACAAAAATGCCTAAAAACAATGAATATTCTAAAAGTCCTGTCTCACCAATCGTACGGTGCAGACAAACAACTCCTGCTTCGACTTTATGCCGCGTTGGTAGGGTCACGGTTGGACTACGGAAGCGTTGTGTATGGGTCAGCCACAAAAACAGCGCTGAAAATGCTCTACCCAGTGCTTCCCTTAGGGCTTCGCCTGTCTTGTGGGGCGTTCCGTACCAGTCCTGTCCACAGACTTTATGCAGAGTGCGACAAATGGCGCTTAGCGTACCAGCGAACTTATGTTGACCTCCTATATGCCTCCAAAATCTCATCAATGAATAACCATCCCTTTAAACCGGTTTTTAATGATACGTCCACAACTAAACTCTTTTTAAACCGCCCATCCATTGCTGTTCCTTTCTCGCAGAGAGTGAGGGACGAGGTGACTATTCATGACGTCTCCCTCTTAGACACATTCAAATCATCTCACACTGATCTTGTAGCACCATAGCATCTTTGTCCTGTGGCATGTGACTTGTCTTTCGTACAATACAATAAGAACAGGACACCAAGAAGTGAGATTTTGCAGCATTTCATGCATCTGCAGAATAAATACAGGGCTGCAGAGTTTTTCAGCGATGCATCTAAAACGTCCACTGCGGTGTCTAGTGCTGCGCATGGGCCCAATTTTGAAGCATGTAGAAGAATGAATGTTAATACAAGTATTTTTATGGCAGAGGCATATGGCATATTTCTAGTTGTAAGTCACATAGTTGAACACCATATTCCTACATCCGTCATTTATACAGATTCGTTGAGCGTCGTCCGTGCATTATCATCCGGGAAATCATGAAAAAACCATGTCATTATTCTTGTCTTCAAAACGATTATGGTAGCTTATTCTTCAAACCTTGGGGTGACAGTGTGTTGGGTGCCAGGCCACTCGTGCGTAGGCGGTAATGAAGTGGCGGATAAAATGGCCGCCAATGCTGCACTCCGAAACACAGTCGACATGGCAACACTACCTTACACAGACCTCAAGCCACACATTAGACAACAACTCCGTAAAACTTGGCAAGCAGACTGGAGCGAACAGACCGACAACAAACTACATGTAATAAAACCACACCTGGGACAATACACTACTGACTCACACAACAGGCACATTGAAGTTACCTTAGCTAGGTTACGGATAGGCCATACGCATGTAACGCACTCGCACCTGCTCACGGGATCTCCAAGACCCCTGTGTAGCAGGTGTGGGGAGGGCCTATTCGTAGTCCACATACTCATACAATGCAAGGCACTTGATACAACACGACACAAACACTTCAGACAACTCTACAGACAACATATTCCCCTACACCCATCTCTGTTTCTAGGTGACGATGCCATGGTTTCTGTGAAACGCGTTTTTAAATATTTGTCAGATGTTAAGTTTTTAAACCTCATTTCCTATCATGCGTAATCACATCTGGCCCTATACACCAGCCTTCACCATTATCTTTATTGATCTTACTATGTCCAGTCTACACATTTTATACCTACCTTTTATGGTAATCACTTGTTTTTATTAAATAACTTCTCTGGCGCTCTTTGCCCTCGTCGGCTTGCGCAATTAAACACCAACCATCATCATCTTAAATGGTGTCATTCCATCGTTGGTGCCCCAAAAACTATCCAATTTCCAACCCCTCGAAAGCAGAAAGTTTTCTTCTATAGTAAAAAAACTCGACTGTTGCAATGCTCTTATAAACTTCCAAGCGCTATACTGCCGAGGGTGACCGAAATTCGGTACCTTCGGTACTTCTTTATTATCAGACTTTCTCCTCCCACGTTTCACAAATTACCCGACGCTCTCTTCAATGTCTGGGTGCTGTTTGCAGGTATTTTAGTGAGTTTAACGGGCCTTTTCCTTTCTTAAAGTTGTATTTGCCTCTCTGCTTACCTCTTCTCCATTATGGTTCTGTTGTTTGGAATGAAATTTGCAAGTCAAATAGTGACCGTATCGAAAGGGTTCAAAATAAGTTGCTTTCAAACTTCAAGCACCGTTTCTGTCATATGCCAGGAGACACAAACAGCAGCTTGTCTTCCTTAAAAATATTCCTTCCCTTTGGTGTCGACGACTGTGAGCTGATATCTTTGTTTATAAACTTCTTCATGGTAATATTTTGTGGGACGATGTGGTTGCACTTACCCATGTCAACTTGCCAAATAAACTTCGCAGAAAATTTGTAGCTTTCAGACCAGTTGCTTTAAATAGCCGACGCTCGTCCACCTGCCGAATACAATGTGCATGTAATAAATATTCCGATTTTATTATTATATTTTAGTGCTCTTTTACGTCGTTGTTTATTAAGTTGACAACTGTTGTAGCCTAAGTTTCTTTATGTCATTCTAAATTAATGGGCCCTATTTATTATATCGAAATACTGTTCTTGCTTGTTTGTTTCCACTTTTCCTTGTTTTGTGTTGCTTGAATATCTGTAGGTTTGAGGGTCAGTACTGGTAACACAGAAGTTTTTTTTTCATTTTGGAACTTCCTAGCATTTTCTTAGAAAACCTTCGTTTTATACGTGTACTCCATGCCATGTTCATTGAATATTAGCTTCTATAGTTTTTATTTTTCACGTGTCTTGAACGTTTCGCTGGCCGATTGTCATGGCTTGCAACACTAGGCATTTCTTTTCTTTTTTGACCTTTTGTGTTTTTTTATTTCTGTAACAATTTTTACTTTATTCTTTCTGCCATACATATGGCTTTTGTGTGTTGTCTCGTCTTTAGTGTAGCGTTTTTTTGTTTTGCATGGTGTACCAGCACAACGACCGTAGGCGTGTTCGTGGGCACCGAAAGTAAAAGTTGATTTATTGATTGATTGATTGATTGATTGCTTGAATGATATTATTAGTGGCATTACTGCCTCATGACAGCGCATAGCAAGGATTGCTGCGTTCTGTGCTTGCGTGCGTTTTCTGAAAAGAGACGTTTTCCCGTTGCTCTGCCCACCAAAAACGTGTGCACGCGAAGTGCGCTGTGTGGCCGGACGCGGAGCTACAGCTGCTGAAGTTTGGGGCGCTCCCATTCGAGTGTAATCTCTGCGAAACGGCAGAGGGGGCGGCTAGGCCTAGCCACACCTGGGGCGACATCGGCGTGTCAGTAAGCAGGGAGTGTTCCCCCTGCTCCTTTCGGCGAGGCTTGCCAGCCGTCGTCGAGAAGGCCTCCTTGCTGCCGCCCCGACCGGTTATCCTTGGCGCCGACACTGCCCGGCATCTTGCCCTCCACGTAAAAGCTTTGGAAGGCATTTAGTTTTTAAGTGTCCAAGTGGCCCGGCTGCATGAGGGCAATGACCAGTTTCACCGATAAAACGTGCAGGGTTTGACAGTCTCCGGCAAGAAATTCAGCGGGAACGCGCCCGGCATGCGGTGATCGTCGGTTCCCTGCGTGTCGAAATATGGAGTCTACGAGAAGAGCTCGCTGCGCGACGACTGGTTATGCTGCCGGACCCGCGCAATGCCGTCTCCCTTCAAAACCTGCTTTTTTTAATCGCAGCATCTTGCAGGGCTGGGTCACCAGTCATTCACACGAAACAGACTTTCGCCGCTGCAACTTTTACTCCTGCTTGTGTCGCATCTCCGAAGAATGGTTTCTATCGTCACCAGCCGGGGGTCGAATTACGGGAGCTTGAATCTCATGGCTCCTGCCTGACTTGTGGTGGCACCGGCGGCATCAACGCGGGTTCCGCTACATGAGGGTCTACCGTTGCCGTCACCACTACCGATGATGTTACGGTCAAGGTGCACCAACCCACCGTTTCCTTTAGAACCTCTCACTCATGTGATCTCTGAGTGGTACAACGGCGGAAGCTTTCTTCGTCAGAAAGTTTTCCACTGAGACCACGGAAGCTCTGCACTCTTCTCACTTGCTTCCCAGAAATGCGGCCCCACTTCCCTTCAAGCGCTTAAAGGAGTACTGACGATTAATTTCTCGCTTTGGGTTTTATGCTGTAAAGACTATGTTTTGATGCAGTAATTACAAAAATCGAAGCAAAACCGGTCAGCCGCAAGCATAGAAATATTTACACCGCATTTTTACCAATCTGTCTCAAATTCAGTCGTCATGCGCCAAATGGCCGTTCAAATGCAGGACAGAGGATGTGACGTCACGGTTCTGTGGCCGCAAGAACTGCCGGCGCTAACATCAATGAAACACCTGTTACATCAAGGATGTTGGCCGCATCGTCTGTTACGGTTGCACATGGTCCGCACTCTCCGGCGCAGTCATGTCGTCTGAATCGTCACACTCGGACGAGTCGCTGATACCCGACAGAAAAACAGAACAAATTTATTTGGCCACAGATGAGGCGATTAGGCCGGCGACGTCTTCACCGTCGTCTGCTTTTAATATCGCTGCTGCTCAAACCGGCGCAGACCGTGATAGGAATGGCTTCTAGCCACTCTTGTAACCAGCCTGATTGCGGAAAAGAAGTTCCACATGCAAGAAAGTAGATGTTAGTGTGCTGAAAAAGTGTGCTAGTGATTGTTATCAGCGCTAATTTTAAGAGCGGCGATGCGATATTTGCCGCGATGGTACACCTACGCTGACCGGCATCGGAGGTCTACCGGTCCGACCGGCAATGGCGGCATCGCGGTGGGGGGAGCGGCCGAAAGATGACGTCAACTGCGCGGTAGAATCAAAGCAGGCCACAGCAGACGTCTTGTTCGCCGATCGCTCGAACGGCAATTATGTCCAAAATTAAGTTCAACATGCGAAAAAGCTGATGATAGTGTGGCGAAAAGTTGTGTAACGCATGGTAATTCGCAGTTGTACAGATAGCGGCGATCAAATAATACCCACGATGCTATGCCTAAAGTTTCCAACAACCAAGCTTACCCGAGAAACGCAAGCGTTGCGGGGTTGGTAGAGACGCCTCTCTTCTGAAATTTGCCATGCGGGAGAACGTTGAGTTTTGGTTCCCCTAACTTCTTGGGTACCCCAACGTCGGCTTTCCCTATACTAAAACTGCCTAATTGCATCCACTCTGCTTTTACTGCAGCTCCTCCGTCAACTTCGGGATCTGCAGGTAGCAGCCAAGAAGTGCAACCAGCAAAGTCTGCTCGTTGCCACGGCGAAAGTTCTTGTGGCCACAGCCGCGGGAAAAGAAGGCATCTTGGCATCATCGTCGGCTTGCTCGGACAGGCTTCCACTGAGCAGTACTTCGCATTCCGCGATCTTGCCATAGCTGAACTTTGGCAAGCTCGGCAACGAGAACAGGCCACTCACATAAGACACCGCGCCTATTTCGGCCCTAGTACGAGGGAACCCCATGCACCGGCCACGACTTTAGGAGCGCCAATTCGAACACGCGAAGGGCGCAAAGATTAAAAGCATTGCTCACAGAGGTACACCCACGCCTCCTGCTGACACAAAAACTACCGGAAAAAGCGTAGGCGTCTCGGGTTCCCAAAATGACTATATGACGTCGCCCTGAACCGGCCAGACACATCGGACAATGTGTGGTCACGCCAATAGCGATTTCGTACGCGCTGCCGATTCGGGATAGCTGGAAGCCGTAACAATAAAAATCGATTTTAGATGTGATTCCGGCCTCGGAGCGCAAAAGAATTTTCCGAGGCAACTGTAGCAACTACTGAAACCAATTATATCATTTTTGCGGGGTCAAAATTTGCTGTCAGTACCGTTTTAAACACCAAGAAAAATACCAATTCTGCTTCATGTTGCAGTAAGCGAGGGGTGCTGGAACATAATGCGAGATCCGCGTTTGTGGCCGAAAGCTTGTTTCTTTAAGCCCTTTAGGGGCCCGCTGTGTGACTCCGTGCTGCACCCGTCGGAACGTTCCTCTCTCGCGCAATGATTCGACTCCTCAACGTGTGCTACCAAATTGTAGATGGTGTCAAGACCAAATCTGCCGATTTCTTTCTCTCTGTAGCATCATTCGTGCTTAATATTATTAACACTATAAAAACTTGGCTATCTTCAGAAGTTCCATCTAGCGAATATTTCTCTAATAATTATGGTGTGTTTCGTAGTGACTGTGTAAGCTGTCTTTCGTAGTGACTAGCAAAAAATTCCGGCGGTGTAGCGCTCATTGCTGTGGACAAGCGCTGTCATCCCTGGGACCTGGAAATGTGTAAGGCATCAATGTGGGTAGAAGTGGCCGGAGGAAGCAAAAAAACACCTTAATTTCCGCGTTTTATATGCCGAAACCAAATATATATGCCGAATTTGAGCTCTGTATCACATCGGTGGAGGGTATCGTTAACCCTCCCTATACAGGTAATGTCTAACCTCATGGGACTGTGATGTTCCTGGTGTGAACTGGATGACAGCACCGTTAGCCACAATAATCATTACCCCGCCTTCCCAAGTTTACTTCTTGTTAGGCTTTCTCTCTCAGTGATATATAACAGAGAAATAGGCGTGAAAAAATCTGCGGTAATGCTTTACACCTTTGCTTCTTTAACGTGCCCGAACTAACTATTTCTGTATAGGATGTAGTGATGGTACGACCTGACACTTTTCCCTCTGTCTTTCACATTTGACTGCCGGATGGGTTGCAGCACTGAAGATGTTCCTGCGATTGTGCCACTCCGACGTTAAACCTTGATGTTGGAGATTACATTGCCTTCTATAAAAACCTGTCTTACACTGACTGGTCGGTTCTGATAAAACTTCCTTCTGTTGATGAACAGGTCCATAAAAGTTTCTCAATTATTCAGCAAGGAATGCGCACTTTCATACCTAAAAATTATTGCAAGATATCGAAATTCTGTACTTGTTCTTCACAACTACCAAATGCACTAAAACGTAAATATCCTGCACCTAGGCAAACTTGCGGTGCACAATCTGTAGCGTCGAGACCGGAGTTTTGGTATTACAGGTCTGTGTGTATACAACTGTATGCTGGTAATAGGTCGAATTGCATAGCTGGGATAGAAATCAGCGGTAGGCGTGACCAGAAAAGTTTCTGGCACTACGTTCATTGCCGATCTGTCCGCAATACGGGCTGAACCTTCATCATTTCAGATGACCATCGCAACCTTATTAAAGCTGTTGCGAATGCCTCTGCAGGTATATTCAGCTCGGTGTTCCTAAACGGTGACGTTGACCTCCTAAGTCCTCTCCTGCTTCATCTAATATTTGTGTTCCCAGAATTACTGAGAATGACGTTCGTAAAGCCCTCAAGCGCCTCAAACCTATATTTTCCTGCGGCCCTGACAGCATACGACGTGCTATTTTAAAACCGTTTGGGGAGATTCTAACTCTTATACTAACCGCCATACTTAATATTGAAATTCAATGTGCTACTTGTTCACAAGCCTGGAAGATGGCACGCATGGGCCCTGTCTTTAAAACTGGTGATAAAGGTAATGCCAGTACCTACGGCGTATTTCGCTTCAATGTGGTGTGTTTAAGCTTTTTGAGACTTCCGCACGATATTTTGTCGTCGACTGTTAAAGGAATATAACTTTCTGAATCCCACGGGTTTAGGTCTGTTCGTTCCACAACCACTAACCTTGTTGCAAGCAAACCGTGTCAGAACGGTTCATTGTAGGAAGCAGCTCGATGCTGTGTACTTCGAACTAAGCAGTTCTTTTGATGTCGTCAGTCACCGCTTGTTAATTTCTAAACTCTCCCTCTTGAACAGAGATAACTCATTTCTCGAACTGTGAAAGAGTTACTTGCACGGGTGCTCCTGTTACTTAATATTTTAAGGCCCAGCAGTCTTATCGCTACTGCGCTTCGAGTTGAGAACCACAGGGGTCGGTTCTTGGCTCACTATTGTTCTCTTTGTTTAGAAATGATATTTCTGCCGCTATAAATCACTCATGCTGTTTACTTTAACCGGAGGATATCAGGATCTACGAAGAGATGTCATGTACCAGCTACTGCAAGTATTTGCAGAGACGTCGATGCATTTGGTCACTGGTGCATAGAGAATAATCTTATAGTGAACGCAGCGAAAAGCAGCGTTGTCTTACATGCGTAAATCCAACTGCCTGCCTTCTCAATACTATGTAATGATATTATTTTCCCTCGCATTTCAATAACGAGTGTTCTTGCTGTGCTCTTCTGACAGTCTGCCGATCTCTGCACCGCAGGTTAGATCCATTAAACAAAGAGGTCTCCGCCGCCTGGACAGTGTGTGCCGGATGTCTGAAGAGTTTCGTTATGCAACACCCTTCCTTAAACTGTACTCCACATGTGTCGTCCCTTGCTTGAACAACGTGGCTATTGATACAGTGCTAAAAAGGTTCATGTCCATACTTAGACATCGCTTCTCTGGCGAGTGTCACCGTCTTGATTCAGGATGGCGGTACTCGGGAGTGCTGCCTGACCTCAAGGCTAGGTGTGATATTGCTGACCTATTATTCCTATTTATTTTATTTAATGAGTAAATTAATAGTGCTGATCTTTGTTCTGACCTACATCTAGCACTTCCTCTGAAAAACACGAAAAAATGTCATCCTTTTCACTTTTTTGTATGCGGGGCGCAAGGGCAAACTTGGAAACAGGGTGCAAAGGCAAATGCACACAAAGGCAAACTGCAGAACTTGCCGATGGGGCTCCGGAAGTTGCACGTCACGTCATTTATGCTTGCTTTGGAGTGGATCTTTTCCTGTTTATGAGGGTAAGTTAGAAGATGTTCCAAAGCGCTTCCGTTACTTGTTCAGCGAAAACTTTTGGTACTTGAAAAGCATAGGAGTACAACCAATTTTTTTTCAATGCGAAATTTTTTGCCTCAATTTGCCCAAATACACGTGTCATGGCATAGGCTTTTATGGTATCAAATACGATGGCGGTGGCGCGGGCTCCCTGCAACCCACATAAGTTACCTGCGCAGCCAAAAGGATGCACGCTCGCCAGCAATCTACCGGTCTACCTGTCTTCCGGCCAGCCAAAAGATTCTAGCGGGGGTGCGTGATTGGAGAGAAGGGGCAACCCGTCACGAGCCTCACAGGTAGAGGGGACTCAATGCCGCACCAAGGTGACACGGTCGCATTCTTACAGGACATTGAGTGGCCTGCAGGGACGTTACACATCGCCAGAAGCTTCAGCCGAGGATTCTACAAGAGGGTGAAATGGGGGCGCACCGGTGGAGGTGGAAGCAGCGTCCCATCGGTGGCACCGGGGCGCTGCCCACTGGCCAGAAGGCTACATTTCTGCCTGCCGGAAGACTGCGGCGAGATTGCATTATTTGGAGCGGAGGTGTTCCGTGAGGGGAGTTAAACACAAGGAGGAACCTCGACAGTCCCATGGAGTCATTTTTGAGAGCGCAGATCTTAAGCACCCACTGCACTTCTTTAGCGTAGTCCCTATGTGTTGGCCTCTTTGTAACCAATATAACGAGAAGGCCACCGAAGATAGAGCAAACATGAAAGTGGGGGATGAAAGTATGCCAGAAGTGTGAGGGGGAGGACGGTATGTGGAAGACGTGCGAGACATGCTCCTTGGGGAGGCGCTACGAGATACCGCCAGAGTATAGCTCGAGCCGTTGTGCATTCGCTGATAACGCGATCACGTCCTCTGACGCATTGGGTCTAAGTTGTCACCGAGAAGACGGCAGTTCCTGCTTCGCTCAACCTTCACATGAGGGGGTGCCGTATTTGTCAGTCAATTTTTTTGTTTATGAACCTACGTGTTTATGACCCCAGCATAAATAAAACAGGTTGATATAAATGACCTAAACAAAATAAATAAAAAACTTGCGGTCATAAAGAGTATTTTTTTACATTCACGCACCTAAGCTGCCTCAAGTGTCTCTGTGAGCCTTTGATAATGCTTCAGGTAATGTTGTAATCATTGACCTTCCATAGAAGTCTTTTTGAGTTGTTTCTGCAGTAAAGAAAGTCTGCAAAACTTCCTGTAAACAGTTCAACTCTTTCCTTTGTGTCTGCAAGCACTGAAAAAGCTCTAGCTATCGCGTCACGGAGTGGCACTGCGTCCTTTTGCTCGTCGCAGCAGATAGGACTTCCGTTTGTGAATTGCTTCTGTGGCTTTGTTGAGCAGCTGCGCTCTTTAGGATTCAGCTTGATCCGGTGGCGTTAAGAGAAAAATACCTAGAACAATACCTGCACCGCCTCTAAATGGTCCATGACCGCCGATATGATGTAATAGCTGTGAAGCCGGCTATCGCCCATGCTCGAGTGTGAGCACAACGGCAATATGCGTATGCGCACCATTTTTGTAGCATTTTAAAGGTGACACCGTTTTTCGGGGCTACTAAGATGCAAATACAATTTTTCGAGGCTTGGACGTCAGAGGCAAGGCTGAAGAAACAGTGCAGCGAAGGGTCGACCTAGGTTCTTCCCCGCCTGGGATCTGCTGTCAGTGTTGGGGACCCACTGGAACGACCTTGGAATATTTGGGTAGACTTGGTATCACCCCTCAACACTTAGCCGATCCTTGCAAATCCTAGGCAAAATTAGCAAAACGGGAAGGAGGAAGGTTGACCATCAGCTCCGCTGTTTCTCCAGCCTTGTGCCCCTTGTGCATTCTGCACTTTTTTACAGCTGAGCTGTTATTGCTTGCTGTAATGTGTGGAGCGTCATCAGAACACCCAGGGTCATAGTTGGTCCGGCCGCATACCGAAGCACGTGAAAATCCGGCATCGTGGAGGGCTGGGCGTGGCTCTCAGAAAAAAATGCCAGGAAAACAGTTCACGCGCGTGCACGCCTCAAGGGGGCAGCACAAGACAGCTCACCCTACCGACGCCCATTTGGCGAAGCCGGTTGCAACCACTTCTATCCCGTGCTGGCTGTGTTCCTCTACCGAAACAATGAGAAAGCGTGAGAACAAAACAGTCCTGAGGCGCTAATCACGCATGAGGCCGACAAGAATATAGATGCATAGGATGAAGACAACTTCTACCATAGTGTAAAAATACTTTGGAACATGTAATAAACAATTACGAACCTAATGCAATGCATGATGGTGTGTCCCCAAGTTTTGACATAGAAAGAAATCCTCCAGCTTCGAAATGGTTCAAGCCTTGTGCGACTTATACTGTGCAGGCATCTTCAAGTTTTTCAAGCGGCAATCGAACGCGTTTATTGCTGCACCTGAAGCAAATCCGGCCAAAAGCTGCACCACCACTACAATGACGTAACTCTGGTGGTCGAAGAACGGAAGGAGAGAAAAATCGTTTGAGCAAGTTTCCGAGTTACTTGATGGCCATAGAGCAGTACTCAATGGCGGGTTGCTTTGGGGCCCTGTAGTATAAGTATTTTGTCTGGTGCTTGATTACGTTCTAGAAGCATTTAGGATTTAAAAAAATGTATAAAAAATGGTTTCGGGTAACTTTGAATCTTCGAAATGAGAACTTCTGCTAACGAAACATAAAATACGAATTTGTTCGTACACCGACGTTAAAAGAAATGAAAACGCAGGACTGAAATATCAAAACAAAAAACGCTCCGGCTTTTTTCTCCGAACCTGTTTGAACCAATATGAAACGGTTTGAACCGGTTCATACCGGAACCGAATGGTGCTCCGCACCCGTACCCGGAATTGAACCCAAAAGGCTTGAACTCAAACCCGAACCAAACTCGAAGAAAGTCTGGTTCGATGCCCTGCAACGGACATCGGGGATCCTTCGAGGTTGGCGGCGATTACTTTGCCCAGCCCTGACACATTGTATTTCAGCAGGCGGCGACCTGGGATGCGGCTCCCCTGAATCCCTAGATTATACTTTCCCCTTCTTCGGACCCAACCATTACGACACTTTTGGCGGCAGTCAGCCACTTCGACTGGAAACCTTGATGCATCCGAAAGCTACCACATCGCGGGACCGTCTTCAGTCTGCGGTGATTAGGTTGCCCAGCCCTTACGCATTGTATTTCAACGGGTAGGATGTCTTTTCCGTTACTCCGTTTCTTAATTTCTACTTGCCGCCGACTTATCGTACCCTGCACTTGCCATGTGTACAATGTCTGACGGCATACATAAATTCATTGCTTGCCATGAATAAGTGCCGCATCATGGCAAATTTATGCTGTGTTCAAACTGCACATTAGGTTACCATTTGGGTCAAACATTTTCTGCAATTCCGCCTAGCACCTTTACCACAGTGGGCCAGTCAAACGGGACGGTTGGGTTTGTAACACGTGCAGAGCAGGAAAAAACGCGCAGGCGACCCCGCCACTCAAATGGATGGTGCCAAGGCTGACGAATGTGCTGATGAAAGTACAGGCCTAAATACGCCTGTGGTCTTGAAATGTCACGAATTCAAAAAGGGTATGCAACGTCCAGCTGATAAAATTGACCAGTTGCTTTCCTTGAAACCCGCGGTCGCCAAACAGTGCACGAACTGGAGGCATCGGTGTACTTTTGGGGAACTCAGTATGATTCAATTCGAGATGAAATAAAAACTCCCAAAAGGGTAGCTACTGCTATAGATGCACCGATAACTGCCATCCAAACAACAATGACAGCTCAGGCTGAACAGCTAGAGCGGACAGTATGAAGTAAATAAGAGCGAGAAATATAGCCCTAACATAAACATGTAAATTCATGGTCTCCCAAAAAAAGGAAACGAAAACCTATCCGAGGTGCTGAGTGAAAATGCTGAAGAACTGGCCTTCCACAAGTTCTTCATATAGAATGTTTATTCGATCCATCGCCTTTTGTGCAAATGTGGCTCTGTTCCGAAGATACTTATCCGCTTCACGTCCCTAGCCTCCAGAGACAATTTTTTCACGCCCGAGGCAGGCTTCGAAATCAGTTCGATTCCGGTTCGCTTGAGAAAATATTTTTTACGAGAATCTGACGAGAATAAATTATTGCCCTTCCACCCTGTGAAATTGGATGACCTGTAAAACTGCACGCCCTCCGCTGAGTGCACGAAAGAAATCCCTTCTGTTTTTAATTTACTAGTGAGTATACTTCCTGCCAATTAGCTCAACGAAGTTAGGAAAGTCTTCATCTTTATGCTATTTTACAAGCATATAGCTGTCTCTTTCTCTTACGCGTTGAAGGCGTATTAATATTTTTGTAAAACGCCAACCGAATGCATTGCGGGGGCGTGATACACAAAAGTTCGCTTTTTGACAGCCATCTTTAAACTTCACGCCAACACAACGAACATACGATAAATAAGGGCATCACACCTTTAGCTGCACGTGCCCCCCTCTCCCCAAGCCTAACCCGTGCACGCATAAACCGGCAAGCAGTCACGAGCGGGTGCTTAAAATAAAAAGGCACTTTCCAGCATGTCGCTCTCAACCCCCTTTAAGCTCAACATCTGATATTGTTCCACGTCGTTGTTCCATGCGGCCCAGATGCTGTTCATTCAGGAGGGATTCGGAGCTACTCAACCACCTGGAACTTGAGGCGGCAACGGCGGTGTCAGCGGCTTTTCGTTGTTTTCTCACCCACTAACGCTTCTGTTCGGGTGGACGCTTTTTCAGTTTACTCTCCTCTTCCTCCAAGCGAACGACAAGCGTCCGTCGCATAGCGAAGGCCGCTAGATTTATTCTAGTGGACACGCACGTGGGTGTCCCTTACACTGCCCAGTCGTAGGCATCTTATTTTCTGTGCAAAGCACCAACCCAGACCCAAACTGTTCAGTTGCGGAGGACAGATGACAGGGCGCATTAAGCCATAAGACTACCACGTTTATGTCTCCCACCACCACAACGGGGAGGTCATCGGTAATGGCATTAAGCCCTGCTTCGCATGCCTGCGCCTCCCTCCAAGCCAAACCGTTACGCACCTATACCGGAAACCCCTGATATGCGCATAATTAAGCGTGAAGTACACCACTGCGTGAAGTACACTGCCGCTTGAAAGCAACGGGGCAAGTTGCTTTGAAGCGGCCGTGTCAAGCAGCCAGTGGGCGAGGGAAATTTGCGGTGGCAACAATAGAGTTTTTGAGTAATTTTTGTAGAGAGGAAACTGCACCTGGAAATCCATGTCGCCGGGGGATCGATGGGAAGACCACAGCTTCTGGCCTGGGCTTGCCATAAATATTCGATTCTTAAGCGGTGTGTTTAGATTTACCTTCTTCACTATACATTAACACGTCTATGAACTACGAGGTAGTCAATACGCTTGCTGGTCTGTGGTAGCCTTGAGCCGTGGCAACTGCGTGCTTTGTGAAAGAGCACGCAGTGCGCAATCGTAACAAACTTTGGCCATGCCGGAGTCGAAGGAACGTATGAGTGAGCGGGTAAAACCTAATGTACTTCAATGAAGACCAGATACACTAGAAGTGGGCGCCCGCGGCCGTCCATATCATGCCTTGGTTGACGACTGTTTGACGCCACGGTTACTTTTTAGATGCGACGCATCTCTTTATCTTGCCTTGTCCCGCGTTGTTGTCGCGGCGTAGTCCGCATCCTCAGCACGGCAGCTGTGCGCTGCGCCGCTGTCACCTCAGCGCCATCTGTGCGTCAGCGCGGTCAGCTCGCTCCCGTCGCCGTGCCAGCTGTGCGTTAGCGCGCAGCTTGCGCTCGGTTAACAGATGCGCATGCGCTGCTATGCGCTGTTCTCTTTCATTCCGCTGCATATAAGCGCGGTAAGTGCGCCGCTCCACTCAGTCGTTCCGCCACCGGCGCTCCGATGACATCGTCCGATGATTTGAATAACGCAACGGCAACACCCGATGCGTCGCATCTACCTCATGGTTCCCCTCGCGGGAAGATGGTATTTGTTGAACAGTAGCTGGCGGTCGGTACACCGGTTCGCCATGAAAGCGACGTTTACATAAAAACGCTCAAAAACATTTTCAAGCTCTTCAAGCATCTTATTTCCAATAATGGTGAAATAAATAACATAAGAGTGTCTAAGAAGTTTCCCACAAAATATTGACATTGTTGTTAGCTACGAGCTTGGTAAGCAGAATAGTAGGAACAGCCGTTCCGGCAAAAATTCGCTTTACTTCCTTTTAGATGCAAGGCATGTCTTAGTCGACCCTCCGTCGTCCGCCGTCTGCACCTTTCCTCCTCTCCACAGCAGCTGTGATAACACCGCTCTATCTCCCCTCCTCCTTTCCACACCACCTGTGCCTTAGCCCTCGCTGCTCATCTCTCCCCTCTGCACACCAGCTGTCCAATCACGTGCATGCGCGCTGCTCCTCCTCTCCACTCCCTCTGCTCTGCAAATAAACCCATCCGCGCTCCGCTCAGTTGCTTCGTCGGTACTGCGCCGTCCGATGACTGCAAATGGAAGCCAACGATTCCGTCAGCGAACTGGCTGGCGCACCTTCAACTAGCGACAGCCAGCACACTGTCAGAACCACGAGCACTTCCGAAGACAAGGCTGCACAGAGGAGAGCTCGTGACGCCGAATGTAATAGCAAGCATCGATCAGCGGATTCCTCGCTTAGAGAACGAGAAGCCGCTTTGAAACACCAGCGGCGAGTAGCTGATCCAGAAGGCGTTCGGCAACGTGACAACGCTTCGAAAAGCCAGCGTCGAACAGCGGATTCCTTGCTTCGAGAACGAGAAGCCGCAAAACGGTCCCCACTACTCGATAAGTAAAGAAATTTAATACGCTACTACAGGTGTCTTTACTCTAACAACCAATTAACACGCTACTACTCCACGGCTTTGCATCCCCTCACGGTTTCCACTTGGGAAGATGGTGTAATGTTTTTCGTTAGCTTTAAAGTACCTCGTTTTATGTTCCACTTTTATGATAACTTAACATACTTTGTGTTTTGGCAGTAGCCTTTTGGAACATACGGCTACTACAACGTTTCGGTCCAGTCCAATGATGAAACTAAGGCAAGCGCATGACGTAATGGCGGGCCACGACGACAAAGACGGCGTTGATGTGAGCCGAATAGGCGCTAGCGTATATAGTAGTTTCACTCTAGCGTATATAGTAAGAAACTCTATGGGGGCCACAGCCGCGGCTACTCTCGGCGGTGGCGGCGGTGGCAGCGGTTTAGGGCGTTGTTAAACCAGATCGCGCTGCTGCTGATTCACGGCAGCCATCCAATAACGACGCTACGTCCGCTGTTCAACCGCTGCGTAACTTGTGAAAGAGGCATCGATGGTTGTGAGGGCAATAAGCTTTGTGATAACCAATGCGAAATAGGGGCGCCGGTGTCGAGGAGGAGCCCCGGAGCAGCGCCGAGAAATTCGCCTTCACCAGAATGAAAACATGGGGGTAGGGTTGGAGGGTAAAACAGGGACCTGTATTGGCACGAGATAGGATATCATGGCTATCGCCCGACTGCTGTCGGCACTGCTGGCATCGATGCGGGTTCGGCTGCACGAGGATCTGCCGTTGCCGTTACCACCACCGGTGATGTTACGGACAGGCTGTACCAACCCACCACTTCCTTTGGACCGTTTGACTCCAGCGAACCCTCGTAGGTGCAACGGCGGAAGCTGCCGAAGGGTTTCTTCGTCAAAAAGCTTTCGCCTGAAACCACGGAAGCTCAGCTCTCCTCATACTTGTCTGCCATAACTGAAACCCCCTGACCTGCAAGCTATTAAAAACGAAGTGTGATACCTATTCCTCCTTTCATGTTTCAATAAGCGATGAGTGCTGTAACCTACTGCTAGATACTGGTCTGCGGCCGAAAGCTTTTCTTTTTAAGCCCATTATTGGCACTGCGTGAGTTTATGCGCCTCTCGTCTGGAATTTCCTTTCCCGCGGAAAGATTCGACACCTCAATGTGTACTAGCAAAATGTACGTTGTCTCAGGGCCAAACCTGTTAAATTCTTACGCTTATTAGCATTGTCCACATTTAATGTATTATCCCTACTGAAACTTTGTTTTCTTCAGCAATTCAATCTTATGAATATTTTGCTTATAATTATGCGCTCTTACGTAGTGACCATGAAAGCTCCACGTCCAGGAATTGCGGGGCTGGAGTGCTCATTGCTGATTAGAAGTCGTTCAATTGCCATCGTCGCTCGGGCCTTGAAACGCCTAAGAAATCAGTGTTTGTAGAAGTTGTCGGTCCAGGGCAAAAACAACATGGTCATTTTGATTTTTATATGCCGCCATTTGTTAATATGCCGAATTTCAGCGCTGTCTCATATCGGTGGAGGATATCGTCAACGCTTAGACGTTCAGTAAAGACGCGTGACTAATCTTTTGTCCAGGTCAAACACGTGCGTGGGCATATCTTGTTTCGATCCTCTTTCAACCCCGTTGCCACGGGGGAGGGGAAAATTACCTTGTTATTTATTTTTTATTTATTATTTATTTTTTTTTTCTCTGTGTTTGGTTCTTCTCTCTCTCTCTCTTTTTCCCATGTTCGTACTACGTGACTGTGTGTTCTTATTATCCTTTTTATAATTTATTTTCCCGCTCTCTCTCCATTCTTTTTCTACCCACCAACCATGAACCATTTGTACAAAGTCTCCTCCTCTTACCTTGCCCTCGCCCTTGCTACATTTTCTGCATATATATAACTCTGAAACGAAGTTATTTTGTACTCTGAAGAAAGGGAGTCCTCTCCCGGAAACGGCAGTAAACTGTTTTCTATTTTCTATGTCTTTCTCGTTTGTCTCTGTCTCTACTAACCTTATTATTTTCGCGCTCTGTGTGAGTTTTTACTTTTGCAGACTATATATATTTATATATATATATATATATATATATATATATATATATATATATATATATATATATATATATATATATATATATACTGATCTTCTGACGAAGGCCGGTCCCTCGGCCGAAACGTTATTAAATCTGTTCTCTTTTTTTACCGTGGTCGAAACCATTTTTTTGTATATGTATATATATATATATATATATATATATATATATATATATATATATATATATATATATATATATAACCTAGATAAACGCTCCTACGCAAATCAACGCTTGCGCTAATCAACACGGTGGGTGCCATCACCCACGGCAGTGGGAACCACGGCCAATGTAAGAAATAGCCAATAGTGACCGAAATGCATTTACGTATTGTGCTAACGCTGTTCGTCACAACGGCGGTCTCCCCAGGGAGTCTCCTGCGCTCCTTCACCGTCGCCTAAAGTGAGATGGAGGAGGCGCGCCAGGATCGCTGTTTAAGGCTAGAGCAGGTTGCCTGCGAACTAAGAGTTTTGTGGGGAAGTATTCGCAAAATGATGGGATATGCGTGGTCTGCGGGAAAGAAAGAGAAGCTATGCGGCACATAGTGTTTGAATGTGAGAATATCCATCCAAATCTACATGAAGGGAGTATTCGGCTTCCAGAAGCCCTAGGATTTAAGGGTATTGCAGAGGAAGTTAACTTCAAGGCTGTCGAGGAGACGAAAAGATGAGAATGCTGGTGGACGAAACGCAGAGAGGGGAATAGTGCTTAGGACAGTTACCACCTGTAACAGGAAAAAAAAGTATTTTGTGCCTAATAAGCTTTTTGTGCCTGCCCTAAGCAGCGCTAGTAATATACCAAAAATGTAAAACATGAGTAAATTATTCCATTTTAGTAATATGACATGTCATCACCCCGCAACAAAGGGGAAACCAAAAGAAATCATCCATCATCATCATTTGCCTTCGCCCCACCAAGGTGGACGACGCCGCTAGCGCCTCCTGGCCCGGTCGGTGTTTGGCCCCCAAAAACGTGCACATATTGCGGAATCTGTTTCATTTTGTTTTTTTATTAAAATGTGCGGTTGGGTATTTGGTGCATACTGAATGGCAGGCTTAGAAGAAAGAAGGCGAGGACGGTGGCCGACCAGACGAGTCTCGTCTGCCACCATCCTTGTCTTCTTTTTGCTAAGCGTCCAATTCCTTTTGTTTTTGTTGGTTTTTTGTGCACTAGCACAAAATCTCTCCGGCTGTTCCCGAACACGCTAATAAGCATTGATTGATTGATTGATTGATTGAATGTTGGAATGTATAGGTGACAACCATGTCTAAACTATCAGCTACACTGAAAGAGGAGGTTAAGACTTCCCCGTACAATTGGTACGGGTAAGGCATTTTAAAACGATACATTTTTCAGTGGGGCGGATGCCGTTTCTTCAAACAACAAACGCTATTACCCTTAGGCCTTTTGGTCCACGTAAAAGCTCTCATAAGATCCTTGGGCATATGAGCGTTCGTGAAATAGGGTTTTCATTGTATGAAAACGGGTACAGGAAAATCCAAAAAAGGTACGGTGTTGGATAAGACCATACACGCCTTAACAAAGAAGAAAAGGTAGAATAGTGTACCTTTAAATCATAAATCATGTATCTACATATATTTAAACTGTCCTTTGACGCGTTTACTTAGTACGTGAAAAATCGTTGCGTGGGTTCGTCCTCCGTTTACCATTTTTGTTTTTGAATGTTTCACTGACCATTAGAAGTACTTTGAGCTCTCTACTTTTTTAGTAAGGGATGCTAATTTTTTCGCCTGCATTGCAGTGCAAGCGGGCCACTTTTACTGACAATCCTGAAACCATTTTTAAGTTTAAAAGCGGAAAAAACTACCCAAGGAGTAGAATTACTAGCTCATATCGAGATTGGGAGCTTGAGTGCAAAGAGTAGAAAGAATGCAAAAAAATCTTGGCGTGCAATATAGCATCTATTATTTTGGTAATGTTGACAAATGCCTGTGGCAGGAGAATGGTATACACGGGTCCCCTCGGGCGACAAAAAAATGACTGCTGCTCGGCTCTCTCGCAAATAAATAAATAGTGCTACTTGCTAGGTGCTCGGAATGACCATTCATGAAAAATATTTCTGCTTGAAACGTTTCTGTTGCCTAGAGGCCCACATGAAGAGCAGCATCTACCGGCGTCTAATAAAAAACGTTAGCCAACATTGGCAAGTTCCTGATTATGCTAGGAGCTGGGAGATGAAGCCAGTTACAAGCTGTTGCAAAAGGTTATCGAACAGCTTGTAAGCTGTGAGATGGGTTCAAAAGACGCCGCTTTAACCTAATGTACTGAGGTAATTGGTGAGGTACTCAACGCCGACGATTTTGAACACGTTTATTCTGAGGATTTAGAATACTAGTTAAGCAGATGCCACGACCTGAGCTGGTGTCTACCCGGAGAAACTTCGGGGGGGTGGAAAGATGGAGGTTCCTAGGGTAAAAAAGAAAGCACCCTTTTTATAGGCTTTGACGAAGCAGCCCATCTCGACACTCTTTCTCGCGTTGGCAGGCGCATGTGAACATTGCGAGGCCCCACGGGGTAGCTTCGGGTTCCAACTTTGTTTTTACACCACATTACTGGCCGGGGTTTAGAAAATCCTTCCTGGCGACTACTCCAAACCACGCGGGCTTTGTCAACAGAGAGATTATAAACCTCAAAAACTAAACCTACTCCACCCACTGTGAAGTCTGCTGATACAGCGGAGCTGTGGTTGTCGTTACGAAGATTCAGTTGGGCTTCATCTTTTTTGGAATTACTTTGTCAAGTCACCTGCGCTGTCGGTAATCTCCTCCACTTGATTTGGAAGCTATGGATTGGTTTTCATTCGCTGTCGCTTAGTTTCCGCTGATTTCTTCCTTAGTTGTATATTTTCTTGCATTCGCAGTAGTTTTAGTGCTGCTGGTTTTTTTCCCACTCTCTGGGTTAGCTGCTCATCGCTGTCGTTGCGCTGCCCATTCCTTCGCATGCAATGCCGAGTATGCCCACCGACGACGCCGACGTTATCGGACGAGCAAGCTTTGGCGTTGTATTCGGGCTGCATCCAAGGTGGGAAATGATGCGGGGGAGTCCGCCCCTTCGTGGCATCTGCGCCACCTGTGGGTTGTTCTGGGGACCACTTCTTGCGCGGCCGAGAAATCTGCTCTAGAGAGAGCGTGACACTGCAGCACAACATAACTTTTCTGGTGTTGATATACCAAACAAGGTGTTCCAGGTGGCTAGGTTAGTGTATCTGGCTTGATGACGACAATTATAAAAAGGTCATCAATGCGTCCTCTGTGCGTTTCAACGCACCCAGGCCATCAGGCCGAATATCTCCGCATAACAAATAAATCTCTATATGTTGTGGTCTCACAGACATGTCCAAGAAAATAAACTCAAAACTGGCCGTTTACAAAGCTCCGGTGTGCCTGCTGCCATATTCCCGATGATTTGCATCAGACCAGGATGCGCCTACCGCTACGAGTACATAAATGTCTGTACAATGAAGGCATGGACGAGACCGCAGTCGACGACCATCCGGAACCAACAAGGGGAAGCTCACGAAGCCAGACCACACTTTTCTTTGCTGGAAAACGCGTATTTAGCCAAAGCTCACATATTTTGCTTTCTAGTACGTCGTTTGCCGCTCTAACACTAGATTTTTTCGATGTATTTTGATTACTATAAGCAGTGAATGTTGAAGTGAACTCATGCTTGTTCAAGTAAATACTGTAAAGCTTCAGAAGAAGTGCAAGCAATTTTAATAACGCTGATACTCACAAATCGGGCATGTGTGAATCCAGGTAATGGGGTTCCCACAATACAAATTCCACTTTTGTTATATGTGGATGAGATAAAGCTATACCGCAACTTCGAGTACTCGCGTTAAGAGGTTTAGGCGCCACATGCCCAATGACCTTGTTCATTTATTTAGCTCTCATTCCTTATTATGGGAGCTTAAGCTGTGTCGTAACATGGGGATGTGCCTTGATGAGGGTGTCGACGATATAGAAAAGAAACATGTTTTCTTATTTCACACCGAAAGTTCAAGAAGGGGAGAGACCCGCTTCAGTTACCAACGGATGTTAGCTATGGCGTGAAAATTAGTTCGTTTTTATTTTCCGAATGCAAGAGCAAAGAGTAAATGGGCCTCTCTCTTCACATGCAATATTCTGATATGGTTTTCACTATCTCTCATATCCTTGCTCCCATTTGAGATGCTCGGTGCTTTCGACAGATCTTTCATAGAGACAAAACGAAACTATTGCGTTTCTGTAATTCAAAAGGATTATGCGTGCAGGCGGCTATATTAGTTCAATAACAGCGTTACTCTATGCCTGCGATGCGAAAATACAAGTAACCTATATGA
Organism: Haemaphysalis longicornis; assembly: GCF_048455015.1. NCBI lineage: Eukaryota > Metazoa > Arthropoda > Arachnida > Ixodida > Ixodidae > Haemaphysalis > Haemaphysalis longicornis. The sequence continues at coordinate 87,693,589 of NW_027526233.1, forward strand.
CGCCGCAAGACTACTGGGTCGACACACATCATCATATTTATCCTTATCATATTCATCATCATCGTATTCGTCGTCATCGTCATCATCATCGTAATCACCATCATCATCTTCTTTTTTTTATTCTTCAGCCTGTCTGCGCCCAACGCAGGGCAAAGGCATCTCGCATTATTCTCCAAATATACCGGTTGTGTTTTATCAGCGACCAATTATTTTCCGCAAACTTGTTGATGTCAACCGCCCATCTGGCTTTCTGCCGCCCACTTCCACGCGTGCTTTTTCTAATGATCCACTCTGTTTCTCTTAATGATCACCGGTTATCGTGCCTTCGCATTACATCCGCCATCCACATCCAGTTTTTCTTCCTAATTTTTATTATATGTCCTTAACATGTCTTCTCTACCTGATCCACTCCGCTCTTCTTGTCTTTTAATATTACACCTATCCCCTCCCTTCCGTTGCCCGCTACGTCATCGTCAATTTTAGTTGAACCATTTTAGTGAGCTTCCAAGCCTCCAAGCAGCCACTATCATGCGCAAGTATGGGGTGACCGGAGGCCAAGGTGTAACTACAACGCCCGCAATGTCACCGCTGTGCCGTAGTCACCAGCGTACTGGAAGAACTTTTCTTGGAATCTGGCAGGCTACAAGCTCTTATGACATGGTAACAACGTCAAAACGTGCCACATGTAGCCCACAGGCATCCCGAAAACTCTCATCATCACCCGATGCAATTTTTCGTAGTGCTTATGCATGCTGCTCGTTATTTTCTAACATCACCAAGAGCCTTGAGGGTGCTGTAGATGATGTGAGGTGTGGTTTGTGCTTTATCTTTGCGTACATCGATTATCTTTTAATTGGAACGTCTTCTCTATCCAAGCCGTAGCTGCACTTTCAAGCCTTTGTCTCCCAAGACTATAATTAGGTTTTTACGATTTTGGGCTGGCACAGCATCAAGTTTCTAGGGCACCACTTTACTAAATAGGCTTAGGAGCTTTTGTAACAAAGGCATAAGTAAATCATGGCTTCCCCGAACTCAACTAAATCAAGAAGATGTAACAACTCAGCGTCTGCGGAACGTCTGCTGATGGTGTATTTCTAATTGCGCCTGGGTGATTCAGCGTTTGGCTTACCTGCTGGTGAAAGGGCCTTCTGATCCCCTCGAATGAAGCTAGCCAACATGGCCCGTTATTTTGGCGGAAAAAAGGCGCTCACAGACACGGCAATTACATTACATACCGCCACTGAGGTTCAGCCCCGGTTGATCCCCACGCATCAAGTGGGCCGGTCGGCGCTCTTCAAAGTTCTTATCCGAAGGACAACCCCTGGCTTTCTTATTCTCAGCAGCAAATTTTCTACAATGAGGTACATACGTTTGGGGGTGAATTTCTGGCAGTCCTACTAGGCCATCACACACTTCCTTCATTTCCTCGAACCTAGGTCCTTCTATGTCCTCAGCCAACAAAGGTATCTGACGTTTGCCTTCTAGCTCAACCAGACATGGTACTCGACGCGTGATATGGGACACCTCTTTAAGTAGAGTTCCAATACCCAGAGAGTCTCTGGGAATTGGCACACTATGAACGCGAAGGAAACAACACTTCGACGGGAGCCCTGCCTGCGTTCTCGTGCCTCTTCGTTCCAGTTTCATGCGTTTTAAAGTAATTTGAAAGTAATTTCATTACTTTTGAAAAGTAATAGTAATGTAATGTCATTACTTTCAGCCACCTGTAAGTTCTAATGATTTTATTTACATTTTAGAGAATTTTAAGAAATTATTAAGTAATGTAATGTAATTGCTTTTTAAAAGTAATGTTGGCATCTCTGGCTCAGATGGGACACCTTTTTTTTATGTTTGAGTTCCGTAAATCTCTTTGGCGTCAGTGGTCGCAAGTACCTTGCTGCTGATGGACCGCCCGCGTTCTGCCCTATTTAGTTTTCCCCAAATCGATTTTGAAAGCGAATGGTTTGGTAGTGGGACCAGTGACCTCCTGTATAACAATATGATTTTCCCCAACTACTGGTTGGGTTTTTGAAAAGCTGCGATAAGATCTCTGGCTTCACGGTGCGTGCGCAAAACCGGGCTTCGATGGTGACAGAATGGTTGTTTGTAAATCACGGAAAGGGAACCGCTACAGATGATACAATACACACTTGGACTATAAATAAGGCCTAAACTAGCATAACTTTATCTCATAAACCATGTGTCGGCATACATTAAGGTAATTCGCCGATTTCTTGTGCGAAAACTATTTTCATGGTTTCCTTCATGGTTTGCGTTTTCAGTTTTTTAAGGTCTGACGATCGATTGGACGCGCGTGGTGCAAATGTTGGACGCACTTTAAGCGAAGGTTTTGACTATCGGCTGACGCCGTTGTGAGTTCAGAAAGCTTTCGCACTTCCCTCAACTTTCTTTATGAAGTGTAGTAAAGTTTTTAAAGAGGTTGCCACCGCGTTGCAAAACACTGTGAGATCAAGTACACCGTACCACGTCATCGACACTGACTTTAGCTGATGTTATGTTACTGTACACCTAAGGTATAATCACTAACGAAACGCTCACTGGTGCATTTCAATCCCTCCTTTATCTCTTTTTTGTCGCCCCGCTTTCAAAGGTCTGCGATCAGCGCTGTTCAACATTTTTCACACTATGGCAGTACGCCATATTGACACCACCTCCTACAATTCATTAGCAAAAGGGGTAACGCAACTTGTGCGCAGACAATTACTTTCAACCCTCACACACCTACAAGCTTCGAGAGAGATCGCTTGTCTGTTTGCCCTTTTGGCATTAGGCTGACGCTGGGCTTTCAAATCTGGTCTCAGTTCCACAGCAGCATAACTGGCGTGCGGTTGCTCAGTTCTTTCAGATGACGTCCTCGCACCTTCACCCACCGATTGGCCTTCCGACCCTCTATGCTACATGGGTTGCCTTGAGAAGCTTCCACAGGTGATTCCGCGAGAGGGACGTTTTCGTGTATTTATCTTCAATAATAACAAAAATCACGCACCGTATGATTTCAATATACTCCGTATATACGGAAGTGATACGGACAATGATTTCGCGTTTCTAGTGATCATACGAACTTAAAACAACCGTCAACTCTTTCAACAGGCATGCACTGTTTTATTTGCATGTGCTTCTCAAAAATATGTTTTGTTTTCTGGCGGCTTTGTGTCACGCTAATAATAACTCCGCATTCCCAGAATTATGTATATACGGAAAGTTTCAGGAGGGATGCGGCATATTGTGCCACCTGTTCCAGCAAAAAACCTAATTCGGAGCCAAAACAGACTCCGGCGATAAGGAGAAGCTCTAACCTACTAGAGCGCGTGGTCAACCATGCCGAAGACGACTAACACGGCGGATCCTTCGCGCTCATGAATACCTCAAACGTGACGGGAGCCAATCCCGTTCTGCTAGGTAACTTGCGCTCATACTGGCGATACCGTTTCTAGCCTTCCCTTTACCGTATCTGGTTGTGTCTGGGCAGGCTGTGACAATCGGTATTCTGAATTTTAACGCGTGGCTGGCGAAACGTTGGCGCGGCTTCTCCGTCATTTTGGTATCAAAAGCCAGATCAAGACTTCACCCTAAAAAAATAGACTATTTTCACTTTCCTCACTATTATCCGGTGGGCTGCACAACTGGTTTGTTTCAACGAATGCTTCGTGGTTCAAAGCCCTGTTCACTTTTCACGAGGACAAGAATATTTTAAAGCTGATATAGGATGTTTTTTCACTACACCGAATGTATTTTACATTAGTTCAAATTTCGGTGAAGTTAAAAGAGGCTATATTTTATCTCCAGTTTCGCGTGAAACACTGGTCGAGTATTAATGAAGATGATGATGGTTGGATTTTTAGGGCGCAACGCCAACTGGGGCAGAAAGCACCAAATGAGTGCTTATGTGTGAGGAGCAAAGTATAAAACACTAAAATTGCTCCATAAGAGCGAAAGATCAGTTGAAGACAATGGTAGTGGCTTGGGTGTAGGGCCAGTGTTTATTATGCTTAGTCAAAAATGAGGCTTAAAAACTAACTTTTTGATAAATTTTTAAAAACACTTTTAACGGAAACCATAACATCGTTACCAAAAAACAACGACTGGGTGGAGTGAAATGTGTTGTCTGTAGAGTTGGGGAAAGTGTTTTTGTCATGTTGGGTCGAGTTCGTTGCATTGAATAAGTATGTGTATCATGTGTCAGGGACACACCCTGAGAGGGGACGCACCAAAACCCCCGAAAAAGGAGACAAAAGAACAAAGAAACGTCAATTTGAACTGCGCGCCAGGAGCGCAATCAATTAGAGGGCGCCAGCGTCTAAGCACCGACGTATCATGGTAAAAAATAGCAGCGCACTGGTCATCCAGTCAGAGGACGCCTCGCAGGAGACCAGTGGCGTGATGACCATATAAGGGCAAGAAAAGGCAAAGGGCCAATGAGAGTGCACTACGGGAGAGCCGAGAGGGGTAAAAGGCAGGCGCACAAAGAGGAGAGGGAGAGGCAAGAAACCAGGAGGCGGTAGGAGCATGAGCGCTTCAAGGAACGAACCAGGGGGAGGTGGCCAGGCCATCGACCATGCCTGCCAAGTCTGAGCGGGAGCGGGCAGAATTCGCATCCGCACCGTCATCCTAGGAGCAACACGAACCTGTGCCTACGTGGCCCCGGCGGGATTGTTCGGGCACCAGCGGCCAACAGCTACGCTACATCGACCTTCGCTTCGACGACCACGAAACACTTCGTTCCGAGCCTACCTTGGACCTCCACGGCAGCGGCTACAACGGGGCACGCACCAAGGAAGCAGCCTATGCCGGCCAAGGAGTGACCGCGCGCATGGGACGCCGGCACTGAAGCGAGACGAGGACGGGTAACACCGAGTCGCGGCCACGCAAGGGTGTGACACGTCAGCGCCGAGGCGCTGGGTAGGTCAGTCTAGTAGGGACGCAGTCGTAGTAAAGTACACAGCTAGGTAGTTGTGGTACGAAAATTGACTAGAACTTGATTTAAGGAGTGTATTAGAACTAATGGTGTAGGATTTATTGTAGAGACTTTCGGGGTTTTGCTTTGAACTGTGTTTGAGATATTTATTTTGAGGTTTGATTGTCTATTGGTTGTTTGCAACTGATTCTTGGGTGCCTTGGGGTATGGTTTTTAGAGTGTGTATAACTGTGTGGTTTGTTAAACATGTCAACGGCTTTCCTGCGGCCATCTGTCTGATCTGGTCAAGACAACCGCACCATCTGTTCACGTGACAATAAGAACAATTGGCGAGCCTGCCAGGAAATATTTATCCCCACCCAGGATAATTGTATCAGACCCAGTGAGATGTCCTACAAGCTGGGACGATAGATTTTGTAATGTTGTTGACAGTGGTTCAAATGCCGGGTTTCAAGAAAGGGCAAGTTTTCCAGTTTAAAGATGAAGAGAACCAGAGTGCATGAGAAATTGAATGCAGAGCTAGAAGAATTGCAAAAGAAGATGGAACCAGAATAAACGAGGCGGTGCCTCGTGGAACATCGTTTATGCGAACGTGGAGGGAGCATTCAACCTGCCGCACGTGGCAGTAGCGGAACGCGCCTAGCACACGGCGATGATGCCGAAAGAAAAATAACAGAAAACGAAAAGGGGCTCTCGCGACAGAGCGCGCAGCCAGGACGGAAAAGATTGGTGATACCGAAGTCACGCGTACCTCTGAGTGCGGTAAATCACGTGATGTAGATAGAACGCAGGTCGCAGATAGCGCTGAGGCCGCGAGTGACTACGAACACAAAGAAAGCGATTGCTTCTTTAGACAGCCCAGTGAGAAGAAAGGCGCGTTCGAAGTGCGAGGGGGTGAAGGTACTCAGTGTTGCACAGTGTCAGGACAGACGCATCGATATGAGGGCTTTGAGAATAAACCCGGTGGAGAATCGCGTGCTTTCGAAAGTACGCGCTTGGCTCACAGTGATAGGAGCAATGAGAAAATAAAAGAACAATGTTTATAGCAAATGACCGCCGTAGTGGGAGGCGCGTTCCAAGTGCGAGCAAGTAAATGTCTCGAGATGTGCACTGTTGCATGCCTTCCGAGAGGAGGTAAACGAGCCAAGGACGCGCCAGGAAAAAGCCGGTTATATCCCTCCGGCGCCTTTGACTTATTTGATTCCTAGGTTTTTCAAAGATCACTAGTTCAGTCAGAGGGGCCTGCTGCTCCATGCAATGGGATGAACAGCATCCTGCCAGAAGGCTTTGTTGGTTGTCCGTTAGAAATTTTGATTAGTAGCGAGAGTGTCCTTGTCCCTCAAACTGCCGGGGCAGTGTGTTTAGACAGTGAAGCGGGCAGCTCGGCATCTGAGATTGTCAACGCGGACATTAGGGCGCAACCAACTACCACGATTTCAGACCAACCAGGACAGCGCCCTAAGACCGGATGCTTTGCAGTCGACCAATCCAAGCGAGAGAAGGAATTGAACAGGGATGTCACAAAGGAGAAAGTGGGCGCGGACGAAAATGTTGCGCGAGCTTCCAGTAAGCAATCTTGCACGCGGATCAGGAAGAGTGAGCATGCATTCCATAGTCAGTTTCCAATGCAAAGGGAGAAAGAGTGCGTGAGGCGTGGACCGGTTACAGTGCAGGAGGGTAGCCATACTGAGAAAGTGAGGGTAACAGGAAAAATGGCCGGGATAACAGTCAAAGCTAGAAAGAGTAGAATGACAACGATAACAGTAAGCAATAAGAAGGCCAAGAACGCACACGAGAAGGGTAGCTGACCACCAAGATGTGACATTCTAAGCAGCTTACGAGCCAGTAGCGGGCAAAGAGACACTCTCAAGGACAGAGTGACGGCTGAAATCGTGCAGCGCTGGTTTCTAGCGAACCCATCGAGCCAGGCTACGTGCCAGAGGCACCCCAACAAGGTTCGCGAAGTTTGCTATCCAAGCCAAGGCGGTAGTACAAGCAAGGGTGCTTAACGGTTGAGGCGGAATAAGGTGAAGATGAAGCCACAGGTCAACCGACCCAACCTGATGGAAAGCACGGAGTCGACTTGGAAAGAAATGGGACTCATAAGGGAATATGACAAAAAGGTTGTTAATAGGGTAAAGCATAAATGTTGTATTCTCGTGAAGACGAAAGCGTGTTGCAGGGGTAGGAAGTGCACATGGAAATGAGGTTGTTGAGAAGTGTATATGGATAAGTAGTGTTGGCAAGCTTGAGATTTATTGATATGTTTGATTCGGGTGATGTTAGACAACATGGTTTGGTGCTGATTGAGAAAGAGTGTCGTCGAATAAGAGAGTATTTAAGGGCTTGATTGCAGTGATTTGTTAAAGAGTTTGAGTATCTCGGGCTAGAGAAAGTGACGTATTGGTGATAGAACCTAAACATGGGGTAAGCCAAGCTTGCGTGTTCTGTAGACAGGAGTGAAGTGCAAACAAGTATGGAAAAAGTGCAGCCGAGGTGAAGTGTGAGGTGAAAAATGCGACGAAAGAAGTGGGCGGTGGAGGTGAACCGTCGAGTCATGAAAAGTGAGCGATGGTGATGAAACAAGAGTAAATCGATGCTCATGACTAGAGACTGGAGCTTTAGGCGCTAAAAATACAGGTTTTAGGCGCCTATATTAGGCACTGAAAAGTGCTATTTAGGCATATATAGGCACCAAATACTCTTGATTAGGCATATATAGGCTTGGTCCCTATTTGCTCCAGAAGCATAATTTAGCACAAATTTTTGACTTGCAGTGAAACCACGGACAAATAAAGTGCAGCGGGAAAGTAGATTTATTTTCTTCCAGTAACTGAGTAACACAAGAGTTCATATTTCAAAATTTACGCGAAAGTTACTGTGATTCAACACCAAAAAAAAGATTGAAAGCCATGAAAAACCATACCAATTTCAACGGTTTGTTGCTTGAAGTTGTACCCCCTTTCAGTCGATAATTGTGTGCGCAGAAACAACGCTCAATGTCCATTGAAGTTGGCGGAGCGTTCTTGTACATCACGACGCTCCATCATCTAATTCCATCTGAAATATCACAATTCTGGCTGCTCAAAACATTCGGAAGTTGTTTAGGCACGTGGAATCTGATTAAATAACCTTGACATAACATTTCTATGTTATGGCAGGCAGATTTAATCAACCGATCGTTATGGGATGGTGGCCGATCTCTCCTGAACCTCTGAAATGAACTTAGCTATCTTTGAGTGGCGCCAACTCTCTCTGCTGCTGAAATTCTTTCTGGTAAGAGTGCGAAATAAGCACACCAATGGGCCATGTCACGTTGAACTGTAGCGTGGGGCAAATACTTTGGGCTGCGACGCTTTGGCCCGTTGCAAAGCTATTGACAGAGGCCAGAGTGTTTTTGGTGTACTTTTCTGCTCTCACCCGAGTTCCTGAAGGTGTAAAACAACGAGCTCTGGTGGAAGAGGCACAATCGGTAACTGCCCTTTGAAGACATAGCCGTGCGTCGAAGAGAGATTTTTACTGGAACGCATTATTGATTGACGGATACATAACGACCTCGTAAGCTCTTCACAACACCGATTAATCCCATGGATAGTACAGGGAAGTGCAATAATTTTGTGCAAATTACTGAGCTATTCTGTTCTGCAGAAGCGGATGACTAGTGAAGCTGCGGGAATAACACCATTCAGTAACTATGCACCATACACCGATTATCAATATTAGACAGCGCGCAAGATTCTTCGAAAATAATTCCCGTAATACTAGCTTTACAAATGGCCTTAAAGATTACCCGGCCGCGGCAGATTACGGGTGGCACGACTAGAGTACTTGTAAAGTGCTGAGGTCCCCCTTCCTAAGCTCCGTTTCTCGTTCCTTCTTTGTGGCACGCGTACTGCATCTTGCCAGCCGGCGGTGCACCTATTTTCGGCGGCTCACACTGCACGCGTTCGTGGCATCACCGTAAAACTTTAGTGCCTAAGATTTGCACGTGCTTTACCCCATTAGGCGTCTTTGAGTTCGAGCGGCATGTCCGCGGCTGTGTCGCCTGCATCTTTTGTTTGCTGTCTTTTAATTCTATTAGCTATAGATAGGACACCTGGGCAGAAGTTTTCCCTGTTGGTCCGTGGACAGAGCACGTCAGAAGGACAGAGAAGAAAAGAGTTCGCGCCGACCGGGATGTCGTCCGTGAGCTTGGATCCGGTGTCGCTGCGCACAGGATTCTGCCGGCTCGGCCGTGATGGCAAGTTACAGGTGGTGGTGTCTTGGGCACGGCTCGTGGATTTTTCTCGCAAACGGCGTGAAGCAAACACCCCGTTGCGGGCTGCTGAAGCGAGAACAGTCTCTCCAGAACATCGACTGAAGAAATCCAAAAAAAAGGCATAAATAACACAAAACAGGCATTTTTAGGCTCAAAAAAGCCCATATTGTCAAAATAGGCAGGAAAAACCCGGTATAGTCAAAATAGGCACTATACGCACAGTAAACTATTGCCTAAGATGGTCCCCTTTCCTTAGTTGGTGCTTGTATGTTAGACTTCATACGGACTGAAGGCATATAGGCATTTTGTATAAAGTTCCGGTCTCTATTGATGACACCTTCCGTCCCACCAAGCACAGGAAACAAGTGAACATAGACGCCCAAAAGGAAGCAGTTTTTCAAGAAAAAAATCCTCAAGGGACGGGTAATTGTCATGTGCTACGGGCACCCCCTGAGGGGGGACGCATCAAAACCCATGAAAAAAAGGAAAAAAAAAAACCAAAGAAAAGTCCGTTTGAACGGTGCTCCAGGAGCGCACCAATTATAAAACGCCATCGCCTCAACCCCGAGGCATCATGGTAAAATATGGCCGCGCACTGGTCATCCAATCAGAGAACGCCGCGCTGGAGGCCAGTGGCGTGATGACCATATATGGGCAAGAAAAGGCAAAGAGCCAATGAGAGTGAGCCACGAGACAGCGCAGAGGGGTTAAAAGCGAGGCGCACAAGGAGATGAGGTAGAGGCAAGAAACCGCGAGGCAAGAAACCAGGAGACGGTAGGAGCGCGAGCGCTTCAAGGAACGAGCCAGGGGGACACGGCTAGGCCATCGACCATGCCCACCAAGGCTGAGCAGGAGCAGGCCGACTTTGCATCGGTACCGTCATCCTAGGTGTACCACAAACCTGTGTCTTCGTGGCCCCGGCGGCATTGTTCGGGCACCAGCGGCCAACAGCTACGCTACGTCGGCGTTCGCTTCGACGGCACCGAAATGCTACGGTGCCGACCCACCTGGGACCTCCAGGGGCAGCAGCTGCCAGGGGGTAGCCACCGAGGAAGCGCACCGCCCAAGGGATGACCGCGGTCGTCCAACGCCGGCATCAATGATCTCCAGAGGAGCGGCTACCAGGCGGTATCCACAGAGGAAACAATTAAGGACTCGCGGAGCCGACCCCGTCCAGGGAGTGACAGCGTGAATTGAACGCCGTCACCGAAGCTTGACGAGCACGGCTAACACCGAGTCGTGGCCACGCAAGGGTGCGACACGTCAGCGCCGACGACCGGGGTAGGCCAGTCCTGTAGGGACGCAGTCGTAGAGTACACCACTAGGGAGTTGTGGTACGAGAGGAAGTGACTAAAGCTTGATTTAAGGGGTGTATTAGAACTAATGGTTTAGAAGTTCTTTGTAGGGCCTTTTGGGGTTTTGCTTTGAACTGTGTTTGAGATATTTAGCTTGAGGTAAGATTGTGTATTAGTTGTTTGCAATTGATTCTTGTGTATCTTGTGTTATGGTTTTTGTAGTGTGTAATAAACGTGTGTTGGTAAACATGTCAAGGGCTTTCCGGCGTCCATCACTAAACTGGTCAAGACAACCTCGCCATCCGCTCACGTGACAATGTGACCAGCAGATAGGGCCTCTCCGAACTTGCTACCATATCCCTAGCCGAGCAAAGGCAACTTCTGTGTGTTGCGTGTGTCGGTTAATTACGTCATTATTCAATATAATTACATAGTTTTTACATTGCTTCCCAGAAGCCAAATCACGTACAACACTGAGGGAGTTCGTGTACACAACATACTTTGGTTATTTGGTGTTGAATAATGTGATGTAAAATCATTATATTCCATAGGCTTCTGCGTTAAAATACTGGTATGGATATTCATCGTCTTTCAGACCCAAAAGTTCGTTCCATGCACAGTACAAGAAACAGCAGTGGCTGCCTTTGATGCGTCGCTATAAAATTCTACTCATCGGTGCCTCTCCTGTAAAAACAACAAATGTTGCAGAATCGCAATCTTTGGTGCCTTGTTTTTATCAAGTTGAGCAAACGACGTGTTCACACGACACATGGTGAAGCTTCCAGGGTGGCATAAAATAAATAATGGGTGTCTTTTGTATGTCTGTAAAGGGTACCGTGAGCTCAGAACGTTCCTCTTTCACCTGAAGTGAGAAATGCTAAGAAATGGATGGGGTGTTTAAAAAGAGGTGTGTGGATGTATTGTTAAGTGTGGAATTAAAAGGATGGTTAGTCACAGCCATGACTTTTGAGGCATACATCAAGTGTATCTATGTCCTCTGGTGGTGCAGGGACCACTTATTGGAATCCACGTAGAGGCTCTAAACTAGTGCGAAAAGTGCCACACACAAGGCGAAGCCCCAGATGCAGCACTGGGTCAAGCATTTTTAGTGCAGTTTTTGTTGATGACCCATAAACTACGCTTCCATAGTCCCATCGAGATCCCACTACGCCAGTAAAATACGTAAGTTGAGTTGCTTGTCAGTTCCAGAGGGCTGGTGTGAAACGATTTTAAGAATATTGATAGCCCTTAGACATTTATGTTTAGCTTGTTTAATGTGAGCGATGAACGTTTTTCTAATGTGAGAGATGAACGTGAGTTTTTCATCCAACACCACAACTAAAAACTGGTGTTCCATCGTCACAGAAATCGAAACGCCATTAAACGGGATGTATGGGTCCGGATGTATTAATGCGTTCTGGAGAATACAAAAACATTTTTCTGGGTTAAGTTTAAAACCATTTATGTCTGACCAGCTGGCTAGTGAATTCACATGAAGCTGGACGTGACGCTCACCGATCGACATATTGCATGATATAAAAGATACCTGGACGTCGTCTACATACATTGAATAAGATAGTGTAGGTGGAAATGCCTTGCCAAGTGGGTTCATGTTAACTATGAGTGCAGCTTAGAACTGCACCTTGCGGAACACCATTTTATTCCGCGTTAACGTTTGAGTGCGCTATCAAATCTTACACGAAATGTTCTTTCGGACAAATAACTACAAAGAGTGTTCATGTTGCCTCAGACACCAAATGACTTCAGGTCACTGAGGATCCCACAGCGCCAACCGGTGTCGTAGGCCTTCTCAAGGTCAAATCACACCATTGCGCAGTACTCCTTATGTATAAAAGTATCCTTTATGTAGGACTCAAGCGCAACGAGTTGATCGATAGTGGATCGCTCGGCCCCGAAGCCTGCCTGGCAGCCCTCGAGAAGACCTTTGTACCTAAGAAAGTAGACGAGTCTCCTGTTTATAATCTTCTCGAGGAGCTCGCACAGCCAGCTTGTCAAAGGAATGGACCGATAAATGAGAGACGAGGAAGAGTCCTTTCCCTCCTTCAGAAAAGCCACTACCATGGCCTCCTTCCAAGAGCGTGAAATGGTCCTCCAAAGCCATATTTTACTGTACAAAGAGAGAGAATTAATTTCATTGGGAGATACTGGTGATTCTAGGCGTCCGCCAACAGCCCTTGGGCTCTAGCAGCGTTCTTGGCCAGCTGGTCGGCCCAGACGTGATCTGCTGGGTCCGAACTGAGCAACACGGTCCGCCTGCGTGATTCTGTGCGCGGGTGTAGTCGCCCGTGGGAAGGCCCATAGAATATGTGCGAGATTTGCCCTTTCTTTAAATTGGTGGCATTTGCCCGAATGTTGCCCTGGATAGCAGTAGCTTTAGATAACCGGGTTCCGATACGAAGTCGTCTGTAGTCGCCATACGACGGATTGCCTATTATTGATTGATGGATGAGCCGGGGAAACGGCCCATCTCCTGACGGTAGTGATTTCTTACGTACCTGTAGGACACGAGCCGATCCCTGCCCGACCACCGGAGCGAATGGGCGAATGTGGGGTTAGTGTCGATATCAGCGCGGTCTGTGAACCCTCGAGCAGCATCGTGCGCGCACTGGTTCCCAGCCAGTCCGTAGTGGCAGGTGCCAATATCAGTTAGATTTTGCCGGTCCGCGCAGTGTGATGAAAGCCAGGTTTAAGGACGGCAGACGCTTCTGGGGAGATTTGCCCTCTTGAAAAAATTTAATGGCCGATTTGGAATCATTGATTACATATTTGATGTTTGCGGTGGCTGTCCTTGCCAGTGCTATGGCCAGCTCTTCTCCCGCTTCCGGTTCTTTCTTGCGAATTGAGGCGGAAGGTAATGTATTTCCCTTCCAATTGACTACCACAAACGCCATGGCGTAGCGGCCTTTGTAATCGGCTGTCTCCGTGTACGCGACTTTCTCTGAATTTTCGTACTGTTTGTGGAGAGATTTGGCCCACGCGTGTCTTCGCTCCAAATTGGGCACGGGATGCATGCTTTTTGGAATAGGTGGAATGTGGATGCCTTCTCTTATGGCTGGAAGAATTGGGACTTTGGTTGTGGCAGTACTCTGATAGGTGTTTCCAAGAAAGTAGATGATGTGCCTCCCAGTCGCGCTGTAGGTCAGTCGTTCTCGTTGCGCTAAGTGTTGAGCTTCGATGAGTACGCTTAGCGTATTGTGTAGCCTAAGTGCCTCGAGACGTTAAGGGTTAAGATCGCTCCTCGGACTTCGCTTACAGTGATGGGTAGATCAAGGAGCTCATCTGCCTGTTCCATCTGGCGAAAGAGGACCTCATGTGTGGAGTCTCCAAAGTATCTATCCTTAAATGTCTTGATTAGCTTGGTGTCATAACCTAAATTTGTGTAGATGCATGCTGAGGTTGTTTCTCTGTGTGGTGTTACTATGGTGGGAGTCGATGAGACAGCGTAGAATATTCCACGTCTTTGAGGGTCCAATTTCATGTTCCATTCGATCACACGTTCTGGGCCAATTTTGACGTGTTAGGTGATATGTGTAATCTTCAATGCCCCCATGGAGGGTAGTGAGGCGGCGCCTGAGGTTGTGATTTAGCTTTTGTTTCCGATGTCTCTGGTGAAAGCTGAGGTTGGCCTCCCACATTTGAAGGAGCTTTGCACCGGCTTGATAAAGGCCTGCATCTGCTGGTATTTCTTTAGTCGCCTGGTTAGCATACTTGCAGAGTTGTTCTGTCCATTCCTGAATGTCAGATATCTCTTCGATGGAAGGGTTGCTCGCAACATCAGATGAGGTGCGCTCGGCAGCCCGTATTTTGAGGAAGGGGTGCCAATCCATAAGGTGGAGTTTTTTACCGTGTGGGTATTTAGTGACCCGGCATTCTTCCCCAATATCGACGATGTAGTGGTCACTGCCGAGGATTTCTTGACTGTTGACCCAAGTGGAATTTTTACGCGTGTTTTTCGCGAACGCGAGGTCGGGAGTAGTATCGCCACTCACACTGTTTCCCATTCGGGTGGGCTGCGTCGGGTCGGTGATCAAGGTCACGCCCTCCCTATGCGCATCGAGCCAGAGGTTTCGCCCCTTAATCATGTCCCGTTTAGAGCCCCACTCGGGGTGGTAAGCGCTGAAGTCTCCGACCACTATTAGGGTGTTTCCCCTGGCCAGTCGGAGGGTTTTACAAAAAAGTTTACTGAATTTGTTGGCGTTTCGAGGAGAGCTGTATATATTCAGTATAAATGTGCTGTGTGTTTTGTGTCTGCTGTCTGGAATTAATTCAACAAGAACGTGAGCGGCAGAGGATGCGCTCAGCCCAGCATCGCGACAAATGGCCGGAAAGTTTCGCCTCACGAGAGTGGTTACCGTGAGATTTTCCTTTGAGTTACACCAGTGGTTACCAGTGGTTACCGTGGGTTAACACCAGCGGCGTCTTTTTTCAAGCCTGCGAAAGATTTGTATTTGCTGAGGTTTGCAAAAACACCGATTTCTTGAAGACAAACGACGCAAGGCATTTCAATCGATTCCTTGGTCCTTATAAATTGTTCAAGGTGAGCGCGTTTCCCCCTAAATCCTGGGCAGTTCCATTGCCAGACGACAAGCGTACTGGGCTGCCGGGATGTCTTTTGTAAGCATTTAGGCATGGTCGTGATGATTTTTGGAGCACTCCGCTGAGAGCGGGTGGGAGTAGGGCTTAGTTGATTTTAAAGGGCCAGTTCTATCATCCCCACACATCAAGGTGGTGGTGCTTTGTAAGACTGTATCCCCAGCTTTATGTGGGGAAATTTGGCAGCCGATATTTTCCGCCAGTTCCGCCAGCATGGTCTGGAATTTTGCGCATGAGCGTGTCGGTTGGGGCTCTACTGAGGTCTTCTCCAAATTGGCTGATCATGTCCTCATCGGCGCATGTTTGAGGGCCCGAGGGTGGGGATGGCTAGAACTACTAGGGGGCGATTCTTTGGCCTTGCGTTTCGGTAGTGAAGAGCCGGGTAGTGAGTCGTCCATCGCGTCTGCAGACCTGTGTTCTGAAATATTTTCAGGAGACTGCTTAGCTGGCGTAAAGGCCTGGATAAGTTGTGCTGAATTATTAGCGACCTGGCCTAGGGTGCGTGGGGTAGAGGATGTCGTTGAGTCCGCACAGGTTCCCTTCATTGGAGCTAGTTCCGCTTTGAGGGCTGTATTTTACGGGATGACGAGCTCTAACATCTGCTTATGTTTTGTAATCTCGGACTGTTGATCTGGATGTTTATAACCAGGAACGCCTTTCGTAGGGGCGCTGCGCGTTTGAAAGGCTTTGCCATGAGAGAGCAAGTTTGCCCAGCTCACCTGGTTTGGTTGGTTGGCTCCACTCGGCTGTGTTTCGTTTCGAGACAGGGGTCTTGACTTGCGTCTGTGATTCTAGTGGCCAGGGGTACTGGGGCTCCGGTGTCGCAGGTGTTGACTGCTCGCGTAGTTGTTCCTGCTACGAGGCCCTTGACTCACGTCCCGTCTGCTAGGTCGTTCATTCAGCGGAAGCAAGGGGAAGGACCACGATCTACCAGGCTGGCACGTTGTCGCTTAGATCGGCCCGTCCTTATGCAGTATGGACGACGTCGAGGTTCTGTCGTGCGCGCGATTTTCTCGTCATCGATGGTTGTTATTTTGTTGCTGTTCTTTTTCCCATTTGTGCTTCTTGGGAACGTAGGGGTCTGGAATCGCAGTCGGCCCTTCTTGTCGCCGGGCGGATGATCCCGTCCGCGTGCGCATTGATCTTCCTCGAGCGGTGATTCGGAGCCCCAGATGTTTAAGGTCCTTTTGTCGGGTGATGGGCAGGCGTCCGCGCGATGGTCGAAACTGCCGCACCCGTCGCACAGTTCGGTTCGCTTCTTGTGGATGAAGCAGCGGTATTCGGTTACGCAGCAGTATATATAATGCGGCAGAACTAGTACGGCCGGAGAATGGGCCGTACTAATTCTGTCATTATGATATTTTATTTTACAGTTGTAGAAGTGTTTCAAGGAAACCTTTGTGTAGGTGTTGTATCATGGTGTATATAATGTTTTCTGCACCTAGAGCCGAAGGCGTACGTGTGGAAAGAGCAGCCTTCAGCTCATGAATTGAAAAGGAGAATTGTAAGAAGTGTGGGACTTGCTGCTATCAGCAAGGACTTCCTTTCTGTTGATGTTTTGTGTTTCATTAGAGTGTTTGTGGTGTGCTGAACTGGACACGTGTTCGAAGTGTTGTGCAAGTGGGTTAGCCTGGTCTTCGAGTGTGTCCCCTGTTGTGATAACCCGAAGCAGGCTATGTGTCTGTTGTCCTTTGAGCTTACGTATATGAGTACAGACTGTGTGTGTCTGTGTATGAGTTTATGGATTTCAAGAAGGTGCGCCAACTCTCCAGTTTTGCCCCACGGCGCAAACGTTTTCCACACGCCTTTGCCCGTTTGAACCAGAGGGGTTACCCCATGTGGAGTACCGACGAAGTCTACCCCACGCCTTGTTGTGGGCCTCTCGCATTCTCCAACAGTCCTCATTCTACCACGGCTTCTCGTGGTTCTGCTGAGCACTGCAGGTGTAAGGAAAGGCGTAGGGAGAGGCGTAGGGAATTGTTCAGCCTGGCAGTTATCTTTATTTATTTATTTTATTTATTTATTTAATAATACTGTCAATCCTGGCTTGAGGGTCATAACAGGGAGGGAGTACAATACTGAGTACAAACAGAAACACCCTCCCCCCAAAAAAACAACGGGCACTCACAAAGCAATGCACACAGGAAAAGCAAATTGGCAATAGTTCAACCATGAGAAAAATAAGCATCAATTTCTCTGTCAAAAGTTTGCACATCGGTACTATTAACAACATGGTGGGGTAAACAATTCCATTGTTCTATAGCATCCGGAAAAAATAACCACCGACAGATGTCAGTGCGAGCGTTGAAAGGTTTAATGGGGGCATCATGATTCAATCTGGCGCTACGTTTTCCGGGAAGGCGTTTGTACTCGTCTTTAGGTATTTTTAATATCCCTTGCATCATACGAAATAGCATTTTAAGTTTTTGTTTCTGTCTTTCAAGTTCCAGTGGTTCTAAATTGCATGAATTGAGCATATCAGTTACTGAATCCCACCTTCCATATCTAGAGCAAACAAACCGTACTGCACGCCTCTGAATACGTTATAACTTGGTGACCAAGTGTTTCTGGTGAGGGCTCCGAACCACGGAGGCGTACTCCAGTCTAGGTCTAATATATGTTTGGTATGCAAGCAGCTTAACGTGTTTCGGTGTTTTATGCAACTTCGCTTGTAGATAACAAAGTTTTTTAAAAGACTCAGAACAAACCGATTCAATATGACGGTGCCAAGTTAAGTTGTTCGAAATGGTCACCCCTAAATATTTAAAATAGGACGTTTTACAGAGGTTGTTGCTCCCGATTCTGTACTGAAAATTGAGAACATTTTTCTTATTGGTGATGTGTACATAAGTTGTTTTTTGAAGTTAATTTGCATATCCCATTCGCAACACTTAATTCCAAATCTTCAAGGCACTCGTTCAACTCGAGCTGATTATCAGTACAGCTTACAGGCATGTAAATCAAACAATCATCAGCATAAAGTTTCATCTTAACAGGTGGCTTTACAATAGTACTTATATCGTTTATGTACAATAAAAACAACAGCGGGCCAAGCACGGACCCTTGAGGCACACCTGAAAACACATCTAGCGCAGCTGAAAAAGAACCATCAATCCTCACCGCTTGCTTGCGGTTAGTCAGGTAGGCGCCAATCCAATTTAAAATTTCATCACTGAATCCCATTTTTCGCAGTTTAAAACGCAGCTTAGTGTGGTTGACAATATCAAAAGCTTTAGCAAAATCAATACAAATTACATCAAATTGTTTGCGATCGTCTATAGCCGAGCTGAAATCATGAATTGTTTGAATCAATTGCGTCACTGTGGACTTGCCACTTCTAAATCCATGCTGATAGTCATTAAGTAATTGATTGACCTCCAAGTGAAACATTATATGCTTTGCTATATGCTCTATAACTGTGCAGAAACAGACGTCAGTGACACGGGACCATAGTTAGTAACAATCATTCGGTTGCCGGCTTTATTAAAAGGTATGATAAATGCGCAGAGCCAGTCCTGTGGAATAGAGTGGGTTTCTAAAGATTTTTGAAGATAACAACAAGGAAGAACGATACCCATCTGCGTATCTTTTCAGAAAGGCAGTTGGTATTTTGTCCGCGCCGCTGTCTTCTTCGCATCCAGATTTAGCAACCAAGAAAATACACCTTCTTGATCAAATAACAAGGGTTCCACATGATATCCGCATGAATAATGCAAGTTGCTATCACCGCGCACATCTGACGGCATCGTGAACACCGACTGGAAAAACCTGTTGAACTCGTCTGCTATCTCAATCTTTTGCGTCACTGTTCTCGATCCGGCAGTGATCGGTTCAATTTTTTCTTTTCTGCCACTCATATAAAGCCAGAACTTTTGAGGCGCACTCTTAAGAAATTCCTCAAGAGTATGTTTGAAAAACTTACTCTTTGATTCGGACAAGGCTTTTTTTAGAGCTTGACGAGCTTGAGATAATTCGGTAGTGTTCCTGCCTTTTTTCCGTATTCTTTTAATTTTTCTTTTCATGTGAATTATAGTCCTGGTTATCCATGGGCTGCGTTGTTTTACCTTTTTAAGACGAGACGGGATGAATCTATTTACACAGGTGTCCACGATTGGCTTAAATCGATTCCACAATGTCTCAACGGACTCGTATTCTGAGGCGGACTGAAATTCGTCGAAGGCGACTTCTAAGAAATGTAAAATAGAAGTGTCATCCGCTTCATGATCTTGTGATGAACATTTTGCAAACGTTGCTTTGCCACGACAGGAGGTGGTGCCATGCCCGAACGGTTTGCACTTGAAATAGCACCCCGGGTTCGGGATGTACGGCTGGATGGAACAATGAATGAAACGTGCTTTGATTGATTCTGGAAGTGTGAAATAGTCAGCTGAAAAGATTGTGTGCTTTGTTATGATTTGGTTATCTTCACGCCGCATGGTGATGCGCCTCACTGGCGTGCCGCCCTGGCTTTTAAGCCCTTCGAGCAGATCGGCTTCCGTATGATTTATCAGATCTGGCTCAGAAATCACTTCCTCAGAGCTATAGAGGCTACGGTAGGGTGTGACTCTGATGTCCACATCTGCCATGCGATTCTGGATCAGGAGGCTTGTGGCTTGGTGGTGCGTGTTAACCTCGACCAAGACTTCGCCGGTTATCAGTTTCTTGGCTTCGAAAGACTTGCCCAGGATGACTTCAAGGAATTTAGTGATAAGGGCCACTTACTGGGAGGAGACAGGGTTTCACTTGTCAAGAGATTCAACAATCAAGAAGCGGGGATGGTTATCCCCTTCGGGAATAGAATGGCTGGAAGTGGCGGAAATGATACCAGGGGACGGGATTAGTTTTATCTCAAACCTTACCCTGATAGCTTATGAGGTCGCGGAGGTCCCTGTCTGGTTAAGAGACAAGAAGCCCATCCTTCGGAGTTTGACCTTGGCTACCACTGCCACCGTTGGAGGTTTCTACCCCTCACCTTAAAACTCATTACCGCGGTCGGTTACAGCGTGAGTTTGGGGGCTTGGTGTCCACTACGTAGCCAATAGCGTCACCTTGATTACTCAAGCTGCCGCGTTTGGGGTGCTGGTATCTTAAGTTTGGGGTTTTAGGGCCTATTGTGTCAACGTGCTTTTAAATACCACGGCCCCTTCGCATAAAACTATTCGAGCAGATTTTCTTGCTACATTTGTCAGAGAACGCCTATGGAACAGCTCTTAGGACCAGAAAATGTGACGAATCCCCCGGAGTGGACAAACACAAGTTGGGGAATTCAAATGACCAACACAAGAGGTACGCCCGTAAAAATTCGTAAACAAAGCCCATTGAAACACCTGTCAGCCACTAGAACTGTACAGTTTTAAAAATGGAAGGAAAAAAGGTTAGGATGAAAATTTCAGAAGCGAGGGGCAGAGGACGTTGAATGGAAAAAAAGGCAGAAACATCCTGTACAAACTGTCTTATGTTATGCAGAACAATGGTATTATAAAGCTGTCAAACTAGAATTTTATAAGAAAAGATAACAGGTATGAGCAGGGTGTGGCAACTTTGGACTGCGTATTTTAACCTAGGAGTCAAAGTACACCAGAGTAAAAAAAGTCGCCAATTTCCTTTTGTAAGAAGCAAATACGTTACCGAGAGCTGTATTATAAGTTAAAACCACGTTAACGGGCCTGAGATTCTGAGAGATTGAACCTCTTGAGCATTATGGTGGATTGATAATGACTCTTTTGGCAATCTAAGTTTTTATGGAGAAGAGCGATGGCTCGTTTTGTGCACAGACAATCCCATACGGAATTGTAGCTGCTTTGTTGGACTACAATAATTTTTGCAAATTTAGTTTAACGGAACCGGAAGCAAATCAAATCCAGCCCGCTGTGTTCTGGCTGAAGAGGCGTTCCACTAGTCTCTATCAAGTTACTCGAGTAACAGAATGCATCTTAGAAGTCATAATGCCACGAAAACTAAGTTAGTACTGGTTTTCTCAAACTTCAATGTTGTTTGTTAATAGGCTACTGTGAAATCGCCCCTGAATACAATCCCCTGATAAACCCCAATCCCCATTAAAATTTGTTTCAGGCACGGCGCCTTCTCAATGCTATCGGAGAAACTTACTATAAACGACTCACACATGTGCCGTGGATGGATCACAATACGTGGAAAAATGCGGCAAACAAGGTTCAAGTACCCCTCTCTCATTTCATGTAGTTCTGCTGTACCTAACGTAGCAACTACACCAAAACTCCTAAATAAAATTTGCAACCATCACTTCCACCTCATAAAAAAACTAATGCACCGCAACAACGCTCTTTGCAGTCATTACAGTTCCAAAATAGCTGCGGAAAATATTCGCAGAAAAAGATAGGTCGCGTTAAAAAAAATTTGGGTACAGTTCACGGTGATCGCGTTTAAAAGCAAGAAAAATGAGGGAGATGACTATTCCTGTTTTTAAAAGGTTATATTTAACTCGTTCTTGCTTATAAAAAGTTAAAAAATATTACCAAAACCTTTTGATCACCGTGCATAATATTATCCTTTGAGACCAGCCTGAATTTTTTATATCCACCAAGCTGTTGAGCAAATCGTCATAGTTTGGTATCCGCAGCACGTCCCTCGCGGTGACTGCCCGGCAGTTAAATTACCTAGAAAATGCCGAGAGCTTCTGTGCGCGTGCCTCATGGCGCCCACAACCTAGCGCCCGTGCCACACGCTATCCAAGTCAAGCATATCCACTAAAATAAAACCTCCAGAATTCTCCATATTCATCGAAGCACTTGCTCTGAAAGAAAAAGACACGCCATAGCGTACGCCCTTTTCGGGCGATTTCCAACACACGTATGGAAACAGTGGTAGAGTAAAGTCTGTAACTGCAGCGAAGACGCAAATCAGCCCGAAATCTGGAGTTAAACCGTCGTGGTTGCGCTTCCTAATTTTTTAACAATATTAGCACTTACGCTTACTTACCTTGGCCTCAAAAAAAGTGGCCTGAGCAGTTGGCAGCTCCGCTTTTTAAAATTAAGTTGCAGTGACTGTATAAGTACCGACAGAAATCATCAATTACCAGCACTCGTGGGTTGTTTTGTGAAAGCTTGGGCAAAACTAAGGTATTGTATACAATTTTTCGGACTCCTCAAACGAAGGTGAAGATGCCTGAGATACTTTTATCATTATTATTGTGGTCGCACATTCATGTAAGCGTGCAATTGACAATAGGTGCATACCAGTCAAAGCCTTGAACGAACAGTAGACCAAATCAGAAAACAATAGCTCTCATCAGTGTGAGCCACGTTTCTAATCAAAACCCCATTTTAAAAGTATTATTCAGTTTAGAAAATGCGTGCCATCATTTTCAGATGGCAACGCCTTAGAAACACCGCGAGCATGCTAAGAAAACATTCCACTGTCAGCTGCGGAATAAATCCGGCTTCAGCGTGGTGACTTCTCCGTCTGTCAAACCGCACTTTCCCGCTCTACTTGCTGCGCTGTAGAGTCGCCTGTAAAAGCTTAAATCACCCCAGCTGTTACAGTACATGTAAAACATGTTACCTGAAAAAAACCCGTTCAAAGAAAGAAACAAACCGCAAACATGTAAACAAATGAATAATGTAGTTAGTCATTTTGGATTTATTGAAGACTTTCCTAATTGAACTTAAAGCTTAAGGTAGTTTAAAAAAAGCAATGTGGCGGGCCAAGCTGGTTCTTGGATGCCATTGTTTCCGTCACGGCCATTAAAAAAATCAGCGTAGGAGTTGGAAAAGCCTGCTCTATCTGTAAACACCAAGCGCAAACTACGGAAGGCTCGTAACGAAAAAAGCTACAGCAGGTTCTTGTTCAAAAACTACCAGTATTTTACCTACCAGGTCCACCTAACGTATATTCTCAACCTATCTGTAAAACCAGGCAGAGTTCTATAATTTGTATCATGAACTTTCGGCAACATTTTCTCTTCAAAATCTTGCTTCTCATTTCAGCTCTGGAAAATGACGCCATACGTCGGCTATTCTGATGAAATAATGAATGATTCAATCATTAATTCCTGGTACAAAGATGTGAGTGCTCCAAATTTTTTTTTACTACCGGAGGCGTTTATGTACCCTACGTGAAACAACCTTGACAGCCGTAATAAACTAGGAGATGTCTTCCGGAGGTCTGGTTCTCCGTAACAGACGTATCAATAAGAAAGGTGAGGGAGGAGCAGTTAAAACAAAAATTTGATCTTGTGAAAGGAGCGTTGCTTTCCCAAACGTTCCTTGTAATATTTATCTAATTCCGGACGTAAACATTGCGAATCTGACGGTGTTGAAGTGCAAACACCTGTTCCCCCCCTCTCTAACGCGTTTTTCGTATTGGTGCGCGAGACGTCCAGTCAGCACATTATCAATGTCACCAAGAAGGATGCAGAGCTTAGGAGATGCCTGCTTTAGCTGCAAAACAGCACCAGTATTTCGTGTGTCGACGCTTTGCGAAGCGTGTGTAAAGACGCTCCCGAATACAGCGTCCCAACGTAAATTTCTTGCTTGTTACACTGCTGATATTACGTGGGCGTTTTTGCTGCTCGCCACAAAGTTAGTATAAAAATGTACAGAAATTACAAGAATTTCGTGCTAATTGGTAAAGACATACTTCTGGCATTTCTCACCTTACGTAGCCATGCGTTTTTTGGTGGGATTAAGCAAAAAGATATCGGCGCGATGAACACATTCAGGCGATAATATTCGTAGCGGAAGCAGAATTCCATTTCTTGTTCTACGATTTTGCGAAACTCAGCGGCTTTTTAATAAAAAAACCTTGCTTGACAATGTTTGGCAAGCATCCAGTCGTCTGCCTTCGTAAGAGTACGCTTTTGCCGAGTATTTCTAAAATGTGTTCAGAAGCAGCTAACTATTATTTCGTTTTGGTTAGACATATTTTATTACAGGCCATGATAATAAAAACGACAAAAATTCACAAACCCCAAACACTAGTTGCCTTGCAGGGAATAAAAAAGGTTTAGTTTTAAACTCCGCAATGGATATGCTGGTATTGTTTGTGCTGCCACGTATGAGCACTGCGTTTGATGTAGGTAGTTCATAGTTTATTTGCTGTGTTTATCTTAGAGAAGAAATATGTAGAACAACAATCCCGTAGAAGGTAGCACATTCGCTCTATGCATGGTACTGAAGAACTGGACAGAGCAGCACATGTCCAAAGGTACGCACATCTCTATTTTACATACTCTGCAATATAGAATATACTGTAAACACACGCTGTATAAACGTGCTTATTCTGAACATAGTTTGATTGCATGTTTTGTAAACTATTACTGTCCCATTCCAATAACAAACGTCCCATCTGCTCTGCAGACCTATAACAATATTATCACCCTTTTCACTTTTTGATGGTTTCTTACTTTTTGTTTGATCGAACGTTTATTACCATTTGTCACATGAACTTTATAAACACCGATTGGAGCCATAGCCAGAGGCTAGTAGAGCGTACAGCAAGAAAAGTATTGGACAGAGGCTTGAACTATCAATTACACATAATACAGATATAGGTGTACAGACACTGTAAATATCAGTTCCGTGTGATTATGAGGATACACGTTTACAAACTAGAGAAGTATTTCTCTCCTTAAACAAGTGGGTCACAAATAACAAAACTGCATGTGCTCATACCATCAAAAAGTTATGACAGGTACCTTTGTGGACACCCCTTGAAACATTAGTTAAAATATAAAACACACGATAACTGTCACGGGTTTTATGAAGTGGAAAAAGGACGGTTTACAAGGTTCACCAGTGCATAATGGTACAAAAATAAGGGTTCACCACAAAAGAAAAAAAGAAGCAGTTGGAAACTGCTCAAGAACTTATTCTTTAGTTTTACCGCAGCATTGTGTGATCTCTTCAATTCAGTGGGTAACTATTCCAGATCTTTATCCCTGTGAATTGCATTATTATCTTGCCATAAACGTTATTTCTTGGCGCCAAGTTAAATTTAATGAACGTGAGACTTCTACTAGGACGAGAAGAAGTATAAAATACCGCGGCATCAAAGTAGTTATTGTATTTCACAATACTATTAACGCAAACAATCGCTTTTGTGAGTTGTGTTTTGCAAATTTTTGTGAGTTGAAGTATCACCGGCAGCATTTAGTGGGATAAATGAAACCACGGAATGCGGCGGTCTTCATTGACAGATTATTTTTGAATTGACTGCACAATTGCTTTCGTGAAGGATCTGTGGAATCTCGGGTGCTTTGGTAGTAAATAGGATTAGAGGGGACATAATAAACGTGCCCTAATCCCATCATGTGGCAGCCTTCGTATCTTCAAGGTTCCACAAGATAGAAAAATTCCTTCTGATAATAATGTCTGCAGCAGCCCAATCTTATTCCAACAACGAGGTCACCTAGAGAAGGCGAAAAACCCAACTGACCGATTCCGTGCTCACCTGACATTCGCGATGACGCCAGTTGAATTCCCCCAGTAAAGTCTACCTTTTTGCTACTGAATTAGTTATATTTTTTGCGATAACTTTAATTGGGCATGTGGTGTGATCCTGAGTAATCTACGTTTTTCGAATCTCGGACAAGTCGGGTCTTTTGCGTGTGATGTCTGAGACATTTCGTGCCATCGTTACACTGTAAAAAAATTCCGTATTTTTGTGGACAAAGCCTATCTAAAAAAAGCAAACTGCTTTCGTATTTGATAAAACGTAGGGAGTTTCCATAAAATTGTAACCAGCTTTGCGTATTTTAGAAAACGAAGGCGATTTCCGTAATTCGACAAAAACCGTCAGGAAAACAAAATTGAATCTGCTAACTGCGATAAGATGCTAGCAGAATGTAATTGCGTCACCCGTCAGCCGTCATGGAGACCTCCTAAATGTGTTGTCCCGTAGCCAAAAATGACACAGTTGTCTTAAAGGAAAAACAGGTTGATTAGAGCGAACTTGGGCCCTATTAACAACTCCATGAATAAACAGGCCTCGAAGCTGCAGTCAACAAAGGTACATGTGCAGGAGAGTGTCGGCGAATCGAATGCCGCGGCGTCTACTCTGTGGCATTTATCTTTTGGCGCCGGTGTTGCTAGAACAGTCGCATTACATCGAGAACACTGAAGCTCAAAGAAGACTATTCTAGGCTAGTTATGTTAGGGTGAAAGATCCTTCCTATCTATATCTTTTTAGTCATCTTACTATATTCAACCAGACGGCATTGCTGTAGGAGATACATAACAAGTGTCCAGAGCTGAAAGGGAATCGCGGATTTTGTAATATAGAAAAACAAAAAAGCAACAAAGGCATCTTTTAAAAGCAGCAAAGGACATTGTACAACATCAAACGAAAATACAGTCGCAAAATATAAAATAAAAGAGAAAAAGGAAAACAAAAAAATCGCGCCAATCCACCCCTTGAATGCGGTTGGAAAGCAAAGCTGTAAACGGCACCCATGACGATTTCCCATGTGACGTCACTTAAATTCACTCACATCGCTCTACAAATAGTAAAACCAGAGAAAAGTGAATTGCACCTAACAACACCAGTTATTACTTCAAAGAGACATTCTTGGTAAGGTTAAATCAATGCATGATGCATGAACGGTGTTTGGTTGAGTTGTATTGGTGTAGCACAAGCGTGGAAACTTTTTTTTATAACATAAAGCTCCAACCCGGTGTTAGACGATTTGACTTCTCCGTCTCTGCACCGCGGACAGTGGCAGCGAGATTTGCGGCAGAGAAGGAGGAGGAAGAAATACTTCTGTTCAGATTTCTGAACGGCCCAAAGTGCAGCCCTGGGGAGTAATTCCTTCTTCTGTGGGGTCCATATTCATTCTGCGCCGACTGTGTTCTGTCCACCCGCTGGAGCTGTGTAGGTAGAGAGGGCCTGGACAGCAGTATCTCCCATTGCTCTTGTTGGGTAGTAGACGGAAAGAGAGGACGGTGCTCACGGCTAAAGTCGCACACCCCGATTACGGGGCCGAGTGTTCCTACTTCTGTGCAAAATTTACATTCAGCGTCGTAGCGATTCGGATACATTTAGTGAAGACGCGTAGGCTGTGGGAAAGAGCCCGGATTGTATGAGCGGTAGGGTAGTTTGTTGTTCCCTGGAAAGGTGAGGGTAGGCGAACATACGGTCTGTCTCATAAGGCGATAATGCTGTGTTATCTAACTGAGCGTGACAAGCGGATGACTGTCTTCGTGCAGCTCCATAGCAAGGGAGGTAAAAGCGCAGGCTTGTCGGTTGGGCATATTTGTTGCCCTCCATTGAAGCGTGAGGGGGTGACCAGATGATCTGAATGTAACCGTTTTGGGAGTGGTTTTTTAGCACGTGCAGTGCAGGTCAGGACGCCCAACTCGAATGGTTGTACCAGTAGGCTTGCTTGGAATCGGTGACTTTCCTCCGAACCCCTGGTTGAGTGAGAGCCAAGGTGATGGCTGCCTGTTCTGCTTCCGTCATTTCTTGGGTCCTAAGCGAGGTACACGCAAGGAGGTTGGTTCTGGAGGTAGCCACGATGACGGCGTATTGCTGCCCTCGATGTTTGGAGGCGTCTGTGTAGATAACTGCATGATCCCCATCAATGGTAGTGTTTAGCGCTTGAGCCCGTGCTTTTCGGTGACCCTCGTCATGTTAAGGGTTCATATTTCTAAGCAAAAAGAGCATCTTTAGTTTTGGTCGCCAAGAGTCTGGTAGTACGTCAAGCGGAGTGACATTCTGGGCTGCCCAGCCAATCTGGTGAAGCTTGCGGTTACCCACCGCAGTTCTGAGTGGGATCTTCTAGTTAGAAAGATGGCCTTCTATCAGCTCTTCCACAGTGGTGTGGATCCCCGTGATAAGCTGCCTCTATATGGACGCACTCATGAGAAGACCAATGGTCTGCTCGACCGCCTTTGTAATCATTATTTAGTCTTCCTTGTCGAGAAGAAGACAGGGAATTGACGTAAGTGACTCTCGAGAGGACAAAAGCTTGAATTAATCAAAAGGTACAGGATTCCTTTAGGCCTCTCTTCTTGGTGGCAACTAGCCTGATCATGTGAATAATTTGATTGACGCTGTTTTAGAGATGCTGCAAAGAGACGTCACTTTTGGTGTTAGCCTTGAGATGTAGGCCCAGGATCTTGATGCTGGGGTTGGAGTGATAGCCTGGCCATCAAGGAGTATTTGAATGTATCCCTTGATTTGGCGTGAGGGCGGACGACAAGGAGCTGTGATTTTTTACGTGAACACTGGGGGCCACAGGCTTTAGCTCATTGGGGTACTTGAAGTGAGATGCCATGCATTGGTGTGAGCTTCCTTTCATTTTTGTAAATCTTAGCACATGAGCAAGGTGCGCACAGGACCGCTAGACGGGCATGAGTGGTCGCGTGACGCTTTCACGTGGCATTCAGCAAGAACGCAGGGTGTAAACCCATAGATGTGCTTGGTGAGTACACCACCTGTATTCCCCGTCTTCGCGTGGTCTCGTAGCTAAATTGGTAAGACGACGGGCTCTCGCTTTGTTGGTCTATTAATTCAAGCTTCTATTCCCGGCGGTGGCAGTAAATTTTTTTAGTTGTTCGCTGGACTTTTCTGGTGACACCAACGGTCGCGAAAGAACCCTTGGGGGGTAGAGGTAAAAAGCTTTGCTTTAAAACAAATAATTTACAGGAACAAGATCATGGTTATTCAAGAAACAACGTTTTCAATGTCGCCAAGAAGATATTACCTTATCGACATGACAAACCTAACAACAGATGCGCAAGGGACGCTTTCTGGAAGCATGTTCCAATCGCCAATAGACTGATCTCACCGCGAGTTTCACTACGCCACCGCTGCCGCAATGCATGATGGTAACTGGAGTATTCTGTGAATGCTCGGCGTATTCAGCTGCGCAGCTGCTGCATGGGTGGACTGCAATAACCAGCTTTAATTGCCTTATTTGGATGAACCACGATGGTTGGATTCACGTGCTGCGTGCCGGGATGTTATAACAACAGCGTCAAACACAAGGGCATCGGATTTCACGTGTTCCCGAAGGATCCGAAGCTCCGAGAGGAATGGGGGCAGAAGATCAACCGAGTCGGACAGAGTGGCAAGTAAGGCACACTTTCTTCTTCAAAGTGTTTGTGAATTTTGTTTGTTTAATGCGGTACACCTTAGCAGCGTTCAATACCGCGTCATAAAAGGCTTGCCACACTACCGATGTGCCGATCAGCGACCACAAAACTTCGCAGCTCCTGCTCGATCCCCTTCCCGGGGCGATCGCCGACATCGGCGACACTTTGGGGACAACTTGTTTTCCTTGCAAAATGGTGATCGCTAAAATGTAGGAAGCCTAAAATGACATCCTACGAAAAGTTATGACGACGGTCAGGCGTCTAGCGCGAACAATACGCCTGATACAGGGCCAGCTTAACTGCACTTCCGAGCTCGCGCCATTGCACTGCGATAGCTCAGCCCTGCCAGCGACGGCATCGAAGCCAACGAGATAGCCGTTGTCTCACTGCTCCTTTCGATATGTGATACCTATACGGGAGGTAAAGCAGCATCAACGATAACAAATCTTAGTGTGCTACGCCTGACTTACCGCTGCAGTTTCGAAGTGGTGAATGCCTATCGACGATATCGGCGCCGAGCAATCTGCTGTAAGGCCGCGGGCAGAAGAGAGCGAGCGGCAGCCGCGCATGTCACTCAGGGTTGTACGCGAAGCTAGCTCGTTATGGATTCTTTGGTGGGCCAATTCCTAGGGTCATCCTGCCACAATCATTATCACAGGTGCTGCGGACGGGGTGAAAGCAACGTACACGCCCTCCTCTTCGCAGCTCTATATTCTTCTTCTTCATCGGTTCCCCTATGGGAAAATAATGACGGTGGTTGAACGCGAAGCTATCAGTGATGGATTCTTTGGTTGGCCAATGCCTAGGGGCATCCTGCCCAAATCAGCAAAAGAGGAGCTGCGGACGGGGCTGGTTGAGCGGCAAGGCGCGTGGCGCTTCCCGCCACAGCTTTCCCACGGGAAATTCAACATCTTCCTCTAAAATTTCCAGCTCGTCGTTTCCGTTGACGTTCAGCTTCGCGTGCCTTCGTTGTATCAGTAGCTTCTTGACGTAGTTTGAATGAGTCAAGGACATAAGGCGCGTTCGTAGCACTTGCTCCTGTCCCGGCTTTGTAGAGTAGTGGGAAGAGAACCGCGTACGTCCCGTTGCGGCCCGAGAGTCGTGGGATCGAAACCGGGCGCCGGTAACTATTTATTTTTGTATAGTGTAGGTGGAGAGGTGCGGACAAAGGACGGATGCCGGATATAGCTCCGAGAAAGAGATGCTTTGCATCTGAAACAACCAGAACACAATTCAATGTTGGAGAAATACTGATTTGCGCCGCTCATTTTGGTAAGCATCTGGCCAAACCATTTACAACCGAGATATATAAACTTTGAATAACCATAAACAAAATTTTTAATCCGAAAAAAGAGCTCTACCTATTTGTTACAAAAAGGGAAATAACCCCTGTTCTTTCGCTAGCGAGCCATCTTGTTTTTGTGTTGTGTTTGGTGTTATAGCACTCTGCAGCAATAAAACAACAGGCTTAAGTAGTAAATTTATCGAATCTGTTAAGCATATTACCTAAACATGTGGTTTTTCCAGTATGACTAAAATTTTAGCAGTTCTCATTATTGCGTGAGACTATATTTCGCATCCTAGTCGTACCGGTGATACTTAGAGGTTATACCACGCAAGAAATGCTCTGTTGGGTGCTACCTCCGACTGTGCATGGTGCGCTTTATGCGCATTGGGAACATTCAACCACCTCAGCAGCTGTACACCAGGGCTGGCTGCCTTATCTGCTTAGTAAACGCATTTTAATTTCGTTGCATTGAGCTGTCTAGCCTTAATAATGTAGCATTGCTAAGGCTTCAAGCTTTCTTGGGCACATGATAGGCATAAAAAACAAGTGTAACAATTTTGTGGCCCTTTGCTGACGTTGCAAGTGAAGAGCCTTTGATTTTAGAACCAAGTACAGGTACGCAATTTACAGAGCATGAAGGTAAATCGCCGCTGGAAAGGAGGCCAGGCCAAGTAGAGATACAGCACCTCACTTGCAGCACAATGCACACCATGGCCATGGGTGCTGTGTCTTCTCCCTAGACCGAATATTTGTTAAACAAACCTTAACACGCACCGAGAAATCAAATAGAATGAGTTTGTTAAAAACAAGCTCTTAGTTGAAGTATTGGGCTCGATGGTATATGCTGCCTGCACCATCGTAGGCACACTATGCTTATAAGACAGGGACAGGCTGCCTTTGGATGGTTATTTACCAAGCGGCAGTTGATTATGGAACTTCTGGTTGCAGCATTTGCTGGTGTTTGCTTTTTCAAGTGGATCAACTATAAAGCATTCCAAGAGCTGCGGCTTTTTTAATATTTTGGTGCACCGTGAAAAAGTGTCGCTTACAGTATTTGTTAGAGTATATATTGCCTAAAGCCTGTGAAAATACTAGTGTTTAATTCTGTTTAGTATTTCAATTTAAATTATTGCCTACTTATTTGAGGTACTTAAAAGTATTCCTCCCTACATGAGGTTTATTTACTTAAAATTTGGATGTTACAGGGGCCACGAAGACAAAATATGTTTGTTTTATTCTTCGGATTGGTGTTTTATAGTGACCAAGCGCTTGTCGGACAGTGAGAAATGCTTTATTCACTGAGAATTTAAACAATTTAAAGAGGACAGGAAGAGATTTAAAAAATCCTATGGTGGTACTTACACTTGCCGAACCATGATAAACAAACAATGCATAACCGTTTCATTGCCCGATGTCGTCAAATAGAGGAAAAGATACAGTTAGGGTTTTACCCAGGCTTTCCTCCTCAACTCGTGAATGACGTCTTGGTAAGAAGCCAATCACAGTTCTCGCTCGTCTGGACAACATGTCGGCATAGAGCGGGCTCGAAAAGGGTCAGAAAAAGCGACATCAGCGACATAATGAAACTCACCCTGGAACTGAACGGGAGATGTCTAATTTCTGTTACGAATAATCAACATGGTCGAACTTTTAGTCAACAACACGGGCGAGTGGCGCAGGCGGAAATAGCCACGTTTAAAATAAACTGGGTATCTGTAAGCTGTTTACGCTGTTTCACACCAGTCCAAACTGCCGAAGTCCGTCTCACGGAGCGTGTAATGTGTGTTGCATGAACATGAAACCTCTGACCTGACAAGATGCTTCACCAAAAGCTTAAAATAACTATTTACTACCTAAACACATTTTTCGAAGGAACTTCCAGTAGTCTGAAATGAATCATTTTCTTGTCAATCGCAATATTACCCAGCGACAATCCGACACGACGTATGCTGAGTCGCGCGGAGTCGCCGAGTTCACCGTCGCGAAGTTCGATTGCTTTCCGGTTTCCTGCAATAAAAATACCTTTAACATTGTTTCATTGATTGGATATGCTCACCTTTGACTTACTGCAGGACCGTTCAAGAGTAAGTTGGCGGTTAAAGCTTTGGTTTGATATGAATTCATGAAAACACACCAGAGGGCTCGTTTACAAACGCGAAGCAGCTTTTATGCCGCAATTTTCTGCCGTGCGCGCTTTTCGCATCGGTAGTGTAGTAATAAGTAAAGTTTTTGGCTTCAATGTAGGCTGGCCGTAACGTTGGGCAGGCCAGGCGGCCGCAAGTTGAAATCGCTTATGAGGCACTTTTTTGTATAAACGATTTTGTGCGATGTGACATAAAAAAGGTCCAAGCAGAATTCGGCAAAACATGAACTATAGCAGGAAAACTGGCCACAAATCGTTCACACAGCCAGTAGATCCGAGTTATGCTACAATGGTTGCCAGACAACTGAAGCGGTCATGACCGCGGTCATGTCGATTGAAAACTGTTCATGACAATTCAGAAGAACTGCGAGCTGGGCGTGTTGGTACATGTTCATGGTGGGAAAAGCGCTACAGTAACAAGGACAGGTGAGTACACGGGACAAAGCGCTACTAGGAACTGAAGATTTTATTACTGGAAAAACATATATATATACAAGGAATAAACGCCACAGTCATCACTTCAAATTTCCCAATCTACCATCTCTAAAGATCAAGGCGCACCGACAACCAAACATTATATATATATTCACACCGCACGTGTGCTGACAAGAAAGACGCCACACAGTTTATTAAGCCTGATTTAAAAAGGCATACTCAGTGTCAGACAGCAAGATCGATGGTTGGCTGACACATTCATTACCTTCTTTCTTTATACGAAAAGCTTATATTATTTCTCTTGTTAGTCGTTTTTTGTGTTTATCAACAATTAACGTATCTCGCAGTTTTGGGAGGCATTTGCAGTCTCTGCAATGAACGGCTAAATGTGAATACGGTGACCCTTTTAGCGAGCTCTGATGTTCGCGAAGGCGTACGTTCAGTCATCCGCAGGTCTGCCCTACGTGCCCTACGTAAGGCAGACCGGCCCCAGGGCACTCAAAAAAGTTCGTGCCCTACGGTACGAAGTTTTTAGAGTGCAAAAATGACGTAGTATACAGTATTCCATTAACGTGTTGAAAGAAATACGTAGGGCAGACCGGCCGATGCCTGAACGTACGTCTTCGCGAACATCAGAGCTCGCTAAAAGGGTCACCGTATTCACATTTAGCCGTTCATTGCAGAGACTGCAAATGCCTCCCAAAACTGCGAGATACGTAATTGTTGATAAACACAAAAAACGACTAACAAGAGAAATAATATAAGCTTTTCGTATAAAGAAAAAAGGGAATCAATGTGTCAGCCAACCATCGGTCTTGCTGTCTGACACTGAGTATGCCTTTTTAAATCAGGGTTGATAAAGTGTGTGGCACCTTGTCGGCCCACGTGCGGTGTGAATATGTATAAAATGTTTGGGTGTCGGTGCGCCTTAATCTTTTCAGATGGTAGATTGCGAAATTTGAAGTAATGACTGTGGCGTTTATTCGTTGTATATATGTATGTTTTTCGAGTCATAAAATGTTCAGTTGCTAGTAGCGCTTTGTCCCGTGTACTCACTTGTCCTTGTTACTGTAGCGCTTTGCCCACCATGAACAATGAATAAAGGTGGCAATATTTTTAAAACATTGGGTTTGCACATGTCTTCACAACATATACAAAGATTGTTTAACTTGTTAATGTGACGTCACTGCTGATTGCGCTGCCGACTATCGATGCGCGCATGTTCGCTTGCGATGCGCCTGAAACCGAGAATTTCAAAGATGTCTCCTAAATTCCAGAAGCTATTAATTAGGAAAATATCTGGAATTTGTTTTTAATGGGTCCTTCAAACAGACAAAATTAAGCAAAGACAAATGCATTTTCTCTTTAGGGCCCCTTTAAGACCATAATTTGATTCTCCTGCTGAAACCTGTGTTTCGTGGGGCCTGGGAATATGTATTCAGGGAAAGTGTTTCAGCGAAAATTAGTAGGCTTACTAAGACTGCAGTGAACTGTAGAAAGCCTTGTTTATTGTTACGCATCGTAGGTTGCACCACAATACCACTCAGGAGAACTGTCCACACTCGCTCGGTTTTTGACCAGATTTGCACCTGCTTTAATTTTGCCGCAGCTAACAGTAATCGTTTCGTGAAAGTTTAGGTAGGTGCGGCAAACAGGGACACGTAAGACAATGTAACTTCGCCGTGCAGCTAAGGCCAGCATAGCACATGCAGTACAGACTACTGGTGCTTTCATGTTTCCATGTACTAGAAGCAGCAGTGCGCACTTTGCGCATTGTGCTTGTTGCAGCTGCAGAACGCAGTTCGGCGCTTTGGGGTTGTCTCACTTGACATTGACCAATTGGCACAAGCGACATTGTCTTACGTGACCCTGTTTATCGAGCATAGCCAATGTTTCACGAAACGATTCTGTCAACCGCAACAAAAATAATCCAGGTACAAATCCACTCAAAAAGAGGGCGAGTGTGGACAGCGTAGTTTTTTAGCTTCTGTTGATGAGACCTACCTTTCTTACTGCTATAAAAATATTATGTATTTAATTTAAACGTAATAAGCTCATTCTGCCAGTTTATAGGCCTGGCGTAACTTGTGTTGGATTTTGGCGGCCTCAGCAGCGGCCTCAGCTGCCCATAGTACGTGATAGGTTCTAGCGCGTGAAATGAACTGGTCGGCCACAAAGCCATTTTCTTTTTTCCTAATTACAGAGCTTACGTGAGTGAAGTTTGTGTTAAAAATCTGTTATTCTAACAAGGCATTGAAATAAATCAGAACTTGCATATTTCCTTCATGCCCCATTTTAAGTAGATACACTAATATAATTCATATGCATCATTTGGCTCAGTTTAGACAAAAAATGACCTTTTAAGGAATAAAGAACATTGGGTGGCCCCTACGGCTCATTTGAATACTGGGAAAAAAAGGCTACTGAATACTCTGGCTTCTCATTTAACTGTGTTGAGTGTGCTGATTGTGATGTGTACACATATCCGAAGCATCAACTACTTGCCATCAAAAAATGACCTTTTAGGGAATAAAGAACATTGGGTGGCCCCTACGGCTCATTTGAATACTGGGAAAGAAAGGCTACTGAATACTCTGGCTTCTCATTTAACTGCGTTGAGTGTGCTGATTGTGATGTGTACACATATCCGAAGCATCAACTACGTGCCATGTATAGAAAAAATTCCCCCGCATTTCCCCGAGGGGGAGAATGTGAAAGTGCGAATGCACGGTTGTCGGCCCGCTTGCGGCGCTTGCGCTCGGCCCCCGCAGCCCACCGCCTCGCCGCCTTCTCTTCCATCTCTTCCATTGGGTTTGTAGTATCACGTGTACACCACGCAGTTATCAAGCCGCTATAACGCCGCTGAGTCGCCAACGCACGCCGCTGACGACGTAGTTTGAACGCGTTAAAGATATAAGGCGCGTTACTGACAATATCAGCGTCGCGTCCATGGCTTATTCGGTAGAGCGTCGGGCTGCGGCCCGCAAAGTTCTCGGATCGAAACCTGGCGCCGGATGCTGTTTCTTCTTTAAAGAGCACTGCGGACGCCGCCGACGCCGGCGGTGGATGGTTTGGGGTCGCTTATAAAGTGCATTCGCACTTAAAATGAATAGTTAGCTTATTTTTCTGTCTTTCTCGCTTTTTTGTGTGCTTAGTTGTCTGCAGCCATTGAAGATAACGGGAATAACATTCGGTTCAAAGAAATGTATCACTGGAAGCTCTTTATTGTTTTTTGTGGTTGTCTTTGTTTTTCTCATGACATTGCTGTGGAGTAGAAAGGGGGCTGCGTCGTTGTCAACCTGTCTACTGCAGTGCAGCTTTTTCCCGTCACTCCCTTTTTGTCGATTTATGGAGAAGATAAAGTTGTAACAGATAAATTTGCTAGGTTTAAATTTAAATTTCTGCGGAGTGGCTAATTGCTCTTGTGTTTTCTCTTCTTCTTTTTTAGGTGACGCCATGAAACAAGACAGAGGGCTCAGTTTGTAAAAAGTAAATTGTATGTATTTGTGTTCACCCCAACACGTGCCAAAACTTTTAAGACAGTGTTACACGCTTTGCCTACGTGCATACATATGGGGAACGTGCGTGATCAAATATACTGGGCTCATATGTGGAACGCCTGTATTTTTTCGACACCTGGTCACTCAAGCCACTGCACAACCACGATTTATACATAGCAGTTACGTGATCCTTACCCGTGAACGGACACCTTACATTTGAGTAACGCAACCGTTGTTTGTACAGAACGGGTGATTTGCGTAAAATTTCAGGTAACAGATATTCTGTTAGCAGAAAACGGACACCTGAAATTTCAGCTTGCACGGAAGATCCGTAATAGTGTCAAGGAGTCCTTGTTACAGACTGCCCGTTTTCGAATCACGGAAAGTGGTGGGCAATACATTACGTCCTGGTTATTTCGTAAACCAGGGAAATTGTTTTTACAGTGTAGCTCGTCTTGCACGGCCATAAATGCCGATGTTCAACCCACATATTTATCTAATTCTGTCACCTTAAAACAGAAACACTTGTCAGGCGCTCATTTCTTAATCGCATACCATCTGTTGGGTCCACACTTCATGATTTAATGTCTTTAAATGGGTACGGCAAGGTGTCGCTCGACATTTTAGGGCGAAGTACCCGAGAGGATTGGGCTGTCGGCGTCTCCAGCCGTCCCGGTAAATCAAGTTGTTGAACGACGGCTGAAATATACGTGTATAATAAATAAAACCGGTTCAAAACAAACTAACTTGACCTGAACCTATGTAACACAGGGGAATACTCAGGATTTCATTGCATTATTAACAAATATTTCTCCATTTTCGTTTGGAAATTGGTTTCAAACACCAGCCTTTCTTACGTAACGCGTGCTTCTTAGAATGCTGCATCGTTTGATGCGATGTGAAATTACGGCCGTGTACAGAGAGAGAGGCAGTTGTCGGCGTTAGCTCAAGAAACCCTCTTTTCTGCGATGGACGCTTGACCATTCGAAGCGATTTTGCTGCTAGAAACACCGGCGCACACTGCATGCTTCGCGTTCCCTCCTCGCCCAGGGTTTTATGTTCGTGGAGATGGCCAGGGATTTTTTGGCTATCATTCAAAGCTGCCGACGACGCCGTGTTTTCCGCGCCATAGGCACCGTACGCCTCGAGTTAACTTATCAGATTGTTTGAGGCACCGAACCTACAGCGGCCCTAACGGGTGCGCCCTGAATTTTAGTGCTCCAGGTAGATTTCGGTCACGTCAGAATCGTTACGTGCTTGCAAATGTGACATAAACATCGGGTTTTGGATCCATCAGAAAATTCCCCAGCGGTGCCGGAGACCAAACTCGCATCTTTATGGTCAGCAGACAGCGGCTTGGTCCCTTGTTCTTTTCATGTATCTACACTTAAAATGCTTGCGGCCTTCAAGCGAAATGTCTAAAG
This sequence comes from Haemaphysalis longicornis, assembly GCF_048455015.1. Taxonomy (NCBI): domain Eukaryota; kingdom Metazoa; phylum Arthropoda; class Arachnida; order Ixodida; family Ixodidae; genus Haemaphysalis; species Haemaphysalis longicornis. The sequence goes on from NW_027526233.1 coordinate 87,731,554, forward strand.
TATTGAACGAATTTGCGCAGTGAAGAAACGTTTTGCCATTATACCACCTGAGCACTGGTCCCAATCAATGACAAAGTCCATATCCTGATCGATTGCAGACTGTAGGGATTGAGATATTCCTAAGACTCGCCTTGCCTTATGCTCTCCCGTGCCTCGGGGGGACATGAGTGCTCTATTACGACATATCTATTCCTTTAGGTAACCACAAAACGAGCAATAAACGTGGAAAATAGCGAAACTGAAAAAAAAATTCTCGTATTTACTGGCAAAATGATCGCACTTTTTTTTTGCAAAATGATGATGCAAATTTATTGGTGCGATTATTACGCAGGGCAAATTTTTCGCGGAAAAAGTTTTAGCGCAGAAAACGCAACTTGCAGGGCAGAATGTTTACAATACGTCTCATTAACATAATAAACATAACAACTAAAAACATAATAAAAACATCCATCGACCACCGAGTGACGCGAAATGCAGTGTTTTCATTACGCAACGCGCTGGAATTACGGAATTGCGAAACGCCCCAGAAGCAGTTTGCTGCGAGGTGAGGACAGGTCGACCAATAAGTGGCTGCTGCTGTCCCAGTGTGGGACATCACCACACGGCGGCCGATGCAGCAAGCCGAGTGCGTTTTTTTATGTCGTGTGAGTACATTATGTGCTTTTAGTGAGAGTTCATTCCACACCAATAATAAACTCATGCTTGCCGATATTGCTAATATCATCAAGTCCGCGGCAATGAAATAGCCATGTCCGCTTTGAAAGTGGAGGAAACTAAGGTAAGCACGACCATCGTCATCAAACTTCCACACATATGAGACATGGCTGCGGCAATTTCAAGTTGCGGTCATTACGCAGAAAATAAAAAAGCCGTATTTTGACGTCGAACTTCAGGGGTTCGATCATTACGCGAGTGCGATCATTATGGGAGTAAATACGGTATTACCCTGATTTTAGATAAATATCATTGGCCATTCCAACCTGTGCAGGTGGCTTATCAGCGAAGCTTTATTGGACCAGTCACAAGATGACGGTAGGACTTCACTTCCAACTTTTATGCATTTTTTTTGCCGCAACCTCGGCCTTGTCTCGACGCCGGCGGTTGCGCTCAGCGACGGGGTCGCGTTATTCTTCGCGCACCACCGCAATGGTGCGATGTTGACGTTTGCAAGTGGAGTCGCGCCACGGTTGTGCTACCCGGGGCTTCAAATCGGCCCAACAGAGATGGCTACCCGACCAGATTTAGGGGAAATCCCCAAGGTGGAGTAAGTTTCTGAAAAGGAAAGTTTGACATCCACCTAAATGCATCCTTACGGCTACAAAGCAAAGCTATACAGCTTTTTCGGAAACTTCGCAGTTGAAAAAAAATTCGTCCTGGTCCAGGATTGGAACCCGGGACCACCGCTTAACCGGAGCAGTTGCTCTGCCAACTGAGCTAACCAGGAGGCTAGTCGTTAGTAGCCCGAAAGCGAATTGATCAACAACTCGATGTGAAGGACAGGTGTTAATCGACCAGATTTAGGGGAAATCCCCAAGGTGGAGTAAGTTTCTGAAAAGGAAAGTTTGACATCCACCTAAATGCAGCCATACGGCTACAAAGGAAAGCTATCGCTTTCGTTTGTAGCCGTATGGCTGCATTTAGGTGGATGTCAAACTTTCCTTTTCATAGATGGCTACATTCGACGGCACGGTTACATTCGATGTCTTCTTGTTCACTTACTAGCGAATCGGCGGCATGATGGGGAGGGTCGCATTTCGGCAAAGGTCGTTGTTCATCGTAGCTACGGGGATCCGCACGAGAATGTTCGCTGTCCCTGTGTACCTCTAACTATGCCACAAGCACCTGGCCGTGCATAGTTTCGCCATGAGTGACCCCGATGTTCATTTTCCACTGGCACAGCTAGCTTGCGCCCCTCCCACTGCTGGCCGACACACCGACCGTTGGCGTTAGCCAATAGCAGCGGCTCGTCAAAGGTGGACGAGATATTACAGCCTAATGCCGCGTAACGAGGAAAGACCGTATGATACTGAAAACTCATCGTCCGCAATTTCTACATATCAAAGTAGCCATAGGAGTCATAAGGCTAACAAGTGTCGTGCCTGTTGTTGGTCCAGGTATTGTTTTGGTTGCACAACCGTGTTTATATCAGGCCTGTGAAAATCTAGCACTGATCTGCCGGCTCTGGAATGGGTGGTGTCGCCAGCGCTGGCCCGACACAGCAGGCGGATGTGGGATCGAAAAAGCGAGGAAAACCACACCGGGTAGCGCAATATTATGCAGTATGCTTTGGGGTTTTTGGATGTGAATATTTCAGTTTTGAATTGTCTTTTTGCCAAATTGAAAGAAAAACATTTTACTTTCTTGTTTTTCTCCTATCGAGGAGAAAAATAATTGCGGTTAGATTAGCATTCTTGACTTGTTTGCATCCTGTACCATTCTATAGCGGAAATATTGTCCTATCTATAGCGGTACTTTCCTTGCTCCACTTGTTATTAACAGCGGGTGGAGAGGCTAGCGTATGTATATTTGCTTATTATTACCTTTTTTAAATAACAGAAACTCTTACTCGCTGATTCCACTAAACTACTGTGATATTTATTGCAACCTCTTTGTCCAGCACTAAGCGGGCATGGCAGCTTGAGTAAGGCCCAAATTCTTTACCATTAAAATAACCACACGGTCCACTCCTAATCTCGAACTTTTCTATCCAGTAAGAAATGTGTACAACAGACCAATGAACTTTACCGTAACTATTTATCAGCGTGTTCTACCACCCGTTTACTTTAACAGGCGCTTTGACTGCGATGAAGTACGTAAGTGGACCCAGATTTGTCGCTCCAGTAACCGCATTTGGCCGCCAACCTGTACCTTAAAACATGTTCTTGATGCCCAAACAATTGTGCAACGAGCAAACTGCGCAAAAACACCGTAAAAGACCATAGCTAATCAAATTAACAAACGCCGGGAGCAGGGACTATAGGGAATATCATGGTACGGTGCTTTGGACTCTGAGCGAATCGAGGAAGACACTGTCACCTACTACCGAAGGGTCAGCAATCAAGCAACCAGGACAACCCCGAACAGTGCTCACTGCCACTCCAAGAAGATCGAGTTCTTGTGTACCGCGGCAGCATATTTTTTCACTACTAGCCAGAGGAAGCCTTCATTTAAACATTGCCTATTTGAAATTGTTTTTTTTCTAGTGGGTACAAACAAATCCGTCATGGCAGCTCCGGCACGAACTGTCTGCGGAATTCAAAGGTGTCTGCTGTTGGTGGAGTACGTAGACAGGGCTCTCGTGTCTATACGCCCATACGTACACCTCTACGGCAATTATTGTTTTCGGACGCACACCGAGGTTTATGTTTTGCGTGTACCATTTAGGAAAAATTTAAAACAAACGCACAAACTTCTGAATGAACGAGGTGTACAAATACAGTCTTAGTTATGCCTCAACGCAATCTGAGCCGTTACGATTACCGGGCTGCTGCGGCAAAAGTGCGGAGAGGCGAGCGAACAAGTGAGAAGCGAGATGTTCAATAGATCAGTTAACCCTGCCTTTATGAGGTAGACAAATGTGGGGTTCGGCTCACACAAAAGTGCAATGTTGCAACTCCAAAAAAGTGCTATTTTCTCTAGTGTGTTATTACAATTTTCTTGTGCTTTCCGGCTTTATTAAACAAACTTTTGTCGAATTTGTATGGGCAAGCACTTATTCTATTGCATGACCACTTGCTCGTATATTCCAATGGCACAGATGTTAGTTTACAGAACTGGGGGATCTGGTATTTCGAAACAAAATATTCAGCGATAACTTTTTGGTGGCTCAAGTAAGAGAACTTATGAAAGAACGGTTGCAGAGCTTTTCAACTCAACTTGAACCTAAACGTTGTACGATACTTTGGCGATGAGTTTCGAAATTCAGCTTTGCTCGCCATCAGTGGTTTGAGGGAAACATATGACTTTATCCGTCTAACGTAGGACTGGTGGAGTAACTCGGCTACCATTGTTTTTGTGATTAGCGCTACGTGCGGGTAGGTCTTTTTATCAGAGTGATGCCCATCGAAGGAAATAGGTTTATACGCTCTTTTTGCAGTACCTTTATGTGCTGACAAACGTCTTTGTGTTTTTGTATGACAGGTGATTGGGCTGCGACAAAATGAGCCATTTGCGAGTATTCTAACAGCTCTGATGAAGCAACAGGAATCAAATAGTTTCTCTCTGCTCCGCAATAACTCCGGCAATTTTAGGTAAACCTCAATTGTCTGTTACAAACAATGACTAATGTTTTTTTTTCAGTTTTCTTTCTACTGTCTTGATTTCAACATAACCATTAGGCTTCACATTCAAAACAAAAAGGAACTATACAAAAACTGAATTTTTGTACTCATTTCTCGACAGGCGCCTGCCGTAATTAAACGGTTTCGTTAATAAAAAATCTTATGTGTTTGTTATTTGCAGAATTCAATATAAATACGAATACGCAAATGCCGCATATATGAAGCCCGAAAATTCAATGGGTAAGGAAAAAAAGTACGCCCACCTCCCCTCGCGGGAACCCTGGTGTGATGCAACGCATCTCATGGGGGTTCCATTGGCGTTTTCCATTGTATTGATTACGCTTATAGCAGGGATTCTCACGCGAAGGGGAGGTGGGCGTAATTTTCCATTTTCAGCATGCAATGCACATGCAGTACACGTATGCTCAGGTACGGTCTTTATTGCAGACGACAATGAGTGGCTTGTGGTCCGTAAATTGCACAGTTAGGGGCTCGATGATTGCATCAAGCAATCGTCGAGCACTGCGAGAGAGTGCAAACGTAACGCGCAAGACCGTCGACTGAGACCGTCGGAGCGCGGCATGCCGCTTTATATTCACAGCGCTCGAAGGAGATGAGAGCGCGGAGAGAGACAGTACTGCACATGCGCAGCGCCGCCCACCGGCGCCTAGTAACGGAGTCAGAGCGCCCTGCGCCAACCCGCAGCTGTTTGGGAGAGAGTGTTTGCTATCACACAGAGGAGAGGAAAAGAGGCGCAGCTGTGCGGACAACGCCGGAGAGACGCAGGAAGGAAAGAGGGGAGAGCATTAGATGGGTTGCATCTTAAAACGTGCTGTTCACTAAATAATGCATATCATTTTGAGGGCACTGGCTGTTCTTTCTGATAATTTCTTGCATACAGTTGTGTTCGCAGGAATTCTTCAAGATGTTATATTTGATAAGGACCTGCCAATGTAAGTAATGTATTCCGGAATATAAGTGTTCATTTAACGTGGAGATATTGCTTTATTTCCTATAAATTCTTATCATTATGCTGACAGACCGACTGACTAGTACAATGAATACCGCCTATATTGCTGAAAATAGCCAGTCTTTTTGTTTTGTATTTGACAAAAGACACTTAATTCTAGCTACTAAGCATACCGCGTGAAGTGTTTAATGAAAAATAATTTGTGTCCTGCTTGCTTCGCAACAAGTGTTTCTGAAAGGTTTCAGCAAAAATGCCTCTGAGCATATATCTGCAACCTTTAGGGATGGGCAAAATTTTAGAACATTTTAATGAAAGGCACGAAGTAAAGAGGAACGCTACCACATTAGCTGTAGTAGCGCCTTGCGGGAAGGGGCTTTTTTGTTTCGGCAAACATTGTCCTTGCGTATGTGCATTTGGAAGGATAAGCGCAACTGCTATACATTTTTTCTACAGAGCAACAAGCACCCGGATTTATCTAAAAACTACTTCCATATGCGTATTAGGTAAACTGACCCGAATGACCGCACACAAACTTCGCACAAGTTAGGCATTTAAGGGAAGGAATTCTCATGGTGCCAGTGAAACGATCGTATTAGTTTAGTGCGGAGATTTCTTGTGTTTGTCAATCTTCTAAATTGTCAAAAATATGCTGCATCTCAACATGTATACTTTTTATGGTCGTTTATTTTGCAATAGGGGTTGAAATCTATGAACAAGCCAAAAAAAAATGAGCCGGTCCTGGACGTCAAAACAGCTGGTAGTAGAATTCCCAGCAAGAACTTGTTATACCTTATTGGCAAAGTACTAAATACCGACAGGTCACAATCCTCAGCGGGGAAGGGGTCCAGGGTGGATTGGAAGCAGACAACAAGGGCATATATCAACTTTTCAGGTCGTGTATAGATACCTCTTACGCGGTTCTATTGGCACAAAAGCATCCAAGCGATTAAAAAGGTGATGATGGGCATTTATTGCTACAAAGTGTAACTTCAAAGAATGTTTGAACGCTTATTTTTTCTACCGTCATGCAATGTGTTTTTATTCACTTTTCTGCATTATTTTTATGAGCAAGGTCTTCGAAAAAGAAAGTGTCCAAATGTTATCACCGCCTAATTATATAAGAAAATGGAGCATCTCGAAATGCCGGAAGCTGCATTTCCTGTGTTACTTCGTGTCTGTGTCTGCACTTCAGCCGCTTTGAATTCCAGTGAAGTTCGGCGCGTTTTATTCCGCTTGTTAACATCTTGGCGCTACTCTTTCTCTCAAATACTTGTGTATGTATTACTGGCATCGGAAGAGAACTTCGAATTTTAACCATTTTGTTTTTGCTTAGGTTGATAAACCTTGGTGCCCTAGGGTTCATTATGGCCCATGAAATAAGTCATGGCTTTGATGATGGAGGCAAGTACTATATAGTATTTGTACTTGTAACACCTCCTTCATTGGTACAGGGCGCCAAACACCGGTTGTGGTGGATCAAGGGAAGTAGGTAGGGCGAGGGAATTCAGTGTCTTTACCGAGATCTGGCAGCTTTGCAGGGACCAGAGTCGTCACCAGCTACACTGCCTGTGCTAGGCCACTTTTGGTGGTAAATAGCCCTATCATGTGTAGTAGAGGTTTTCCCATAGTATGATATTGTAGCGTGGAAGCAGAACAGGTGAGACGAACCATGAAGAATGTGAACAGTCTATTTAGATAATTTACATGGCAGCTGCCAGAGAGCCAGCGGAGGGTCCGCAAGCACCTTCTTGGTAAAGTTTTTTACGTTCGAGTGCATTAACCACAATTCGCACCATGTTCTAATGAGGTGTAGGTCTGACTGAAGGATTGCACAATCGGAAGGATCAAGTATAGGGTGGTAAAGAACGAAATCATTAGGAAACAGTCAGATATTGGACTGAAGGTTAGTAGGGAGGTTATTGTGATTTTCAATGGACACATTGTGGAGAGGGAAAAAGAAAATACGTTTATCTATCCCCCTATTTCTTAGTTACGCGTAGGGAGTAAACAAAATACATCGGCATTTTACGTCGGTCTCATATGTCATGTGACCACGAAAGACAGTTCGGCAATTCTCGAGCTACTGGCTATTCTGCCCCACACCAGCGTTCCTCGCGAACAGGGTTCAGGAATATTAAAGGTGTCTCCCAGAGTGGTCCCGTGCCTTCTCAGGTTTCTCGTCGTCAGTGGATGGGGCCGTCGAAGAGAGCGAGGGCAGGGATGGCACGACTGCTGCGGCTAGATCGTCGCCTGCACACGGCTGCTCTACTGTGTGCGGCACCTGCTACGGCACAGCGCAGCCGCTGTCTGCTCCCAGCTCAGCTCGCGAGGACCGCGTCCCAGGAACGACACCGCAGATGAGCACGCCGGTAGTGGCGGCCAAGGCCCCGCACTCAGTAACTTCACCCTGGCAGGAGCCGCTTGACAGGCTGCCCCTTGGTCCTGGGACAGGCCCAAGGGGCGGCCAGCAGGAAGGACAGCAGGAGCTCTTCCTCTGGAACCACGCCCAACCCGTGACTTCGTGGCACGAGACCCTTCGCACGTTCCACTCGTAGCCCTTCCCGGCTTCGTTCTCTTTTCTCCTTGATTTTTGCCCAAATGCCGTGCCACCTGTCCACAGCCCGCCGTCTTCTCCGGTTTTCACTGGTAGCTCGAGTTCATTCACGACCCATGTCACAGTGTAATATTAAAAAAAAACAATACACGCGCAAAAGAACTTGTCTTCTTAGCTCACAGTCATTATTGTAGATCAAGAATCGCAGGGCGCCCAGAACAGTACACTGCGGAACTCCAGAGAGAACGTGGGACATATCTGAAGCGGTGTTCTTAGTTTAAACCAAGTGCTGGTGGTTAATCAAAAAGTCACGGTTCCAATAAAAATCTGAAGGTTTTAATTTAGGTGGGATAGTTTGAAAAGTAGGCGTTTGTGTGGAACTTTATCAAAAGATTCAAAGCCTAGGAAAAGGGCATTTATCGGTGTGTTAGTATCCATGATATAGCTGATATCGTTCAAAAAAGCGCGGGTTGAATGTCACAGAAAAGCCTTTTCTGGAAGCCGTGTTAGTGATAGGGTCAAAAACTTGTTGGCAGTTAGAAATATTACAATGTGGCAGCAAATTATATGTTCCATGATATCGGAGAGACACAAGTCAAGGAAATGGGAAGGTAGATTGTGTTTGAATTTGAGGTACCTTTTTTCGCCACTGAGATAACTCTACCCAGCTTCCAGCAGGGCGGCGCCATTACACAGTACAGGGATTGCTGAAAAATGTGAGCCAAACTGATACTTGAGATATGTTTTGTGTTTTGGAGTATTGTTGAATTGATTCCGCCAATGACAGAGGAAGGTGAAAGTGACAATGATTCTATAACTTCCAAATTTTATTGGTATCGAAACCTAACGGTGGCATGATGTCGGGGGAGAAGAATGGGGTGTCGGGAAACTTACCGACAGGTTCTCTGGTAAAGACGGAGCAGAATGTTTTGTTTAGAATTTCGGTGACATCATTAGCTGGTGCAGAGTAGTTATGTTCGTCTGTTAGCAATAGCGAACTGGGGGGGTTTGGGTAATAGTCTCCCAGAGTACTTTTCCATAATTGCGTAACATTTCGCCGTGAAATATCGCCGTGAACATCTTGTCTACCACAGGATATTTGGCCCAAACGTGTGGGCTGTAAGGCTGTTTAGCAGACCGGAATAGTGTTATCTTTTTATTGCCGAAACGTGTAGGGACGAGTTGAACCAGGGGGAGGACGATTTTTCTGTGACGGTAATGGTGGGGACGTGTTTGTGGGTTAACTCCTGCACTTTATTTATAAAAAGAAGTCCAGCCTCATTTAAGAGAGCGCAGCGATAAATCAACGACGAAACACTCGCAGAATGTTGTTTACTGCTCATTCAATGCCTAGTAGTAGCCTTTATCGTAGAGCGTGATGTCTTTTTTTATTTTTTGCTGACGAAGGAACCTAAGATAAATTGTAGAGTGGATTTCTGCGTGATCATTTTGGGCAGATAAGTGTATAATGTGCGGTGTGCTATAGGATTGCAAAGTTGGAAGGAGGTCCAGCATGTTGGAAGAATTGCTAGATTCTCGAGTTGGCGCAGCAACAAGTTGTGGTACGCCAAACGTTAAACACGTGTCGACAAAATCGCTTTCTATGTTGCATTTTGATGTTGTTAGGGCGAGGTCAGATTATGCTATCGCTGGAAAATTGAAGTCGCGAGTATGAGTAAGTGCACACTGGGTGTTGATATCGATAATAGGTTTCAGGCGCTGTTGAATTTCTGGACGAATGAAGGATGAGTGTAGGGTTTCCGTCACAAGCACCAATAATTAAGGGCCGGGAAGAACTGTTGCCTTTTATACATAATAGCTCAAGAGTGGAGGGGACATTAACACCATTTCACTAAAGTCATTGGTGAGCTGCTATAAAAACACCGCCCTTTCTTTGGTCTCGCAGTCAAGTCGATAGAAATTGTGATGTGGAAAGCAAGACACAAGTTCTTTATGGAAAACTATGAAAGTTGTAGTTAGTACGATCACGTCTGATTTTGTGGTATCGTGGAGGGAACGAATATCGTCGTGCTTAGACAGGAGGCTCCGGAATTAAGTGTATATTGGCGATAAAGATTTACCGATGGAATTAGCTTGGGAAGACCTGGAAACTGCTGGCTATTGTAGTCGAGGAGCTACTTTTTGTGCGTGGCGATCGAAGACGTAAGTGCTTTTCTCCATTAAAAGTTTGTCATGGCTAATGTTCTAGGGTTCGGGCTTTGACTTGCCATATTTCATCAAGCGTTTTTGCACAAAGCCGGTGTTAGGTGAGCAGTCCTGGCCAATGCTCTGCCTCAATGTTTTTGCGCTCTAGGGAACGTTCTCCTTAACTTTGTAGCGTGCGAAACGCACAAAAATAGGGCGTTTTTGGTGATTAGAACTGACCTATTCCCTGTCCTCACTCTACACTTCTTGGATCGAGGGATGCTTGAAGCGCTTCATTATATGGCTCCAGTGTGAATTGCTGTGATTGTAACCACTTTTTCTTGTCATTGTCGTCGAAGCCAAGAAACAGGGTGTTAGAAAGGCTGGAGCGGTATTCACAACTGTGAAATCTGTCCGTTGGTGTAATTATCACCTTGGCATTGCACGCGGCCAGTGTGTGAATGCCATAAACCTGTGTTTTAAGTGAAGCAAGAGTTGAGCAGCCGTTCTGTATTTTTGTTAACCTAGAGATGATGTTGTCGAAAGTGTTTTTCATGTTGGGAGAGCGCATTGCGAATGGATTTGGTATCGTTCGCTATTGTTTCTTGAGAAGAGCGTATGGCCAATAGAGTAGAAAATATTTCACAAGAATATTCTGTCGAGAACGAGTGTGTTGTAGGCTCTGAGTTTTCCTCCGCATCGCAACACAACAGTAGTAATTCCAAGGTTTCAACAGAACAACAATATGCCATCTCAAAAACACAGCATGGTCTCGGCAGCACTGGCAAGGTGGAATAAGAAGTACGCTTAGCAAATAATAAGCAGCAATTTTTACTCGCGCAAAGAACAGACGTTGCAAATGACGAGTAGAGGATCTAGGGCTTTGATGGTTTTCTTCCGGGGAAAATCATTCAACGAATACACTGGAAGAGGTTTAAATCTCGCATGGAAGATCTCTGCTGCGAAGGGCTCTCCTCGACTTTTGAAAGTGCCGTAACAAGCACTGCGCGAGATTCCATGCGTATTTTCTGGGTACATCCCAAGCTTACAGAATTTGACGAAGTGCTAGAATATCTCAGAGCTATTCTTCGTCGTGCAGAACGAAGATGCAGGCGCACTAAGTCTATTCATGACCTTCGGGAGGCCCGACGTACATAGAAAAAAATTCAACGTCGCATCGTACAAGTACAAGCACAGCGGTGGAAATCGTTCTGCGAGAAACTTCATCCCCGGAAACCTCTATCTCACATCTGGAACACTGTCAGGGGCCTTCGAACAACAACACAGCAAGGGCGGCCTTTCAGTGCTTTGGCGCTTCATCAGAAACGCCTAGAGGTCAACCTAGCGGAGGACTTTTGCTTAAGAATCGCCAGTGGTTCAGCTTAGACCAGCCACGCGGACATACGCGTCATCCCGTATCACACGACTCCTGCATGGACCTCCCATTTTCAATATAAGAGCTCGATGCGGCCTCACATCTGTGCCGAAGTAGACCTTCACCAGGACCAGAAGGAGTGACGTACGCCGCCTTGCATCACCTCGGCCAAGAAGCCCGTCACACTCTTTTGTATCGGCTGAAACAGTCATGGCAAGATGGTTTGGTCTCTGAGGATTGGAAGGGTAACCACCTGGTCCCAGTTCTTAAAGCAGGCAAGTCTGCCCTTGACCCGGCATCATATCGTCCTGTATCCCTTGCAAGCTGCACTAGAAAATTAATGGAAAGGATGGTTTTAGGTCATTTGGGATGGTACCTTGAGCACTGTAAAATTTACCCCCATGCTATTGCTGCATTCCCACGCGGACGTTCATCCATCGATAACGTAATCGACCTTGTCACATCGGTACAGCACAACAAATCACTCAAACGTTTTTCAGCCGCTTTGTTTCAGGACATAAAAGGAGCGTACGATAACGTACTACATGACGCCATTCTGGGCGGCCTACAATATGCAGGAGTGGGTGGACGGACATTTAGATGGATTCAAAGCTTTCTATCAGGAAGATATTTTTTCGTTGAGACTTCAGATGGCCCAACATCACAGCACTGTTTCTCGTGGAGACCCACAAGGAAGTGTACTTAGCCCTACATTGTTTAACCTCACGTTGATAGGACTTACTACCGCATTACCAACCAACTTCCACCTCTCCATCCATGCTGATGACATCTGCATTTGGGCTTCAGGAGTTTCACGCCCTCAGATTTGGGGCCCGAATTCAGAAAGCCGCACCATAACAAGTTTGTTCCTGCGTCTAAAAGGCCTGGAAATATCTCCGGAGGAACGTGCACTGGTTGCTTTCACCCGCGAAGAAATGTCGCAGTATAAGATTTCTTTAAATGGACAACATATTCCTTACGTCAAGAGTCACCGTTTTCTGGGAGTTATCGTGGACCGGGATCTATCATGGACTCCTCAAGTTTCATACCTGAAAAAAGGGTAACTGCAGTGGTTCAGCTATTCAAGTTTCTGGCCGGAAAGACGTGGGGTGTCTGCGTGCACTCAATGTTACGCCTATACGATGCCCTGTTTCTCGGTGTTTTGTGTTAGAGCCTGCGTGTGTTAACCAACACATGTAAAACCAAGCTACAGGCATTTCAGGCCATACAGGCCCAGGGTCTTCGTACATGTCTCGGTCTCCCGCGTTGCGCCTCAACTGTGGCCACAATTTGCGTCGCAAGGGATCACGCGATCACAACCCACATTACAGTGGAGACACTGAGGGCACACATTAGCCAACTCACCCGGTTGCCCCATCACTGCCTTCAACACGACCGCAGGCATCTCTTTGTAAGGTGGTTGCCGCTCACAGTGGGAGCTCGTCATCGCACTATGCACCTCCGTCTTAGCCCTCGTCGCAACTTTGGTGCCTGTCACAGCCACGACTGCATTTAAACATCCCGGGAATATAAAAGGAAGCGGACCTTTAACCTAGCGGTCTTCAACACCTCTCCCTAGTATTTCTACATGAGGCATACAGATACCGGGTCTATGTCTACATGGATGGGTCGGTCACCACGTCCATTTCTGCCGGCGCTGTTATGATACCACAAAAGTCGACCGAAATTCATTTTAAGCTTTCAAACTCTACGAAATCAACCGCTTCTGAATTGGCAGCTATTCGGGAGGCCCTTCTATTCATCCAGCGGGAATAGCCACAAAAATGGGTTGTGCTATGCCACCCGAGGTCCGCTCTTCAGTGCATACAGTCTGCCCTCAACCGCGGCCATTACGAACGAGTTGTGGCTGAAATCCGGGGACTATATGACACATTAGTCAGGCATAGACATGATATTGTTTTCCAGTGGCTCCCAAGCCACTGCGGCATTACTGGGAACGAACAGGCGGATAGAGCAGCTCATGGCGCCCACACAAGTACAAGATTGGCCCGCATCCCTCTATCACGCACTGATGCAGAAAGGTCGCTGCGGTTCATTGCCCGGGAAGTCACTCTCACTAGATGGAATACACCTGAGTTCTCAAACCCTCGTGTTTACTCGCTCGACCCAGATTTGCAGCGCCACCTACCACATAACGGGCCACGCTCGGACGTCACCTTACTTTGTCGCCTGTGGCTAGGTGTTGCCTCCACCGGTGCTTACTCTACACCATTTTAATGGCCAAGAGCCCTGCTAGTGATGCTTGCGCCACCGACGAGACGATCGAACACCTTCTGTGCCATTGTGGCTGCTTCATAACGCCGAGGCAACATATCTCCACCACACTTCGCCGACTCGACGACCACCCCTTTACAGCGCAATCAATTTTGCGTCATAGGCGTTGTCCGTCACAGGCCGAAAAGGCCATAAAAGCGTTACTGCTCTTTTTGAAGGACACAGGCCTGTCTGAACGATTGTAGGGGCATTACTACGGTGCAGTGCCCTTAGTTCGCCAAGTTTTTCAGTGGACCGTATTAGTTTTGTGCATATTCTGGTTGTGTGCATTGTTTGTACCACCTTTCTGGTTGCCTGGTCACGCCTTGTGTTTTTTCTACTTTTCTTTCTCTCATTTTCTCCTTTAATAAGTACCGCTGTCATTTCTTTCCCTTTCATTTGCCGTATCACCTCCCCCCGGAGTAGGGTAGCCAACCGGACAGTATTCTGGTTAACCTCCCTGCCTTACCTGTACTCTTTCTTTCTTGCAAATGACGGTTGGCCATTGCTGGCATGCTGCCGAGCCCACTAAGGATGGTGTGGATAGCGCAGAGCCGTTTATCGGGGCGATATGACGTGGGGGCTGAATCTGTGGCACGTGACCAACAGAGAAACCGGGGGGGTGAAGTGATGATCCTCTGGGGGCGCCGATGGCCACAGGCCAGATTAACGATACAGCATAACCGAAACGTCCTGCGTCCGGGTGGCTGCATTGACCGCGGTCAGTTGTATTGAAAGCCAAGGGCTCGTATCAGCAGCATGAAACTGCTCGTAGCGAATTTCGAGTGGTGAGGCCAGGAACAGGATCTTCGCAAAAAACATGTGGTGCAAATGATGTTTGGCCAGGCCCGCCACTTTGATAAGGGAACCCCAAGCCATTACCCAAGCAAGATCAGGTTGTCTACCACAGAATGCTCGCCACGTGGTTTGAAGAAGAGCTGACGAACGGCCGATAAACATTTGTGCTCCGGCCACGACGATTGCACATAGAATTTGCTTTGTTGCAGTGTACTATGTTTACACTTGGTCTGCTCAAACTGTTCTCTGGTAATGCAAGAAGGGATTTCGAGAACTGACGCCACCACTTCTAACAGCGTTTCTTCTTCCTGCAAAGCCGACGCGAGCAAGCGTGATAGTGCGTCCGCCAGTTGATCTTGCGACCCTTTCCGGTGCTTGACAGTAGTTGTAACGTATCAGGCGTTCTGCCCATCGCGCTACCCGCGAGGGGCGCCCTCCTGTCCATTCATTTGAAAGCAACGCCGCCAAGGCTAGTTTATCAGTGGGCAACGTGAAATGGCGTCCCCACAGGCACAGATGCAACCGCTCCCACGCTCGAACATAGGCAAGCGCCTTCCGTTCTCCTACCGAATATTTGATCTCAGCTGGCGAAAGAACTCGAGACCCGAAAGCCACAGTGTCCAGTTAGTCAACGTCGACATCTGTAGGACCGCTCCAAAGACGCACTTTGAGGCGTAAGGGGACACTAAAGCTGCTAGATATGCCTCGAAAATTCTTGGTATATTCCTAGATGCCAGCAGGTCTTTGGCCTATGTGAAACTACAGGACTTCCCACTCAATATAATTCAAACGCCAGTGAATATAATCTCTGCGCAGGTGAATATAATCCAGGGGCCAACCAAAATAATCCAGGCACCAACCAATATATTCCAGTACCCACGCAGTGCACAACACATGAAACTGCTTTGTAATTTAGTTGCAAACCACTCCCATCCATGCGCCGTGTATTTTCATCCAAGTTAGATGAACTAGGTTACGTGACCAGTTTACCCAGACGACCTAAGAACTGCACCATAAAACATTCACGTGACTATCCAGCACACTGGCCTAATTACTATATGAATACGAGGATGGTGTCATGGGTAGGAATTATCGCCTTTAAATTGCTCGCTTTCTCGAAACTTTAGGGGGAAACTGCCACAATGCCTAACTCAGGAAACCCAATGCGGGCACGAACGTAGGACGGAGATGTGGCGCTGCTGGCGCCGTTAAACAGCGCCACCCGCGGAAGCAACTGACAAAAATGGTCGGGATATGCCCTGGGGTGTAGGTGTGGAGAACACGTGTTTCCGTTTGTTTAAAGGGGCAACCTCTCGTTACCGTGATGATGTTAGTCATACGAAACTCACTTTTTTTGTCAGAAATTAGGTATGGGCGACACGCGTTCGGTTTAATTAATTACCTAATATAGGTACTTAATTTGATTGATTGATTGTAGTGTTTAACGCGCCGATGCAACGCAGGCGATGATGCGCGCCGTAGTGGAGGGCTCTAGATTAATTTTGACAACCTGGGGCTCTTTAACGTGCGCCGAAATCTCGTACACACGGGCGTTTTTGCTATTCGGCTCCATCTCAAAAGCGGGCGCTGGGGCTTGGAATCGAACCCGCCACCTCGTGCTCAGCAGCGCAACGCCTTAGCCACTGAGTATAGGTACTTAATTGATGATTCGTTAGTCATTTATTGGGATAAAAGTCAAATTGATGTAACCAGGCCTTGTGAGGTACCAAATTAATGGTCTCGATAAATGGGAATCACATGGGAGAAATAAAAATTGCTTCCTGCTTACAGTCATGGGATAGTAACGTGAGTCATAGATCGGGTTAAATGTCAGAGTAATGCCACAAGGGCCTGTGAGATATCAAATTAAACGTCTCGATAAGGGGTATAATGTGGGACAATTAAAAAATAGCTTCGTGGTCGTAGTCATGAGAGAGTCACGTGAGCCCTAGATTGGGTTAAAAGTAAAAGTGATGGCATTAGGGCTTGTGAGGTATCAAATTAAAGGTCTCGATGAGGGGAGTCACGTGGGACAAATTAAAAATTGCTTCCTGGTTATAGTCAGGAGATGATCACGTGAGTCATAGATTACGTAAAAGTCAATGTGAGGCCACTAGGGCTTGTGGGGTATCAAAATAAAGGTCTCGATGGGGGGAATCACATGCCACAAATTAGAAATTGCTTCCTGGTTGTAGTCATGAGGTAGTTACGTGAGTCATAAATTGGTTTAAATTTCAATATGACGCCGCTGGGGCTTCTGAGGTATGAAATAAAGGTCTCGATGAGGGGAATCGCGCCGGACAAATTATAAATTGATTCCTCGTTATCGCCATGAGATGGTCACGTGAGTCATAGATTATGTTAAAAGTCAATGTGATGCCACTAGGGCTTGTGACGTATCCAAAAAAGGTTTCGATGAGGGTAATCACGTGGGACAATTTAAAAATTGCCTCCTGGTTATATTCATGAGATGGTCACGTGAGTCACAAATTAGGTTTAAGTCAAAGGGATGCCACTAGGGCTTTTTAGGTATTCAATTGAAGATAGCGATGAGGGGAAAGACTTAGAACACATTAAAAATTACTTTCTGGTTATGGTCATAAGATAGTTACGTGAGTCATAAATTGGGTTAATGTAAAAATGATGCCGCTAGGGCTAGTGAGGTATTGCTAAAAACAATCGGCGCTAAAACAGGGACGAAGAAGAAACACGTAACACACAACACGGTGCCTTCGTCCCTGTTTTAGCGCCGATTAATTTTTATAAGTATGTACCAACTCAGCCACATCAATCTTTTGTTAGTGAGGTATAAAATTAAATGTCTCGATGAGCGAATTACGTGGGACAAAGTAAATATTGCTTCCTGTTTAGAGGCATCAGATAGTCTTGTGAGTTATAGATTGGGTTAAAAGTCAAATTGCTGCCTTAGAGCTTGTTATCGCCCGCCCGAATGTAAAAGGAAAGTTACATATGCAAGAAAGAGGCTGAGGGTGTGTTGAAAAATTGTAATTGGATTTGTGATGATGTCGCGTGACACCTACGGATGAATTATAAGTCACGTGACTCACTACGACGTTTATTTTTCACGAGTAAAATATCATAGTCATCAAATAATCGCCATTCACTTGCTTGTTTGCGGTATGTGCAAGAAAATTTGTCTTTGCGAACATTATTCGCAAAGATGTCGCATGATTTAGTCATGTGACTCACCATGAGGTTAATTACATCACGAGTATTGGCATCATGGGCATGAAAAGAACACTGTTGAATTGCTTGTTTACGTGATGCGCAAAAACTTCTTGTCACAGTCAACGTGTCTTCTTTTGATAGCGAATGACTCCTATAAATGACGAATTGGTCACGTGACTTACTATGAGGTTTATTACACGACGAGTATTGCGTCATGGGTGTCAAATAAACGCTGTGTAATTCCTTGTATTCCCGATGTGTACGAGAATCTTGACACAGTAGGGAGTTTTAGAATAGGGGGCCCCAACGCTCTGGTGCCCCCAAGCGTCTTAGGGCGTCGTACTGCGCATGCGCAGAATCCAATCTGTCTTTGGGGTTTTGGGTCTGCGTCAATATATGGCCGCGAACCATACATTGGGTTTGTTTATTTGTGTTTTGCTTTTACCGCCCGACTGCGCCGGTCTGTGTTATCTCTGCGACAAGGGAAGCGCGTGTTCCATTCTTTCTTTCTGTGCCGCATGTGTTATCTGTTGTGATACGGAGAGCATTCCGATCTAACGTGAACACCCTAGAATAATCTTCTTGGATCTACTATGTTCTCGATGTGGATCGACGTTTCGAGAACCATGCGCGCCGAAAGATAAAAGCCTGCAGTACGGACGCCGGGGCATTCGATTCTGCGGCGCTCGCCGACGCACGTACGTCACTTTGTTGACCGCTGCTTCGCCGCCTCTGTATTCTTTTCAGTTGTTAGGGGAGCACAAGTTCGCTCCAATAAACTTGTTTATTTTCCAAACAACGGCGTCGTCCTTGGCTTCGTGACATCTGGTGGAGGTGCTGGGTATGAAGGGTGCGTACCACGCAGCCCCAAGTCGCTTCCCTCACCGACGTGATTAGAGAAGAAGTGCAAGAAGCGTTGGGACCTTCTACGCCATCCGAGGTACCCCGAGAGCCACAAGCTATGACATACTCCGTGGCTGTTCGTCGACCCCGCACTGCACCAACACGCTTCAAGAGGCCCCGCCGTACCGCCGCCCACTGTCACCCGCCCGGCCCCCGGTAGCGCGAAACCAGACATCGAGGAAGACGGACGTATGGCGAACTCCCGATAACCGTCCTCTGTGCTACCACTGCGGAGAGGCCGACCACATCTACCGTCGCTGCCCATACAAGAGACTCGGACTGCGTGGTTTCTCCGTCGACGCACCACGCCCCCGACCCGGCCAGCGCCCTACTGAGATCGACGAATACCTGTCCAACACGAACCGAGGACCTGCCCGCTTCAACCGCTCGCCGTCGCCCTACCGGTACCAGTCGCCAAACCGCCATAACACCGCTGACTTCTCACGTGGAAGGTCCCCCAGCCCACGCGGGGGAAACTAAAAGAAGCAACTTCTGGAGGTGAAGTTGCAGAACGGCGAAAAAACGAAAACCCTCCAACGACGCATGGCCGCACCGAACACCGTACCTGCAGCCCAACGACTCGATCTAACCCGGACGTGACTCCCGAACCCGACGACGACACGACGCGACGCTTACCGAAAGGGCAGAGCCTGCCGCTGAGAAGATGACGAGAATGACGACGCATGGTGCCCGACCGTCAACACGCACAAGCCGAGATACAACGCCCCGACGCACCAGAAAGTCCAGGAAAGCGGCGTCCGACGTCCAGTTGTCCATCGACGGCTTTGACGTAGTCGCCCTCATCGACACGGGAGCCGACTACTCGGTAATGAGCGGCTCATTCGCGTCGAAGCTGAAGAAAGTTACGACAACATGGGAAGGTCCGCATATACGCACAGCAGGAGGCCATCTCGTAACGCCAAGTGGAACGTGCACATCACGCGTCACCATAGGCGGCACCACGTACCCTGCTGAGTTCGTTATTTTGCCTAACTGCTCCCGCGACGTAATTCTCGGAATGGACTTTTTGACGGACAACGGCGCAATAATTGATCTGCAGACCAAGTCGATAACTTTTTCCTCCGATTACTCCACGACGCCGCAGCCGAACCACGACCACCGTGCTGCTGTCAGGATCGCCGACGATCACGTCACCCTGCCACCCCGCGCAAGCTTGATGATCGCCGTCTACTGTGAGGATGCTGCTTCTGACATCAACGCTATCGTAGAGAGTGATCGAAGGTTGCTTCTCGACCGCGGTGTCTCCGTCGCAAGAGGGATTGCGCACTTTAAGCAACGCCAATCCCACGTTTTGGTCACTAATTTCACCGAAGAGTTTCAGCATTTAAACAAGGGAGCTGCAATTGGGTTCCTCGAAAAAACGCAAGAAGCAAGTGACGTGATCGCGGTCGCCGACTTTGAACGCACACCCGAGGACACCTTCAAGCTTCCGCAGACCTTCGACGTGAATCTGGGGCTACCGCAAGAACAACGGAAAAAATTATTGGCTTTGCTGCGTCCCTATAGCGAATGTTTTTCGTCGAGCGCAAAACTACGTCAGACCCCTCTAGCGAAGCACCGAATAATAATCGAAGACGGAGCCCGACCTACCCCACAGTCACCGTACCGCGTCTCTTCACACGAACGGGAAGCCATCCGGACTCAAGTCGACGACATGCTCAGCGACGACATTATACAGCCATCGAAAAGCCCTTGGGCTGCGCCCGTCGTACTCGTAAAGAAAAATGACGGCACATTAAGGTTTTGCGTTGACTACCGGCGACTGAACAAAATCACGAAAAAGGACGTGTACCCCCTCCCCCGAATCGACGACGCCCTCGACCACCTCTGCCACGCGAAGTACTTCTCATCGATGGACCTGAAGACCGGCTACTGGCAAATTGAAGTGGACGAGAGAGACCGAGAGAAGACTGCATTTATAACCCCAGACGGCCTATACGAGTTCAAGGTGATGCCGTTTGGGCTGTGCACAGCACCAGCGACGTTTCAAAGAGTCATGGACACTGTGCTAGCTGGCCTTAAGTGGCACACCTGCCTCGTATACCTCGACGACGTAGTGGTATTCGCCCGGACTTTCGACGAACACCATGCAAGGTTGGAGTCTGTACTCGAGGCCATTCGTACGTCGGGGTTTACGCTGAAGCCTGAAAAGTGCCGTTTCGCATACGGGGAACTCAAGTTCTTGGGCCACGTCGTCAACGCCGCGGGAGTCCTACCTGACCCGGCAAAAACTTCAGCGATTGCGAACTTCCGAAGGCCGAAAGACAAGAAGGGCGTGCGAAGATTTCCCGGGCTGTGCGCATACTACCGGCGCTTCGTCGCAAACTTCGCACGCATTGCAGAGCCACTCACGCGCTTGACGAAAGATAGCACCCCTTTCAGCTGGGAAAACGACCAAGAAAAAGCATTCTGCGAGCTGCAAAAACGCCTGCAAAGCCCGCCCGTGCTCGCTCATTTCGACGAAAATGCCGAAACGGAAATGCACACGGACGACAGTGATATAGGCTTGGGTGCCGTCCTCGTCCAAAAGCAAAGCGGCTGCGAAAGGGTAATCGCCTATGCCAGCCGTGGTCTGTCGAAGGAGGAGAAAAACTATTCTGCCTCTGAGAAAGAGTGCCTGGCTATTATATGGGCGATTTCAAAATTTCGCCCATACGTGTATGGAAGGCCATTCAAGGTTGTAACAGACCACCATGCGCTGTGTTGGCTCGCCAATTTGAAGGACCCCTCTGGCCGTCTTGGGCAGTGGAGCTTGCGCCTGCAGGAGTTCGACGTTACAGTCGCTTATAAATCCGGCAGAAAACACTCCGACGCCGACTGCCTGTCCCGCGCCCCCTTCGACCTACCACCACAAGATGCTGATGAAGACACCCCGTTCTTCGGGATCGTGACAGAGAGCGATCTAGCCGCCCAGCAGCGTGCCGACCCTGACTTAAGCGTCATAATCGAGTACCTCGAGGGATGCAACGTTGCCGTTCCTAGGACCTTCAAACGCAGCTTACCAGCATTCAGCCTGAGAAACTCCGTCCTCGTGAAGAAGAATTTCAGTCCCGGAACAAGAGCGAATTACCTTCTCGTCATCCCCGCGGACCTTCGTGACGAAATTTGGGAAGCGTGCCACGACGACCCGTCTTCCGGACATCTGGGCACAGCCCGGACTATTGGCAAAATCAAGGCGAGGTACTACTGGCCTGGCCTTACCTCCGACGTCACCCACTACGTCCGGAGCTGCCGTGACTGCCAGCGACGAAAAACGCCGCAGACAAGACCCGCCGGACTTCTGCAACCGACCGCCGTCCCATCGAGACCATTTCAACAAATTGGAATGGACCTTTTAGGCCCGTTCCCTACGTCACGACCACAGAACAAGTGGATTGTCGTAGCGACAGACTACATGACGCGCTACGCAGAGACCGCCGCTCTTCCGAGGGGGACTGCACAAGAAGTGGCGAAGTTCTTTATAAGACAAGTTGTGCTGCGACATGGAGCCCCGGAAGTCCTAATCACGGACCGCAGAACCGCCTTTACTGCGGAGCTGATGCAAGGAATCTTACGCTACAGCAACACGGATCACCGAAGAACAACGGCGTACCATCCCCAAACGAACGGACTAACAGAACGTCTGAACAAGACGATTGCAGATATGCTGTCCATGCACGTCGATGTTGAACATAAGACTTGGGACGAAGTCCTCCCGTATGTCACGTTTGCGTACAATACAGCGACGCAGGAAACTACGCAGATGACACCGTTCGAGCTTGTCTACGGAAGACGGCCGACTACGATGTTCGACGCCATGCTTCCGCATGTAGAAGACGACGACCTCAACGCCGACGTCCAAGGATACCTTCAACGTGCGGAGGAGGCCCACCAGCTCGCTCGAGTTCGTATAACGGACCAGCAGTTGGTGGATGGCGGCCGCTACAACCTCCGACGCCGAGACGCCGAGTACCAACCAGGGGATCGTGTGTGGGTTTCGACTCCTATTCGACGACGCGGACTCAGTGAAAAGCTTCTGCGACGGTATTTCGGACCCTACCAGATTCTAAGACGTGTTGGGCAATTAACCTATGAAGTGATCCCCAGTGGTGATTCCGGCACATCACGACGACGCACGCGACCCGAAGTCGTCCACGTGGTTCGCTTAAAACCTTTCTACGGACGATGACGAACTTTTATGTTCATTTGTTCGGACTGTCGCTTATGTTAGCATCGGGTCAATGCACTCTTTGAGGGGGGGTAATGCCGCGAACCATACATTGGGTTTGTTTATTTGTGTTTTGCTTTTACCGCCCGGCTGCGCCGGTCTGTGTTATCTCTGCGCCAAGGGAAGCGCGTGTTCCATTCTTTCTTTCTGTGCCGCATGTGTTATCTTTTGTAATAGGGAGAGCATTCCGATCTAACGTGAACAGCCCAGAATAATCTTGGATTTATTATGTTCTCGATGTGAATCGACGTTTCGAGAACCATGCGCGCCGAAAGATAAAAGCCTGCAGTACGGACGCCGGGGCATTCGATTCTGCGACACTCGCCGACGCACGTACAGCCGGTAAAAGGCTTGTCTATAACACAGCTTTCGTACTCTCAGCCCTATCCTAACCCGCCGAAGCGGGATTTGAATAAAACTACTGCGGAATACTGAGGTCTTAGCCCTTCGCTTTTGCCTCCGACATGTTTGGAACGAGTATGTTTCGGCAGTTTTCTGATGTAGCTGGTTGAAGTTGAAATCGCTGTTATAGACAAGCGTTTTACCGACTGTACGTCACTTTGTTGACCGCTGCATCGCCGCCTCTGTATTCTTTTCAGTTGTTAGGGGAGCACAAGTTCGCTCCAATAAACTTGTTTATTTTCCAAACAACTGCGTCGTCCTTGGCTTCGTGACAATATATAGCGCGCACTGTTTTGCCGAAATAGCGGGCGCCCCAAAGCTGCAGTTTGCGTTCTTGCGTCGCTCTCGCAGCCAGCGATACTGCGCGTGACCAAGGCCGAAGCGAAACCTGCGGCTGGTTCCTCGACTCACCCGATCAACTACGACGATCGCAGAGCTGAATTTGTAGATTCCGCGCGTCACTCGCAAGGAATAGATAAGACAGGCAATCGTAAAGCGTTTTCTGCTCTCGGACACCGTCCGCGCACGCGCCGGCCGCGCATGCCAGCTCGGCGCACTCAGCGGCTCGAACCGGCGCAGAGCACGGTAGCAACCGCTTGTCGCTGCTCTTCCGAATCAATCTGATCCCTAAAAAGAAGTTCCACATGCGAGAAAGTACGTGTTCGTGTGATGAAAAATTGTACTAGGGAATGTTTTCAGGGCCTATTTTAAAAGCGGTGATCAGATATCTGCCGCGATGCTAAGCGTACGCTGACCGGTGCGGACGTTCAGCGATCCGACCGATCGCCGCTGTGCGCGGTGCTCGGAGCGGCCGAGAGATGGCGCTACGTGCGCGGGAGCATCGAAACAGGCAATGGAGATGTCTTCGTCACCAATCGCTCAAACGGCAGGTATAGCTGAAATAAACTTCCATATGAGAGAAAGGGGATGATAGTGGGGTGAAAAGTTGTGTTACTGATTGTCATTCGCAGTTGCACCGATAGCAACGATTAAATAACCGCCATGATGCTAAGCCTGAAGTTCCTATCACCAGAGATGACCCGAGCAACGCAAGCCGGTTGGGGGCTGTTGGGGGCGCCCCTCTTCTAAAACTCGCCGCGCGCGAACGCTTTGGGTTTGGTTTCCCGCAACTTCTTGGTGGCACCCATCGCCGGCTTCCCCTATGCTAAAACTCCCTAGTGAATATAATTCCTTATGATGACACATGGCTCCAATATATCATGAAGTATACACGTGACATACTATGAGGTGTATTACATCACCAGTACTGGCATAATGGGTGGGAAATAAACGCTGTTGAATTGCTTGCTTTCGTGATATGCGGAAAAAAGCTTGTTATTATGAACCTGTTACTTTAAAACTCGCATCCCACCTATTGATCATGAATTATTTATCCGAGTTATAAAATTTATTACAACACTAGTAATCACATCATAGGTATGAAATAAATGCTGTTGAATTCCTGTTTACGTGATGTCAATTTTTTTCAAGGTGTGCACATGATTACGGATGATATGGCACGGTTATAAATTATCGTAAATGTGTAATGTGAAATACCATGATGCCTATGACGTCATGCGTACTGTCACCGTATATATCCAAGAAAACGCTACTGAAACGTTTCTTCACGCGATTTGGGAATACACCCTATTTTCTATAGTGCGTGATAGCAGGCACATCAATTTGGAAGCACAAAGAGGGGCCTGGTTTCGCGAAGGCGGAAAACACATCAATGTAGTACTCTTCATGACGAACTGTCATGAAGAGCACTACACTGATGTGTTTATATATATATATATATATATATATATATATATATATATAGTTAAGAGAAAAGGTTCCTGGCTATGAGGTTAGCTGTACGATAGAGAAGTCAAACTGAAAAACATAACAACATTTATTCTAACGTTTCGACCGGGGGCCGGCCCCCGGTCGAAACGTTAGAATAAATGTTGTTATGTTTTTCAGTTTGACTTCTCTATCGTATATATATATATATATATATATATATATATATATATATATATATATATATATATATATATATATATATATATATATATTTATATATTGCAAGACTCGGACTCGGACACAGCAGACTCGAAGAACGGGTTTAATGACGCCGCAACCTCGCCGAGAGGCCGTTGCAAAAAGCGATGGTTAAGAAGGCGCGAGGATGAAAGATGAAGATGGTGTGGTTTTCACGTACGCCACACTGATGATGAGTTACTAGATGAGATTGGCCATTCGAGTAACAGTTATGAAAGAATTATGACGCCTGTGCTCACAATATGTTTAAATATATATATATATATATTTATTCTTTTGACATAATAAAAAATAATGTAACGTCACGAGCGGTAAAAAATATTCTAACCATTCCCCCATGTCGTCTTTGGCGTTTAGACTGCCGGCTTTTTTTTCTGTATATATATATATATATATATATATATATATATATATATATATATATATATATATATATATATATATATATGTATATATATATATATATATATATATATATATTTATAAATATAGTAAGAAATGTGGGGCTCGTTCCGATAATACAAAAAGACAGGTCTGCAGTCTGCAACGCCAGACGAGGCTTAGGGGTGTTTTTAGGCTCTTTTTTACTGCGGTTATTCAAGTTACCATTTTTTTAATATTAGAAAGAAAGCAAAAAAGAAAGAACGAAAGAAATATAAACACGCGCCCCGAGTGGGGACCGAACCCACGCCTTCCTATTTGATCCTAAATGCCCTACCGACTCGGCTATCTGGGCATCTGTGTTCTCCTTCAGTTTCTGGGGTATTTATATTTCCTCGAACTGTATCTCACTCTTGAGGGTGGTAGCCAGCGCGACTCTCACTACACGGGGAGAAGGGGAACTGCTTTTAAACCCCCGCGCCGTGACTCAAACGTCTACAGCCTCTCATGAGCTGGTAACTGGTGGAAAATCCTCTTATCTTACCTTCGCATCAAGGCTGCCAGAACACATATATATATATTCATATATATATAAATATATATATATAGGGTTCGGAAATGAGGGGCTCGTTAAGAAATACAGAAAGAAATGCCGGCAGTGTACAACGCCAAAGAAGGCATAGGAAAATGGTTAGACTATTTTTTACCGTTAGTGACGTTACATTATTATTTTTTTAATAATGAAGTGAGAAAAAAAAAAGAAAGAAAAACACACGCCCATAGTGGGGACTGGACCACGCCTTTCGATTAGATGTCGAATGCCTTACCAATTCGGCTATCTGGGCGACTGTGTTCTCCTTCACTTTCTGGGGTATTTATAATTACTACAACTGTATCTGACGCTTGAGGGTGGTAGCCAGCACCACTCAGACTACACGAGGAGAAGGAGACCTTCTTTTCAACCACCGGGGCGTGACGCGAACGTCTAATGCCTGTCATCAGCGGGTAACTGGCGGGAAACCCTCTTATGATACCTTGGCATCAAGGCTGCCAGAACCGAGGCCCGCGCTAAGCTTTCGTACGATAATAGGGTTTGGAAATGATGGGCTCGTTAGAAAATACAGAAAGAAATGCCAGCAGTCTACAACACCAAAGAAGGCATAGGTTAATGGTTAGACTATTTTTTACCGTTGGTGACGTTACATTATTATTTTTTTATTAATTACGTGAGAAAGAAACAAAAAAAACACGCGCCCTGAGTGGGGTCCGAACCCACGCCTTTCGATTAGATCTCGAATGCCTTACCAATTCAGCTATCTGGGCAACTGTGTTCTCCATCACTTTCTGGGGTATTTATATTTACTCCAACTGTATCTGACGCTTGATGGTGGTAGCCAGCACCACTCAGACTACACGAGGAGAAGGAGACCTTCTTTTCAACCCCCGGGGCGTGACGCGAACGTGTACAGCTTGTCATAAGCGGGTAACTGGCGGGAAACCCTCTTATGCTACCTTGGCATCAAGGCTGCCAGAACCGATGCCCTCGCTAAGCTTTCGCACTATAATAGGGTTTGGAAATGAGGGGCTCGATAAGAAATACAGAAAGAACTGCCGGCAGTCTACAACGCCCTGCGGGTTGTAGACAACACCACTAGGCTACCGGCGGGGTTATTTTACCACCACTTTCTTGGGTATATATGTTAAGGTATTTTTTGTTTCCTGCATTCGGGGTGTTGTAGCCAGCGCCACTCAGACTATTCGGGGTGAAGGGGACCTTCTCTTTAACCCCCAGGCCCTGACTTGAGTGTCTACTACATGTCGAGAGTGGTCGACCAGCGTTGAACCCTCTTAAGCTACCTTTGGCACCAAAACTGGTAGAATAGAGGCCCTCGCTATGGATGTAGCGACTCAGAAATGGGAAATGAGGGGCTCAGTGAATTAAGACAGAATAAAGGTCGGCAGTCAAGGAAACCTCGGAAAGCAAAGGGAGGAATGCTGTAGTTCATAGAAAGAGATGAAGAATTTTTTGAGTCAGAAAGAAAGTGGTGAAAAAATGCCCGCCTGGTAGGATCCGAACCCACGACCTCCAGAATACCGGTCTGGTGCAATAACCACTCCGCTACCGGCGGGGCTATTTCCCCACCACTTTCTTGGGTGTATATGTTAAGGTATTTTTCGTTTGCTGCATTTGGGGGCTGGTAGCCAGCGCCACTCAGACTACTGGGTGTGAAGGGGACTTTCTTTTTAACCCCCAGGCCTTGACTTGAGTGTCTACGACATGTCGAGAATGGTCGACCAGCGTTGAAACCTCTTAAGCTACCTTTGGAACCAAGACTGCCAGAACAGAGGCCCTCGCTATTCATGTAGCGAATCAGAAATGGAAATGAGGGGCTCATTGAATTAAGACAGAATAAGGTTTGGCAAAGTCAACAAAACCTCGGAAAGCAAAGGGGGGGATGCGGTAGGCACATAGAAAGAGATGAAGAATTTTTGAGTCAAAAAGAAAGTAGTGAATATATATATATATATATATATATATATATATATATATATATATATATATATATATATACATATATATATTTCAGATTTGTTGAACGGTGTGGCGCAAACTTTCACTTGTTTTCAGGACATCTGCATTATAAGTTTTATACCTTTCGCATTCCTTTTTCATACAGTTCTTGAGCACCTTTGTAACACATTGGAACCTCATACCACCAATTGGTTTATAGTTCTAAACGAATATTTTTTTATGTTCGACGCGGGAAAGGCCGTGCTTGCTGTGCCACAGACAGGCAAAACAAACCTAGCTATCTTCCGCGACAAGGGGACTTTAAAAATCCACACTTGCGTTATCGCGTTGCGGTTGCGACAGTTTCTCAAGTTAAAGCAGCTCATTAGGTGCATTTTTAGCAACGTTACAGACAGAGCCCGAAATGTAAATCAACCACAGTCGCAGTCGCCAAAATCGGTATAGCCTCCAGTGCAAATCACACAATAATCAAGTAATCAAACCGGTTGTACCGCAACACAATTGAAATACGTTAAAAACGCATACGTTACGGTGGAAACGTACTTAAAAAGAAGTAAAGGCCGGAAAACAACAGTGCTCATTGTAAAGCTGTATAAACAAACTGCAGTTACCACAAGCACAACCTCACCAGCGGGAGAGGTTTATTATGAAATAAAAAGAAATGTTTCTGGCTATACAGGCGTTACAGATTGTTCGCAAGGGTGAAGACCTTCCAGAGCATCAAACACTAAGTTACGAAGGTGAAAAACTCTAAATACGTTCAGCATTAGGTCGCAACCACCGTGCCCCTAGTAAGCTACGAGCACGAGGGGGATTCATAGTGGCACCGGTAACGTCTCTATTAGGAATAACTAGGCAAACCCTGGTTACACAAATAAGTACAATCAATTACTGTGACCGCCCGAGCAAAGGTTACGGAGATATGTACTTTGATTATATGTAGAAAATACCAAACTAGAGTTTTTGAACCCCTTTTTTGGACCAAGGCTTCGAGTCTTGGGAGATGACAAGTTTGCCTAACCTTCCCGGAGCCAAAACAAATGGCCAGCGTTGTTCTGATAAACAGTTTTTTGGTCTAGAATAGTGTTGAGATGGCAAGGAACGATAACAATATACCTTCAGCAGCCCTTTTGGCCAGATGTGCTTCAAACTAGCCAGTTATCCTAGCGGCAGACTTCAGCATAAAACTGGCTCGCTTTTGCAACTGCCAGTTGTGAGGGGATTTCTCACGAGGAAGCTTGCGGCTTTGCATAAAAAAGCAAAACCAGAAACGCTGACTCTATATCACTGCAGGCGTGCGTGGCAAATTCTCCTCCGGGAAGCTTTTATGGCTTTTTATGTCTTTTTTTTTTCTGGCTGTGGGCCGGGCCCATGCAGGTATGGAGTTCTGCCTTCTTCGGAATTAACCATCATTCCAGATACCTGAAGGGTTACACTGGAACAATTCAACCATGATCGAATGACTCGTGGGGAGACTAGCAGACCTTCCTAACCACAGAATAACCTGACCGCCTTGGTGTAGTAGATGGCCGCAACCTCTCATGAATAACCAACTCAAGTCTCGGCCCTCAGTTCCAAGCAGCTTTAGAGCACCTGTCCATGGCGGTGGTCAGAACAGTGATGCAACCGAGGGCGCTAAGAATCTCTAGTTCGGAAAGGCCATCACTTGAACCTAACCCTGCCAACGTCAAACGCACGCACTTTGTGCAGCGAGGAAAGCTTAGCTGTATTAGTAGAGGGGCTCTAGGCCTTTCAGTAGGATAATATAGTTTAAGCGAAATTAGAAGGACAGGAAATGGCTTCATCGAGCTCACTGGGGGGTATATTCTGTGCTACAGGAAACCGGATGAGAAGAAATAACATGGTGGGGGACTTTTTAAACACGAAAAAATAAGAGGAAACGTTGAGGCATTTTTCAACACTTGCGAGAGAGTAGCGGCTGTCGTAATGAAGGTAAACAAGTCATACAAGTTAAAGATAGCACAGGCCTATGCGCCAACAACCAGCTATGATGACCAAGCCGTAGAAAGCGTCTACGAGGATGTCGAATCAACAATGAAGAAGGCAACAACACAGTTTACGATTGTGATGGGAGACTTTAACGCAAATGTGGGTAACAATGAAATGAGAGAAAGTCTGTGGGAAACTTCGGAATACACAATTCCGAAAGTCAAAGAGATATACTGGTAAAACTTCCAGAGTGAAATAGCCTGAGGTCCATAGAAACATTTTGACAAACAATAGAATAGGAAACAGAAAGAGAAAAGTCACGAATGTACAACAACAAACGAAATTGACTTGATTTTACGAGACACCCTAGGTATTGTGCAACACGTATGGTTGCAAGTAGGATTGGGAGCAGCGATAATCGGACGGGTAGATGAAAGCTAAGTCTGAATTTTAAAAACACAAAGGAATCATCTCGTGAAAACTAAGATATACCGCATGCAGACTGTCAGATCCAGATCTAAGAAGTTTAAAATGTTTCTACAAAACACACTCGCCATTTTAAACAAGCACAACAACGTCAACGTATACAGGGTAAATGAGAACCTTACAGCAGCAGCTGTGGGAGCAGCAACGTGTAGGGAAAAAACCGGAAAACTAAGAAAACGAAGCAACTAATTCCCAAATGTGAGAACATAAGAGTGTCAAGTAGGGCGGATTGCATTTATTAGCAGAGGTGTCAAAACTGCTAAACAGAAGTGAAACTAACGACAATGGGGCATATATTATTGCCATGATCTTTGAAACGATGTAAATAGAGGGAAGCTCTCAACAACTAAGACAAAGCTAGCCATCGGCTACGATAGGATGTACGCACTCAGAAACAAGCAGGGTTTCAACATGGACTAGATAACAAAGGTAGCAGAACGATTCTACACAAGGCTGTATTGCAGCGATGTTATAGAATTGGAAACTACTGAGAGTACAAGGTAAACTTGCGATGTCCTACTAGAAATCAAACAGGCCGTTTGAAAGGCTCTCAAAGTCATTAAAGGAGAAGAAGCGGTAGGGAACGATAGCGTAATCATAGATGTTTTGAAGTAGGGAAGACATAAGGTTCTGGAAGAACTCAGTGAACTATTTTCGGAATGCTCGAAGAATTTAAAAGTGCCCATAGCGGAAAAAATAACTTTATACTCATTCATCATAAACGAGATGTGATGGACCTCACGAATTACAGACCCATCAGCCTACTGTCTGTTGTGTACAAGCTTTTCTTCAGAGTTATAGTTAGCCGCATAGGTAATAGTCTTCATTTCCAACA
The DNA here is from genome assembly GCF_048455015.1 of Haemaphysalis longicornis. NCBI lineage: Eukaryota > Metazoa > Arthropoda > Arachnida > Ixodida > Ixodidae > Haemaphysalis > Haemaphysalis longicornis. Next base: position 87,762,906 of record NW_027526233.1, read on the forward strand.
TCTCAGATAGTAGAGTAGGTTTAGTTACTGGCACTCAATCATGGATCACATTCATGTTGTCAATCAAGTGATACAAAAATCCACACAATGCCCTTGCATGGCATTGATAGTATATGAGAAATTATAGATTGTGTACTCACCGCAGCTGTGCTAGAAGCACCTAAAGACCAGGGAGTAGAGATCTACAAAGAACTTCTAGACGGCATCTATGAGGAACCCACGGGCACGCTAACCCTCCACAAGCAAAGCAATATATTCCCGATCCGGAAAGGAGTAATATTGGCAGATACTATTTCGCCAAATGTATTCACAGCATGTCCGGAAAGGGTGTTTAGAAAGCTTGACTGAGAAAACAGCATTAAGAATAAATGGGGAAGATATTGTTTCTGGATGAGGCTGCATAACTTTTTAAAACAATACTTGAGGAAGTACAATCAGAAAGCATGGCCGTGGGGCTAAAAATAAAGAAGAAAAAAGCTAACAAAAAGACGCCCACATAATTTTAGGAAACGAAACGCTAGAGGAATTAAAAGAATACAACCACCTCACAGAGATTGTGACTACTGACCCCACCCACAATAGAGAAATCAGGCATAGAATATGTATGGGTTTGCAGCACTCGGCAAGCACTCTTCGATATTGATAAGTAATCTACCTCCGAAACTGAAAAAAAAAAAATCTTCAACGAGTGCATACAGCCGGTTATGATGTATGCATCTGAAACTTGGCGCCATAGTAAACAACAAGAAACAAACATAGGTCGTCTCAACAGTCCATGCAACGAAAAATGTTAGGAATAACACTCAGGAACCAGAAACCAGCTACATGGATCGCCGAACAAACTAGATTAGAGGATGTCGTGATTGAAAAAAAAGAAAAATCGACTTGGGCTGGCCATGTAGTGAGGTGAACAGACAAACTTCGGACAGTGGGAGTGACAGAGTGGATACCAAGAGTTCGGTCTAGAAGAAAGTGAAGGCCAGCAATTCGTTGGTGGGATGAAATAGGGAAAATTGGAGGTAGGCGGCGGACTCGAGCAACGCAGGACTGGGACACTTGGATGTCACTGGGAGAAACCGTCATTCTGCAGCCAGCAGACCTGGGAAGGCTCAATTTAGTTAATGATGATGATAAAAATATGGCGTGTGTGTAAGCACATAAATGTAATGTATGTAGTATGCAAGACTGGTCCGGCTTTCAATAATAGTAGGTAATTACTGCCTGTTTCAGAGGTGCTCCCATACATGTGGCCGACTCATCACTCGTTTTAGACAGAAATGTCGCATCAGTACATCCCCGTACTGATCATTACCTCTAAATAATCTTTATTATTGCTGTGTAGTTTTGTTCATGCACCAACGATCTAAGTAACGTGAGCGATCGTACGATCGTAAAACGTTCTTCTAACGTATACGGAGTTTAGCCTTCATATCATTGTTAAATACAGATACAGATTTATTATAGTTTTAATTTTTATATGGGATGAGCCATCTGCTTTGCTATTAAATCGAAATTACCCTCATAATTGCATGATGGTTTACGAACAGTTTCAGTAATTTACAAGGCATGTACTGCATGCTTTGAAATCTACTTTCAGGCCGGAAGTACGATGAATATGGCAATCTAAATAACTGGTGGAGTAACTACACTCACCACGCTTTTGAAGAGAAAGCATCGTGCTTCGTGAAGCAGTACGGCAGCATTAAAGATCCCCTCTCCAAAATGATGGTACGTAGGTCATAAAGCACACATCTAAAAAACATGGCGCGTTTATTTGGGGTTGAGTCATATAACAAAAATCAATTGAATGCTTGGTCTACGAACGCAAGAACCGTTTGCATTAAAAAGTTATACTGAGAACTTTTTTTATTGGCCCATATCTACTTGTCGTGTCACAGAAGCGAAAAAGGGAAGTTGCCTGCAAGCCAAAGACACATTGAGCTTCCCACAAACTCGGAATTTATAGCAGGCGTCTCCGGTGTCATCTGAGTGGCTACAAAATGAATATTAACGATGAAACAATTTATTACATGTAAATTAGGGATTCAAAAGCGTACAATATTGCAAAGGTTGCTTTCGCATTGTTACGAAGCAGGAATAATTTTCGTGTGGTGCTAACATCTCGGTATAAGAAAAGTGGCTGCGCCATAGTTCGTCTTACTTTTCGGGACCAGGGAACCTACGGCGACCTATCTCGCACTCGATATGGCTGGAAGGCTAGCTCCACTGAACTCCACTATGAACCACCGACAGGCGTAGCGTCCGAAACACCACGGAACACACAATACACAACAAAACCGACAAACTGGCATTTATTGGCGCTGCAATAACGTGGTTCGACTCCTCGCTCGTCCTGACCCAGTCGCCGGCGAAGATCAGGAGGAAGGCGCAATCGGGCAGACAAAGGAAGGGAAAGCCAGACCTGCGGTTCGCGCGTCTGTCATGTCCGACCACACAAACCGAAGAGACCCTCTTTCTTCCCGTGAAGCCAGCCCAGCTCCCGAGGCCCCCTACAAGCCGGTCACGTGAGCAGAGACCGCCGCGCCACCGCAACACCACGCCTTCCCCGCGGTGACAGAGGCGCAGCAGCCGAAGGGAGAGAGGGAAACGTACCCCTCACCTGAGTGGCGGGTGGCGAGGAATGAAAAAAGCAGCGGGACTCCGGGTTCCCACATCCCTCCCCCCTTAGACCGAAGCCCCTCGGACTCGAGGGTTTCGACCGGCAGTGGTCGCACATCCTAGCGCCTCGAGAAGTCGTCGAATAGCCTCAGAAAGGCCGTCTGCTCCTATGTGGCGAGCTTCTGCTCCAGCTCCGCCTGCGGGGGCGCGAACACGCCGTCCAGGGGCCCCTCCACTGGGCTCAAGAGGTCGACAGCCCCCATGACCGCAGCGCCGGCACAGTCACCTGGAACATCAGCTTCCATGAGGCTAGTCCCCGTCCCTCCGGCCACCGGAGACGCCAACCCGGCAGCGAAGGCTCTTCCAGGCGGTCCCCGGTTGCGGCCGACACCGCCGCCGCTGCAGCTTCGAAACTGGTAAGGTCGCAGGCCTCCGCAGCAGCCGAAGCCAAGATTGCAGCCGCAAACGCCTCATCGGCCTGCATCTGTAACCGCATGGTGTCGACTTCTAGGGATTGGGCTGGCGTTCCCTGTGGTCCCGCCGCCACCGCCATGGCCGCCTGCCTGGCCCCCTGGGTGGCCTCTGCGGGGCCCTACACGGCGGCCTTGAGCCGCGCGGATGCCTCATGGTATTTTACGGCAACTATGACGAGGCCGCAAATCTTGCAGCAGCGGGTCCCCGGGACGCAAGTTGCCACGTTGTCTGGGTACGCGGCGCCGTGCTCCGCCAGCGTTCGGCTCCGGAACACTTGGGGCACCCGCTTAGGGGCAGGCCTAGCTCGCTTTTAAGTTGGTTGCTCCACGCCGCCACGGAGAAGTAGCTGGGCTCGCTACCCTCCTGGGAGGCCCAGATCGCCACCGTGCGGGGCCACCTCGGCGGCAGTGTCTAAACCACCAGCAGCTACACGCCGCCATGCTGGTCCCTGGACTTCTGTCAGGGTTTGTCCTGGTAGGGGGTCGCGGCTGCCGGTCTGCTCCCATCATTCCGACGCACGCGCCCGCGCCTCGTCGCTCCCCGTGTCGGGTTGCGCGCAAATGACGGCGCTTGCCGCTGGAGAAGGCAAACCGAGCGGGAAAAGACATGGCTCCTAGCTGCCTGCAGGATGGGAAAGGCCCGCCTGAGCGGGTTGCCAAGAGACGGTGGTTTGGGGAATACTCGGGATGACATCTCACCCCCGTTGCACCATGTCTCTATTGTCGGAGGAGAGAGACAAAATACCTTTAATGAGCTAAAATTTGAGAGTGGAACCCTGGTCCGGGAATCCATGCGTTGCCCTCGCCGTCATGGCCAGGAAGTGTCTCTTGACCGCCTAGTCATCAGTGAACCTCCGCACTTGGCGTGCCGGCCTAAGCCTGCAGGCGGTCGTGGTGCACCCGGTCAGTGGACTCGCTGATTGCGGGTGTTGTAGCGGTGCGTCGGGAGACTTCAATCCGTGCCTCCCTCGAGGTCGTGTTCTCGCGCACCCGTGGTTGGTGCGTCGGGAGTATTTTCCCTCTGAAAGTACTGCTTCAGCTCGCCCACGTTATTGTGGCTGCTGATTCCACCAGCACTCGGGTCTCTCAGCTTGTAGTTTAGCACCGAGAGCCTCTCGGCGACCACGAACAGTCCAACCCACCTGGGTGCGAAACCGGCTGCGAATGCCGCGATAGCGTCGCTTAGCACGTGGCTCTGTTTCAAGACAGTGTCGCCCACCAAGTACGCCACGTCTCGATGGGTTGGGTCATAGGTCATCTTGTAGTCGGCCCTCGACTTACCGCGACTGCGGTTGGCTTCCTTGATGGCGTCTGCAATCCCCTCGTGTAAGCGCTGTGCGTAACCCGCGTCTCCTACTGTCGCGGGGAGTCCGTTTTACCGCCCGGCCTGAACCGTGTCGGTCGGCGTTTTGAGCACCCTGCTCAACATCAGGAACACTGGCGTGAAGTCAGTGCACCGATTCACCCATGTGCGCAGAGCGAAGAAAATTGAGCTCAAGTGCTCACCAAGTCCTGATGCCGTCAGGCATATCCTCCGAGAAGTGGCTTCACGTCACGATTGCGGCGCTCCCCACGTTGGACTGGAGATGATAGCACAACTTTGTTTGCTGCCTGACACGCATGGCCGCACACGCTTCACAAAAAAACCTTCATGTAAATACGTGGCGTGGTCAGTAATCAGCCGCTCCGAGAATCCGTAGCAACAGAACACCTACGATAGCTTTTGCAGAAACTCCTGTGCTTTCGCTTTGCGCAGCGGGTTGAGTTGAGCGATGCCACTGAGATGGCATGTCACCACGAGTACAAACTTGCACCCTCTCTTGGTGCCGGCAGCGGGCTCATCAGATCTCACGCCAGGATCTCCCATGGCTTTGTGCACACGATAGGCTCTAGAAAGCCCGGTTCCTTACCGCCTCACTTTTGGCTACATACATACTGACTACATACTTGTGCCGTCATGCTGGGACAGAGAGCATACCGATTGAGCTAACACCACATCGCTGGCGCGCTATCGTGAGCGTCTACGTCCTGGCATAGGGCTGAAAATTAGCACACTTGAGCTTGCGCGGAATCACGGCCTTACAACATTCGTCTAAGTTCTTTTTGCGGGCGCGTATTTCAGCTGAGTTACGTCGGCGTCAAGTGGGTAACTCTTCAGCTGACTCGCAGCAATACCACCTGCTGTAGATCTCGTGCCAGCCGCAATACCAAGAGCTTCCCGGGGCCCGTTCTTCTCAGATATTCGATTTGCCTGAGGGTCCGTCTCTTCACTAACAGTGGCCATCACTTCACGACAAAACAAGTCTTTCTGCTGAGCCTCGAGTAGCTCTTCCCTACTGAACGCAACCTTGAAGGGAAGCCTTCCCCAGAAGAGAGGCACGTGCGCTGAGCTTTCGATGCACTGGGAATCCCAACCACCGCGCTCGCCCTGTGCCGAGAGAGTCTGGACCTCTGCATCCTCCTCACCGTCTCCAGCCAGTTGGGCGTCGTTTACAAGCGCCCGTGACTGCGCATCGGCAACCCCGTATGTGTCACCTTTGAGATAGTGTACTTCATACTCGAAGCGTTACAATGTGAGGGCCCATCGCGCGACTTTCTCGCAGCGCTCGCGGAGGCGGGAAAGCCATGTCAGGGCCATGTGATCGGTCTCGTTTGTGAATTTGACCCCCTCTACGTACATCCATAACTTGCGAAGTGATTGTGGTTGTGATTATGGCCAGACACTCCTTCTCGGTGACCGAGTAGCTTGGCTCTGCTGGTGTCCGCGCACAGCTCGCGAAAGCCAGCGGTCGCAGTTGTTCTCCGTCCGCCCGGAGGAGAAATGCACCTACGCCAAGATCACTCGCATCCGTCTGGATAAGTAACGGCCTGTTCAGATCGGGCACTTTTAGCAATGCAGTGTCTTCAATAGCTTCCCCAAGCTGGCGTGGGCTGCTTCCCTGCTCCTCTCTCCACTCACAAGGGGCAGATTTTCTCACCAGCCCATCAAGGGTGCTTGCAGGCGCACGCTAGCTGGAATAAACTGGCGGTAGTAGCCGATCATCCCAAGGCAGTGTCTGACTCCGGCCACATCCTTCGGCATGGGAAACTCGAGTATCGCCCGAAGTTTCTCGGAATCGTGGGGCGCCTGTCCGTGTTCGATTCGATAGCCGAACAGGCTCAACTCTGCACTGCATATTTGCGCCTTGGCAGGATTGATAGTTATGCCCACGGCCCTCAGTCTTCCCAGGACATTTTCGGGTGGCAAAGGTGCTCCTCGAAGGTGCGGGAGTAGACGACGATGTCATCCAAATAGGCGAGGGCGTGCTCCTGCCGATTTGCCTCACCTATCTCCAGGTCGGCCAAGCGCACAAATGTGCTGGGACTCCCGTACAAACGGAAGGGCATACGTGTGAACTCGTACACCCCCCGATGGAAAGTGAATGCAGTCTGACATTCATCGGCGGGGCGCATCTCGACCGGAAGGCACCCCTTGCTGGCGTCCAAAATAGAGAAGTACTTTACACCACCAAGATTTGCGACGATGTCACCTACGCTCAGGGGGGGGGGGGGTACGCATCCTTTTTCGTGACCGCGTTCAGCCACAGCTAGTCCACGCATAAACGCCAGCTACCGTCTTTGTTTCAAATGAGCACCACTGGAAACCTCCAAGGACTCGTCGAGGGGCGAAAAATTCCTGCTTTCAGCAGTTCCTCCAGCGCCTCATCAGTTGCCTGACGTTTTGTGGGGCTGACCGTCCGATGATTCCTTCCATGGTTTGTCATTGCCGGTGTCTGTGCAGTGCTTCCCCAACCAGGTGCAACCTGCTTGCTTAGTGAATAACTCACCGAAGTCGCCTAACAAGGACAAGACGTGGTAGTGCTGCGCCGCGCTCAGCTCGCTAGAGTCTGCTAGAACCTCGTGTAATTCCTCGTACCGATCTCAGGGTGGAGAGCGTGCGGCGCTGGAGAAATCAGGCACTGCGGCTAAAACGAACAACGACCGTGCTCAGAGGTTGCTGCGCGTGCCGGCTACCGGATGCGGCGGACGCGGCTGATTCCCTCGGTGCGGGGCACATTTCGGCCGCCTGATCTTACAGCGGCCTCGCTTCGCGCGGTGGCTCGGCAAACGGTTTTAGCGGCGAAAACGAGTTCTCCCGATAGCGTCCCTTGCCGACGTCGACAATAAGCCCAGGCGTGGGCATGAAGTCTTGTGAACCGGGTCTCTTGATGTATAAAACGGGCCCAGCCGTCGGTGCACTCACCGATGGCTGGACCCGTTTTCCTGCTCGACTGGGCAGAATCGCGCAATGTGACCTACCTGGCGACATTTGCAGCAGCGGATGGGATCCGTGCTGCGTGACGATATGTTTGAGGCTGCTTGGCTGCTCCATAACCGACTGGAAACATACGGTTCTCCTAGAGCGAGTTGTGAGCGGATGCAGGAAACTGCAGCAGCCCCGATCCCGTGTAGGGTCGTCCGACTGGGCGCGCGTTCGCCGACCGATCGTCCGAGCAGTTTGTTCTGCGCTCTGCGTCCGTACCTGGCAGAAACTCCGGCTGTATTGCCCGAGTGCAGTGCAATCCATACGAGTATAGGTCCAGAGCTGTGTCCCTGATATCGAGCGTTTGTCGCTGGCTGCGTATCAACGTAGAGCCATGTTCGGCCCGTCCGCTGCCCGTTACGCCGCGCAGAGCACAGCTTGGTCCGAGTGTTTCCACCGGAGGCGGCGGTGGCTGATACGCCCGTGCTTCCGCGACTGCTAATTGCACCTGTCGAGCTTCGGGCGCCAGCTCGTTGAGATAACTACAACTGCAGTTCCCCAAGTACAAAGCAAATGCGGGGTGGCATTTCCTGCTGACTTGGTCGACCCGCTCCGAGCTCGGGGCATGTGGGTCGGCTTACTCACAAAAGTCCTCTATCGCACGAACGTACTCGACCAGCTATTCATTCGGGGCTTGGGTGCGCATTTCCAACTTCCTACGCATTCTTAATAGGTAGTCTAAGGGGAGGAATTCTCCCTGAACATCGTTCAAAAGTCGTCCATAGTACACACCGTATGACCTATCACCCAATACCACCGGGCGGGGTGGTTGACTACGGTTGCGGGCAGGACTCTGCACAGCACCTCGCTCTCGCTGATGCCAGTAGCCTGCTCATAACAGTTCAGAGCCACAATTAAAGCGTTTGTGCTAGATTGGTAGCTCTAACCGCTGTACGTTGGCACAGGTAGCTGCACACTGGGAGTGGGGGAGTACGTCAGCTACAGCGCCTGCTGCAGGGCGCTTGCGAGAGCGTTCGCGATGGAAGGTGCGTCTGCAGACATTCCTTCACTTGCGGGTGTCTCCGGGACGACCGGCACGACAGTCGCACTGTGTGGGGCCTCCGCGTCTGCGTGGGCCGGGCGCATTGGGTTTGAACATGCCGCGTCCCCTGACGTAGAGCGGTCATGGAATCCGGGGCCTTCTGGGTTTCCCGTTGACGTGCAAGCCGTGGCTGCGGTTACATACGGGATTTGGAGAAGAGGGGCCCGATCGCTGCTGGGGCAGCGGAGGACGCTGTTAAAGCTGGGCATCGTGGAGACTCCCGGGCATCACCACATAGGTCGGCCAACAGCATCAAATCGGCCAACAGTTTCATTGTAGTATTGCGGTAGAGGAGTTCCATGCAGTGCACGCGTATTCAAGTACCAGTTTGATATTTGTGAGATGAATTGTTAATGAAGTGTTTAAAGGGCATTATTAAAATTCCTCTGCAAGAAGTAAAAAGGACGATACGCCTTACTTTTTGCCCCCAAGGTGTTTTTGTTTTTTTCTGTCTCACACTTAGATACTTAAATATTCCCACCATCTCTAACTTGCACTTGTGCAACGACAATGGACAGGGCACTTTCTTTTTCTTGTTAGTTAACTGGACGTGATAGCAATTGGAAACGTCTAACACTACCTCTCATTATGTACACCGGGCGATTATTCTGTCAAGATTTGTCAGTATCACATCGACGCCTTCGACAGTATTCAGAGGGCGATATTCGATGCAATCTTCAAGACTGATTTGAAGTAAGATGATACGATTATTTACGAAAAGAAGAAAAAGTAATGGCGCAAGGCCGGAGCCCTGTACGCCTCCATTTAAACACTAACAAGAAATGTTGAAAAACCATTATCAAGCACGTGCTTCTTTCGACCACTTAAGTAATCTTGCCGCCAGCTTACGAAATACTTCTGAAGGCCTAACAGTGAGGTCTTGTAAAGTAAAGGATTGCGCGGAACAAGATCAAACGCTTTTCGTAAACTAAATAAGACAGCGTCTACCTCCACACCTTTTAAAACCTAAAGCAAGTCTTGGATTGACTTGGTTTTACATAGTTATCTTTTTACTCAGCTGTATTGGCTTTACTTAGGTATACAATCATCATTAAGCTCTTCCTGAGCATTCGAGGCTAGTTTAGCGCGCATAGAATTCAGGACCACCTCGAGTGAAACATTAAGCAGGGCAATATCAACGGGGTAGTCAGGTGTCTTTTGCTACGACAGCTGCAAGCATCGCCCTCCAATGCAACGCTCATTAAAAATCTCGGCCTGGCTCTCAACTACGGGCAAGCTCGCACCGACTATGCAAGCGATGCGCTCATCTTACCCAGGTGCGCGGCGAATCACGTGGTCAGGTGGCCACCATGCTGCGGAGACAGCTTGCGCCAAGCCAGGGGCCGCGGCGGCTAGCACACACATCGGCGGGAGAGCTGGGGTGGCAAGCCATATGATACATCGCCCAAGCAACGGCGCTGCTACGGCCAAAGGCAAAATTCCTGTTGACGGCACAACTCTGCTCGACTAAGCTAGTAAACCTTTGCTTTATAAGGCAACCTACAACGAATTGTTATAGCTTTAAAGGCGAAATGAAAAGTTTAAAAAGCGGTTTTTGAAAGCAGGTGTAACGTCATTATGAGTAACTTTCGCTACCACCTTGCACAAAACCTAGCTTAGAGGGTATGCTGCCAGCGGAAAAACCTTTGAACATGCCGTCCTTTAGTGAACACGCCATCCTTTAGCCGCAGAGCAGGGGGGCCAGCTAAAATTGCCAGAGTTAACGTGCTGTAACACATAAACAGCAAAAAGAAAACGCCCATCAACCGTAACATTGTGAACACATGTCGCGTAATACAAACTGAATTATGATCAAAGAGGGACACAGCACAACATGAGCAAATAGGTCCCACATTCTGAAGCCTTATCTGGTGACACTAGCCAACCAATCATAAGTTTAATTTTGTTTGGTCGGCCTAGACTCCTTATGATTATACAAGTGTTTCAGTAAAGTAATCTAGATTCGGGTTCCGGCTCCACTTACACAAGCACGTCGACTTCAGCACGTACGAAAGAAAGAAAATCAGCAAACGTCAATTCACATGCACATGAGCTCAGTCAGCAAATCTAATTTTTCATTGCTGCAGCAAAGGTGCTGTGCCAAATTGAAAGAGCAAGGATCAAAAAACGGCTAACATTGCTTTATTGTGCTGGCATGGGTGCTTCAGGCGTCATACCCACGACGGGAGAACGCAAAGCTATGCAAGCAACCGCGCAAAATTATACAGCTGTCAGGTTGTCTCTGCGCATATCTTCGTCCGCAGTCGCGTTGTGCATACCATGAAAGAGGCCAGCTGAGTTCGTGGCTGGCTCCTCTGCAGTAAAATCATACTCAGAGAAGTCTTGAGAAGCCCTGGGACGTGTTAGAATCTTAAACGAGATATATATATATAAAATAGATAAAAACAAGATGACATAGGCACTGAAATGAAGAAGGGACGGAAGAAAGATGCAAGAAAAATATACGGAATGTAGGGAAGGAAGGATCAAGAAAGAAAGGAAGAAGAAGGAAGAGAGAAAAACAGGAAAAAGGAAAGGAAGAAACAAATAACAAAAAAGAGGAAGAAGACAAAACGACAGAACAAAAGCAAGTATCAAAAAAGAAAGAAAGGAAAAGACAGAAAGGAACACATATAGAAAAGAAGAAAGAAAGAAGCAAAGAAAGGAAAAATACAGAAGAGAAGTATAAGGAATGTAAGAAAGAAGAAAGAAGAAGGACGGAAAGAAAAAAAAATAAAGAGAAAAAAAACAGATAGGAAGAAAGAAAGAAAGAACGGAAGAAAAAAGAAAGACAAAGGAAAGAAAGAAACAAAGAAAGAAAGAACAAAGAAAGAGAAAGAAAGAAGGAAATAATCGAATAAAAAACAAGTCATATCGTCATGTGCACGTTTGTGAATATTTAATGTATATGTTGCCGCAATCCATGCATGGGGTTTGTTTATTTGTATTTTTGTTTTACCGCCCGGCTGCGCCGGCCTGTGTTATCTCTGTGCCAAGGGAAGAGCGTGTTCCATTCTTCCTGTGCCGCATGTGTTATCTGTTCTGATAGGGAGAGCATTCCGATCTAACGTGAACAGCCCGGAATAATCTTTTTGGATCTACAATGTTCTCGATGCGACAGGACGGTTCGAGAACCACGCTCGCCGAAAGATAAAAAGGCCTGCAGAGCAGACGCCGGGGTATTCGATTCTGCGACGTTCGCCGACGCACGTCACTTTGTTCACCGCTGCTTCGCCGCCTCGGTATTCTTCTGAGTTGTTAGGGGAGCACAAGTTCGCTTCAATAAACTTGTTTCTTTTCCAAAACAACTACGTCGTCCCTGGCTTCGTGACAATATCCCGTGTACTCACAATACAGTTTTCCAGAATCAACAAAACATTACAGCCCTATGAATTCCACAAACAAAACACTTATCCGGGGCCAGTATTGGCTCAAGGAGTAAGCGCAAAAAGTCAAAACGGAAGTTGTAGTGGACACAGTGCATTTCGTTTTTTACATCATAGAGGATGAAGTGCTAAAATCATATCTTATTGTCACAATTTTAATAGCAAATTCTCAATTACCAGTCACAGCTTCAGCATTGTTATTGCAAGAAATTGGAACAATTGTTTTCGGTACAGAGTTGAATATATGCACAAACAAATTCGATTTGTGCTTCTAGTCAAGTTCTGTGTGAAGTTCATAACAATTGCATAAAAGAGATGTGATACTAGGCTCAGTAGGAGGTTCCTGCAATTTTGATTAGATATATGGTGAATATATAACCTTCCACAAAGAAACGCATCTCCGTAGGTGGCTGAACAAGACTTCGTTTTGCTGGCGTACACTGTTTTCGTCCGCCTGAAGGCGTCATACTTAAATACCAGCCGTACATTTCCTAGTCACTTGTAGCAAAAGGAGAAACAAGGCGTCATCACCTCTTTCGTACCAAGCATTGTTGTGTTAACCTTTTAATGCCAGAATTATGAAATTGGCCTCAAAAAATTCTTTTTTCGTGTTTCGGCGTTCAACAGACGCCGTGATTACATTCCACTGACGAATTGTCTGGGATGCAACTTAATCGCTGACTTTTTGATTTGTCGTGATTTCGCGACAACAGGCACTTTAGCCAATATCTTGAATGCAACTTTATCTCCTACTTGGTCCTTATCGCCTACTTGGGCCATCCCTCTTTGGGTTTTTTTTGCGTTGCAAAAAGATTGGTCTTTTGGACGATGCGATCTAGTAAGCTGTCATCAAAAAACTCTTTGAAATATTCACTATGTGCTCGCACAGTGTCATTTTCAGGAAGAGTGGTATTCCAGGATGGTATTTCCCGCTGTTCTTGACAGTCTGTTTTTTTCTACTACACTGTCGGTTTTGCACAGGCAGTTGGCAAAGGCTCAACGTCACCGGTTTCATCTTCACTGCTTTGACAGAGGCTCTCCCAAGGGTGCAGCTCTTGCTTGTGCATGACTTTCGTAGTCAACATCGTCGTCATCAGTGTCACTAAGTGAGCTATACTCAGTTTATTCTGAGGTGAAAGGCGTGTGCGAAGCCCTTTTCTTCCATACAACGATTCGACATCCATCCTCTGCAACAAAATTTAAAAAAAAACCGTCATACCTCCAGTCACCGAAAACTGCCTAAATTGTTCAGTGTCGCGAATGCGGGACATACCACGAAAAAAAAGCATGCAACAAAAAACGTAATTTTGAACAATGTAACACCTTATGCGAAGTCTCCCGAATGCGTGCAAATAGAAAACAAATTGGGGGACCTTTTACTCACTATGGTTAGGCAGAAAACGACGAAGAAGTGAGAGCTGTCACATATGGCATGAGCACTCTGCCAACCGATGGATATACTGGGTTTAATTAAAGGCAGCAAAGGTGTAGCGAGTTGGTCGGCCAGCTTCATTCAGTATGTCGCGAATTCGCGACAACCGCCAATAAAGGATTTGTGTGCTGCAAAAGCTCTTTCCTTTGCATATCAGAACTGCTTTATGGGTGAGCATTCCTTCTATGCACAAAGTAGCCCTTGATATTTCGTCGTCTAGGGAGTTTCTATTTCACTCGTAGTTCTTTGTGCCTCTTGCCGCTCTCGCCAAAGAAGTGTTCGACCGATTCTCGGTTCTACAAAAATATATGACTTGTTAAAATCCATTTTTGTACTTTCAGCTTTGAGATTTCAAGATTTATTTAAACATGAAATTTACCATACATTTGTGTGTGTGCAGATGTTCCACTAACTCAGCTATATATTCTCACATATAGATTCCATTTCCTCAACCCTGCTGGATTTTTTCTCGTGAATTCTTGAGCAGGAGAAAAATTCAGGAAACCTTCCACTCACCCGCAAGACTTGAATGGGGAAGCTTTTGTAGCTGATGACTGATGGACCCAAAGTTGAGTTTTATTATTATTGTGGTGTCGGGGTTGACATCGGTGGCATGGCATTTTAATGAGTTTATGTTGAGCAAGGCCGAGTGAGCTCGTCGTTTTTGTCGACGTTTTCGTGAGGCACTTTGCCGGCGCTACGTCTGCCGGCGCGACGGACCCCTGTTTCAGGGGCGTGTGAGTGCGTGGCGTACGAAAGGGGGGCCCAAAGGGCGAGGCTTTCGGCTCGCGGCCACTGAGAAGATGCTTCTTAAATCGTAGGCTTCTGTGCACAACCCCTCACATTTTATAGAATCAACGATGATGTGTCTTACACGTGGCTGATAATATAATGACTTATTTGCCACATAATTTGAAACCACTTTTTTTTTAAATCTCGGACAGCCAGACGATATCTATATATTGTAAAGAAGGAACCGTTGTTCAGAACAAAAACCGTCTCGTTATCGTTATATTTGCATGCTCCAAGACAAGAGATGAAACACTTCCACTGATGGTGATGTCTATACTTTTGCAGATTTACACGGGTGACGAAAAAAAACTAATTTATTTTGAAAAAGTTATTGATCAATTTTTAAATCAAGCTTTACCGTAACCAAAAATTGACCTTCCTGTTACAAAAGCGTTTTGTGGGCAAGTTATTACATGATGCTAAAAAATTACTCGTCCCTATACAGGGACGAAGAAGAAACATGTAACACACAACACAGTGCCGAACTTCCAACTAGATTTAACTTGGAAAAAACGCTCCTTAATACACAAAAACTAAAATACTACAAGAATGGTGACATCAAAGTGCATCACGTTTTTAAAAAGGCTACTTCTTTATCGGGCAGTGTCATGGACGAAGTACTAACACAATATTCTTCTGCCTCTCAGATAAAATGAGCTTCAAAACTTTTGCGCTCAAGCTTTCCTCTTGCTTTCCGCAAAAACTTTGTGCAATCTAGCAGGGGGCTACACATTTTGCAGGGCTCAAAAAGATGGCGACGAGCAACCACCAGCAATATTTGCAACTGTCCAGTTGTGGTCACTCGCCCTCTCATTTAAACACCTTCCAGTTTGCCCTAATGTCTCATAATGTAAAAAAAATTGCACAAAGCTACGATGTAATGATCGTTTTCACTGCCCCAGAAAAGCTGCCAAAAGCAAGTCTTTCATGAATAAAATTTACAAACAGAAAAAACCAAACGCTGTGCTAAAAACCACGCTGTTCGCTACACAGGCTCAGCTAGGGTGTAGTTTACGAAACTCCCTGAGCAGCGCAAAAGGTGTACATAGGGTAAACATGAAGGTGTTTCAATGAGAGGGTGAGGGAGCACAGTTAGACAGTTGCAAATAATGCTGGTGGCGACCTTCCTGAGCACTGCAAAAGATGCAAGTGTAACCCCCCTGCTAGACAGAACAATGTTTTTGCGGAGAGCAAGAGGAAAGCTTGAGCGCAAAATCCTTAAAGGTCATTTTATCAGAAAGGCAGGGGATAACTGTGTTAGTATTCCGTCCATGCCAGTGGAATATAAAGAAGCAGCTTATTTAGGAGCATGATGCACTTTTACGTCAGAATGATTTCAGTATTTTAGTTTTTGTGTACAGAAGGAGCGTCTTCTTAGATGCGGGGTAGTACAGGGGGAATTAAACGAAATGCGAACAACGGAGTACACAGCCTCCGACGCATTCCGCAACGTATGGCTGCACTTTCAGTAAACTGCGCGCATGCGTAGTTCTTTAGGAACGTTTGAGAGTGTGGCCTACTGTTACGGTAAATACTTGATACAGATGCGACGCCGGTAATTTATTTTAAGGCGCCTTTCTCTGCTCTTCTCACCACTGAGCATCATGTTATCTACTAAATTCGGGAGCCAAGCGTGCAGCAGGCTGATTGCAGCTAGTACGATGCCGTTCAACGATCATCTCGCCCAGTGACGACGCAGCCTAAAAAGGCGCCTCAAAATAAACGACCGGGGTCGCTTCTTGATCAAGCATTTCCCATAAATGTAGGTTACAATCGCACACGCTCTCCAAGAAGTGCGCATGCGCGCAGTTTACTGACTTTGCAGCCAGATGGTGCAGCATGCGTCGGAGGCTGTGCACTCCATTGTTCGTATTTCTTTAAATCCCCCCTATACATTATGTCCGTCAGCGTCCATGCGCATATCATTCACAGTCGCAAAAAATCACACAGGCACCGGCAAGATTCGAGCCTGCGTCTGCTAGACCAGGCAGAGATAGTGTCACTCGTCTTACCCATTGGGCTGCAGCCGTGAGTGAGTACCTGAGAGTCAAACGGCTTACTACATCGCTTGTAATGGTGCGGATTACCTTAGGACCACCCAATGTCTGTCCGCTTCCGCACATATGAACACCACCATCAAGAGAAAATCAAGCGAAATTTGATTTCTGCCGTGAGTGGCAGTTTCATTTCGGGAATAATCAAGGTGCAACTCAGGGCTCAAATCGAATGATGGTTGCCACTCGGATGTCAAATCGGATGTCACTCGGGACACAACGTGGATGTCATTTCGAGTCCCATAACACCGAACGCTTGATATCATCGCATCCGATAACGTTGACTCAGTGATAAGCTTCTGCGATGGTATTTCGTACCCTACCAAATCCTACAGCGTGTTGGCCAACTTACTGACGAGGTCATCCCCTATTGCTATTTCTGAACATCACGACGACGCACGCGGCCCGAAGTTGTCCACGTGGTTCTCCTAAAACGTTTCTACGTAAGATGACAGACTTTTTTGTTTGTTCGGACTACCGTTTTATTTTAGCATCGGGCGGTGCACTCTTAGAGGGGCAGTGAAATACAATATATATTTGACTGTATAGCACGCCTAATTTGTAGACATCTGTCGCTTAGATCCTTCTGTGGAACGGGGAAGGATAGTGTTCCTCGGTGTAGGATTAGGGTAAGTTGTCAATTTTTTGGGGGTCTAGAAGTTTGGTAGTCGTGGTAGACCTGGAGCATGATATGCTAGTTTTTGTAAATGTTCGTTGGATAAATCGTTCTCTTCCGCTCCACCGTGTTCTGGTTTTAATGTGACGTGATATTTCATCTATTTGATTTTAATAATCCTCATCAATTGCATGGTTGCTATGTCAGCAGCTAATACACTAATGGCTTTTTCAGTGTGTGCACGATGCTTATTCCTAGTTACGTTAAGCCGATTGTAATGACGATTCCGCTTTTCCTTTCCTGTGCGTGGAGGGTAATGAAGTCGCAGCGATTGAACTGTAGTACACTACGACCGTTGTTGCCTGGGTCCTCTCAAACTGCCCAGCTTTGGCGTATACTGCTGAGGATTATGATGGTTGGAAGTTTACGGCGCAAGGCCTACAATGGCAAAGAGCGCAAAAATATAGATTCGGTATGAGGGATGTAAACTTATTGACAAAAATCGTTGAACAAAATCAAATGTCAAATCAGTAGAAGGCAATGAAGTTGGCTGGTCTAAAAGGCAAGGTTGTGATGGTGCGTGGCATGAAATGACGTGTAAAAACTACGCGTGATAGGAAATGAGGTGTACCAGCTTTATGTCGCTAAGACACTAAAGGCTATGTGGTGGAGGAATCATAGGATCATCCGCTTAAAACAATGCTAGGATTGGGGGAATGTGTTGGTAGATATCGGCGCAGTGTTTGTGTCGTGTTGTGCGCAGTGCTTTGCATTGAAGAAGCACATAGATCACGAACAGGCCGTCTCCCCACCTGCTACACAGAGCTCTTGGAGACCCCGTGAGCAGGTAGGATTGTAATGCATTCGTGTTGCCTACCCATAAACGAGCCAGGGTATCTTCATTGGGTCTGTTGTGTGTGTAAGTGGTGTATGCTGCAAAGAGGGGCTTTATGATGTGTAATTTCTTGTCTGTCTCTTCATTACAGCGTTCTCGTCATGTTTTGCGAAGTTGTGAGATGTGTGACTTAAGGTCAGTGTAAGGTATTGTTGTTATGTCAACTGTAGTTGCAAGTAAAGCAGCAGCGGCTATTTGATCGTCTGTTTCGTTTCCGGCGATAACCGAGTGACCTGGCACCCAGCCCAAGGTCACTTCAAGATTTAACGTATATCCTGACATAATGGTTTTATAAACTAACGGAATGACATGATTTTTACAAGACTGCTTAGATGCCAATGCACGTTCTGTGCTCAAGGAATCTGAGAAGATAATGAACTTGGGAATTTTGGGATGAACTATGTGCTTTAAACGAGAAAAATGCCATAGGCTTCATCCGTAAAATTCCTGCTTTTCGTGTTCCGGTATTAGACACCCTAAAATCAGGCCTGTGGGCAGTACACGCCACTGTAAGGACTGTTTTTGACGTGTCGCAAAAAAATTATCCACACTTGCATTTTTCTTGAAAAAACACGAAGTGCTGCCGAATTGCAGTTGTAAGCAATTGTTTTTTATCCACTGCTCCAAATGCACGTCGCATGGCACGGGGAGAAGCTTCCATGGTGGTAAAAGTCAGAAATGGTTGATATGTAGGTCTCTGAAAAGGTGACGCATTATTCGGACACTTCCTGTCTCACTCTATGTGAGAACGGAGCAGAGATAAATGGACGATTTAGGAAAATTTGGGCCATGAGTGTATCACAAATAAAAGCTTTGAAAGGATGGTGGGTTATTGACAAAATTATTGAAAGCATACAGAAGACCCACAAATACGTGCGGATGATCTATGGACCATTTATCGCAGTCGACGTATAGGCCTTTAACGCGGCTAGTTCACAGACCACCCGAAGCGAGGCGAATCCCCATGTACAGCACTGGGTCCAGAATTTTCAGCTCTTTTTTGTTGCCGACTCATAAACCGCACTCCCATAGTCCAAGCGGTACCCCACCAAGCTTGTGAAGACACGTAATCGGAGTTGCTCGTCCGCACCATAGGATTGGTGTGAAATAGCATTAGGTACGTTTATCACTTTGAGGCATTTGTGTTTAGTCGTTGGATGTGAGGAGCGAAAGTGAGTTTTTCTAGTAAGACTGCGCATCAAAATTTGTGTTGCTTTTTTACCGGAATTGAGTCGTCATGAAGCTTAATGTCAGGGTCTCTTGCATCCCGCTTCTCTTTGAAAATACAACTCAGGTATTTTTAGAAGGATTAAGTTTAAACAAATTTACGTCGGCCCAGCGAGCAATTTTGTAACGCTCAAGCTGGACCTGACATTCGCATATAGGCATGCTAAATGATTTGAAAGATAGTTAACATCATCTACATACATCAAGACGGAGATGGTTGGCAGCAATGCCTTTCGGAGAGAGTTCATTGTAACTATATACAAGGTGCAGATGAAAACGCTACCTTGAGGCGTGCTTTTCTCCTACACATGAACGTCCGAAATTTCCGAATCAACTCTTACACGAAATGATCGTAAAGACAGGTAAGTGGGCAGAGTGTTCAGCATGTTACGTAATACACCAAATGATGTGGGGTCTCTAAGGATGCCATAGCGCCATGCAGTATCACATGCCTTTTCAGTATCAAAGAACACCGTCATGCAATACTTCTTATGTAGGTAGGCATCTTTAATGTAGAACTTTAACGCTACTAGTTGGTCTTTTGTAGATCGCGCCGCTCTGAAGTCTGCCTGGAAGCCCTCGAGAAGACCGTTGTACTTAAGAAAGTACACAAGTCTCCTGTTGATCATCTTCTCGAGGAGGTTGCACGCGGAGCTTGTAAGGCCGATGGGCCGATAACTGCAAAGAGATGTTGGGTCGTTCCCCTCCTTCAAGAAAGCCACTAATATGGCCTCCCTCCGAGAGCGTGGAATGTGCCCCGAAAGCAATATTTTATTTTAGAGGTGTAAGAGTGTTTCAAATTTGTCTGTATGTAGGTGTTGTCGCATTGCGTTTGTAATGATGTGTGGGATTGGAGCTCGGGGTTTACAAGTGCTCAGAGCCCTCAGCTCATGTAGTGAAACCAGGGAGTTGTAAGAAGACCGTGATTTGTTGTTTCGTGTAGGCACTTCTTTTCACTAAATTGTTTATATTTCAGGAAAGTGCACGTGTAGTGTGCTGAACTGGACACGTGTTCGAAGTGTTGTACGAGTGTGTTAGCCTCGTCTTCTTGTGCGTCCCCTGTACGTGTACGCACGTGTACGCATGTGCACGTGTGTTGTGTTCGAGTTAATCAATGTCAAGAAGGTGCGCCAACAATCTAGTTTTGCCCCACGTCGCACACGTTTTCCAAATGCCCTTGCCTGTTTGAACACAAGGAGGTTACCCGTCGGGGGTACCGACGAGGGATACCCCACGCCTTGTTCTGGGCCTCTCGCGCCCGCCTACAGTGCGTACTCCACCACGGCCTGCTCTGGTTGCTCGGAGGACCAGAGGCGTGGGGAATGAACATTTTGGTGGCGTCGCGAATGTGCACCGCAAGGATTTGGGTAGCTTCTTCAACGTGTAGGTGTCACATGAATGTGTGGTGTAGTTAAGATGTCTGCGTAAATGTATTCTGATCAGCCCTTCCTTAATTGAACTTGTTTTGGAAAGGTGGTCTGCGTGGGCCTTTAGCTATATATGTTACTGAGGTGAGGAAGTAGTGACTCCCATATGGGTCCGTGCCCAGGCCCCACGAAAGACATGGAAAGATAATTGCAGAACCAATAGCCGCGTCCAGATTTGATTAGGTACTGTGTCCTTCGTTGTGATATGTAGGCTGTTTTGTGCTGAAAAGGCATGCTCCCGAGGATATTAAAAATTTCTCTATCAGGCGACCACGGGAATCCGTGCGAAAAGGCCCCGAAAAAGAATTGTGTGCATTAAGGTAGCCTGTGAGTATGTGTGGTTCGCGCAGCTGGTCAACCAGCACTTCGAAGTGAGAGTTCGAAAGTGCAAAATCTGAAGGAAGGTATACAGAGCCCACCGTTATCTACCTATGAAATATTATCCAGCGGATCGCTAAAGGGTCATAGAAAGTGTTCAAAAGGACAAGGTTGCATGCTCAGGATATCTTGGCGAATATTGTCACGAACACAGGAAGGCATGCTAGGAATATCTTGGCGATTACTGGCACACCACCCGACGAGTGTCTGCAGCCATAGTTTTTTGTGAATACCATGTAACTATTGAAGATATTTGTTATTCGAATTCAAAGTGTTCCCTGAAAACAAATTACACTTGGCTGATTAGCACTGTGTATTTTGTAAACAACATCAAGACTTTTAATAAGGCCTCTGCAGTTACATTGAATTATGTTTGCTCTTCCCATTATGAAATGTTCGGAGCTACTGGAGTGTGTTGTTTATGTATCGTCTTTCGGAGCTTGGACTCTCGGAGAGGGCTTTTTCGGTATCTTTAATTTTTTCGATGGAGGGACCCGTTCCTTCCACTGCGACAAAGAGAGGAACTGTCCCATGTTAATGTCCTAGGGGTGCCCGATAAACCACGCTCCCTTGACTTGGCACCCATCCTGTGCCTTTCGTTTTTTTAGCCGCTACCGCTGAAGGTGTCGGGAGCACCACATGTGGCAAGGGCGGTGCATCAGAGGGGCGAGTCTATGCGGTACCCCCGCGCTGCATCCCCTCCGTGGCCTCCAGTGGAAGCAATGATGATGAGAAAGGAGGGACCGAAGGGTCATCCGTCCCGACGGTGACTGTTACCACCACAGCCGCTGCTGGCTCAGCAAACGTTGTGGTGACGAGTTGGGCTGCCGGTGGCAACCCAGCAGGAAGTGGGGGAAGGAGTAAGTCTGACTCGCGGTACTGGGTTCCCAATGAAAAGAGGCGCCGCTGCGCCCCCTTGGCGAGTTGCGTCAGCTTACGTCCCTGGAGGGAAAGAAGCGAACGTCTTTTGCGGCGCTGGGAAGGTAATGTTCTCTGTTACTTTTGCATTGATGATTTTCTTCTCCATTTCAAATTTCTCGTAGGCCCGTGAGTATGCGGCGTGCGGTACCCTGCCGTTTGGGCAAGTAGGTGTTGTTAAAGGACAGTTGTCAGTGGGGTTGTCCTGTGCAGTGCACTTTGCACAGGTCGTTCTTCCACTGGAAGAGTTGGTACCATGCTCTAATTGCTGGTACTTGAAGCTGGGGCACCAGTTTTGTATGCAAGGGCGAACTGCACATCGGATAAAGTGTGCATTGATGTGTACAGGAAGTTTGAATCGGTTGATGGTCGAGATTATTTGCTTCGTTGGGATTACCTTATCACCTTTTCGGATAGTTATGTGCCTGACGGCCGTAACGCCCTGCTCCCCGAGGCCTTCAAGGAGGTCGCTATCAGTTTGGGTCAGCAGCTATGGCTCATATATCACACCCGGTGAGCTATTCAGGCTCTGGTGGGGTGTGACGCTGGTGTCCAGATTGAGGATGCAGGTTTGTTCAAGAAGGTTGTCGGCCTGTTTTTCTTTATTGACCTCAAAAAGAATTTTTCACGTCTTTGTGTTTTTTAGTCTCATACTTATTATCACCGAAAATGCTATACAGGAACGTTGAAATCAAGAATACAGAACTCGACGCTACAGGTATTCCTGAGTCAGCTGACTCAGGAAGATGTGGTTGTTGAGAGTGGTGTAAAAGATGCTTCGGTGCAGCCCCCTTTGGGGGGCCGATCTTGTTTGGAGGGGATTTTCAAGTTGCCTCCCAGTATGTATTGGAAGCGGGTGACGGGGGTACATCTCAAACTTTACCCTGATAGCTTGAGGGGTCCCGGAGCTCCATGCCTGGGAAATAGACAAGGAGCCCATCCGCTGGATCTTGACCTGGTCTCCGACGGCCACCGTTTTTGGTTTCTGTCCCTCACCTTATAACTCCTCGCCACGGTAGATTACTGCGTGAGTGTGGGGGCTCGGGGTGCGTGGTGTCGCCAATACCGTTACAAAGAATACTCAAGGTGCCCCCTGCGGGGCGCCGTATACTGTGTTTTCATAGTTTAGAGCTTTCCTCGAAACAATTTAATCCTAGCTTTTCGCCTGTTCCTCTTAGGTCTGGGTCTATGGTATTCTCTAATGGGAAGGAAGAAAGAAAGAAAGACTTTGGGAGGGCTCTAATAGAGAACCGCTGGATTGGTGACATATCCATCATGGTTCGCAGGACTTTTCTCTCTGGAGGTGAGACATATGTTCCATAGGATGGCTGGTCCCGATTTTTTCCAGAAGCTCCTTTTGTGCTAGGACTGCAGCCTGTCAGATACATTCAAAGTTATTCCGACAATATTTAGCGCCTGTGCAGTGATCTTGAAAATTGAGATGCAGTTGCACCGGGCTTCCCTATATGGTGTTTTTGACAATGGTGCTTATTTGACTTTCTTAAGTGCGGATAGGTTTCTGGTATGTCAGGCTGACCGATATCCGACTCGTGACCACTGCGTATAAGTTTTCTCGTTTCTTATTTTATTTCCGCAGTCCCGTGTATCGGCGTTTTGTAATGTAAGCCTTATATTGGAATATTCCCTGCATTTTTCCGACTGCATGATGGGTTCTGCCGCTTCTCTGTAAGGCTGTGCGAATGATTCTTACCCGTATATATTCTGACTTCACACGCTGACGTATTTTTAGGCTGGAAACTTGTCCCTGTGGCGCCATTTATAGCTTGCCGCAGAGAGGTCCTGACGCTGTCGGGCCCGAAAAATTGAAAAATCATTTGAAAATCCTCGCAATCAGGAGACATAAACTCCATTTATTTTTTTAGTACAACACAACTTGTTTGGTTTCGGGCGCTAATCTAGGTTTTATTAGAGTGCCTCACTTTCATCTTTTTCACGTCTTTTATTAGCTCACAAAATGTTAGCTCTGGTATTTGTATAGGCTCCCACGGTGCTTTCATAGTGGCGTAAGATGCTGATGCAGCTAGAAAATGCATGCGCCGGGCATATGATTTCCTAGAGTGCGTAGAAATACCAACGCTGTGCAGTCGTGCATCCTGCTTGAATCGCGTATCTTCTCTTCTTTCGTCTCGGCCGTAGTATCGTCGTCCTTCTTTCCACGACCTAGTAGCCACTGCCGTGTACTGCCAATTCAGGCGAGGCCTCTTATCTGGCTGCTTGCGGTACAGTTTCCGCTTCGCTGCGGTGACGTACTCCAGTGGACGCTTGATGAGCACGGCCTAAAGCGGAGGGCTAGCAAGCATGAAAAAACCGAGAACTGAGCCCAATAACGCTTTCGCGTGAGCAATCTTCGATTTATTGTGAGACTACGCATGCTATCTGTGAAATTGATTCTCGCCAGGACGCGCATGAGCAAGCTAGCGGCTCGCATGTAAATTGGGCTAGCCGTACTCCACTGTAGCAACGTACGGCCGCACAACCACATATCATATCATTAATTTTCACTAACGTAAGAAGTGTAATAAAAAAACTAAGCGAACACTGTGGGTAATTCGTGTAACACCGATATCGTCGTTTTTACTGAAGCTTGGTTTTCTGGAGAATTAAAAAAACAATTAAATACGGCAATGCAAAAAATCATACATATTTCACAGTTTTGACCAAGATCTTCGGTGTGTTGGTGGTGTAGTGACTGCTGCCAGTGATACCTTTCTTTCTTTTGCCTTCCTTTCCCCTTCAGCATGAGATCTTGGCTGTGCGTGTGTGTTTATTTCTTGTCGGAACTTTATTTCCTGGAGCTGTTGTGGACAATGACGACTTCAAATTCCCTTTTCTTTGAGCTGCACGATGCCCTTAACAAATTATTCTTTTATATCCCACTGCCTTACTCTCTATATTAGGCTACCTTACCTTCCATTGTACAGTGTGGACCATTGACTCACTCGTGCTCAAATGTGCCTCATCTAAATTCACGGGCTTTATGATTTATTTTCACACAGCTTGCGCAATAACCCACTCTTATTGCTGCTAGTAGTGCAAACACTTCACATGTAATTCTCACCACTACTCACGAGTTGCTCTCGTGTTTTACTTTATTTGTTAAATAAGACACCACTTATTAATTCACTTCCCCGTAAAGGCTCGTATAGCATAGAAAAACGATTAAAATATTAATATGATATTCTAGAGCGGGCATAGCGTAAATGCCAACCGAATAAAATATTTCATGGAGTAATGTCGGAAAAACTTTCAAAACACATGGTCGCTGAGAACCTGTTCCTCTATAGACATAGCATCCAGTCACTCATTGATAAATACTTACCTATAAGAAGAAATGCACTGAAACCAACATCCCCTATGGTTTTCCTATCATATAGGCCATTTACAAAAATAGCAATTTGTTTTGTACAAGGAAACGTGTAACGATGCACCCAATTGGTTGGACTATCACCTAGTGAACATAGATTACACCGGAACAGTCGCCAGTGCAAAGAAACATCTTGCTAACACACTGCCACCGATACCTGTACAAGCAAACACGAAAATGTTAGAAAATAGTTATGATACCAAAAAAGATCAACTTAGCTCAACTCTCACTTATTATTTTTCTCTTCCAGTTCTTCAATGCTGCATTTTTCTTAATAACACATTATCTGCACCTTTCAATGTTGATGCTCTCGCATGTTTTTTTCGTTGTGCCCAATAAGAGTTTTGAGCGTATGAAACCAATAACTATCGACCCTCTGGTGTTCGCAAACCAGTAACGGATCTGAAACTTTCTTTTACTGGCCCCGACTCAATTCAATATTGCTCAAATGTACAGAACTCTTCCCGGAACATTTTCCGCAATTCTTTCCAAAAGGTACCCTTCAGGCTGTTTAGATTAAAGGGAAGGGGGTTCCAGTTCACAAGTCTGCTGATCCACATTTTGCTGGCTACTACCATCCAATACCTGTAATGAGTGTTCTGTGGAAATGTTCGAGCATATTTCGTTACCTAGTACAATTAGGTATTTCGAGTCTAAGTTATTTTTGAATAATTGGCAAGATTTTTTCAAAAATATTTATCGAATGAAATGCCATTGCTTTCACTAATGATTCGTTCGTTATTATAGATAAGGGTTGTGATACTGGTTGTGCATTTCTAGACTTTGCCAAAGCGTTTGACTGTGTTTCGTATGTTACATTAATTCTTCAAATGGGAAAGCTAAAAATATATAGCAATGTACTTTTCGGATCAGACGTTTCCATTCTACCCACTCGCAATGCGTCACTGCTATTTATATTTAACCGCATCACCTCCTTTCCCTTCTTTTGTGCCACATGGGTCTCTGGTGGGCCACTTCTCATTCTTGTTTATATTAATGACCTGCGTAGCTGCATCACGCAACCATCTACAAAAGTTTTGGGGATGACTGGGTAGTGTAGCGCAAAATAACTGCCCAGTTAGTTTCATGATCCACAGAATAATATCAATAACGTCCATATTTGGTGCGAAAATGGAAATATACACTACTAAGTGCATATTCATGCGAATATATCCGCAGCGTAAGTACACGCATTCGTATCTTTAGACTAATAATACACCCTCATTTGTTGACTCCTATAGATAACTTGGGCTTTATATCTCGAAATATCCTACTTGGAATGTGCATGCCAAATAAATACCAAAGAGTTCCAAACGCATGCTTTGATATTTGCGGAGAAACCTTTACTCCGAACTGTCTTCTGTTGAACTAATACTTTATACGTAACTCGTTCGTCCAAAATAGTAAGCCTGCGCTATTTGGAACGCCGGAAAAATCACTCTCACGCGAACCATTGAAGCCATTCAAAATCGTTCCTGTCGTTTTCTCTTATCGCACTACCGCCGTAACAGCAGTGTCGAATCAATAAAATACCTTGTTTGCTTGCCTGCCTTGTCCTCACGTAGCATATCCGCACGTACCACCGAAAGACTGCACGTACCACCTAATTCGGATTATGCCAGACATTCTTTTCCATATTACTCACTAAACAGCCCAGCTGATTCTTCCGCTGGTTCTATTTCATTGCGCACAAACCCCAGTAACAAAGCTGGTGATCTTTCTTCTCGGAATAAACTATATAGTGATTCTTTCATTCCAAGAACCAGTGTTGTCTCGAACCATTCAACCAAATCGACGGCTGCCACGTCAACACACTCCAAGTTAAAGACGGCTGAAGAAAACGTGACATTATAACTGTGTAGTAATACTGTGTATTACAACCTATGTACTCCCATTTTTGTTAAAGCTGTAAGGAGAATCAACATCCATCGTGGCATTCCAGAAATAGGGACAATGTAAATAATCTTAATATTCAACAGATCAAAACTTCCTGAGCACATCAATGCTGGTTTCATCACGTGTGGAGTAGGTCCGTATATACCTTACCCGACAGCTGATTCAAGTGCCAGCGGTTGGGGCACGGCAGACTACCTGCGCGAAAGGCGCCGCACATGACCTACACAATGAAACAGTAATTCCACCGCCTTTACCTGTGCAAGCTGTCAGGGGCCGCACGTGGCATGGTGCCGCCACTGTGAAAAGTTCAAACAAGAAAACAAGATCATCAATGCGAAAGTCACCGCTAACATTTCCTCACGAGAGGCACGGAAGAAGTTCGCCTCTTTCCCTATGGAGAAGCACGCCGATGCAGCTCGCCTTGTGGCGGAGTGGCGTCTGGTTTTGGCGGGGACGCAGTACCGTGAGTCGGACTTGGCCGCCCCTCCCCCCCCCTGGGTGGCAAACCAGGCC
The DNA here is from genome assembly GCF_048455015.1 of Haemaphysalis longicornis. NCBI lineage: Eukaryota > Metazoa > Arthropoda > Arachnida > Ixodida > Ixodidae > Haemaphysalis > Haemaphysalis longicornis. Next base: position 87,790,262 of record NW_027526233.1, read on the forward strand.
GCCCAACCCGTCACCACAGCGCTTGCTGCACGAACAGCGTCTGGGGGGCAACAGTTACCGCCGAGACTGATACCCCTCCGGCCCCTCCTTCATCACCCTCCCTGCTTCCACTGGAGGCTGCGGAGGTGATGCAGCGCGAGGGTACTGCCTCGACTATCACCACTACCGCACCGGCCATGCCACGTGTGGTGCTCCCGACACCTTCGGCGATTGCGGCTAAAACAACGAAACGCACCCAAATGGGTGCCAACTCAAGGGAGCGTGGTCCATCGGGCACCCCTAGGACATCCGAGGATGAGATGGATCTGGGATTGTTCCTCTCTTTGTCGCAGCAGCAGGAACGGGTCCCTGCAGCCAATCTTCTAGAGAGGCCGGAAAAGCAACCCCCCCGACAGTCCAAGTCCCGAAAGACGATACATAAACAACACACTCCAGTAGCTCCAAACACTTTATTATGGGCAGAGAGAACATATTCCAATAAAACAGCGGAGGCCTTGTTAAAAATGTTTTCAATGTACACGAAAGGCTGCATGATTATCAGCGAAGTGTAATGTGTGTTCAGGAAAGATATATGTATTCCAATCACTCAAATGCCTTGAAAAGTTACTTGGTATTTAGAAAGGGCTTGGATGGCAGCACACACCCTTCTGGCGGTGTCGCCATAATTTCTTGCCAATGTTGATTGCTACTTTGGCTTCAGTTGAGGAGGAGAAAAAGCAAAACTTCATTACACCGAAGTCGAGCGGAATCGTAGGTGGGGTCCTCAGTCCAGGACTCCGTTGCAGTGACATGCATTCTTCGCTCTTCCACCGAGCCAAAGCGGCTTACTCAGGTGTCAGCTGGCAAGCTCACTCTCCAACTTCTCGTGATTGTTTTAGGGATTGGATCAAAGTCTGGGCTTGACTGGCATGGCGATACCACATGGTAGAGCGTAGCTGGGCTGCTGCAGTGTTTGCACGCGGGGTAGAATAATGTGGGGTGGATTGCGTGCGCGGCTTGAAGTGTGGAAATGTGTTAGTTTGATGCTGTCTTCCCACCGATGACTTCGTTTCAGAAGCTCAATCATTCCGTTTTTTAGTAAAGCAACCTCGTTGCAGCCCACAGAATATTTTTGCAAGTATAGGATACATTTATTACTGAACGCTCCTCGTAGTCTTCCTTTCGTCGCAGTCTACACGTGCATATTTTATGGTTGTTTCTTTTTGAATCTTCAGCTTAATGGAGAAACAACCTTGGATGAAAATATCGCCGACAATGCCGCCGTGAAGGTTGCATTCGCGGTAAGTAATTCGTATTCGATAGCCTCAGTACACCTTTTTTTCGGGAGGTGCTGAAAACCCGCCCACAACTTTCATAATCATACCAAACCTGTTACGATGCTTCGGGTGGCTACGTAGGACTTCTGCCTAGTTCCCGCGTTCATGTTTTAAAACGAATATTGTCTGATAAATGGTTCGTGAATGCTGTAAAGAATTTACGAAATCGATTGTTCAACAGAGCAGAATCGGGTACAATTTAGGAACCACAAATGTCGGCCGTATGCCCTGTCACCGCACCGGTTGTTCGTATGCCAGGTGCGCAGTGCCCTAATGCGAGTATTTTAAACGTGACACGAGTCGTTTCCTTCATTTTTTGGACTCCATATGGTTATAATTTTTTGCAGCTTCAAAAAGAGATCTCCGTGACAAAATAAACTATGCCACGCAATAACCGAAGTTCCCTTTCCAAACGCCCAGTCGCTTACGACAGGGGTCCGTCCCTTCGGCAGACTGTACATCACATGAGCCATTGTTTGTACCCGAGTGCCGCGAGAGACCAACAGAGAACTATATCTCTTAGATGCGCTGATGTTTACGTCGCATCAGTGGACTGGTGACTGCTTGCATCTGTTGACGTCGCTGTTGTTGACGTCACATGTGTTGACTGGTGACATCCACTTGAAGTGCACCTGCTCCCCTGCGTTTGCCCAGCGCATAACGATCTCTGTTTGGAATGGTCCCCTGACATCCGCGTCGCAATTAAACGTTCTAAAATGGCTTGCGAAACTCGTGCTGGACGGCAAAAAGCAATGGAGAATTACTGCGACGAAATTTTGATACAGCCGAATACTAAAATAAGTGGCCAGCGGCGAATTTTAAGTGGAGACTTGCCAGGTTAGATCACTAAGCGTACTTAGGGGGGTTGTTAGAAGTGCCGCCTTGCGTCTTCTGAAGGCGGAGCAAGCCCTGCGCTTTTCTCCCCTCCTCAAGTTCACGAGACGGGATACACAATACACACAAATTCTCATAGTTCCTTCGATTAATCAACGACTGTTTCTGTTTCCATTATTTTAGATGCATAGTTTGGGTCCCTAAAAACAATTACAAAATGAGTGAGGTGCATTATTTTGCAGAACGTTGTTAGCTAGGTTCAGAATGCGTGCTTGTACCAACGGTAAAAAATATGCCTTTTTATCAGACACCCGCGATGGGTTAAGGTGAGCATGGTATCAAGTGGTGGTGGTATAAATAGGTTTCCTTCTAAACCAAGTTGTTTTGGCAAGCCTCAGGTCACATTATCAAAATCATAAATATTGGATTTGACAGGCGAGGAAACGCAACGTTTCTGCTTTATTAGCCAATATGTTCGGACTTTAAAACAACCCTCTTAACCAGAGAAGTAGCGTCTTCCCTATATAACAAAAGCTCGCAGTTTCCCTGAAAATGGGATACCACGGAATTGAAATCTTTATTTCAATTAACGACGCTAAGTAATCCGATAACTTAGTACGTTTTTGTTAGGAGTACGCTGCAATGTAAAATCTATATATACTCACTACTACACAAGAATACAGGCGCATGGGTTCACACACGGTGCACGGTGCCGCGTCGCGCTTAGAAGCTTTGCACTTTGAAAAAAGTCTGGGGTGCACGCACAGGGCTTACAATGGAAACCAGGTTGCTGCCAGTGCCAACACATACGGAATATGCGTGCTAACGTAAGCGTTTATTGAGGCATCTTCCCATCGGTCTAATGTACACTGCACCGCAGCTGAGGTGGATCTCGTTGACGCCGTCGTTGCGGCAGGGAACGAAGCGAGTGGCGTGTGTTTCCTCGCATGCCCCCTTCGCAGGTATCACGTCGTTCACAGCTTTCCACACTCTCACAATTTTACTATGTGTAGAAAACATGGCCCTTTTAACTCCATCTGGCAGATCTCCAGGAATCCATGTACACTTTGTGCTCATACGGAATTACCTTTAGGCGCCCACGCCTCGTCCACGCGATCTCCCGCACGGCCAGCGATGTCCTAGATTTTAACAAACTATCTGTGACAGTCAAAAGTAACGTACACTGGTACCCTCCGTTATGAATCTTTCAGCTTGGCCCTGACGACTTATGAGCGTAGTACGGTGACACGAATGGAGCACAGATATCTTCAAGGCCGCCAGCCCGATGCTTCACTTGACCACCTTCGTGTGGGCGGGCGAGAAAGCAGAAAGTCCTTCTGGCTTCTAGGCGCATACGTCCAGCATAAATGGCGGTCAGAGCAAGTCAGGGTCATATCCATGAATCGGAGGGTTCCATGCTCCCGTACTTCCGTGGTAAGCACCAAGACAATTAGCACGGAAGAGAACACACCAAGAAGTACTGCAGCCCGGGACGCCTCTCGAGCCTCTCGAGCGGCCGCCATCGCAGGCTTGTTGGCGTCCCTCGCTGCTGTGCGTTCCGCTGCCCGCTCGTCTGAACTGCCTTCTTACTCGGGCCATAGCCGTAGTTCAGGACACCTGAATTCAAGGTCCCTGCGGTATCCCACGGACACACTCCCTCACCCCCCCCCCCCCCCCCCGTGACTTACGTGCAGGAGACGGATTCATGATGCTGCAGATCCGGGAACACTTCTTTTATGGCAGAAAACGATGGACGACACGCGGTAGGCAAAACACTGAAATAAGCACCCGTGTCGCACGTGTCCGCAAAAATATACCGGATCACGCGAACCTCTTGCTACACAGAAAAGCTTCGTGGAATAACACTTCCCAGTAGGCTTTCGCCTCGGCGTCGCGTCGAGTCGGTGACAGTCGCTTTGTAGCGGCACTGGCACTCTAAGGGCACCGTGATGGTTTGTGGTAACGAGGGAGCTCGGACCGACCTTGCTGTACCGCTAGAACAGCCTCACAGAAGTCTCATCGCCCGGATTGAGCCAGGTTTCAAGACCAGCCCCTGTGTCTAAAACACCCCGCTCCTTTCTTCCGTATCCCTGCTGCTCGTCGGCCTCGCCAAGGTACCAATCACAATGATAACTGCGAGGCACAGCCACTTCCTACGCTCCTTAAAGTGATGATAATTTCGGGTGCAGGCCACTCATTACAATAGTAAACATAAATAGTTCAGAGTGTAACATTACTGATTCCCACTTATATAAAAACACGTCATCTCTGAACCCCTAATAACTTCACCTGCTCCAAAACAGAGACTTGGATGAAAGGGGAAAAGCGAAAACACGGGTGTGTTCCACATTTATGCGAGCAGTGAAGTTTCCCATGTAGCCACAATTAACCAGGCGCCCTACGCTACAGGGCGCCTCTTTGGTTGTGTACCGTTTGCGCATTACACTTTTATTTAAATACCTATTGATAAAAAGGCAAAGCAAAGACGTGTTTAAAAAGTAGGAACGATTTTAAGCACTGCAGCCTTCTCCTTCAAATAGTGCATTCTCGATTCTACTTTCTGTGATTCGATGAATATACATTTGGCCAATAAAGTAAGAATTAAAATATTTATGGTAATTTGTGCTGAGTATTTGCGTGTCTTATGAGAAACGAATATTACAGACTCTTCGAAACATGCTGGAAGATTCCCCTGCTGTTGCCTTGCCCGGCCTTGAAAACTTCACGTCCGAGCAGCTGTTCTTTATGTCATTCGCATTGGTGAGCGCAAACAAAATTCTCACGTTTTATATTGTTGCGTTCTTTTTGCACAGCACCTGAATTCAGGCAAAAAAAATCCCGCGTATTCCGTTTTATCTGGTACGTTTTGTCCAAACAAGCTTGCAACGACTTAAAAATCAATGATTGGTTCTAAGATAGCCGAAAGCACAGTGCTGAAGGTTCTTCTTAAAACCCTTTCGCACTTTTTGTAACAACCGTACAGCAGTCATAAACGAGTTAATAAATCTGTGCACTATTTTCAAACATTTGCAAAACATACCTTAGCTGAGCACATTACACAAATTATGATGTCCATCAAACATTTTTTCTATTTTAATGGTGATTCAAATCGAATTTTTTTCCGCCTAGTTGACCGATGTCATACAAGCAATCCCAACATTTTCTTCACGCTTCCTATCAGTTGCAAATACAAGCTAAGAGCATAGCGAATGCTAAGGTAATTGTACGAACCCATCAGCCTAGTAAAAACCATGAAGCACTGCCCTGCACTGGGCACGTCTTCATCCTCTGACAATGCAGTGGCAGAAATAAATGCGTGAAAGCTTTCGTAGGCCTACGGCAGGGTCTCCTGACGCATGGTTTTTGTGACCCGTGGTGGAGAAACAATTTGGTTAACCTTGGCCGAGGGTCAGTTGCTGCTTACTGCTATTTTGAATATTATGAAACACAAACTTCCGAGCGATTTTAGCTTTTTCGTGTCATTCTCCAGCCTTCTTAAAAAAGTCGTTTGACAGATACTGAACAATACAATTACCAGACTTTCGGCGACCAGTTCAGGATGAGAACTTCTGCATTACCCTCCGAACACAATTCTCCTGATACACAAAATCTATACATGCATTTGCCTTGATTTTTTATATTTTGTTCATCTGTCGACAAAGTAGCCTTTTCTGACTCGTAGTTCTGTGCTTCATTGGCCGCTCTACTACATTCGCGGTGCACTAGCTTTCAGTTCAAAGGCCTACGTGGGAAGCAAATGTTCATCGGTAGTTTTATTTGAGCTCTAGGCTGTCTTCCGCCCTAGTTTGACGCCATATCTACGAAGCTCGTTTGCTATCATTAACCAATATTGTTACCATCTATCCTCTCAAGCGGATTCGGTTGAGTGGAACCAAATATATATTATCTATTTTGGCAAAGAGCAATAGTGACAAATGCAAACGGAAATTCTAAATAAAATGTCACTTGTAAACAGTAGCATATCGGAACGAAGGGTTTTAGGTGGTGGGAATGAAAAAAAATTTGTTTACTTTTTTCTTTTCAAAACGCAGCCGTTGTGCAAGAGTGTTTCGTCTGCTTCTATGAAGGAACAAATCGAAACTGATCCACATGCTCCAAATAGATACAGGTGCGTATATTTTCTAGCATGTCCACAATTGATGAAACAGGAGCACACAGTATTCCAACAACAATAAAAATTACAGTTTAAAACGGCATAGTTGCCCCGCATTATAGAGCAGTGAAACATTCATCAGTGAGATAGAGCCAGTTCATTGTTCTCGCCGCTTTATTTATTTATTTATTTATTTATTTATTTATTTATTTAATTTTTATATTTATTTGTTTATTTATTTATTTCTTTATCTAGTCACTTCTATTTACACTTCTCTATTTACACTTCTTTTCTTTTTTTTATGTAACTTACAGGCCCAACAGAGCATTGGGTAAGAGTGGGCTAGCAGAGAGAATCATCACAAAACAACACCAAAAGTTATACAATAAGCGCACTAATTTATTATACATCCATAAGTCAGAGCAAAACAAAAGAACACCATTACAACAAGCATGGCAGGAGAATTAATACAAGCACTAAACCCGCCGCGGAGGCTCAGTGGTAAGGCGTTGCGCTGCTGAGCACGAGGTCGCGGGTTCGATTCCCGGCCGCGGCGGCCGCTTTTCTGATGGAGGGGAAAAGCAAAAACGCCCGTGTGTACGAGATTTCGGCGCACGTTAAAGATCCCCAGGTGGTCAAATTATTCCGGAGCCCTCCACTACGGCGCGCCTCATCGCCTGCGTTGCGTCGGCGCGTTAAACCCTAAATCAATCAATACAAGCACTAAAAAAATCATGGGAAAGAATTTGTGGGAGCCGTAGCTGCAAAAAAGGAAGCATCATGTTGCTCACAGAAAGGAATGGACGCGTTGCCGTTAATTGGTTTTACACGAAAAGAATGCTTGCGCAGGGTATGGTCGAATGTTTGTGGGTTAGTCAGCGATGCGACATTATCAGGGAGATTGTTCCAAAAGTAGATAGCACGTGGGAAAGCAGATGAACTGGTGGCGCCGTAGATTCTGGTGTTGCTGCGTTGATTGAATAATATGCGTGATGTGAAAACAAAACCTTCGGAAAGAAAAGAGGAGGATGTGGTAGGGTATTGAACGAGATAAAAAATTTGGAAAGAAAGAAAGTGGAGAAAAAATGGCCGCCAGGTGGGATCCGAACATACGTCCTCCAGAATACCGGTCTGGTGCGATAACCACTATGCTACCGGTAGGGCGATTTTTCCCTCCACTTTCTGGGGTATTTATGTTAAGGTATTTTGGTTTCCTGTGCTTGGGGAGGTAGCCAGCGCCACTCGGACTACTCGGGGTGAAGAGGACCTTCATTTTAACACCCGGGCCGTGACTCGAGTGTCTACGACATGTCCAGAGTAATCGACCAGCGTTGAACCCTATGAAGCTTCTAATGGCACCAAGCCTGCCAGAACAGAGGCCCTCGCTATGCATGTAGCGAATCAAAATAGGAAATTAGGGGCTCGTTGAAAATAAGACAGCAATAAGACTTGGGAGTCAAGAAAACCTTCTGAAAGCAAAGGGGAGGATGTGGTAGGTGATTGAAAGACATAAAAAATTTGTAAAGAAAGTGGAGAAAAATGACCTCCAGGTGTGATACGAACCCACGACCTACAGAATACCGGTCTGGTGCGATAACCACTACGCTACCGGCACGGCGATTTTCCCCTGCGCTTTCTGGGGTATTTATGTTAAGCTATTTTGCTTTCCTGTGCTTGCGGTGGTAGCCAGCGCCACTCGGGCTGTATAATTGTATAATGTATGTATGTATGTATGTATGTATGTATGTATGTATGTATGTATGTATGTATGTATGTATGTATGTATGTATGTATGTATGTATGTATGTATGTATGTATGTATGTCATCATCATCACCAGCCTATCTACGCCCACTGCAGGGCAAAGGCCTCTCCCATTATTCTTCAATTATCTCGGTCCTGTGCCAACTGTGACCAATTTATCCCCGCAAACGTCTTGATCTTATCTTCCCATCTAACTTTCTGCCGCCCCTGCAACGCTTGCCTTCTCTAGGGATCCACTGTGTTGCCCTTAATGACGAGCGGTTATCTTGCCTTCGCATTACATGCCCAGCCCACGTCCATTTCTTCTTCCTAATTTCTACTAATATGTCTTTAACACCAGTTTGCTCCCTGACCCACTCCGCTCTCTTCTTGTATGTATGTATGTATGTATTTATGTATAACTTTATGTATGTATGTGTGCGTGTGTGTGCGCTTGCGTGTGCGTGCGTGCGTGCGTGTGGGTACATGTTTTTTCATTTGTTTTATAACTTGTTCCTACAGCGCCCGCAGAGCATTATTGTAGGTGGTTATTTCTAATAGTATACAGTCACGAATTTCTCTGTGTCAGAAATAGAAATGATACACTTATTTGAAAAATAATCATGAGGCAAATATTTAGAAAGAAAATTATACACCATTTTTTATGGCCTGAGCTAAATTCGTGATATGAAATACTTCGTTTGAAAGGTTATTCCAGTCACTAATAGTGTTAGGAAACAATAAATTCTTGAACACCATATTGCGACAATGGTATCTCTTATCTTTCGTGAATTGTCTCTGTGTACGAGCTCCTGATATTAAAATTATAATTACTGGCTAAAAACCAAGCAGCTCGCTTTTGAAAAAAAAAACAGCTCGCTTTTGAACTCTGTCGAGGTTTTCTTGCAGTCTAGGGGTCCCATTATGTGCGTGCATTTTCAAGCGCTCGTTTTATAATTGTGAAATGAAGCGTTTCTTTTTTTTGTTTGGGGGCATCCTCAAAATTCATCTGGAAGAAATACAAAAGACGATATGCCTTCCTGATTATTGCGTCGGTGTGGGTGGTCCAGTGAAATGTTTCTGCGTGGGTCACACCAAGATTTTTTACCGTGTCTGGAGTCTGTATTATACTATTCTGCAACGACAATGAACAGTGCACTTTATTCTTCTTGTTCGTAAATTGGATGTGATAGCAACTGGAAATGTTTAGCGCGATCTGCCATTCTGTAAACAAAGTGATATTTCTGTCAAGATTATGTTTCTTACATTGACATCTTCGGCACATTTCACGGGGTTATATAAGGTGGTATCATCAGCGTATAACCGTACAGTGCATTTGGGTATCATGGGAAGATCATTGATGAAAATCAGAACACTAATGATGCAAGGACAGAGCCCTCGGGACTCGAGAGAAACCGCTAACAGGGGATGATGAAACACCTTTAACAAGCACCTGCTGCTGCTCATCACTCAGGTAGTCTTTCACCCAGCTGAGGAGCTATTAGGGAAGGCCTGAAAAGGACATCTTATGAAGTAGAAGATTGCGCGGAACAACATAGAAAGCTTTTTGTAAATTTAAGAAAAAAGCATCAACCTGCACACCTTTGTCGAATTCTTAAGCAATATCATAAATAAGTTGCGGTACACAAGTTAAGTCTAACTAAAACCCATGTTACCGCGGCAGGAAAAATTTGTTGTCTTGAAGGTGCTTGATGAGACATAAATGAGACTAAAGGTTTACAGCAAACGCACATTGGTGAAACTTGTCTGTAGTTGCAGCGTTTGTCTTTGTCACCAGTTTTATGTAGGGTTGCCACCTTCGCTATCTTCCAGTTTCTAGAAAATGTCGGGCCGTTTAAACACAATGTACACAGTACCAGCGGAAAATGAGCGATATGGTCTGCGCAGCGTTGAAGAACGTGTTTTGATAAGCTGTCGCGGCCATGCGCGGAAGACGTATGTATGTATATATGTATGTATGTATGTACGTATGTATGTATGTATGTATGTATGTATGTATGTATGTATGTATGTATTTATGTATTTATGTATGTGTGTATGTGTGTATGTATGTATGTATGTATGTATGTATGTATGCATGCATGTATGTATATGTATATGTATGAACGTATGCATGCATATCCGCAGTAGTGTATGGATACATGTATGAATGCATGTATGTATGTATGTGCGTAGTATGTATGTATGTACCGGGGCATCAAAAGAAATGCGAACAACGGAGCGCACAGCCTCCGACTCATGCGGCACCATCTGGTTGCAAAGTCAACAAACGCCACGCATGCGCACTTTGAGAGCGTTTGAGAGTTTTCCCTACATTTGTGGGAAATGCTTGCTCCAGAAACGACGCCAGTTGTTTACTTCGATGCGCCTTTTGATACTTCGTCGCCATGAGCAGGATGGTTGTTAAAGGCTGCCATGCTAGCTGCGATCAGCCTACTGCTCGCTTGACTCCTCAATTCACTACAAAACAGGATGCTGAGTGGTGACAGATCGAAAAAAGACTTTTAAAAATAAATGTCTAATGCCCCTTCTTTATCAAGCATTTCCCGTAAGAGCAGGCCACGCTGTCAAAGGCTCTGACAGAACTGCGCATGCGCGCAGTTTACTTGCGGTGCAGCCATGACGGTGGTGCGGCATGCACCGGAGGCTGGGTGCTCTGTTGATCGTATTTCTTTTAATTCCCCCTGTATGCATGTATGTGTGTATGTATGTATGTATGTATGTATGTATGTATGTATGTATGTATGTATGTATGTATGTATGTATGTATGTATGTATGTATGTATGTGTTGATTGATTGATTGTAGGGTTGAACGCGCCGACGCAACGGAGGCAATGAGGCGCACCGCAGTGGAGGGTTTTGGATTAATTTTGAACACCTGGGGTTCTTTAACGTGTGCCGAAATCTCGTACACACATGCGTTTATGCTTTTCGCCACCATCAGAAAAGCGGACGGCGCGGCCGGGAATCGCGCCCGCGGCCTCGTGCTCAGCAGCACAACACCTTAGCCACTGAGCTACCATTGGGGTGTATGTGTGTGTGTGTGTGTGTATGTATGTATGTATGTATGTATGTATGTATGTATGTATGTATGTATGTATGTATGTATGTATGTATGTATGTATGTATGTATGTATGTATGTATGTATGTGTGTGTATGTATGCATGTATGCATGTATGTATGTATGTATGTATGTATGTATGTACGTATGTATGTATGCATGCATGCATGTATGCAAGCATGTACGCTTGTATGAATGCATGCATGCTTGCATAATGCATACATGCATGCATAAATGCACGCTTAGGTGCATGTATGCATGGATGCATGCATACATGCATGCATGTATGCATGTATGCAATTATGTATGCGTGTATGCATGCATGTAAGCATTTATGCATGGATGAATGCATGCATGCATTTCAGCACGGGCCCCCTGAGTAATCTTGGTGACGGTATTGGTGACACCGAGGACCCCTATCCCCATACTCGCGCTGTATCCTACCGTGGCTAGGAGTTTTAAGATAAAGGACAGAAACCAGAAACGGTGGCCATCGGACTCGTGGTCAAGCTCTCTCGGAGATGGCTCCCCGGCTGTGGACCAGTCAAGTAGCTCCGAGATGTGTATGACTGTGAGGGTAAGGTTAGAGAAACTACCCCAGACGCCTGCTTTTATACTATAGCCTATGGTATCTTCTTAACCCTCCACAAACATCATTGGCCCCCAAAACGGGTCCGCAAAGAAGTTTCTTTCCCAACAGTTGCTAACTTGAGACCTACACAACCGAACAATTACTCTGGCTTCGTGGTGATAGAATGGGTCGAACAATAAAACTTCTTGCTTCACAATCGGTATTTCTTGTTTCAAAATTTCTTGAAACTATCAATTGAGAATGGTATCAAGCCAAAAAAACATCGAACCGGTGAAATCCTTGTGAAGGTCAGCAGCCACGAACAGGCCGATAGACTTGTTGCTTAAACTGCCTAAACACCTCGCAAGGCGTGGTCTCCGATTTTTACCTACCTAAAGAAACTGAAGCCGACTTGCTGGAGGGCCTTCGTCGTCACGGCGTAGCAGCGGTCACCGAATAACCATACGCACAGAGGATAAAGAAATACCTACAAAGCCCCTTATCCAAACCTTTGACAGGTCAACCCTTCAGGAATTTATCAATGCAGGTTTTACCCGATGTCCAGTCAGGCTTTAGATCCCAAACCCGCGGCGCTTTTGCAAGTGCCAACGTTTAGGGCGGGACAGAAACTCCTGGCGCGGGCGACTCACTTGTGCAAAATGTGCCCAGCATGACCACCCATCCGAGAACTGTAAAGTGCAACAGTTTCTTTGCGTAAACTGCCAGGGTCAACGTGCGGCCTACTCCAGGAAATGTGAAGTTTCAACTCGAAAAGAAAGTCATCAATATCAACGTCACCGAAGACATCACCTTCCTAGACGAGCGGAAGAGGTTCGCCTCTTTCTCTGCGGGAGGTACGCCGACGCAGTTCGTCGGGGGTCGGAGCGTCGTCTGGCGCCGGCAGGGACGCAGTACTACGAATCAGACTTTGTCCCGCCACTGCGTCTGCCTGGGCTGCCTCTGGCGGCCCATCACGTCTCGACACAGCTTGCTGAGCCAGCAGCGGTTGTGGAGAAAACTGTCTGATGGCAGCGATTCTGCATCCACCACTTGCTCTCCACCGTCCCAAACAACACGTTAGGCGCGGAGGAGATGGAGGCAGAGGCTATCCGCGGGAGCTCCCAACTCCGCCGCGACACCTGCGCCATCCCAGGCGTTCTTGAAGCCCTAAGCGGTTGCGGGCCAGGGAAAACACGCCCAAAAAGTTGCGGGGTCTAAGAAGCCTGATCATGCAGGCACTCCGTGGACATCCGAAGACCTAAAGGATGTCTGACCGTTTTTGTCTGCGATGCACTGCAGGGAACGTGCCCGACTCCAAAGCCTCCCGAGAAGCTCAAAAAGACGAGAGTCACAGCCCCGAAAGACGAGACATACATAGGCACTCAAGTAGCTCTCACACTAAGTAATAGGAAGAGAAAAAATAATTCAAATAAACTGTAGACGCCTTCTTAAAAATCTTGATGATGTGTACGAAATACTGCACTCCAATCAGCCAAGTGTCCTGCGTCTATAAGAAACACGTTTATATTGAAAGCAAATTTTTTTAATTGTTACCTTGCAATTAAGGAGGACAGGGGTGGTGGGGGTCCATCTTCGGGGGTGGGGCCACATTGCGCGGAAGTTCTTGGCGTGTCACACTATTCAATTACAGACCGTCCATGAGGAAGTCGCCATTCATACGGTGATTTTAAATAGGCAAATAGCACTATGCTCCGTTTACATCCCTCCTGATTTTCAGCTCTCGAGCTGGGATTTCGGGGGCCTTGTAGATGAGCTACCCACACCTTTCATAATTTTAGGCTACCTCAACGCACATATCTCTATTTGGAGCTCTGCTCGCACGGACGCCCGAGGTCGCCTTATCGAAAAATGTCTAACATCTTCGGGAGCATGCCTATTCAATAAAAACAAGCATACATGCCATAATATAGGACACAACGCTTATTCACACCACGACTTGGCAATTGGTTCTACAGTGCTCTTTCCTTCTCCTGACTGGGATGTTGGCACATACCCATATGGTAGTGACCACTTCCAAGCCACTTTAACATACATTGGTAAAGGGGCGAACAGTTCGCCTTCCCATAGCAGCTTCAATGAAGCTAGAGCTAACTGTAGTACACTTACAGAAACATCCAAGCTACACCACACAATCATTGCTCACCTACACATTGAAGAAGCTACCCAAATACTCACGTAACACATCCTCCACGACGCCGAAAAGGCCATTCCCCATGTGTCCAGTGCCCCGCGCAACCCGAGGGTGCCATGGTGGAATGAGGAGTGCAGGTGAGCGTGACAGGCCCTGTGAAGCTGATGTCGGGTGCCCTTCGCAGGCACCCGACATCAGCTAACTTAATTAAATTAAAAGTGCAATTAAAATAAATTAATCAGCTAAATTAAAAGTGCAATGGTTTTGCGCCGTGGGGCGAAACAAGATTACAGGGGCTCATTGATAACATCCATAAATTCATACAAAGACACGCGTAAGGTATGGACACGAATACGTAAACTTAACGCACAATGTACACACAGCCTACCCCTAGTCAGCAAAACGGGGAACACACTCGAAGATCAGGCTAACACACTTGCACAACACTTTGAACATGTGTCCAGCCCTGCACACTACACGAACACTTAACCGAAACATAAAGGCTCGAGCGAAATGAAGTCCCTTGCGAAGACAACAAATCACAGAATTATTACAACTCCATGTTTTCACTACATGAGCTCATGGCTGCTCTGAGCAGCATGTAAACCCTAAGCTCCTCGCCCAGACAACTTCACATATGCAATGGTACGACACCTACACGCACACACTCTTTTAACACTCCTCCACCTATACAACAAGATATGGCTTTCGAGGCAGATTCCAAGGTTATGGCGGGATACCTTAGTAGTGGTTTCTTGAAGGAGGGAAAGGACCCGTCATCCCCCACAAGTTAACTTGCCATCACTCTGATGTGCTGCCTGTGTAGTGACTCGAGAAGAAGATGAACACGAGACTTATGTACTTTCTTTAGTACAATGGTCTTCTCGAGAGCTCCCAGGCAGGCTTTAGGGAGGGGCGATGCACTATTGATACACTCGTGGCCCTTCAAAGGTACATTAAGGATGCCTTTGTCCATAAGCAGTTTTGCATCACATTGTTATTTAACCTAGACAGGGCGTATGGCCTAATGGGATCCTCACCACTTGGCGTTATGGGATCCTCATCGACCTAAAATCATTTGGTGTGTATGGCAACATGTTAAACACTCTTGCCAGTTACATGTCAGAAGGGCCTTTTCGCGTCACAGTTGGGTCAGCACTGTAACACGTTCATGTGGAGGAGAATGGTGTTCCTCAAGGTGGTGCCTTGAGCTGCACGTTGTTTTTAGTGAAGATGAAGTCGCTTCGGAAGGCATTGCCACCTTCCGTCTGTGGTTCAGTTTACGTGGTGGATGAGCGCATCTCGTCTAAATCATGTATTATGTCCATATGTGAACAACAAAATCAGCTTGGGGTCATCAAACTTGCGGTGTGGGCGAATAAAAATAGTTTTAAAGCTAATTCTCTAAAGTGTACCTGTGTTGTATTCTCCAAGAGGCGCAGTATCTGCTCCAACCCGTAGCTAAATTGCACGGTGACTTCCTTTCGTTAAGAGAGAAGTACAAGTTAGGAGGTGTTATAATTGATAAAAAGCTCACATTGTTTACAAACCTGAAACAACTTAACCAAAAATGCCTGAAATCTATGAACATACTTAAGGTGCTGTCGCACCAGTGCTATAGTGAACAGAAAGACCTCCTACTAACGTATATTCTGCGTTGTTGGGGTCTCGGCTGGACTATGGCAGTGTTGTGTACGGGTGGTCCAGGAAAACAGCAGTGAAGATGCTTGATCGAGTACTGCACGCAGGGCTTTGCTGTGCCGCAGGGGCTTTCCGTACTAGCCGAGCGCAGCGCCCATACACGAAATACAACAAATCGTGCCTAGAACATCAACGAATATACGTGGATATACTATACGCCCTAAAGGTCTAATCAATAAATGGTCACCCGTTCAGGCCTGCTGTAAAGATACATACCTGTCCAAACTTTTATTCAGAAATGCATTAGAGCCGGGGGTTGTCTTGCGTACGTTGGCCGGCGTCCACAGCGCGTCTGATGATGATTGTGGCATGATGCCCCTAGGGATTGGCCAACCAGACAATCCATCACGAGATAGCTTCGCGTTCAACCACCATCGTCACCTTCCCGTAGGGGAACCGCTGAAGAAGAAGAAGTAGAAGAAGGCATAGCTGCGAAGAGGAGGGCTGCGTGAGTTTTGGCTACCATTATCCTCCTCGGCCGGCGCATCTTCCCGATCTGAACCCGGTCGAAGAGCGGCTCATCGCGCCTCGACTCCCCTTCATGAGCATCAGGCGGCTGACTCGAGGCAACGGGCAGTTTGGAATCAAGGGACAGGCGGTGAACGTGCCCATCGACGTATCGAAGGTTGTGCGGTGCCTTCCTCGCATGGTACCCGAGGACGTTGCGTTCGACGTTCACATCAAGCCGAGGCTGATGAGTCCGGCAACGTACAAGCGCGGGTTGGTGAAGCGCGGCAACATCCTGGCTTGGATCAAGCACCTGGAACACACCCCGCTGGAACACTTCGAGCCGTCGATTGGAGTCGGCTCGAACACTTCGATGACGGCGGCGAACGAGAGGAACCGCAGGAAGACGACGTCGATGATGCTGACGGTGAGTTCGAAATGATTCCCGACGACTTTGACGTGAACGATCCTCTGCAGTTGGCGGTTTCGCTCAACGCGGTCTCGAAGACGCATCACTATAACGAAGCGGAAATGACGGGTGTGCGAAAATAAAAAAAAATGATTACGCTCACACTCTCGCTCTCTCTTCGCCATTAATCGCATCACACTCATCGGTGCACCCAATGCATTTCTGCATCCTCAAAATCCCCCTCGGGGAGGTGCGAGGGAATTTTTTGTTGTATATCGCCCTTTTAATTCGCCGCCTTTTCACACAGTGATCTAGGAGGCATCGGCTATCATCTTCTCTTTTTTGGACTTTTACACATCATCAATTGCTGACATCTTGCCAACATGGCAAGTTCAGCCTGTACTATGTGATTTGTCATTTATGAAAATAGCTAAAAACAGCGTTCCGAGAACTGCGATTCGGCCGCACCTATTGTCCCTGCAGGATAAATAAAAATGTGCTGAATTCTATAGTGATGCCTCGACTAACTGTGATGTCTTATGCCGCTCAAAGTACTAACTTTAATTCTTTCAGATCCATGAGCGTACACTCCACTATATTCTCAGCAGAAGCATACGGCATTTTTTTTATCGTACAGCCCATGCTTAAAAAACAAATTCCTGAAGCCGTCATCTTTACAGACTTTGAGCATTGCGCGTGGATAATCATCACACAGACCCACAAAATCCCCCATTGTCAATGTAGTCTTTTTTCTGTAATGTCTCCATATGTCAACAATTGTCAACTAGTCCTGTGCTGGGTTCTAGGCTATGCCGGAGTCGCCGGGAAGGAAACCGGGAATCGTATGGCCGCCGCTGCTGCACTTAAAATAGAGTGCATACAACAACAATACTCTATACCCACCTCAAGCCACGCATACAATAACACCTTCGCAAAACATTGCAATCCGACTGGAGTAAACAGACAGATAACAAGTTACATTTAGCAAAATCACACTTAGGACGTTCCATTACTGATTCAAACAAGAGATTCATAGAAGTTGCCCAAGCTAGACCTTGGGTAGCGCACACCCGCGCAACACACTCCCATCTGCTCACTGGAACTCCAAGACCATTGTGTAGCAGGTGTGAAGGGCCTATCTGTTCTTCACACTCTAATTACATGCAAAGCACTCCACACAACGAGACGCAAACATTTCCCGCAACTATAGAGGCAACACATCCCACTACACCAGCACTGTTTTAGCGGACGATCCCATGTTTGCACTACAGCGCACTTATAAGTTTCTAAGCGAAATCAAATTGTTACACTCAATTTCCTATCACACGTAAATTTTGCACCTAATTTTATACCATGCACTATCACACCCTGGCCTTTTATACCAGCCGTCCTCATTGTAGTTTACTGGTTTTAATTTTGTTTCTGTTGAGCGATTTCAGAGTTTTCGTCTGAAATTCGTCATACCAAACCATAGTTTTGGTGTCTTTGCCCTAGCTGACCTTGCGCCATAAAGATCCAACCATCACCATCATCATGCGTGCACGCATGCATGCATGAATGCATGCATGCATGTATGTATGTATGTATGTATGTATGTATGTATGTATGTATGTATGTATGTATGTATGTATGTATGTATGTATGTATGTATGTATGTGTGTATGTGTGTATGCATGCATGCATCCATGCATGCGTGTGTGTATGTATGTGTATGTATATGTTTATGTGTGTATGTATGCTGGCATCTATGTATGTATGTATGAATGTATGTATGTATGTATGTATGTATGTATGTCCGCAAAGAATTAATTTATGCAAGCACCCAATGTTGTGTACACAAGCGTGTAAATGGGTAGTACGGAGTTTACGCGTTACGCTCATCTCAGCTATAATGGCAAGCTTAGACTAAGATCTGGGATTTTATCACGTCAGCGCGATTGCCCAAAATGCACTGCGGGAAATCTAGCTTTAAATATGCAAACTTAGAGCCAACGGCAACATAAAAGAAAACTCGCTTTGAACCGGAACTGCTCCCTGACAAGTAGAACTGAAAGATCCACCACAAACACCAAACTCGTATGCTAAATAACAGGTATATCGCAGCTAATGTTATGTGTGAGTATAAGGCGACCAAGATTGCAGCGATGAAAATAAAAGTACCAGTGCATGTGCTTATAAGGCCAAGGTCACAGCCCCATACAGGCGCCGGTTCAGATATGATTTGAATCTCAACCTTATGCGCGTTGTCAGTTGGGTATACATTTGTATTGATTGGTTGTTATTTTTTGGCACCATTGTCAAGATCAGTGTAGTATAAACGACCGCGTGCGCATGCATATATGTAAGTGTTTTTCTTAAAATGACCGCCGTGAACGCTCTAGAGACAGTTTTCTCGTACGTTTCATCCATATTGCGTGTCACCTTTACTTAGTGTGCTAAAAAGCTTCTCTATAAGTATACTTTTGCATTACGAAAAATGTGAGAACAATTTTTTCTTCAAAGGGATCGCGTAGGTAAAGAGGAACAATGAAAGAATAGCCTTCACTGTAGAGCAGGCAGAAAGCACAACACAAAGGCGGTATGCAGAAATATAATGGAGCAGATGTGATTAAATATTATTCTGTAATTCACATAATCGGTCGTCGATCGTTCGGTTATTCGGCAACACCTATTTATGGGTATCATTTTTTCATCTGCACTTGACGACACACCTCCTAATTCTGGGCGCACTCACAGTTCCATTGCAGTTCGATCAGTTGATCTTTTCACAGAACTTCAGTAATCATCCTAAATAGACAAGTGTCTTCTCAAAAAGATCTCTAAAAAGCGCCAACATTGTCTGATGAAATGATTTACCTTTGGCGGCCAAGAAGTTTGTGGGTGTGATGTCTACCATAAACACTTCTTGGACTCAACACCGAGCAGTGGTTTTCTTTACTTTATAAAAGCATCTTCTTGGCAATCCCCACTTGCATGCATGCTAAAAACGAAGTATTTTGGGCTTATTCAGGGTATGGCCGTTACCAATATATATCTATGATATTGAAAAACTGCCATAAACCTTGAAGGTGTCAAGTGCTTCAAGCTCGTAAGATAGCATCCAGAAGACAACCCGAAGTGCAACGAGGGCTTCGTAATGTATAGAATACCCATGGTGTCTTTCGGGGATTTGTATTTCGGAAGGAACTGTAGAGGGAAGCACGCACGTCCGACCGAGTTTTGTACCCCTTGCTTTTGTTGTTCGCCATAAAGGATCAGCACTCGTCCAGCCAGCAAACGCAGCCACGCTGGCCGGCTATAACACAATGTGTTTCTTTCTACGTGAGCAAGAAACATAAATATCTGCCAACTGCTTTCAGCATAATAAAATGAAAGTCGGCAGGAAGGAATGGTAGCTCACGACAGGTTACGGAATGTGTGGCTTGGTAGGTGTTAGCTACTGAATTGGGCCATATGGAAATAAATAACATTCCACGTCCAGGTCGCTAAACTTTGCGTGCTAAATCACTTTGGACAACTGAGGGATGACCGCATTTTCCCTTTCGCTTTTTCCCCTTTTTCTTTCCTTTTGTGTTCAGGTGGTGCTGCTGTGCTCTGCAAGCGATGGTTTACAAAAGCTCTGTAATATTTTCGTCATTCTAACCACTGTAAAGTGTTTAATTTCCTCAAATATCTCCATTGAGTCGTTCGATAACATGTGCTGTTTGTCCTGGCAAGACGCCTACCAGTTAACCCTAGCACGAAGAACATTGATTAGCACTGGAGCGTTTCTTTCCCCTTATTCTGACTTTCCTTCGTCCATCATTTACACACAACCCCGATGGTAAATGATGTTTGACTCAAGCTTCTAACTTAAGTGTTCTCTGAAAGAGTGTGTTTAACCTAGCACCCGCTGTTAGTGGATGTCATAGGAGGGCTGCATTAAACTGGCGTAGAATGTTTCTATCGACCGCAAACAACGAAACCTGTGTTGCAACAGCGTATACATGGTTCTGGTTCTCGGGCTTATCATATTATTCCTGACATTTGGCATTTTAAATACAAAATTGTTTTATCGATATCTTTACGAAATCTAGAAAACTACTCCACTGATATTGGGCTTTCACTACCACGCGGGGTTTTTTAAAAATATTTTGACTGTTGCCCTTGGAATATGTACCACCATCGTAAATGCATCTGGAAGAAATTTAGTGGATATGTTCTATTTTTATTGACGGATGATTTCGCGTTAGCCAGACGATTTGTTTAAAAGTTAGGCATCTCAAATTCCCGCGTTCATGTTGTTTAACCTTGCGCAGTTAGCTTTGTCTATAAGGTCTTGTTTTCCAGAGCATTGGGTGTTGGAAGCTAACTAAAAATATTAACTACCTAATAATTTCCAATTTGTGGTGTTGGTCACACGCACCGTGAAGTTGTAACTAGTGTTTCTTCTCCAAATGTGGAAAAAACGTAGTTTTCAGTGTGTATGAGGTTTTTTAACGGGTATGTTGTTTAAAAGGTCCACATTTTCTGCAATAAAGGAACCATGAAGGCAAAATAAGTTTGTTTTATTCGAAAGATTTAGTATTCTATAGCGTCCCTAGCGCTTGCGCGGCAGCAAATGATGCCGTGTTCACTAATAAATAAATAATTAAGGTTAAAATTTTGATTCTCCTGCGAAATAGTGTGTTTTGGTGACCTCTACTATGAAGTCATATCGGCCCGTTTCCAAACTTCCACTGCGCCATTCAGCTCTGCAACCTTGCTTGCCGTCAAAGCTCCCAGGTGGCTGTACCATACTGAGCACTCCGCCGTTGCTTTGGTTTTGACCGTGTATACACCTGTCTTGTTGTTGTTACGGTAGAAAGTAATGGCTTCGTGAAACATGGGGTATGCTTGACAAAGGGGGTCACGTAAAAAAACGTCGCTGACGCCAATCGGCCAGTGTCGTATAAAATAACTCCAAAGAGACAGACTGCTGTGCAGCTAAAACAAGCTCAGTGCCCGCAGTACCAAGAGCAGTGCACATTCAGTAATTCTGTGTTTACGTGTGTTTTCGTAACTTTTGTTGTTTACCACACAATTCTTACTGCTTTAAAATGGATATGCATTGCATTTATCAGCAAATAGCTCGCTCAGAAAGCTTATAAGCTCTTCCTAAATTGCCTTTGCTTTGCCCGGCTTCAGCCAATCTTACAGCTTGGCTCCAATGATATCATAGGTTCTGTTGCTGGAAATTAGCTAGTGGGTCGCATGGCCATTCCCGTTTTGCCTAATTATATAGCTTACTTTAAAGAAGAGTACGGTAACAGTGGTTTCGGTATGATTCTAGCGAGGCCCCTTTCGAGTGAATCAAAGTTGTGTTTTGTCTTCATGGCTACTTTATTAGCATAGCCTTAACTGCTAATTGATGGACAGATTGGAGCCAGGATGAAGGCTTTCTCTTCGGTATGCCCCTCATATTGGTTTTGAATGGCACACTAACTTTCTACCTCTCCGGCTGAATTCTCTAGAAAATGACCTGATGCTTACATGGCAAAGCTTTTTACGAGTACGCAGCTAGGAATTGCAGATTCGACTGAATTCCTAAAAATGTTTGTGGTATGAAGAGTAAAAAAATCTTGTTTTACTGCAATTACATTCGAAATTTTTGTTTGAAGTACTGCTACCACGAATGATAACTTGTACAAGCTCACAGTTTTGCAAAAACGAAATACCGCCTTATATTGGAAAATCCGGGAGCACATCAGTGTTGCACGGATCCCCCACAACATGTATTCATCACACCGCCAGGGGCGCGGACAAGCAAGGGCCATGGTGGTATACAAGCAGTACCACTCTAACCAAGAGGTGTGCTACGAAGACACGTGAGCTACCCTAGCCTAAGCGCGGTAACGGCAGTGGTGGTTGACCACCAAGGTAATGTGGTTACGTAGTGCGCAGTCAACACGTCCCCCCCCCCAGATATGGGAGAACTGGCCATCGCACTTGCTATCACGGTTACACGGGCCAGCATAATCATAACACATTCTAAAACCACCCTGCGCTTATACGCAAGAGGGAGGGTTTTTGTGGAAGCGGCGCGTATACTACGGGCCCGCTCTGAGAGAACCGCAAGGCAAGTCCGTCTGGTTTTGACACGAGCGCACTCGTCCCTCTCAGCGATCGAGATGGCACACGAGGCAGCTGGAGGATTGTGCAACCAGGCTGACCCCGAGTTAGAAGAAGTGCCGTCTGACACGGGAGGGAAGGGACATTCTCTGGACATATCAGGACGTTACACAGCAATATAGACTGATTCGTCCTAAACTTCCAGCCGCTCACATATCCCTCACAACAGCAGAATCAGTAGCGTGGTGTAGGCTGCATATATTCAATTCCCCCCCACCCGGCCTTGTGCCATCGAGAGTACCCAGAAAGGTACCAGGACACATGCAAATGTGTGGACTGTCAGCTGCTTCATTGACCCAGATGGTTGGGGCTTGCCATCTTAAACCCCAGTCCACCAACCCTGGATAACACATCAGTTATTCGGAGCAGTAGGAGGCCGCACTGCTTAGCTACATTCCCGAAGCACATGTTGCGGTGATCCAGCTGTCGGAAGACGCCGCCAGCAACCATGGGCACCTGGCCGCCATCTCACGAAACGTCCACCCGATACCCCCTCTAAGGTGTGGATGCTTTGCAAAGATGACAAATAAAGTTTTATCACTCTCTCTCTCTCTTTGTGTTGTAAAAAATACATGGTCACTCACCTATTCCTAATGCGTTAAAAAATTGACACTGTTCCAAATTTTATGCCTAACTACAAACTATGCCCTAAATAGTACCTATACTGCCCGTCTGTTTGGGCGCTGCTGTTCTTCCTGCCGTCCCACAAGCACTGCGTGCTTAGGAAGGCATGGAAACCCTTTTACCACTATGACGTGCAATAAACTTTCCATCCATCCATCCATCCATCCATCCATCCATCCATCCATCCATCCATCCATCCATCCGTCCGTCCGTCCGTCCGTCTGTACATCCTACCTACCTACCTACCTACCTACCTACCTACCCACCTACCTACCTACCTGCCTGCCTGCCCGCCGGCCTACCCGCCCGCCCACCCGCCCGCCTGTTTGCCTGCCTGCCTACCTACCTACCTAAACCCACCCACCCACCCATTTACCTACCTGCCTACCTACCTACCTTCCTGCCTGCCTACCTACCTTCCTATCTATCTATCTATCTATCTATCTATCTATCTATCTATCTATCTATCTATCTATCTATCTATCTATCTATCTATCTATCTATCTATCTACGTTATAATAGGTTTCGTCAGTAATGATGACACACTAACTTGGCTTGCCGGAATAAATAAACTCTGTAGCCTACAAAACGAATGCATCAGAATCTTGGGACGTAAACAATGTCACACAAACAATGGAACACAAATTATCCAGTAAATATTTCATACAATGTTGAATACCGTTTTCATTAGGAGAAAGTTCGCCGTTACAGCGCGGTATTCAGAGTTGCGTGATAAGATTTATAAACCGGATTCACCGTAATGTCATTTTTCAGGCATTACCTGATCATTCTAATTGCTCTAGATTGTATCGAGAATTGCACGATCCTTTTTTACTTGTGAACTAGTTGTACGCTGGTTTTTTAGCTGTACTACACCTGTTTTGTTATCCCTCTCGTCTTGCTTGGCGCTGCTCTGTGTGTCAGGTGGCAAGGGTTCTTCATGTTGTTTCAACAGCTTTTTCTTGTCTTCCTGCAACATGACTGAAAATTAAACTCACTTCAATTCGTTCGCATGGAGTGTTCGCTCATTGAATATTACGAGCAATTATCACACAGAGCAATATAAATTCCAAGGCACCTAATGTTTATTTTCTGGGAGACATAAACCAATTTAACCCGCAAAATGATTTTATGTTTCTTGACGTCCTTGAAGAATAACCTTTTGTCCCTTCTGCAGTCCTGTGAATTGAAATCAATATTTCAGCTTTTTATCTTTTTTGGGTTTCTTCGTTCGTTTCAGAGTCAACGTGCCGCTTAAGAACTCGCAGGAATTTTCAGCGGCATTTCACTGCAAAACTGGATCATCAATGAGGCTTCCCGACCACGAGCGTTGTGAAATTTGGTAAACGGAACATTTTGCATAGCAGGAACGCTTTCTTCAGATTGAATAAACTCCTACTTGTTCCATGGAGCATGTTATATATTACTGAAAATACGTTAATTGTCGACATTTGCCCTAAAAAGATGGAGGTTGGACGCAAAAAAGTCGTTCACCCGTGGCTAACATCAAAGGAATTTAGTACGGGTACTTTACCATCCATCGTACTGCTCTATATGAAAGCTCTTTCTCTTCATAATACTAAGACCAATAAAGCGAGCAAGCCCAAGCTTTTGTAAATATATACTTCACTGTACTCATGAGGTTCACCTAAAGAAAGAAGTACATTGATGTTTTAATAGGGTGTTTCAGAGCTCGCCCGTAAGAAGATGGGTAAATGGCGTACTGCTTGTCGACTACTTCAAAAGTATTTAGCGAGCTTTTTATCTTTCTTTGGGATGTTGCTGTTCATTACATGAAAGGAAATAAAAAATAAATAACGCTTATTTCCTTCGCTTCACTGTGGGTATGTAGGTTTGTTTGGGAACCCGTTTGGTGATATCAATGTAAATGTGTTTGGCTGAATGCACTCTTGTGCATGGCTACCACTCCCCGAAAACAGCATGCCCTCGCAACATCAATACCCATGTCATGTTTCCTTCACAATACAAAGCAGCATGTCACCACTTCCTTCATTGAGCACCATCTTCTTCATACCAATTGCGTATCCTAGACGCCAAAATTCTCCCGGTAAATCCACCCGGGACAGCTCCAAAAATAACGCATGCTGTTAATTTTTTTCAAATGAAATCAATTTTATTTTCAACATAGCAGTGTTAAGGCCACCCTGGCATAAAAGCAGCTAAGCGCAGCTTGACAGCACAAGGGGACCCAATGACTACTTCTCGACACACGTGCATAAAATGTTAACAGAAAACTACAAAATTTATAGGATCACGTGGTATACCTGATAAGATCGCGCACCTCACCTAATTAATACCGCCCAGCTACTAGATATCGTTCGTTAGGTACTGAGTGTTTACGTTATGTTGTTTGTTTCCACTCCGGCGGAGCTGATTTCGGCAGGAGGTGCGTGAGGAGACACCGAAGAGGCTACATTTTGTTCACCATGCCACTGTGTTCGCTTGACGAGGCGGGCAAGGGAGGACGTAAAAAACGCTTCGGTAACTCCTCAGTAGTTACAAGCGGTGTTAGCTTTTGAAAAAGATTTCCTTCTGTTCGTTTGGAAGAGCGGGGCCGGGGGACCAGTGACATTTTACCGACGTGACTAGCGCCATCAAAATGCCCGAACTGGACGGGAGATGAAATTATGGGAAGGGGTCAAAAATAGGAAGAGGACACCAGACGTTCTTTCAACCGCTCTTGCACAGCTGAAAGCTCCTGTGCGAAGTTTCGATTTGCTCCTCGTCTGGCCCTGGTGACTCGGTGGCTGGGATACGCAATGGTGAGTCGACCAGACTTTGTTAGGCGGTCCACGGGTTTACAAAAGAAAGTAATTTTGGAGGCGTGAGGTACAATTATAGGCGTGCACGGTGTAGACAATACTTTAGGACCAGCCACCCGACAACCGATGGCCAGTGCTAGATGGGCTTTTAGTTGGGTGGTTTTTACGACTGCTATATTTGTGTTTTGCGGAATACCTCCGCTTTTCGATACGAGAGCGGGAGATGTGGGCCACGTGACTATTTTGTAACCACGTAGCTTTGTTTGTCACTGTGGCAAATCAGTGGCCTAGAAAGGGTTATTCAACGAGCCATTTTCAATATAAAATTGGGACGTCCCTTTTGTAGGCGGGGTTTCGGCAGTAAAACTGAAAAGTGTGATGCTTTTTTTAAGAAGAAGAAAGAGGGAGCAGCGAGCCCCGCTGGACGCGTGCCTTGCCCGACCTGTTTTATGTCATCATGAGCCTTGAGAGTGGTGAATAGCCAGTGAAAATAAAGTTACACACTGTACATCTCGTTTGCTTGCAGTAGACCGTCGGCGGCGGCGTGGCGTCGGCCAACGAGCCAGCCAGTCGTCGTTTCTGAATCGTCTCTTTGATCACCGGCGACCGATCCGACAGAAGGTCACACCTCCTAAATTAAACTAAACCACATCTAAATTCATTCAAAATATCTGGGAATAGCAGCCTTGGAGTTATAACAACAGTGGAGCACTCAAGGGCAAACAAAACTTTTCGTCCAGTTTAACTTCTTACTGTAAGCTTATTCGCTCGCTCGCTCGCTAGATCCCTCTCTCACTCACTGACTCGCTCGCGCACTCTCGCTCGCTCTCTCACTAAATCCGTCGCTCGATCGCTGACTACGTTGCTCAATCACTTGCTCATTCATTCCCTCACCAACTCACTCACTCACTCACTCGCCATATTCTAATACTGCGAGACTCTGAGAAACGGATTCCTAAACTTAGCAACTGGAGAGCCGGAAATATTGCCAAACATATTGAAGATATTGTAATAGAAGATTCCGCTTTAACTTTGTCCTGAGCGTATTGTATAGGAGAAAACAGGGTATAGGGACCGGAACCTGGAGTATGCCGCCCGACACTAGCACTATTTTTTTGCCATAGCGGTGGAAAACGGAAGTTATGGACGAAAAAAAAAATGTGCCACAGCTGTGGGCGCGATGCCGACAGCTGCAGCACGTTGTTTTTCTGTTTTGATTTGTTTTTTGAGCGCGAGCGCTGTCTTTGCTTGCCGCGAGTTTTTCCCGAGGCAGTAGTGCCCGAACGTTAATTACTTAATTTAGGTTATAGGTTAATGATTGATTAGTCAGATTGGGTTAAAAGTAATAATGACGTGAATAGGGGTTGTGAGGTATCAAATTAAAGGTCTCGATGAGGGGAATCACGTGGGAGAAATTAAAAATTGGTTCCTGATAATAGTCGTGAGATACTCACGTGAGTCATAGATTGGGGTAGCAGTGAAAGTGGTGCCAGTAGGGCTTGTGTGGTATGAAATTAAAGGTCTCGATTAGGGGAATCATGAGGGGCACATTAAAAAGACCTTCCTGGTTATAGTCACGAGATAGTCACGTGAGTCATAGATTGGTTTAAAAGTCAAAATGATGCGACTAGGGCTTGTGAGGTATCAAATTAAAGGTCTCGATTATGGGAATCACGTGCCAGGAATTAAAAACTGCTTCCTGGTAATATTCATGAGATAGTCACGTGAGTCATAAATTGGGTAAAAAGTTGGTGTGATGCCACCCGGGCTTGTGAGGTTACGTGGCTGACCAAGGAAGACGTCCAGTTTGTCTGGCACGAAAATCAACAGAAAGCCTGCGACGAATTGCGCCAGCGCTAGCAGTCACCTCCTGTGCTCGCGCATTTCGACGAGGATGCGGAAACGCGAATGATGGGGGACAAATTAGAAGTCGCTTCCTGGTTATAGTTATGATATAGTCACGTGAGTCATAGATTGGGTTAAAAGTCAAAGTGATGCGAATAGGGCTTGTGAGGTATCAAAATAAAGGTCTCGATGAGGAGAATTACGTGGGAGAAATTAAAAACCGCTTTCTGGTAATAGTCATGAGATAGTTACGTGAGTCATAGATTGGGTGTAAAGTCAGTGTAATGCCACTAGGGCTTCTGATGTATCAAATTAAAGGTCTCGATGAGGGGAATCACGGAGAAATTAAAAGTCGTTTATTGGTTATAGTCATGAGATGGTAACGCGAGTCACAAATTGGGTTAAAAGCCAAAGTGATGCGACTAGGGCTTGTGAGGTATCAAATTAAAATTCCCGATGAGCGGAAATACGTGGGAGAAATTAAAAACTGTTTCCTGGTAATTGTCATGAGATAGTCACTGAGTCCTAGATTGGGTGGTTAAAAGTCAGTGTTATGCCACTAGGGCTTGTGAGGTATCAAATTAAAGATCTCGCGGAGGGGATTTCGGGTTGACAAATTAAAAATCGCGTCCTGGTTATAGTTTTGGACAGTCACAGAGTCATAGAATGGGTTAAAAGTCAAATTGATGCGACTAGGGCTTGTGAGGTATCAAATTAAAGATCTCGATGAGTAGGATCATGGGGGACAACGTAGAAATCGCTTCGTCGTTATAGTCATGATAGTCACGAAGTAATAGAATGGGTCAAAAGTCAAAGTGATGCGACTAGGGCTTGTGAGGTATCAAATTAAAGGTCTTGATGAGGGGAATTACGTGGGAGAAATTAAAAACTGCTTCCTGGTAATGGTCCTGAGATAGTCACGTGAGTCTTAGATTAGGTTAAAAGTCTGTGTGATGCCACTAGGGCTTTGAGGTATCAAATAAAGGTCTCGCGGAGGGGAATTTCAGGTTGACAAATTAAAAATCGGGTCCTGGTTATAGTCTTGGATAGTCACGGAGTCATAGAATGGATGGGTTAAAAGTCAAAGTGATGCGACTAAGGCTTGTGAGGTATAAAATTAAAGGTCTCGATGAGTGGAATTATTGGGGACAAATTAGAAATCGCTTCTTCGTTATAGTCATGATAATCACGGAGTCATAGAATAGATTAAAAGTCAAAGTGATGCGACTAGGGCTTGTGAGGTATCAAATTAAAGGTCTCGATGAGGGGAATTCCATGGGAGAAATTAAAAACTGCTTCCTGATAATAGTCATGAGATAGTCACGTGAGTCACAGATTAGGTTAAAAGTCAGTGTGATGCCACTAGGGCTTGTGAGGTATCAAATTAAAGGTCTCGCGCAGGGAAATCATGGGGGACAAATTGAAAGTCTTTTCCCGGTTATAGTCACGAAGTCATGGAATGGGTTAAAAGTCAAATTGATGCGAATAGGGCTTGTGAAATATCAAATTAAGGTCTCGATTAGGGGAATCATGAGGGGAAAGTTAGAAATCGCTTCCTCGTTATAGTCGTGAGATAGTCACGGAGTCATAGAATGGGTTAAAAGTCAAAGAGATGCGACTAGGGATTGTGAGGAATCAAATTAAAGGTCTCGATGAGGAGAATTATGTGGGAGAAATTAAAAACTGCTCCCTGGTAACAGTCATGAGATAGTCATGTGAGTCATAGATTGGGTTAAAAGTCAGTGTGATGCCGCTAGGGCTTGTGAGGTACCAAATTAAAGGTCTCGCGGAGGGGAATCGGGGGGGGGGGACGAATTAGAAATCGCTTCCTGGTTATAGTCATGAGATATCCACGTGAGTCATAGATTGTGTTAAAACTGACATTGGTGCCACTAGGGCTTGTGAGGTATCAAATTAAAGGTGTCAATTAGGAGAATCACTTGGGGCAAATTAAATATTGCTTCCTGCTTGAGATAGTCACGTGAGTCATAGCTTGGGTTAAAAGTCAAAGTGATACCCTAGAGCTTGTTGTGGCCATCCCGAATGTAAAAAGAAAGTTGCACATGCGAGAAAGGAGCTTATGGGGTGTTGAAAATTGTGCTAGGAATGAGTGTTCGCGCTGGTAGTGAAAGCGACAATCCCATATCTGCACAAGATCTCTGCATCCCAAAATCCAAATTCCACCATGAGTCATTAGGGAAAATTCGTTTTTTTAAGCTCGCCACGAACAGACTTGTTCAGTTTGTGCTTCCTTCATCTCCCCTATTCTAAGGGAAGATTTTGTGCGTCTTCAAGTTTACTGGGGACTTTCTGACCCGTTTCTGAATGAGAACAGAATGAGCTCTGCAAGCTGAGTGGTCGACGCAGCTCCGGGGCTTACGAATAGGACGTTATCTACCGGGGCCCGATCGCAAATGGCAGCCACTGCTCTTACCGCACAATGGGCAGGGGTCGTTTGCTTTCGCGAAAACAAAGGCTGTTCGGGTGTATTTTCACAAGCAATAAACACCTTTTCCTGATTCTGCGTCAAGAAAACTATAAAGGAATGCCAGCAAGAAATATTTTGAAAAGCTCTTCAGCAGCCCTTTAAAAGCATGTCAAGCTTTTAATATGTTTTTTTCTATTTTCGATATTTTTTTTAAATATACAAGGAAAATTTTTTTCACGCCTTTCAGTATTGATGGAAACTTACAACTCTACTCAGGTGGCATCTCGTTGCAATTCGAAATGACTCTTTTGTCTTATATATAAAAATTAATATATTCAGTTGCTTTGTTTCGTTATTGATGCTTTGTTACTTGTGGCTGATAAGCCATGTGGAGCAACGTTCGTATTACCAACAAAATAATGTAACAGGATGGTAAACATATCTATGGTGATTTACGTTTTTATGGTAGTAAACAAATATACACATGACGAACCAGCGCGCTTCGGAAGGCGTTTTACATCCCCTGTCGGTGTTACATCAGTAACTGAAAATAGCACCCGCTGCAGTGGCTCACTTATGCTGCTGAGCCCAAGGGCGTGGGTTTTATGCCGGTCGCGATCTCTGCTTTTCATATGGAGGAGAAAAAAAAAGACCGTCGTATGTCAAAATTTCTTCGCGTGTTGAAGGTGCCCAGGTGCTGAAAAGTAATCCAGAGCCCCCGTGGCCCAGGTGTACAGCCGCGGCGCGTTAACTCCCATAATTTGAATTTAAAAAGGCCCTATATCTCTGTCCTTTGCTGCAAATGCCATCGAAAGACAGTAGTCTCATGCCATCCGAGCCTGTAAAACCCCCTTGTGTCCCCCCCACCCTGGTGTCTTCTGCTCCCCCTCCACCGCCATAGATGCAGTCGAAGTTTGCTCAACTCGATCCGACTCTCCTGCGTTCGCTCCATCTGTTCAAAGCTCTTTTTTCTATTTCTCTTTGCCGTGAATTAACAGCCCCCCAAAAAAGCAACACACAGCGCCTCAAAAATGCAAGCAGTGCTTGCTCCAATGTAAGGGATAGGGATCGTCGTGCTGCTATGGGGAAAAGAAACTGGAGCCACCGTCGGGAATAGTGTGCTCAATCTCGAAGCTGAGGAATTGGAAAAGCCGCTGAAGTAAAAATATAATCTTTTCCAGCAATTCTATGACGGGACCAGATTGCGGTGCCAGACTTTCCTGCAGTGAAATTTTTTATAAACGGCTTCATGCTCTAGCGAGTATGTTGCAAGCCACCGACGGAACGAGTAATGACAGTCACGTGATGCGCCGTCGAGGATGACTGTCACGAAGAATACTCGTGACGACGTCACCCTTTTCTTCGGGAATGTGCGGTGCAATAGCGCCATGATACGCCCGGCAAGATGTTTCGCAGGGCTACTCTTTTAACGTGACAGCACAATACTGTCTTTTCTGCTCCTTAAGAGTATAATGAATAAATCGACATGCATGTATTCCAATATGCAGGTACCTGTTTGTGTCGCCTCGGTACAACTATTCCCAACTATCTCAATGAATACTGGCACCATCACTTGTAAACTATTCCACCATGAAAATAAGGAAAGTTTAGGAGAGGCTGGGACCACCTCTTTCGTGCAACCGGTAACGCCAGCTTAGGAGTGTTCACTTGTTCTTGTATTTTGAGCCCATTCTCCCTTTGGCTCCCCTTAAGTCGCTTCTCAATTCGTCTTCTCCAACTGTGCCTCTGAATCTGCGGAACCAATTTTGTAGCTTCGGCAGCAACAAAAATCGATCGGTTGGATTGTTTTAGCTTGTGCAGCAAAACGAGATATTGCCGCACTAGCGACGCCGCAGCTGCGAATTTTTTTGTAAATTCACACCGTATAGAGCGTGCTTATGGCACCCTACTTGCCTTTACGCATAGGACAATAGATCCATTTTTGCCACATTTGTGGTTCCAGAACATGAATACTCATCCGCCCACTTTCATTCCAATACCGTGTGAATGCGAGGCGTAGACAAAGAAGTGGCTATGATTATCATTGTAACGATCGTCCTTCTGCAGCTCCACTAGACATCTTGTACCTCATCACATAGCTTAGCTTTGAGGCTCACTTCATTCGACTGTTCAAGTATGTATGCCCAAATCCGAGTAACGGTTTTTGCAGAGGCTCAGAAAAATCAGCCCGTATTTAGAAAGAACCCCATACAAATATTTTCCGGGCTGGGCTGACAGCAGCACATGTGAAGTTCTCACTGTGTTCCCTCCTCGCCCTTGTGTTACTTGACCATAGCGTCCCGCTTGGGCCAACTACATTATGCAAGTGGCGAGCGCGAACGGTGTGCAAACCATCTATTGGCGCGGGATGTTCTGCAAAGGCCGCATTACCTTGGGTACACAAGCGGCTGCCCTAGAAATGCTTCAGCTTATTTTATTTTATGAGCAATATTATGGATTACGATCGAAACTGCGTAGCATATTTTATACAACTCCCAGATGGCAGATCAAATTATCTTTCGAGCGAATAACGTTTGCTTTAAATATCAATGTTTCAGCGTTACACGAAAACACTGAAGGACGTTTGAGGTGAATGATATTTAGTGGCAAACCGAGGTTCGGGAGCTCATTCAGCGGAGAATAGAGTGGCCTCGACAGCAGTGGCGCATCAACAGTGAAGAAATTTCACTAATACACCAAAAAAATATGGTTTTTAAAAACTGTCAGCAAACATATTTCTCCTTCATATTGTTTTGAAAATAAAGAAAGGCAAACAAGTACTATGTAAAGAGAAAATCGCGCCCACAACGTGCTCTCTACCCTAATACGGATTTTTCGCGGACTTGTGTCGGCTTGTGAATTTAAATAATGTCACCTAAACTGGTGATATTAATAACTTTACCTAAAATATTCCTTCGTTATCTTTTCAAAAAATAGATTGTACGAAAACATTTTAGATCGAGACCTTTATTTCATCCCCAAGTCCCAGTAGTGTCACACTCACTTTTCTCCCAACCTATTACTCACGTGACTATCTCATGAGTACACCTAGGTAGCTATTTTTAATTTGTCACACGTGATTCCCCTCATCGAGGCCTTTAGTTTGATACCTCGCAAGCCCTAGTGACACCACTTTCACTTTTAACCGAATCCATGACTTACGAGACTGTCTCATGACATAACCAGAAAGCAAATTTTAATTTGTCCCACGTGATTCCCCTCATCGAGACCTTTAGTTTGATACACTCACAAGCCCTAGTTGCACCACTTTGACATTTAACCCATTTTGTGGCTCACGTTACTATCTCGTGATTTAACCAGAAAGCAATTTTTAATTTGTCCCCCGTTATTCCCCTCATCGAGACCATTAATTTGATACCTCACCAGCCCTTGTGGCACCACTTTGACTTTTAACCCAAAATGTGACTCACGTGACTATCTTGTGGCTATAACCAGAAAGCAATTTTTTATTTGTCCCATGTGACTCCCCTCATCAAGACCTTTAATTTGATACCTCGAAACCCTAGTCGCACTAGTTTGACTTTTATCCCAATTCGTGACTCACGTGACTATCTCGTGACTATAGCCAGACAGCAATTTTTAATTTGTCCCATGTCATTCCTCTCATCGAGACCTCTAATTTGATACCTCACACGACCTAGTGGCACCATTTTGACATTTATTCTAATTTATGACTCACGTGACTATCTCGTGACCATAACCAGAAAGCAATTTTTAATTTGTCCCACGAGATTCCCCAAATCGAGAACTTTCATTTGGTATTTCGCAAGCCCTACTGGCACCATTTTCACTTTTAACTGAATCCATTATTCACGCGACTATCTCGTGACTATAACCAGAAAGCAATTTTTATTGGTTCGCCGTGATTCCCCTCATCGAGACCTTTAATTTGATACCTCACACGCCCTAGTGGCACCAATTCAACATTTATTCCAATTTATGACTCACGTGACTATCTCATGACCATAACCACTAAGCAATTTTTAATTTATTCCTTCTGATTCCCCTCATCGAGACGTTTAATTTGATACTTCACAAGCCCTAGTCGCATCACTTTGGTTTTTAAGCCAACCTATCACTCAACTGACTATCTCATGAGTATAACTAAGAAGCAATTTTTGATTTGTCCACCATGATTCCCCTCATCGATACCTTTAATTTCATGCCTCACAAGCCGTAGTGGCATCACTTTCACTTTTAACCAAATCCATGACTCGCGTGACCATCTCTTTTGTCTAACCAGGAAGCAACTTTTAATTTGTCCCAGGTGATTCCCCTGATCGAAACCTTTCATTTGATACCTCACCAGCCCTTGGGACATTAATTTGACTTTTAACCCAATCAATGAATAATGAATAATTAATGAATAACGTGAATTAGGTAATGAATAACATTTTCAAGCGTCGCCCGCACCTAACTTCTGACAAAAACAATGTGTGTCGTATGACTAACATCATCAGGGTAACGAGCGGTTGAACTTTTTAACAACACAGAAACACGCGTGCTAAACATTCACAAGCCAGGTAATACCCAGTTCATTTTTGCGAGTTTCTTCCGTGGGTGGCGCTGTTGAACGGCGCCAGCAGCACCAGCTGTCCCACGTTCGGGCCCCCTATAGCAGGGCAGTTCATTGCTCCTAATTAACTGCTCATACTAAATACCACTAGAGTAAGGTTAAAACGTGATCACAGTAATGTTATACTCGGGCAGCAGCTGCCACATAGGGACCAATCAGAAAGGGCAGCGACGTTAATTGGACGTATTATCAAGACACAAAGGAAACTCTATACCACACGATGGCACTCAGTGTGACAACGTATTTCAGTGACGTGCTACTTGATTGGGGGAGTTTCCCATGCGGGAAAAACAAACTGGAGAACATATTTTTTTCAGAAATGCGAGATACAACAGCAAGAATATCAAGAGCATTACCCACGGGCTGAATGGACGACGGGCTGGTAGAGGTGCACTGAATTTTGCAAAATTACCTTAAGCTTCAGCGTAGAAAATTATCAGCTGCCAGTAGAGCACACTGCATTTAAAATGTAGGTCGGCTCGAATGTAAATTCACGCGCTCACATCGCTGGTCAGAAAAACAATAAAGAGAGTTCACGAGTGCATCCCACCTCCGAAATATATTATTGACTGCGTCTTTGTAGTGTCATCGCCTTTACTAGTGCTTTTGCTGCCGTTCCAGCTCCTCTGGTCGCACAGCACCTCGTCGTCCAGTGCGAGCCCGCAGTTTTCGAAGGGTCGCATCACAACGTCGCGCGGAAAGGCCGGCCATAAGGAAAGTGCCATACCCCAAAGAGTAGCTGTGCAGGCCCTCTTAGCAATGAGCCTGGCTGGTTGTAGTTGTCCACCGTACGCCTACATCCGCGCGTATTAACAGCGGAGGAGGTCCTCGACGACTAATTTGTGCCCGCGTCAAATAGCGATAATTTCTATGTCAGACCTTGGGCGATTCCCAGCATCTATGCAATCACCACGGGCAACACGACACCTTTCGAGAGAGCGCTCCGAAGCTGCCAACGAAAGATGCCACGTGTATTAGAGGCAGTTCATATTGCGGCGAACCGTGCATTAGGATTGTTTATTTATGTATAACTTTTACCGCCTGGCTGCGCCGGTCTGTGTTATCTGTGTGCCAAGGGAAGCGCGTGTTCCATTCTTTATTTGTAAGCCGCATGTGTGATCTCTTTCTCTTTTGATAGGTAGAGCGTTTCCAACTAACTTCAACAGCCTAGAATAATCTTTTTTGATCTACAATGTTCAGGATGTAAATCGACGGTTTGATATACACTCACTCCGAAAGATGAAAACGTGTAGAACAGAAGCCGCGGTATTCGACTCGGGGACGCTCGCCTGCACACGTCACTTTGTTGACTGCTGCTTCACCGCCTGTGTATTCTTGGAGTGATTATGGGAGCCAAAATTCCCTCCAATAAAATTGTTTTCTTTAAAGACAACTGTGTCGTGTTTATCTTCGTGACATGTGGTAGAGATGCGAAGTACGCACCCTTTATGCTTCCTACGCCATCTGGAAGCCGACAACCCAACCCATGCTGTGCCAGCCGACGGCTTACAGTTTTACCGCCCGAGTTTGGTCTCCTACGAGAAAGAACGAAGAATAAGAGTGCCGCAACCGAAAAGAATGGTGCATGAAGCGACTTCCCCCATCATCTTGCTGAAGCCCCGGGAAGCACCTTCGTTCTGGGGATCTTCCGCTGAAGACCCCAAGGAATGGTTGAAGAAAGTGGAGCATGTCTTGATCGTTGAAAGGTGGGATGACGAAGAAACGTCTCGGCATGCATTCTTCTATTTGGAGGACGCAGCTCAAACTTCCTGCGGAAACCATCAAGGCTATCTGACTGACTGGGCTCTCTTCAAGAGCGAGAAGCTTGAAATATTCGCCATCGTTGTGCGAAACAAACGAGCCACAATTTTGCTAGAAACGCGCACGCAGCACACAAACGAAGGGGTAGTGAACTTTGTTGAGGAGATGAGATAACTTTGACGCGCGGATCCGGAAATGACAGAAGAAAAGAAACTAAGGTTTGTCATGCGAGGGGCAAAGTAGGATCTTTTCGCTTGCCTTGTAAGCAACCCTCCTAAGACGATGGCCGAAATCCCGTCTGAGGCGGCCACGATGGAGAAGACGCTGGAAGTCCGAAAGAATCAGTACGAAAGCCCGGTCAATGCGCTTGTTTCCTCGAAAATCGGTGGCGGGGCTATTAGCTCTGACACACTGCACGAGACCATCCGAGCAGTGCTCAGGGAGGAGCTACGAAAGGTTTTTCCAACGACGCCTTCCTCAAGTGGATTTCTGACCAACGTCATCTGCGAAGAGGTTCAACAGGCACTGGCGACTTCTATGTCATCCGAAGCACCTCGCGAGCCACAAGAGATAACCTACTCCGCAGCTGTTCGTCGACCCCGCCCTGTTCCATCCCGCCGTCAAGAGGCACCGCTGTACCGCCGCCTACTGTCGCCCGCCCGACCCCCTGTAGACCAATACCAGGCTACGTGAAAGACCGACGTGGGGCTACCACCCTATAATCGTCAGCTGTGCTACCACTCCGGAGAGGCCTACCACATCTACTGTCACTGCCCCTACAAGAGGCTCGGTTTGCGAGGGTTCTCCTTGGATGCACCATGGCCCCAATCTGGCCAGCACCCTACCGAGATTGAGAAATACCTGTCCAACACCAACCGAGGGGTCCAGCGCGCTTCAACTTTTCGCCATCGCCCTACCAATACCGACCGCCAAGCCACGGAAGCAACGAAGACTTCCCCCGTGGAAGGTCCACCAGGCCACAAGGGCGAAACTAAAAGCCGCAACTTCTGGAGCTAAAGTTTCAAGACGGCGAAAAAATGAAAACCCGCCAATGACGCAAGGAAGCACCGAACACCATGCCCCCAGCCAGACAACCCGATCTAACCCTGACGAGACTCCCGAACACGATGACAATGACACGACCCGACGCGTAACCCAAATGACAGAGCCTGCGCTCACGACAATGACGACAAATATTGCCCGACCGCCAACACGCACAAACCGAGATACAACTCCCCGACGCACCCGAGACTCGAGGAAAGCGGCGTCCGACATCTAGTTGTCCATCGACGGCGTTGGCGTAGTCGCCTTTGTCGACACAGAGCCGACTACTCAATAGTGAGCGGGTGAAGAACGCTGAAAAACGTTAGGACAAGATGGGACGGTCCGCACATACGCACAACAAGAGGCTACATCGTAAGACCAAATGGAACGCGCACATTGCGCGTCACAATAGATTGCACCGTTTACTCTACTGCATTCGTCATTTTGCCGAACGCCTCCCGCAATGTTATTCTTGGAATAGAATTTTTGACAGACAACGGTGGAATAATTGATCTGCAGACAAGCTCACTAACTTTTGCCGCCGATCAGTCCACGACGCGGGTACCGCACCCCGAACACCGTGTTGCTGTTAAGGCTGAAAGTTGGGCTAGTTGGTGTTGACTTAGATACATATTACCAGCGAAAAAACAAACAGGGACGAAGAAAGAAGCAGACGGGACACTCGCTGGACTTCAACTGAAAAGTTTACACAAGAAACACGTAATATATGAAAATGCCAACAGACAAGGATGATAGACCTTGCAAGTGATAAAAACAAACAAAAGAGATAAAACCGTCCACAATCTTAAATGCGTACGATCACCGACCTGCGCAACCTGCGCAGGCTTGATGATCACCGTCTACTTGGAGGATGCTGCTCCTGACATCGACTTTATTAAAGAGTCACCAAAGTTCTTTTCGACCATGGTGTCGCTGTCGCAAGACGCAGTGCATGATTTTAGCAACGCCATTCTCACGTTTTGGTCAGTAATTACACCGAGTACCAACATTTAAATTTTAAATAAAACATTATAAGATTATTTTACTGAATTTTCTGCGTCGCTACAGCGAGTGTTTTTCGTCGAACTCAAACTTGCGTCAGATAGGTGTAGCGAAGCACCGAATTATAAGCGAAAATGAAGCATGACCCACTCAACAGTCATCGTACCACGTGTCTACACACGATCAACAAGCCATCCGGACACAAGTCAAAGACATGCTTACCGACGACATTATAGATCCATCGAAGAGCCCCTTGGCTGCTCTGATCGTACTCCTGAAGAAAAAAGACGACACATTGAGGTTGTTCGCTTAATACTGGTGACTGAACAAAATCACCAAAAAGGGCCTGTACCTCTATGTAGAATCGACGGTGTCCTCGACCACGTCTGCGCCGCAAACGACTTCTCTTCGATGGATTTGAAGACGGGCTACTGGCAAATTGAAGTGTACAACAGAGACCGAGAGAAGACTGCATTCATAACCCCGGACGGCCTATGCGAGTTGAAGGTGATGCCGTTTGGGCTATGCACGGCGCCAACAACATTACAAATAGTCATGCACCCTGGGCTAGCTAGCCTGAAGTAGCACATCTGCCTCGTACACTTCGGCGACATTCTGGTGTCCTCCCGGGCTTTCAACAAACACCCTGTAAGGTTGGAGTCTGTACTCGAGGCCATTCGTACGTCGGAGTTAACGCTGAAGCCAGAAAAGTGCCGCTTCGCATGCGAGGAGCTCAAGTTTCTGGGCCCATTCGCCAACGCCACGCGAGTCCTCCCTAACTCGGCGAAAACTTCAGCCATAGGGAAATGTCCTAGACCGAAAGAAAAGGAGGGCGTGCGATGATTTCTCAGATTGTGCGCATACTACTGTCGCTTCGTCACAAAGTTCGCGCGCTAAGCACTGCCAATCCCGCACTTGACGAAAGATGTCACCCCTTTCAGCTGCGAAAATGCCCAAGAGGAAGCATTCTGCGAGCTGCAACAACGCCTGCAAAGCCCACCTATGCTCGCTAATTTTGACAAAACGCCGTAACAGAAATGCACACGGACGCCAGTGCTGTGAGCTTATGAGCCGTCCTCGTCCAAAAGCAAAGTGGTTACGGCAAGGTAATAGCCTTTGCCAGCCGCGGTCTGTCGGAGGAGGATAAAACCTACTCTGTGTCTGAGAAAGAGTGCCTCGCTATTAAATAGGACATTTCAAAATTACGCCTATACCTGTATGGTAGACCGGTCAAGGTTGTGACAGACCACCATGGGCTCTGTTGGCTGGACAAATTTAAAGGACCCCTCTGGCCATTTTGGGAGAGAGGGCTTGTGCCTACAAGAATTCGACGTCACTGTCGTCTATAAAACCAGCAGGAAACACTCCGACGCCAACTGTCTCTCCCGCGCCCCCGTCGACCGACCACCTCAAAACTACGATGAAAACATCGCGTTCTTCGGAGTCGGGACGGAAAGCGTCGTAGCACAAAGAACGTAATGTCGCCGTGCTCTTGGCCTTCAAACGCATCTAACGAGCAATCAGTCTAAAAAAGTCCGTGCTCGTGAAGCAAAATTTCAACCCCGGAACGAGAAAGAATTATTTTTTAGTAAGCCCTGCCGGCCTTCGGGAAGAAATTTTCGAAGCCTGCCCCGACGACCCGTCATCCCGGCATCTCGGAACTGCACGCACAATGGAAAAAATCAAGGCTATATACTACTGGCCCCGCCTTACAACCGACATGTCCCACTTGGTCGGGAGCTGCTGTGACAGCCAGCGACGAAAAACGCCGCCGACAAGACCCGCCGGAATTGTGCAGCCGATCGCTGTCCCATTGAGGAGCTTTCAACAAATTGGAATGGACCTTTTCCTCCCGATCCCTGCGTCATGATTCGAGGACAAGTGGATTGTCGTACCGACAGACTACATGACGCCCTATGCAAAGACCACCGCTCTCTCGAGGGGACTCCAAAAAAGTCGCGAATTCTCTCCCGTTAGGCGAGACACACCGATCTGTCCGCGGTGTTGGTAATAGAACGGGTGGTCTCTCTCCAGTTTTGGCTTGCCTTCATCC
Source organism: Haemaphysalis longicornis (assembly GCF_048455015.1). Taxonomy (NCBI): domain Eukaryota; kingdom Metazoa; phylum Arthropoda; class Arachnida; order Ixodida; family Ixodidae; genus Haemaphysalis; species Haemaphysalis longicornis. Next base: position 87,830,919 of record NW_027526233.1, read on the forward strand.
ATCTTACAGCAAAAGTCGGCCGCGGGAAGTTGTCTTGCTTTGTGGTCGCGTAGTATATGCGGACACTTCATCTCCACGACGCCGTAGCAACATTCCACCGGTTCGAACACGGTATGGTCGGGTGAAGGCCCCAGCCAGGGAAACGACGGGTTCACAAGGAGCCCGCAGCTGCTCACAGCTATGCTGTGGTTGAGGTTGTTCAGCACCTCCTCGTAGCGCTGGGCAGCAAGAGGCTCCACCGCAATGCCATGTCTGAAACAAACGCAACCGCACAATAATTAAAGCAATGTCACCCGAATAACTGCAATTACAAATACGTTTAGAGGGACAACGGGCTTACGGTGCTAGTATTGCACAGTGATGCTCTTGAAAAACGTAGCCTGGATAACCCAAGGCTATGCAAGGTTTTACTTAGGCTGAATGTCAGCATAGGTGATATTGCTACAAGTACTGCATCTTAACATGTTTGAATTGTTACTCTTGAATGTATGAGGAAAAATGAAATCGTATTGACTTGATTGAGGGAACCCTTGAGAGATCCTTCGGTGTTGTAAGGATATGCAGCCCTTTCGTCAACCCCACATTCCGAGTCAGCACAGTGCCAAACTTCGATGACGTGAAACGCAGGCGTCTCTCGTTCTGCCACGTGGTACATGTTGACTGCTTCTGTGTGCCCCTTTCAACATCTTGTGCTGTTTCATTTCACACTTGTATGGTCTGGGCAAAGAAAAGACAGAATGTCATGTCCCCAAACGTAGGAGGAGCACTGAGCTGACGTAAGGCAACTGTATTTGCTAAGCAGAAACTAAGTCCAATATACTGTGAAACAAAATATCACAAGACGGAACTGGCAAAGCAGAATTTTCAGAAATAGCTGCACAATGCCACGAACTTTGAATACTGAGAACACTAGCACGGTTGAAGTTAGTAGGCCTTCTAAAAATAAATTGAAATGTACAAGTCAATTTTTTACCTGCAAAATGTCATCTCCAGCAAGATAGGGTGGCGGAACCCATGGTCAGCTTGACGTGAAGAAATATTGTGTTGGTAGGGTTTGTGCTGGTCTTTGACTACGAAATGATATGCCGGATAATTTGACGTCAAATACATGATGCAAGAGTTACTGCTGATAGCTCAATGGTGCTAAAATAGATGCAGGGCCATATCGTGTCTCCCGGTGTTGCTGTGACTCTATCGAGAGCAGTGCCGTTGCGAAGGCATTCGTTTAGTCCAGCGCAAGCAATACTCTTGCCAGATGGTGTTTGGCATGTTGCTGCTGCTGTATGCTTCGTGGAAAAGCAGGGAGCTCTTTGGGACGGGCCAGCTTCGTTGGTGCCGGGCCACGGTCTCTCATTCGTCTCCACTTGAGCGATTGAATTGAGCGGCCAATGATTTGGTTGCCGCGGGGTACACGCCGCCGCGGGGGAAGATGTGTGCAAGACAGCTTGTCAGGGGGTCTGAAACGCCATTTGATTGCAGGTGCATGACGTTTCTGATGATAGCCATGACGCGGTTGCACGAGACTTTTCTTGCAGGACAATCGCAGATGCCGTCGGCGATATTTTATCTGTCTAAAGCAAACACCACCAAATAAGGTTGCGCACTCTTCTTTTTGCTGCTGAGGCAAGCTACTTTCACGTACACCAGACCATTCCAGCAAGGACGTGAAAATGGCAGTCAGATACTATTCATGGCACACTGCACTAATCCATGTACACCGTAAACTAATCCATGCCCAGGCATATGTCATAGCCAAACTGACCAATCAAATTTTAACATCAAGCATCATTACAAATTCATATTCAAGTGAGCTTGTTTTTATATCAATGAGTCGGTTATGATCAAATTTGACCACTGCCCTTCAGATTGCTGTAAAACGTGTAACGGAAGTCTTTTTAGAAGCAGGCGCACGAATCGCCAGTGATGTGAGCTTAATGTATGATTGTTGTATATTACACATTTCACCCAGGGTAGGCACCCGCGAAGAAGTAACACGTCGTGGAATATTCATCGCTCCGTCAAACGACGATGATGGTTGAACGCGAAGCTTTTCTGCGACTGATTCTTTGGTTGCCGTCTGAGCTTGGACTGAGTTTCGCACAACGTGAGGGACCCAGCTTCGATACAGGCCGCAGGAAGCGTCTTTTTCTTTCACTCCACCGTTTTAGAGTTACAAACGGCATCAGTGAGAACACTTAAGCTTGGCTTTAAAAACAAACGGAAGGCAGTGGCCATTGCCAACGATGACGCTACAGCCAGTTACGTTCTGTAAATTTACGTAGACAGCCGCGCTGATAAACCAATGTAAACATACAAGCGCACTAACAATATGAGGAGGACGCCCAAGTCTATTCACGCAGTAATTAAACCATAGGCATGTAGTACAAAACAAACTCCTCCTTACCTTAGTTGCTTGCTGTTAGTCTGCAGCGACGCTGTCGGAACATACTGCTCCTCGTGAAAGTTGTAGCTTCTGTTCAAGCTGCGTGCGTTGCCAGTCTTTCTCGCATAAAAATCTTTCCCGCACTTCTCTGTCACCGTCACTATTGCGGACAGGTTGGATTCCCAGCCCGCGATAGGGAAACTAATTCTATCAGGAACTTGCGACATATTAGTGGCAGCGCACTTACCTTTACCTTAAAAGCCAAGGTTCTGCTGCCCACATGTGTTACAACGTGCAGCCGCGCCGACGTTTAATCAAACATGGGGGCGCGCACACAGTGTTCCCAACATGGTCGCTCACCCTCGGGCATTTTGAAGATTGTCTATACGTGCAAATCATGAGACCAAAGGTGGACCAAACTATGGTAACAATTTAAAGGAAAGTTATAGTAAATTATTATGCAGAACACAGAGTCACCCTATTTTTTATAGAAGGTTCATTGAACGTATTTTTGTCAATTCATCTCACGGGGAAAAGAAAATTAAGACAATCATCACCGCTTTCAACAATGCTCACGAGAACATTTCGTTGTACCATTCATATTCCAGATATACCATCATATCGGACAACAAGGGTGTACCCTCACTGTACATCAAACAAATCGACTGACATCAATACTTGAATTTTTAAAGTAGCCGCGTAAAATAGTGTAAACTTGGCATACCATACAGTCAATATCTGCGTTTTAAAAGCATATTCCATGACCCGGTTGATTTTCCTTCTGTCAACCACCAAGTAATGACCTAATGCGACAACCATTCCCACCGTATGTCACCAACGATGCTATAAGGAAGTCCAGAAAACAGGGCTACCGCCACCTGATAACATGAAAGCGAAATCCTTGAACACAAACCCAACCTTATTCTAACCTATTTTGTCCCGTCTATTAAAGTAAACGGCGCCATAGAGTACGCCTCATCAATTTTATTCAGAGTTGCAGATTGCGAAGTGTTTTCCTAAATCTCCCAGCATAGGGTACTGACGTGCGAGGTACATGAGATATATTGTAACGTCGACTAAGGTCAACATCCCCAAGTTCACAAGCGGCGGGCACTTCAATAAGCCTAGGTGCAAACTGTGCCCTATGATGACTAGGGCCTCTGTCACCAGCAACACTCCGTCTTCGTTCTCTTTCCAGATACAAGGAAACTTTGACTGTGACAGCGAAAACGTTGCCCACCTTCCTTAACACACCACATGCCACGTACAGTGCGTTTGTCAAACTGATAATCTGTTTATTCTGTGAATTAACAACAGCCCAGCAAACATAAAGAACCTACTTAACCTTCTTCTCTCAAAACATTTAAATAATCTAGGCAACCCCTACCACGCTTTCAAACTCATTATGCTTAAGTCTAACTTCAAGACATGAAATAGAATTTACCAATGTACCGATTTTGGTCTTGTTGGATTGGACCATTGCGAGCGCGTAGTTTTACACCATTACTTCTCCCCGTGTCGCGTTTTTTACATTCCCCTTCCTTTTACTCTCTATTTTGTCTTTTATTTTTTTAGAGACTTGGGCTACTTAAACCCAGAAATTTTGGTCTGTCTGTATGTCTGTGTGTCTGTCATTCTGTCTGTCTGTGACTCGATTGAGCCATCCGGCCAAAGCAAAACAATGCCTGCGCAGTAGTCTTATATAGTCACAGCTACATCTACCCGTCTATTTCCGGCGTAATGTTCATACTTGTCAACGTTGTTGAAGAAGAACAAGACAATGCGCAAATATGAAACAACAAATCAATACAGAAGTGATATTTGCAGTGTTCCTTTATAAAAAAATCAAACATGGTTGACTTATGCGAAAATAAATACTTCATCAACTGCAGAAAAAGAATTCACTCCGCCGTCGGCTGCTGTCGCCCGCACCACTATAGCTTCTGGCGCCATTTTAAGAAATCAACCGGCAACATTTAAGCAAGGTTCCAAGATAGGCTCACGTTCTGCAAGCAACGCACGTGGAGCAGGGGAACGCGGTTTAAATAAACGTTGAATTAGGGCGCCTCGATTAACGCGCGTCTTCGCCGTACGGCAGCGTTCGCATCGAGACAGCCGGTTTGGAGCAGTGGAACGCTGGAAACATAAAATGATTTAAGCAAACCTTTGGCGTCTTTACCTTGGGAGGAGCGCCACGCAAGAACAACAACATAAGAGGTGAGCGGGAAAGCGAAGGGAGGCATTTACTTCGCAAAAACCGATAAAGACTATCGTCTTTTGACGGCGTTTGCAACGAATGGAGCAGATACGCGGCTATTTTTTTTTATTCTTGATGTATGAAATCGCATATGATCTTCCGTGAATGCTCTTCGAGAGCGTCATATGGCACTTTTCGTCTTGTTTTTTGTATGTGTGTCTAAGCTATATATCTATTGATTTTTTTCTATTTAAGAACCCGGCCTAAATTATCGTTACATTGCATCGCATTTTCCTTCTACGTCCGCCTCATGGGCACCGGTTGCTTGAACACACAAAATTGCCTCCGCTGTGTAACTTAATGCAACACGACGGGCTGTTTGAGACCCCATCGAACTTCTTTCATCCCTGGCATTGCCCCGCGGCGTTTCATGCAATTTTCTTGCTCCACCCCCCCCCCCCCCCCCCCTCGTCGCCCTTCTTTTCCTCTAAGAATTTTTCCCCTGCCATTTTACCCTCGGTACCCGTGATTTACGGTACACCCAACCCTCCCCCATAGATTTTTGATATCCGCTCAGTTTACATTTCACAATTAGTAAATTAGCGTATTGAAACTGCGGTGCCTCGCCAATTGAGAGTGACCGCAAAGTTTTCCAAAAACATTGTAGCTTGTGGCCGTACCAGGCGGTTCCCACCGGGAGCACGCCCGCGTAAAAAACAATCACCTCTTCATAGGCACCCGTTTCTGATTTCACCTTGTTTATCAGCAGTGGCAGGCACCACATTCCTGTTATTTAGAAGCCACGCCTCTCTTGCGTACGCCTTTTTCCCCTCTGTTTCTCGGCACGACTGCAACCTACCTCTACTTCCTTTCTCCCAACCTCCTCGATTTTGTGCACTCAACTGCGATGCCAGATATGTTGAACCGCCACATTTTCATTCCGGTGAAACCGTTTAGTCGGTGCCGCTCCGGCGTTCCTTTTCGCCATGGCCGATCCCTTTTCAACGATTGTTGTAGAAAACCAGGGAGAAGAAGCAAGGAAGAAGTGAAGAAGAGAAAGATATCACCACCTGCACGTTCCAGTTGTATTCATCATCAGGCTTTTCTTGAATAAATATCTATTCGTCGCCACGTCACAGCTTACGTCGAGACATATGAGTTTGCAATTTTTGTGAGTAATTAGGCGAGACATCAGAGGCCTATGGAGAGCGTAAAGAATAAAGCATTTCCACCAGCAAGTTTGTTTACGGCAAACACATTCTAGATCTACAATGTCTTCCAGTACATCAGCTTGGAATCGCTCCTTCACGAGAACCGCAACCCCACCACCCCTTGACTGTGCTTCTTTACGGAAGACCTTATATCATGGTGGAAATACAAAGACGTACGTAATATCCTTGTGCAGCCGTATTTCCGTCAGAAATGTAATATGTGGGTAATAATGTACGCGTGTAATTTCGAGCTGCTGGGCTTCATTGACCACGCTTGTGTTTATGTTTAATATTCTAAGCCGCTTCGTTTTTTGCGAGGCAGAGTTCAGAGTCCTAAGCTATTTGTGAGAGTCCTAAGCTATTGGCTGATGTTATGGTGATCGGCAGAAGCAATACTGTCATATCTGCGGAAAAAGCGAGAATGTACTACGTGACCTCATTGTTCCGGTGCCGCCACGACCAGTCTAAACAAGATCTAAACAAGATTCGCAATTCTAAACAAGATTTGAAGATCTGATAGTCTGAATTCGAAAAGCTCTTACAGCGTGTTAAAAGTGCGTGTTTTTCTTCATAGCTTGCCGAATTTCAATTGTTATCCTAGGGCTGTGCATACCTCGTGTCTTTACTAGCACGAAATTTGTTGCCTTTTATTAAGTCTTTTAAGTATTTCTAGTTATACATTTTGAACGCTAACCCTCTGCAGAAATAAGCACTTTTCCACTCTGTGGAGAAAGATTATCTGTGAAGCTGGATGCAGTTCACAGAGAGTACGGAACAAACTAAGTTTGCGTGTAATTTGCTTTTGAGCATACTTGCACTCAACTTAGCTGAGTGTACGCTGAAAGGACCAGCTCTTCTCTAGAGGACAAACATACAGCTGTCTGCTTCCCTCCCGCGTCTTAAGAATATTAAGTTTGTGTAACAGACTAGCCCACTGCGCTCAACCACAGAGGACACGGTACAGGTGGAATTGGACCGTTTGACGTCCTCGTTTAAAACTCCCGCCAGCACAACGGACATGTGATCAGTAAAGCCACGAAACCTATAGCTGTGTATGCGCTCTCCATTAATCCTCTTTCCACTTCAAACCCGTGCGAACTTCTGACTCGGCCACTTTGGTGTTGCAAGTCGGCTTGTCTATGAGTCGGCGCTTGATATGCACCTCCGCAGCACTGTCGTCCGTGATATGGCGAGAGAGGTAATGCAGGGTTCCTTGCACGTCGATGGGAACGTTCAGTACCTGGCCTTGGATGTCATACTGACAACGGCTGTGAGAGAGGCGCCGTATTTACATAAAGTGCAAACGGGGTGGGCTGAGGCGCTCCTCTACCGCGTTCCCAGGAGGGAGATGAGACGGCCGTAGCAGGTATACGTTGTCGAAGCTGGTCGCGTACTTGGACATGGCACACCCTATTAGGGGCTTCTTGCACGTTCCACACACCATGAAGTCGCAAACATGGGAAGCACTTCGCGGGACATTTGCGGCCGGAACCCGCAGCGCGGTCTCCGTTCCGTCCAAATTTTGAACGTTTCCGATTTTCCGGACGTCGTTGTGGAACCTGAGTTTATCGCACACTTCGCAACGGACACCAAAATCGCTATCGAGAAAATTTTGTTTGAAGTTTAAATGGACAGCTTCGAATGCGTTTTCTTGCCTGGCGCCATGGCAACGGCGCATTTTCGTGGTGTCGTCGGTGTTGTATCGTTCAGCGTCGCCTTAACAGTTCAACCTCCGGCGTTTTGCCTCAGCTTCCGGTTCCTGGTCAGCTCCTAATTCTCTGCCGCGAAGGTGATTCTCCGTTCAGTGTTCGCACACTTGTCATAGAATGATCTCTTATCTCTCTTACTTCAGGGAGCGAACGAATCGCGGCCATCCCAAGTAGTCAGGTTCCGCAGACCATAAACTATTCTACGATGGAGGCATTTTTCGGCAGCCGTTTGAACCGAACCTGAAGCGCCGCCTACTTTCTGTCGGAATCATTAGCATTTACGACTTTATTTAAATCATTATGGAAGCAGAGTGTGTCGCACACTTCGAAACTGACGCCGAAATGGCGTTCGACGAAATAGCATTTGAAAGCATTTCAATCGCGGTGCATGTTGTGGGGTAGCGGCTTTGTGTTGGTTTTACCTTAATTCGCGGTACTGCCCGTGCCGATGCCCCTGAAATCGCCACTAATATTCCTGCGAGCGCACGACATACATCCGTCCCAAAGCGAGCAAAAAGTGCGTTGTCTATAACAATGCTCGGTCAATTATGAGCCGATTGGGAAAATTGGGAAACACGCATCGGTGGTGGAGAGGGGTGTAGCAGTTGCGAAATACCGGTTGGCGGTGTCGAGGGGGAACAGCGCAGAGGCGTCGAATAAATACGCTTCACAGCAATAAAAACTGGGGCAGTTAAATGTACACTGCTTCGCAATAAATACTTTGTTGATAAGACTGAGGTGCTGATTTCTCATATTGAACTATAAGATATGAATCGAAATGGCCATCTAAAGATGCGGCCTGTTCGCCTCTGGAAGGAAAAGACGAGTGCAAAATATTGGTCGGCCACGTTTTGCTTGAAAACCGGCAGTGTAGTCAGATATGGGGCCTATGTACTGTTCACATGGTCAACACATGACGATACGAATTTGCCACCAAGGTACTCTTACCTTGCGAATGCAGAAATGGTAGGTTGAATGGCCCATTCGTGGAAAATAACAAAATCTTCGCCCACGATCAGCCTCGAGAATGAAAAAGTGCCAAGATTCACATCGCTGACAAAACGAAGAATGAAATTCACATGAACGGATTGCATAAAGCTCACACGTTATAGTAAAATCAATGACATTTTGTGCCGGAGGTGTGTACACTGCTAAACCCGTAATTTCAAGTAAAGCCAAATCACTGTTTGAGCTAATGCAATCCGCTGCACTAAACGGGAGCTGCAAGCTGACCACAGGACTTTCTTTGCATAAAAAACGGCTAAACCACCACCCGTAGCTACTAGACGTGTAAATAAATTTTTTACTTCAAGGAGCGAAAGAATTAAGTGTAAGACTAGATTATCACCCACTCCATTCATTAGCCCGTTAGCCAGCCACGAGGAAAACACGATACACACATATCCATAGTTTATCCCCATTCTTTGGCCGAACAAATACCTTTAGGTTTTCATATTTCCCGACCAGTGTAGATGACTTGAATAAATTGCCAGAAGGAAGTTTTAGTGCAAATTTCACGAAAGCCTACACGATCATTTTAGCAACTTTTAATTATTGACGTTCGGGTTTTTAGCGACGCTTCTCAAAGTTGTACGTGATTACCTCAATTTCTAGTTTTATTTGGATTGCAAACCCTGTTATGTTTGTTTTCACCGTGGCCTGTTTATTTCGCAGTCTCCAAGTGAATTCTGAGTTGATGTTACCCCATTGTTTGTATTGCATTGTATGTTCGTGTACATTCTTTTAAATGCAGAGCATTTCAGTAACTCACGATGTCACCCGCGTTGACGTCCGTCGTAGTCGGCACCATCGTCGTCCGCACCCCTCCCACTACACTATATAAAAAATACTATCCGGCGCCTGGTTTCGATCCCTCGACCCTGCGGGCAGAACGCAATGTACATGGTGCTCTACCCACTGCGCCACAAAGCCGACACAGAATGGGAGGCTAAAAACACGCGTTATATCCTTGACTCATTCAAACTACGTCAAGAAGCTGCTGATACAACGCATTCACTACCACCAACTCCCCAAACTCAAAACGTTAACGCAATACACCCGCGCCTATTCGACGCATTTACTCGAGTCCCCCTCGCGGAGAGATGGGAAAACCAAAAAAAAATGAGTTGTGGACTGCGCAGTAAGGTGCAGGCGCGTGCGAGAACCGCTCGCGCTGTTCGTTCCAGGCAAGGGTGCGCGCGCACTGCGAAGTCGGGAAATTTCAACTGCTTTGGACAACCCTCTGGTCAATTCATCAAGAGAGAAGTGAGACAGGGAGGCGAAGAGCGTGATGGGTAGTAGCAGTAAGCGGATAACGGTGCCACAGGCCGTTATGGCGAACCCCTGCTCTGCATTTACGACAGCTTTCACGTTGAGTGGAACGGCTTTAATTTTTCTTCTGCCCATCGTGCTTGGACCATTTACTTGGTCTGCAGTATTGTGTTTCATAAATAAATAAATAAATCAAGTCTGAGTGTATACTTATTTCTGTTAGCACTATTACATCTAGGACACAACAGGTGTTTTCCACAGTCCTTACAAGCAACACGGAAAAGCGGTGTACACTCGTTTGAGCTGATAAACTACAAATTCCTCAGTGTTAGTGCACTGGAAGAAAGACAATTCATATTTAAGTAGGGCTGTCTAGTTCGAGGCTACTGTGGATGTGAAGAGGGCAAGCGGTTTCGCATTTCGTCCCGAATGTTTTTCCGTGCCTCACCTAGAGATATTACTCATTTTTACTGTGAAGCAGGATACGTGTGAGCCCCCCTTATCCAGTTTTGATTCCGATGGAGCAGGTTTATTTGGAGCTTGTCCACTGCTCCTTTTCGCCGCGGCCAATCCGTATTTCCCAACCGTTATTACCCTCTCAACGACTCATGCATCTTTCCTAAGTTACCAGATCGGTATATAATTGCGCTCGCACAGTTATCAGCCACTGCACCTTTAGCTTGCATTTGGACGGATGCGTGTCATTCGCTGGGAGGAATAGTATTGGCGATTAAGGGAGAATCGGCACGCACAGTAGCTCCAATGAACGCAAAAAACAACACAAAAGCGCTTCCCCAGCATATGCAGCGCGATTTACTTGATTTAATCAGGATTTCATCGATCAATATTTCTGCGCCAGTTTCGTATTTTGCGATACACCCTAGTTCTATAACGACGTAATAAAAATCGGACACGCCAAAGATTCGGGCGAAAAGGAGGCGGCGCTTCGGGTTCTGGTCAAACGGTTGCCGCAAAATGTTTCCATCGTTGAATAGTTCATGGTCTGCGGAACCTGCGAGGTTTGGACGGCCACGAGTCGTTCACTCCGTAAAGTAAAAGAAATAAGAGATGATTCTGCGAACAAGGGCGCGAACACGGAACGGAGAATCACCGTCGCCGCAGAGAATTACGAACTGACCGGGAACGGGAAGCGGAAACAAAGTCACGAAGGTTGAACCGTCAAGGGGAGGCACGACCACACATTACTGGAAATTCCGCAAGAATGAGCCCTCAACATGCCACAACGCAGGACAACGCATTCAAAGGTGCCCAATCAAATTTCGAAAACTATTTTTTAGCGGCGATTTAGGGGTCAGGGCGACGTATGCGATAGGCTGTAGTTCTTCAAAGACGTGCGGAAATTAGAAACGTTATATATTCAGACGGGAAGGATGCCGCGCTCCGGATTCTGGCCGTAAACGTCCTGCAAAGGGGTTACAATGATAAGGAGTTCATGTTGCGCGGATCGTGCAAGAAGTCCCTACTAAACAGTGTCATGTACAAGTACGCGACCGCCTTCACCTACGTATACCCGTTGCGCCCCTGTCATCTGCATGGCTTTTATGTGAATAAGGCGTCGCTTTCACAGCTGCTGTCAGTACGATACCCGAGACCAGATAATGAATGTTCCTATCGATGTACAAGAAACGCTGCAGTTTTTACCTAGCCGCAAGGGGGACAACAGGCCGCGGAGATGCATATCAAGCGCCGACTCATGCACAAGCCGACTTGCAAGACCCAAGTGGCCATGTGAGGAGATTGCACGGGTTCGGAGTGGAAAGAGGATGACGGGGGCGCACACATGCAGCTATGGCTTTCATGCCCTTACTAGTGACAGGTTGTCAGAAGTCTCAATGCGACCTGTATACGGTGTCTTCAGTGGTCTGGTAGAGCGACTGCTCCGGTTAAGCGGTGGTGCAGGGTTGGAATGCTTGACCAGGAAAAATTTTTCTTCAACTGCGAAGTTTCTGAGAAATCTTTGTAGCCATCCTTTGTAGCCGTTTGGTTGCATTCAGGTGTCTGTCAAACTTTCCTTGAAAGAAACTTATTCCACCTTGTGGATTTCTCGTAAAATCTGGTCCACTATGAGACTGTATGCAGAAAACGTTGTTGTATACCCCAGTAATCAAGCCCCGCAACGATCAATGTGAAAATAAACACTGAACTAGATGAAATAAGGCCACGGTGCAATATCTGGCGGATATCCGTCAATTATAAAAATGCCATTAGGTCGGCTACTAACAAAAAGCACCGTTTTTCTTTTCACTCCACCGCCTATCGTAATACATTACACTAGGGTGAAAGAGTACAAATACCTCGGTCTTATTATAACCGAGGACCTCCATTGGGACACAAATATCGATCATATATCCACAAAGGCCTGTTTAAACTTTACTCTATAAAACGGTTGTTACGAAGTGCTTCAAGTTTCACTAAACTGCTGGCATACAAAAGCCTTATTCTAACAATTCTGGACTATTCAAGTATTATCTGGGATCTCTGCACCGCTGTTAATCTTCGCAAAGTAGAAAGGGTAAAATATAAGGAGGTAAGGTTATCTTCAAGTGGTATGGAATAACATCGGTACCTGAGTTAGTTCCAAGGGCAGGTAAAAAAATTCTCCGAAATCGTAATTGTCGCTTGCTTTTCACGTTCAAAGGGGTTAAAAGGCGGTTGCGCTGCAGAACATCTGATAATGTTCAGTTTTCCTCAGGGTACGCTCGAAGGCAACGACACGATTTCAGTCTAGTACCATTTAACATCCGAAACGTGGTATTTATATACTCCTTCATTCCTCGGTCTATAATTGACTGGAATGATGTAGATGCGCACGGGGTTGCAGATGAGGACATAAAAAAAATTTAAACCCATATTAAAATTCGAATGTGCTTTCTTTATTTTTATTTGTGTTTCCATTTTGTGTTATTGGTTTGTAGATAACTGTGCATGTCTACTTTATGAGACAATCTGAAATCTTTCATTCTATCCATGTTTCTCGTGTTCCTCGATCGCCCGAGCCAGTACTCGGGCGATCGATGTATTGTTTGAACTGAAGGACTCTGACGTTTTTTGGATGCTTCCTAACCCAAACTTGTACACACGTATTCTATCTATTACGACTCTGCTAAAACACTCTCCATTGGGGTTAGTAGTGTTACTAAATAAATAAACAGAACTAGATGCCGTGCTACCATCGCGCGGTCGTTTTTAGGACGGTGGCATATATGAGTAGTTTTTATAACTTCTAACAAGAATCTGTGACGTCATAAAATAACAATGCAAAATAGCTGGGAAGCTTTCACTGCTTCATCAATAAACTATGCACTATAAATATGAAGTTGCCTTAAAATTGCCATGATTGTTATTTGTACAACGAAGTAATTTAGCAAACATGCATTTTGCCTCGATGGCTCCTTTAGCAGGACCCATGATTGGCTGAATCTTTTTAAATTGTTCGCATTCATGGGTCAATTGAGTTAATTGTAGCTAATCACCAACCACGTGTACGGAGGCTGCATAAAAAACCAGAACAAGAAAGACGTACGGAATCCTTCACATTGGTTTGTTTGCGCACGCGTAAAATTTGCAGACGAGGCTGGGACGCTGAACAGCCAGCGTTCGCTGCTTCTCTATGTGCACATGTAAGCTCATTAACCCGATACCCAGTGATTGACTTAGGGGTGGAATTTGATTATTTGAATTATTTTATAACACAGCTTGTTGCTTATCGGAAGCTATTAGAGGAGGTATAAAAGGTACGCAAATTTTAACGGCTTCCTACATGGCCTTCGACACTGATAGGTCCAGTTCTGTCTCGCTTAACCCTTACTGCTTAAGATATTGAAAGCCGTGAGTAGAAAATTATCTTGTTCACAGAGTAAGTTTGGGAACTATTATATTTCGACACTGTCGTCATAAATATCAGATAAACATGGTTTTCGTATGGCTCCCTTAGCGACAACAGATCGTAGAGGTTCATATTGTGCGACAACGTATTCGCAACAGTGTGCTCCCCGCACGGGGCACCTTGAGCAATCTTGGTGACGGTAGTGGCGATACCGCGGACCCCGAGCCCCCATGCTCTAGCTCTAATCTACCGTGGCTACGAGTTTTAAGGTGAAGGGCAGAAACCACAAACGGTGGCCGTCGGAGCCCAGGTCAAGCTGCGGCGGATGGGCTCCCTGTCAGTTTACCAGGCAGGGAGCTCCGGGACCTCTCTCGCTATGAGAATAACCCGAGCGAAGGAAGTACCCCCGTCACCTGCTTTTATACATGCTGTATGGTTTTTTCTAAATTTCCCAAACCCAATCATCGGCCCCCTAAAAGGGGCCGCACCGAAGTATCCTATGTACCCCTTCCGACCATGACAACCACAAAACCTGACGACCCACATTTCTTGGTAATTGAATCTCTTGAAGAAACAAGGCCTATTGCTTCACAGTCCGTGTTCCTCATTTCGAAGTTCTTAGAACGTATTAGAGAAGAATCTTACAGCAAGGCAAAGAACCGGCAAAGAACCGGCGAGATCTTGGTCATCATCGTCATCATTATCATCATCATCAGCCTATCTACGCCCACTGCAAGGCAAAGGCCTCTGCCATTATTCTCCAATTACCTCGGTCCTGTTCAATCTGTGACCAATTCGCGCAAACTTCTTGATCCCATCTGCCCATCTAACTTTCTGCCGCCCACTGCAACACTTGCCTCCTCTAGGGATCCACTCTGTTACCCTTAATGACCAGTGGTTATCTTGCCTTCGCATTACATGCCCTGCCCACGTCCATTTCGTTTTCTTAATCTCTACTAATATGTCCTGAACACGTGTTTGTTCCCTGGCCCAGTCTGCTCTCTTTTTGTCCCTTAATGTTACACCTATCATTTTACGCTCCATTGCACGCTGAGTCGTTCTCAATTTAAGTTGAACCCTCTTAGTGAGCCTCCAGGTTTCTGCCCCGTAGGTGAGTACCGGTAAGATGCAGCTGTCATCCCTTTCTTCTTCAGCGACAATGGTAGGCTGCTATTCATTATCTGAGAATGTCTGCCATATGCACCCCACCCCATTCTGATCCTTCTAATTATTTCTGCCTCATGGTTGGGATCTGGGGTCACAACTTCGCCTAAGTGGATATAGTAGAGATCTTGGTAGAGGTACACAATCAACAGCAGTCCAAGAAACTCCTGAAGCAGACACGAATTGCCGATCTCGATGCCAAGGTCACGCCCCACCGCAGCCTCAACAGCTCCCAGGGCGTGATCTCGGAGCCAGATCTAGCAAACGAGACATAGGCCGATCTTCTGGAAGGCCTGAAAAATCAAGGTGTGACGGCTGTCGGGCGCATAACCATAACAAGAGACGATAACGTAATACCCACAAAACATATCATCCTCACATTTGATCGTTCTCTCCTTCTAGACCACATCAATGCTGGTTTCATCCGGAGCTCCGTCCGAGCGTACATCCCGAACCCGCGGCGCTGTTTCAAGTGCCAGCGGTTCGGGCATGGTACTAACTCGGGGCCAAATAACCTGTGCCAAGTACACCCAACATGACCATCCCATAGATAATTGTAGTTACCAACAACTCCTCTGCATTAACTGTGAGGGCCCACACGCGGCGTACTCCAGAAAATGCGAGAGGTTCCAGCTAGAAAAGGACATAATAAACATCAAGGGCGCTGAGAACATCCCCTTCCCAGAGGCGCGAAAGAGGTTCTCCTCTTTCCCCCTGGGGATTTACGCCGCCGCTGCTCGCCGGGGGTTGGAGCGACGTCTGGTTTCGGCGGGGACCCAGTACCGCGAGTCGAACTTGGTCCCGCTCCAGCCCCCCCCCCCCCCCCCCCCCCAGGGTTGCACCGGGCAGCCCTACCAGCCTCTGCACTGCTCGCTCACACAGCAGCGGCTGTGGTGGCAACAACCCCTGTTGGGGATGGGGATGCCGCTGCAACCACTGCTTCCTCTCCACCAGCCCAACGCACACGCAAGGGCACGGTGGAGATGGAGGCAGTCGCAGCGACCCTCTCCACCACCTCACTGCCTGTGCCATCTGTGGTGCTCCCCACGCCTTCGGCACTGGCCGCGGAGGCAAAGAACACCCGAAAGGGTACGACGTCAAGGGGGCCCAGTCCGCTGGGCACCCCCTTGCCTTCAGATTACGACATGGACGTCGAGCCCTTCAAGCTTTCATCGTAATGAAAGGAACGAGATGCGACATCCAGGTCAGTATAGAAGGTAAAACAACCCCTTCCAAGAGTCCAAGCCCCGAAAGACCCTACATAAATAGTCACACTCCAGTAGCTCTGAACACATATAATGGGAAGAGAAAATATTGTTCAGTGGAACTGCAGAGGCCTTCTGAATATTCTTGACGACGTGCATGAGATTCTGCATGCCAATAAGCCATGGTGTCGAACCGGTAACGGAACCGAACCGAAAACCGGAACCAAACCAGAATTTCGCCCGAAACCGCAACTGAACCAGTACAGTATTCTTTCTGCCATTTTGGAACTGAACCCGAACCAGAACGATTAAGAGGAACCGTTCCGAAACCGGTTCTGGGGCCTCAAAAATATGATTTCTACTTTTTTTATTCGGTATCCTACATTTGCCACTCGCCAGACAGAACCATGAAATATTTTGCATTGTCTGCAGTTCCCAAGGCCCATCATGTTCTCTTCTTACTATTGCCCTCAATTTAATGTAAAGTTGTCCGTATATACTATCAGTTTAAGTTAAGTACTTTATCTTTTACATTTAGCATAACCTAAGTTAGAACGAATATTCCGAGGCAACATATCATAGAATATTCTTCATGGTTTCTATCTGCATCGTATTTAAAATCGTGTAAGGTTTTTAATGTGTTGTTAATTCACATGCATCCATGTGCGCTTGTGAAGGCCTTCGGGGACACCATCAACAATAATTCTCTATATTCCACTTATCTTAGTTTGAATGGGCAGTTATATACAAACAGCACTGTGACACAAACACTCGTTCTTCTCAAAATTACCGTCACTTCTTCTTGTATACAGTGCCATTGTGTCATTTGGTTACTGCTCTAAGAGCAGGTTAGCGGGTCGACTTGGGTGTATTAGTTAAGTGAGTGAATAAGCTAATGTGAATTAGTTGGACTGGTGTGTTGAATAATTTCGATTACAAGAATTAGCGAGTCAGTTAAGGCAGATTAGACGGTGGGACCACACATGATATCTTTGGGGTCCTTGGGATTTGTAATTTTTGCAGCATTCTCCTTCTCGACAAATCACGAAATTTTGTCAAGCACAAAGTAGCCACAAAGTTATGTGACGACCACATGAGTGCTATAAATGTTCTTTCTTTATGCCCGTATTGCGCTGTTCTGTTGTTTCTATATTAAAATTACAAATCTCGCACTAAAGTTAATAACTGATTGCCTAATGCATATTTTATATTTATCAAAGGGTTCTGAAAAATTGTATATATATGAGGTGCGACAGTTGGAAAGAAACTAAACTGAAAGAAAAAAAAAGGAGGAACGATCAACGGGTTTGATGCAAGAGACGCCCGATAGAATATTTCAATACCTTCTCTTTCTTTGTGCTACCGTACTGCAGCCTCCCACAGGTGCAGCATCTCAACCCCCGAACACAGCCCCCTTCAAGCTGAGGAAGCGGCGCCAGACTCTTAGCAGGCGTGGCCCAACTTTACCAACGATCGATTGCATCTTACAGCACTTCCAATGATCAATCGGAGACAACCAACGAGACAGTCAGGATTGTATGGGCACCAGCTCATACTGGCATTTCCGGCAAACAAGATCACCAACCTCGTGGCTCGAGATTTGACCCGCTTAGCCAGCGTTGATGAAGCCGGGCCCGAGTGCATGCATCTTGTAGTCACAGACCAGGAAGTTAATCAGCACTATAGCCTCTTCCGTAGAACGTATTCCTCCCAGCACAAATCGCTACCGATTGACCAGAAAAGATTACGCCGCGCCCGGCGGGCACACACCTTCCCACACAATACCAGACTCCACCTCTTTGACAGGACACAACTCTCTACATTTTGTCGCTTCTGAGGAGAGCCTTGGATCCTCATACACATAGTAGGCGGCTGTGACAAGTGTACCGTAGATCCACCCAACCTCCACGTTTCCACAGAGACTTGGGAGACAGCCATGGCCAGCTCCGGCCTTCAAGATCAGTTGCTCTTGATGGAAACGGCTGTCGATTCGGCCCCCTCGAATGAGGACGCCTCTCTGAACCTTTGCCTCGATTTAATTAAAATTCATTCGCTCTCTCTCTCTCTCTCTCTCTCTACAAGTGATCATTACTGCTGCTTGTGACTTCACTTGGCTATCATTTTTACTAGAGCCCAATCACTGCCACCGGTCGCTGAAGGGCCATTAGAAAGTTCCTATCTCTGGTGGTTCCCTATCCAATGCCGTCCTATACAGGCCGTCCAATGAGCCTTTATAACCGTTCTTTCTTTCCAACAGCTCTGTTAGCAGATAAAAGATGAGCAGAAAGAAATTGCTCTAAATGCCACCTGCCACGCTTGGCAGTCGGAAATTAACGCCGACGCGGGAGTGTTTTCAACTTCTAGCACTGCTAATTATTTCGTGTTAAAGCTAAAGCGCTGTTGAAACTTGGGGTAGATGAAAAGCGTGGCAGACCAACTGATTTATTTACAATACATATTTTTGCCTCATTGTGCGAAAAGAGTGGTGCGTGCGTGGGTGTGTAGCATTTGATCGATCCAAAAAAAGATGGCGGGCGGGTACGATCTCCTGCCCGCCAAAGAGACCGACCGCTTGCCAATAAACTACCTGCCCGCCTGCCCCCCTCCCTGCCTGCCTGCCAGGCAGAACATTCTGGTGAGGATGCATGATTTGGGGACGTGGGGCGGTCCGTCACGAGCTGCCGGGGGGGGGGGGAGAATAGGGGAGACGCAAAATGCCCCACCACGGCGACACTCAAGGGTACCAAAAACGATTTGGACGGACGGGTCGTCTGTTTAGTAGGTGGAGGCAAAAGGTAGCCTGCAGGGAGGCTGCCCATTGCCAGAAGACTCTGGTTAGGATGCACCGATGGGGGAGGTGCTGGAGGCACCGGGGCGCTGCCCGCTGGCCAGGGGGGTACATGTTCGCCTTCGAGAAGACTGTGGTGAGGACGCATTATTTGGAGACGATGTGCGGCCAGTCACCGTTCGGCGAAGGGAGTGGATCACAGGGCTGCACAGCGGTGGCTATGAAGAGCCATGCTTTAGAGCGCAGCCCTTAAGCGCCAGCTCCAGTGGTTTAGCGTAGTTTCTCAGCGTCAGCCTCGTTGTAACCGAGAGAACGAAGACGCCACCGAAGATAAAGCGAGCAGGAAAGCGGAGGACGAAAGTATGGGGAAAGTGGGAGGACAGGGCGAAAACGCCATGCGAGATAACGACAGAGTATACCACATGCCGTCGTGCATTTGTTGAGGACGCGATCACACAGCAGCTATGCGCCGTCGCCGAGAAGACAACAGTTCGCGCTGCGCTCAAATTTCGCATTAGTGACTACCGTAATCGTCTGCCATATTTTTTTGTTTCCTCAAGAAAACGACTGTGGTGTATAAAATTGCAGTGGTATAAGCCAAGTATAAAATAAAAGTAAATCATGAAAATGAACGAACTTAAATTATTAGCGGTAAACTTGCAGCCACAAAGAGTAATGCTTTCACATTCTTACAAATAGGCAGCCTTAAGTTTCCCAACGAACATTTTGTTTAGCTTGAGTTATTGTTGTAATCGTTGACCTATCTGTCACGATTTGGCCCGCATTCGTGAACATGGGAGGGTCGTAGTACCCTCCACCCGAGTGACGACCCGCAGCGTGCTGGTGGTGACGGTGACTGACCGCGAGCAGCTGTGCTCGTCGGTGTTTATTCCCCAGCCATGCACAATGTTTCACACCGAGCCTGGCAGGGCCACCGAACTTAGCGGCCAACGAAAATTGGGGAGGGGGCGGGGCCGCCACATACTCGTCACATTACCATAGAAAACGTTTTGAAGTAGCTTGTACAGTTAAAAGAGCTATTGAAGACTTTAGATGAACTCGCCGCGGTGGCTCAGTGGCTAAGGCGTTGCGCGGTTGAGCACACAGACGCGGGTTAGATTCCCGGCCGCGGCGGCCGCTTTTCTGATGGACGCGAAAATCGAAAACGTCCGTGTGTACGAAATTTCGGCGCACGTTAAAGATCCCCCAGGTGGTCTAAATTAATCCGGAGCCCTCCACTACGGCGCGCCTCATCGTCTGCGTTGCGTCGATGCGTTAACCCCAACAATAAATAAATAAATAAATAAATAAATAAATAAATAAATAAATAAATAAATAAATAAATAAATAAATAAATAAATAAATAAACACTTACGATAAACGCTTTCACTCTTCTGCGCATCTGGAAGCACTGCGACAAGTAGAGCAATTGCCAGCAAAGAGCAACCGTGCATGATTTGCTCGTCACTGCGGATGGAGCTTCCATTTCTGCTTCGGTTTTGTGGCTTTCTTTTTAAACTGGCTATGAAATGCGTACTATTCTGCAACTTAAGGAAAGCCGGTACATGGCCGCTACACCGCTGTAATGATGTCATTCAGCGGTCGAAGAACGCCAAGACCGGAAAAGAGAGAAAAATATTTCAAGCAAATTTTTAAGTTATCTGATGAGGAGAGAGCAGTAATGTTTGGTTGAGGCACTTTGCGACCCCCTAATCAAATTCCAGGATGTGTTGGTTGACTACATTCTGCAAGCATTTAGAAAAAAGTTGAAAAAAGTGTTGCAAGGTCGCTTTAGTTTGGCCAAGGCAAAATATTTGTACAAAGAAACATTCATTATGACTTTGTTTTTATGCCGCCTTGATAAGGAAACGAAAAACGAGCACAAAAAAATGGGAAAGAAACACGCCTGCTTTTTTTTTCGAACCTGTTCGAACTTGTTTGAACCGGTTCGAACCGGTTCCAACCGGAATGGAATAGTGCTCTGGAACCGAACCCGAACCGAACCCAAAAAGCTTGAACCCCAACCCGAACCGAACCCAAAAAAAGTCCGGTTCGACACCCTGCAATCAGCGAAGTTTAATGTGTGTCGAGAAAACACATCTGAATTCCAAACACAAATTTCTTGAATAGTTACCTGGTATACAGGAAAGACAGGGATGTATGCACACACAATTCTGGCGGTGTGGCCATAATCACCCGGAAATCCTTAGCATGCCACCCTATCACCTTGAACACCATTCTTGAGGCTGTAGCCATCCGCACAATAATATTTAATAGTTTGATAACGGCATGCTCCATATACATTCCTCCTGATGTTGCACTTACGAGCTCTGGCTTCGAGGCGCTGGTTGACCAGCTGCCCGAACCATACAACCTTACAGGTGACCTTAATGCTCACAACTCTCTTTGGGGCTCTTCTCGAACGGATGCCCGAGGTCACCTGATAGAGAAATTCCCTACATCTTCAGGAACATGCCTTTCCAACAATAAAGAGATACATACAATAACATACGTCACAACATATAGTGACATCTTGGCTTGGCTATTGGTTCTGCAATTCTCTTGCCATGTCTCGAGTGGGGTGTGGGCATGCACCCATATGGTAGTGACCATTTCCCACTTCATTAATGTATATAGGTACAGGCCCGAGCAGTCCATCTTCCCATGAAAGGTTTAATGAAGCAAGAGCTAACTGGAATACATTTACAGAGACATCCAAACTACACCACACATCCATAGGACACCTACACGTTGAAGAAGCTACCCAACTGCTTACGGAGCACATCCTCGGCGCCGCCGGAAAGTCCATTCCCCACGCCTCTGGTGCATCGCGCAATTAGAGGAGGCCGTGGTGGAATCAGGAATGTAGGCGGGCGCGAGAGGCCCAGAACAAGGCGTGGGGTATCCTTCGTCGGTACCGCACGTCGGGTAACCTCATTTTGTTCAAACGGGCCAAGGCGTTAGGAAAACATGTGTGCCGTGAGGCAAAACGAGGTAGTTGGCGTTCCTTCATAACATCAAAAAACTCCTACACAGACACACGGAAAGTATGGACAAGAATACGCTAACTCAAAGGACAACAAACACACAGCCCGCCTCTGGTCAGCACAACAGGGGACACACTCGAAGACCAGAACACTTCCAACACGTGTCCAGTTCAGCACACTAAACAAACACTTTCATGAAACACAAACAAACGGCCGAAAAGAAGCCTATACTAGATAACAATAGGTCAACATCTTCTTATAACTCGGAGTTTTCACTGCATGAGCTGAGGGCTGGTTTGAGCACGTGTAAATCCTCTGCTCCAGGCCCAGACAACATCACATATACAATGATACAACACCTACACGCAGACACACTTCAAGCACTTCTAAATCTATATAATAAGATATGGATTTCGGGGCACATCCTACACTTTTGGAGGGAGGCCATAGTAGTGGCTTTCTTAAAGGAGGGAAACGACCCGTCGTCCCCCTCAAGTTGCCGTCCTATAGCCTTGAAGAGCTGCCTGTGCAAGCTTCTTGAGAAGATGATAAATCGCAGGGTCATGTACTTTCTTGAGTACAACGGTGTTCTCGAGAGCTGCCAGGCAGGCTTCAGGGCGGGGCGATCCACGAATGATCAACGCGTAGCTCTTGAATCGTATATTAAGGATGCCTTCGCGCATAAACTGTATTGCGTAACTGTGGTTTTCGACCTCGAGAAGGCCTACGACACTGCTTGGCGCTACAGGATCCTTAGTGACCTCAAGTCATTCGGTGTCGCGGGTAACATGTTAAACACCATTGTTAGCTACCTGTCGGAAAGAACGTTTCGAGTAAGGGTTTGTGTGCACTCTCAAAAGGTTTACGTGTAAGAAAATGGCATACCGCAAGGTGGCGTGTTGAGCTGTACCCTCTTCATATTTAAGATGAACTCCCTTTGAAAGATACTGCCACCTACAATCTCTTATTCCATGTATGTTGATGACGTGCTGATATCTTTGAAATCATGTAATATGTCAATATGCGAACGTCAAGTCCAGCTCGGCGTCAAGAAACTTGCTTGCTGGGCAGACAAGAATGGTTTTATATTGAATCCTATAAAATGCTCTTTCGTTGTGTTTTCCAGGAAGCGTGGCGTCCATATGAACCCAGACATTACTCTTAATGGCGTGTCGCTTCCTAAGAACAAGGAGCACAAGTATTAAGTGCGAATGCACTTTATAAGCGACCCTCAATTCCGTTGACCGCCGTCCGTCCACATAGCAACAGCTGCGGGTGCGCGCGCTCCTCGTCTTCCTTGGCAACGGGGAGAGATGGGCGCGCGCTGCCTGGCCGCTGACATGGCACATACCCACGTGGGGGATTGGCCAGGAATCTCCTCGTCTTCCTTGGCAACGGGGGGAGATGGGCGCGCGCTGCCTGGCCGCTGACATGGCACATACCCACGTGGGGGATTGGCCAGGAATCGGGCGTGAGAAGGGCTAATGCACCCGCTTAAAGGAGTACTGACACGAAATTTCAAAGCTAAGATCCGCTCTAGCAATCAAGTACAACGACCACACAAATAGGTGTCCGTGAATAAATGCATCTTTCTTTCTTTGTAGTTGTGTGTGTGTGTGATCTCTCTTTCGCGAACATTACCGAACCGGGCAAATTCAACTCCTGCATTCGAACTTTCACATTCTTCCCCTCGGGGAAATGCGGTGAAATTTTTTTTAGGTGTGGTGTTTGACCAGAAACTCGCATTCATCCCACATATCAAAAACTTAAGCATAAATGTATGAAAACAATGAATATTCTTAAGGTACTGTCCAACCAATCCTATGGGGCTGACAAAGAACTCCTGCTACGGCTCTATACTGCTTTGGTTGGTTCTCGTTTAGACTATGGCAGTGTGGTATATGGGTCAGCGACTAAAGCAGCATTGCGAATGCTTGACCCAGTGCTGCACTTTGGGCTACGGCTTGCGTCGGGTGCTTTTCGCACTAGCCCTGTCGAGAGTCTGTGTGTCGAGTGTAATAAGTGGAGCCTTGAGAACCAACGGGCGTACAAAGACTTACTTGATACTTTCAAGATTTCATCGCTGAATAAACATCCATTTTTTCCTGTCTTTAACGACAGTTCCACATCTGTGCTGTTCGTAAATCGCCCATTCGTTCCTCTTCCCTTTCACTTCGAGTGAGAGAGCGAGCCTCGGATCTTAGCGCTTCTTTTTTAGATGTGTACAGGTCACCCTTTTTAAACATTTTACTGCCTTGGCAAGTTCACCCTGTGTCCTGTGACCTTTCTTTTATCAAACTTGAAAAAAATCGGGTACCGCGAGCTGCAATACTGCAGCACATTCTGTCTCTGCAGTTTAAACACCCATTTGCAGAATTCTACAGTGACGCTGATAAAACCTCCACTATGGTCTCGTGCGCGGCTCATGGTGGAAATTTTAATGCAGGTAGAACCTTGAGGATACACACAATCACTTTTTCAGCATAAGCGTATGCAATTTTTCTTATTGTACAACACATACTTGAAAATCAAATTCCAAAGTCTATCATCTACACAGATTCCTCGAGTGTTGTTCGCGCACTGTCATCGCAGAAGCCCCCAAAAAACTACATAGTTAATCTTGTATTTAACAGTATCATGTCTGTGTATGCGGAAAAGCATGAGCTGCTCCTGTGCTGGGTCCCTGGACACGCTGGGATTGCTGGGAACGAGTTGGCAGAAGAGAGGGCTGCTGCTGCTGCACTCAGGAACACTGTAGATATTACAACGATACCCTACACGTACGTCAAGCCACATATAAGACAACACTTGCGCAGAACATGGAAAACACACTGGAATGAACAGACAGACAACAAACTACACGTAATAAAGCCACACTTGGCACGGTACACATCTGACTCACATAACAGACGCCTGGAAGTCGCCTTGGGTAGGCTGCGGAAGGGCACACCCATGCAACGCACTCGTATCTGCTGACGGGATAGTGCACATACTAATCACATGCAAGGCACTTAACACAACACGACACAAACACTTCTGAGAACTCTACAGACAACATATTTTCCTACATCCATCGTGTTTTCTAGGTGACGATGCCATGGTGTCCGTGAAACGTGTGTTTGAGCATTTGTCAGATGTCAAGTTTTTAAACCTCATTTCCTATCACGCCTAATGAAATCTGGCCCTTTACACCAGCCATCACCATTTTCTTTGTTTGATTTTACTATGTTCGGTTTACACGTTTTTATACGTACCCTTGTGAGGTAGTCACTACTGTTCATTAGATAACCTCTTCTCTGGCGCTCTTTGCCCTCATTGGCCTTGCGCCAATAAACACTAACCATCATCATCATCAACTGTGAAATCGTATAACTACTTTTCTCAAAATCTTATAACTACTTTTATGTTTACGGTTTACATTAAACGGGGCTCGTTAGCAAGTAAAGCTTTAAAATACGTTTTTCTCCACAAAAGTGTCAGCAATATACCTTTTCGTAGCGGCCCCGGTTTCTTCGAATGTAAGGCAAAACGGAGATGCACTTTAAGCTTAAGGTTTGAGGCCAGGCTCAGCGGTGAATCTGCATTTCAAACGCAAAAAAGACAAATTTTTAGCACCAGCTCGCCTGGCGGTATTGTGAGATAGTGATTAAAAAAACAATGTATAATTCCAAAATTGGTTTCCTAAATTACATTGCTATGTATTTAAAATGCCTCCTTTACCTATTGCCTCCACAAGTATAAGGAATACATGTTTATTTTTGGGGAGATTGGGAAATCGTTGTCAATCATCGCGGACCCCGGATGCCAGGGTCCGAAATGCCAGTGGCAGCTGGAGGTCGAACGGGCCGGGTGCAAGGCTGCGCTAATTTTTTAGAAACTAGGCTAGTAAAGATGACCTCCGACTGCTCCAGTGTCGGTTCCAGGACCTTTGGTAGCTGTGCAAGGTGTTAAACTATACCCATACAATGTGGTACAGGATGTTGCGTGTCCCGCAACAGGATCTGCAGTGTTTGATGAAGAGCCTGTAGCGTATAAGGTGCAGCTGTATGGCGTGCGGCACTATGTTCGTTAGTAGCCATCTGAATTGCCTGGCTTGTTTTCAGAGCATAGCATGGGTTGGTCGGTATTCCGTACATATTAGTGCTAGCGCCTGTTCGATTGGCCTTGTGCTACGGATTCTGTTCTCCATTATCATCAAGGAACTCATGCCTCGCTGTCCACACAGTGCAAATATTTATTCAGTTTGGTCCCCCTTGAGACGTCGAAAATAGGAGTGCAACTTCAGTTGCGGAAATATGAAGCGTTGGCACATCCATTTGGCCGCTTGCCGGTTGGTAAAGAGGATGAAGCTTTGCCTCCCGAGTCTTGGCGGTGCGAGCGCCCGTGCAGCCTCCTATATGCAGAGTCAGTGCAACCTGTCCTGACCTTTTCCGAGCATAAATTATACCTTTATTTTTTTTTCGCGCTGACCGCGTGCGCTCCTCGGCTCTTGTGGAGTATTCAGCAGCGTCCTTCTATCCTGTTTCGCCTTCGCTATTGTTGGCTTTCGTGAGACCATTGACACAGGCTTCCCCTTGCCCCGTCCGGAAAAGTGGGTGCATGTTTGGAGGAATATCTGCAACCTGCATGTGTGGCATAGCTGCGTGGAGGATGCGTCACTTTTGGTTTTTGGCTTGCAAGTTATAGTCGTACCTGAGGCAGTGCAAAAAAATCCGGCCGGCCTGAGTCAGTTTGAGGCGCTCAGTTTGGTGAGTGCGCCTCACCGAATTCCTCCAGCGTGCTGGGCTCTCACAAAAAAGCAATCTTTTCGGTCGAGATAATGGATGGGAGTCCGAGTCCTAATTTATAGGTGTATTTAATTCACGTTTTGTCTTACATATATGCGCCACATTGATAAACACGCTTTTACCGGTGCGTTTTAGATCCTCTATTACATCGCCGCGAGCAAGATAAAACAGTTAATCACCCCTTTCAAAAAAAATTTAGTAGGAGAAAGTGCGTGCAACCTTCGCTGAAAGTTTGTCCAAGCGATCGTCAAAGCTTCACACACCCAAATCGCAAAAAAGATGCAACCCATGCGACGATTTTCCGCGCATTAAGTAAACGCGTCTATGAACAATCTAACTGTATACCCGTATGTTCTTTATGGCACAAAGATATACCATTTTGCTTCCTTCAACATCAATGCGTATACTGGTTTCACACGCGCGCCATGTGTCCACATATTTTATAAAAGATATTCGGTCGACCAACCAGTTTATGGGGAAACGCCTTAGTTTTTCGAGAAGACAGCATCGGTACAACTAAGAAAGTTTCGCTTGACGTGAGTATAGTGACGTGAGTATAGTTCACCAGGTTCAAGGCAGGTAGTCGTTGATGAACCTTTCCTCTCCTGCCCCTTTTCTCTCGACCTATTCCACTCCCGTCCACTGGCCTCTTTGCTTTCGTAGTTCAAATAGCCCTTTGGCCGCCCTCCACATGGCGCCACCACCTCTCTTTCACACCCTGTATGCCCATTGTTGAACCTCTAGTTCCCCCAACTGCTGGGCGATGATGAGAGAGCGTAGCGACACGTCGTCATAGGATGATGTTTTCTAATGGAACGCTTAAGAAACGGGGCCAGCCGGCTCTGCCACTCGGGCGTGCGACAGCAGGTGAAGAGCTCAATTCAAATGATGACGCTTAGTGATGTCCCCTCATGGGGTGAGAAAAATGAAGTCTCAACCCCCATTGTTTCCTTGCCATGTTGACACCCTAAAGCGGGAATGCTGTCAGGCAATTGCAACAAGCGCCAAAGACAGTTAATATTCTGCTCTCATCATATACCTGAACCTGTATAACAAAAATAAAATGACAGCAGCAAATAAGTGCTAAGCGCAGTTTCAAAAGAAAAAGACAGTATTTGTTTAAAAGCGTACTGAGCGTACTGACTGGGACGCCGTAGCCCTCAGTGCAAAAAACAAAACACGACTGTTTACTTTTGGGATGATGCATTATCCAGAATCACTCAGCTTAATGCCACCAAACAGACCGTTGGGGATGCGCTCCATGACTCCTTTGTTGTGCATCTACAGTGGCTCAGGTGTAGCGCTGTAAGTTATTTGTATAAAAGTGTGAATTACGGTAATACGCAGAACTTGCTAAAATAAAACAAGTTATGGCAATGCATTAGTTAAGGCAGCCCAACGTCATATCATTTGCTTCGGAAAGGATCCATTAAAGACAAGTTAAAACTTTTCTGTAAGCGCTCCCAGTAGAAGCTACCCGATTAAAATAACGAAATGTCTATTGCTGTACGGTGAATGAACTGAGCCAGCGTAACGATAGATTTGCATAGAGGCCAATGCACCAATGATTTTTTTCAACTATATCCCCATCGAATTGAACCTCCAGAGCCTTCGCCGTAATGTTGGCCGTCCCACAAAGCGAATGTTTCAAGTAAATGCTTCATAGAGAGCGTACCTAAATTTGTTCAAAGTGCATGAGGCAAAAGACCTCCTTACTCAGTGGCTGAAAAGCGTTGAACCTCGGAACAAACTTAACGAACTTTAACAACAAAGCCGGCTGACCACGGGACTACAAGCACAATGCATGTTTGACCAATAAATATTGCTCATTGAATTGGTAGGCGACTAACATGTTTAATCTGTAAATATTGTTTAGTTGCATGATGTTGCGTGTCAGAAAAGGGTAATTAAAACAGCAAAATAAAAACGGGCAAAACTACGATGGCGACGGAGGGAGTCGGGGCAATCGCAGCGCTGCACTAGTTCTCTTTCCGTCTTGTCTTGGTCATTTCTAGGAGCACAGTATTTATTTATTGGCAGTCACGAACCAACTAGCCAGCAACCAAGTCCCTTTACGTAGAATTCCGAACATCGTGACATAGGAATATATGGAGTAAACCATGTTCATTACAGGTGATGATGTGCCGAAGTCACTGAGGTTGAAAGGGAGACGGTATAATAGCAGAGGGAAAGGCTAGGTCTGTCTACGTTTTACTAACTTGCGTCTTCGAGGCAGCTAAATGGGGGTTGCTTGAAACTTGCAGCTGTTGCACAGCTGATCGCCAACCGATGGCACCACCAGGTCTTTAAGGAACAAAATCAGTGCTCCAGAGAGTTCGGTGGCTTGATCCGGATGCTTGAGAACCGAACTGGCACTTGTCCGGAGAGAAGGACACGGTCCCCGTATTATGGGGACCAGGTAACGAAGCCTAGGTGGGATATAGGGAGGGCCCTCCAAACACAGGGGGCCGATATCAGCACGGCACTTGCACGTGGAGCAGATGCCAATTACAGGTGGTAATGTGTCACCCTTTTGAAAACACTTTATTACTGCACAGGTGGCTTGTACTTCACAGAAACGGGTATTGACAAAGTATAGACACTTTTGGAATATTGTCGCTTCTTCTTCTTCGTGTCTCCTTGTTGCCCTATTTCCTCCTCTCAGGAGTCGCTCGGTTCCCTGCTGGACTTATTACAACGTGACATGTGACCTTTACCGAACCAGGAGCAGAATGAACGGTGCGGCACACTTCGTTTGCGACTTCATTCTCTTACCTCCGAGAACCTATGCCGTGTAGTCAATGTAGCCCCAAAAGTTTAGTCTCAACACCCAGCTGGTGTGGCTGGCATGGTTGGGCCCATGAAGGAATCAATAGGAAACGCCAGTGTTGCTTAAACGCGAAAACGTCGATCTGTTTGTATGTTTGTTCCTCGATTCAGCTGCATGGTAAAAAGTTAGAATTCTCGAGCGACACAGTAATATGGGAAAATATTTTCAAACTTCTACATCTTGTGTCACTGTTCGTACTTCTCAACAGTCGTGAGCCAAACGAAAACGTTAGGTAGATTTGAAACAAGCAATGAATGCATCAGAAATATTTGTATTGTTTTTTTAATTGTCTATAAATCGTTGCTTGATGTGGGCAATAGGCAATAAAGAAAATAGGCATTGAATAAAATGTTTTCCCCAAGAAACAAATGCAAGTATTTTATTACTTTTTGCTCTGCTTTCGACACAATTTGCATTGTTCAACATGATGTGCAAGAAGCAAGGAAAAACAAGTTATGAAGCATCCTTTCTGCAGAAACACAAATCCAGTAGTCGTGCTTTTCTGGTAACATTGCCGAAAGAGGCGTTTCACCTCCGTCCGAGGGGGTTACATAAGAAGATACCTTTTCCGTTTTGTAAGGAGCTTTCTAGAGAAGGGCTCTAATGTGGAGATGTGAAGAAGAACGCCCTTACGCTCTATTTCAAGGCGGCACTGCTTGAATGGGCGGGATGAGCTTTTGGCCACAGCATCATGAGGGCGAGGAACAGCGGCCCATAGCGCCGCTGTGAAATTGCAAGGCTTTAGAGCAATAATATTTCAGTAGTTAGGGATTTCTCCTTAGGGCTTTCAGTTTTTTCAACTTAGTTGCTGTTAAAAACATTATTCGAAAAACATTAGCAGCAGTCCGCGAAGTCAAATTATCGTAATATCCTGTCTTCAACTCGTCCCTTTTCTAGGCTTTTGCAGTTCTTGTGGTCCTAGCCTTGACAAAAGTAGTGACAAGTGCCTGATCTGGCTGACAGTATGGAGGCGGCAGCTACGGTGGCGGTCACGGGGGTGGATTCGGAGGAAACTACGGAGGTGGCCATGGAGGAGGTTACGCAGGAGGTTACGGTGGAGGCTACGCAGGAGGGTACGGCGGACGCTACGGAGGAGGACGTGGTGGCCACTATGCTGACGTCTCCGGAGGTGGCTACGGCAGTGGCTACGGCTGCGGATACGGAAAAGCATGGCAGCTACAGTGTCCACGACTACGGGAGCTACGGAGGTGGTCATCAAAGCACCTACTAATGGAGGTGGCTGTGTTAAAATGAGGCGGTGTGGTGCACCAGGACTAAAGTACCCCCTTTAGTTTCGCTTTAGGCAAATAAAATTGTTTGTTACACTTTGTGGCACCGCGTGGTGGCTTATTTGGAAGGTGTGAATTCTTTTAGAAGCAGGCAACCTTTGTAGGGTATACCGGAACTTGTGCGACCAAGTTCCATTACCAATGTCACCATACAAAGAAACAATGAAATTCCAAAACGTTGGTGATAAACCCTTTACGTCATGACGCTACTTTGGCATATGTTGACGGAAACGACAGTGCTCATACGTGGTGGAATTGACGCGACAGTGACTTCCACCGGTATCGTTGTTTTTTGTTTTTATGTATGAAAAGAGAAAAGGTGTACCAATTACTGCTTGAAAAATCTATTTGCTTTCCTTACAAACAGTACCATAAAAAGGAGGATTCTTGCGGTGACAACAATATTACAAATTTTAAATATTTAAAAATACGTGTGTTGTGTGGTGTATGGTTTCCTTCAGAGGAGCATCAAAAATAGAATATTTGTTCACCAGAACAGCAAGCAAGCCTCGTTATTTTCAAATTACCAGGTAGACAAAAGTGTCAGTAAAACGACGTTATGAAATTAATAGGTAAAAATGTCAGATAGGAATTCCCTCTCTTAAATTAAGGGAAATTCTTGAAAGAAAAAGTTGCAAGAAGTGGAGGCAAAGTTACTCTATGTAGCGGCGTGAGGCTTGTGATATCGTTACGTTGCAGCTTTCCTTGGCGAAGTGGGGAAGCCACTTCGATGGAGAGAAGTCTCACTGCACGCCATGAGACCAATCGTGGAGAACAAAAAGAATGACGATAGGTGTGGCGCCCGCCAGGAGCTAGAGCGGTCATATGCTGTGTCTTGATTTTCACCCTTTTGTAAATAGCGTAAATATATCTAATTCTAACCGCGTCTACCACTTCTTATCTTGGTGGAGGTGTTACAACGACCTCGTGAGGCGACGGAGCTTTGGAGTGGACGCCAGCTCTCTAAGGACACCTTGCCTACCGATTCTGGGCAACCCCATCAACCGACCATGCCACCATCGATTGTGGTGACCAACCACCGGGATCCTGGATTTTTCTACGGCACAGGCGACGTTGACGTTGACGACTGGCTCGCCATATATGAGCGTGTAAGTCACCATAACAACTTGGATCCCACGGTTATGCTGGCAAACATCGTGTTATATCTCAAGCGGACGGCGCCCACGTTGTATGACACCTATGAACATGAGCTCTCAAGCTGGGATATCTGTAAAGAGAGGCTCGAGGGGGTGTTTGGGAAGGCCCTCGGACGTTAGCTCGCTGCCAAGCAAGAGCTTTCCACGTGTGCTCAGACGGCCAAGGAGCCGATATAGCAAACTATCAAGATGTCCTTTCCCTTTGGGCCAACGTCGACTCCACAATGTCTGAGTCCGACAAAGTCGGCCACATCCCGAAAGGCATTGCCGACGATTCCTTTAACTTACTTGTCATCAAGAACTTCTCGACCGTGGATGGAGTCCTTGCTGAGTGCCGACCCTTCGAGGAAGCAAAATGCCGCCGCATTTTGCAAAAGTACACTATGCGCCCCAACACAGCAGCAACGTCGTCCAGCGAGAGCTCACCACCTCCTCCGCATGACTCTTCTTCGCCCGAAAATGTCGCACGCATTGTACGACGAGAGCTGGAAGCAATGGCTCCGCCAACTTTCATTTCCCCAGCAGACCCCGCGACACCCACGCTATCCCTGATCCATATTCTAGTATGCCAGGAATTTGATAATCGCGGCCACGGTTCGTTGTGCTCCATAAGTCACCCTTGCACACACGATCTTCTCCGCCAGTGCTCTCCGTGCCCCGTACATGCCTCCTTGATATCGCAACCCGGATGAAAGGGGCACACCTGATGACTACCAATTTGCTTCACCTGTCATTGCGTCGGTCATGTTTCTCGCTACCATCCAAGCTGCTGGCCACCACGACCGCGTTCCGGTTTGTAGTGCTGCACGCCCAATGACGACCCGACCTTTTGTCCCTCGCCGAACCCAGGACCACCCGGATTCCCGCTCACCTGTCGAACAACCTATTGGCCGCCACAGTCGTTCACTATACTCTCGTGGTCGCCCATCGCCGTCACCCCAGCCCCGTCGTTTTTTTCTTCCCCCTATCCTGAACACCTCATTAAGGAAAACTAAACGATGCAGCACTTAGAGGTGACGCTGCATTGACGACCTCGGCCGAAAATTCTCTGTTGACTGTTTCGCCCCGTCCTAACCTTCTAGAGATCACTTTCGGTGGTGTTGGTGTTCAGTCGTTTTTGGACTCTGGTGCGCAAATCTGTAATAAGTTAGGACGTTTGCTGAGGGCTCAGAAACGTTCGCACTGCTTCCCTTCCTGTGTAGTGCGAGTCGCCGATAGGGCATGCCGCCCATTGTTAGGACGTGCACCGCTCCTGTCACCATCGCAAATCACCACATCCCTGTAATTTTTTGTCCTACCGCAGTACCCTCACGATATCCTCCTTAGACTTGACTTCCTTACACGAACTTCTTCGCTCATCGACTGCTCCACGGGTGAAGTTCGACTTGGACTGCCGGTTTCTCCCCATATCACTTACGAAGTAAAATGTCGCCTTCGCTCGGAGAAGTTCACCCGTTTGCAACCAAAAACTGCCACATACGTTTATTTTTTTACTCCTGCCGTACCGAATGGTGAAGGTCCTTCCCCCGATCACTGACGTTCTGCTCTTACGACAGGTGACTCAATCACGCCAACAATCCCGCCACTCTTCCGCTTTTGAATTTTTATTGTTCCCCACAAGTCGTATACGGAGGAATGTCCTTGGCGAACTTGCGTTCTCTTGACCACTGCCACATTCTGACCTTAACGACTCATGTGCATTCCCATTTTCGGAATGACACGCCGAACGGCGAGGCCAATTGTGAAGAATTTGTTAACAAGATTGACCCTGATCTAAAACCAGATAAAATTAACGACCTTTGGACCCTTTTGAGCTGCTTTCGAAATATTTGTGAATTCGACGACCGCCCTTTAGGCCAAACCACCTTGGTTAAACACCGAAAAAACACTGGTGACGTGAGCCCCCTCCATCGGCGGCCATATCTTTTTCCGCCGCTGAACGCTAGGTCATTCAAAACGACGTCGATAAGACGCTTCAAAAAGACATCATCGAGCCTTCGTCCAGCCCTTGGGCATACCCGGTGGCCCTGGTCAAGAAGAAAGACAACACCTTGAGATTTTGTGTCGACTATCATCATCTCAACAACATTACTAAGAAAGACGTTTACCCATTACCCCGAATAGACGATTACCTCGACTGTCTCCACGGTGCCAAATGCTTCTCCTCTACCGACCTTCGCTCAGGCTACTGGCAAATCGCCGTCGACGACATGGACAGAGAAAAAACTGCTTTCATTACACCGGGCGGACTTTACCAGTTTAAAGTCATGCCGCTCGGCCTTTTCAATGCGCCAGCCACATTCCTTCTCATGGCGGACTCACTCCTCGACAGCTTCAAGTGGTCCACCTGCCTTTGTGACCTTGACGATGTGATCGTTTTCTCCCCTACTTTTGCGGCTCATCTTTCTCGTCGATCGGCCATCCTTGCCGTTTTCCGCAAAGCCTGTCTCCAGCTGAACTCCTGCAAGTGCCACTTCGGACTCAAAGAAATTACCATACTCTGCCATCGTGTCGACGCGCGGGGTGTACAACGTGACCCAGAAAAGCTGAAGGAAGTTCAAAGCTTTCCTGTCCCTACTTGTGCCAAAGACGTACGCAGCCTTCTTGGGTTATGCTTATCTTTCGACGATTTATTCAAGGTTTTGCCGACATCGCACGCACTTTGACAGAGCTTCTTAAGAAGAATGTGCATTTTACCTGGGGGCCTGATCAAGAACGTGCCTTTTCTACCTTAAAAACTCGATTGACAACACCTATCATCCTTGGCCATTTTGATTCTAACGCCACCTACAGATATTCGCACGGATGCGAGTGGCCATGGGATTGGAGCGGTTCTGGCGACCCGCCAACACGGTCAAGATCGCGTGATCGCTTATGCAAGCCGTCTCTTGTCCCCAGCCGAACGGAACTACTGAATTACTGAACGTGAGTGCTTGCCACTCGTATGGGCAGTCACCAAGTTTCGACCGTATCTTTATGGGCGGCCCTTCTCTTTGGTCACACACCACAGTGCCCTTTCCTAGTTCATATCACTGGAAGGCTCGGCCGCTGGGCTCTTCGGCTTCAAGAATACTCATTTACTGTTGTCCATGAGTCCGGACGGTTGCATCAGGACGCCGACTCCTTGTCGTGCTATCCCGTCGACAGCCCAGATGGAAATGAGATTGAAGACCAAGTGTGTCCAATCTCATGCCTGCTGAACATTGGGGTTGAACAACGACGTGGTGAATGCTTGCGGCACATCACTCTCCCCAGCAGGATGCTTCCCTTCGTCTCTATCTTCTCAAGGACGGGACTTTATACCGTCGAAGTCTTCGTACAGAT
Source organism: Haemaphysalis longicornis (assembly GCF_048455015.1). Taxonomy (NCBI): domain Eukaryota; kingdom Metazoa; phylum Arthropoda; class Arachnida; order Ixodida; family Ixodidae; genus Haemaphysalis; species Haemaphysalis longicornis. The sequence goes on from NW_027526233.1 coordinate 87,866,068, forward strand.
AACCCCGATCTTTTGCTCGTCGTTCCTGAACACTTGCGAGTGTCCGTCCTTCAGTAACTTCGTGACGAACCAACTGCAGGCCACTTAGGCATTGCGCGGACCTACGACCGCGTTCGCCGCCGGTTCTTTTGGCCGAACATGTACCGAACGGTGAAGCGCTATGTAACCTCCTGTGATCCCTGCCAACGACGGAAGACCCCTAACATTGCCACAGCCGGCCTCCTGCAGCCCATCGACGTCCCCATTGAGCTCTTTTACTGTGTCGGCCTAGATTTGCTCGGACGTTTTCCCACTTCCACTTTGGGAATCAAATGGGTTGCCGTTGCCATTGACTATGCAACTCGCTTTGCTATCACCAGGGCCCTTCCAACCTCTTGTGCTACCGAAGTTGCGGACTTCCTTTTCCATGACGTTTCACATGACCAACTTCACACCGATAGAGGGCGGTCCTTTTTAGCCCAAGTTATCGAAGAAATCCTCCGTTCGTGCGGCAATAAGCACAAGTTCTCTACTGCGTATCATCCACAAATGAATGGGCTCACTGAACGCCTTAATCGTACGAATAATAACATGATAGCCATCTATGTTTCACCAGACCATTGCTACTGGGATTTAACGCTACCGTTAGGGACATTTGCTTACACCTCGTCATGGCTGGACACCGCCACATATACCCCTTTTTTGTTTTGTACAGAAGAGAACATTCCTTGCCGCTGGATACCTTACTTTCTTCTTCCAAGGTTTCTGTGACAGAATACGCGACTGATGCCATCGCTCGCGCTACTGCTTACACCCAACAGATTGCCCGTACCCGCAAAATCCGGTACTAAGCCCACAAAAAGGCTGCTCACGACAAGCGCCCCCGTCACGCAGAGTATACCCAGGATCCCTCGTCCTTGTGTGGTCTCCTCGCGCCCACGTGCGTCTGCCTTCAAAACTACTTTCATGCTACACCGGCCCTTACAAGGTGTTACGCCGGCGTATTAAAGCGCAGCAAAGACGAGGACCGGAACACAGACGACGACACACCGGGCGCTACGCCGGGGTACCAACATGACTTACGAGATCACCCCAATTTAGCCGTCCTCTTCCGTCCCTACGACAGACATTGTCCATGTCGCCCGGCTCAAACCCTACACCTCTGCTACGTCGGCGCCTTCGTAGAAGAAGCCGGGACGCGTTTCCGCCGCCGGGGTTATGTGACGGTGCAGCCATCCTTCGCGAAGTGGTGAAGCCACTGCTAGGGAGAGAAATCTCGCTGCACACCATTAAACCAATCGTGGAGGACGAAAAAGACGACGATTGGTGTCGCGCCGGGCAGGAGCTAGAGTGGGAATCTGCTGTGTCTCTTATTGTAAATAGCGTAAATAAATCTAAATCTAACCACGTCTACCCCGTCTCAATTTTATTACACTTTCACGATGGCCACTCCGCTAACAAAACGTTTCTTTTAGAGCTCTCTTTTCGTCAGTCAGTCATGATCCGTAGACTACCACGTGTCCATCGCAGCATCAGCGTAGTCATGTGTAGATCACTGCGGGATAGTCACCGTATGGGCATTGCCTGGTGACCGTCACCTTCCGCCACCCCTCAAGAAAAACACTTTTCCCGGAACGAAAGTTCTTGAGATCAAGTCCAGGATGTTCAGCTACTGAAACAGAATTCGACTTCAATGGTGGCAAATCGTAGCAACAGCGCCAGACTTACAGCGCGGTTTCACGTATAGCGCTGGAGCTATGCGTTGGCGTTCCTTTTATTCTCGCGAGATGTCTACATTTTCCAAGCTTGCCCTTTTAGTAAATCTCGAGATTTGTTTTCGGCTGGTTAGTGTTGGTGACTTATGACTTCGTGTAACGCGAAAACGGACAAGCACAGAAAGATGTGACGGACACAAGCGCTTCTGCCCGTCACTATTTTCTGTGGTCTTTCGTTCTTTCCCCTTTACGAAATCAGTGATTAGCACAGGTTATTTACCCTTTGAGGGAGGATTAGTTCATTATGATCTCAGAAATATTATGTCTTACGGGGGTTATATTATCATCCGTTCATTAAGGAAGTTGAGGTTAATTTATTGATTGATTGAATTATTGATTGCTTGATTGATTGGTTGATTGATTGATTGATTGATCGATTGATTGATTGATTGGTTGATCGATTGATTGATTGATTGATTGATTGATTGATTGATTGATTGATTGATTGATTGATTGATTGATTCATTGATTGATTGATTGATTGATTCATTGATTGATTGATTGTAGTGTTTAACTCACCGATGCCACGCAGGCGATGAGACTTGCCGTAATGGCGGCCTCCTGATTAATTTTGACCACCTTGGGATCTCTACATGCGCCGAAATCTCGTACACACGGGTGTTTTTGCTTTTCCCCTTCATCAGAAAAGCGGCCGCCGCGGTCGGTAATAGAACCCATGACCTCGTGCTCAGCAGCGCAACACCTTAGCCCCTGAGCCACCGCGGCGGGTTAAGGAAGTTGGGAGAAGCGTGAAAGCTTCGCGAAAAGTGCGCCCAACAGAGCGTCAATCATACGGTGACACAAATCGGAAACCAAAACACAAGTCAATGCGACAATTTTTCCGCAACAAGAAAAGGCATTTATTAACAATCGAAATGTATACCAATGCGTGGTTTTTAATACAAAAGTATGCTGTTGCGCCCATTCTTTATGATCGATTACTGCGTTGCCTTATCTAGAAATGTTGCGTTTTCGCGATTAAGCCCGGTATCAGGCACTCGTCGTGTCTGCAAAGATCTTATGAGGGCTTTTCGTACGACTAAACGGGCATTACAAAACTGCATTGACAATATCGGTTCTGCTAAGAAAGCTTCGTTTTAAAAAGGCGGTGTGGTGAACATCTGATGGCTGGAAAGTCGACGTGCCGAACGCCACCATATAAACCAGAAACCACTGGGAAAACTGCGAATGAACTGCGGATGTGTGGTGACGTGCAAGCGATTCAACTCCTGTTGTACATCCACGTCAGAGGAAATGTAGATTTCATCACAAGTGATTATGAGCATAAGGGAGCCACAGTAACAACAACAACGAAAATGGAGCGCGCAACCCTCGTTGCTCCAAGGCACGTAATGGAAAAGGGTCGAAGCGGCGAAAAGAAACACAAATCTAGCGCGCTCCATTTGCCGCTCTATACAGCACCGCGACATTCCGCTTCTGAGACAGTGCAGCTGGGGTACTTCAACTGCAATGCTCAAATTCAATTAGGCACTGTGGAATGCTCATCGTCACACCAAAACGTGCCTAAAAGGTAATATAAAATATCCGTATTTAGGCAAACTGGTTGTAGAACTGACACAAAGAAGCGTTTTTTCAGTTAAAAATCCTGTATATAACATAAAAGGTGAAAATGCTGCAGCTCGCACCCACAACTCATGTGCTATGAGCGGCTTGTCTTCTCTCTTGGCTACAAAGGACGAACAGCCACTTCATTTTAGCCATTGATGAATAAGATTGCGGCAGTACTAAACCAGTTGACGGCGCTAGATGTAGCGAGAAGTGCACGGCCTGCACTGACTTGGAATGTTGCTGCGGCACCAGAGGACACCGGAATGGTTTTGCATTGAAAGCACGGAAGCAGAATAGAGTGTTCCTAGAAATTTCGGTGCCTCAATGGGTGGTTGCTTCAGCGGCGTTCAAATGTAATATGTTCCAATATGACCACAAAATAACACGTATGGGGTGTACAGGACTCAGTTCTGCGAATAACTCGCATAGTCGCAGAATAGCATCGAAAAGGCAATCGGACATTTTAACACACACAAAAATACGTGCTTGTACACAGCAGCCAAATCTCAAAAGACCACGCTATACCTCAAAAGACCACGCGAAAATTCGTTTTGTCAATGTGATTAATTTTGAGCAATGCTACACATCCGTCCAGAAATGTTGAGGAAGAATTGCGGGTTTGAAGTGCGCTAGCCCAATTTTCATATCAACACATAAGAGAGTGTAAATTGATTGCTTTGATTGACTGTCGTTTTTAACGTGCCAACGAAATGCAGATGATGAGGCCCGCCGTATTGGAGGGCTCCGGATTGACATGAGAGAGTGTTATGGCCTTTTGATAAGATGTTTGCAGTACTTTTGCTTGAGCTGACAGGTAACATAGAAACCGTGTTTGCTGTAAGGCAACAGGGCATTTGTTTTTGACAGAGCATTGTGCTCTCCACTTCTCACTTGAAAATAGTTTTTATATTATTGATTCAAATTGAAAAGCAACCACTTTATAGCAAACTCACAATCCTTGCTGACGTAGGACCTGCGTTTTGTTACAACACATTTTCTCAAAATTTGGGCATAACTTGAAATTCTTCTGAGTCCTTGTGAAAGGGCAGGTACAATACTCGTAAGAAATAGCAGCCATGAGGAACCAAATGACATATTACGCCATTTAGCGAGTTTGATAACTTACAAATGAGAAATTTGCTCAAACCGTTTTTATCGTATTCGGGGCCGCTATCCACAGCCTCGTGTAACGTCGGCTCAACCAAAGCGCTGTTATATATGGCCTGTTTTGACTTGGGGGGGCAATTCAGGAAAGGGCTGTAATAATGAAAACAACAAAACTGAACCTCGAACTGTGTATTTCTCTTAAACCCCTTATGGAAGAATGAGAAGCGGAGCTGTACAAGGCAAGGGGCAAAACATTTGACAAAGACCACGATCCGGTTATAGATTTGGCTATACAGTCGAACACGGATATATCGAACTCCAAGGGGATCGCGAATTAGTTCGATATATGAAAAATTCGATATAAAAAACATGGGCTCTGAGACCTCACCTATGGCGACGAGCATTTACCGATCGTCGCATTCAAGAATGACAACTAATTCCGCACTCACGACGCAACAGGACGCTTTATTTCCGTGAAAAAAAATCACTGATCTTGGCCTGCTCCTTCGCCCAGGAAATGAAATTAAAGACGCTGGTCTCGATCTTCTCGAGGCTGCACAACTAGAAAATTCCAGCAGTACGCTGCGCCTTCGCACACCATGCACAACACGCACGCAAAAGAAGAACAACGCGCACGTACCACAATAACTTTGAAGGTAACAATTCCAAGGCTCTCGGAACGGACTCCAACAAAGCGCTCGCGATGGTCATCTCCGAGAGAAACAGTGATCTCCGAAAGGTGCGGGACAACTCGCCAAACAGCAGCAACAGCAGCAAAATGCAAAAGGAGGAGGATTCCGCCAGCGCCTTCGTTCCCTCTTCCCTTTCCCGAGACTGGGTGACCGAGGCCTGGGGCCAAAGGAAAGGGGAACCGAAAAAATATGCTTAGATGATGATAAAGATAATTTATATAATCTACCTTGCTATTATTTCTCCTATGGTATCCCTTTTCTGTCAACCCTTGTTTGCTTGCCTGGAAACAAACAACCGACTTAGTGGCACACAACCTCGTCAATTGCAATCTGAAAATTTTTCTTTTGTGTTCTGTACATCTGTACTACAACCGCTGTCGAATAAAGAGTGATTCATTCACTGATGCATTGAATGATAGATGAACTGAATGACTGATTTATGAATGGACTGACTGACTGACTGATTGACTGATTGATTGATTGACTGATTGATTGATTGATTGGTATTCTCCTATTATTAGTCCCCTTAGTGAGCAGCCCTTTCGTTACTGTAGTTGTACGTTTCCTGTGGAATTATGTCCACCTGTCTCACGCCCTGGGAAGTTTAGAGTTGCCCCTGTTCCTAATAATTGCTATCGCAAAGCTCCAATCATACACGCAGTGAGAATACAAATTTTTATACAGTATGAGCCATACCTATGCGTTTAAATCTCCCTCTTTTCTCAAAGCTTTTATCACTTTTATCTTTTATCTTTAACTTCCGCTGAAATCTTGAACCCACGGGTGTTTTCGCTTTTCGCCTTCAGTAGAAAGATCTGCATAGATTGTTTCACAATTTTGATTTGCGAATATTTGTTAATATAGTTTTTTAATTAAATGGGGGGTATAGCAAGCCCATTGCAACTTTTGGGCCAATGTACGGCACGCACATGTATTCCGGGGAGGGGGTTACAGGCCCAAAACTGGATCATATATTTACATGGCGGAAGCACACAGGCCACAAACAATGGGGAAAGTGAACGATTGAATTGCCGAATATGTACAATGTGGGAATGACAAAGCCCGGGCAGCCTGTCTGGTCTTGTCGGGCATGGGTCACAAGCTTGCTGAACGGTCACATCCATAGCACCTCAGGACCTGGGTTGGGATCGCGCGATTGAACACTTAGGTGACCGATTCAAGAACGGAGACGGTGCGAAACTGGGGAATGGAGGGGGTGGGGGGGCGGAGTGGCTTAGATAGAGATGAACACCGCACCTCCCCGAAAATGTGACGTGGCGGCAGGACAGAAGACATGAACTATGAAATATGTAAACGATGTATTTGCAGGATATTTACATGGCGGCCATGAAAGAGTCCGCACAGGCCGCGCGCCACGCAGAGCTTCTTGGTAGTTGGTGGCTGGGACTACCGAGCTATATTCTACTCCCCACGTCATTGTCATCGAGGAACAATATATGCAATAAAGTTCGCACGTTCTGTTTTCACGGAATAGCTTTTTATTTAAAGGCCTGTTTAAGAGAGTGGTTATTGCCAAAAGAGAATGTTTTTGAGGATTTACAAACTTCGATTTTGTAGCATATTTTGCGGCAATTCTTATAATTAAAACCATTTGCTCCTGCTCACCACACTCATCAAAAGGTTGTGAAAGTTTCTCCTCTTGTAGCCGAAAACATGGGGATCGGTATAATTCTTGATCGCCGACAGCGGAAACCCTACGCGCTTGCCGGTGGAAGGCTCTGTCGTTCTTTCAAATAGATTTGATATTGAGAACGTTCTCGAAGAATTTCTGGCTGTCTTTCTTAGAAGAAACTAAGTGAGTACGGATAATATGCTTAGATCTGAGTGACGGGAAAGCACGTATTTCGTGGATATGTGCGTCATGAATATTTCCAGTGCTGTTTTTACCTGTAATGCGATACCGACAGCTTTGGAAGCACGCTTCGCATACGTGATTTCTGATTCTTAGAAGCCCGCAGATCATGGGTATTCCATCACCTCGTTCGGTACTAAATGAATCCATGATTCCGTAAGACACGAATGTGTGCAGATCGCCGCAAAGGGCTACACAGGTGAGCGACATTTTTTTGAAAGTGTCCTAATGAAAGTTTGCTTTTCTGTCGTAGAATTATGTTCGTGTTTTTGGTGACGGCTTCTCATTCATATAGGAGACGCACACAAGAACATGGGTTGAAAATATAATTAAGAATGCCAATTTCACAAAAATCGGCGAAGATACGATCAGAACAGTCTGGAAAAACAGTTGTGAATCCGTTCTGTTTTCCCACAATATATCTTAAACTATTTTCATTCCCCCAATTAATGATCGGTTTCTTCAAAATCTTGGCTCTGTGAGGTATTTTATGGGCACTTGATGTTGCAATATTTAACGTGATAATACGGGGTTAGCAGCAATGAATAATCGGTGCTGCACTTACAGACGGGAAAGTAGGGTACGGCAGAAATTGCTTGAAGGCGTATATGACTATGTTCTAGTTAACCAAACTGTACGACATTTTACAATAATGTGGTAGATCTGTTGGATAGCGAAACTGCGATGCCCATTTCGAAAACAGTAATCGTTGCAATTTTGCTATCGTTGGTATACCCCAGGTATAATACATTTTAGTAGTCAGGAAAGGGATTTATGACACCTATGTGCACGGAATTGGGATTTTACGTAGTTTTCATGTTTTAGTTCTGTTTGAGCTAGTGATTTTGTATGCTTTGGATGATTTGCCTCATTTATGTTGTTTTCAGCAAGTTTTCTCTTTTTTTTGGAGCGTGATTGCATACATGTTGGGCGTGTTTGGGTTCCGATACTTGTTTAAGTACGTTCGGTTCGACTTCACACAGCAAGTGAAACAACAGAGACGATTACGTGTCAATAAAAAAACACAGGAGCAGCGAACGTTGCTGCAGGGTGACCTGCTACAGTGCTATACTGTTGCATTCCTCCAGTGTCGAAGCTTACTTTCCTGCAGGGCAATAAATATCGCTGTCTTCTGTATCGAGAATTTTAAGTAAAAGTCGAGAAATGTGATGGTAACCTATCCACTCTCTTACGCTTTGATAATGACACAACACAGCTCCAGATAAAACGCAGTGCAATGCAGGGCGCAGGAGTAACCTACCTATTAACTCAGAGGGGATTGGTGCCAAGGAGTTGCGGATCTGCAAAGTTGCAGCGTTGCAGAGTTGGCGCCGCGGAGTTAGGTGTAGATAATTCACTACTACGCAATTTTGCTAGCCTCTCCCAAATACGGACCATCTCGTAATGAACACTATACTCATTGCTAAACCGAGAAAATCGCATATGGTTCAGAATGAGAGCTTGTTATTGAAACCCCGATAACTTCTACAGACAATGGACAGAGATTCATGAGCCCATCATTATCGGAATCATCATATTGACCCATCTCCTCATATCCAGTGTACGATCAAGCCTTCTCTCATGGGCTTGAAAATGCTTCGGTGCTTGATTGTATGAATCCTGGCTTCCTTTCGAAATTTTGTGATCTCCCTCGTTTATTGAGTTACTGGCAGTAATATCTGGGAAAAAAATACTGCGGTGAGTAATATAAATTCCCTGTGGTAGGAACTACATGCTAGCCCTTGCCCTATAGTGGACCTAAATATGCTGTTGATGATAAAGATAATTTATATAATCTACCTTGCTATTATTTCTCCTATGGTATCCCTTTTCTGTCAACCCTTGTTTGCTTGCCTGGAAACAAACAACCGACTTAGTGGCACACAACCTCGTCAATTGCAATCTGAAAATTTTTCTTTTGTGTTCTGTACATCTGTACTACAACCGCTGTCGAATAAAGAGTGATTCATTCACTGATGCATTGAATGATAGATGAACTGAATGACTGATCTATGAATGGACTGACTGACTGACTGACTGATTGACTGATTGATTGATTGACTGATTGATTGATTGATTGGTATTCTCCTATTATTAGTCCCCTTAGTGAGCAGCCCTTTCGTTACTGTAGTTGTACGTTTCCTGTGGAATTATGTCCACCTGTCTCACGCCCTGGGAAGTTTAGAGTTGCCCCTGTTCCTAATAATTGCTATCGCAAAGCTCCAATCATACACGCAGTGAGAATACAAATTTTTATACAGTATGAGCCATACCTATGCGTTTAAATCTCCCCATTTCTCAAAGCTTTTATCACTGCAGGCATTTCTGCGCAATGCAAGGCTTTTGAGTTTTGTGGGAATGCCTTATAAAGAGGTTTATTTTACTCTCTTCCAGTACTTGCGGCAGGATTGTGCGCGTACGCTGCAATTTACAAACCCTGAAAACGCTATAAATGATAAGGCAAACGACGTTCTTATATCTTTCGATTTGAATTAATCGAGATTTTGAACTTGGGAGCTTCCTAGTTTTCCCTCGCTGCAAGTATTTAACTGTATAATATATGTTGTCTCACTATTGCATCAGCTAAGGTATAATAAAAACATAAATGTTGTATGTCACGCAAAAAAGGTCACGCCCGCATTGCGGTTATTAGTGCAAAAACCTAATAACCATCATAAACACCGTCACCTAATGTATCTTAGAAGCATTATGACGGCTTCACCTGATGACCCCAAAAGTTTCGGTCTTTGGGTTTTAAGGTCTATGTGCATGTTCGAGGTGCGAACAAATACCGCCTTTGGATTTATTCATGTCTGCTTACCCTGCTAAACAGACACCCGAATGCCACATACTCACCCTGTATAGCGTAGTTAACAAAAAACTGTTTATTGCGAAAATACGTATCACACGAACGTTACGCCGACGTTATTAAACCTGAGTGCACGCGCACTGCCAAAGACGTCATGCGGACACCGTGTTAAGTGAGGCCTACGACACGTAACAAAGCGTAGGTATACGCGCAGTCACAGGGTGTCACATTTATAATCATATGCAGCATAAACTGTATCGATATCCTGCCACATATTTCATGGTGTTTTGAAGTGTAGTTATCAAAAAGGTTACCAAGACAATGCATTTTATGACAAACGTTAAAGTAGAATCATGCCGTGTATAAGTTTCCACTCTTTCTTCTCCTGCAACACACTATGCTCATCGAACGTGTCTTTACGCTGGAGAAGTGCTAATATTACTAACGGCTGCTAAACCGCACCTCCCAAGTTCTTTCTCTGCACCCACGACCACAGATGGCTACGCGCAGCGGTTTGAAAGGGATCCTTATTTTTTTGAACTGATCGTCGAGTAGGCATTATCTAATATTCTGCACAAACTAGTGTAATGGTCTGCAGAGACTCCCCTAATGACAGCCCCAACTCCTCTACAAAAGCATTGCTAAGGTGCCAATATTTAACTTTTATTTGGAGTCGTGAATATCTTATGGTTCTACCTTTCTTTACCACTTCATTTTTCTCCGAGGGTCACAGTAATTCCCTTCCAATTATATTGTTGTTACTGCCATGTTTTGAACACAGCCACTTTAATAAAACATATAAGTATCGACAGAAAGAAGGATTCCGCAATATCAGCTCGTTGGAGCTGATACTTGCAGTTGGGTTTGTCTCACGTTTCCTTGACATTTTTAGTGCGTCAGCAGAAGAAATGGTAGTGTCCGGGTTAAAGCACCCTGCATGAGCAGAGTTTTGACTTAAGCAACATTATTCAGCTTACGAGGAGTAATTTCAAACACTGAGAAAATAGACGTTTATGGTTTGAGCGGGTTTGTAAGTTTTCAGACAGGTGTCGTGGAGTAATATGTTGCTTCCGTGCAAAGCGGCAAATTTCTTGTGATCATTCTGCGGTCTTGTTAGCTGTTGTGTAAAAGAACCTAAAGTTTCATTGAGTTTAGGAAAGTGTTGTGGGGACTTGTAAGTCGCAACTCAGAAAACGTAGTGCCCTGGCGAAACAGTCATAGGTATCCTAAGTCGTTGATTAATAAGAAATAGTTTAAGTAGAGGTTCATGTATTTTCAGATCATTATGGCAGACGCAACAAGGCATCATTACACTCAACAGTATATTGTTTAGCCAACGTTACTGAACTGTCGCATCTTTGTTGATTACATGTTCCGTGAACTAGAGCAATGTTCAAAATGCATGTCATGGACATCGCCGAAATTAAAGTTGATATTTTTAATTGAAGACCAAAATTGGCCGCTGTTTTCTCCTGCAATAAATTTTCTATTGCATGGTCGGCCTAGTTCGCGATAACGCCATGTAGGGACAGTACTGAGTCACTTATGCCCCACCTGTGTTAATATGTGCGCCCAGCATCCAAAAAGGATGAAAATCAAGCGTTGTCGTCCAATATATGTGTTTATTGGTTACGTAAAAATTCAATTTCCGGTAAACTATAAACGCACTTTCCACTGTTACCCAGCTTGACATGGTGACGTCCATCAAAATTAAGTGTGCTCTTTTGTTAAGGGCGCCCAACAAAAAGGAGATACTTAAAACACATTCAAATACTCTTTTTTCTGAGCCTTTAAAACTCATTTGCGAAATACCGGGCTATATAGATTTATAGATTAAAACCATGCGCCCTTTGAAGTGGCTTTTTCAGTACCAAGATTGTCTGTATTCATTTTAAAAGCACCTAAAACCTTCACAGGTTTAATAATTATGACAGGTGTGACCATAATTGTGGGTTTGTTCATTTTCACGCAGGTCAACGGGTCGTCATCAAATTTCCTCCTAATTAAGAATATACTGATTGTTAAGTCCAAATCATGATCGTGAGTACTATCGTTTTATTCAGTGCGATTTATTCAGCACGAATATCCGAAGGATCACTGTTTCCAACGCCAAGAGGTAAGGTGAAATTTTTCCCTGCTCAATAACGGGGCTCTACCTATAAGTAAAATAAATCGCCATTGTTCTGAAATAGATAATTTTAGAATATAAATGGTAAAATGTAGTTTTTAAAAGCTTCGGCTTGCGTAATCGCGAGCGAAATTGCGTTAACGAGAAATCAGACATAGTAAATGTGTAAAACGCCCAGAATTATAAGTGAAGTATAGAGGGTAAAAACCTCACTTGCACTGTTTTTAATTTAAAATAACCCCGATGTAAAAAGTTGCTCTTAATACATACGTAATCTCTGCCATGTCGTTATGAGGTTGCCGTTGCCATGGGCTTGATGGAACTTACTGCTGTTGTAGCGTTTAGGAATTTTGCTTATTTTGTAGCAAGTTACACTAAAAGTGAAATTCCCAACAAAAGTAATGCTTACATGGGCACAATGACACCAATATATTTTGTATATCACTGTCACATAATTTCTCAGCGAGGATAATAAAATAAAAATATTAGGTACTGGTGTCATGCACAAAACAAATTCATAGCACACCAGAAAAGCCCGATGAAACTCAAAACACCACCAAAGCTGAACTAACAAGCAATCGAACAACAGAGGCTGATACGAAACCCTCAACTATTATTTATAGTTCACATCTAAACCACAATTTTAATAATATTTCTCGCAAAAATTCTCACGCCATGGTCCTTAGCGTCTCAGCCTAAGCGAACTGTGTTGTGCCGTGGTATTGATCAGATGTGGCGGGACGAACACGAACTGTCGGCAAATTGGTGCGGTAGTTCGCGTAGTTGGAGCGGAGTAGCTAGGCCCCCCGGTAGTTATGAACCACAGGAGCAACTCCTGAAACAAAAGCGTCGCTGTGGTGGGCCGTGGACACGCCGGTCAATGGTGCGGTTGCACTTTAAAAGGCACTCGCCAACCACCGCTCTGGCCGCCAAAGTGTACATGTGCGGTGCGTTGAAGAGGATGTACCAGTGTTCCAACGGCCATTGGCAGCACAACCAGGCGTTGTAACACAGTTGTCACGGCAGCGTCACACCTAGATTCCCGAATCTGGAACTAGTCATCTTCTCCATCGCTCTTTTCACATTCTCTCCTCTGTGCCACCTTGAGCTCCTAACTTAACTTTTTTTTTACCTATGAGGCATACGTGACTGAGGAATCTTCACTTCGTGGACACGTCGCTATTATATTTTGTGCTGCTGCCGGATTCGCCTGCGGGCTCTCCTTAACTCTGCCATTTTGGGGAGATAAATTTAAATTCCAGAACATTTTCCCATGCACCGCTCTTACGCGATATATTCATCGGGGATTGGCTTTGACTCACTATAGACGCTGTTATCGTCTTTATTACCATCAGTTTTTTCCTCCCCACTGGGTGAAAAAATATTCTTTGATTGATGGGGATAATCCTCAAAAACCGTACGCAAAAGTGACCAGTTCTCAGTGTCTGGGAGTGCTGTAGTTTTCGTTAGAGTAAGGGGTGGGGGGTTTATGTCATAAAAGCAGTACAAACATGTTGATATACAGACGTGGGTCCCAGAGTCAACAGACTGTGAGGGAACTCTCGAATATGAATGCACAAACAAATGCGTAAAAGCAGGAAATGGACGTGAGAGCTCATTATAAAATCAAAGCAGTAGAAAAGACAAGTGAAGTAACTCTATAATGTACCTATACTCAAAAGTAAGCCTCAAATAAATAGCAAAAGTTATAAAAACAATTTGAAGATAACACGAAGGAAATAAAAGCATAAGATAACATAAGAGTACACTAATCATAAATACTCACAAAACAGGATCATAATTAAATAAAACAAAACCTCTAAGATTTTTTTAAAGCACGTAATATATGACGATGATTTGAACGTGACAGGCATAATATTCCACAATGTGACTGCTGAGAAGCAAGTGGTTTTATTACCGTAATTAATGCGAACCGTTAGTAATAAGAATTTTTTTTATTTCGAAATCTAGTGAAGCATTTGCTTCCTAAACTAACAAGATCAATGGAATCATGTGAATGGTGACAGTGCAATAAATTGTAAAAAAATATTCCTAAGTTGTAACGAAATACCGCATTAATTGATAGTATGTTATTCTGACATAGTAGACCTGAGGTCGAGGAACGACATGAACTAAACGTTATAATGCGAATACATTGATTTTGAATCTGTTGAACCGATGAAACGTGAGAAGAGCAAGCGTTGCCCCATGAAACAATGCCATAATGAAAGTGACTGTGAACAAAAGCAAAATAAAAAGACAGCAAAGCAAGATGAGGGAAAAAGCGGTGAGCCCCGAATAAAGCTCGATTGACGAAAGCGGTTTTTTGCTTGAGATTGGAAAGGTGAGATTTATATGTAAGGTCAGGGTCGACATGAATGCCAAGGAATGTAACTCGCTCACGAGGCGCAATTAAATGAGGCCAAAGTTTTATTTCTTGAAAAATGCTGATAGTTTTCTGAAGATCCTTTAGTTTTGCGGTTCCTGTCTAGTTTACCGTAACTAGCATCCCGTGGTCTCTCTATCGGGTGCTATTACTTTTCCTGGTTCTTAAAAGCCAGGGATTTCATTTGCGCCTCCAGCGCCACTTGCTGATTCGCTTCCAGCCCTCATCGTATTCCTTTGAAGAATTGCTAGGCACATTCAACATATTGACACCGTCACATGTTTTGTGTACACCTAATGGGTAATTTGCCTAAGTAAACCCGGGTCAACTTGGCCTTTCTCGGTAAAAGATAAAGTGACCGAAGTTTTTATTCAGTTCGAATGCGTGTATACTTATGTTTGTATGTATATATGTATTTATGTATGTTTGTACATACCTATACATGTATGTACGTACATAGGTATAAAAGTATGCATGTATATGTGTGGATATATGCATGTATGGATGAATGTATGAATGTATGCATGCATGTGTATGTATGTATGTATGTATGTATGTATGTATGTATGTATGTATGTATGTATGTATGTATGTATGTATGTATGTATGTATGTATGTATGTATGACTGTATGTATTGATGTTCCGATATTCAGCAATCCGGCAAAGCGGTGAAAGCATATTTGGTGTAGACGTTTAAAATTGAAAACTTTTCTGAACCACTAAATCCACAAACAAGCCTAATACTTGTGAAACTGGTTGCACAAAAAGAAACAATAAGTCAAATCTGAAGAAAAACATCGACGTCCTCTTTGCTAGACAAGCGCCGATTTTGGCCTCAATTGTCTTGGGCCTGACACATGGGTTTGGGAGCGAACGACCCAGATTTGGGCCCAAATTGGGCAAATATATTATGTAAAGAACCCTTAAGTTTTTGCTCTGACATGTTCTCTTAGATGTCTGGTACGCCTTTCTTGTGTATAAGATGGTTTCGTAGAATTAGGACAATTTGAAAGCCTGGCGCAACATTTGATCACGTTTATTTACGTTACGCATCGCAGCAAAATAGCAGGGCTTATACCAAAGTTTGAACGTAATGTCGCTTCTATCAGACCAGGAGTGGCTGATCAACTGTGGGTCGTATCTGTACAAGATTTTGAAGCTAATCAGGAAGAGAGTAAATGTGAAATCGCACCCCGCAAGCTGACGCATTCTCATGTATAACCTTCTATTTTTGCGGGAATTTTTATCACAAAATATTTCTACCGTGATTGATAGAATCCTGGTGCACATTCCAAGCTCAAGTCAAAACAGAGCAGAAGTGTTTCAAAATATTGTGTCAAAAGTTTATGTAAACAACGATACCAACACCTTCGCATATTTTGTGTAAACCTAATGGGTCATTTGCGTAACTAAACCCAGGTCAAGTTTAGCCTTGTCTGTAAAAGCTGAATTGTCCGAAGTTTTTATTCAGTACGAAAGCGTGTATGCGTATGTTAGTATGTATTTATGTTTACACGTATGTATGTATGTAAATACGTACGTATGTATGTATGTATGAATGAATGTATGTATTGAGAGGCAATGCTAGGAGACTTGGAGGACGACGTTTATTCGACGAGCGGTACCCTGGCCAGAACAGGATCAACCACGATGGCGATGATCGCGCGTCCGAGAAAGACGACGAGCGATGAGATGATGATGGACGCACCCAATGCAGCGACGACGACGAAACACGAAGGCGGTATTGGCCAGTCATAATACTGAGCTATGGCGTGATGACGGGACGTTTAAGATTCGCGCTTACAATATTATCCCCCCTTCGCGGAAGCGGCCATCCTGGCCGTCACAGTCAGGTAGAGGAAGCCCGACGAATAAAAGGCTTGATTCGGGAAACATGAACGATCTCAGTTCCACGGCACCGGCGGTCACTGACACCGGAAGTAGGGGTTACGCGGTAGTTAACTGGTGAGGTCTGCGCGAGGATTGTGTAGGGGCCAATGAAGCGGGGAAGGAACTTCCCGCATAACCCAGGGGCACGAAGAGGGGTGCACAGTAGGACTTCTTCCCCAGGTTGGTAGGAGACAGAACGATGGCTCTCATCGTAGCGGGACTTGCGGCTGTTTTGGCAGGCTACTGTGTTCATACGGGCAAGGCTGCGGCAGTGCGCAAGTCGGGAAACAAACTGGTCGGGCAGGCTTGCAGTAGAAGATCCGGGTGCGGAAAGGAACGATGTGTCAAGTACCGAAGAAGGGGAACGGCCGTAGACAAGGAAGAAAGGAGAGAATCCTGTGGTTTGTTGTACAGCGGTGTTGTAGGCGTAGGTGACAAAAGGTAAGATGGTGTCCCAGTTGGTGTTGTCCGGTCGAATGTAAAAGGAAATCATGTCGGAAAGAGTACGGTGGAAGCGCTCAGTGATGCCATTTGTCTGCGGGTGGTAACTGGACGTAGTCTTGTGAACGGTTTCAGCGGCACGAAGAACTTCGGAAAGAAGAGTAGAAAGAAACGTTCTTCCGCGGTCACTAAGCAGAACGCGAGGTGGACTATGGCGCAGGAAGATTGCTTGCAAGAAGAATTCCGCAACCTCTGAAGCGCAACCCGTGCGAATAGCCGCTGTTTCGGCATAGCGGGTCAGGTGGTCAACCGCGGTGACAACCCACCGATTACCGGCTGGGGTGGCTGGAAGGGGTCCGTACAGATCGATCCCTACAACTTCGAATGGAGCCGAAGGACAGGGAAGGGGTTGTAGCATCCCAGCTGGACTCGAGGTGGGTTGTTTACGGCGTTGACACGGTTCACAGGATGAAACGTATTTGGCAACACTTGTTGAAAGCCCAGGCCAAAAGAAGCGGCTTTTTATGCGATCGTATGTCTTTATGTAGGCAAGATGACCAGCGGTAGCATCGTCGTGAAAAGTTCGTAATATCTCTTGCCGAAGGGAACGCGCAACCACAGGGACCCATTTGTCGCCAGTAGGATGATAGTTGACGTGGTAAAGGCAGCCGCCATTCATGAGTTTAACTTTGTTCAGTTGTCGACGTGAACGGCTGTTGAGAGGTTGGGTTGAACCGTCTAGAAGGTCGATAAATTTGCGGCAGTACGTGTCAGCTCGTTGCAAGGAGAGAAGATTAGAAGGTAACGCCGAGCTGACGGGCTCGGTGGAGGCAATAGTAATAGCTGGCTCTGACGGAGGTGGCGCTTCGGCAGGGCGTGCCAAGGAGCGCCTTCACGGGGCCAACATCTATCCCGGTTGCTGCGTGCTGCAGGTAAAATATCCAGAGGATCAGCAAGCTATACTTGATTTGTACAAAAACAGCAACGACTCTTGGGAACTCACCGCTGCATACCCTTCGCCTCCACCTGGAGCGGGCAACGCCTCGGGCGGCCAGCCACAAGCACTCTTGCCAGCTCCGCAGAATGGCACCGTTCTTATGATTACTGAAATGCTTGCTCCTGGAAACGACGGCATTGCAAAGAAGCGACGACGACGAAACACGAAGGCGGTATTGGCCAGTCATAATACTGAGCTATGGCGTGATGACGGGACGTTTAAGATTCGCGCTTACAGTATGTATATGTGTGTGCATGTATGCATTGAGGCATGCATGTATGTATATTGTCACGAAGCCAGTGACGACGCAGTTGTCTTGAATGAAAACACGTTTATTGGCGCGAACTTGTGCTACCTTAAGAACTCCAAGAATACACAGGTGGCGAAGCAGCAGTCAACAAAGTAACGTGTGGGAGCGAGCGTCGACGATCGGAATGCCATGGCGTCTGCTCTGCAGGCTTTTATCTTTCGGTGCGAGTGTTTCTGGAACCGTCGGTTTACATCCATAACATTGTATATCACAGAAGAATGTTCTGGGCTTTGTGACGTTAAGACAAAAAAGTCTGCTTATCTGAATGAGATAGCCCGTGCGGCATAAAAATAAAGAATACAAGACGCGCTTTGCTGGACACATATATCGGGGCCGGGCGTGGCCGGCCAGTAAAAACATACAATAAATAAACAATCAAACGCATACATGGTTCGAGGCATTAACCCCCTCTAAGAGTGCATCGACCCCATGCTTAAACAAAAGACAGTCCGAACAAACAACGAAAAAGTCCGTCATCTTGCATAGTAAGGTTTCAAGTGAACCACGCGGACGACTTTGGGCCGCGTGCGTCGTCATGATGTTCCGGAATCACCATCGGGGATCACCTCGTAGGTAAGTTGGCCGACACGTTGTAGAATCTGGTAAGGTCCGAAATACCGTCCAAGAAGCTTCTCACTGAGTCCGCGTCTTCGGATGGGTGTCCAAACCCACACACGATCCACAGGGTGGTACTGGGCGTGTCGGCGTCGAAAAATTATAGCGTCCGGCATCCACCAGCTGCTGGTCCGTTGTATAGACTCGAGCGAGCTGGCGGGCCTACACCGCACGCTGAAGGTGTCCTTGGACGTCGGCGTTGAGGTCGTCGTCTGCTACGTGCGGAAGCGTGGCGTCGAGCATCGTAGTCGTCGTTTTTCCTTAGAGAAGCTCGAACAGTGTCAACGGCGTAGTTACCTGCGTCGCTGTATTGTACGCAAACATGACATACGGTAGGACTTCGGCCCAAGTTTAACGCTCAACGTCGACGTACATGGACAGCATATCTGCAATCGTCTTGTTCAGACGTTCCGTTAGTCCGTTCGTTTGGGGGTGGTACGCCGTTGTTCTTCGGTGATCCGTGTTGCTGTAGTGTAGAATCCCTTGCATAAGTTCCGCAGTGAAGGCAGTTCCGCTGTCCGTTATTAGGACATCAGGGGCTCCATGTCGCAGCACAACTTGGTTTATAAAGTATGCGACTTCTTGTGCAGTCCCCCTCGGAAGAGCGGCGGTCTCTGTGTAGTGCGTCACGTAGTCTGTCGCTACGACAATCCACTTGTTCTCTGATCGCGACGAAGTGAACGGGCCTAGAAGGTCCATTTCAATCTGTTGAAAGAGCCTCTATGGGACGGCGATCGGTTGCAGAAATCCGGCGGGTCTTGTCGTCGGCGTTTTTGTCGCTGGCAGTCACGGCAACTCCGAACGTAGTGGGTGATGTCGGATGTAAGGCTGGGCCAGAAGTACTTCGCCTTAATATTTTCAATAGTGCGAGCTGTGCCCAGATGTCCGGAAGACGGGTCGTCGTAGTACGCTTCCAAACTTTCGTCACAAAGGTCTGCGAGGATGGCGATTAGATAATTCGCTTTCTTTCCGGGGCTGAAATTCTTCACGAGAACGGAGTTTTTGAGGCTGAATGCTGGTAAGCTGCGCTTGAACGCCCTAGGCACGGCGACATTGCGTCCTTCGACGTAGTCGATCATGACGCGCAAGTCGCGGTC
Organism: Haemaphysalis longicornis; assembly: GCF_048455015.1. Taxonomy (NCBI): domain Eukaryota; kingdom Metazoa; phylum Arthropoda; class Arachnida; order Ixodida; family Ixodidae; genus Haemaphysalis; species Haemaphysalis longicornis. The sequence goes on from NW_027526233.1 coordinate 87,885,737, forward strand.
GGCAAGCTGCTGGGCGGCTAGGTCGCTCTCCGTAACGACTCCGAAGAACGCACTGTCTTCATCGGAGTCTTGTGGTGGTGGGTCGACAGGGGCGCGGGACAGGCAGTCGGCGTCGGAGTGTTTCCGGCCGGATTTGTAGACGATTGTAACGTCGAACTCTGGCAGGCGGAAACTCCACCGCCCAACACGGCCAGAGGAGGCCTTCAAATTGGCGAGCCAACACAGGGCATGGTGGTCTGTCACAACCTTGAACGGTCTACTATACACGAATTGGCGAAATTTTGCAATGGCCCATATGATAGCCAGGCACTGTGTTCGGAGGCAGAGTAGTTTTTCTCATCCTTCGACAGACCACCGCTTGCATAGGCGCAGCCCCGTAGCCAGAGGGGGGCCCTAGGGGCCCGCCCCCCCCCGAAATTTTTATGAGGGGAGGGAGGAGGGTATTCTTCAGGAGCAGGGCTTTCGGCACCCCGCTGCATCAAGAAATTTGTCTACAGCAGATGACCATGTGCAAAACGGAGCATATCTTTCCACACCCGCGTCCTACGCTGCGCAAGCAAACCGGAGCATCAGAAAAGAGTGAAGTAAGCCGCATGCGACAGTCGGCGCCTGATAAACAGAGTAGGCGGCTGCGATGCCGACTTTGCTGCCACTGCGGCTCTCCTGCTCGGACCACCCACACCATGAATTTCACCCCTAAGCATGCCCAGCCTGCGGCGCCCTCGACGAGCATTTCACTCTCTTTGCGAGGGTGTAGCAGACCCCTTCCAGCCTCGGGATCTAGGCCCGACACACGCCTATAGGACTGTAGACGTAGTGTAAGACGGGGGAGCACCGCGCCCTGCGTGGCCGGATTTGCTCCCTCCCATGGAGGACGCTTTGAATAAAGTCTTTTCTCTCTCTCTCTCTCCCAATCCATCTGGCAGCAGGCACTGCGCAACCCCGAAGCATCAAGCCAGGTCTAGGTGATGTCGCAAAAGCCGTCTTCGCCGTCCTGGGGTCGACCACCCAAGCCTGCCGTCGACCGAGTGCCCCCTCCTCTCACCCCACTCATCGGCGAGGAACATCCCGTCGTCTACACAATGACGCGTCAACGACCCGTGCCGCGGCTGCTGGACATAATCCGCTTTCGGCGCGGCCCTCTCGGCCACTCAAGCGCCCCCGAATGCCCCCTAATGACCGGAAACATTCCGAAGAGGTGGCGACAAAGGCTTCATGCGGCGCCTCGCTTTTGGAGGAGGCTAGCGTTTCCTGTCTGCTTCTTTGGGGACGTGCCGCGCATCGTTCTCCAGCACTTTGCGGTGTGGCTGATGACTCTGTAAAGGCCGTTGTTCAATGAGCAGCCAATGCCAGAATACGAGAAGGGATCCCAGATGTCCTCCCGACGCTTCAACATCGGTGGTCCGAAGGGCTTCGACCTTAGGCAGATTGCCTCAATGGAGTCAACCAGACCTTCACGTGTGCGAGAGAGAAACATGCCCTCTCTGTGTGAGAGTGTGGGCGATAGTATGAGCGCCACGGATTTTTGTGATTGGTGCGTTCCTAATAACAGCGGGAGAAAGTAGACGGAACTACGGGACTACCTGTCCACGCTGGTCAAGAATGTAAATACTTCTACATAAAGTTTTCTTTCTCCCTGAACTTGGTCCTCATGAGGCACGACACCAACCGTGGTCAACTTTGACCATGCTACCCCGGTTCCCAACAGTGACCACCAAGGCCCTGGCAATCGTGGCGGCCTTCTGGCCTGCCCCTCCCCCTTCCCTTGATCCCTGAGCTTAAACAATGTTGTTCTCTCTCTCTGTCTCTCTCTCTCTCTCTCTTTCTCTCTCCGCACCCACCAAGCAAAATCTGCTACATGGAGCGACACAGGGCGCCCCCGGCTCAAATTCAGTGGCCAGGTCCTTTGCGATAGACGCCAAGATGCACTGCAGTTCAGCCCGTGTTTGGGACGGAATATATCCCGTGTTTCCCTCCTTTGTGTGGTGTTGTCTGCGTTCGTCATTATCAGCACAAAAAAGAAGCGTCAAGGATCAACACTGATTTGTGCAATTTTACATAAGTGCGAGAGCGTAATAGAACGCGTATACAATGAATCAGCATTTCTTATGTCGAGTTTGCTCCTCGATCGCACATCGATCCATGATCGCACAATGGCCCATCGTACGCACTTCGGCTCTGGCAAGACTTTGTTTAGCGCTTTAAGGCAGAAGGACTTGGCCACTTCTTCGCAGAGCCGCCTCAAGACCGCCCAACCTCAACGGAGTAGACATGGTTCCCGCCTTCCACCACCTCAACCCACTTTATTTCTGCTGCAGTGGTTTTAACCTGTTATATGCAGAAATAAAAACGTACAAAAAATATTTCGCCTATTCGTAGTTGTATTTTTGGCCCAGGGTAACGTAGTTTTACTTTCATTAGCGGAATTTGTTGAGACTTATTGGCCGTATGAAAATGTTGTACTATTTGGTAGATTACTTTTTAATATTAAGATATAAAAGGGTAGAATAGTACTTAAAAACTCAAATAATTTACATACTGTTATTTTTACGGAAAATACTTACTGAAAATGGGTGCTTTCTTGAAATAGTCAAGACCTGCATCGAGTGCCCCCCCCCCCCCCCAAAAAAAAACGTCCTGGCTACGGGCCTGCATAGGCAATTACCTTTTCGCAACCGCTTTGCTTTTGGACGAGGACAGCACCCAAACTTATATGACTGGCATCCGTGTGCATTTCCGTTTCGGCGCTTTCGTCAAAATGACCGAGCACGGGGGGGGGGGGGGGGGGGGTTTGCAGGTGTTGTTGAAGTTCGCAGAACGCTTTTTCTTTGGCTTTTTCCCAGGCGAAAGGGGTGCTATATTTTGTCAGCTGCGGGAGCGGCTCTGCAATGCGTGCGAAGCTTGCGATTAAGCGCCGGTAGTATGCACACAGGCCGAGAAATCTTCGCACGCTCTTTTTATCTTTCGGTCTTGCGAAGTTCGCTATGGCTGATGTTTTCGCCGGGTCAGGCAGGAATCCCGCGGCATTGACGACATGGCCCAAAAACTTGAGCTCCTCGCACGCGAAACGGCACTTTTCGGGCTGCAGCGTTAACCCAGACCTACGAATGGCCTCGAGTACAGACTGCAACCTTGTAAGGTGTTCGTCAAAAGTCCGGGAAAATACCACAACATGGTCGAGGTATACGAGGCAGGTGTGCCACATCAGGCCAGCTAGCACCGTGTCCATGACTATCTGAAACGTTGCTGGCGCTGCTCATAGACTTAACGGCAGCACCTTGAACTCGTAGGCCGTCCGGGGTTATGAATGCAGTCTTCTCTCGATCTCTCACGTCCACTGCAATTCGCCAGTAGCCTGTCTTCAGATCCATCGATGAGAAGTACTTCCCGTGGCAGAGGTGGTCGAGGGCGTCGTCGATTCGGGGGAGGGGGTACACGCCCTTTTTGATGATCTTGTTCAATCGCCGGTAGTAAACACAGAACCTTCGTGTGCCGTTTTTCTTCTTTACGAGTACGACCGGTGCAGACCACGGACTTTTCGATGGCTTTATAATGTTGTCGCTGAGCATATCGCCAACTTGAGTCCGGATGGCTTCGCGCTCGTGTGAAGAGACGCGGTGTGGTGACTGTCGGGTAGGTAGGGCTCCATCCTCGATTATTATCCGGTGCTTCGCCAATTCGACTTGATGGCATTACAAAATGCGTCGCCGTATTGGTTTGGCTCCACGTAATCTCCAGCGTAATAAATTGAAATATATTGCTTGCCGTTTCCTTAACACAGTGGGTGCATGCAACTGTGTAGTGGCTTCTGCCAATTTCGTTTTTGTTATTTGAGCAAATTCGATAAAAACAACTAAGCGTGTTTGCGAATTTTCGCTCATGATTAAAATGTTTTTACACGGTGTCTAAGAAGCAGAACGTTTCTCTGGCGTAATTATGGGCCCGCGTGAACCGAGTTCGCACAAATACCACCTTAAATTTTGAGCGGTTGTTTCTTCACAAAACGTGTGACAAACGTGAATTACGCTGGTGAAGTGCACACTTGTTTTTGAGAAATTATCTTTAATAACTTATAAATGGCCTCTATATGATTATTTAAAAAAAACGACGGGTGGCTCCACTCGGTAGCTTGATTTTGCTCACCAGCAGCAGTATTTATTGGCCCGCTTCAAAAGAAAGGACATTAGCGCATTTACTGCTGGTTGAAAGTTTGAAAGAACGGTGGTGATGTCTTCACTGGACCTATTTTACAATGGAGTTTTAATTGCTTCACCATAACTTTAGCACAACCTTGCGGAACTGTAATTCCATCACATATTGATTGGGGAACCCGATAGAAAAGGCACCTTCTGGAAATTTTGAACCTCGGCATAATAATAAATCTTACCTGGCTATCATGAGACATGCATATTCATTTCATGTCGTGCTCAGAATAAGGTGATGGATATATTCTATATCTAAGCTGTTCCATAATATATAACTAGGGTTGTTCGTTTTTGGGTAAAACCCGATGTTACGATATTTTTGCACCCACAACACATTTCTTGACAATGATGTTAGCCCTGTTTCTCCCCAAATAAGCCTTTTCAATGTAGCCATCTAAAAAAATCGTGCTTGTGATCTAAAGTAGCCATCTACACTAGTACTTGCTGGAACAAAGTTCCACAAAGACAGCTTTAGAAGTGACCCAGTATTGGCATTAGTATAGCTCTTGCTACTGCAGGCTGGCAAATGCGGCACTGAAAGTGTTTGCCTGTCTCAGAGAAGCCGTGATGTCCAGAGAACTTTGTCCCGGGTAAGATATGTTCAAATGATCGGACAGGTCTCAAATGCAGAGCGAAATGTTGCGCATGGAGATGAAAATGTAAGTAAGCAAGCACGTGTAAATAATCGATGACCAGATTTATGTGAACAAAATGTTTCCTGTCTGGGTTATCAGTACTCCTTACTGGTATCGTATTACACAATTCAGACGAACGAAAAATTTTGAAGAATATTTCTTAGGAAACTCTTATGTCTCTCTGGTTAGCCGCTTGAAAGAAACACAAATTTTAGCGTGATAAAATTAAGAAGGTAGGTACAGTTCTTACACGTCTACATTCACCCAAAACAAAACGGATTTTGGAATAGTTTGATAAGAAAACAGATTTCTCCCCCATTATGAGTTTGTAAAATAGCACTCGATTTTTACCCCATGATTTAAAAATTACATATAAAATCCGACAACAAACACCCCATATATGACAACCAGGAGATTGGAGCCAATTATCCAGAAGCATGACTGAGACCCACTTGAATATTTTGAGTAATATTTTGATAATTGGAATTCGATACAACTAACGAAGGCTCAAAATATTTTGCAGCTGTGACGGAAAATAAGGTCCTTTGCGAATCAAGTGCTTGTACAAAAAGAGGTAAGTCTGGAAGAGCCTGCAGGGAATAGGGATAAATCGTGTACACAAGTTTGGTTTTTTAACGTGCTATATAAACACTTTGCTGAATATGAGCGTAGAGCAGCAATATGTTTCAATTGAGTAATATTTCATCGCTGAAGGCTTTCCTGGTAGCTCAAAAAATCTATAAATGCTGTCCATAAACCTCTAATGTAAAATGCTGACATCGTGTCATAAAAATTTGTTACCGCTCCTTGAAATCAGACATGAATCTGTTAAGCAATAAGGTAAAACGTGGCTAAAAGTCATACAAGTTAAATTGGCCTGTCTATCGCCCGGAACGTTCTCTATGTTGGCCCGTCTAGGGACCTCACCTTACTAGGAAAAAAGTCATTGGCCCACATTGTTTCACTTCTATCAGAAACGGCAAGCCCGTGTTTCCCCAGTGGCTTGTGGCCGTCTATATGCCATTTTTTGCAGTACAATTTTTCAAGGTCACAAGGACCTCGAGGCTGGCTGCTGAAAGTGAAGTATGCTTCTGGCAGCATTTCAGCGCAAAAGGACGCCTGAACAGCCCGTACTATTATACATTCATCCTTCCCACCGAGTCATACTGCTCGGTTTCTTCCGTGCAGAACACCTAAAACGACACTTTCCGTTAATAAATATGATCTCTTAGTGTTTATAATAAAGATTTTGGGAAATATATTCAACTTTTATCCCAAAAATAAACTTGTAAGGAAACCGCCTCATCCCTACACTCTTAGGTAAAAAGGGCCATAAGTACGTCTTCGGGGAGCTAGCGGACTTTGTCACAATCATTGCACCCCTTGTTGAGTAAATGTGATCGGAGAAGGGGTTAGTTCGTACCAATAATCCCCAAGTACGAACAGATGCAAGGGAGTCACAGGAAGAAAATTACCATCGAAACCTTCAGAGGTCAAACCAACCACTGCGGCAGCAGTACCCAAGGGATCTAATACAATACTACTCATACATGCGGCCAGACGGGAGTGCTGGAAAAAAATGCGTAGTAATAAAGTGTAATGCGGGCAAAACTGCGCCCAAAACGACGATTCATTGCAACGGCCCGAATGTCTGTCCGTGCAAGTGATCATGACCGTGATTTTTACTACGCGCTCTGCTTTTGCTAGGGGCTGTTGCTCAGCATAATTCTCAGTTGAGCCGCGCAACCATAGCTTTTCATCGTAAAGAACGGAAACTCGTCGCATAGTTGCGACGGGTGCCTGTTTGATCGGACGACTAATTTGTTTTCGTGTAAACTAGCGCGGACTACCTTTACTCTTAGAGTTCGCTAGAAATGATACGTTCTTTGGTATCGTACACACCGAACACCAATAGGCCGAAATGGGAGTAAATGGTTTGTTTTATAACCACATCCCGAGTCGGAGTATCCAATACTCCTTACATGGGACTATCGTGATACTCCCAGTATTTCCGCAGTTTAATTAGTAGTATATTGCAGTAAGATTTTAGTGCCACTAAAAATGAGATTTCAAGGTGCGCATTGGGCGTATATTATTGTCTCCAAGTAGGAGTTTTCGGGAGGCGCTCTGGCAGTGCTGTTGTGCTCTAGGCTGATATTCATGCTGTATTTTGGGTGTTTCATTCAAGCGCTATGGGATAATTTTTGGCAGTATTTGGAAGCTCTCATACGGCGTATAGCCCGCATTTATTTTAGGAGTGCCCTGTAACCGCTTTGGGCACAATTTCGATATTTTTTAGAACATATCAAAACAAAACGCAAAGGTCTGTTTATTGCACACAGACCATTTATTGCATAGAAATTACTTACATACAAACATGCTTCTAAACACATAAATAGGCCCACAATATAAAACCTCTATTAACAAATTACGTAAATCGAAAATACCAGATACATTGGTGAAAACTTCACCTAATGGAGCTGTATGAGCGAAAAAAAATGAAGGAAACTCGTACTAACGCAAAAGACTTGAAGGTAGCAACGCCCTACGCGACATTTGCGTTTATCCTTTTTTTTCGCCTAAACGCGTTGTTTCAGCCTCGTCGCTGTACGAGGAACCACAGCTGGATATTTTTGTTCCTCTATCGAACACGGTTATGCGTCGTACGTGTACTCGTGGCCTTCCTTCGTTGCGCACGCTTATCGCTGCGGCAGCGGCCTTCTCGCCTTCCTCGGCCACGTCTCGCGCACAGGTCCAGGGCAGGTCTTGTTTCCCTACTTGCCTATGTTTCCCCTGCCGCCTCTCCCCGATATCGGGCAGCTGCTCCGTGCCGGGAGCTCCCGCGCTCAAGGGCAGAACTGCCACAGCGCGAACACTGTCCGAGGTAGCGTAGTATAGCTTGCGCAACAAATATGCAAGTCATTTGCAAACTGTGAAGTGTAGAAGGCCTTCATAGTTCCGCGGCTCGCTTGTAGTAGCTCTCCAAACACTGAATTTGCCGCCGCCTCTTGGCATGCTTCCAACAATTCCACGGGGGCTTCGACATTGCAGAGATAACAGGGATCTTAAAATCTACAACAAGTACAGGCGCATGTTGTACGAAGTCCTGAAAAAAAACGGCAGTGTGATGACGCGGCATTTGCCACTCTGTGCTCAACGTGTGTAATGTCTGAATTTTTATTTAAACCTATGCAAAGCGGCACTTATATCTCAGACACTTCCGCTGACTGGCTGTTCAAAGACACGGAGTTCTAGACGCACCGTTGGGCCAAACGAAACGCATCCCTTTTAGCGACCAAATGTCAAAATGCTTCTCCATTCCCCTCTTTCCCCCTTGTGTAGTGTTGTCTTAGCAGCCCCCCCCCCCCTTCCGCGCGCCTCTGCTTCTCTGCCACTAAAGTTGGGAATAAATTTCCGTCATTTTTACGCATCCACTAACTGAACATGGTTTCCAGTGCTGCCAAACGAAGCAGACGTCCGGCGACCCCACAGAATACTCCCCAAAGTGGCACCTGCTGGTTTATTTCGCACCCACCTAGCGCATGGAGAGCTTCTTTTGCCGACCTTATATCCATTTTGCTATTATAACGATTAAAGATTATTTCTGCAAAATCTGCACATTTGTAGAAATTCAGGGCTTTGCAGGGTCATGGTTATAGGGGTACTTGGCAAAAGATTTTATTTCTTAACAAATATCGCACACAAACAGGAAGAGATAAAACACGGACAGGCCCTTATAAAAACTTCAATTCTGATGAACCAAAAAGACTTCTTATACCTGACATTTCTCCGCACAGCAATGAAATAAACAAATATCGGCGTCCAGAATACCATGTGTTCATGCTCAGTCCCCTGCCTCCGTTTCGTGTCCTAATTTGCGTGCGCTTTTTGTCAAGATGAGTCAATTCAACAAACCCGGCTTGAAGTGTTTCTAAGAACACTCCGCAATAAAGAAAAGCAACAGCGGTAGGATAGCGCCCAAGATGCCGGCTAGCGTGTACGAATCCGGTTTTAGCGCACATAATCACAGTTAAATCTGGAATTTCGTTAATATTTTCGTTTCCATGGTGAGTTCTGTTCCTGCAAGCAGGATTCCAGCACACAATCTTTAGATAAACAATAATGCCAGACCATATAAAGCCATCCAGCTTCAAAAAACACTGAAGTGTCGTCGCTTGTGCCGGGAAATCGCCAGCCTACACAAGACTCAATTTTGTTAGCTTTGTCCTTACACATTCCTCGAAATGTACCCACTTGTTTCTTTTTTTTATCACCACTGAGCGAAATGTTGGCCGCTGTGGCTAGTTATTCTCTATTTTCTGACGAAGTGGATTGAACTGAATCAATGCCGTCACCGCGTCGCGTAGCTGCCCCGACTGTCCGCAAAAACAACGCATCCCCACGCGTCGCCAGTGCACTCGTACCCCGTACTCGTACAGTTGACCTGCCCTTAGAGAGTGCACCCTAGGCAGTTATCAATTAGCGCGCCATACTTGTTCGCGGTCCGACGTGCCGACCGACCGAGTCAACAGCGTATCGCCTCGCTACTCGCGTCTCGAGTACTTGTACAGTTGACTGAGAGCGTGCTACCGTCGTCGTGATTACAAAATCTGCCGTAGTGTAAATACCGCGCTCGCTCGAGGATTGGCGATCCATCGCGCACACGGGCCGCCGATCTCTTCGAATTTTCTCTTTTTTCTCGCCAAGAGAAAGCTCCCTCAGCTTCTCTCATTTTCAGAATACGTGAAAGCAATTATTCATGCAAGAGGAACAAATTACGCTGCTTATTAGCGTGAGTCCGCAAGTTAAAAGCCTGCTGATGAAAGCCATGCGCAAACGACACCATGACTCTAACAACACCAATGAACTGCTGACTATAACGACAACACAGTAGCGAGGACTTGGGGAGACTGTCCACTAGGTACTGGTCGGCCGGAGCTGCGTGTATTCAAGCGGTTTAAATAAAAGCACTCCACACCTGTGATGCCTAAAATTAGGTCACAAGATACATAGTTTAGCGTACGCCAGGTTGAAACAAAATTTGATGCAGGTGAATTTTTATTGCAGTTGGCCTTTTACTTTTTCGAAAGACAAGGGAAGCGATAAAAAATAAAAAGATTATCATCCCGTCATGCGCGGTATAGGGAAGATAAGTACGGGTTTTTGTCCTACAGCAGCGTTGGCACAGAATGTTTACCTCCCCTCAGGCTTTTACCTCCACCGGAGCTTCGCCATATTTTTATGGTACTCGTCTTTGTCAGCCTTCAACTACCAAGCTATTTTAGGAATACTCTTTTTGCAGTGTTTGTAATGACGCGTTTGCTGCACGGGTTTTACAACTGTGCCTTTTTGAAACTGCAGCCCAAGCGATCCTGGCTTCCATGGATAAAAAGGCAGATCCTTGTGAGGACTTTTATTCCTTCGTATGCGGCAAGCAAATACAAGAAATTGAAGGTGACCGAGAGGAATCTGCTCTCCTGGATAACTTATCAGTCAGAGAACTCGTCAAAGTATACAGTATGTATGAGTTTTTGCCCATATTCAACATTCAAACATTTTGTGTGAGAGTGCTATACAGCATAACTACATTGAGAACCACCGTATTTGTGAGCATTTATTTTAGTTATTTCTTATATTTTCTTCAAGGGTTGCTTCTAGGTACATTACATGAGGGGTGGGGTGCCTATTTTTGAACATATAAAGGGTGATGAGCAGCAAACACTGTAAACAGCAAACAGACGTCTACGTAACCAAAGACACAAAAATGTGCGAACTCACGCAAAATGTTACGTACACGCGCCGAAGCATTTACACGGTTTCGGTTTGCGGAGATATAATCGCAGTAGCACAAATCATTGGCAACTACAAGTGAACAGCAGATACAAAAGCCCAGCCGCCGGAATTTGCGCGGAAATCAACATATGCATGTGATACGGTTCGAATAAAAAAATTAGAGCTTAAAAACCGTAAACACAAATTGAAAATCGGGTTTGTTAATTCTTGTTAGTAATGTTTTGAATGCTACTGTCTTTTTGTACTAACGATGTCATCGGGTAGAATGTTCCAGCTTTTATCAGTTCAAATAAAGAATGACGGCGCAAACGTGTTGCTTTTGGGGCACGGGTATAGTACATACTCTCAGTTGCTACTACGATCAGAAGAAACGGGGCGTGGTGTGATGTACATGCTCGGTGGGAATGCGCTGTAGAATATGTGAAAGTGAGTTGCTAACGGGAGTGAGGGCAGAATGTGTTTTTTAATCCCGTCGCACTGGTAAACGATAAGTAATCTGAGAACGCGAACCTGGCAGAGTGGCTCTGAATAGCCTAAATGTTTTCAACTACGTAATTCAGGTGTGGGTGCCACACTGTTACCGAGTACTCAAGTTTGGCTCAGACTAACGTGGTAAAGGCCGGCATTTTTGAGTGTATACAAGGAAAATTCAAGTTACGCTGTGAGTAACCAAGGGATCTATTAGCTGCATAATTCATATGGTTATTATGAACTGCGGGAGATAGATTGTTCGTAATGTGTACGCTGAGCTATTTGTAGCAATTAGTAGATTGTAGGATGTAACCGCACAGTGCGTAGTTGAACGGAAATGGGTAAGTGCGCCTATGAAAGGAAAGTGATATACACGTAGACACATTTAAAGATATTTGCCACATCCGGCTCCAACGTTTCGTGGCTTTAAGGTATCTCTGTAAGGATAATTAATCGGCTTGCCTGGTGATGTTTGCGTAAAGATCGCAGTCGTCTGCAAATAGCCGGATTTTGTTGGTAACGTATTGCGGAAGGGCATTGATGTATGTCAAGATTAGGTGACCCAATACAGTTCGGTGAGCTAGGCCGCAAAGGACGGGTGAAGTTCTAGATCGGCCGTTGTTTATAATGGCCAACTGAGTTTTATTACTAACACAGATGGATCAAAGTTAAGCAAAGAATGTTTGGTCATTAGGTGGCAATGTGGAACTTGGTCATAAGCCTTTTCGTATTTGCGGAAAACAGAATCTGTCTGGATATTGTGGTCGAGATGAGCATGCGAATCATGAATGAAGGGGGCAAGTTGCGTTTCACACGGACATGCCTTTCCAGAAACAATGTTATCAAGAGTGGATGGAGCTGCAGTGTTTTAGGTCTTTGATTATGTTGACGAATAAGATTTGATACATAATTTTGGATGGGGCACTTGCTATAAATATGGGTCTGTAGTTATATGGGGATAATTTATTGCCACTCTTAAATGACGGAGTGATTTTACACATCTTACAATCTTTCGGTATGTCACTCAATGAAAGTGACCGAGACAAGAGTAATGCTAGGGCAGAAGAAATGATCAGCTTCGCATTTTTCAATATTTTGCGGCTTATATTGTCACTTTCACCTGTACGTGAAGTTTTCATGATGCTAATTATGTCAAATATTCCGTTCGCAGAACTGGCGATGGGTAGCATTGGATCTGCTATACAATATCAGTATTACAAGCTACGTTAAGTGAGCGATCGATCGTGAAAACCGTACAAAATACGGTGTTTAAGCTATGAACCACGTCGACGTCGACGTCGACGTCGAACGATATTCATCGTTCGGACCTGATATGGCTATTGGCGAGGAGTTTCTTGGGTTTATTGTCTTCCAGAATTTTTTACGGTCACTTTGACAATGCCTGGAAGTGGTGAAAAAAGTCTCATTCAGCATTCTGAACGGGGACCGAAAGGCGTTTAACGGCGTCACAGTACGCCTCCAAAGAGATGGCGGGTTTTTAGTTCTTGCGCACTAAATAGGCACTTTTTTTAGTTGACTGGATTTTTTTTTAGTTGCTCAACAACGGCACCGATACTTCGTTTTTGATGGTTATAGGGACGTTGCGCTGGACAGAGGCCTGTGTGAGCGGAGCACGTTTCCTGGAAAAGTTGTCTCCAGTGCACGCTAGGGCATCGGTAAAGGAGGGGGTATTCCTCGACCCGTTATCGCCCACTACCTGAAGCATGCCGTGACAATGATCTATTAGGTTGACATTGAGACACGGCGTAAAGAAACACGGCCGTGATAAATGCATCAGTTAGTCCCTTCTACTTGTGCTCTGCAAACGGACTGGTGGGCTACAATATCAATAGCTAACGTATTTGCGACTGCGCAAATTAAAGTGTTCCTTCTCGGCCTTGCTACGATAACGTTACCCTAGATGCCTTCTTTGTGTGGGCGACCGTGCGTGGCTCGGGATAATCCAGTCTGTTGCTGTCTAGAAGAGGGCGCCGGAACTTACCTTATATGATTGCCACGAACCGAGCCCCGTGGTATGCGTGGCATCTTTGGTGCAAGAAATGACCCCCCGAACCACGAGGGTATAGAAAACGGCGCGGCTCCTTGCAAGGCAAACATCAGCGTAACGTTCCCATACTGGGTACAAAAGTCTCTCTTAGTTGGCCTAATTTATGCATTATTAACCTTCAGTTGGTTTCACCCGGACAGCTGTGTAATTACCGCTCGTAGTAAGTGTAACATTTCTCCAGCTGGGGACTTATTCTTGTCGTAATGACCATGGTCCTACATCTTAATCTGTTTAGAAGTAGGCCTATCTTGTGGAAAAGTAAAACTAGAAGGCCCGAGGATGCTTTTGCGATTGATTATTTCCTTTAGGTAATGGACAGACTCTAGGCTGCTTGAATCGGACACGCAGTGGGGTCTAATACGGCAGAAATGTGAATTTTCTCTTGTAGCGTTAATAATTACTTGGGTTAACAGGTAATTTTGGAAACAGGTTGAGAATTTACTGTATTCGCCGGAATTAGGAGGAACCAAGTTGCACCAGTTTATAGTTGGGTAGTTAAAGTCGCCGATAATTACAAAATTGGCGAGGGGATACGTTTTGTGTATAGTGTTCAGGGTGTGATAAAGTTTTTGTTAAAACTTTGATCTGATTTCGGAGGACTGTAGCAAACACCTAGTATAATTAAACCATGAGAACTTGCGCTAGCCAAAAAGAGGCTTCCAAGGAATCATTACTATCCACCCTAAAATGTCAGCCTGTGGGTTTTATCGCGATTAACACTCCCCCACTTAGACAGGATAAACTGTCACAGGGATGCAACGTGAAATCGGAAAGGAATGGCAGAACTTCTGTAGGTTTAACAGAATGTGAAAGCCATGTTTCAGTTAACACCACTGAGTTTTAATTACATGATTCAATAATGGGACATATTTTGCGTTGCATCGGCATGAGACGTCGTATGCTGGTGTAGAGGATAGAAAAATCGACGTCATTTATATGATTGGAATGATGGTTTTGGATTTGGCAAGCGGATTAAGTGGCCGCAGATCATGTTGGATGGGTACACAATGGGGATATATCATTTTAAAGCGTTTTTTTCACTTACTTTCTAGCTGCATGGTTGTGGTAGGACTGCTTCCCGACAACCACCTTTTTGTAGCGCAGCTTGAATGGGCCGCCAGGTCACGCGGAAAACGTAGCAGCTTTCTCTGAGTAGTGTGGGTTTGAAAGCAATATTCTTGGCTACACCGTATGGCGCATCTTTCAGCTTGAAACCATTCGATAACACAGATTTTGTTTCTTTTGAACTAAGCAAATTAATAATTATTGGGCGATGTTTCCCGGGCTAGAGTTTCCCAATTCAATGTGCACTTTCGATTTCGTTTGTTTGCATGCAAATTTTAAGGTGGTTCCTGCAAATGTCGGTAACTTGTTTTTTGCGGTCTGCCCGCGTTTCTTCTTGCGTTACGGGAATTCGATAAAAGAGGAAGTTACAGCGACGCTACTTGTCCTCAGAATCATTGAGCCAATCTTTCAGGTGGAAGAGTTGATTTTCTGTAACGATGCTGATTTATTCAGAACATCTACGTTGAAACATTTTCCGAAGTTGAAGAGCAAGTGTCCTCAGTTTTCGTGAGGCGATTTTTATGTTCTTTATTGTTAAATGAGTGGTTGTTAGCCGTGCATTTATCGCCGTAACTACAGAAAGGATTTCAGCCTGGCATGTTTTGAGTTTGTTTAGAAGCGCGTGAATTGTATGGGCAGTTTGGCTGCTTGCGTTACGTGCTGTGGGGCCGGGGTCAACCTGTATGCCACCTGACAGCAATAACAGTTTAAAAGTAATGGTCAGGAAATTTAAAATATCCAGTACAGTAACAAAAGACACTGTGGGAGTGGCAGCTGTACCAAAAAAACAGTTGTAGGTTTTTGCTTGCCGAAGTGGTGTCAGGTGAACGTACCTGCGCAATGAATGTACACGGCGTCAGAGAAAGCTGCATGTTGGCACATCCGTCCATCCAACGAAGTGGCGGCTGCGGTACGCACTTTTTTATATACAGTTGAATTGCTTCGTTGATGACGGTGATGTTGATGGTCCCAAGAGTACTCTAGGATGGGCGAAGCTAGGGACATCTGTCCGCACTGGCTGTATTGGTGATGCGTTGTCATGCAACGTGAACAAGCGTAGCTATGGTGGGTTGTTGAAGAAATTGTCGAAGGACTCAATTCGGCACGCAGTAGCATGAACCTGCGCAATGAACGCAAATGGTGTCAGGGAACGCCGCATGCGAGATGTCAAACCCTTTTAAGTAAAATACGAAGATATTTCGTTGTGCTGGAGAATAGTTCTGTTCCCACTGAGAGAATGTGAAAGCTTTAAAGGTTTAACAGAATGTGAAAGCCATGTTTCAGTTAACACCACTGAGTTTTATTACATGATTCAATAATGGGACATATTTTGCGTTGCATCGGCATGAGACGTCGTATGCTGGTGTAGAGGATAGAAAAATCGACGTCATTTATATGATTGGAATGATGGTTTTGGATTTGGCAAGCGGATTAAGTGGCCGCAGATCATTGGCTGTATTGGTGATGCGTTGTCATGCAACGTGAACAAGCGTAGCTATGTTGGGTTGTTGAAGAAATTGTCGAAGGACTGAATTCGGCACGCATATAGCATGAACCTGCGCAATGAACGCAAACGGTGTCAGGGAACGCCGCATGCGAGATGTCAAACCCTTTTAAGTAAAATAAGAAGATATTTCGTTGTGCTGGAGAATATTTCTGTTCCCACTGAGAGAAAATACACAGAAAATTTGGCTGTGGAATAGGGCAAATACTTTTGTTTGTTCCCTGACCCAGTCCACTCTCTTCTTGTTCCTTAATATTACACGGATCATCTTTCGTTCCATTGCACGCTGAGGTTCTCAATTTAAGTTTAACCCTCTTAGTGAGCCCCCAAGCTTCTGCCCCGTAGGTGTGTACCGGTAAGATGCAGTTGTCATATACTTTCTTCTTCAGGGCAATGGTAGGCTGCCATTCATTATCTGGGAATATCTGCCGTATGCCCTACACCCCATTCCTATACCTCTAATTATCTCTGCCTCATGGTTGGGATCCGGGGTCACAACTTGTCTGAAGTAGATATATTCGCTTCCCCGCACGGGGCACCTTGAGCAATCTTGGTGACGGTACTGGCGATACCGCGGACCCCGAGCCCCCAAACATAAGCTGGATCCAACCGTGGCGATGTGTTTATAGGTGGAGGGTTAGAAACCACGAACGGTGGCCGTCGGAGCCTTGGTCAAGCTCCGGCCGATGGGCGCCCTGCCTGTCTACCAGGCAGGGAGCTCGGGGACCTCTTTGACTACCAGGGTAAGGTCAAAGGAGAAAGTACCCCCGTCTCCTTGCTTTCCAATGTATCATATGGCATTTTCCAAACCCCCCCCCCCAAACGTGATCGGCCCCCGAAAAGGGGCCGCACCGAAGTTTCGTTCCCACCTCTTCCAACAAATGTCTTGTCAACAACCGTGAATAACTATGCTCGTTTTCTTCTGATTGAGTCAGCTGACTCAGCAAGACCTGTCGCTTCCATGTCCGTATTCTTGATTTCTAAATTTCTGCAAAGCACCTTAGGTGGCAAATATCAAGCTAAAAAGCTCAGGACCGGAGAAATCCTTGTAGAACTCAATTCCGAACAACAAGCCCGCACTCTTCTTGCACAAACCCGCATCCAGGATCTGGACATCAGGGTCACGCCCCACAGGAGCCTAAACAGCTCCCAGGGTGTGATTTCTGAGACAGACCTCCTGACGGAAACAGATGCCGACCTTCTCGAAGGTTTAAAGGCTCAGGGCGTCATAGCTGTGCGACGCATCACGATGCGCAGGGACGACAAGATAATCCCCACCAAACACATTATCCTGACCTTTGACCGCTCGGCACTTCCACAATATATAAATGCAGGCTTCATTCGATGCTCCATTCGTCCTTACATTCCGAACCCACGCCGCTGCTTCAAGTGCCAGCGATTCGGGCACGGTACAAACTCTTGCCGTGGCCGAACGACCTGTGCAAAATGCGCGGCGTACGATCACCCCAGCGATAACTGCCCATCCGACACCCTCACTTGTGTGAACTGCGGGGGGCCGCATGCAGCGTACTCCCACAAATGTGAAAAATTTCAAACAGAAAAAAAGATCATTACCATCAAGATCACTGAGAACATCACCTTCCCAGAGGCGCGAAAGAGGTTCGCCTCTTTCCCCCTGGGGAGGTACGCCGACGCAGCTCGCCGGGGCGCGGAGCGGCGTCTGGTTTCGGCTGGGACCCAGTACCGCGAGTCGGACTTGGTCCCACTCCCGCCCCCCCTGGGTTGCCTCATGCAGCCCAACCCGGCACCACGCCGGTTGCTGAGGCAGCAGCGGTTGTGGTGCCAACCGTCTCTGTAGGGACCGATGATGCTCCCGCCTCTGCCTCCCCGTCCTCCAGTGCGTTGGAGGGTGCCGAGGGGATGGACACCGGGGGCCCTGCATCGGCTCCCACCGCCACCGCACCGCCCGTGCCACCTCTGGTGGCCCGGATGCCCTCGGCGGTGGCGGCTCAAACGAAGGGCTCCCGAAAGGGGGCCAAGTCCGGTGGGCCTGGTCCATCGGGCACCCTTCTGGCATCCGACGAGGAAATGGATGTCGCGCCGTTCCTGCCTGCAACGCAGCGCAAGGAGCGGCCTCCGATGTCCAAGCCGACAGAAAAGCCTAAAAATCCTAGAATAACAGCCCCGAAAGACGACACATGAACAAACAGACACACACACTCCAGTTATTCTTAAATTTAAATAATGGGAACAGAAAACATCATCCAATGGAACTGCAGAGGCCTCCTTAAAAATATTGACGATGTGTATGAGATTCTGCATGCCAGTCAGCCAACTGTCATGTTTCTCAAGGAAACCCACCTCAATTCTAAACAAACAAATTTCTTAAATCGGTACATGGTATTCAGAAATGACAGGGTTGGCTGCACACACTCTGTAGGAGGTGTGGCAATTGTCGCCCTGAAATCCTTAGCCTGCCACCCTGTCACTCTGAACACTGTCCCTGAGGCTGTAGCAATCCGTACGATAATATTTAATAGGTTGATAACGGTATTCTCCATTTACATTCCTCCTGATTTTGCACTTCTGAGCTCTGATTACGAGGCACTGGTTGACCAGCTGCCCGAACCACACATACTAACAGGCGACCTTAATGCGCACAACTCTTTTTGGGGCTCCTCCAGAACGGATGCCCGAGGTCGCCTGATAGAGAAGTTTCTTACATCCTCCGGAGCATGCTTTTCAACAAAAAACAGCCTACATACCATAACTTAGGACACAATACATACTCGCATCTTGACTTGGCGATTGGTTCCGCAGTTCTCCTTCCATGTCTTGAGTGGGGTGTGGGCACAGACCCATATGGTAGTGACCATTTCCCCACTTCCCTAACGTACATAGGTAAAGGCCCAAGCAGTCGATCTTCCCATAATAGGTTTAATGAATCAAAAGCAAACTCGAGCACATTCACAGAAACATCTAAACTACACCACGCAACCATAAAACACCTACACGTGGAGGAAGCAGCCCAACTCCTCACGGCACACATTCTCGACGCCGCCGAAAAGTCCATGCCCCAGGCCTCCAGTGCGTCCCGCAACCCCACGTCAGATAACCTCATTTCCTTTAAACGGGCAAAGGCTTTTGGGAAGCGAGTGCGTCGTGAGGCGAAAAGCGAGAGTTGGCACACCTTCCTCACATCCATCAACTCATACACTGACACACACAAAGTCTGGACACAAATACGAAAACCAAAAGGACAACTGACACACAGCCTGCCCCGGGTTAGTACAACAGGAGACACACTGGAGGACCAGGCCAACACGCTTGCACAACACTTCGAACACGTGTCCAGCTCAGCACACTACACAAACACTTTCATGAAACACAAAACATCTGCGGAGAAGTCACTGCCTGATGGCAACAAGTCGCACACCTCTTACAATTCTCCTTTTTCAATTTATGAGCTGAAGGCTGCTTTGACCACATGTAAACCTTCAGCTCCAGGTGCAGATAAGATTACTTACACAATGATACCATTTTTACACTCAGACACCCTTCAAACACTCCTACACCTGTACAACAAAATATGGCTTTCGGGCGGGGCACATTCCACGCTCTTGGAGGGAGGCCATTGTAGTGGCTGTCCTAAAGGAAGGGAAGGACCCTTCCTCTCTTACCAGTTATCGTCCCATTGCCCTGACAAGCTGCCTGTGTAAGCTCTTTGAGAAGATGATAAACAGCAGACTCGTGTACTTCTTAGAGTACAATGGTCTTCTCGAGAGCTACCAGGCAGGCTTCAGGGCGGGGCGATCTACCAACAATCAACTCGTTGCATTAGACGCGTATATGAAAGATGCTTTCCTCCATAAGCAGTACTGTATGACAGTATTCTTTGATCTAGAAAAGGCGTATGATACTGCTTGGAGGTATGGTATCCTCATCGACCTGAAGTCCTTTGGCATAACGGGTAACATGATGAACACGCTTTCTAGTTACATGTCCGAAAGGACGTTTCGCGTGCGACTTGGAACTATACTCTCTAGGGTGCATGTGCAGGAAAATGGAGTGCCACAAAGTGGAGTTTTAAGTTGCACCCTTTTTTTTGTAAAAATGAATTCCCTCAGGAAGGCATTGCCACCGTCGATTTCCTTCTCCGTTTATGTAGACGACGTACAATTATCCTTTAAGTCTTGTAACCTGTCTGTCTGCGAGCGCCAAGTCCAGCTTGGTGTTAACAAGCTAGCTGGTTGTGCAGACAGCAACGGTTTTAAATTTAATCCAGGGAAGTGCACTTGTGTCTTGTTTTCGAAGAGGCGTGGCATCCGCCCGGATCCAGACATTCATCTCAATGGTGTCTCGATTCCTGTGAAGAAAGAACACAAGTTTTTAGGTATAATCTTTGACGAAAAGCTCACATTTATCCCACACATAAAACAACTAAAACATAAATGCTTAAAAACAATGACTATCATGAAGGTTCTGTCGCACATTTCTTTTGGTGCTGACAAACAACTACTTCTACGTGTTTTCACCAGCTTGATAGGCTCACGACTGGACTATGGTAGCGGTGTCTATGGGTCAGACACCTCAGACACCTATGTCTGGACTATGGTCAGGTGTCTATGTTCTCAGACACCTTCAAAACATCCGCTACTGAACTTCTAGTGCCGTGGCAGCTTCGCCCGATATCATGTGATGTATCTTTTATAAGTGTCGAGAAAAACAGAGTGCCTAGAAGCGCGGTCGTGCAACATTTCTTGTCCCGGTAGCACAAATATAAGTGTGCTGAATTTTACACGGATGCTTCAAAAACTGCCACAACTGTTTCCTGTGCTGCGCATGGTGGCACCTTTAATGTCTGTAGAACTATGAATAGAAATACAAGCATCTTTACGGCAGAGGCCTATGGCATACTTCTTGTAGTTCAAAATATTGTTGTAAGTCGAATTCCGAAATCTGTAATTTTTACTGATTCTTTAAGTGTTGTGCGTACATTATACTCACAGAAGTCTAAAAACCATGTGGTCAATGCTCTCATTAGTACTCTTATGTCTGTGCATGCGTTAAACCTTGAGATGACCGTGTGCTGGGTGCCAGGGCACTCTGGAATTCCAGGTAATGAGACCGCAGACCGAATGGCGGCCGCTCCTGCCCTTACAACTACCGTTGACATAACAACGATACCCTACACCGACCTCAAATCACACATAAGACAACACTTGCGCAGAACATGGCAAGCACACTGGAACCAACAGACTGACAACAAACTACACATTATAAAGCCACTCTTGGGAGCATACACCACTGATTCTCACAACAGACACAACGAAGTTACCTTGGCTCGATTACGGATAGGCCACACGCATGCAACACATTCCCACCTGCTCACGGGATCTCCAAGACCCCTGTGTAGCAGGTGCGGGGAGGGCCTATCCGTAGTCCACATACTAATAACATGCAAGGCACTTCACACAACACGACACAAACACTTCGGAGAACTCTACAGACAACATATCCCAGTACATCCATCGCTGTTTCTAGGTGACGATGCCAGTGTTTCTATGAAACGTGTGTTTGATTATTTGTCAGATGTGAAGTTTTTAAACCTTATCTCATATCACACATAATAAAATCTGGCCCTATACACCAGCCATCACCATTACCTTTAATTGATTTTACTATGTCCGATTTACATGTTTTTATACCTACCTTTTTGTGGTAATCACCTCGCTTCATTATATAACTTCTTTTCTGGCGCTCTTTGCCCTCGTTGGCCTTGCGACATGAAACACCAACCATCATCATCATCAGATATATTCGCTTGCCACTTCAACAGCCTCGCCAGCTATCTCAAACCACTGTGCTGTCCCGAGGTTATTGCTTATTACTTTGGTTTTCTGCATAATAATTTTCAGGCCCACGGCTCTACTCTGTTGACCCAGTGCGGAAAGCATGCTTTGCAATTCTTCCTCACGGTTACTTAGCAAGCGAACGTCATAACGAAATCTGACGTTACTGAGGCATTCTCCATTAACCCTTACTCCCAGCCGTTCCCTATCGAGTGCTCTGAATACTTCGTGTAAACACGCTGTGGATAACTTTGGAGAGATTGTGCCTCCCTGTCTGACGCCCTTTCTTATAGGTTTTTTGCTGCTCTTCTCAAGTAGTTTTAATTAGGGGCCAAAGTAGTGGCTGTGTCACATAAAGCTGCGCGATTAACACCATTCTTTGCCAACAACAAACACAAGGTTGTTTTAAATGGATACTTGACGATGCGTAAATATAATCTGTTTTCCCTGTTATTTCCAGGGTACCTTTCCAATTCTACCAATATCAATGTGTCCAGGAATGCAATGGAGGCACTAGTCGTTGCTTTCAAAGTTTGTTCTACCCTAGGTAAGTAGGCGCCAAACGTTCCACAGAGCTAACAGTAGTTAAGGCACACTATGAAAAATTCTTTAGCATTTATCATAACAATATTCCTTTTGAAAGCAGAGCTGTTTAAGCTTCAGCTCTGGCCGGGCGAAAAATTAACAGAAAACTCTGCTCACCCTCCGCGGTGACTCAGTGGAGAAGGGGTTGCGCTGATGATCACGAGGTCGCGGGTTAGATTCCAGGCCACGGCGGCCGCTTTTCTGATGGAGGCGAAAAGCAAAAACGCCCGTGTGTACGAGATTTCGGCCCACGTTAAAGATCCGCATGGGGTCAAAGTAAATCCGGAGCCCTCCACTACGGCGCGCCTCATTGCCTACGCTGCGTCGGCGCGTTAAACCCCACAATCAATCAACAAAATACCGGTCGGCGAAGTGGAGAGGGGGTTTATCAACAAGGCAGAGGGAAGCAATATCCGCGCGACGTTTTGGAGATGGGGGAGGTGTCACACAAAGATGCGGAAAATTTATTCTAACAATGGCCTGAATTTGATAACGCATTGTCGTTCTTGCACTAACTGTGAGCCACGATTTTCCAAGACCAATATACTGGAAAAAGCAGAAATCCCAAGGCTCGTCAACTGCTGGAGACACATCGCATAAGATTGAACGGGACTGAGTGCATTAGGTATGCTTCCGTGATACTGTCCAGTGCTGAGATGTGGTTTTTAGATAAATTGTTTCGATAACGATTGTTGTCACGTCTACTGTACATGTGTGGATGTACCTATAATGGTTATAGGATACTATCTTCGCTAGTAAACAATTGGAAGTGTAGCGCCTGTACCGTGCCCTCTTGTGTAGTTCTCTTTGCGCTACTCATTTTGTTGTTAGACAAAAACCAACACGCCCAGCAACAAGTTCTCCTGCTGTAATATTTGAAATGTTTGTAAAATTATATCTTCAATGAGTTTCGTTCAAATTTTACATTGTGGTTACTACCTGCTTGGTCTGCATAATAGCAAGCAATAACCTTTCTGGCAGATTCTCAGTAGAAGTAAAACTCCTCTTTTTTATTTTTTCGGCTTTAAAACAGTGTGTTCAATTTTATAATGATGTAATTACATTGTATTCTGGGCGTGTTTTCGGCAATGTGTTTAAATTTATGCCAAATAAAACGTTCTAATCCAAGCCATTGAATAAATTAGGTCCAGTGCACAATCTAATGCCAGGAAATGACAACACTGACGGCCTTGATGTGGGACGTATAGAACTTGCGCCAGATTCCTCTAAGAAAGTACGAAACTAATAAAGTAAAACATTCTATTTAACCGCCGGCTTAAACAGCTTAGCTGTTAAAGTGCGTCTGTGCACTCTGTACCAACGGTTAGCCATCAAAGCTGTGTCGTCCGGCCTGTCTGTTACTTATTAGGTGCGGCCTGCCGAATTCGACGTAACGTGCAGCCCGTGTTGGCCCGTACCACCCTAATGATTCTCTAGCCGCTCCTCCCGGCGTTATCATTTCAGATGGATTTAAGGCAGCATGAGCTTCTCTGCGGAAGCTGTTACTGTAATTTGCTGTATGACTGCAGAGGACTCGCTTGACTACAGCAGACAAAAAAGCGTCACTCCAGCAGTTTAGATTTACGGCAACGGGGTACCAGGAGACGTTTCGGAAAGCCAGGGCCGGAGACGGTGAGACGGGAAGGCAGTTTGCGGCCAGGCTGTCGAGCTACTTCGACCATTGGGTGGAAATGGCGAATATTTCCAAAACTTAATAATTTCTCCGATATTTGTTACTGTCGGAGCAATTTTAGAGTTGTTACCAGCCGAAACGCGTTTGTTTCTCAAGGAATGCGAGTGGGCCACTCTGATTGCCTTGGCAAACGTCACGGACCGTTTCCTGGAGGCACAAAACTTTGTGAACTCAAGGAAGGTTCCTACTGACGTGCGAGATGATCCCAAGGCGGCAACCGATACGCAAAAAAGGCCAGTGCAGACGTGCTTCTATGCGATCGTCGCGAAAACCGCGCACAGGACTGTCCCATTGTGCCAGAGTAAACACCACCTGTTCTGAGTGTGGCAGATCAGGTCAAAGTGCCGATGACTGTAGAAGCGGATCGGGAGGCAAAGACAAGGTAGCTGCGTGTGGCATTTACGAGCCTTAAATGAGATCCGCGTAAACCAAGTCCTACAAAGCCCAGCCGTAGGACGGCAGTGGAAGTGGTCTCAACTCTAAGGAAGCCAGGCATAATAATTCATCGTTTCTGGTGAAGGGGATGCCATTTGTTACTGGACGACTGCTACAAAAATTAGTTACCGTGCTTCGGGATACTGGAAGCAATACTGCATCGTCTGCCATGATCTAATCGACGACTGTTTCACTGGAAAGAAACGCCGTGTTGTCCTTCTAGACGGGCCCGTCAAGTAACTACCGCAGGCGAAAATCCAAGTGCACGCGGCGTATTTTGTAGGAGAGATTACCGCTGTCTGCCTGGCCTGCTGTCTACGACCTGGTTCTTGGCAACATTCCAGGCGTCAGGGAACCTTACGACCTTGATCTTTACGGCGAGTACGAAGTTGGTGGCGACAGCGAAACGGGCACCACCAGCATAGGGCGAACGTTTTCTTCGGAATCGCACTCCCTGATTTCCGCGGTGGCAACCACTGAAGCCCTGCAGGACATACGTTTAAAAGCGCCACTCCTCCTGCACTCTAACCTCAAACGGGATTAAGTTTTATTTACCGACAAGTTTGGAAGAAGTGTTGATTTGCAACAGGCCACCACTACACGTTCCTCAAAAGTGAGGAGCTCTTGTATCGGGTCTGTCGCCTTTCAACTTTAAATGTGTTCATGTAGATAGTAATGCCCCAGACTTTCAAAGAGTCAGTCCTTCGAGCCGCAAATGAGAGCGTCATGCCTCGACATCCAGTAATCTGGAAGTCGACTTATCGAATTTTAGTGGGATTCTACTGGCCGGATTTCGGACGCGTGGTGAAGCGTTTCGCGCGACCATGCAACATCTGCTACCCGAAAAAGCCTGAAACGCAAGTTGCTGCGGCATTTCTGCTCAACGATAGGGGTACCGCGACATGCTGGCAGCACACTGGTATCACAATGGAAACCTCTCGTCAACTTCCAGAGTCAAACGGATGCGATGCAAGAAAGCACGATATGCGAGCTGGACGTCTACACCTGGATACGCAACCTTGCTTCTAGTGGCGTACATCGTGCACCTACCAGAGTAGCCGATACCAAAAGGTTTTCGACAAGTGAACAGGCGTCCAGCAGTCTGGGATGAAGCGGGGCGTATGTAACTCAAGGGGGAAAAAACGTCGTTCAACGTAGTGTGTTGTGAACTGACGGCATGCTGTGAGTGAGTGCGCGGTGACCCGTACCATATTTCGGCTTCTGCCAAGTGACTAGCAGAAAAATTGGTTGGTCCCTAACAACTTTCTTAAGGTGGTGGTGATGTGGTAATTGCCCAAGAGGGCGACTGACCGCGTGCCGTGATGAATGGCCAAGTGAGAGTTTGGCGGCGCAATTATGCCAGCGAGAACGACAGCGACGAAGACAATGAAGAGAGGGGCCGCGTGGAAGTGATCGCGGAAGCTGGATTAGGATGGCTGAAAGCCAAGCGGCGGGATAGGGCGCGGGTACTTGACAACGACGCTGTTGTGACGCCTGGTCCACGGTCAACCTTGAACAGGACCGTTGCTACCCTCCGCCTCGGCTCGAGAGTGCGCCTGGGCGCCATCATCGTGGTGCTGGTGCGTGGACTGCTAACACGCCATTTTTGCTGTTGGGGTGCCCTTCAGCATGACCGTGCTCGAGGCGAACGCAGACTACACGGTTTGTCGTCGTCTATCTATTTGTCTGGACTACTAGAAACGTATACCAAAGGATAGTGATACCGTTTACTTATTGGCCACTGCGATCCGTTATTTGACTTTCCCTACTGCCAGACGGTGTTCTGCCTTTCTCCGTCGTCTATGTTGCTCACGTAGTGTGCTTGTCCTTCATGCGGTTAAATATAGTCTACAGTGTGTTAATCAGCGTTCGTATCTGTGCCTACGATGCCCTTGGGCAATTCTTTACAGTACCTGGTTATCTATTCATAAATGTTTGCAGCTGCTGGGCAAAAGGGGCTTGAGGTAATTGGATGGTGAGGATATAAGTCAGGCCCTGCCACCGGAGGAGAGAGAGAGAGACAAACATTTATTTTAGTAATGAGCAGGAGGATGTTCCTAGGGCCTCCACCCAGTGAGAGGCATCCTTATTCCAAGATGCCTTGGAGCTGGCTGGCCGTCCGGGCCTGTTCCACCAGTCGGCGCTGGTCCGAGAGCTCGGAGCTGGTCAGCTGCTCCACCCACTGCTCATAGGTAGGGTTGGGATTTGGGGTTAGAGTGGGGGTCCGTTGGCACTCCCATACCACGTGGTATAGGGTGCCAGCAACAGGGCAAAAGTTACAGGTGGCAGGGTATTGGGTGGGGTACATAGCGTTCAGTAGGGTGTTATGGGGATACGAATTGGTTTGGAGGCGCCGAAAAGTGGTTTCTTCGTCGCGTGTTAGTTGTGCGTGAGGTGGTGGGAAGCGACGGCGGTCGTTTTTGTAGTGGGATAAGATTTCGGAACTTACCGTAAATGACAAGCCCCCCAAGAGGTGATGACCATTTTACATCCTCCCACGTCAGCATGTGTTCTGGCTTACCAAAGCTCCGCTGCACAATCAGTTTCGTAGGGCACGATGGCGGCCTATTTACAGATAATCTCTTTGACTCTAGTCTGTCGGGAAATCCAGTCAGGACCCAGCAGCGTCGACCAAGGCGCCAACCGCATGTGTCAAGGTAGACAAGACATACCGCTTATTCGTTTCGAGAAAAATACACAACACTATTCGTGTAGAGAAAAAACACAAAAACATGCATCAAAACCACAAGGCGGAAATTGAGGCACCTCTGAATAATGAAAACACCCCGAAATGTTACCGTGGTAAAGAATATGGTTGCCGATTCACTCGAAAACTGGATGAGACTTCGTTCGTGGGCGAAAGCAAGCGTCAGCCTACACTTCAAGGTTGGTAACCTTTAATAGAATAGCACATATCCAAACATTTTAACCCACAATTTATAATGTATAGAAAGTAACCTGCGAAGTAACGTTTGTGTAGTATAGTACATATATACTATACTTTAAATACGAATACGTTTAAGGGTTAAGTAGTTCTAAGTTACTTTCCTGCAGTTTTCTGCATATACACCTTTATATAGGTGCCATATACAGCCACCAAAGGCCACAGATCTGGAAGGTGTTATGTGAAACGGCAGCCCGCGTGCCCTCTCACCAATACAGATGCGGAAAATTTCCGACGGCCCTTTTCGGAGCGGTAAACAAACAGTGCGTCAAGGGAAGATGATATATGCGACCGCGCTCTCCTCTGCTCAGTCTGAACGGGGTTGCCTGTAGTGTAGAAGGAGGAGGTAAACGTCTTTTTTGAGGACCGAATTTGCATGGCGCATTTAGGCCGTGAAGTCGACAGACCAGGGCATCATATACTTGCCGGCTGTTATAGACCGCTCCACTATTTGAAGACGATCTGATGGGCACAAGTTAGATATGTAATTTTTGTGAGTCCCGCCAATAACCATCTACCATTACCACACACAGCTGTGCGAACATTACATTAGGGGCGCTGAAAAAGAAGTTGCTTCTATATGTCCTGCAGTTTCGGTGCAAGAAAGCTTGAAAATGTTCTCAGAATATTTACCCATTAATACGAATTTTACGTATTCGATAATTGTTACCAAGTCGTCGCTCATACATCTTCACGAATATTGCCAACGCTTAAGGCTTATGAACTGGCATGACGATATTTAAGGTTGGCATCGGCTTTTTGTCGTTAAGGAAGGAGCATCAAACATAAATCATAGCAATTTTAGCATATTGCAGGGATGAATTTACGCTCTAGTGAAACCACATATCATTAAATAAGCCAGGCGAGATGCACTTTACAGATTACTTCAAAAGGGTGACAAAGCTGTGTTAACATATCCTTATGCCAAAGATTCTTGTGTGACAATGTGCGTCATTATCATAAAAAAGGTCATGCAGTACATACCCACACGTTCGCAAATATTACAGGAGCACATTTTGAGAAGTTTGAAATCAGAAGTTTACAACATACATAGTACCCACGTTTTTATTGTGCCACACCAGAGGGTTATTCCTGAAAAAGCACCAGCGCTGCAAACCACCCTAATGTTATTGTTGTCCACTAATGAGTACTACGTTTTTGATTTATTTCAATAGCTTTAAAGGTAAAACTGACTTCCTTCATGTATCCGTACAAAACCTGTTAAATCAAGCGGTTTTACAGACATGGCCAGATATGCTGATTTTTTTACTTAAGTAGTTGCACAGATGAATTCAAAGTAGTTCACAATCTCCAATTGTTTGAATACTGCCATTGGGCGATTTGTCGATGAGTTATATTTTGAGGTAAATTGATGACATGCTTCTCACATGTGTACTTCTCCAGTCCAGCTTTATGCGAGGTTCAGCACAGAAAAAATAGAATATAGGGAAGTAGACAGAACATCTTCTATAATGTCACTGTTTCAAGAAAAGCCCTGTTAAGGGCTATATTCGCTGCATTCTTTGTGTTACCAAGATTAATTATTATTACCCTCGAAATTCATTTACCTTTACGAATTCGCGTTTAGACTTCGTTCTATCTTCGTCTTTAAAATTGCACCTGTGTGGGGGATTCCCACATCATGTTATATTTTGTTCCCAGCACCAACAGTCTTTTAGGCAGATTGCAATCTGTCTTCTCGAAAAAGATTCTCCCAACATATAATTTTCTTCGTGCGAATGAGCACTTCGTAAACACTTAAGTTCGGCATGTATGTAGTACATATGCTGGAACAAACTCAATGCACGCTGAAGACTTCAGAGGTAATATGAGTACCTAGTTCCCTGCTGCCGTTGATGGAACATGAATATTAGATGTGCTGTCACTTGAATTTTGTCACCTTACAAAGCCACGTACAGAAAATTTCAGAAAAGAAGAAAATGCAGAGCAACCACAAGCCGCACGCACCAAACCACAACATGTGATGCACTATAAACCCATTGCATGAAAATTAAGATAGATGCTAGAGAATGAAATGATAGGCTGCACTAAAGGTAGAGTAATTTATGTAACTGACAGTAATTTTAGGTACTTGGTTAATCATTGCACAAAGTCTGTATGCAGCATAGTTCAGAACAATTGAAGCTACTGTAGCAATGCCGGCCAACTCTCCAGAATTCGATGCGTGCTGCGTCCCAATTTGTATCGCCCAACGTTCCTTAATTTTCACCCAGAGTCTGCCGAAACTTTTTGCAATGAGATAACCTAGGGCTCCGCACATACCTTTGCAAAAAAAAACCTACTTCCGCCCCACCTCCACTATACTTACAATGTTTGTGTCGCATTTTTGTCCATACTAAAATGGCCCCCAAAATGGCAATTTTATTTTAAACAAGGCTGCCATGTGGAATCCGAAACGACTTTAATTTTAGTAAAATGTTTTGGTCAGTGTTATCATTTACTGCTATTAGTAACAAGGAATAACCAACTTATTTTTTTTCCATCCAGATGCGTTGTGCTAGTGGATTCGTCTAGAACTTTCGCCGATCTTCAAATGTCATTTCCAGGAGGTTGAAAAGAAAGAGACTCTCTATAGCTGTAACGGCCGAAGGTTTAGTTAAATATCCAAAAGGTCGAAAGCCAGACCAGGCGGCGTTCATAATTAATGAAATAGCCCCAAGAACTTGATAAGATGAAAAGAGTGCAACACGAACACTCGCTAAAAAATGTAGCTTTTTTGAAGAACTGATTTTTGTAATATTTCGTGGTTTCCCAGCAAAACAACCCTTCTAATAGACTATCTACAGTCGCTAAAAAAGTAGAAAGCTTTATGCTTAGAACATTCTTACGCAAATTCATATCCTACATGCCGCAACCATCTCATAGAAAGAGTCGCTAAACATGATTGAAAATAACGAAGTATGAAACCCCATTACACAAGTTGAAGAAAGACCTCGCATTTTTCTTAGCGAATGATTTGTAGCTATCTTTTGTCTATGAATGCCTGTTTGCCATCTTTACATAGAATATTTGAATTGATATTTTACAGTTTTAAATTTGCATACCATTTTAGAAACCGAAATCAGATTTCATTTCCACTTGGGTCATACTCACAAGTCTTGGTATTCAGATCAAGGTACAGTGTCTGCACGAAGAAACTAATGCTGATAAGTTATAGCATAGGAGCCCACATCGCAAGTGTACTTTTTGAACAGCCAGGCACTGATGAGGGTGCAGCACCCATGATTTCACCTGTCTATGTTTAATTTTGCCAGCTCAGCATGCAACCATATTTGCCAAAATTTCGATATCATCATGAAACAACAATCCAGTAGCCCGTATGTGTCTCGCCACACAACCATCTCCTATAGGAGCTTTACTGCTTTATACCAAGGGCACGCGTAACAGCTATCGGCCTTGCGAAACCACAGGAAAGATCAACGACTAATTGTTGCAAATCAGAATAATGAACCAACTTATCACAGTGCAAACGATCCACTGTCCTAAAATGACCTACATAACGTTTACCCGGTGAAGAGAAAAAAATTGCAAAAACAGAGGCACATTCTAGAGAAGAATGAGTAAGAATTTTGGGGCCGCATTTGTTGGACGACATTACTGCAGTGCACAGCTTATGTTGAACCGGATAGATTCCTACAAGTCAATTACCTAGACGCAATACTTAAGCTATGCGGGAAAAAAGTGAGCATTGATGATGATGTTTCGATTTTAGTGGCGCAAGGCGAACTAAGAGCAAAGAGCGCCAAACAAAAATGATTTGACTAGAGTGACATGAAAGTAAAAGTAAAACATTTTTGTAAGAACGAACAGAATAAAGCACAACGTAATAAAGATGACCGGTGTTAAGGGCCAGGTTTTCAAGATGCATGATAAGAAATGATACGTAAAAATTTTACGTCGGTAAGAAACTCAAAAAGGCGTTTGATTAAATATTTGGGTTCGTCTCGTAAGAAGTATAAAGGGTGTTGTGGAATATGCCGTGCGTATAGTTTTGGGAAGTGTTTGCGTCGTGTTGTGTCAAGTGCCTCACATTAGATGAGCATGTGGATTACGGACAGGCCCTCTCCACACCCGCTGCACACGGGTCTTGGGGATCCAGTGAGCAGGTGAGAGTTTCCCAGCAAACCACGTTACGTCGTGCAGATATCCTGGAGACGTCAGCAATCAACATTGCAGATGACCGGGAGACGTAGCTTTGGGGTCGAGATTACATATATTTAACGCTGCTACAACACCAAAAATCCTATCCAAATCACAGAAAGAATAACGTAGAATAGACCTTTCATGGTACTTTTATTTGCTGTTTACAGGACGTTACCTTAGTGGTACGTCTTACGGATATTGTAGTGGCACGCATGCAAGACGTACATCTTCTTCAGACACAGCGTACACAATTGTGTACGCAAAGTTGTGGAGTTTTTTTTTGCGGACGCCAGCCATTTTGGAGAGTTCGAATTGCGCGCCACACATCAGCGTCAAGTTTTAGAACCTGCAAGTGGCGCCATCTAACCGAAAGAATTGAAAACGAATGACTAGAAAGAAGTTCCGCAATGGATGTCGCTTGGTTCTACGGCAGCTCTGGTAAGTGGGTTACATAAACACAATTTTCACCTAATGGCACAATCTCGCACTTATTGTGCATTGTTGGTAACTGGTCAGAGGACGTTTTTTAACAACTTCACAGAATATCAGCCTTTGGGACAACGACTTTGTCGCGATAAGAGGAGTTGACTTTGCGCGTACACATTTGTGTACATTGTGCCACTACCAATACAAACACTACATTTCTTGCTATTTCGCTAGTGGTCTTGCAGAAGTGCTAAAAACGGCAAACGTTTTCCTTTTTTGATACTTAGAGCTGGCGGACCATGCGAAGAATCGAATGAGAATAAAAAACAAAGCAGCTTATAATCTGCTAATGAGAATAGCGGATGGAACACGTCAGACATCAGTTTGTCGGAAGACGAGGAAGGCGACCAACAGCCGACTCAAACTGTAAACAGTTATTTTTTCTCTTCGTGCTTACAAACCATTTTTCTTGACATTCAAGAATATATTTAAAACGCAGGACAACCAACCTGACGGTGAGGCCGGGCGTTCATCACCGATGGACGAAAACGACGATGACGATGGAAAGGCCACTGCAAAAGGTCGAGTTTCATGTACCGCGAAGGACTTCGTGCGGCCAGACACCACATTTCAGTGCGAGTACGATCACCCTGTTGCAGTCGCCGAACCTGTTGAGTACTTTCTTAAGTACATTTCTGAGGAGGTGTTCGAAGAGATGTCAAGATGCACACACATTTATGTCATGGAAACGACAGGAACGATTCTCGCAACCACTCCAGATGAGATAAAATGGTTCCTTGGTGTGCTGATCATAATGGGAATGCTGAAATTGGGAACCAGCGACACAGATTCCTACGATTTGTGAAGCGATGAATGTGAATAGATTTTTCAAGCTCTGGTCCGCCCTACACGTCACTGAGTCAACAACACCGCCCTCACCAGCTGACAAATTTTAGAAAGTGCGGCTACTCCTAAACGCTGTCAAAGAACGTGTTCTACAGCTGCCATCTTCGGAGCACAACATCATTGATGAGCAAATCATTCCCTTTACCGGCAGGGTAGCGGCGAAGCAGTTTATCAGGAACAAACCCATCCCAGAGGGAGTAAAGGTGTTCCTTCGTTGCATTGCAGAGGGCATGGCCCATGACTTTGAACTGTACCAGGGAAAAGGCACCGATGTATCCGAGGAGCACAAGAGCCTTGGCTTGGGTGGATCAATCGTCATGAGGCTTGTTAAGGACTTGCCCTTGTATAGAAATTTCAAATGTTATTTCAATAACTACTTCACGTCCGTACCTCTTCTGCAAGAACTGAAGTCCATAGGGATCTGGGCAGTCGGAACAATCCGCGCCAATCGACTGCAAGGCTGCGTCTTGATGACTGACAAGGAGCTGAGACTTGAAGAGAGAGGAAGCTACGACCAGAAAGTCACAAAAGGCGGGGACGTCATTCTGGTACGGTGGCAAAATAAAGGAGTCATAAATGTCGCTTCAAGCTACGTGGGCGTGGATGACCTGTCCACTGCAAGGAGGTGGAGCGAGGTCACAAAACAGCACGTCGACATCCCATGCCCTGCTCTTATAAAAAACTACAACACCTTTATGGGAGGCGTAGACAAAATGGATTTTCTCTTCTCGTTGTACCCTCTCTGGCAATGAACCAAGAAATGGCCAGTGCGAGTTTAATGCCACTTTGTCTCTTTCGCCATTGTCAACAGCTGGCTTGAGTACGTGAAACAAGCGGACTTGAACAGAAGGCAGCGTAAGAACACTATGGATTTGCTGGCATTCCAGAATGAAGTTGCCATGGCGCTCATCATGTGCAGCAAGAACGTTGCGAAGAAACGGGGCCGCCCAAGCCTCCAGGAGCCGGATGAACCTCCCCGCAAAGTACACAACGCAAAGCCAAGGCCAATCAACGCTGTTCGCTATGATGACCTAAACCACTGGCCAGCCCACTCCGCACAACCATTTGCTCAGCGTTGCAAGTTTGAAGGCTGCACGTCCAGAACGCGCATCCGCTGCCAGAACTGCAATGTGTTCCTTTGTATTTCTGCCAAAAAGAATTGTTTTTACGCTTTCCATAACAAATGAATAATCGAAACCACTGTTTGCATGAAAAACACAATATGTAAAATGCCAGCATAACGCTGGTTTGTGTGTAAATAAATCTTTTTCTATTTTGCAATTACCAAGAAATGTGGTGTGTTTGTACCGTGTGGGGCACGATGTATACAAATGTGTACGCAACCTAAAACAAAAACAGGGGTATGCAGAATTTTTCTGATCCGTCTAGTTTAATATCTAGGGTCATAGATATGAGAAAAGCAAGAAAAAATTTTTCATTCATAAGTTTTATAGATGTCTGTTCAACATTATTTTTTTGTCTTTGGCACAAGCATTAGTTTGTTATATTCGTGACTAGTGTACGTTAGTATGATATTGTGGAGATAAACATGCATGCTTGAAATTTACATTTTTTCTACATTTTGGAGTTTGGCCAGCCCCCTTTCCAATGTTGCCTACGTGTTGTGGGCATTTATACTTCAAATACATATTTTCCTAGCTTTTAAGCACTGCTTGCTATTACTTGGCACCTGGTTCCTAGATTAAGGTGTTTCCATTTTTGAAGTGCTGCCTACTGCATAAAGTTTCAGATGTGAAGTACCAAGCTGACCACACACTCTTGCAGAAGCACACGAAGCACAGCTCTAAACAAGAAATGTCGCATCAAAAATTAGTGGCAGTAAGTAACAGCAAACCAGTCCTGATCAGCACAAGCGCCCTTGACACTAAGGCAACCACAGTAGCGTCATCGTATTGAACCACACAGCACGGCTGTAGAGGTCTTCTGCAAATAAACTATCATAAAAACAATTCAAAAATAAAATAATTGAAATGACAGTCTTACCAACCTAGCTGAAAGTACAGCTCGGTAGTAAGAAAGCTTTCAAAGTACACATAAAACACAAAAGAGTCCAGGTAAAACAGTTTACAGTGACTTCCAAATTATGTAATATGCTTTCGCCACCCAACCACTTAAATTTTGATTCCTATTTGCCCTGGCCCACAGGGGACGCATTGTATAATGACAAGAATAGTACAAATATTCATGACTATAAATAAGTCACACCCAACAGATAGGTTGACAAAAAATAGGAAACATGTAAACCCAGGTTACAAGCACAACATAGTCACGCAACTTGAAATATCTCACATTAAGTGAAATGGGTGAAAAACAATGCAAGAAAAGTGTGAAAACAAAAAATGGTTGTTACAAAAACAAAGCAAATTTACGAAACTAAACAGTTCACATCTGGTGAAACGTTCGGGGAACAATAAAACAAAAACACGTTGGAAACACAGAAGTGGTTTTGAGTGGTGGTTGTGAGTGCCATACAAATTTAAGCTACTTTAAACAAACCAACATTTAAGTAAATGGTTATGAACTATAGATAAGGTGTGTATACAGAAATTACTGTACGGTGGTTACAAGAGCAGTAGAAATTTACGTGACGAAATGATTTACAGTTAGTGAAATGGCAGGACAAGAATAGAACAACAAAAAAACTTTAGAAACAACTTATTCAATTCTCGTTAAGAAAACAGTACAACATGAAATATATTTCAATATTTCACACAAAGTGATATGATTTGGGAACAAAATAAAAAAACGGAGAACATAGAAATGATTAAATATTAGTTACAACAAGACCGATCTACACGACTACGTGATTCACACCAAGCTGAAAAAACAATAACAGAAAATGAAAATGCATGGAAGCACGCAAATGATTCAATGGCGATTAAATGATGCATGTCTCCATCATCGGTTAAAGTAGGGTTTCTTGAACAGTTTGCGTTGTTCGTTATGATGCCAGAACCTGCCAAAATAGTTGCAGACCAGATTAATTGGAAAGTGACTAACCATTTCATGGTCCAAAGGCTAGAAACAATATAATATAAAAACTAAGAAGCCGCAGGTTGTCGACAAAGCTAATATTTGCGGAGGATGTGACTGACAATAAAAATCTGGGCCTTATACGTTGTCTGGTGAAAGAACTTGATGTCTGTAACAAAACGACGATATCTAGTTGCACACAGTAGAGGATGCCATTCGAACGTGGAAAAAAGCGCGCATTACTTTTTCCCAAACCAGGAGAACTCCTGCGCCAATTTGACCGTCAAGAGTAGCTTGAGCAGGCGCATTGTGCAGACTGTTGCAGTAGCACCTGCCTTGCAAGCCAGTTCATCAATCTAGGCATGGGTACACGAAAATATGTATTGTTAATACAGCTTTTAAGGCTGGTATAATACAGAATGGCCGCCTATCATTGTCGCTGAAAAAGACAGTGTATGACAGCTGCACCTTACCGGTACTGACCTACGAGGCAGAAACTTCCAGGCTCATAAAAGCGTCTAAATTAAATTAAGTACGACTTAGCAGGCAATAGAGCGCTAGATGATGGGTG
This sequence comes from Haemaphysalis longicornis, assembly GCF_048455015.1. Classification (NCBI taxonomy): domain Eukaryota; kingdom Metazoa; phylum Arthropoda; class Arachnida; order Ixodida; family Ixodidae; genus Haemaphysalis; species Haemaphysalis longicornis. The sequence goes on from NW_027526233.1 coordinate 87,922,009, forward strand.
CAACCTGAAGGGACAGGAAGAGAGCAGAGTGGATATATTTTAATGTCAGCATTGGCACTACTAAGGTAACATTGAAACTAACTATGCCTGCAAATGCGAGGTACCACTATTTATAAGAACTATATTTCGTGAATGGGGACTCCGAGGACATTTAGCCCAGCTTCAGGTCCCATCTGAACTCGAAAATATTTTTCTGTGTCTATCCTAAACGCTTGGTTGATTGAAGTGACAATATATACACGGATGAAGCCATGTCCACAAAGTGTGGTAAAAGAAAACATGCACAAACCCGGACAGCGTCAGTGCCATGGACGTATAATTCATGCAGCAGAATACCGAGGTGGGCTAGTTGGTATATATGCATAACTGAACTTTCAAAAAGCACACCACTAAAAAATTCGTCCTTTTGTCCTCTTCGCTTGTCCTGTTAGGCCTACATTTTAGTTGAAGTATACGTTGTACAGCAAGAAGCATCAAAGTAGTGGAAGAAATTTTTACTGGACAATCACATTCAAACATAGTCCAAGTTTCACCAGTCAGCAGCCTGCAACATGTAAGGTATTAGCAAACGACAGGCCAGACACCACAATCATACTCTGCCTTAAACCTGCGAAATCCCAAATTCATGTGTTACACACTAAATTCATTAGGCTGGAAATTCCATAAGTGATAGAAATTGAAAAGCCGATTTGAAAAGTTTTACTAGGTTCTGAATGGTTAATGTACAGTTGCTATGCTATAGTAACAGCACGAAGCGCAACCAGCGCTGCTCATACTACAGTACGATATGCGTGTAGGTCTGACGTCACAAATAAATTCGGGTTGCACACACGTTGTTCATCCCAACATTTCACGACCAAACTGAGCGTTCGAAAAGATTGAACACTCAATCGAAACGCGAAAAAAGCATCCAAATAGCATTTTAATCTAATTCTGTACGCTCGGAAGACACTCGATTTATTATTTTATTTTAATGCTACACGCCCGGCAATCATTCAATTTATTGTGTACGTTTTTTTAAAAAAACTATGATGACAAAAAAACCGGCATCTGCACAAACAAAACAAAAACCATAATATTACTCTAAAAGTACACAATGTGCGTGCAACGCATACACGCACTTATATTCGCACTCCATAGCTTCCCTTATTTCATTTCATATCAAAACATTCCGCTACCGAAACAGGACAGGACACAAACACTTGACCAAACACAGGGCTAGAAATTGTGCGAGAATTGATGCTGTTTACACACGCAGCAGCCAGGTACAAAGGTCTACCGGAAAATCTGCGCAACTCACAAAGCGAGTCACTCAATATTAGGGTTAACCGCTTACGCGGACCGAAGTTCGAGAGTAACTCTGCTACGTTAAATACATATGACAAGAAAACAAGTTTCAATAGTACTCAACTTCACTACTTGTCGACAGTATTTCTTCGTCCGGTAGATAAATTCATGGTAGTCCAATCACCGAAATAACGAAAGTTGAAGGCGTGCACACCCGTGCCGTCACCGGCCAGTATCACGCGCATCGGTACGGAGTGCAATTAATACAACTGTCCGACGGTTGGACTCGCCCCGCAGCGACTTTCCTGTCTCATGTTCGTCTGAGGTAAAAAAAATTACAACATCTTCCCGCGGTGAACCCTAATGAGGATTCGGAGCATCGTGGCGGTTCCTTGTGGTTCCATTGTGTTGCCGTTATGTTGAGTGATCTGGTTTTTACTAGCGCCAGAGAGAATTCCGCGTCCGGGTCCACACCGGTGGCAAAGGCACGCAAGTGCTGTTGTGTTACGGTGAGTAGGCGGTGGTTCTTGAGGCGCCGAAACTCGTCCATCATGTTCTTGTCGATGTTGTCTCTGAGGTAGAATCGGTAGTCTCCGTCAGCTTTGGTGAGGTAAAGGTTGTTGACATTGGGGAACCGGCTGAGAGCAATGTACATGCCCTCCTCTTCGCAGCTTTGTCTTCTATCTTCTTCTTCTTCTTCGGCGGTTCCCCTACGGGAAGATATCGACGGTGGTTGAATGCGAACCTATCTCGTGATGGATTCTTTGATTGGCCAATTCCTAGGGGCATCCTCCCACAATCAGCATCAGAGGCGCTGCGGACGGGGCTGGTTGAGCTGCGAGGCGCGTGGCGCTTCCCTCCACAGCTTTCCTACGGGAAATTCAGCATCCCCCTCTAAAGTTTTCACTTCGTCGTTTCCGTTGACGCTCGGCTTCGCGTGCCTTCGTTGTATCAGTATCTTCTTGACGTAGTTTGAATGAGTCAAGGACATAAGGCGCGTTCGTAGCACTTGCTCCTGTCCCGGATTTGTAGCGTAGTGGGAAGAGCACCGCGTACCTCCCGTTGCGGTCAGAGAGTCGTGGGATCGAAACCGGGCGCTCTAACTATTTCGTTTTTTATAGTGTAGTATCGCGGAGCTGTGGGTGTAAGGAGGAGAGTTGCGCATGCGCAGTGAGCGTGTGGACGGCGCCGACATCAACGACGCAGGACCAGGGGAGCCTAAGAAATGCTCCGCATTTAAAACTAGTTCCTGAAAGACACCCACCCTGATAAAAACGCGTTGCGAAATAGATGCCCAAGGTATTGGTAAATAGAGATATTATTTGCCAATTATATACGAGAAAACCTTGGTCGTGGTCTTTTTAAATGAAAACTGTAATTGTATCACAATCTAGGCTACGGCATTTAAGGCAATTTCATGGTGTAGGGTGGAGGTACAGATGGCGTGGGGTTGCGGGCGCCGTAATTTCACAGTTTGTTCTGAGGCCGCAATGACTTGCAGCGTATTCCCCGCTTCCGCGCGTCGACATCACCCCGCGTTGACAGCGTCGGCAAAATGCACGGTGACGTGATCTGACACGGGAGCTACGCCGATGTCTATGCTCGCCAAATATCAGCGTCGACGCAGCCCCAGAAAGCATCCGAAAGCAGGCGACATCGTCCGGATTCCATGTTCATCTCCTGGTTTGGGGTCATTACTTTCGCACAAAACAATCATTTTTTTTAACCGGCGGTAATCAGGTGCCTTGAGGCAAAATAAAAGCTATTTCTGTTCGAAAGTGCGCACTCCTTTGTGGCTAGCTTGGCTTTCATCGAAGAGATCGGGGGTTTGGGATAGCTTTTTATGAGTTAAATACGGGAGCTCTGGCTACATCGCTTGTAGTGTTCGCATGACGGGCTTGGCTGCAAGATCGGAACGCAACGAACAAAGTTTATCAACGCCAGAATTCGAGCGGCGCATGCAGTTTCATTCGCGGCACCGTAGCTTGCATATCAGGAACGATGAAACGCGATAGCTTTTCTTGGCCTAAATAAGGAAGCTTTGGTTACAAAACTTGCAGTTTTAGCGTAATTGGCCTCTCCTCCAAGATCGGTGCGGAAGAAACAAGCGTTATCGTCAAATACGACCAAAACGAATTACTCGACAATAATCGTTGGTAGCCTCTGTTAGGGTACCAAATTAGGTCCACGCATTTTGTTTAAGCACACGGACGAAACGATCCGGGCCGGCCCCTCCTGGAGAGCCTTCAGGAGCAAGTTTGGAAATCCATGTCAGGTGCAACAGCCAAGTCTCTGACGAAGGGAGAGGGAAAGAGAGAGAAATCAATTTAGTTTACAAGCAAGTTGAATAGGAACGCGTGGTGGCTGCAGGCCGAAGGCTGGCGGCGGCAGTGGCGGCTCGGTCAACCAAAAATAGCTGTGCCCCCGGTTGCGAGCAGCCGACCGCATCCTCCCACACCTCGACGCTGGAGATGGGGTGGAATTGGGTAAGAGGACAAGCCCACATGCCGTGGCTTTGTGCATCCAGGGAGTCACAGAGGTGACAGTTGGGCGAGGGAACTCAGAGGAGTAGGTATTGTCGAGAAGGGATCCACGGGCGAGGGAATTGGTCTGAAGGAGTTGCCATAGGCGCTTATGAGCGTTGGTGAGAGATCTGTGGGCAGTGGGAAAACGGCGGCAGGAGAGTCGATAATGCTCCGTGGCTTCTTGATACCAGAGCAGACGATCGCGTGCCTACCGAGCACTTTTTTAGAGAGCAGGAGCAAGCCCAGCACCGCTGTTGAGCTCTCGTGCTTCTTTGTGGGCCGCCTCGTTGCCTCCCACCCCAGAGGGGCCGGGGTCCAGACGATGTCGAGTGTTCAAGTATGGGGATTTTGGTGAATCTTCAGTGCTGTTGCCGAAACGCTACCACGAATGAAGTTTTGAATGGCCCTCTTCGAATAAATGATTATAATGTGTGGTGGCAGCCTGGTGATGCGGGCCAGGGCTATTCCCGCTTCTTCCACCGTTGCGGGGTAAGATGTCCGTACGGTGAGGAAGGTCACCCGGGGAGAGCCTGCCAGCTCTCCTGTTCCTCCAGCCTTTCACCATTCGTACAAGCTGGGAAAATTTGTTTAACATATGTGGCTGGACAGTGTCGCCAGCGATTTGTCATGGCAGCGTTTGCATTTTCATTACGAAGGTAGCACGACCAAGTAAAATGATGGTTTCACTGAACAAAAACTTCTATGAGCATCAAATTTTGTTCAGGCATATGTTGAGTGTAATTTGTTTATTACGCCCTCCGCATTTATATTTCTGTAAAAGCAATATTGGTGTATTACAAAACTTGCACAAAACCACTCTGTACAAGACCCATACAAAACCCCTCGTTCCCTTCAAAACAGTACGCCTGCGGAGAGTTTGAAAATAAAGTATCGCAGATATAGCTAAAATAAATGTAACTGCGATAGACATGTACGAAGTAAAACCGGACATACCAGCAACATCTCAACGTCCGAAAAATATGTCTAAATACCGTCCACAAATGAAGCAGCAGTAACATCGAGAGTAGGTCCTTAGCATAGTTAAGAGAACGTCCGACATTAAGGTACCAGCAACATTATCTCAACAATAAAAATTTTCATAAAAATATTGCACGTTGTACGCATGTATAATAGAGATACTGCTTGGACATAGACGTTCGGATCTTTTTGGAAGGTCGCAGAGATGTTAGTGGTTTGCTGGGGTGTTACATGGGTGTGGCCTATCCGTAACCTTGCCAAGGAAACGCTTGTGGGTCTGTTGTGTGAATCGGTTGTGTATCGTGCAAAGTGTGGTTTTACAATGTGCAGGTTGTTGTCTGCCTATTCACTCCATTGGTTTTACCACGTTTTACGTAGTTGTTTACATTTTACCTACTTTTAAGTCGTTCTACGGTATGGTTGCTCTGTGCACCATGTTTGTGAGTGCAAAAGCGGCAATTTCGTTTGCTATCTCATTTCCAGCGATCCCTGAGTGGCCTGGGAACCAACAAACAGTCACCTTAAGGCTTGCACCATGTGCCGACATAATTGTTCTAAGAACACTATTGATTACGTAATTTGTGAACTTCTTTCGGGATGAGAAGGCGCGTATAACGGTTCGTGAATCATTGTAACTGACAGATTTTGGAATATGACATTTTAAAATGTGATTCACAGCAAGAAAGATTCCATGAGCCTCGGCAGTGAAGATGCTACAAGTTACATTTATGGTCTTAGAAACACCAAAATGGGCCCGTGCGCAGCACATGACACGCCAGAGGCCCCTTTTGGAGGCATCGCTGTAAAATTCCATACACTGGTATTTTTCCTGCAGTGACAGCAAGTGCTGCTGAATCGCATTTCTCGGTACCATATTTTTAGAAAGTTGGATGAAAGAAAAGTCACACGACACAGTGCGGAGGTGTCATAGTGCAGTAAAATGAATGCAAAATGACTTCAAGATGTTTAAAAAGTAGACACTAAGTAAAGCTGCCTCCTCTCTCTCTCAGTGAGAAGGGAACAGGAACGGAAGGAGGATTTAAAAAGAGCTGTGATGTCCATGTATCAATAAAAACAGGTTTAAAAAGATGGTTATCGATTATATTTTACCAGAATACAAAAGATCAACATAAATTCGCTGCGACTCCATGCACCATTTGTCACATTCTACATACAGGCTTTGGACTGGCTTGTACAGAAAGCACTACAAGAGAGGCGAAGCCCCAGGTGCAGCACTGGGTCGAGCATTTTTAACGTTGTTTTTGTGGCCGACCCGTAGACAACCCTCTCCTAATCCAAGCGAAACCCTACCAAAGCAGTATTAGTGCGCAGCAAGAGTTGTTTATCGGCGCCGTATAATTGGTGAGGTAGGACTTTCAGAACAATAATTGTTTGTAGACAGTTTTGTTGGAATTGTTTGATTTGAGAGATGAATGTGAATTCTTCATCCATCACCGCACCCAAAAACTTGAGTTCCTTTTTAACAGGAATTGGGTCACAATCGCGGATTGGGTCATCTTAATCCGCGTCTGCTTGAGAGTTTTGAACCATTTTCTTCTGCCCAGCGAGAACTTTTCTTTACCCCAATCTGGACTGAACGTTCACATATAGACATATTACAAGATTTTAAAGATATTTGTATACGATCAACATACACTAAACACGAGATCGATGGAGGCAATGCTCTCGGAAGCGAAATCACCTTGACGATACACAGCCTGCAGCTCAACATTCCGCCTTGAAACACGCCATTTTTTTAAATGTGAACTGTTGGCAGTGCCGACCCGACTTTGACACAAAATGTTCCTTTGGAAAATTAACTATCAAGAGTGTTCAACATGTTACCTGTTACACCATAGGATATTAGGTCTGCTAGAATGCCAGAACGCCATGCCATTTCGTACGCTTTTTTAATGTGAAAAAATACAGTCATGCAGTACTGTTTGTGTATAAAGGCATCTTTTGCGTATGATTCCAATGTGACTAGTTGATCATTTGTGGATTGCCCTGCCCGGAAGCCTGCCTGGCAGCTCTCGAGGAGACCATTGTAATCAAGAAAGTACACGAGCCCACAGTTTATTATCTTCTCGAAAAGCTTACACAGGGAGTTTGTGAGGGCAATGGGTCTATAGCTGGCAGGAGAGGAAGGGTCTTTCCCTTCTTGCAAAAAAGCCACAACTACGCCTCCGTCCAAGACATTCGAAGGTGCCCCGAAAGCCAGATCTGGTTGTATATATGTGGGAGTTGCTCAAGGGTGTCTGCATGGAGGTGTCGAATCATAGTGTATGTAATGTTGTCTCAACCTGGAACAGAACCTTTACAACTAGAAAGAGCAATTTTAAGCTCATGGAGTGTAAAGGCAGATTTGTATGCAGACTTTCACTTGTTCTTGTCACGTATGGGCTTCGTTTTTCAGATGTTTTGTGTTGCATAAAAGTGTGTAGTGTGCCGAACTAGACACGTGTTGAAATGTGCGAGTGTGTTACCCTGATCTTCCAGTGTGTCCCCTGTCCAGCTAACTAGGGGCAGGCCATGTGTGTGCTGTTCTTTAAGTTTACGTATTCGTGTCCATACTTTGTGGGTGTCCGCGTACGAATTTATTTATGTGAGAAAGGCGCGCCAGCTCTCTGTTTTTGCTTCACGGAGCACATGGTTACGTAATGCCTTTGCCCTTTTGAAAGAAATAAGGTTAGGAGTTGGGGTGTATCTAGGGAGGATACTCCACACCTTGATCTAGGCCTCTAGCGCACGCCGGCAGTCGTCATTTTACCAGGGTCTACTTGGGTTGAGCGGGGAAAAGGAGGCCTGAGGCATTGACTCTTCGGCGGAAGCGAGATTGTGCGCCGTGACGAGCTGGGGTGCCCTCTCTACAAGTAAGTGTGCTATGCATGCGTAGTATAGTTGAGATGTCTCTGCGAATATGTTCCAATTTGCTCTGGCTTCGATAAACTTGCAATGGGAAGGTGAAATGCTAAGGCCTTCATGTATGTTAGTGAGGTAAGGAAGTGGTCACTGCCATATGGATTAGGGCCAACATCCCACTCAAGCGATGGAAATAGTACTGCAGAGCCAATAGCCAAGGCAAGGTTTAAATACGTGCTGTGTCCTATGTTATGGTATATAGGCTTGTTTTTGTTAAATGGGCATGCCCCTGAAGATGTTAGAAATTTTTCGAATAGGTGACGTCGGTCATCCGTGCGGAGAGAACCCCAACGAAAGTTGCGTGCATTGAGGTCGCCTATGCGAACAAAAAGTTCGGGTAGCTGATCTACAAGGCCCTCAAAATCTGATCTTGAAAGCTGTTAAATAGGAGGGATGTAGATAGTGCACACTGTTATTAGCCCATTGAAAAATACGGTTTTAATGGCAAAAGCCTCAAGGACAGTCTGTAATTGGATAGAGTGACATGCCAATGATATTTGAGCAATGATGACCACACCCCCAGAAGATGTACCACCACCATACGTATCCTTCCTAAATACGTAGTAACTATTCAAGAAATTTGTGCGTTTGGAGTTTACATGCATTTCCTGTACACACATCACACTTGGCTGATTGGATTGCAATATTTCGTAGGCATCATCAATATTTTTAAGGATGCCTCTACAGTTTCACTGTATGATATTTTATCTTCCGATTATTTACATTTAAGAGCTACTGGAACATGTGTGTGTGTTTGTTTTGTCTTACGGGGCTTGTATTCTTGTAGCAGATTTCTTGGACTTTTCTGTCGGTTTGGACGCCGCCAGCCGTTCCTTGCGCTGCGATGCAGGCAGGAACAGTCCGACATCAATTTCCTCAGCATATGTCCATGGGGCGTCCGGCGGGCCAGGCCCCCTGGACTTGGCTACTTTTCGGGTGCCCTTGGTATCAGCCGCCAGCTTCAGGGGCGCCAGGAGCGCCGCGGCCCCTCCGGGTGGTGGTGCTTGGGTGGGTGCTCCGGCGGGCTCTCCCGTGTCCATCTCGGCCATGCCCTCAGCTGTCCGTAGGGCCGGTGGAGAGGAAACTGTGAGAGTGGCAAAGCTCCCTGTGGCGATCGCAATCGCCACACTCACTGGAGCCGCCCCAATCGACAATTGCTCACCATTCAGGACGGCCGAAGGCGTTCCATCAAGGGCCGGGACCACTGCCGCCCCCACAGGTGTTGTAGAGGCAGCAGGTGGCTGCTAAACGGGGGTTTGGGACAGCAACACCAACGTTACTAGAATAAGGTCAGTTTCGGAACTCCGCATCCCCGCCAGTAGAGGAGGGTGTCCCGAACGGCGGTCGCGAGAACTAGTGGCGCTGCAGTCAAGTCTTGCGCCACCGTCGGCGTGTCGTCTGCCTCGGACGCCCCACGGCAGCTGTGTAGTAGTGCTATTGCTAAACTTATTCATCTATCATATTTCCAGTCGACTAGCTTAAACGTCTTTATCCTTGTATTCGACGTTACTGCGTTACATTAGTGCACTGTTTAAGTGGAAGTGCGTTAGGTCGCCTGTATGCACTGACCTGTACTCCTTCCTCGTTGGCTGGCTAAGAATCGCCGGCCGGCCGATAGTTGAACTGTCTACATTGCGTTTAACTTCCATGTACGCTGGAGTTTAGGTGAATTATCATTTTCAGCGTAGTTGTTATAACTGCTGTGGTTTCTTACCTCGACCAAAAACGACCCAACACGTTTTTGAAACCAGTGCGGACAAACCAGCAGTGCCTTTTACGTCCGCGCTGCAATACGACAGTTTTTCCGAATCTCGTAGGTGCGAGCGCTCAAGATGCGTCGGATAACGCCAAAGTTTGGTCGGCTACCCAACGTCACAACTGCCGCCAGCGTGGACGTCAACTCGTCTGTCGACCTTGCGTCGACCATACGGCAAATAGTCCGTGAAGAGCGGCTCCGACACAGTGACGTTGCCCGTCCCTGAACCCCAACTCACAACAGCGACTCACGGCACGGGGCACCTCCGAATTCCTACTTTTCTACAACGCACGTGGAATCGTTACGACCATCTGTCAACGTGGCCGACTTCGTTGACGACTGGCGAGGTGACATGTATACTAGCCTGACACGAGATCGCTACTATCAATCACGAGGCCGTTTCCATCGTCCACCGGACGGGTACCACCCGGACGAGTATCGGCGTGCAAGCCCTTCCAGTTGCCAATTCCCTTCCGGGTGGTTCGACTCTCCTCGCAAGCCACCTGTTTGTTGCCGATGTTGGGTCGCCGGTCATATCTCGCGGTTTTGCCGGCGTCGCAGCCCTGGATCAACCGCGGGCCCGCGGTTTACCTGGCCTAGGGGTAGTAATTATAACCCTAACAATTGGTCGCCATCATTTCCACCCACTGGCAACAACCAGCACCTTAATGGTCCCCGCAACGGCTCTCCCGCCTCCGACAGGAGTTTGACGCCACCGCCACTACGCCAACTCCAATCGCCGTCGCCTCGGCGGCGTCCCTTGTCACCGCCGCCGGTAAACTAGCCGGCGCGGCCGATGGGGGTGAGGTCGCCGGACAGTCTCTAGGAAACATACCTCTGCCCGTCTGTATGGTCAAGAACAAAGTGAAAGTGTTTATTGATGGTGTACAGACGATGGCTTTAGTTGACACTGGAGCAACAGTTTTTGTTATGAGTAGGGTTTTAAGGAGCGTATTGGGCCTAAAGTGATGTTCAGCTGGGACCGTGGTGCCATATTTCGAGGTGTTGGGGGCGAGTCAATATGCCCCATCGGTATTTGTGCGGTTGACGTTTTCCTAGCCGACAAACACTTACAGGCGGAATTTGCGGTGCTTCCGAGGTCCACACATGATGTTATTCCCGGTATTGGCTTCCGCCGTGAATATGGCACTATGGTGGACTGTGCGACGGGCGAGCTCTCCATAAACAGCATGTTCCATTCAGTACTCGCGGAGGAGCCTTCTCTCTGCGAAGAACGCGTTCTGGTTGTATCCGAAGACACGCTTCTGCCCGCCCGCTCAGCGTCTCTTGTGCCCGTGTTGGCCCGCGGTGCTGGTGAGCCTACCATTTGCGATATAGCTGAGCCCATTGCATCAAACTGCCCCAAGAAAGATGTTTTAAATGCAGAACATTTCAGTAACTCACGATGTCACCCGCGTTGACATCCGTCGTAGTCCGCACCGTCGTTGTCCGCACCCCTCCCTAGACTATATAAAAAAAATACTATCCGGCGCCTGGTTTCGATCCCTCGACCGTGCGGGCGGAACGCGATGTACATGGTGCTCTACCCACTGCGCCACAAAGCCCACACAGAATGGGAGGCTACGAACGCGCCTTATATCCTTGACTCATTCAGACTACGTCAAGAAGCTGCTGATACAACGCATTCACTACCACCAACTCCCGAAACACTAAACGTTAGCGCAACACACCCACCCCCTATTCAACGCATTTACTCGAGTCCCCCTCGCGGGGAGATGGGCCCGATTGCGATGGTAGTGCAACGCTGGCACGTGCGGGGAGAAAAGAACAAAGAGAACAGAACTCCCGCTTGCGCAGTTTCAGGCAGGGGGCGCGCGAGCACTGCGAAGGCGGGAAATTTGAATTGCAAGGGGTGGTAGCAGTAAGCGGATAACGGCGGTACAGGCCACTATGGCGAATCCCTGCTCTGCATTTCCGACAGCTTTCACATCGAGTGGAACGGCTTATAATTTTTGTTACCGCATTGTTTGATTTCGGTAAACGGTAGATGCAGTCTTCTATGGGCCGTTAACTGCTCAGCGGCTGGTACTGTTTTGCCGCGGGGAATGAAACTACCGGCATTTCAAAAAAATGTGAGAGTATCCCTGGCAGCAGTGACCGAAGAAAATTGTGATTCTGGTGGGAGCTCGGCTACCCTCGACGGACCATTCCTGCAAATGATAAGCAAGGGTCTTTCTTCTACTGAGAGGGAGGCACTAGCTCTTATCCTCTCCAGACATGCCTCGGTTTTTGACTTCTCGCAAAGAGACACCAAGATCGTCTTCGTGCCGCTCGCGACACACCATCGATACCGGAACCTCCCTGCCAGTGCGACCGAAACCTTACCAGGTTTCTCCGAGCGAGATAAGGATTATTGCAGACCAGGTCAACAAAATGCTGCAAAAGGGTGTTGTTCAGGAATCAGCTAGTATGTGGGTAGCACCGGAGATTCTCGTAAAGAAGGATGGCTCTTGGCGATTTTGTGTTGATTACAGGCGCCTAAACGCAATCATAAAGAAGGACGTCTACCCACTACCACGAATAGACGACTTCATCGACTGCCCGCACTCTGCTTCGTATTTTTCGTCAGTCGACCTAAGATCTGGCTACTGGCAAATTCCGATGGATCCAGCCCACAAAGAGAAAACGGCTTTTGTTACCCCCGACGGACTCTTCGAATTCAACGTCATGCCGGTCGGCCTCTGTAATGCTCCTGCTACATTTGAGAGGTTCATGGACACAATTCTGCGAGGCTTGAAGTGGGAGATTTGCTTGTGCTACCTCGACGATGTGGTAATTTTCGGCCGTACTTTTGAAGAGCATAACACACGCTTTGACACTGTCCTGAACGGCCTATGAAAGGCCGGTGTTGTGTTGAATTCGAAAAAGTGCCACTTCGGTGAGCGCCAAACACTAGTTTTGGGCCACCTAGTTGACAAACATGGCGTTAGACCTGACCCGGAGAAGATCGCAGCCGTCAGCCATTTCAAGCCGCCCCAGTCTGTGCGTGACCTTCAAAGTTTCTTGTGGCTATGATCCCATTTCCGCCGGTTCGTGCCTAAATTTGCAGAGCTGGCTGCTCCTCTGTCCTATCTTTTGCGCAAGAATGTGCCTTTCAACTGGACGCCAGAGTGCGAGGACTCACTTTCCCAACTTAAGTTTTTGCTCACTTCTGGCCCAATACTTCGCTACTTGAACACATCGGCTTCGACCGAAGTGCATACGGATTCCAGCAGCATCGGCCTCGGAGCAGTACTCGTGCAGAGGCATCACGGGGCCCAACATGTCATCGCCTATGCCAGCCTCACACTCAGCAAGTAAGAAAGATACTATACTGTTACCACGCAGGAATGTTTGGCGGTTATCTTCTCTGTGCAGAAGTTTCGCCCTTACATTTACGGACGTCCTTTTTATGATTGTCACGGATCATCATTCTCTCTGTTGGTTGGTTGGACTACGTGATCCATCCGGGCGACTCCCCCGCTGGTCTCTCAGACTCCAAGAATACGACTTCGTTATATCCTACAAAAGCGGCCGCCGTCACACCGACGCTCATTATCTTTCCCGGCTACCACTTTCAACGACTGCGTGTGACGCGGACAATTTCGACGACTACCTGGCGCCAGTATCTGAGGAATTTCCCAACGTTGAAACCTTTGGACGAGAGCAACAGAACGATCCCAAACTGGCCCCATTCTTCGCCGGTGCTCGTGCATCCGCCCCTTCTAATCGCTTTTCTCTTCCGGACGGCCTGCTTTACAAGGCAAACTACGGAGCATCTGGTGCGCGGTTTCTTTTGGTTGTACCAGGGAGTCTGCGCTCTTGCGTACTGCGCATTATGCACGATGATCTGATGTCTGGACACCTTGGTTACGCTAGGACATTGCACCGCGCCCAAGAGCGCTTTTACTGGCCCAACATACAGCGCACGACTGAAAAATACGTCGCCACCTGTACAGAATGCCAGCGTCACAAGCGTCCTGCCGCCATACCTGCTGGTCTGCTTCATCCTGTGCAACCACCCACTGTTCCTTTCGAGCAGGTAGGGGTTGACCTTGTAGGCCCACTTCCACGACCGCCTGGCGGCAACCGCTGGATTATCGTGTGTGTTGACCATCTGACGGGTTATGCGGAAACCGCAGCTGTTCCAACTGCTTCAGCAACCTATGTGTCTGTATTCATCTGCATTTCCTTATTCTTCGCTCCGGCGCCCCTCGTGTGCTTATCAGTGATCGTGGCCGCAATTTATTGCGGATGTTGTGGAGGAATTACTTCGGCTTTGTACTTCGCAGTTCCGGCATGCTACCCAGTACCATCCACAGACGAATGGATTGTTTGAACGCACGAATCGCACACTCATCAACATCGTTTCGATGTACATCTCCTCCGACCATAGAAACTGGGATGAAATACTACCATTCGTCACCTACGCTTACAACACCACCCAGCACGAAACCACCGGCTACAGTCCCTTCTAGCTGGTCTACGCCCGCTCAGCTAGGACGCCTATCGACGCCATTCTACCATTTTCCTTGCACAACGAGGCATCCATTGCCAAAACCCTTTGCCTGGCTGAAGAATCCGCCAATTAGCCCGTCTACGTACACTGTCCTCGCAGCGCCGTTCTAAGGACCGATACGACGCTCGCCACGGAAGTATTGCAATTTGTAAAGGTGCTCTGGTGTTGCTATGGACACCTTTATGGAAACGTGGTTTGTGCACAAGTTTTTGTCTCGTTACACTGGCCCATTTGTTGTTGTAGATCGTGTCAGCAATGTCACCTACGTCATTTAGCGTCTCACTGCGACCGGACGCCGGGCAAGCAAGACTCAGCTTGTACATGTTGCACGCCTTAAAACATACAACCCGCGCGCTGCTGAATGACTCTCCCTCGGGGTTTCATCTGCGGAGGGGGAAATGTTACACAAAATGTGAGGACTCCTTCACTGTACGGGCAAATCCTCCCACCAGCTGCACGGCCGATGAAGAAGGGAACGAAGCGCTTCTTTTGGGGCAGAATCGATGTTTGCTGCACGCTCTCCGGTGAACCACCGCCATTATTGTGTATAAACCCCACTTCGCCTCTTACTCGCCTGCTTATCCCCGTAACAGTCTATTTCTATGCCTTAAGTGTTATCTCTTTCTCTGTTCATAGGGAGAGCGTGTTCCTACTAATGTCAACAGCCTAGAATAATCTTCTTTGATCTACAATGTTCTGGATGTATATCGACGGTACGCGAAACACTCGCGCCGAAAGATAGAAGCGTGCAGAGCGGACTCTGCGGTATTCGACTCATCTACCCTTGATTGCACACGTCACTTTGTGGACTGCTGCTTCGCCGCCTGTATATTCTTTGGGTTGTTAGGGGAGCACAAGTTCACTCTAATAAACTCGTTTTCCTTGAAGACAACGGCGCTGTCTTTGGCTTCGTGGCAATATACGGGAAATATACAGGATACCTGAGATGGGTCGCAGTCGGGCTTCGAAGCTTGCCGCGGTCCAACCGATGTCACGGGGCTCTTTCCGGTGACAGCAGCAAGTTGGACCTCAAAAGACCCCTTTCCGCTCGCTGGGGCGCATTCGTGAACACTTGCTGAAGAAGGGAGAAATATTTGAGAATAAATAGAAAGGTCAAGAACTGCACGGCACGCTATCCCGGTTCAGTGACATACTCTCGCGGGTAGCACGCCACATCAGGTTGAAAGGGGGTCGCATCTTTGTCACCGTGGACGCAGTCCCCGTTCGTTTCGGGGCGCACCTTATATCCGGGTTGCTAATCGTCAGGGACCCCTTTTGCGGCAAACAAGGTCCAGGATTGGCGTCAAGTCTTTCTGTGCATGGGGGACGGAGGAGGCAGAGGCTGAATCGAGTAACAGACAGACAGACAGACGGACGGACAGAGAGACAGACATACAGACAGACCAAAATTTATAGATTTAGATAGCCCAAGAAAGACTATCGTCTTTAAAAATTACTGCCCTTCCACTCTATGAAAATGGATGACCTGCAAAGCTAGACGAAGTTCACGGAATGCACAAAACAAAACGCGTTTGTTGTAATTTGCGATGGAGCATAATTTCTAGCCAATTAGCTGAATGAGCCTCTGAAGGATCCAAGTTTTGTTCTTGCAGGCAAACATGAAGCTGACGATGTTCCCCCGCTTCGAAAGCATCTTGTTGTTTGAGTAATGCACAAAACCGATCTACTCTGGCACTAAGGACTCTGGACTAATCCCGTTGGGACGTTTAAATTCCTCGTTTAAACGTCGCACCAGCACAACGGAGATGCCATCCATCACTATGGGCATGAAACCCATATCTGCGCGTGCACGCCCCTTTCCTCCCTCCCACTATTCTCCACGACACACCTGTGCGCGCATAAACCGGCAACCAGTCATGTGCGCGTGTTCAGAAATGACAGACGTGGTCGAAAATATACCCTGATAGCCCTCTGAAGATGTGATATTGCCTCACGCCAGCGCTCCAAGTGGGCGAGTTGTTTTCATCCGAGAGGATTCGCCACTACTCGATGAGCTGAACTTGACGCGCTGACGGCGGAGCCAGCAGCTTACCGTTGTTCTTGCGCCCGTTCGAACTTGAGTTGGGGCCAACGCTGCAATTATTGCTCTTCCTCCAAACGAACGGCACGCGTCCGTCCCATAAGGATTTCAACCTGGAAGCCCTTAAGCTCTTCTCTCGCGTACAGACACATGGCTCTCTGTTTCCTTGCTTCTCGAAGGCATATTGATGTCTGTGTAAGGCGTCTGTGTAACACATCTGCTCACACAAGGGCGACTCGATAATGAAGGACAGCCGACTGAGCGCATTGATGCATGTAATTTCGACATCTATATCTCCCACCAGCACAAAGGGCATCTCATCCGTAGCGGCATGAAGCAGAGCTGTGCGTGCACGCCCCCCTTTTCCCACCCGCAAACCATGAACGCATACACCAGTAACAGGTGATGGTGCATACTTGGGCCTGAAAGATAAAAGCGAAAATGTCGCTCGGAAGGCCTCCAAGGCTGAAACAGAAATAGGGGCTCACGCGGTGATTCCAAGTGGGCAAGTTTCCCCTCGACCGGGAGGGATTCGCAGCTACTTGGCGAAGTTGTATTTGAGCTGAAATGGCGACGGCAGGTTGCAGTCGTTTTAGGGGGAAGCCCTATGGCAGCTGTTACCTGTTCTTTGTGAGAGCGGCGTCTGTTTGTGTCCGCGTTACCGAGTGAGCGAATGCAGCAGGGACGAAAGAAAGAAAACTGAGATTAGCGTCTAGGGAATGGTGGGGTGTAGTACGACACGTGCGGCTACGGCGCCATCTGTCTCACTGCCTTACAATCGCACAGGTCTCATGCGTCGCCACCAAGGAGCACACTCCCCCTGACACTTTCTCAACACGCTGTTCAATTGCCTGGTAATCGAAGCAACATGACATTTCAGCGGGAGGTTCAAACACAATTTCCAACAACATGCTCGCTGTTTCCTTGTGTGGGGCTATTCGAAACAAAGTGACATTTGCTCGGGAGGTTCTAACAAGATTTGCAACATGCTGGCCGGCGGCGGCGGCGCCTGCTAGGTAGCAGCAGGGTAGCGCACGCCGCCGTGCGTTCGCTGACACGCGAACACTTCCTTGAGACGCAGCAGAATGTGCCGTGGCCGAGAACACCGCAGCTCGCGCTGCGCACAAATTTCTTATAAGGGAGTATAGCAATCGTCAGGGCATTTCTTACTCGCACCCGTGCTGCTGTTTATTCTTCGCAATCATCTGATAACCATACTACCGCTGATAGGTGCCTACAGCGCAACTTGCTGACGGGTCATTGGCAGAGGCAAGGGGAAGATTATTTGTGAGAGGTGACAGCGGTGGTGCGGAGGAGCCCCGAAGCTGCGCCAAGTAAATCAATGACACCGGAATGGAAACTGAAGGGTGCATATATACTCCTTTGCAGTAAAAGAAATACGAGCTCAAGCTGATATTCTAACTGGGGAAGTTTCTCTTCTAACGGGAGGGGTTCGCAGCTACTTGGCGAAGTGAATTTGAGTGGAAACGGCGACGGCTGTTTTCGGTTGTTTTAGGGGCAGCCCTTCGGCAGCCAATCCCTGGGCTTCGCGGGAGCGGCGTCTGTTTGCGTCCACGTAACCGAGTGAGCGAGCGCAGCAGCGACGAAAGAAAGATAACGGACAGGAGCTTGTAGCGAACGGTGAAGTGGAGCACGACAAGTGCGGCTACTAATTCAAATCTCTCACTGCCTCTGCCTCACACAGGCTTCTTGTGAAGCCACCAAGGAATGCTTTCCTCAGACGCTGTTCCATTCTCCGCTAATCGAAACCACGTGAAGTTTGCGCGGAATGTTCAAACACGACATGGAACAACATTATCGCTGCTCCCTTGTGAGGGGCTAATGCGAACCACGTGACATTTGCGCGGGAGGATTAAACACGATTTGCATCATGCTGGCCGGCGCGGCGGCGCCTACTGCGATGTAGCATCAGAGTAGACAACGCCTCCGTACGTTCAATGAGCACGTGAACACTTCCTTAGCCGCAGAAGAAATGCGCACAAATTTCCTATTAGGGAGTGTAGTAATCGTCAATCCTTTTTTACGCCCGTCCGTGCTTCTGTTCCTCTTTCCGCAATCATCTGATAACCGCATACCGCCGTTAGCTGCCGACTGTGCAACTTGCCATAGGGGCATCGGTGGAGGCGAGGGAGAAAATAGTTGTGAAAGAATTGTTAGCGGGGTTGAGGGGGAGCCACTGAGGGGCGCCGAGTAAATCGATGACACGGGAATGAAAACTGGGGGGACGGGGGTTAGACACATACTGCTTTGCAGTAATATTCTAAAATCCTTCCCTGTATGTGCAAACTGGATACGACAAATTCCTACAGCGCTTGAGACAGCCGCACCTGGCAAACTGTTCGCAAAAGGGATCGCTTGTATCGCGAAGAAAAAGGAACCTATTTCCAACTGGCGGACAAACAGGTGTGACAACCCAAAACCGACCTCCTTGACACGTCGAAAAAGGTTATCTCTACTGGACCTTTCCAAAGTAAATGAGGAGATAAACGCAGCAGATGTGAGATGCATTTTCTGTACATTCAAACGCGAGCAGTGCGACACTTGCATAACGTGCTACACTTTGGCAATAAAAAATTAATTACAAACGGTCACTTTAGCAAACATTGAAACAAAAACCCGTTTCTACTTTTCTGCCCTGCTGCGTATGTCCTGCATTCGGGCATATGTCCTGCATTCGGGCACGCCAATACGGTTCGCTGTCCTGATGGCACTACAGTGGCGCCCCTAGATACTTAACGGGACTGGTTTCCCAGCTCACGTTTGCAAAAATGCCGGTGTCAAAGACCGGTTCCCATGCCTGAAACCCAAACCTTTCCCCAAGTTTACCCCACTACCTGTGATTGAACCAAAACTTTCAACAATGCCCACCAATTTTCTAATACTTTCCTTGGTCGTACGGAAAACAGCAATGTCGTCTGCGTAGGCCAGAAGTTTTACCTCTCCCTCGCATAGCTGAAGCCCGTGAATGTGCTGACTTTAATTTATATTCAAGCAGAGCGTTTGGATATACAGTAGAAAAGGAGTGGGCTCAGAGGAGAGCCCTGGCGCACCGACCGTTCCACACTAATGGGGGCCCCCAGCGTCTTGTTTACAATTGATCTCGCGGTGCACTTTCGGTACGCCAGAGCCAACCCCCCCCCCCCCCCCCCCCCTTGATAGGTGTTCCAACGTTCACATGATCTAAAATCAGCAACAATAATTCATGGGACACACAATCAAAAGCTGTCTCCAAATCAAACTGGAGAAACGCCACGCGAGCTTGGACAGCGTCGCAGCACTCCAGCACACATCTTCCCTTGTGTGTGTTTGAAAAATTAGTGCGTCCTTTTATGCCACACGTCGGGTGTGGCCCTAAAATTTGCTTGATGACTGTTTGAATTCTTTTTGCAAGCACCTTCATAAAAATTTGTAATCGACATTTGCCAAGGATATTGGACGATATTTCATTTCATTTCATTTATTTCCACATTAAAAGCCCGAAGGCATTACATAAGGGGGCGGCGTACAAAGTATGAATTTCTGTTCAACCATGAACCGAAACAGCATAAAAAAAAGAAACAAAGAGAAACAAAGTGGCACAAAAAGTGTTGCAATAGACATAAAGGCAAAATACATGGCTCCAAAAAGCAATCTACAAGGGCATATGTTAGCTCCATTTACTGAGATTGTGACATGTGACTGTTAAGTTTATTTCGGAAGGTTTGGCGGTTGCCGCACGTGACAATGTTATCCTGTAGGTCGTTCCATAGGGTAATTCAATTGGGGAAAAAGGAGTTGTTCATGGCTGAGGTGCGGCCGCTGATTCTTGCTATGGGGTGGCTGTGGTTAATGCGGGATGAAGTTCTGTGTGATGGTTGTAAGAGGGCGTGCCGTGATTGTGGGCGATAGAAGAAAGCGTGGATCAGGCTGTGCCGAGAAACAATGCGACATGATTTAATAGATGGTAGCTTCAATGATTCTTTTAGTGCGGTCACGCTGATATCGTTAGAATACTGGGAGCAAATGAAACGGGCGTCGCGGTTTTGGATTCTTTCTAGATCGTTAGTGAGATATGAGTGCCAGGGGTGCCAAATTGAACAGGCGTACTCGATTTTCGTTCTCACAAACGTTAGGTAAGCTAACATTTTAATATCTGGTGAGGCTAATTTCAGGTTACGGCGCAAGTATCCCAGTGTGCGGGAGACTTCGGAACAGATAGTTTGCATATGAGTTGCCCATGGAAGTGACGATGACATATGCAATCCGAGGTATTTGTATTAAGATGTAGATCTAATCGGAACTGTATCAATGCAGTAGGCGTTATGAGGTGTGCTGCGTTTGCGGGTGAACGACATGGCTTTCAGTGTTGCGGAATGGGCGTCCCCATTCCATTCCAATTCCACTCCGGGAATTGCCAGGCAGTTCAATTTCATTCCTCTAATTCCTCAACGTTTTATCGGGTGATTATCAACTTACCAATCAACCACCATTAGGCTGATGCTATTACAGGCGTTAAGAACTGTTAAAATACGGAAAACACGTAACCAAGGTCGAGGGATAGTGGCTTTGTGGCATATCTCGTTCAGTGCAATCACCCTACTAATTCCCACAGGGGCAGTTCTCCAGGTAGTTATTATAGTATTTGCATGGTCAGCACGTCTTTACGAGTTGTGATGCTTTAATATGTTTAAGTGTGAATGTGTTAATGCTAATGTGACGACATGTTCTATTTTTGTGCTGACAAAAGTATGGTTGAAAAAGACATTATCTTCCTTAAGCAGTTAACACGCGTATAAAGCGGTCATGAGCATGGTTAGAACTATAATTTTATTAACGAGGAACAGAACCTCCGGATCTGGGGGTATCAGTTGGAAGAATTACTGCTCGAGCACCTTGTCCTGCCTTTGCACGAAATACGGATCACGGGCCGCACAAGTCGTCAGACGCTTGTCAAGCGCCTTGAAAGCACGGATAAGTTCAGAACTTCCTGTGTTTGCGTGTGCGCAGGTATGCAATGTCGCCCTTGCCGAAAAGCTTAGTTACGTGCGTCAGGTACCATCCACTGCGCACGATCGAAAGTTCAGGCTGTGCTTAGAGTATGGGCCACCTTTGTATGGATGTCTCGATGAGAACCAATGCGCAGGGAGAATTCTTTTTTCTCTCGTTAGTGTATACTGGGATAGTGCATTGGTTCGTATACTAATCTGCGTCTTGTTTTTTTTTAGAAATTGGGAGATTGTTCACACTTTAGCACCACGCAACCTTTGGCTTTAGCTAACTGAAGAAGGACTTAGAGTGCATCGCGGCCTTGGACTCGGCAAAACTGAGTCCAAGGCCTGCGTAACTAATTGTATAACTGAGGCCTGTATAACTAATTTGAGGAGTTGCATGCAGCGGAGTAGCAATGAAGGTTCCCCCAAGGGTCCTCTGGTCTGGGCGATCAACCAAAAGAAAAGTTGTGAAGAAAAATGATAACGATAATATTAGAAGGACACGTTCGGCAGCCGGTCAGTCTAGTGTTGTGGAAATCCCTATGCCAGAAAAAAGTGCGTAGGTGTACTCGTTGATATATTGTAGGGTTTAAAGCGCCGACGCAACGCAGGCAATGAGGTGCGCCGTAGTGGAGGGCTCCAAATTAATTTTGACCACCTTAGGCCGAAATCTCGTAAACACGGGCGTTTTTGCTTTTCGCCTCCATCAGGAAAGCGGCTGCCGCGGCCGGGAATCGAACCGTTACCTCGTGCTCAGCAGCGCTATTAGGTCTCCTCGTGAATTTTATATGCTGCAATAAAGGTCTCTAGCTGCCGTGAAAGGTCGAAAAAAGTTTATTTTGGTTTAATTCATCAAAAGTACGTAACAAAATGGTGTGAGCCAAATGGGCGCTTCACCGTTCAGTTCAGAAAACACGAAGTGTAAATGACGGCTGCTTCAACGACCAGTTCTAAAAAAAAAAAGTGAACTAATACAGTTGCCTCCTGCCTGTGTGTTGCGCTTGACAAACGAGCTGCTTAAAAGAGGTGTTTGAGAGCCGGCTTCGCTTCGTTGTCTGTCACTAAAAAAGATGCCGTGGAAAACACGCGTTCCACGTCAGCTGACGTCACATTTACAACAGAAACTGCCCTTGCGAGTCGGGAAACAAGGGAAAGTGGCTAGCGTTCGCTTTCCGTTAGGTCGGAACCGTTTAGGAAGAAAGCTTGCAGCGTGTAGCTTGCAGGCGCAGGCGTGACCGCAGTTCCTATCACATGGGCTCTCCTGTTTCGGGTGGATTCTCGAACCAATATTTTAGGCCTTCGTAGACGCTGCTTCGGGCAAAGGCGTCCGAGTGTCTAGACAGGAGGTCCGGTATTGCAAAACGTCCTGGGGGAGGAGGGGCGAGCCCGAAGGGAGATGGGGCGTAAGCTGATATGCGAAAGTTAGCAGTGGCCACAAGCACCGCGCCAGCGTCCCGATGACGGCGAGGTGGGATGCGATCACCGACGGTTCCGGACGCAAAAAACAAAAGTTAAGCGCGGGGAGCCAGCTCGCAGCCGGGGTGAAGGCGCCGCCAAGGTAAAAAATCACAAGGTGAAGTTGGTGGGAGAGATAGGGGGGTGGGGGGATGCCACCGCGGTAGTTCCCCACGACGGATACCAACGGCTTAGAGCCGCGTTTATTAGGCGGAAAATCGCGACGAACTTCGTAGCAGCGCTGTATTTAAGGACATAATTGTAGTAGAATCGCTGCTTATAAATATACCGTGCCTGTAATCAGTCAGTCGATTTTAACAGTACTGAGTTATTGTTAAATTCAAGGCTCCGACTTACTAACGTTTGAAATTGGGCTGGTGGGATCTTTTGCGTATCTTTGCATATTTTAACAAAAACAGCGCGTAGAAGAAAAGTGCGCGTTATTTTGGGAAAATACATGTAATTCCATTCCCATCCCATTCCGGGCAGAAGGCGCTTAATTCCATTCCCATTCCATTCCTTCAAGTGTTGTCGCCATTCCATTCCCATTTCATTCAGGGGTTGCGAAAATGTGGAATGACTCCGGATTCATTCCACTTCCGGACTGGTAACTCCGCAACACTGATTGCTTTACATTTAGTTAGGTTTAACGGCATGAGTGATTGGTTACACCAGGTTGCAATCATTTGGAGATTTTTTGAAGAGCAGCGCTGTCGTCTGGATTACGGATGGGGGAGTATAGAACGCAGTGAACTGCAAAAAGCCTTAAACTTGATGATATGTTAGTAGGCAAGTGATTATGTAAATTAGAAACAGCAGAGGGGAGAGACAGGCACCCTGGGGGACGCCCGACGTTACATCAGAGAGAGGCGAGTCGTAGTTATTTGCGCTAGTTTATTGCTTGCGGTTTTGTTGGAAGTTCTTGATCCAAGAAATAATGTTGAAAGGGATTCCGAGGTTATACCACTGAATGATTAATTGGTTATGGGGGACACTGTCGAATGCTTTTGAAAAATCTAAAAATATGGCATGTTTGAATGTTTTCGTCCATGAAGTTTTGTATGTTGTGCGTTAATTCAGCCAGTTGCGTTTCGCACGACAGAAGTTTCCGAAAGCCGTGTTGGTGATGATAGAAAAAATTGATGGATTACTGATGGGCCATTAAACTTGACGTTTGGATGCGATGCTGGTTAAGGAAATAGGGCGGTAGTTGGCTGGCGAAGCGCGATTGCCTTATTTGAAAATTGGTATTATCTGAGCCTTCTTCCAGTCGTCAGGGACGTCTCCTGTTTGTAGCGATTGGGTTAAAATCAAGTGAGACTGATGCGGTGTTCGTTAGCAATTTACTATTTATTTTGTCGCAGCCGGCTGAAGATGAAAATTTGAGGTCATTGATCAGTTTATATATACCGTCTGGGCTGATTTCAATTTCTGGCATTGTTACAGAGGTATGATTATGAAATGATTTGGTGTCGTTGTTGTTAGCAGCAGAAAATGCTGACGAAAAGTGGTTATTTAAAGCAGAAGCACAGTAGGAGGGATCGATTTGGTCTCCATGAGTGTTAACAAGATCTATTTGACTAGATCGATGTGTAGCGGAGAGCATGCGCCAGACTTTGTTAGGATTAGTTTTAAGAACTGATAGCAGGTCATTGGAAAAGAATTTGGTTTTAGCTGCTTTAAGTTCGTTAAGGTAATGTCTAGTGCATGAGCAGTAGCGTTCCCATGCGGCGGGGCATTGGCTTAGGTGAGCCTTTCAGTATAAGCGTTTTTTTTCGATTACAGAGTAATTTTAGTTGTTTGTTAAACCATTGGCAGTTAGTATCTGATTTGATAAGAATAGTAGGGTTGTATCTGTTTTTAAGGTTCAGCATCGTTGTTTTAAAGAGTTCCCAGTTAGCGTTGACACTGCGATGTAGGTACGTGTTCCTAAAGTTATCTGAGAAATTGGTTAGGTCGGAATTAAGGGCATCAAAATTTCCTCTCTTGTACTCTATGATTATCTTCTGTGTAGGTGATTTATTTTTCAGTGGAGTGGCTATGGAAATATGGATTAGGTTATGGTCACTAATACCTGGAAGGATATTAACGGTTTTTTTGTACTCTGGGCATGAGGTTACTAAAAGGTCAAGGTTATTGTTGCCCCTGGTAGGGCACATTATGGTCTGGTGAAGATCAAATTCGAGTACAGTGTTCAAAACTTTTTGTTTGTTAGACGAGGGCCCATTCGATACGGAGAGCAACGGCCAGCTCATTAATGGATAATTGAGTCTCCGAAGAGGAATATGGGCGCCTTTGGATATTTATTAGTTACTGCAGTGAGGGATACACGGAGTAGGTCGCAGAAATCTGGCTGGCTATCGGGCGGTCTATAAGAGACGCCAAAAACGAATGCAAGGGCTACGGTAGATATGCATGTCCAGATTAATAGTATGTTGTTGTCAATCAGGACGAGTGAGGATGATAAGGTATTTCTAATGGCTATAAGCACACCACTGACTCTCTTGCTTTGGTGGTCACGGCGGAAAATTTGGAAATTCGAGATATCAGGGAACACCTCCGTATCTCTAATACCTTCATGCAACCATGTTTCGGTTAGTACGACTATGTCAGCACTGACATCAGTTATAAAACTATGAATTTCGTCGCGCTTCGGTATTAGGCTTCATGCGTTAGTAAATGCGATGTTCTTATCTACAAATGCTATGGGACGTGGACGCGTGTTACACGAGGTGAAATGCTTAGCAACCTGTCACTTGCTGCCATCTGATGGAATATCTGATGAGTTAGTTTCCAACGTTACTGTTACTGAATTCCTTGACGCGAGTTACTGAATTCCTTGATGCTGTCAGTTTGCGGGTCGTAGAAATAAGATTTGTTACCGACGATTAGTTTGTCTACCCTCAGCTTGAATGCGCACTTTTGTGGTCGAATGAACTTTAGCAACTTTGCATACGCCATGCGGGTGGCTGAAGCAAAGTCCTTTCTCACGGCGAAGGTTGTTTCTTTTAGATTAGTTCCACAGCTTAAGATCTTTTCTTTCGTTTTGAAGTGAGCTAATTTTATTACAATTGGGCGTTTTTTGTCTACTGAAAATTTTCCATTTCGATGAGAGCGCTCACGCTCAATGGAATTTGGTTCAAGCGTAATTCCGAGATGATCGGTGCAGAATGTCGTGATGTTTTCCTCTCACTCATCCCACGTTTCCTTTGCAGAGTCTTCAATTCTCAGGAATAGAAGAATATTGCGGCGCAGCCGATTATTGGCGTCGGTATTACCAGCTTTTAAAGTTTCGATTTCACGTTTGATACTAACTGCGTCATGTGGTGTGGTGTTCAGGAAAGGTTCGGTTGGGCTAATTCTAGAAGTGAGATTCGGTTTGTTAGTGTTGAAAGAACTGTTTCATGGTTAGTTTGCACTGCCTTGAGCTGGTTAATGTCTGCACGGATGGCTAGGATGATTTCATCGAGCTGCTTGATTGCGGCAGACATGGATTCTATCTGAGCTTTGGTTTGGCCGGGGTTGAGCTCCACATCGCCGGACAGCAATAAGATTAACCCTGATAACAATTGCAAGGTGAAAACATCATAACACTGGCAAAGCAAGTTTCGCAACTTGAAGTCGCAGGGGCACGACACCGCTATAAAAAAGTAGTTGTTGGTACTGTATTGTTTAGAACGGTTAAGGTAACCAACCTGGAATGTCAGGAGTGGCGTGACCATTCTGCGCCAAGCGGTGTTGTGCCCTGGAATTTCGGTGAAGATTGGGCGGTTAAGTATGATGCGCCCGTTCCACGTGACCGGTGACGTCGATGAAGAGAAGAGTTGCCAGACGAAGTTTCTGGCACAGGCTGGTGTCGGCGGGCAGGTGACGGGTAAACGGTTGGGGCGCTGATCGAGGCTCCAAGTGGTTGCTGTCGGTTCGAGTAGGTCTCCCGGAGGTGACCAAGCGTGGCCGCCAAATCGCCAGGTATCAGCAACCCAGCAAGCCAGGATATGGAATGTCAGGAGTGGCGTGATCATTCTGCGCCAAGCGGTGTCGTGCCTGCGCCAAGCGGTGTCGTGCCGTATGCTGTAACATGTTTAAGTTTTTAGGTGTCCTCTGTTTTAGCTACGAGTATCATGTGGGCTTCTCCCTAAGAGGTTGGGATTGCCTTTATTTCGAAGCCATCTTTAAATAGTGCCGCCAACAGTGGCGATAAATCATTTTTAAAGACCTTGTAAAAGGCGGCAGTTAACCCGTCTGGACCCGGTGACTTTCTGTTGTTCAAACAATCGATCGCACACTTAACTCCAGCAACTGCAATAGGCTGGACTAAACTTTCTTTGTGCTGTTCATCAATCTTTGGGAATGCACTGATAAACTCGGTTTCAAAGCCTCCACCTCAACCCTGCAGGAGGCAAACAATTCTTTTCAGTAGTGATGAAACGCCCGTTCAATATCTTGCTGATCACCCAGCAACCGTTCTTCCAACTCCATCTCCCTATACGAATACGTCGCGCGTTCGCCCGTTCTATACCCAGAGCACGCTTGGTAGGGGCCTCTCCACCGGCTAATCGGTCCACTCTCGCCCTCACGAGGGCTCCCGGGTAGCGTTCATCGTCAAGCGCCTCACGTTTCTGTGTCCTTTTTCCGATATCCTCACTAAACACCCCAGCCGCATTGCACTCTTCCCGGACAAGTTTTTCTAGGTTTGACCTTAGTGTCTTGTCTATAACTTTCTGTTCGTATCGTATGACAGTGGACCTCTCAATGGCCCTCATTTTTACCTCCAGTTTACACAACTCCCACTGTTCACCGATTTTACCCGCTTCTATTTTCAGGATCATACCACTAAATTTTTCAAAAAAGATTTTCATTGTTAAGAAACTCATCATTTATTTTCCATAGCTTTAACGTGCAATGATTGCTCCATTTCTTGTATCCTAGATTAAGCCCCACCAGGCAGTGATCTGAAAATGATGCAGGCTTTACTTCCGACCCTTCACATTTTTCAATTAAATCTCACGACACATACACTCTCCAGTCTAGCGTGACTGACTCCTTGAAAATGGGTACATTGCACCTCCCGCCCTCTGTGTAGACATTCACCCACATCCATAACCCAATAGTATTTATGATTTCCTGCAGCACAGCCGAGCTACCGTCGCGAGGAGGCCGAATACTAATCTTATCTCGCGTGGATAATACGCAAATATTATCCCCTACTATGACAAGACGATTGTCTGTCAACAGATGCGGTCTAATGGTATATAATTCCGCCCTTTCTATAACTTTACTCGGCGCATATAAGCACACTCGCTACTCTTCACCACTCAATACTACATCGCATACAACTAGTCTCCCTGCACAAGCCTGAGCACACCTCTCGCACAGCATGCCCGTGCAACGTTTTCACCAATGACATGCAGCCAGCAGAATAACAGTTGCCTGGCTGACGCATACATAATACCGCGACGTGAAACGTTGCCCCATGCCCCCGGTTTCCTCCTCCTCCTCCACCTTTGTCTTCTGATCCGCTAAGACGTCTACGTCTCATATCTGTTAGCAGGCAGTGCACCTTACTCTGCCGTCTTTTACTCGAAAGACAACGGACATTTAGGTTAGCTAGGTTCAGCTACTCTATAGAAGACATTTCCGTGTGAAGCAATGGAACCCAGGGGCATTATGTTCACCGCTGAGATCCAGCGCGTCGCTAAGCGACGCGTTTGGGCTCCGGGTCGTCGAGATGTTTTTGATACGCTCCCGCCACCTCTGCACTCCTGCGTTCCAACGCGACGCTTGGCTTAAGGCACGTCGTCGAGCGGCGTCCTGGCGTCATCTTCATCGGCGGCTCGTCGGCCTGGACTGCCGGGTCGTTGACGCCACCCTCGGCAACGTCGATGTGGCACCGTTTGGTGTCCGGGTTCCCGAGCAAGTCCATGGCGTTCGGGGCGTAGTTGACCGTTGCCTGGGCCTTCGTTGGGGTGCCACCATCTTTCGATAAGTCACCCGTGGGAGCCGGAGCTTGCTCCGGCACGTCGTTGTCCCCTCTGACTCCTCCCGCTGTGGCTTTGCCCGCGTTGGTTCTCGTGGTGGCCCCTTCCTCCGTCGTTTCTCGATTCCCTGTGCCCTTGGCTGCATCCGCGGCCACCTCGGCATCAATGAGGTGTTCGGACTCAATGCCGTCACCAGGAGGCGCAACCGCGTTCGCATACGACCTCACGCACTGGGCCTCAGCATGGCCAAAGCTTCGACACAGGGAACACCGAGGTATCTTGCACTCCCTTCTGACGTGCCCTTCGCCGTTGCAGCGAAGGCACTGCCATGGTCCGGGCGCCACGACGAGAGCTAGTTCTCCACCAACACGAATTTGGTGAGGTAGGACACCGAGCTTGACTTCTGACTTGAGCTTCAGAAGCACAGTCCTGGTAGTAGAAGTCTTTTCGTTCACGCCGGCGACCCGCCAGCGTTCCCTCGTAACCTCGCTGACTCTGACGTAGGGCACGAGCGCTGAATGGATGTCCTCGTCTGGTTCCCCGTGCAAAAGACAGTGGAGATTCAGCTTCACCTCTTGATTCTGTGGGTCGATGACGAGGAAGCGACGCCGCTTCACCTACAGCTGCGCCGTGGTCACCGTTTTCTTTTTCGCTTCTGCAATCCTAAAAGTCACAGTCCAAACATCATTGATTTGATAGGCACTCAAGTAAATTACCTCGGGCAGTGCGCCAAGCAGGGCCAGAGCGCCCCTGAAGTCTTCGACTCGGTAAGGTCGTCCATTTAGTCGGCGTGAAGGAATACGGTGTTGAGCGCAATGCGTCCGGTAGGCAGTGCCGGCAAGGTTCTCTAGAAATCCTTGTTTTTCTTTCCTCTTGTCCTGCTTCTGCGGCCGGCGTATACCTGTGTGTACGTCTGTCTGTCTTCGACTCGATTCATCCATCTGGGCAACCTGAAATAAAATCTGCGCAATAGTTTCATATACTCACAGCCAAATATAAACGTACTAGTACGGTGTAAGAGCTTATACTTGTAAACACTGTTGAACAATTTTTATTTATTTTATTTATTTAGTACATACTGCAGGTCCAGTTTGGGCCCAAGCAGGAGGGGCGATACAGCACATACAATACACGCAAATAAACAGCACAAAAATGTAGCCGCACATTATAGCAAACAAAATATTAAGCATAGAAATAACAATACATAAAAAACAATTCACTACACAAATCAATCAACCGCTAGTTAAAGAAGAAGAACTATACACGGAAACAAGAACAAGTAAAAAACAGTTCACTACACAAATCAAGGAACCGCTAGTGTAAAACAAAAACCCTAAATTAGATCTATGCTAAGAGTAGACTGCAAGCTGTACCAATCCGTTATAGTACGGGGAAAGAAATAGTTTTTAAAAAGATTAGTTCTGGCATTATAAGGTGTTAACGATTTTCCATGTCGATGTCTTGTTAGTCGTGTCACCAAAGGTTGTAGGAATGGCTCAGGATCCAGTGAAAGCTGCCTGTTATACAGCTTAAAAAGAAACTTAAGTCTGAAAATTTTTCTCCGCTTTTCAAAGGGTTGAATGCCAAGTTCAGTCAATAGATTTGTGGGCGAGTCGCTGTTATGATATTTAGAAGTTACAAAACGTATTGCTTTCCGCTTGATCCTTTCCAATGCTTGAATATTTAGTTTAGTATGAGGGTCCCAAACTGTGCATGCATATACAGGTTTGGGTCTGATAATAGAAGTATATGCTAGAAGTTTGGTATCTCACGGAGCACCATTTAACTTGTGCCGGAGTAGGCAAAGCTTACGAAAAGCTGATGCACATACATTCGACACATGGTTATTCCAAGAGAGAGTATTTGACAGTGTGACACCAAGGTATTTGTATTCATTTACTTCAATTAAAGGACGGGATGGAAGAGTATACGTGAAGGACAGGCTCTTGCGTTTGTTGGTTATCTTCATGAACACAGTTTTGTCGGCGTTTAGCTTCATATCCCACTTATCACATCATGACTAATTATTATGAAGGTTAAAATTAAGTTGCTCTTGCTCTTCCTTGCAAGTAATTTTACTAAACAACACGCAGTCATCGGCAAACATTTTAATTTGAACTTATGCTGTTACTACGGCAGCAATATCATTGATGTATACTAGAAATAACAAAGGCCCCAGCACACTTCCCTGCGGAACACCAGAAGTTACTGGTAGACGAGTAGAAGTTATCGAATCAATGCTAACAAACTGTGTGCGGATAGTTAATTATGAAGAAACCCAGTTTATCAAAAATTTAGGAATACCAATTGTTTCTAGCTTGTGAATTATTTTGCCATGATTAACAAGATCAAATGCTTTGCTGAAGTCTAAAAAATGGCGTCCACCTGGCCTGCCTTATCAAGAACAGTTGCGAAGCTGTGGATGACTGTAGTTAGTTGCGTCACGGTAGAGAGGCCTTTCCGGAAACCATGCTGGCAGGGGTGAAGTAAACCGTTGATATTCAGGAAATTGGTAATGTAAGTAGCTATAATATGCTCAAGTAATTTACAGCAAGACGACGTTATCGAGACGGGACGACAGTTAGGCACTGGTGCAACATCACCTTTTAAATGCAGAGCATTTCAGTAACTCACGATGTCACCCTCGTTGACGTCCGTAGTCCGCACCACACCCCTTCCCTATAATATAAAAAAAATACTATCCGGTGCCCGGTTTCGATCCCTCGACCCTGCGGGCGGAACGCAATGTACATGGTGCTGTACCCACTGCGCCACAAAGCCGACACAGAATGGGACGTTACGAACGCGCCTTATATCGTTGACTCATTCAAATTACTGCTGACGAGCGCTCTCTCGTCAGCAGTTGCAACAAGTGCAACAACATTCACGTAACGCAAACTACTTAAAGTTGTGCGGCCCCGGAAATGCTCTGCATTTGATCGTGCCCCTCGCGAGGGGGATGTTTCACTGCGTCTTCTCTTGGTCGCGGGACGCGTGGCGCCATCTGGCGGAGGTGCGGCACAACTCGTAGCACTTTCTTTGAAAAAACGCATCGAAAGCGCGGCAAATATGAAATAGGGATGACGCGCTTTCGAGACAATCCGCCTACGCGGCTGCTTTGTGTACAGACTCGGCGGCGAGCGTCCCGGGATTCTGGTGCCGACCGAATTAAAGGTAATCTGCAACACCTGCAGTGAAGTGAATTTTCCCCAAGTGTCGCACCGTCGAGCGCCTCGTGCAGGCACAGCACACTACCCCTGCCCTCCCTCACTTCACTCTTTCGGAGAGTGCTGGCTCGGGCCGCCATGGCGAACCGCCCCCCCCCCCGCCCCACTTCAGCGACTATCTCCTCCTTTGCTTTCTTTCATCGTTTGCTATTTCTTTCACTCGTCGGCGCAGCCATCGCTCGCGCAATCATAATGGCGACGCTGCTCAGCCCACGAACAGGCGACAAAGGGCGGTACCCTAAATGCGGGATTATCTAGTCATTTCTCGTCCTTTCAACTACAAAAAATGACTTCCTACAATCTAAAAAGAAATCCTTCTGTCTATCTGGAAATCGACCGGGTGCATCAGTTTAGTGAAAATAACCTGAATCTGTAGCCTGTGTAGGGTGTGGACACGCCCTGTGCTTCAAACGCAGCTACTTAATCTTTTTGAACAGAGGCAGAACACGGGCCGTAAGCCAGTCTGGAGGTAGTGTAGCCGAAGCAACGGATGCACGGAAAATAATAACAAGATACTGGGAAATCATTTCAGCATACCGGTGCAAAAAAGTCTTTGGTATGCCGTCAGGCCAAGCCGAGGATTTAGTTTTAAGTTAAGAAGCATAGAAAGAACGCCATGGGGACATATAAAATCAGATTCCGGGGACAAAGACAGCGACGTGATGGGGCGGAGTACGGAATTCGGTACATTGGAAACGACACTATGAAAATAATAATTGAAATGATCAGCTATTTCTTGTTTATCAGTCAAAACCACGTCACCACGCTTTATTTGGTTGATCACTTTATTTTTCTCCCATAGGAAGCCCCAAAATTTTTGTGTGGCATTACGAATAAAATTAGGCAAGGTTATTTGGAAATAACGACGTTTTGACTGTTTCATAATTTCGTTTAGGGCAGTTTGGGCCACCTGTACGGCCTCACGGAGGGCGCGTCTTCTCCTCATCCTCATTCCTTTAACCTTCCTTTCAAGGTGTATGACGTCACGCGTACCCAGGGTGTTAATTTGACAGTTTTTTGTACTTTGTTTGGAATAAAGTTACGAAGGCAATAAGCACATATTTCCTTGAACCGGTTCCATATTTCTGTGCCGTTAGTACCATTGAAATCGCTAAGGCATAGGTCGAGGTAATCAAGCACACTTTCGTCCCTTGCACGCGAGAAATCCTTTACACACATCTTTTAGAAACGGAAGAAGGGCGCATAGCACCCAGATAACAAGAAAAAAACACCATTTTGTGGTCAGACAAACCAGGATCAACAGATGCAGCATAATTGGCAGTTTTAGCATATCGTTACCGTGTTTGCGTTACCGTTTACTGTGTTACCGGAAGTGCTGGCGACGGTGAAGCCTGTGCCGGTAAGTTACCGTTCGCGGTAACTCTCGCGCTGCGCAGTCTACTCCCGCAAACACGGTAAACGGTAACGTAAACACGGTAACGATAAGCTTAAACTGCCTAATGTCCAATAGAGTGTCTAATAAAAACTAGATCAAGCACGGAAGACGACGTAACGTCAACTCGGGTTGGATCAGTGACAATCTGTAGCATGTCAAGACTAAACATAATGTCGAATAACTGCTGGGCAGGTGAACCACACGCAGGATGGGGATTATTCAAGTTAACGCTAGGGAGAAAAAAGTCACCAGCTATAATGATCTTACTGTTCCTGTTAAACGTGTTAATATGATCATGAAGTTCACTCAAAAATTTAGCAGGAGAGTCCGGTGCGCGATACACTGTACAAAGTAACAAGGACCGCTCCCAGCAGGAAAGCTTCAAAACAATGCTTTCGTGATCGTCGATCTGACGGAGAAGCTCAGCTGGTATATTACTTTTAACCAAAACCGCAACGCCACCGCCTCTCGTGGATCTATCCCGATGAAACACTTGGTAAGATAGTGGAAATACGTCATGGTCATCGATTTCAGCATGCAGCCAAGATTCTGTTATTGTGACCACGTGGGGTTTGTAGCCCAGATTAATTTATTCTAGCTTCATCATCATCATCATCACCTACGCCCACTGCAGGGCAAAGGCCTCTCCCATATTTCTCCAATCACCGCGGTGCTGTGCCAACTGTGACCAATTTATCCCTCCGAACCTCTTGATCTCATCTGCCCCTCTAACTTTCTGTCGCCCCCTGCAACGCTTGCCTTCTCTAGGGATCCACTCTGTTACCCTTAACGACCAACAGATATCTTGCCTTCGCATTACATGCCCGGCCCACGTCCATTTCTTCTTCTTAATTGCTACTAGTATGTCCTTAACATGCGTTTGTTCCCTGACCCACCCCGCTCTCTTCTTGTGCCTTAATGTTACACCTATCATTTTCCGTTCCATTGCCCGCTGAGTCGTTCTAAATTTAAATTGAACCCTCTTAGTGAGCCTCCAAGTTTCTGCCCCGTAGGTGAGTACCGGTAAGATGCAGCTGTCATACACTTTCTTCTTCAAGGACAATTACTGCTCTCCTTATTTTACTGCTCTCCTTATGGAGGATGATGGTAGCTGTGGACCCCTTGTAGATATTTTCTAGTATTTTTACATAATACTCATCGACCCCCTGGTTCCGTAGTGCCTGAATGACTGCTAGGGTTTCGACCGAGTCAAATGCTTTCTCATAATCTATGAAGGCTATATATAGGGGTTCAGTATACTCAGCGCACTTCTCTATCGCCTGATTGATTGTGTGAATATGGTCCATTGTTGAATAACCTTTACGGAACCCTGCTTGTTCTTTAGGTTGACTGAATCCTAAGGTTGCAGAAATTCAGTGAGCGATTACCTTAGTAAGTACCTTGTAGACGACTGACAGTAAGCTGATCGGCCTGTAGTTTTTCAAGTCCTTCATGTCACCTTTCTTATGGATTAGGATGATGTTCGCGTTCTTCCAAGATTCCGGTACAGTTAAGTTATTTAGGCATTTCGTATACAGGTTTGCCAGTTTTTCAAGTACAATTTCTCCGCCATCCTTCAAGAAGTCTGCTGTTATCTGATCCTCACCTGGTGCTTTGCCCCTTTCATTTCTTTCACAGCCTTCCTTACTTCTTCGGTCGTTACTGGTGGGATGCCTATCTCCTCTGAACTACTTTCTCGTTCAGCTTTATGCTGCATGTCCCGGCTACTGTACAGGTCCCTATAGAACTCCTCGGCCACTGTTACTATTCCATCCCTATTTATAAACAAATTGCCCTGCTTATCTTTAGGTGCATACATCCGATTATTCCCCACGCCAAGACGCCTCTTCACTGCTTTCAGGCTAGCTCCATGCTTTACAGCGTATTCAATCCTCTCCATATTATAATTCCCTATGTCAGTTGTCTTCCGCTTATTGATTAACTTCGAAAGCTCCGCTAGTTCTATTCTGTCAGCTGGGGTGGGGGTTATCATGGTTTGCCGTTTTCTAAATAAATCTTTCGTCTGCTGGGAAAGTTTACCAGTATCCTGTCTAGCCATCGTGCCCCCGACTTCTGCTGTACACTCCTGATAATGTGTGTAAGGTTGTCACTGGCTTCCTGTGTCGTAAGCTCGGCTTCCTCGGTAAGAGCTGAATATCGGTTCTGTAGTGCGATCCTGAATTCTTCTACTTTACGCCTTACTGTTAGTTCGTTAATCGGCTTTTTTCGTACTAGCTTGCTACGGTCCCTCCTCAAATCAAGCTTAATTCGGGATATTACCATATGGTGGTCACTACACATTACCCTTCCGAGAATTCCCACATCCTTCACGACGCCAGGGTTACCGCATAATATGAAGTCTATTTAATTTTTATGGTCGCCATTCGGGCTCCTCCACGTCCACTTCCGGCTCTCCCGTTTACAGAAGAAGTTATTCATTATGCGAAGGTTATTCCGTTCTGCAAACTCAACTAGTAGGTCCCCCCTGCTATTTCTACAGCCCAGACCACAGTTCCCAACCGCGTTGTCTCCAGCCTGATTGTTGCATACTTTAGCATTGAAGTCACCCATAACTACGGTATACTGTGTTTTTACTTTAGCCATTGCCGATTCCCCATCTTCATAGAAGCGTTCCACTACCTGGTCGTCGTGGCTAGATGTTGGGGCATAGCCCTGTACCACCTTAAGCTTGTACCTCTTATTGAGCCTAATTACAAGACTTGCTACCATTTCGTTAATGCTATAGTATACTTCAATGTTGCCAGCTGTGCTTTTATTCACAAGAAATCGCCCTCCCAGTTCTCTTCTGTCCACTAGACGACGGTAACATAGCACGTATCCATTTTTCAGCACAGTAAAGGCTTCACCCGTCCTCCTAACCTCACTAAGCCCTATAACATCCCATTTAATGCCCTTTAATTCCTCGAACAACACGTCTAGACTCGTTTCACTAGGTACGGTTCGCGTGTTAAACGTTGCCAGGTTGAGATTCCAATGGCGGCCTGTCCGGGTCCAGGTATTCTTAGAACCCTCTGCTACGTCACAGGTCTGACCGCCGCCGTGGTCAGTTGCTTTGCAGCCGCTGGGGACTGAGGGCCGTGGATTGATTGGCGTATTCATGGGAGGTTGTGGCCGTTACTACACCAGGGTGGCCAATCCTGCTATGGTGAGGGAGTGCGTTACCGGCAATGGTCCCCGGGATCAGGCCGAACCCCAAGCCCCAATGTGCAATTCCAGAATTGCGTAGAGTTTTTTTTTCGAACGTGACTGGCTTATTCTGTATTCGGAGCTGGCTTTTAACTACTTACCTGCTTTATTTGCGATACTACGAGCATTGATGATTAACATGCGGAAACCTTTATCAAGAGTTGGCGCAAGTCAGTCATTCTTAGTACAGTTTTTTTTTTAATTTTATTTGTCAAATTATACAATACAAAGGATCATCAGACTGCTTGGACCCATAGCCAATGGCTAGTTCTGGGTCCAAAAAGAAAATGTATGCGATGCAGGCTTTCTTCTACAGAAAAAAACGAAACTAACACTCCAACACACAGGCTGTTGTACAGTACTAGTACAAGTATTTTTAAACATGCAATCTTCGTGCCCAACAACAATAAAGTTTATAATCGCGATAGTGTCAAAAGGTGCACCCAAGCAGGCAAATCTCTAAAGTGTACATAATAACATAAAAAACAACTAAGAAACATTTAAGTCGCCAACAATACCAGTACCGGTATTCCCAAATACAAAACAAATACAACATTCATTGCTAGGCCATAACAAGATTCACAATCAAGAATAGCGGCACAGATTTTGAAGAATGCACAAACCAAATAACCATCCGGCACGTATGATATTTCTGTGACTGCAACACGACATGCCAGGAAACAAAAAAATCGCAAAGTTAGCTCGCATCATTCAAGCTTAGATAAATTTTTTTATAGAAGTGTTAAAATTTTGGGCTTTCTTTATTTCAGATGGCAAGCTGTTCCATATTTTTGCTCCAATAAACGGCAACTGACGTTCTCCATACGCGTTGTTTGTGGGGGGCAGATTGAAATTACCAGACGCAGCATTTCTAGTGGGCCGAGAAGTAGTGTAGAACAAGGATGCATCGAAAGGGTTGTTGTGCCGTATGATATTATTTACACAGCTAGCTGTCTTTGCTTGACGCAATGCATCAAAAGGTAAAATTTGCATATCATTAAACAGTGGTTTACTCGGATGATCATGCGTAGAGTATGTTATTGTTTTTAGAGATCGTTTCTGTAATTTTCGAATAGGTTCAAGGTAAGTCTTATACGTCCATCCCCAAGATTCAATGCAATATATAATGTGAGAATGGATGAATGCGTAGTATAATGTTCGTAAAATGTCTCTTTCGAAGTAGTTACGGGCCTGCAGTAAAGCATAACATCCGGACGCCAACCTAGTACAAACTTCCGTTACGTGGTTTTGCCAGTTTAAATGGTTATCGAAATAAATGCCAAGGTACTTGTAAGAGGTTGCGTGAAGAAGAGAGTGGTTGTCGATAGCTATATTGATGGAGTTAATGTTTACGGTCTTGTTACGAGAATGAAAAATTGTATATTTAGTTTTCTGGGTATTAATTGTTAGTTTGTTGGCACAAAACCATTTGGAAATTCTTGATAACTCTGAGTTTGTTTTATATTCAATTTCCTCGATATTGTTACCTGTAATAATTATAGCTGTGTCATCAGCGTACATCAAAATGTCAGAGCAATGTAAGGATAATGGCTGATCGTTTATATACAAAGAGAAGAATAAGGGCCCAAGGACTGATCCCTGTGGAACTCCAGTTTCTATACGCAGCGGCAAAGAACATACATTGTTGATGCGAACTATATGGTACCGGTCATGAAAATAACTTGAGAATAGGTCGAAAGATGTACCTCTACAACCGCAGTGCTTCAATTTGCCTAAGAGGATGGAGTGATCTACGGTGTCGAATGCTTTTTTAAGTCTAAGTACACGACAGCCACCAGTTTGTTATTGTTTAGGGCCGAGTTAATAGCTTGTGTTAAAGATAAAACCGCGGTTGATGTTGAGCGCTCGGAACGAAAACCGTGCTGTTGTGGGCAAATTATGTGGTATTTATCTAGGAATTTATGTATTCGGGTTGCAAGAATTTTCTCATATAGATTGTTAAGGACGCTTAGCACGGATATTGGCCGATAACTAGATGGGTCAGTGGGGTCTCCGTCTTTATAGATCGGCGCGACCCTAGCTTTTTTTAGAGGACATGGGTACGTAGAAGCATGCAGAGAATGATTGAAAATATTACATAAGATAGGGCACAGGATATCTATGTTTTCCTTAAGAAACCGCACCGTGATGCGGTCTGGTCCGGCAGCCTTATTCGTAGACATGTTTAATACAACAGCTTCAATATCCTTGGATTCAATGTCATACATATAGAAAGTGTTGGTTAAACGGTGTCCTTGAAAGGGGTACTCAGTCGAATTGTCAAATTTTGCTGCCAAGGCACGGCCGACGCTCATGAAATATAGATTAAAGCTGTCAACAATACTTCCGTCTATGAAGTCGGGCAGAACCTGCTGTTTTGGGCTGTTGCCAGTAACTTCTTTAACTATTTCCCATATTTTTTTAGTATTACCATTTGCGTGCTGTATAAGACGGCTATAATATTCTTTTTTGCGTATTCTAATAACAGACACTGATTTATTACGCAACATTTTATAATTGCGCAGGTAATACCCATTGTGTTTATTCTTCTTCCATTTATGATACCAGTAGTCTTTTTGTTTTAGGGTGGAGAGGATGTAATCAGTCATCCATGGGCACAGTGGTTCCTGGTAAGACCTAGTAGATATAGTTTTGCTGCTGTTGACAATGATGCTAGTGAGATTGTCAATCAAGTTACATAATTCGACGTTAACGTCGTCGTCGTATATTAAATTAGTGTCTAATGACAAAAGCTTGTTCCGTGCTAAAGCATAGTCGACTCTAGTTGAAGGTGCTGTTTTCTGTGGTTTTGGTTGGATCAGGTCTTTGATAGTCACGGAGATAGGGAGGTGATCAGAAATTGGCACACCATACACGTCAGCCTTGGCATGTGATGGTACATTTGTTAAAACATGGTCTATTAAGGTTCCAGATTTAGCCGTTTGTCTCGTAGGAATTGTAATTAGGTTCAAGTAATTATAGGACTCTAGCAGATATGTGTATTCATTATGAGTTGTAATAAGGGTGTTAATGTTGACATCACCAACGATAACTACTTGGTCATTGTGATTCGCTAAGTGAAGAAAGATAGCTTCAAGTTTATCTAAGAAGGCAGCTATGGGTGAGTTGGGAGGCCGATAAAGTACGCCAACAACAAGAGAACAGCCGAGTCTGATAAATAAAGATTCAATTTCTGGGAAACTGAATGTGATCGGCGATAGCTGTAAGTACGTGTGGCGATTTTGAACAAAAAGGGCTACACCCCCTCCCCTTGATCTGGAAAGCCGTGAATTTGACACGGCAGCGTATCCGGGGATCGTAATGTTCTCGCCTTTTTTTAACCAGGTTTCAGATGTAGCAATAATGTCAAAAGAAGTAGTGTGCTGCGACAGATAGGCGATAAGCAAGTTGGCGTTTTTATTTAATCTACGAATGTTGCTGTGAAAGATGGATATACTATCGTTTGGCTTGTGGTTGTCATGCGCAGTTTGTCGAACCGCCATAGGGCCGAGGTACTTTTTTAGGGGTTGTTAAGAGCCGACGATCACACAATTTTGGACAGGTCATCTTCACATGTAATCTGCACGACTTTCGAGTTTTCTGATTTCCGCATTAATACTTTGTCGTCTGCAAACCAGGCGAACTTCCAGTTCTTTTCTTTTTTGGCCTGAATGCTCTTGCCGAGCAGGACCTTATTTTCAGGGCATAGGTGGGCATTCACATAGACTGGCTCACTTCCTTGGAACCCAAGGGATCCTACGTTCAGCCTGTTTTTCTTGGCCGCAGTCAGAATGCTGTCTCGTACCTGCTTCGCAACAAACTTCGCTACTATGTTGGGCGGCCCGGATCCCTTGGTCGGCACCCTATGTGCGGCATCAACGTCTTGCCCGGAAAGTTCCACCTTGAGAAAAGTGGCAACCTTCAGAACTATATCGGCTACGTTCTCTTCCTCGGTCAATGGTACTCCCTTCAGTTCAATGTTGTTCCGCCTACTATATTGCTTTAACGCTATGATTTCTCGCTTGGTATCCCTCAACTCTCTTTCTAGCCTCTGGCAGTCTTTCTGGCTTCCCAGGCTACGGTTAGTAGCCTCGGTGACTTCCTGCCGGAGGGTCTTCATTTCGGCTTTGAAACCTTCAAAGCATTCATTTATGAATCCCATAGACTCTTTAACAGCGGCAAGCTCGTCAGTTATTGTACTGTTTGAAGCAGCAACTTTTTTTATATCTGCCCCCAGGCTTGCCACTGCGTCAAGAATCTTTGCTGTCATTTCCCCGAACACCTTAGCTAGTTCCTTAACGGAACCCGGTGCTTTTTCGCTCAAAGCCTTGGAGACGTTCGCCAACTCGTCCATTGCACAGGGGCAAAGGCACAAAGAAAAGGAAAAAAAAAAACACTAGCACATATACACACAAATCGTTCAGAGCAGACTGGCAGTAAGGGAAGGATTTAACATGGTGTAGAAAAGTAACCAACCTGCGGTACAGAAGCAGCGGGTTTAGCAGGCGATACGACTGCCAGTCCGCTCTGAAGTGGCAAGCGAAGATTCCGTTCGATTTTATAGGTGTCGGGAACGCCTCCGGATGCTCGGGCGATAATTGTCGTCACGTGCTGCCGAGAAGATCCGCAGCAGTTCCAGGCGCTGAGGGTGCGAGTATCAGTGCGCCTGCGCCTCGTGTAGGATCCGCTGGTGTTTGCCACCGGAGACGAGTTGTTCCCGAAGCCGTGCGTTCTTGATATTCCTGCGGTACAGAAGCAGCGGGTTTAGCAGGCGATACGACTGCCAGTCCGCTCTGAAGTGGCAAGCGAAGATTCCGTTCGATTTTATAGGTGTCGGGAACGCCTCCGGATGCTCGGGCGATAATTGTCGTCACGTGCTGCCGAGAAGATCCGCAGCAGTTCCAGGCGCTGAGGGTGCGAGTATCAGTGCGCCTGCGCCTCGTGTAGGATCCGCTGGTGTTTGCCACCGGAGACGAGTTGTTCCCGAAGCCGTGCGTTCTTGATATTCCTGCGGTACAGAAGCAGCGGGTTTAGCAGGCGATACGACTGCCAGTCCGCTCTGAAGTGGCAAGCGAAGATTCCGTTCGATTTTATAGGTGTCGGGAACGCCTCCGGATGCTCGGGCGATAATTGTCGTCACGTGCTGCCGAGAAGATCCGCAGCAGTTCCAGGCGCTGAGGGTGCGAGTATCAGTGCGCCTGCGCCTCGTGTAGGATCCGCTGGTGTTTGCCACCGGAGACGAGTTGTTCCCGAAGCCGTGCGTTCTTGATATTCCTGCGGTACAGAAGCAGCGGGTTTAGCAGGCGATACGACTGCCAGTCCGCTCTGAAGTGGCAAGCGAAGATTCCGTTCGATTTTATAGGTGTCGGGAACGCCTCCGGATGCTCGGGCGATAATTGTCGTCACGTGCTGCCGAGAAGATCCGCAGCAGTTCCAGGCGCTGAGGGTGTGAGTATCAGTGCGCCTGCGCCTCGTGTAGGATCCGCTGGTGTTTGCCACCGGAGACGAGTTGTTCCCGAAGCCGTGCGTTCTTGATATTCCTGCGGTACAGAAGCAGCGGGTTTAGCAGGCGATACGACTGCCAGTCCGCTCTGAAGTGGCAAGCGAAGATTCCGTTCGATTTTATAGGTGTCGGGAACGCCTCCGGATGCTCGGGCGATAATTGTCGTCACGTGCTGCCGAGAAGATCCGCAGCAGTTCCAGGCGCTGAGGGTGTGAGTATCAGTGCGCCTGCGCCTCGTGTAGGATCCGCTGGTGTTTGCCACCGGAGACGAGTTGTTCCCGAAGCCGTGCGTTCTTGATATTCCTGCGGTACAGAAGCAGCGGGTTTAGCAGGCGATACGACTGCCAGTCCGCTCTGAAGTGGCAAGCGAAGATTCCGTTCGATTTTATAGGTGTCGGGAACGCCTCCGGATGCTCGGGCGATAATTGTCGTCACGTGCTGCCGAGAAGATCCGCAGCAGTTCCAGGCGCTGAGGGTGTGAGTATCAGTGCGCCTGCGCCTCGTGTAGGATCCGCTAGTGTTTGCCACCGGAGACGAGTTGTTCCCGAAGCCGTGCGTTCTTGATATTCCTGCGGTACAGAAGCAGCCGGTTTAGCAGGCGATGCGACTGCCAGTCCGCTCTGAAGTGGCAAGCGAAGATTCCGTTCGATTTTATAGGTGTCGGGAACGCCTCCGGATGCTCGGGCGATAATTGTCGTCACGTGCTGCCGAGAAGATCCGCAGCAGTTCCAGGCGCTCAGGGTGCGAGTATCAGTGCGCCTGCGCCTCGTGTAGGATCCGCTGGTGTTTGCCACCGGAGACGAGTTGTTCCCGAAGCCGTGCGTTCTTGATATTCCTGCGGTACAGAAGCAGTGGGTTTAGCAGGCGATACGACTGCCAGTCCGCTCTGAAGTGGCAAGCGAAGATTCCGTTCGATTTTATAGGTGTCGGGAACGCCTCCGGATGCTCGGGCGATAATTGTCGTCACGTGCTGCCGAGAAGATCCGCAGCAGTTCCAGGCGCTGAGGGTGTGAGTATCAGTGCGCCTGCGCCTCGTGTAGGATCCGCTAGTGTTTGCCACCGGAGACGAGTTGTTCCCGAAGCCGTGCGTTCTTGATATTCCTGCGGTACAGAAGCAGCCGGTTTAGCAGGCGATACGACTGCCAGTCCGCTCTGAAGTGGCAAGCGAAGATTCCGTTCGATTTTATAGGTGTCGGGAACGCCTCCGGATGCTCGGGCGATAATTGTCGTCACGTGCTGCCGAGAAGATCCGCAGCAGTTCCAGGCGCTCAGGGTGCGAGTATCAGTGCGCCTGCGCCTCGTGTAGGATCCGCTGGTGTTTGCCACCGGAGACGAGTTGTTCCCGAAGCCGTGCGTTCTTGATATTCCTGCGGTACAGAAGCAGTGGGTTTAGCAGGCGATACGACTGCCAGTCCGCTCTGAAGTGGCAAGCGAAGATTCCGTTCGATTTTATAGGTGTCGGGAACGCCTCCGGATGCTCGGGCGATAATTGTCGTCACGTGCTGCCGAGAAGATCCGCAGCAGTTCCAGGCGCTCAGGGTGCGAGTATCAGTGCGCCTGCGCCTCGTGTAGGATCCGCTGGTGTTTGCCACCGGAGACGAGTTGTTCCCGAAGCCGTGCGTTCTTGATATTCCTGCGGTACAGAAGCAGCGGGTTTAGCAGGCGATACGACTGCCAGTCCGCTCTGAAGTGGCAAGCGAAGATTCCGTTCGATTTTATAGGTGTCGGGAACGCCTCCGGATGCTCGGGCGATAATTGTCGTCACGTGCTGCCGAGAAGATCCGCAGCAGTTCCAGGCGCTGAGGGTGTGAGTATCAGTGCGCCTGCGCCTCGTGTAGGATCCGCTAGTGTTTGCCACCGGAGACGAGTTGTTCCCGAAGCCGTGCGTTCTTGATATTCCTGCGGTACAGAAGCAGCCGGTTTAGCAGGCGATGCGACTGCCAGTCCGCTCTGAAGTGGCAAGCGAAGATTCCGTTCGATTTTATAGGTGTCGGGAACGCCTCCGGATGCTCGGGCGATAATTGTCGTCACGTGCTGCCGAGAAGATCCGCAGCAGTTCCAGGCGCTCAGGGTGCGAGTATCAGTGCGCCTGCGCCTCGTGTAGGATCCGCTGGTGTTTGCCACCGGAGACGAGTTGTTCCCGAAGCCGTGCGTTCTTGATATTCCTGCGGTACAGAAGCAGTGGGTTTAGCAGGCGATACGACTGCCAGTCCGCTCTGAAGTGGCAAGCGAAGATTCCGTTCGATTTTATAGGTGTCGGGAACGCCTCCGGATGCTCGGGCGATAATTGTCGTCACGTGCTGCCGAGAAGATCCGCAGCAGTTCCAGGCGCTGAGGGTGTGAGTATCAGTGCGCCTGCGCCTCGTGTAGGATCCGCTAGTGTTTGCCACCGGAGACGAGTTGTTCCCGAAGCCGTGCGTTCTTGATATTCCTGCGGTACAGAAGCAGCCGGTTTAGCAGGCGATACGACTGCCAGTCCGCTCTGAAGTGGCAAGCGAAGATTCCGTTCGATTTTATAGGTGTCGGGAACGCCTCCGGATGCTCGGGCGATAATTGTCGTCACGTGCTGCCGAGAAGATCCGCAGCAGTTCCAGGCGCTCAGGGTGCGAGTATCAGTGCGCCTGCGCCTCGTGTAGGATCCGCTGGTGTTTGCCACCGGAGACGAGTTGTTCCCGAAGCCGTGCGTTCTTGATATTCCTGCGGTACAGAAGCAGCGGGTTTAGCAGGCGATACGACTGCCAGTCCGCTCTGAAGTTCGTTTGCGGTAACGAACCGTTTGAATGTTTCGAGTTTTTATAGCTACTCTGTGTGGCTGACTGAACTTGTGCGTTTTTTGTATCATCCCACGTGTAGACAATATCGTCAACGCGAAGCTTGTCGTTTGTAAGTGAAACTTTTTTCCCTTGCAGTTTTTTCAGTTTT
The DNA here is from genome assembly GCF_048455015.1 of Haemaphysalis longicornis. Taxonomy (NCBI): domain Eukaryota; kingdom Metazoa; phylum Arthropoda; class Arachnida; order Ixodida; family Ixodidae; genus Haemaphysalis; species Haemaphysalis longicornis. The sequence continues at coordinate 87,966,716 of NW_027526233.1, forward strand.
CGCATTCTCCCACAACAGCTTTCGTGTTCGTACTGTGGTTTGGGAGTAATCGTGCTGAACTGAAATGGTTGTGCCTTTGAGTTTGTGGGCATTTCACAGAACCTTTGGTTTTTCTTGTAGTCCTCAAAGAACCTAATGACCGGCCTTTGCTTACCGGGTTTACCAAGCCTATGTATTCTGCCAATCGAATTACAGGTAATGCCCAGATATATGTATCCCCTTCAGTCATACATTGAAAGAAAGTGCAGGAAAATTCCCACACATATTTTTTCTGTAAAGGTATGTCCCAGGGACACAAATAAAGCAAAGAAATTTTTTTTTTACTTTTGCCTAAGTTTTAGCACGCGTGCACATATGTGTACATTGTGACTCAGTCAGCACACATGACAGGAGGCTCAAATACACGTCTCAAGCCATGAATTATTTTATTTCATACAGAAAATGAACTTGCTCTCCTTGCACGAGGTCATTAAGATGAAGACCACATCTCACTTGTTGTGGAACGCATAGAAACAGTCATTTGTCGCCGAAAGACAGAGGAAGACATTGTATTTCCTGCACCGGACTCGCGTCCTTGACTTGCAACCTTCCAACTTGCAACGTTGAGCAAAACTATTGCCTGTGTGTGCTGGCCAGTGGTGTAGGCCATCATACCGTACGGCATTTACAGGCCGAACCTCAGCATTGTGAACTTTTCTCGGGGGCTCCTTGGCGTCATTGCTTGGACGGCCGCGTTTCTTGGCACCATTCTTGCGAGACAGGATCAGCCCCAATCCAACGTTGTTTTGAAAAGCTAAAAAGTCCAGGACTTTCTTGCGTGGGGTGGAGTTGTCACTCGCGTCGGTCAGGTATTCTTGCCAGCTATTTACAAGAGCAAAGGATGTAAAGTGAGAAATTACTCGCACTGGCCACTTTCTCGTTCGTTGTTTCAGTGGGTACAAGGACAGCAAGAAATCCATCTTGTCGACTCCGCCCATCGATTCCTTGTACTTGGTGATAATTTCCGGGCAGGGTATGTCAACATGCTGCTTCGTGGACTCACTCCAGCGCTTCACAGTTGTTGGCTCCCCAACACCCACGACCGTTGGCGCAAAATTCACAATGCCATTGTCCTGCCACCTCACAACTGTAACGTCACCTCCTTGAGTGACCCTGGTATCCATACTGCCACGTCCTTCCTTTTTGAGCACTTTGTCAGGCTTCAATGGGCATCCCTGCAATCTGTTGCTGCGGATAGTGCCAATGGCCCAAATGCCAATTTCTTTTAGCTCCTGGAGTAGTGGTATAGATGTGAAATAATTGTCAAAATACAATTTGAAGTTCTCTTGTTTAGGGAGACTTTCTGCCAACCTCATGACAATAGAGCCACCAAGCCCAAGATGCGTGTGCTCGGCAGATGTGCCAGTACCTTTGCCTTGATAAATCTCAAAGTCGTGTGCTACCCCACTGGAGCTGCACCGAAGAAACACTTTCACCCCTTCTGGGTTTGGTTTGTTCCGAACAAATTGCTTGGCCGCAACTCTTCCCGTGAAGGGGATCATTTGCTCATCGATGCTATTTTTTTCAGTCGCAGATAACTCTAGGCACCTCTTCCTCACAGCATCAAGTAGCGGTCGTACCTTCCAGAACTTGTCTGTACCACTGTGGTTCGCATCTGGCTCTGTGACGTGCAATGCTGACCGCAGCCTGAAAAATCTGTTGACGCTCATGGCTTCCGACACGCTCGGAATTTGCGTGGCAGGATTCCAATACATCCTGATGCGTGGGAATTTCAGGGTTCCCATTATAATTAGCATCCGAAAAAACGTCTTCACTTCTTCTGGCGTTGTTCCCAGAATGGCTCCTGATGTCTGCAGTGAGTAGATGTTCGTACAACGTGCAATTTCTTCAAAAATGTCGTCTGTGATGCACCTGAAGAAGTACTCAGGTGGTTCACTCACAAGATTGACATCATTGTCACTGGAGCGATGAAATGTGGTGTCGGGCCGGTCAAATTCCGTAGTGGTCCAAACCGCTTTCCTTTTTTGTTGACCTACGGCTTCTGCTTGGTCATCACTGTTTGGCTGAAGAGGGAGACCGTTCGCTACTCCGGACGGATGAGCGTCACGGGCAGCGGAGCCGGCCTGCAAAAGACAATTTATTTCATTACTGCGCTGAAAAATGGGATGCAATCCCATCTGCGCCTATCATTTTGCCACTGGTCTACAAAAGAATAACGCATACCTGCTCTAGGGTTACTGGCCGAAAAAAACAAATACTTATTTTGAAACCCAACTACACAGCCCAATACAACAGCAAGATAACGTAAAGTAAGGTAAATAACGAATTTGGAAAGAAAAAAAGAAGCCACAGCAGTTCCACACTCACCAGTTGATTTGTATGTCCTTCCTCCTCATCGTCGTCGTCAGAGAGACCTATGTCCGACGTGTTGCCATCGGCAATTCGGGACAGCAGCCTTTCGGCCCTCTCAGAAGCAAGCCTCCCTCGATTTCTCGCATGATTTCTCAAGTCTGAAATTACGAAACATCAAAATATTTATCAGGAAATTGCCAACTACGAGAAACTCCAGCAGTCGGTTTGTGCCGCTTGGGGCACGCCGTACACAATTGTGTACGCAAGATTTCACATTCAATTTTCTAGCTCGGAATAGTACTTTTATTACATCCTGCGGTTTTTCTGTGTTCCTGAGGTACTAAGCAGCATAAAAAACCCAGACACTTGCCTTCTAAAAGTATCAATACTACAGAAAAATTCAATTTTGTAAGGGACTTACCGGCGTCACCGTAGAGTGTGGCGGCATCCATTTTGGAAGTGGTTGTTTACTGCTTTATTTCTTGTCAACGAGAAGAGATGGCGCTAGTAGTACTGCACAGAGCCCATATAAATCTTGACAACAAATACCGCGCGCGGAATTCGAATCAGAAGGTAGAAAAAAAATAAAAAGAATTGCGTACACATATGTGTACGCCGTGACTGAAGGGGTATACAATACGCAATTACAAAGCAGAAAATCAATATATAGGTGACATTTGCAGTGTTATTCTGTTAAAAAATTTCTAAAAAAAAAAACAACGTCATGTGCGAGGACGCGCCTATAACGTGAAAGTGTCCGCTATGGAATTTAGTTATAACAGAGGTGCTGTCGCAGCGCGAGGAAAAGTCATAGGCATGAGCGTTTCGGAACGAGTAAAAGTAAATAACGCGGGCACCTGGAAATCGTAAGAATGACGTGGCTGATATTCGAAACCATTTGCTTTTTATTTAATCCTCTCAGAAGACATTATCATACCCACAAAATTAAATTTTAATTCCTATAGCGTTTTTGGGCAAAGCTCTTGCTTGGGCCTTGTCCCGTTCTCGTAGCGCCGATTACATACTGCTGATGATGATTGTGGCAGGATGCCCCTAGGGATTGGTCAAACAAACATTGGACGAAGAGGTCAAAATGTTCACACGTTTGTTGCCTCCGAACAAGGAGGAGCGGAAGAAGAAGAGGTTGTCGTTCGTCGTCTGCGAGCTCAAGACACGTACTGAGGGTACGCGACACAAGACGCTCTGCAGAAGGTCAAGGTGGCTAAAACGCCACACACCGAATTTGCCAACTTACTCATGGAGATTCGCATCGTCCCAAACAAGCCCTACAGGATCACCACAAACATCGACATCGTCGACGGGCTTGTCAACGGAGCGGTGGGAAATCTCAAGCTTTGCGAGCGAAGAGTGGTGGTCTTGACGCGGCGGCGCCCGGTTTCGATTCAACGACTCTCTGGCCACGACGGGAGGTACGTGGTGCTCTTTCCACTGCGCTACAAACCGAGACGCGAGCATGCCTACGAACACGCCTTATGTGCTTCACTCATTCAGATGGTGCGCGCGTCAAGAATACCTATAACAACGTGTCGAGTCTTTATATGATGTTTCGGCGAATGTTTCACGGTTTTACCGATAAGCATTTTAGCTTCGCCACTCTCATCATCATTCACTTCGTGGTGATGGCGGGATTTTTTTGTTAGAAGTCGGACTGCCGCAGACCAACCAAATTTCGTTTAAGGAGGATATAAAATGTTCGCCTTGCTGCTGTGCTATGTAACCGCACAATAGGCAGAACTGCATCATAAAGACTACAACATAAATTTTAGACAGCTTAACATGGTATGCCTTTTATTACAACCGACTCTTTGCCTAGCCTCACGATAAGTTTACGCTCTAGCCTAACGATAAGCTCACGAGCCATGTTGGGCGTGTCACAGCCACTGCTGGTGTTATTGTCGTCCACGCGCAAAAGCTCACAATCCTACTGCTTGTTTCTATGGTCGGTACATCTTCGCCCTCGGTGAAGACAGGTGCCATTTCTTTGTTAAAGTGCGCCCAAGTCACCTGAGGAAATACGGCCGTCGTGGAGAGGCAGTCAGCTTCTCCCTATAGTTTTCGTTCGAAGTGCATGCACGCCTCGGTTTTACCCGTCCTACACTAGGTCAGTTATGGCAGCCGTGCCAGCAAGGAAACTCTTTCTTTTGTTTCCGTGCTCTTTGGTTTTTGCTAAGAAAGATACACCCGTAAGACGATCTTTTTCATCGGTCTTCGCTACAGGCGCAGCGGTTCTAGCGCTTATTGAGTGAAATAATGCATTGGACTGCATTCGGACGCATGGTCGCTTTGTATTTAATTCAATGTTTGAACCCGTATATTGTTATTAGCGCTGTATGATTCCTGGAAACATTATTGTTATATATGTATAAACCGCATTGGTAGTGTAACTTGAATAATCTCCCGGTGAACAAGTGTTTTGTATTCTTGCAACATAACCACTCTTTTCTGAACCCCCTCCGGGAATTGAAGTTACGGAAATAAATAAATAAAAAATAAAAATAAATAAATAAATAAATAAATAAATAAATAAATAAATAAACACAAAAACGAAAAAATAAAATTAAATAAATAAAAGGAATAAAAGAAAAAGCGGATTCCTTTTTTATAAAGGACGTAAAATCTTGAATGTTCCATGGTGTGACCACAGAATTCGAACAGACACTTTGTTATGAAAACGATAAGCCAGAAAACAGCCGCAGCAGCAGAGCAGACGGCATGGAGCCGCGCCTCGAGTGCGTGACTACAGCGTTTTATGACATCGCTAGGAACCAAATTATGGAATCTGTTTTTGATGCAACGCATCTCTTTAAGTCGCCTTGTCCCGCGTTGTCGCAGCGAAGTCCGCATCCCTCCCCCATTCTCATCCTCGCGGCAGCTGCGCGCTCTGCCGCTCTCACCGCAGCGCCATCTGTGCGTCAGCGCGGTCAGCGCGCAGCTTGCGCTCCACTGCGCTCGCTCCTGTCGCCGTGCCAGCTGTGCGTTAGCGCGCAGCTTGCGCTCGGTTAAAAATTTACACCATCTTCCCGCGAGGGGAACCATGGGGTAGATGCGTCGGATCGGGGGTGCACATGCTGCGTAAATAGGAAACACAACAACAGCAATCCACACGCTGATATCACCAACATAACGGAAATGCAACGGCAACCCCCCATGAGTCGCATCTACCCTATGGTTCCCCTCGCGGGAAGATGGTGTAAATTTTTTTCAGCAGTGTTGTTGGCTCCCTTGAGAAGACTCGTTTCCCCAAATTGACGGAAGGTAAGGTCAGGTTTTTTTCTTATTTTGTATTTAGAGTTCCAAATTCTTGGAGAAAGCACAGCAGTTTATCTATTTTTGCGGATATATAAATTGTATTTTGGCGAACGATAATTTGCAGATATGTTCACAAACATCTGGTCGACATTACCCATCACTTACAAGTTCTTCACAATGGCAGATAGGGAGACAGGTGTCGTCAAACTAGGCATAACTGTAATGTCTGCGCAATTTCACAAATTTTCCCATTTTTTATTCACAGCAGAACTGAAAAGTTGTCTTCACCTGCGTGTCGTTTTGGAATATTTTCTTTTTGCAACTATATTTCAGTCAGAACGACCAAACCTTGCGCGCAGCGCCCTATAGTTACAAAAAACGGCAGGCGTCAAAAATAGCGCGTCACCAGCGCAACTTTTGCTATTTCTTCTCTTGTGTAGTACGCACGCTAGAGGACAACGAATTGCGGTCTTAGGCTATTCTCAGGCTTTTCCATAACTCATAAAAATATGGGGAAAACAAAAAAGTGCTCGTGTATACGCATGTTCGTTCTCTCGTGGAATCACCACTGGGTGCTTACCATCTTACATATTTCTAACAGGCCTCAAGACGGGTAGCATACCATGTTAACTTGTAGCTTTTTTGACGCGACCGCAAGTTAACTGGTTTAGTGGTGGACCGTACACGTACAACTTCTTTTTCTAGAGGGGGGACGAGAGGGATGTAATAATGAGTGTGGAGCACCCTTGCAGTAGATCTGAAATTTTCTGGACAAGTAGTACGTAGCTTGGACAAGCGTAGAAATTATTTGTGTCGTATATTTGGCTGAGTGGGTAAGCCTTTCTGTGCTAAACCCAAGGAGGCGGGTTCGATACCGGCCATGGTGGTTTCTTCTCTGAAGGAGGCAAACAGCGGAGTTGCTTGTGTCGACATTTCGGCGCGCGTCACAGAATCCTAGGTAATCAAAATTACTCCGGACCCTCAAGCATTGCGTGCATCCTAGCCCGCATAGCTCAAGTGTTTCTTCGGGGCGTCAACGCCTCAATCAATCTGATCAAAGTTAGGAGTCGAGCAGCCGAGAACACTGTGAATAATTTGCATTGCTTGATTCCTTCTTGCAACAAAACTTGCCTGTTTCCGATAAGGATGAGAGATTTTCAACCGCCAATACTGTCGCAGTGCTCCCAATAATTTGGAACGCTCTTAGAGTTAAATCTAACATATTCAGATTGAAACTCCCTGTCGTGCCTTTTCGTTTTTTTTATGCTCGGTTTCTGTCAAGACACAACAGTGCCACGATTTTTTTTCATTTGTATATCTGCACCTGAACTGGCAGCTCGTCACACAGCACAATCTAGACATTCTCGAGGTGGACTGGCGTGCATATCCGATCATTTGGGAAAACATCAAAGCACATGAATGTGACAGCAATGGTCTCGTCGGCTTCTCCTTCGCGGTGCTTTAAAAATGTCTTTTTACTTACGTTTAGCATATCGAACTATAATAAATAAAAGTTGTAGGCGGCTTGTTGGCGCAATTACTAGGAAGTACACTTCGCATAATATGTTCAATTTCATTTATTTCCATGGAAAACGTGAGTAGGCAAATAATAAAATGCAGGCCGACAGGGCGGAGGCATAGCTTAGGGCTCAACACCTGTTGAGTTTGCACTACAATTGTTACAGCACAAGAAATAGTAACAAGGGAAACAACCACAGACAATACATACACATTTGAGCACGCAATATTATTTACATACCACTTCTAAACATAAATGAAAGGATGTTAAAAACGTGCTCGTATCCATTTTAGGCGTTCTGGTTTGTTGACTTGACTTTCGCAAATTCCTACATAGTAAAGTTTAATAAAGCTTACCTTTCCTCCCCTTTGGGTGTATGCGTTTCATGAGGTCTAAATTTCGGTACAACAATCGCGGGTCAGTTTTATTTTTGTAGCGTTTTTTTGTCAGTTCCCCTGAGGTGACGCTGCTGACACACTCATTTCAGGGAATTCTACAGTACGTGACGTAAGGCGAGTGCCCCCTCCATTTATAAACACAGGACGTGATGCAATATGTCTTCCCGACGGTTCTATCTTCGTGCCTGCCGCCGATAACGGCTGTTGACCTTGTGGCTGCTGTCACGTTTTGTGGCACGTCTCGACCAGCTCAGAAGAATGAACATGGGAGAATCATTCGCACCTTTACCACAGCACACATTTAATATGCCCAACTACAACCCCTAAGCAAAATAAACAACACAACAAACAAACAACTCAACCAAAGCAATTTCTAAATACTAATCGGTAACAAAAACCCAGAAAAGCCAGCAATCCAAACCAGAAGTCGCTACAATGAAGTCCATAATAAATCAACCCGTCCTAGTTCCACTCTATACAACGTCTCTGTTAACAATCCTAACAACAATGGTCATATAATACCAAGTCCCTAGCAGAAGGGCCCACCGCTGTCTCCGGCGCTGACCTGTCGTTCCCGTAGCATGGCCGTGACACGCTGGTAGTCGTAGTTGTCTGCTGCGTGGTGCCGGTGGTGGTGGTAGTGACGTAGTTGTGCGTGGTAGTCACACGGTGGACCGCTTTTCAGCTACCCCTCGTGGTAGCCCTCGTAGCAGGAAGCAACCCGTTGCCTCGGAGCCGTCGCCGTCGTAGCCGGTAGCATCGAGAAGGTCTGGAAACGTCGCCGCGTAGGGACAGCCAAGGCATTAGTTGACGGTGCGTTCTCGCTGTACGCAGGCGCCCGCGCATCACCGCTGGTGCCACCAAAGCACGGGTTGGTGGTACGACGGGGAAGTAGGAGGTGATGCCACGTCGGTCCACTCCGGCCCAGGCTGACATGGCTCTGGTCGACTGCGTGGCCTCGTACCCCCGGCTGGTTCCTTGGACTCGTGCCGCCTAACCTTCCTGATGTTGCGTTCTTCTGATCTCCACCCTCCTGGCCTGTGCCCCAGGATTATATATCCTTTGCCGTGCCGTCACGGCACTCTTGTATGCGCTGTGCCCGTGTCCGCCGCACGGGTCACCACAACCTTGGTTATTTCTCCACGAGCCTCCATCGCGTCATCTCGTCATTCGTCCGCCCTCTTCGCGGGAAATTTGCATTGTCTTTCTTCCTCTTTATCTTCGTCGGCCTCTGGCTCCGCTATGACACGTCATCTTTCATCCCACGGGGGGATTGCCCCTTAATTATGACAGCTGCATTGAATCTACAGTCCGTGTTAACGGGACACAGAAGTGAATTTGTCAATACCCCGGTATCGCTTGCACTTCGTAGACTGGCTCAAATTACCACATTTTGCATCGTTTATGCGGTTAATAAGTCAATTATTATTTTTTAAAGCGGAAAAAAAGCAACACTACCATGCGCGGTATGTGGTGGCCATGCCAACTAAATGCTGTGACGTTGGAAGGAGGTGCAGCGTGATTGGACGATGTCCAAGATTAGCATTCAAACAAGTGTCGGTTTTAAATCTGTAAAACACCATGCCTGGCATCCGAAATTGTGGTTGGATGGGCATTCTCCTTATCTCAATAATCGTCATACCGCGCTTCTGCCATGTTGTAGGCTGGAAAATGCCTAAGATAAACCCTCCCAGGACGGCTTGGAATCGTAGGAATCCCTAGCTGAGGCCTACGCAGTCGATGAACGCCCTCCGCGCACACCGCAGACGATCAAATGCCCTGCGTTTTCCCCCCATATTTGTAGTTTGCCTCACTCATGCCTGTATCGTAAAAAGAGTGCCCACACCAGGCCAAGGGTTTGCTGAGTCTCATCTGCGCTGACTGCCCGCAACCAGTCGGTGCTTATGGCAACAGCACGCGTATGCCAACTATAGAAAAGGGCAGGTGTCTCTGACGGCACTCAGAATACTAGAGCGAGGAATGCGCCGCATACCCGAGCAGAAAGTCAAACTGATATGGACACCGGCTCCGTCAGGGCTGCAAGGCAAAGAACTCGCCCACCAGCTTGCCAGAGAACTTGAACACCGTGCAGACGAGCACGAGCCGCAAGCCATAACGACTTACAAGGACATCACCAGTCACTACAGGGAATGCAGAAGGCGGTATCCTGACCCGCATAAATCGCTCAGCAGAGCCCACGAAGCACCCCTATCACCAAAGCAGAATGTACCCCGAGATATACGAGAAAGAGTGTAGCTTCTGTGGGCAATTGGGCACGCTCCGGCACGTCATCGGAGAGAGCGATTTCACCGAGACAACCCCCCCTTTACCCAACTGTGATGAGGTAGACGGAAGTGCTGGTGAGTGCGTCGTACAAGGTGTCGACGACGACTAAGTTCAACCAACTGTTTAACGCGGACAATCACCATGTGGGGATATGTGCCACCTAGGTGTCGCCACCAGGGCACTGAAGAATAGCCGGTACAAATTAGTGACGTCGGAAAAGAAGAAGAGGAGATCGTGGCGGGGGACGCAGCACAGTGGGATTCCGAGGAGCGATGATTCGGAGGGCTATCCGCAAGGTGCGGTAGCCGTCGTCTGCCGACGCCGTCGTTAAGGACGCCCGCAGACCGAACCAGGCTGCAGTGTCAGCCGTTACCCTCGTCGACGACCACGCATTGCATTGCCGGCGTCGGCTGTCTGCAGTGGTGCATTCCGGGACAGATACCAAGAGGGTGAAAACAAGCACGGATTTTCAACTTCACCGCATCGAGTGCGCCCGACAACGTGAGACGTTTTACCTATCCAGGGTATCCTCAAACAGAACTGGAAACCGTTATCTCTTCTAATACTTATAAAGCTTTGTGTCTTGAGGATGAGCTTTAGTGTCGCATTCAGCTTGCAGATGTAACGTCCACATAAATGTTAGCCGTCTCGTCCACATAAATGTGCGTCTCCGTCTTATAAGCCTATCTCAACCACCTGTTTCTTTTCTGTGACGTGCCTCTCGAAGACTAGCTATCCCGAATACCATCACACCAACCCTCAACCACCCTTCCCACACCCCTTAACGAGCGATGGGAGACCTTGCTAACCAGCCCCGCCTTGGATGACCAGCTCGTCCTGATCTCCAGGGGCCAGGCAGCCGCTGAAGCATATGGGTCCTGTGAAGAGGGAACCACCCCATCCGGCACGTAGTAGCCGCAGTTTTATGCGGTAAATAAAGTTGTTCTCTCACTCTCTCTCTCTCTCCACGAGAACTCGCTCGCGCGTCAGAGTCAGTCTTCGCGTGTTATGAGAAGTCGCTCGTGTAGCAGTGAACGTTACGGCCCAAAAATGGTGAACTCAGTCTAGGAAACCTTGGTCGAGTACGAAAAAAAAAATCTACTTACCAAAAAAGAATATACCCTCGGGGATTCGAACCTACGACTTGCAAAATAACATACCGACCTGTCCAGTCCAGTCGTCCACGGGCCAGCGCCGCCATCGTCGGAAATATAAGGTAAATAACGTACAAGCAAATAACAATTTTATGTATATTTAGCATTTAAAGCAGCTTAGGGGACTGTTTGTTGAAGAGCGCTCGTGCAGTAAGCATCCCAAAAATTTCCACAATATCTCACGTCTAGCAATTGCATTACTTAGAGAGAGAGAGAAAAGACTTTATTGAATGTTTGCCTGCAGGAGGGACGTGCAAAGGCTCCGCGGAGCCAGCCCGTCCCTCCACGCTGCCTAGGGCGTCCTCGAAGCATTGCCCCGCAGGCGTCCGCCAGTTCGGCGCGCGAGGGGCCTTCGGGGATGTCTTCTCGAGCCCTCCGTCGGCGCCTCCCCGGACTTCTGCCTGGCGAGAGCCGCCTCGAGCTGCTGGACGGCTTGCAGCTGCTTCGTCAGGTCCGACGATGCAACGGCTCATGCGATGGGATCCGGCAGCCACCCCTGTGGCACGGCCGCTTTCGTTGGGTAGGGAGAACAGTCCCATAGGATATGGCTCAGAGTTGCTCTGGCACTCGCGCCCACACTGCACACGTAACTTTCATAAATGGCTGGGCACACGTGGCGCGCGAGCGCCGGCGTGATTACCGATCTGGTCTGCAACTGCCTGCTCCCTCGTCAGTCCCGGGTGGGGTTGCGGCATTGTCCGACGTTTGAGCCGATACCAGCGCAGGACCTTGGCATACTCGACGAGGGGCTCCTGCTGTTCGATGTCCTGGCAGCCGTCATCGCCTTGCGGTTCTCCATCCGTCGGGGCCGCTGAGCCGGGGGCATTACTTAGATGGCAAAGCGTTCACAGACGTGTGGTAGTGCTGCTGACCACTGTGTTTGTTCACAAATCGCAAGAAGTGCTTCCTGCTTTCTATTTTCACGCTGTACGGTAAAAGTTTCGGTTGATTATATTTCCTAATACCTATATTCACTCGGCTGACACTTCTCCGGCATTCAAGCGCCCTATGATTTTCCTACTACATATCGTACGAATCAGCGAAGCGTCATATCTGCGCTTGTGCAGAGGTTTGCGGAGCGACCTGGAATTGGAGCTTGATACAATGAACGCAGACAGAAATTAAAGAAAGGCACATTCTTCTATTCACAAAAATGTCGTGGCTTAGGTTCGACAGAGCGAACAATTTGCGATGACCTGTCGGCGGCCGGTGGACTAAACGCTAGGCCGACTGACTCTGTCGGAAGGTCGGCAAGCTGTGCAGTAGCGCAGTCTAGCCAAGTCGTTCCCTCCTGACGTCACACAAAAACGCAAAAGGAAATGGGCGAAGATGCAGAAAGGAGAATGAATGAATGAATGAATGTGCTTTATTGAAAGGAGGCACGAAGCCCTTTGGGGGGAAGGAGGTAAGTGGGGAGGGGATGAAGTGGGATACCACTAAAGTTCATTGTGGGATCATAGGTCCTTTCGAGGGCGTCTGCGTTCTTGGGTGCCGCTTAAAAAAAAAAAAAAAAAAAAAAAACATGGTCAGGCCCGGTCTATACTGCTTTGTAGAGACCACTCTCTAGTGCGTATCGGCCTATTGCTCCGAGTAAGGATGCGTTACTCCGGAGTAGCTGTAAGTGCGCGCGAGCGTCAGATGGCAGTGGCCACTTATCAAGCAGGGCGGCTCTGCCCTTGTCGAATGTCGTACAGTGCCATATTAAATGATACAGGTTAGGCGTTGTAGCCTGCCCACAAAAGGTGCACGTGGGTGCCGATGTGAGGGAAGTGGCGCCGTTAAACCATTTTCGGGTTACGTTGGGGGTATATGCCGCGTTTGCGTAGGCCTTGTTAATGAAGATTTCTTCTTGCCGTCTGAGGGGGATTCCAGCGGGCAGGTAACCCTGAGGGGTAATGTCTTGGAGCCGCTTACGGCTTTCTTGTTGCAAGCGTTGGCGCTGCAAATACCATGTTACTGGGGTAGGCGCCGGCGGAGGGTTGGAAATCACGGGAGGAGAGGTTAGGAGGCACTCCCTTGCTGCGTCGTGGGCTTGCTGATTTCCATCTGCTCCAGCCGTGTGACCAGGTGTCCACGCAAGTCTAACAATCGTGCCTTGTTGCTGGAGGGTCTGTATTAGTGCTATGATGTGATTTGCTGTTGCATTGTGAGTGTAGGCCTTGTTGAGCTCGTGCAACGCTGTATGAGAGTCCGTAATTAATCTGAATTTGGTGACGTTAGTTGGTGCAGAGTGTTGCAGTTGTTGAAGCGCCCCGAGTATTCCAAGGAGTTCAGCTTCTTTGGTGAGGCCGTAGGTGTGCGCTGTTTGGCGGCGGCCATTGAGGGCAGGGTGTTCAGGGCATACCCAGGCAATGGCCGCTTGCGCACCGTCAAGTGAGGCATCTGTGAAGATGTCCCATTCGTCAGGACCTTTGTCTTGCTTAAGTTTGTGTATATATCGCTCCCGTACAGCCGTGTTTCGCCTTGGGATTGGTTTCCGGCGCACGATACAGGTTGTTCGGCGATCCCAGGGTGGGATTGAAGGGGGTATTAGCGTGGGGTCGACTTCGCTGTTTTGCAGATCCCATCGTCTGAGTGCTTGGCCTTGCGGCGTTAGGTCAAGGCGTTGCTGGTGCCTAAGTTGCGTTTCTTCCACTATGCTGGCGAGTGGTGGCAGTTGAGCGGCCTGTTCGAGGATATCAATGCGAGTATGTTTAGGGAGCCCAGTGATTGTCCGGATTGTTGCACGGTACAGGACATTCAGGTCCCGTATATGTTTTTGTGACAGAATGTATGCTGGTATTCCATAAGTGATTCTTCCGACCGCCACCGCTCGCGCAAGCGTAAGGCAGGCCCGTTGGCTAGACCCGCCGAATTTACTTGATATGCGGGAAATTAGGTGCATTGTTTGTCGCCAGGTTGTGCGTAGGGTACGAATCCACGTGTGGGGACTGTTGCAGCTACTAACCTGGACGCCGAGTAGTCGGATAGTGCCGTTTTTCGAGGTTAAAGTTTCGGTGCCCATTTGAAGTGTCAGTTGTTCGGCCGGGTTTGTTAGTCGCCGTCCATCTATACTCAGAAATTCTGTTTTGCTGGGTGAAAGTTCCAAGCCAAGTTCTGCGAGGGAGTTTTCAAGGCTGAATACTGCTGCTTGTAGCTCAGTTTGCATACGCTCTTTGCGATTGTAATCAGCCGCTTCCGTCCAGACGACAATGTCATCGGCGTAAATAGCAAATCGGGCTGAGGTGTTTCGCTCTAGTGCGCGAGCCACTCTGTTTATGGCCAAGTTGAAGAGAATTGGGCCGAGTATTGATCCTTGGGGAACACCCCTATCAAGAAAGAAAGTTTGAGGTGTCCACTGGGAACTCTTGCTGTGGAATCGAATTTGTCGGTGCTCCAGGAAGCTGCATAGCCAGTTCTGTGCTCGCTGACTGGGGAACGCAGCTGCAAGTTCTTGAAGAATAACATTCTGGCTAACGTTGTCAAATGCCTTGCGCATATCGACAGCCAGAAGGTAATCGGGTAAGTGTTTTCGGGATTTTCTATTAATTACTCGGCGAAGTAGCCAGATGTAGTCGTGGGTACTCAGGTTGGGGCGGAAACCGGTTTGGGATGGGTGTAACCAGGCCGTTTGCTCTAGATGGTATTGCAGCCGGTTGTTGATGAGTCTCTCGGTGAGCTTGCAAATAGTAGGTGTGAGGGCAATCGGTCGAAGGTTTTCAGGTTGACGAGAGTCTTTTCCAGGCTTAGGAATGGGATGAATGATGGTTAGCTTGAGGTGTTCGTTCACCGTTCCTTGCTCCCAGGATTTATTAATTGTAGAAAGAAGAGCTTCTTTAGCGGCTGTAGGAAGATTGCGTAGATCTTGCCACGTAATACCGTCATGACCAGGGGCAGAGCGTGGTTTCCCTTGCCCCAGGGCTAAGACAAGTTCGCCCATAGTGAAGGGTTGTTCCAGATTTTCTTGTGGGCTGGGGATTGTGAGGCGAGTTAAGGGAGGCAAGTGTTTCGGTGTGCGAGCTGCGTGGGGGAAGAATGTACGGATGACTTTGTCCTCCACTATGAGGGGCTCCGCTTGCAGCATTAATTCCTCCATAATAGGAATCTTGATTTTTGACTTCCGAGCGAGACTGCGGAAAATGCCCCATAGTTTTGACAAGCCTTTTTCCTTGCCTAGACGGTCACATAGGTCGTGCCATTTTTCGTTCTGGAGCATGCGTTGGTACTCATTGATTTCCTTGTAATGGTTTTTGAGCTTTATCAAGTGCCGGTATTGCCGTCCATCTCTTCGGAATCGCTCCGTCAGGCGTTCGGCAGTACGAAGCAGTTGTGCCATGTGCACGTCTAATGTTTCTATTTCTATAGTCGTCGGTATCGGTTCAACACAGGAGGACTTAGCGTCCTTAATACTGTTGACAATGGTTGAGAGGGTGACATCAGGAGGCAGCTCGAAGCAGGCCCTGTACTTGTCCCAATTGTGAAATTGGACCGTGCTCCTTTCTCGTATTTTCTTTGAGTTTATTTCAAGAAAAATGGGATAGTGATCGCTACCCCATGTGGTACTGGACGTTTCCCATTTTTTAATGAATCCGGGTGTTGAAAGAGTAAGATCAGGCGTGGTGTCAGCCTGTTTGGAGTGCAATCCAGCCCGTGTAGGCATAAAAGGCTCATTTCGGAGGATTAGGCTGCTGAACTCAAGTGCTGATTCCAGGAGTTTTCCTCGGGCATTCGAGGTTTGGTAGCCCCATAGGGTGCTGCGAGCGTTAAAGTCGCCCCCGACAACTACGGGGCCATCAAAACGGATGGTTGCGAGATGGGGTATCCAATCGTAATCATCTTTGTACCCTGAGCTGCTTTGGGGGCGGTAGTATGTTGAGACGAGAAGAATAGGCCTATTGCCGGGGGGTTTGATTCGGACCACAATTATTTCTCTATGGGCGTTACTCATTTGATCCCATCTGTATTGGACGGCTTCACAATCTTTACGTACTAAGATGGCTGCTTGACCCTCTATAAAGGGTGAGTTGTGACCAGGGTGCACGATTTTGGGATCCATAAAAGTAGCATAGTTATGAATGTTACACGGTCCGCGTGTTTCCTGTAGGAGGACAGCGAGAGGATTATGACAGCGAACCTGGTGTTTCAAGAGCGGGCCATTTTGGAGAAAACTGCGACAGTTCCACTGGATGATGAGCCTGTTAGAGCGTTGCCGGGGAGGGTTCACTGTTGGGATTGTTTTTTATGCAGATTTACTTCATCCAGACTCGCAGTGCCAATGTAGGAGCGGAGCTGGTCCGTGAGATGGTGAAGGTCGGTCTTGAGCGAATGAATGTATCCATGGAGTTCTTGAATCCCTTTAAAGGCTCTCTTCAATTCCTGCGACGCCTCAAATTTAAGTTTCGCCTCCCTTTGTGCGAGCATTTGTTCGGTTACCCATTTACTTGGTACATCTATGTTGGTATCGGGTGGGGGTCGCTTCTTTGATTTGGAGCGGCTGCGTCGAGCAGGCGGTGGCCCTGGTGACTTTGACTGGGCACGGGCTGGGGGTGTCCTGGCCTGATGGAGTTCTGCTCGTAACTTGAGTAGTTCGGCTCTGAGTTCTTGTATCTCTTGTTTGAGAATCTTGTTTTCGTGCACGATGGAATTAGTGTCCTCTTTTTGTGCTTGGGTGGTACTGTCGTTGTGAGGGCCTGCCACTGCATCGGCCCAGGTGACACCGGTTCTTGTTTTATATGGCCCCGTCTGACGCTCTGCTTGTTTGGCTGTGCGACTTGGGCACACGGGACTGATGGCCAGGTGGCCGGCTTCTTTGCATGCCGCACAGTAAGGCGTGGTTACGCACGCTGCCTCGGGAGAATGCTGTCGACCGCAATCTCGGCAGACAGCAGCTGATGGGCAGAATTTTGCCATGTGTCCGATTGTGTGACAATTAAAACAGACCATGCGCTTGGGTCTGTACTCAGCTACCCGCACCAACTCCATGTAGTACTTGACAACACGGGGCATGACTGCAGAGTCAAAGGTGAGGACAGCACGGTCGGACTTGCCTATCTTTTGGACTTTGATAATTTCCGCCTGTTCACAGCGTAACCAACTCAAAATGGTCTCATTGCTTTCCGTGGGGTCGATGCGGATGACACCGCGCGATGTGTTTCTATTATGATCGATTTGTTCAATTTCCACATCAATTGCTGCTAGGCTACCATTGCTACGAAAAGTCAGACGTTTTGTGCGAGCCAATTTCATTGCGTGGTCGGAGTCGTAGAGGGTGATTATGACACTGTTTGCCGCGTCATCGTATTTGATGGCCGCCATCTCAGCTAGCTCGGCGCTTGGGGAGTTACAGCCTACGGCATTAGCAATGGCCTGTCTCGGGATATCACGCACTCGTACTTTGTTGAGTGGTCTCAATTGCAGTAAGAAACGAGCCCGACTCACCCTTTCAGTCTTCGAGGCTTTGGTCTTCTTAGTAGGTCCGACGCGGTGCCACACACCCCCACCGTCGTCGTCGTCGTTCGTCTCGTTCATCTGCTGGTCGAGATCGGCGTCTTCGTCTTGACGCGCGTCGAGTGACCACGCCGCGCTGGAGCCGTTGCTCAAAGGGGTCTCGGTAGGAAGCTTGGAGTCCATTCTTCTAGTGTCCTTTGAAGTGCCCTCTTCAGTCGTCTTTCCAGCCACGACGTCACGGTGCTCCGAGGTTGAAGGAACAGCAGCGCCAACGGCTGCGTCGGCAGCGACGGCAGTGGCTGTTGTTGCTGCGTTCGTGGCAGAACGCCGTCGGAGTGCTAGGACTAACCGCCGGCGTGCTGCTGCTTGGGCCGATTTTCGAACATGATGAGCTCGGTGTGGAGGAATGGTTGCTTCTGGGTGGTCAGCACAGTTCGTAGTTACTACTCACTCACTCAGGCAGTCAGCAAGGCGGCGTTCTGCTAGAAAAGGCCAATAATTACGGAGCCCATACGAGGCGCATCTGAATCACTCAGCCCCCTAGCGGCCGTCCGCCGAAA
Source organism: Haemaphysalis longicornis (assembly GCF_048455015.1). Taxonomy (NCBI): domain Eukaryota; kingdom Metazoa; phylum Arthropoda; class Arachnida; order Ixodida; family Ixodidae; genus Haemaphysalis; species Haemaphysalis longicornis. The sequence continues at coordinate 87,984,681 of NW_027526233.1, forward strand.
GGAGAATAGCATTCTGAATTGATTTTTCTACTAAATAAATTCATGTAAACGCACTCAGAGTGTCGAAACATGGCTTATGGACTGCGGACTACAATTTGCGCTAGTAATCATGCAAAGTTTACAAATCACTTAAGTGTCCTTTTAAGGATTGTCTGATTGATTGATTGATTGATCGACTGATTGATTGATGGATTGTTTGATTGATTGATTGATTGATTGATTGACTGAGAGGGCAAGCGCGGCAGGGGGCGGTAGAAAGCTAGATGGGCAGGTGAGATTAAGAAGTTTGCCGGGATAAATTGGTCGCAGTTAGCGCACGCCCGGGGTAATTGGAGATTTATGGGAGAGGCCTTTGCCTTGAAGTGGGCGCAGATATGGTTGTTGGTGATGATGATGATGATGAAGATTTATTGTACGGATTAACGCGCCAAAGAAACGCAGGTGATGAGGAGCGCCGTAGTAAAGGGCTCAGGATTATTTCTGAGAACCCGGGGAACTTTTCTCTTCTCCGAAATCTTGTACACATGGGCGTTTTGGCTTTTCGCCTCCATCAGACACGCGGCCGCTGTTGCTGGGAAATGAACCAGCGACCTCGTGCTCAGCAGCGCAACGGCTTAGCCACTGATCTACCGCTGCGGGTTTTTGAAGCAATAACGGAAGTGTTACTAACAACACTCGTATTGGGATATTTCGACCAGGAGGCTGTGACTAAAATTCCCAGTGAGGCTAGCAATAGCATAGCTGTCGCAGCGCTGATTTAAATGAAAAGAGATGCCGATCGAATAAAATCCTATACGAGCCACGTGCTCTCCAGGGCAGAAATCAACTAATGAAAAACTGAAAAGTTGTGCCTCGCAGTAATTTCGGCACTCAGAAAGTTAGTGCCATATCTTAATGGTCGCCTTCCTTGCGGAGTCACGGATACCTCCTCGTTGTGGTCACTCAGCAATTTCAGTGACACATCTGGTCCTCTTGCTTGCTGGAGCTCTACACTGCATAATTAGACGTCAGTACAACGTACAAGTCTGAGCGACGGCACAACGATGCCGACTGCCTCTCCCGTGCACCCTTGAATACTTCCAAGTCTACAACCGACGATTATGAAGACACCTACTTGGAGCGGTCAGGGTTGAAGAAATGGTGACGTACCACCGGAGCGGCCCCGAGCTGTGACAGGTGATTGCCGTCTTAGTGAGCCAAACGAGTGCAGTTCTTAGATACTTCGAACGTGTTGTACAGGCGCTGACTCTCCGAGACAATGTTCTGCAAAAAAAGAACTTTGAGTCTAGTGGTCGGTCATGGCTCCAGGTTGTGCCGAACACCGTACTACGGGAGCTCGTCGAAGCTTGCGACGATGATACCGCTTGGCACTTAATTAGCCGCTTCGCATGAGTCGCGCGTTTGCGCGATTACGACTAAATTACTATTGGCCTAAACTTCCTGAATGTGTTCGTCATTACACAAAAACTTCCCGCGAATGGCAGTGACGATAACGACTAAAAATGCGCCTTCCCGGACTTCTCTGCTCTAATGAAGCCCCAAGGATTCTATTCCAGCAAGTAGGAATTGACATATTAGGCTCTTTTCGATGAAGAAGGCACGAAACGGGTGGGTATTTGTTGAGACTGACTACTTCACTCAGTACGCCGAAACAGCTCCTTCGACTACTACATCCTGAATACCTACATTGTTCATCTATAGCATACGTCTACGACACAGTGCGCCTGGAGTCATAATTACCGACCGAGTTTCGTTTCTCAGCGCTCAGCTAAAACGGGACATACTGCACTTGAACCACTTGAAATTTCGCAGAACGGAATATGAGCCCCAGACCAATGGATTGACAGAGTGCCTCAACGAAACAATTGCACATACGATGGCAATGTACGTAGATGTAGAGCACCGGAAAGGGGCGAAGTGTTACCGTTCGTCACCTTCGCATATAATACAGCCATCCAAGAGACGACGGTATTTTTTCCAATCCAGCGAGTGCACCGACGGCAAGTGACCACAATGCTTGATGCCATGCTTCTGCTTATCCCGGATTACGACACTGACGAGGATGCCCAACTCGTCTCTCAATATGTAGAGGAGAATTGGCGGCTGTTTAGAACCCGCCTAGATACAGAACAGCCCACAAACGCCGCGCGTTGTAACCTCAGCCGACGTGATGGGCATTTCAAACCGAGGACAAGGTTTGGGTCAAGGGATATTCAGAGCATTGCACACCGCAACGTTGTATTGGCGACAAACTTTACGAGGTACTTCCGGGCAAAGTCGTTCGATCTTCCCGCCGAACTCTACGCCCAGAAATATCCCGTGTTGCGAGTCTAAAACCTTATTTTCAACGCTAGGATGCGTCCATCACAACCGAAATGCAGTAAAATGAATCTTTGCAATAGTCAGCCGAAGCGGCACGATACGTCCAAGCAGAGGGAGTTAACGCAACAAGTATTCTACGGCAGCCTACTACGAACGCCACCATCGCTCACCGCAACGTTAGCCACCGCTCTCAACTGCATGCATTGCATCCAAGGTCATCTCTGTTGTCTATCTTAATCATCATCAAACTATCACCGCCGATCATGATCAACGAACGGGCGAAAAAAGACGACGTGGTTGGTCTTTCTCGAAAAGCGCGCAGACCCTGTTGTGAGCGCAACTTCTAGTTGGTGTTAATAATGCCAGACAGTGAAAATCAATCATGTTATGGGCGAGAATATAGAAATAGCGGTCCTGTTGTGATTAAGTCGCTGACGTCCGCTAGCAGTTATAAATGGCAGCGATTACGTACCTTGAGCGACATCCTACACTTTAAAGCCCGGCAATGCAATGCACAAGGGCAATGTCACATGCAGCACATACAGGCACAGATACAAACACAACAGTTGTTGTGACAGGCTGATTTTTGTATTATTACTATCAACGCAAAGAAAACTGCGCTCAGCATAACCAGTTGATAGGGCTGCGGACGTTTTATGCACTCATTCCGCGATACCAATATGGAAACGTATTTACTCTGGAAAGTTTCAGATCAGGGTGATATCGATGGTGCGACTCGTTGCATCATCGGTGACTGCCGTACCAGGAGAATAACACGGACAGACAAACTTGACAAACCTACAGCGCACCACACATAAATCTTGGTTTGAAGGTAACATGGTGCCACCAGTAATGGCGTCATGATGCTCACCACTATTCAAAATAGTTTTTACAAGGTGACATGATACAAAGAATGCGCTGTTTCCTTGTCAACCATCCTCTCATTTGTCGAGGTTCCGAGTACATTTTCGCATCCTCGCTGTCTTGCCGTCTCTGTTGCGATACCACGCATTACCAAGAATGTCAGCGTCATCTGCGGCAGCAGGCAGTTGTGTACGGTCTTTTATCCTCACATCGAATATGTTCATTCCATTCGTCACTTTGCTGTGGCCTAAATCGGCATGTTAGAACGGGGCTTTATGCAGCTTGAAGAAGAAAAACTAAAGAGTTGCACGCCCCACTGTGTCAATGCTCTGAAGCAACAAATCAACCAACCAACCTCCAATAAAAGTAGAATAAAATGTACAAGCTACACCCAGAAGGCCTTGGGCACAGATGACGGCTATCATATGCATGTCATCGCTAATTCATGTCGTCTTTACGCCGCCGCCACGTAACAATATGTTGCTGCGTAAATATTGTTGGGTTTAAACCCCTCATTTATACGAAGAAATTGGGCCTATAAATAATGAAAGTACGATGGTTGTATCAGCCTTGTGAATAGAGACACCGCTGTACAAGTAAGTATTCAAACGAGTTGTAAGCGGCTCACTGTGATTACTTCACAATGGGTGTTATTGTTATCAATATTGTTTGAGACTGCGATTGCTGTACCAATGCCCTGCTTTTGTTTCAGTTACCGGAGAGTACAAACAGAACTACAGTAACCATCAAGGAAGCCGAATCTGCAATGCCAGGGGTAAGTGAATAAATGAGACATGAAGAGAAAACACAAGTTTAGTTCATTCAAAAGATTGCCTCGTTAGAATCATACTGACACCACGTTTAACGTAAACTATGGTCGAATAAGCCACCTAATTAGGAAAAAAGAAAATGGCCATGCGACCCACTAGCTAATTTCCCGCAACCGAACCTATTATGTCACACGAGACAGCTCTGCGATTGGCGGAGGGTGGCAAAAGAAAACGAAAATTAGGCAGCGTATAAGCCTGCCGAACGAGTTATTTGCCTTAAATTTAGGGCTCATTCTTTTTAAAGCCGTAAGAATGGTGGTAAGTGTAAGTTACTAGAGCACATATAAACATAGACGTACCGCTGCGTAGTGCTGCTGTTGGTACTGCGCGCACTATTCTTGTTTAGCTGCACAGGACTGCGGGGCTTTGGGGTTGTCTCAGACTATACTGGCCGATTGATTGTCGCGACGGGGTCTTACGTGAACATATTTGTCGAGCGAGCAGTATGTTTCACGAAACGATTTTCTCCCAGAACTAAGAAAAAGGCAGAAAACGACACGCCATGGTATGGTGGTGCCATCTAGGCTGAGTAACGTAAAGAACGCGCGAATACCTCGATACCAACTCTGCCGTACAGGGTGGAGGCGATTGGGTCAACGTGCTCAGCTTCTTATTCGTTTCGTTTCCCACGCGATCCAGCAACGCGAAAAAGATCAGTTGATTCAAACTTTGCCAGTTAACCGCGTTGCGCCGATGCTTTTAGCGCGATTTTGATACAATGACTTGCTTCGGCGGCTAGCGAGCGATCCAAAATGGCGGTCCCAGCGTGTACGTGTCTCGTGTCTCTACCTTGTACGGCGGACGTTCGAATCAAGGGATCCTAGGCTGCAGAGCGGTCTGTGATGTCATTGCAGCTATGAAAACACACGATTTAGCGGGAAAATGAAAATTTTAACATAATATAATTTCACAGTGAATAAAGCAGCGTTTGCATTCGTACAAGCGCTGGGGGCACTACAAAAACACATAATCTTTCGAATAACACAACTTTTATTTTGTCTTCATGACTCCTTTAGACTTTGTTTGAACATGAGAGGCTCTTTATTTCATTTAAAAACAACAAAATTACGAATACCGCTTTTGCTAGATCATTTACCAAATAAAACGCTTCCAAGGTGTTCACAGGGCAGTAGAGCGCATTGATATTTTTTTCCGCACGCATTATTTTGACAAACCAATCCACTGGTTTTTTACAAAGCTGCACAGTTGTAAAACAAACGTTCCAATCCAGTGGTGCAAATCAATGACTTCTAGAACAACCTACTCCGATGTTCTTACTTCGAGGCTGATATGTGACATGTGGTAGAAACAGAACGATCGCAACCAACTTTACAAATCCAAAATGTGAGACGTCAAGGTCACACTGCAAAAACGGAATAAAATGCAGTTCACAGCATTACCAGGTACAAGAAAATTAAAACGTGTCTTGCAAAGTACACGCTTAAAGGAGGGACCATGGCCCATGAGAGAAAAATACTTGGTGCGTCTTGGTGGCCGCGTACCAATTAAGTACCCATTAAATGTTTTTTTTTCTCCTGCGTAATTTCGGTTGCTTTGTAGTTTGTATTGTAGGCGTTGTGCGTCATACTACTCCTAGTAGTTCGCACCAACAGCGGACATACCCAGCGTACTTTATGCTAGTAATAAATAACCAGCCGTCCACCTTCTTCTACCTGTACTGTTACCAGCGTAAACTTGCGGAGCGGAAGATATCAGACCAAAATTCGGTTTTTTTGCTAACACCTTTCGTTCGGAGCACATTGCCGTTTTGGAATCTTTAAATGAGTTTGCAAAACAAAATTACACATAACGTACCTTTTCAGTGCAGGTTTAGAATAATGTACATTGTCGGGCTGGTTAATCTTTTAGTTTAAAACTCAAGTCGAACTCGGATACCTCGAACTCCATAGGGATCGGAAAATAGCTCGATATCTCTATATTTTGATACTTAAATATGCCTGTTTGAATATTGTATAAAAAAATGGGGCCTTCCACGCTGTGAAAAAGGATGACCTGCAAAGCTGGATGCAGTCAACAAAGTGCACGAAACAAAACACGTATATCGTAATTTGGGATGAAGCATATTTTCTAGCCCGTTAGCTGAATGAACCTCTGACGGATCCAAGCTTTGTTCTTGCAGATAAACATGGAACTGCCTCTGTACCTCCCGCGTCGTAAGCATCTTACTGTTTGTGTAAAGCCGGGTCCAGTCTGTTGCCGCAACTGTCGTAATAGCTTTAAAGAATAATGCCATTTCATGTCTCAGCCAACCGAACTGCATGACATCGCATTTTTTACGCCCATAGATTACGATGCGGGTTTTGCGGAGGTAATCTGAACTTAGCCTAACACACAAACCCAATCCGTTCTACCACTAAGGACCTTGGCCAGGTCCCATTGGGCCCTTTAACGTCCGCGTATAAAACTCGCTCAAGCACAACGACATGCCATTCATCAGTACGGGCATGAAACCTATAGCCGCGCGTACATGCCTTCCCTCCTCCCTCCTCCTATTCTCCACTAGAAACTAGCGCAGGCATAAAGCGGGTACTGGTGATGTGCGCGTGCTTAGAAGTGACAAACGCCGTCGGTTATATAGACTGAAAGCCCTCTAAATAAGTGATATCGGCGCACGCCGGCGTTCCAAGCGGGCAATTTGCTGTTCATCCGGGAGGGATCCGCCGCTACTCCACAACCAGAACTTGGCGCGGTAACGGTGGTGCCAGCAGCATTCTGTTGTTTTTGCGCCAGTTTGGGCTTGCGTTCGGGCCAACGCTTCGATTCTTGCTCTTCTTACTCCAAACGAACGGCATGTATCCGTCCCAAGACGATTTAAATCCTGGAAGCCCTTGAGCTCTATTCTCGTGTATAAATATGTGGCTGGCTGTTTTCCTTGCCCTTTGTATGCATCTTACCCTGTGTGTAAGATGTCTGTGTAACACATGAAACCACACCCAAACCACTCGACTGAGAAGAACAGCCGAATAACTGCATTGAACTATGTAATTTCGACATCTAATTACCAGCACAGCCGGCATTTATTCGGTAGCGGCATGAAGCCTAGCTGTGCGTGCACGTGCCCTTTTTTCTGGCCGCAAACAGTGCACGCATAAACCTTCAACTGGCGATAGCGCATACTTAAGCTTGCAAGACACCCGCGAAAAAGTCACTCGCATGCCTTCCAAGCTGAAAAAGAAGTGTGGGCTCAAGCCGGCGTTCCTACAGGCAAAGTTTCTCTTCTACCGGAATGGATTCGCAGCGACTTGGCGAGGTCAATGTGAGGGGAAACGGCGACGGTGGGTTTCGGTTGTTTTAGGGGGCAGCCCTTTGGTAGCCGTTACCTGGACTTCGAGGGAGCGACGCCTTTTTATGTCCGCGTAACCGAGTGAGCGAACGCAGCCGCGACGAAAGAAAGAAAAAGGAAAGGAGCGTTTAGCGAAGGGTGAAGGGTAGTACGACACCTGCACCTACGGCGTCATCCATCTTACTGCCTTTCCCTCACACATGTTTCATGTGTCGCTTCCAAGGAGCCTACTCCCCTTGATACTTTCCCCAGACGGTTCCATTCTCGGTTAATTCAAACCACCTGACGTTTGCGTGGGAGGTTCAAACACGACATGCAACAACATGGTCGCTGTTTCCTTGTGCGGGGCTTATCGGAACCACGTGATATTTGCGTGGGAGGTTCAAACACGATTTCCAACATGCTGGAAGGTAGTGGTGGTGCACTGCGTGGTAGCAGCAGAGTAGCGCACACCCTCGTATGTTCGCTGATCACGTGATTACTTCCTGAGAAACATAAGAAATGCGCCGTGACCGAGAAACTGGATATCGCGCTGCGCACAAATTTTATATTAGGGAGTGTAATAAACATTAGTGCTTTTTTTACGCATATCAATGCGTCTGTTTATTTTTGGCAATCATCTTATAAACGCATACCGGCGTTAGCTACCGACCGCGCAACTTGCCGAAGGGAATCAGTGGAGGCGAGGGGGAAAATAGTTGTGAAAGAGGTGTCAGCGGTGCTGAGGAGTTGCTCCGGAGCGCCGCCGAGTTAATCGATCACACCGGAATGAAAACCGGCGGTGGGGGGGGGGGGGGGGGGGTGGGGGGATAGACATAGACTGCTTCGCAGTAAAAAATGCCAGAAACCGAGCACTCCCGGTCGGTTTCCCCTTCATCTTTATTACCTTCCTCACCCAATTACTCCCCGAGGTCTCGAAGCGAGGGGGCTGCCCACCCCACCCCCATTCTAGCGTGCAAGCAGCACGTGTTGAAGGCAGTCTTCTTCCGTGAGTGAAGGCCATCGACGCACCGCGACGCCACCTCATCCTTACCGAGTGCGCCAGCAAACGCGAGAAGTCATCATCGCATCTACACCTTCAAGAGAAAGGCCCTTGCAGAGGCGCTTGCGCCATAGTGTTCAATAAATGAAATGTTCCCGTGGTCAAAGTCGGATACACGCGTACAACACCGCAATACGTATGCGTGAAATTTTCAAAGGGATGTTCAGACTGTTCAATATAGACAATGTTCAGACTGTTCAATATAGACACTATTACAATGCATCCGTGGTCGATATATCTGTGTTCGGTGGTACGCTTGTTTTCAAGCTAAGACATTCTATGCTCCCGAACTAGCAGCATTTGTTGCTCAAAAATGCATTTACGCCGATGAAGCTTATTGTACAACCTCTGCACCTAACACATGGTGACCGGTTGACCGAGAATATTTATGGATAACTTCAATAAATATTCTGGACGTAAATAAACCCTGAAGACGTGCATAAGGCGAAAGGACCAGACAAACGTAGGCTGGCATTTTCTGTAACCCAACGCGAAGTGCTGTATAGCGTTTAGAGATCCACAGGGAGTTCTCCAATTTATTTGCTGTTTTTGCTGACGACACTGATTAGATATATGATTGCCAGCTTGCAAGAGTTCCACGATTTAAGCAAAAAAACTTCCATTTTGCAAACATTCTTGCAAAGCGCCTGTTATACATTTAAATTCCTGTTTTTTACAGTTTCCACTTCTTTCTTTAATAAATAAGAAGCTAAAACAGGCAGGAGTAACACTTCACGAAGACGACAACATTGAAATAGAAGCAATGCCAAATAGAAGCAATGCCAAATGTACAGTATGTACTGGCCATCCAACCGTAAGTATTTGTTTTCGTGGCTGGCAGCATCTGTTTCTATAAATTTAAGCAGCAGCATTTTTGGCGTAGCTGTTTCTACCGTCAATTCTGACGCGTCGACGTAGAGAGGTTTTTTAATTAAAGACACAAGTCTTACGAGCGGTCTGTAAAATTCGCCAGAGCAGACAATGAACATCGTGAGTGTATTTTAATGGTATGTAAGTGTCGCAGACTTTTTTTTGTAAAGTCACATGTTCCTTGTGCCTAGCCTCTTCTGTTGTGTGTTGCTGGCTGGACATAATGACAGATTTGTCATAATTGAGCACACTCACCAACACTCTCCTATTGTATAATAACTGAGCTTGAGCGAACAAACATGAGATTTGTACCTTGCTGCAAAGATTTGGGTAGTTTATCTACTGAAAGTAACCAACCTAAAGCGAAGCTTCTCGCATGTGCTTTCGCACTGTTTTAATCCTTTGCATGTCTGAGACGAACGTAGCTTGTCACCTCCTGTGTACACAAGCCATGCTAGGACGTAACCATGAGGGCCCGGTTATTCACAACGCCCAGCACACGATTTGTGCGACGATTCTTATATATTAGACGAGCCCATTTTTTAGAACTGCAAAGGCTTGACCTGGCCTCCGTACCTCGCGAAGCCTTATTTGACTCGTCCGAAACCTCACCACTCATTCCGGCATTACGGGAGCAGGGTGTAGACGAGCGTTACGTAAATATACTAGAGGATATCTACAATGGGTCCACCGCTACCATCGTCCTTGATAAGAAGAGCAGTAAAATACCTATAAGGAAGTACGTCCGAGATGAAGGCAATCTCTCGAATTTTATTCATAGAATGTTTAGAAGAAGTATTCACAACACTGAATAGGGAGCATGCGGCCGGAAGGGGTAATAGTAACCTCAGATTCGCTGATGATGTTGCCTTGTAACGGAACCAACCTAATGATCAATAACCTCGGGACAGCACAGCGGTTTAGATAATGGCGAGACAGTGGAAGTGAGAGAGAGAGAGAGAGCTCTTTATTAAATGAAAGCAGAGAGGTTTGCCGGCATGTTCCCGCCTGCATGCCACTCTGCGGGGATGGGGAGAAGGGAGTAAAGGCCCCAAAAGAAGTAGGGCAGAAGAAAGATGGGAAAAGAATTGATTAAAAGAAAAAGGGAGCACGAAGCTTTGCGTGGTGACTTAAAAGTCCACACGATCTCACACGTAAAGTTCTAAATTGTCTCTGCGAGGGCGATTCCGTGTAAATAGTCAAAAAAAGCAACCAACACTTTTGTCTGGGACGATGGAGAGGGCCAGGGTCCAAGGAGACCTTTCAAAGATATGCGTCTCAACGCAGCGCTCACGATCTCTTACCCCATCGCCTCGGTCTAACTGCAAACCCCAATTGCGATAATTGTGGATTGCCCGAAACAGTAGAGCACGTCCTTCTAGAGTGTCCGGCATACATCCAAGAAAGAACTCACCTCGCAGAAAAGATTGAGTGCCTCAACAACACAGTGGAAGTGGTAAGCGAAAGTATGCACTTATGCCAAGTAGTGACCGCGGATCCCAAACTTGAGGCAGAGATACGTAGATGGATTAGAGTGGGGTGGAGGGCATTCCGCAGGCATTCACCGATAATGAATGCCAGTTTATCATTATCCCCGAAGGAGAAAGTGTATGAAAGCTGCATCTTACCGGTACTAACCAACAGGGCAGAAACTAGAAGGCTTACTGTAAAATGCCACGTAAATTGAGTGCGACTCAGTGAGCAATGGAACGGAAGATGATAGGTGTGACCCTAAAAGACGAGAACAGAGCGGAGTGGACCAGGTAACAAAAATGTGTTAAGGACATATTAGTTAAGAATGGCTGCGGGCAGGGCATGTAATACAAAGTCAAGATCATCATCAACATAAAGAACAACCTATCTACGCCCCATAGGTCGGCAAAACAGAAAGAACTTACACAAACTGAATCACAATTTTTATCATTCACGCTGTACTCAATTAAACTCAGATAAAAAAGCTCGTCTGTTCACAAAATCACTCGTACTCACTCATCAAATACTCATTTGTAATCATACTCACATGTACTCAAACTAATTTGTCCTCACGAGTATTCGTACTCAATCTGTACTCACGAGTACTCACTCTGTACTCATGAGTAATCAATCTGTACTCATGAGTACTCAATCTGTACTCGTGAGTATTCAGTTTGTATTACTCACGAATAATCAACTTATCTGCACTGTTAGCTAGGTCGTATCTCGAATGGAAGAATAAATAGAAAAAATAAAATGTTTAATTGATTAGAAAAACAGTTACATATATATCAGGACAGAGGAAGAAAACGTCTGACGCGGTGAACTGTCGTAGGGCGACTTACTGCGCGAAAGCACGTACATGTGAGAGAGCGAAACCGAACGTAAGCACTCGCGTTGCGTCTGGCGTCTCCTCTTGTTTCAGGAATAAAACAATGAAGTCTAGGCCGGGTCGGGCTCAGGGGAGCTCGGGACTTGTCGGTGCGGCCGGGGGCGTAAACGGCGGTTTTGTGCGTGTCTTCGAGTGGCAGCTTTTGTCGTCCGTTTTTGTTTCCGGGCGCGCTGCTACTCGTAATCCTGCTCCAAATCTGAATTGTGCCTGCCCGCAGGCACAATGAAACGTTCGCGTAGGTTGACGTCCGTTCGTGTCCAGATCACTGACCGCTTATTCACAGATGCTCGGTACTGGCGTTTGTTTTTTATTGTTCCGGATACTAGAAACTTCGTTCAGAGGGTGTTCGTCTCGTTGAGTTTTGGTGAATTTTAAATGTTCTTGATTTTATTGTGCGTGTGCCGCGGGATTGCCTTTGTCAGACCTGAACTTGACAGTGTTTACGACGTTGCGTTCGCCGCGACGCTTCCGTCGGCGATTGTGTACGTGTAGATCGTCGCGTGCTTGATGCATGTGGGGGCGTAGACGTCCGGTTTGTCCGGTGGCGAGCTGCGTTGTGTAGGAATGGCATATATCGGCGCGATGAGGACGTTGCTTGAATTGTCGTGTGCGTTGCGTATGCTGCGGGAGCCATTTGGCTTTTTGTTTATAGTGTGCGGTAGCGTGGCGTTTTCGTAGGGTGGCATGGCTGATCGGTCAAGGTCGTTGCGGCTCCTTGCTCGCAGTCGCAGTGGTTGTTTCGGAAGTGAAACCGTTGTGGTGGGGAAGCAGGCGTGGTTCATGCCGTCCGTTCGGTCCCACATTCCTTGGCGTCACAAGCGTCACTTCATCGTTAGGGCATTCGATGCCTTCGTCTGGATCGGGTTCATTTGTTTCCGTTCTTGCCGTGTCCGTGTCGTCGCTCAAGGCCTCGTCTTTTGCCCGTTGTTTCAAGAATGCTATATTCGCTATCTCTCACATACAAGCATGCTCCGTTCGTCCCGAGTCCGCTTGCTCGCGGTTGCGTCCTCTTGTACGAAATGGTGTTTGTCGAGTGAGTCTCGGGCGGAGCGTGGGTGCCGGGGATCTTGTTCTTTCTAGCTCGGACATGCCGCATGAGCTGGCCGTGTCGTTGCTCGTTGACGGACCTACCTGTACGAGTGTTATGTCGTTCGTCCGCTGGACATCGGGCTGGAGGAGCGGGTGCAGAGAGCTCGCACGTTCCGGTAGGGTTGAACTGCGTGCGCTGGGTCTATTGTTGCTTGTGGCCAGGTGATTTCTGCGGTTGTAACATTCGCTGGCCAAGTCCGGATAGCATCAGTGGGAGCGGAGGATGTCGGGAATAGTAGTTTCCTCCGTGTGTGCTGGTTTGGTGGCGTTCCGTGCGCTGTGCATTTCGTTCGCCGTGGTCAGCTCTACTGGTTCAAGTTAATTGGATGTCGTTCGTCGCCTCTGGTGCGTTTCGTGCGCTGTGCGTCTCGTTTTATCTAGGAAACTCCCCTATAAGTGGTGTGTGGTTGTTCGCCACGTATGGTGCATTTCGGCCGCCGTGCGTCTGGTTCGCTTGTCGTGGCCATATCCACCAATTCGGATGTGATGTCGTTGTTTGCGTGGACCGGCGCCAGGACGGCACGAGCGAGAAATGTACGTACTGGCTCCGTTGCGTTCCGTACTCTCAGCGCTCCGTTCGTGTACGTATGTACCGGAATAGCGGGTGCCAGGAACGTGGTGCCTTCTGGCTCGTGCACGCTGCGTACGTTGCGCGTCTCGTTGCTCGTTGCTCGAATGACCTACGCGTGGGCGATGTAGCTCGTGAGCGATGTAGCAGAGCAACGTGTGTTCTTTATCTCGCCAGAAATGCACTGACCTTCGATGCGTTTCTGTAATCGTGGCGATTACCTGGGAGAGGTCCGGTGAGCACGCAATCACAATTTTGCATGCGTCGTCTCGTTCATGTGCGTGCCGTCGTGCATGCTGCCTGTGTCCGGATCTCGTGCAGTCCAGGCACTGTGAGAAATTATGATGTCCGATTCACAACTCACAAACGTGCTTAGGTGTACTGGGATATTTTATTTCCATTGCTGGGGCATATTCCGCCACCACACATGTACAGTGGGGCTATATGGTCACTTGTAAATGGCACTACACGAGACCATATTACTAGCGAACCTGAGGAAAATGTTTCAAAAGGGGAACCAAATAAAACCATATGGGCGCGCGTACATCAGCGAAATTGTCGCTTGAATACGCACAGAGGAATGGTGCGGACAATGTCGGTGAGACGAACGTTACAAACTACGCACTCGGTGTGACGCGAGTTACGTAAATTAACTGCGACTGTTGAAATGAGCGGTTAGGCTCACGAAACGACTACACAGGGTGACATGCGTCTATAGAAACTTCTGAAGACCGAAAGAGAGAGACTTTAGTACACCTAGTGCGTGCATTGCTATCAGCCTCCAAAGCCTCTCCTCCTAAAGCAACTGGAAGGGAGCAAGCGCAATGAAGCCGCCGCGCGTTCACAGGCCGCGTCAACAAAAATAACTGCGGCAGTCAACACGTGCCACTGGACAAGAGCAACTGCGGCCGCCTTTCCCGCCGGGCCCTCACCCCCTCGTTTTAAAGACGATAGTCTTTCTTGGGCTACTTAAACCCAGAAATTTTGGTCTGTCTGTATGTCTGTATGTCTGTCCGTCTGTCTGTCTGTCACTCGATTCAGCCACCGGGCCAAAGCAAAAGAATGCCTGCGCAATAGTCTTATATAGTCACAGCTAAATCTACCCGTCTTGGTCCGGTGTAATGTTTATACTTGTCAACATTGTTGAAGAAGAACAAGACATTACGCAAATATGAGACAACAAATCAATACAGAAATGATATTTGCAGTGTTCCTTTATAAAAATTCAAACATGCTTGACTTTTGCGAAATTAAATACTTCATCAACTGCCGAAAAAGAATTCACTCCGCCGTCGCCTGCTGTCGGCCGCGCCACTATAGCTTCTGGCGCCATTTTAAGAAATAAACCGCAACAGTTACGCAAGGTTCCACTAGATAGTTTCCACGTTCTGCTTGCAACGCACGTGGAGTAGGGAAACGCGGTTCTATAAACGTTGAAGCAGGGTGCCTCGATTAACGCGCGTCTTCACCGTACGGCAGCGTTCGCATCGAGACACCCGGTTTCGAGCAGTGGAACGCGCAAAATTTAAAATGATTTAAGAAAACATTTGGCGTCTTTACCTTGGGAGGAGCGCGACGCAAGAGGAACAACATGAGAGGTAAGCGGTAAAGCGAAGAGAGGCATTTACTTCGCAAAAGCCGATAAATACTATCGTCTTTTGACGTCATTTGCAACGAAAGGAGCAGATACGCGGCCAATTTTTTTCCCTCTTCATCATGACCCCTTTGCGAGCGACCGCCGAGAAACAGTGCCAAACAGGGACAGGGAAAGGGGGGAGGTGCAGGTTTCGTTGTCTAATTTGGCCATCCTTGACTGTTAAGCTGCACAGCGGCACCGCTAAATGTTTGCGACTCGTACACGCGCGTCCGGAATCGAGCTCGTGATAAAACTTGTTTGTACTACTGTACTCACGAGTGCATATACTCAAGACTGCAATCACTCGCAAAACCAGTATTCATGAGTATTCTACTCATGAGTACTGTGTACTCATGAGTACTCATACTCTTTAGTACTCAAACTCATGACTGTACTCATGAGTACTCCTAATCATGAGTAGTGTATTCATGAGTACTGTACTCACGAGTAGTGGACTTACCCCTGTACTCACTCGTCATCATACTCACCTTTTCTTTGCTGGGTGTGTACTCAATCATCATCCTACTCACTCGGGAGTTTGAGTACAAATAAGTGAACTCACGAGTGAGTACGCCGACCTATGCAACGCTCACTGCTGGGCAAAGGCCTCTCCCACCAATCTCCAATTATCCCGGTCCTGTGCAAAGTGCGACCAATTTATCCCAGCAAACTAGATCTCATCTGGCCATCTAACCTTCTCCCGCCCCCTGCAACACTTGCCTTCTGTAGGGAACCACTGTTTTCCCCTAATGACCAACGGTTATCTTGCCTTCGCATTACACGCCGTGCCCGCGTCCTAACGGCGAAAAATTTGTCCCCGCAAACTAGATCTCATCTGGCCATCTAACTTTTTGCCACCCCCTGCAACGCTTGCCTTCTCTAGGGATCCACTCTGTTACCCTTAATGACCAACGGTTATCTTGCCTTCGCATTACATGCCTTGACCATGTCCATTTCTTCTTAATTCATTTCATTTCATTTCACTTCAAGTTTTCATTTTTCTCCCGTTTTTTTGTACACGAGGAGGCGGGAAAAAAAGGCACCCAGCGGCTGCTTGACGACGTCCCTGCCCCCTGTAACATGGACAATATTAAGAACAGTACTTACAAGAGCCTTTTGTTGTCAACCATAGGCATAAGGATATGTTGTCAATCTTTAACATTGTGTAAATACTTTTCACGCCCAGATATATGAAATACATGCGTATGCAAAGGTAAAATCAACTCGGCGTGCATGCTAAAAATTCTATGTATCCCGAAGAACACGAGTGAGAAGTGTAACAATTATACACACCCACATACAAATCCAAAACAGACAAATACAATTCCTCATGCTTTTACGTCAGCATCAATCTTCCAGTCAACACAAAATTTATTTATAAAATCAGGAGTATGACACAAGAAAATAATAGAAGGTTCAAAATAAATAACCTCTAAGGAACAGCTTAAACGCGTGTTTAACTGAGAAGGTATCTATTTTATTCCCCATGATGTGCAGGCTGTTTACCAATACCGGTATTTTGCTTTGTAGCATATTATCCCCGTGAATGGTTCGGTTAAGAGAGAGCGACCAGAACTCTGGATGTCTCGTAACACGTGCATGGACATTTTTAATTATATGGAAACATAATTACCAGGCTATTCGTACCTTTATTTCTTTCTGTAATTAGCTTCTTGAAGAGGCGGTAATCATAGACGTTTGGAGGCTAATTAGAGTAAGTTTATTCATTAGAGGATGCACGGGGTGCTAAGAAATTACGTTCGAGTTATTTTTAAATACTCTATTCTGTAAGCTAGTAGGTTTATGTATATTTGCAGAAGTGGTCGTACCTTATGCAACAAAACAGTATTTGATGTATGCTAAGAACAGCGATTTATATAGTTGGAGTCTAGGTTTCATTGGAAGCAAGTCTCGGTGACGGTAAAGTGCACCTGTGAGAAGTGATAGTTTAGTAACTACATCATCTGTAGGTAAGTCCACAGCATATTTTCAGAACATGTTACTTCTAGCGTATTAAAACTACTTACTGTTTGAATGGGAGAGCCGTTTTGGATAGTAGTTTCATTTGGTGCAGCTGTTTGGTTTTTTCTCGGAATACAACATCATTGGTCTTGTCAGTGTTTATAGCTAGTTCATTACACGATGCCCAGTCACCAAGTTTAAACAAAATTTTTTTCCCCGTTTACACAAAACGTTACAGTTACTATTCAAAATGAATTGACTTGTATCATCTGCCTAAATTACACATTTACCTGAAGGATCGATTTGAACAATATCATTGATATAGATGTTCTTGATATAGGTCCTAATATACTCCGAGCTTAGTCTCTTTTTTGAGGAATGGTGATTTTTAATGAAACATATTGTGTACGATTGCTTAGATATTGCTCGATGATATTGTGCGCTGTGCCACGCATACCGTAGGATTTCAATTTTCGCAAGAATACTATAATATTAAGAGAATGGAGAAATCTACAAAAATTCCAAGAACCTATTTTTTGTCTTCAATGGCTTCTAGAATGAATTCTTTTTGGTCCTGAAGTGGAAGTTCGGTAGAACAGTTTTTTCGAAATCCATTCTGTAATTTTGTTAGTCAATGCTGTCTACCCGTAAAAGAGGTAAGTCTACAATACAGAAGTTTTTTTAATACCCTAGAAAAAAGGGGTAAAATAGAAATAGGGCTGTAATTTGCAAGATTGTTCTTGGCGCCTTTTTTATAAATAACGACAACCTTCGCTATCTGCAAAGAAACGGGGAAAGTTCCACTTGAAAAGCATATATATATATGCATTAATTGAGTAGTAATCATGTCCGCAACAAGTTTTAATGGGATGTGTTTGCATATCGAATGGATTCGAAGAATTATTAATATGGAGTTTTATGATTGCTGAGAAAACTTCGTGCTCGGTTACAGGAGTAATATATAATGTATCTAGGCAAGGAGGATTCATGTACTTAGAACTGTCACCCGTAATTATTGTAAAAGTCATATTCACAAGATGGTCACTAAATCACTCACAAGAGCACTTCCTTTAACCTGCTTGCCATCCACCGTAACTTCGGTTACATCTGTGCGTGATTTAGAAACGTTGAAGATTGAATAGAGGTTCCTCCAAGTAGCAGCAGAATTACCGCTGGACTTCTCAAAAAGGGTATTATAGTAACTATTCCTAGACTTCGCTATCTCTTTGTTATGCTTGTTGCGATATTTTTTAGAATTCATTAGTAGATAAGTGTCAGGATCGGTGAGAAATTTGTTATACATGTAGCATTTTACTTTATTTTACCTGAGAGATCAGGCGGCATTCAAGGGTTGCGTATTGTGGGAGGCGTCTTTAACAGCTTACATTGGAAGTTTTCGCATAAAAAGATTTGAATTTGCCTAGGAAGGATTCAAACACTAACGACGCATGTTCTTTTGAAAGAAAACGTCTGTCCAGTCGTTGTGGACCATTGCTATCGAAATCTATTCAAAATTTTAGAAGAAAGGTTTCTTACGAAAGATGCCGACCTATGAAACTTTTTACATTGTTTGACAGCCATAAAAATGGAAAGTTGATCACTAAAATCACTGGCTCTGACTCGAGCTCTAATGTTTCTAACATGAAAACCCACAAGAGAAAAATAAAGCAGTGTCGAAGAGTTAGTGTTTACTCGGGTTGGGTGGTCGACGACACTGGTTAAACCGAAGCTTTGGTACAAGCAGGTTAGTTCATATTTCATAGGACTAATACATATGACGCCTATGATAAAATCACCGCCACTGGTTGTCTCAAGCTTGATCTTAGCGGGAAACCAGAATAGATGTTCTTAAAACGAAAGAAAAGGGGTGTATGATGCAAAGGGAGGGTGATATACAGCAGAAATGACGTACTTGTTCATATACAGTGACAGCACTTAATAGTCGTTATGTGTGCAAGTAAAGGTTTTAAGAAGTTCATGGCGGTACTCGTTTTTCACAAATATTGCTTCGGCACCGCAACGCTGAGTTAGGCAGTTTAGAAAAAAATGCGTTATATCCTGGCATAGTGAAAACATCATCACCATCAGCGAACCATGTTTCTGACTGCATTTATATTATATAAAATTCCAAAGTGATTTAATGGAAAAATATTTTAAGGACTTGTGTTTATTTCAAGCAGTTTGAGCATCTAAGTGAAAATTTTTAAAACCTGATAAGCAATCATGACCAAGGATCGCGCATAGCTCGTTAGGCGTAACGTACATACATTGGCTGCATATGAACGCCTTATGTTAGCCATGTAGTGGTCGGGGACTTCTATTGTTTCAAGAGACCCTTGGGACTTTACAACAATCGCTTGTCACCCTCCGTTCACTTCACAAGAACCTTTCCATTGCTGTGCCATACAAACTCGAAGTTGCTTTCACGTGCCTACGGCTTACTTCCCAAAGCAACTTTCTAGTGTACTTCGTGACGTTTTTTTTCGATATACACTTCGGTGTCAGCCGTTTTCTTCATTTTTCTAGCTTCAAACCAGTTGTAATGCACTGCCTGCCGAGTAGAGCGAACGATAACACCGGGTGTTTTATCTGGCTACGAAGGCAGGCGGTGAGCGGCCATGACGTCATTTTTCTCGAGGTGGGGAAGCTGCAGCATTGCAGCTGTTTGGTTCACCTTTGAAAGAACGTCTTCCTTTTCTGTCTTCGGGAGGCCATGAAACTCTAGATTAAGTTTCTTTTTGTTGTGCCACTCAAGTTTATTGATGTATTTTGTCCACATCACTGACGGCCTCGCCACCTTGTTGCGCCGGAGCTCGATCAACTCGCCGGTTCACTTCTGCTACATCTCTTTGGTTTTCGGTTAACTTCGCTAGCACGGAGTCAACTCGTCGGGCAACGTTTGTGCGCTTGCGTCGACAGCAGTGACCGTTTCGAGAAGCTGCTTTACTTTTCTTGCCGCTCTACAATCGATGCTGCCATGACGCTATCAATCGTCTTTTTTTCACCTCTACAAAAAGGGCACCGCCACTGCTTTTGAGCGGCATCACCCATTGACTTGTGCGCTTTTTCTGACAGGCCAGAATGAATTCTGAAGTGATAGGAGCATAGTGATTCGGTGAACACCACACAAGAATCATGAGAACCAATAGCCAAGTCGCAGTCGAAGCAAAAGCTCTAATCTCTCATTTTGACACTCTCTCGGGCAACAGCTCAAGCGCACAAGATATAAATGGAAAGCTTGAAGTCTGCAATTAAAATAATCACAAACCTGTAACAATACAGAGGAATTGAGTGCCGAGCTGACAGTGCCACCGCTGCTACCCAAATGCCGGGGACGTCGAGCGCTGCCTCTTTTATACGGGCCGAGCTCGCTGAAGTGGCAGTGAAGTTCCCACTGTGCAGTCGCAGCAGTCTTCCCAGATCACGTGCTCTTGTCTTTAGCAGCCGGGTCGTCAGACGCAGTATCTTGATTTTCCCGAGGCGGCCAGAAGCATACAATACGGCGTCTGTAACACACACCAATTGATTGCTGAGATGACTGTGCCACCCCTGCTGACCAAATTTCTACTAATATATCCCTAACAAGCGTTTGTTCCCTCACCCGCTCCCCTCTCTTGTTGTCCCTTAATGTTACGCCTATCATCTTTCGCTCCATTGCCCGCTGAGTCGTTCTCAATTTAAGTTGAACCCTCTCAGTGAGCCTCTAAGTTTCTGCCCCGTAGGTGAGTACCGGTAAGATGTAGCTGTCATTCGCTTTCTTTTTCAGGGACAATGGTAGGCTGCCTTTCATTATCTGAAAATGTCTCCCGTATGCACTCCACCCAATTCTCATGCTTGTAATTATCTCCGCCTCATAGTTGTAATTCAGGGTCCCAAATTGGCCTAAGTAGACATATTCGCTTACAACTTGAACGGCCTCGCCAGCTATCTCCAACCACTGTGCTGTCCCGAGGTTATTTATCATTACTTTTGTTTTCTGCATATTAACTTTCAGGCGCCCGCTTCTACTCTGTTGATCCAGTGCGGAAAGCATGTTTTGCAATTCTTCCCACGGATTACTTATCCAGGGAATGTCACATGGGCACGGTGACACCGCAACGGACATGTCATTGACGAACCACTTCGTATTTTTCGTTCAGGTCCTCGGTTTTTTTCCGGTTTGGCCAAGGTGGTTGCGACTGCGCATGGATCCTTCACGAGGCAGCATCGTCAAGCGTTGCTCACACCGAGCAATGTGACGCGTCGGAAGCCTATCTGCGCTACGGTCCCACCCCCTTCAAGCTGGACGAACCATGCTACATGTTCCTCGGGATGACCTCGACAACCGGAGCGTCATCGGCATCTGATGGCTATATAGCAAGCATCCCTCCGGGCGCGGGCAATGGGCACGGTGACACCGCAACGGACATGTCATTGAAGAACCACTTCGTATGTTTCGTTCAGGTCCTCGGTTTTTTCCGGTTTGGCCAAGGTGGTTGCGATTGCGCATGAATCCTTCACGAGGCAGCATCGTCAAGCGTTGCTCACACCGAGAAATGTGACGCGTCGGAAGCCTATCTGCGCTACGGTCCCACCCCCTTCAAGCTGGACGAACCATGCTACATGTTCCTCGGGATTACCTCGACAACCAGAGCGTCATCGGCATCTGATGGCTATATAGCAAGCATCCCTCAGGGCGCGGGCAATGGGCACGGTGACACCGCAACGGACATGTCATTGACGAACTACTTCGTATTTTTCGTTCAGGTGAGAAAACGCTTCGGTAAATGCTACAAAAGCAATGACGTATTTCTGTTGGTGTTGCCGTGCCCACGGCAGATGTGTGCGCTTGTTGGTGATTGCATTGTTTCAATGAAATGGCTATTGTTGTTAGCTGGTGATATCGAAAGCAACCCCGGTCCCACTCTGGAGCAGCTTGCCACGGAAATTCGAAAAATGGCCGCGGACGTAACTAGTATCAAGGAAAACAACAAAACAGCGCATGATTCACTCGCCGCGATTCACAAGAAGTTGGATGTGCTGACACACCTAGAAAGTAGAATAACTGAAGTTGAAGAGAGAGTGGATGGAATCGAAGCTACGCTGTCAAGGTTCGGAAAACAGATACATGACATGGAAAATCGTAGTCGGCGCTCCAATCTTATCATCTACGGCATTCCAGAAAGAGAAAATGAAACAACTGAAGACCTTGAGTCCGAGGTGGTAAACAAGCTAATCCAGGACAAACTTAAGGTAACCATCTCTGGGATCGCAAGAATACACCGTCTAGGAGCAAAAAGGGAGGACAAAGTGCGGCCTGTTATCTTTAAGCTACTCGATTTCAGGGACAAAATAAAAATACTTAAGAACTGCCCCAAACTCAAAGGTACCAAGATATCTGTCGGCGAAGATTTTTCTGTCAGAGTACGTAACATCAGAAAGCAGCTTTGGGAGAGTTGCAAAATTAACCGGGATAACCGTGAGAAAGTCTCGCTGGTATATGACAAGATCAAGTTAAATGATACACTCTACATGTGGGACGAAGAAAGGGGCGTAAAAGTAGAAGTACCAAAAAACCGCTCAAGCCAAAAACGAGAGTAAATCAACGTGAAGTACCAAAACGCATCTCTGTGATTAATGTAAACGCGAGAAGTGTGGTGAACAAGACAGTTGAACTGGAAGCGTTTTTACTGGAACATTCCTCCGACATTGTTACCATTAGTGAAACATGGCTTTCTTGTGATGTCTGCAGCAGCCATACCTTCCCTCCGGGCTATGTTGTTCTCCGAAAGGACAGGTGCACTCGTGGGGGTGGCGTTGCAATCCTAGTCAGGGATAATGTACCTGTTACACCAATGCCTGACGTTGACGGTATAGAAGCCCTGTGGTGTAAAGATACGAAAGGCAAGTTTTCCATTTACGTGGGAACAATGTATCGTCCGCCGGGAGCAGGCTCTGATGCGATACATGTCCTGAATGAATATATGCGAATGAACCTTCATGACTCAAAAAAAATTATTCTGACCGGTGACTATAATCTTCCTGGCCTTGAGTGGGAATACCTTCAAAGTGGAACTGCCGAAAAGGCCAGCGCTGAAGCACTGCTTGATTTAACCTATAACTGCGGACTAAAGCAGATAATTTTGCAACTCACACGTGTCACTGCTTCTTCGCAGAATATTCTGGATGTAACATTTGTGAGTGATACCATTTTAACAGATGACCTTTCATGGGAAGTTACAGATGGCATATCTGATCACAAGGCAACAAAATGTTGGTTATCGTTTCCGAGTGTGCGTAACGGGAGAGTGAAAAATCGTATATATGACTGGGATAACGCTGATGACGTCAGTGTGCTTGACTACATGGAAATTTCATACCCAGCTTTTGAACTTCTTTCAAACGACCCAATTGTATCAGTTGACTGCTTGTGGATACGTTTTAATACAAATGTGAAAGACTGTTTATCTAAATACATTCCAACAAAAATAAAAACAGCGAAAAAAACTAACCCTTGGATAACAAGAGAGATCATACATCTCAAGCGCAAGCTATCAAGACTTCGAAAGCTCAAAAACAAATATTGCTCACAAAGGTTTAACAACGACATTGGCATAAAATCTCGAACTCTTAAAGCTTTAGTTCGAAATGCTAAGGATAAGTACATGAATGTTACGTTAGGCAACTTTATAAAAGCTTCCCCGGATAAGTTCTGGCGATACTTAAATTCGGGAAAACGCAAACAAAGTAACTTGCTGCCTGCAGACGCATTGCTTAAAGCTGAGCAGTTTAACAATTATTTCCAGTCTGTATTTACTGTCGATAACGGCATTACGCCCCCCTGTAACCCCCCAAGTTTCGATAAGAGCACGCTTGAAGAACTACAAATAAGTGAAGCCGGAATTCTGTCCTTGATACTCGCCCTAGATATTAAAAATCATGTGGTCCTGACAACATACCGAATCCTTTCCTTAGAAGATACGCGGAGTGGGTGAGCAAATACCTGCTGCTTATCTATAAAAAATCCTTGGATACATGTGACGTACCCAGAGATTGGAAAATCGCTAAGGTAGTTTCGATCCATAAGTCAGGAAGTGAGACCCATCTTTCAAATTTTCGACCTATTTTACTCACTTGCATTGCCTGTAAAATAATGGAACATATAGTACTAAAACACATATTAACCTTCGTTGAGACAAATAACGTGATCAATAAAAATCAACACGGATTTCAAAAAGGGCGCTCAACTACTACTCAATTGCTGGAAACTTTTCACGACCTTGCACGAACAGTAGACAAGCGTGGGCAGGCGGATATCGTATTTCTTGACCTATCAAAGGCTTTCGATCGCGTTTCACATCCAAAATTGCTATTTAAACTACGTAACATTATCGGATCTGGAAAAGTTACAGATTGGTTATCCGCTTATTTGTCACATCGTTTGCAGTACGTAGAACTTGAAGGACAATGCTCAGGTACAGTGCAAGTTACGTCGGGTGTCCCACAGGGAACAGTATTAGGCCCCATCTTGTTTCTTTTGTTTATAAATGATATCTCAAATAAGATAGATGCAACAGTACGGTTGTTTGCAGATGATTGCATTATCTACAGAGAAATAAACACTCAGAACGATCAAATGTTGCTAAATAACGCGCTAAAAAACATTTCTAAATGGTGCCACAACTGGCAAATGTTACTTAACTTCGACAAGTCTGTATGTATGACTGTTACTAGAAAAAAAGTGCCATTTATATACCAGTATATGATTGATGGACACCTTCTTAAAAGAGTGGATGAATACAAATATTTGGGAGTTATTATCTCTGCTGACCTGAAGTTTATTAAACACGTATCGGATATTACTGCTAAGGCCCTTTCTGCGCTCTATTCTCTCAAACGCTCCCTGAAATCAGCTTCATCTGAGACCAAACTACTTGCCTACATTTCCTTAGTACGCTCTATACTATAATAAGTTGGTTCCCACACACTAAAACGTGCGTAGAAAAATTAGAAAGTGTTCAGAGAAAAGCCGCTAGGTTTATTTTCAACAAGTACCGACGCCACGACTCTCCCACAGAGCTTCTCGCCCGTGCTGGAATCCCAACTATCAGCAGTCGCGCTAGAATCCTGCGCCTAAAATTTCTATTTGTTCTTTTAAATGATGGGCTCAGGATTAAAAAAACTCTTTTCTTAACCCCGTCTAATACCAGAAGCACTAGAGCGAAACACAGCCGACATTTAACCGAATACAGATTCCACACAGACACATTCAAGTACTCATTTTTTCCCCAAGCAATCAGAGATTGAAACGCGTTACCACATAACGTGGTTGCATGCAGAACCCTTGACGCTTTTATGTCGGCAGTATCAAGCCTGGAGCATGTCTGAGCAGTGCCCGTATAACTTATCTATTGTGGTTTTCAGTCTCATTTTTGTGCGCATGTGCATGTTCTTTATACCGTTCAACCCGTTCTCATCTTTATCCCCCGGGATGAATTTTGGTTCACAAAAATGGTATATTGTGTAATCTAGAAGAGTGTACTGCCGCAGCTTTCCTACATGGTTCTTAGTTTTCATGTTTTACGTTCCCCTTCTACAAATAGATTATTGTAAACGCGAAGTGTGCTTTGAATTTCTTTTTGGTATGTGCTTTGTCATTGCTCTGTTTTAAACGCGAAATGTGCTACGAAAGTTTAATTGACGTGGGCTATGTCTTTGTTATGAATGTATCACCCAATTCCTGCAAAAGCCTCCACTAAGAGGCAAGCAGTATGTTCTAAATAAAATAAAATAAAAATAAGCAAATCTGAGGTTACTGACGTATTCTTCATTAACCCTTACTGCCACATGTTCCCAATCCAATGCTCTGAGCACTTCTTGTAAACATGCTGTGAATAACATTGGAGAGATTGTGTCTCCTTGTCTGATGCCTTTCCTTATAGGTATTTTACTGCTGTCCTTATGGAGGATGATGGTAGCTGTAAACTAATTATAGATACCCTCTAGTATTCTTCTAGTATTTCTAGAATACTAGAATACTTCGAGTATTCATAAACACCCTCGATCCATAATGCCTAAATGACTGCTGAGGTTTCGACTGAGTCAAATGCTTTCTCATAATCTACGAAGGCTATATAGGGGAGTTCAGTATAATCAGTGCACTTGGTAGTTGGTTTCCTTGGTAGTACCTCGTAGACGACTCACAGTAAGCTGATCGGCCTGCAACTTTTCAAGTCCTTTATGTTTTTTTCTTGTGTATTAGGGTGGTGTTTGCGGTCTTCCAAGATTCTGGTACACTTGCGGTCATTACGCATTGCGTATACAGGTTTGCCAGTTTTTGAAGCACAATTTCTCCGTCGTCCTTCAAGAGGCCTGCTGTTATC
The DNA here is from genome assembly GCF_048455015.1 of Haemaphysalis longicornis. NCBI lineage: Eukaryota > Metazoa > Arthropoda > Arachnida > Ixodida > Ixodidae > Haemaphysalis > Haemaphysalis longicornis. The sequence continues at coordinate 88,010,895 of NW_027526233.1, forward strand.
AGATCCTCACCAGGTGCTCTGCCCCCTTTCATTTCTTTTAAACCCTTCTTTACTTATTCTGTCGTTGCTGGTAGGATGTCTATCGCCTCTGAACTACTTTCTCTTTCGGCATTATCTTGGGTGTCCTGGCTACAGTACAGATCCCCATAGAACGCCTCGGCTACTTTGACTATGTTACCCCCAATTGTGATGACATTGCTTTGCTTGTCTTTAAGTGTCTACATCTGATTTTTCACCACGCCAAGACGCGTATTCACTGCTTTCAGGCTGGCTCTTTTCTTTACAGCGTATTCGATCCTATCCATATTATACTTCCGTATGCCAGCAGTCTTACGCTTATTAATTGCCTTCGAAAGCTCCGCTATTTCTATTCTGTCAGCTGGGGTTAGAGATTGTCATAGTTTGCTGTTTTCTAATTTGATCTTTCGTCTCCTGAGAAAGTTTACCAGTATCCTGTCTAGCCATCGTGCCCCCGACTTCTACTGTACACACCATGATAATGCGTGTAAGATTGTAGGTGGCTTCCGGTGTCGTAAACTGTGCTTCCTCGGTGTCAGCTGAATATCCGTTGCACAGCACGATCCGTAATTCTTCTACTTTACGTCTTACTGTTAGCTCTTTAATCGGCTTCTTTCGTACTAGCTTCTTTAATGAAGCGTAGGCTATTCCGTTCTGCGATCTCGATTAGTAGGTCCCTCCTACTATTTCTACAGCCCAGACTAGTTCCCAACTGCCTCGTTCCTGAGCCTGATTCTTGCCTACTTTAGCATTGAAGTCTCCCGCAACTACGGTATACTGTGTTTTTACTTAAGCCATTGCGGATTCGACATCTTCATAGAAGCGTTCCACTACATGGTCGTAATGGCTGGATGTGGGCGTGTACCTCTGTACCATCTAAAGTTTGTACGTCCTATTCAGCCTAATTATAAGACCTGAAACTCTTTTGTTAATGCTATACAATTCTTCTATGTCGCTAGTTATGCTTTTATTGACTAGAAATCCCTCTCCTAGTTCTCCTCTGTCCACTAGACCAAGGTAACATAGGACGTGTGGATTTTTCAGCACCGCAAATACTTCACATGTCCTCCTAACCTTAGTAAGCCCTATGACATACCATTTAATGCCCTTTAATTAGTGGAACAACACCTCTAGACTCGGTTCGCTAGATAATGTTCTCGCGTTAAAGGTTGTAAGATTCAGATTATATTGGGGGATTTCTGGGTCCGGGGATTATTATCACCGTCTGCTTCGTCACACGTCTGACCGCCGCCGTAGACAGTTGCTTCGCAGCCAGTAGAGGCTGAGGGTCGTGGGTTAATAGGCGTATACTTGGGAGGTGCACACAGGCAAGATAACCTTTGGTCATTAAGGGTAACAGTGCATCCCTAGAGAAGGCAAGCGTGGCAGGTTACGCAGAAGGTTAGATGGGCTGATGAGATAAAGAAGTTTGAGGGGAGAAATTGGTCGCAGTTAGCGCAGGACCGGGATAACTGGAGATATACAGGAGAGGCCTTCGCCTTTCAGGCGGTATAGATAGGCTGATAATGGCGATGATGATCATGATGATTACTTATCTATAGTCGAGTAGATTTAAAGTCTGTAGGGGCGTTTCCAAAATTCAAGGGACATTGTGTTCATCCACAACAAATGGCCTCTCACCGCTTGCATGACGACAGTGAAATTCGTTCGCAACGAGAACTAGTTTTCTTAAGGCCGCGCTCGCTTGCCGGTCGCCGTCACGTCGTTAAGTGTCAACAAGGTTACCGAAAACTTAAGCGGTGTTTAGTACTTGTGTTATGTTTGTGAGATAGTGCACCATCATCATAATCATCATCACCAGCCTGTGTACGCCCACTGCTGGGCAAAAGTATCTCCTATTATTCTCCAACTACCCCCGTCCTGTGCTAACTGCGACCAATTTATTCCCGCAAACGTCTTGATCTCATGCGCCTATCTAACGTTCTGCCGCCCCCTGCAACACTTGCCTTCTCTAGGGATCCACTCCGTTACCCTCAATGACCAACAGTTATCTTCCCCTCGCATTACATGCCCTGCCTACGTCCATTTCTTCATCTCAATTTCTACTAATATGTCCTTAATACGCGTTTGTTCCCTGAGCCACTCCGCTCTCTTCTTGTCTCTTAATGTTACACCTATCATCGTCCGTTCCATTGCTCGCTGAGTCGTCCACAATTTAGGGGTTGAACCCTCTTAGTGAGTCTCCAAGTTTATGCCCCGTCAGTGAGCACCCGTAATATGCAGCTGTCATACACTTTCTTCTTAAGGTACAATGGTAGGCTGCATTCATTATCAGAGAATGCCTGCCGAATGCATTCCACCCCATTCTGATCCTTCTAATTATCTCTGCTTTATGGGTGGGACCCGGGGTCACAACTTGACATAAGTAGTTATATTTGCATACTACTTCCACGACCTCGCTACCTATCTCAAACCGCTGTGCTGTCACGAGGTTATTGATGATAACTTTAGTTTTCTGCATATTAATTTTCAGGCCCAATGTTCTACTCGGTTTATCCAGTGCGGTAGGCATGCTTTGCAATTTCTCCCCTGAGTTACTTAACAAGGAACGTCATCAGCAAATCTAAGGTTACTCAGGCATTCTCCAATAACCCTTACTTCAACCGGTTCCCTATCCAATGTTCTGAATACTTCTTGTAAACATGCTGTGAATGACATTGGGGAGTTTGTGTGTCCTTGTCTGACGTCTTTCCTTATAGGTGTTTTACTGCTCTGCTTTTGGAGGATGATGGTAGCTGTGGACCCATTGTAGATATCGTCTAGTATTCTTATATAATGCTCATCTACACCCTGGTTCCGTGATGCCTTAATGACTGCTGATGTTTCGACCGAGTCAAATGCTTTCTCATAATCTACGAAGGATATATATAGGGGTTCAGTATACTCAGCGCACTTCTCTATCACCTCATGGCTCGTGTGAATACGGTCCATTGTTGAATAGCCTTTACGAAACCCTGCTTGTGCACAAATAGTGCACCAAGTAGGGCTTTATCATCGTTTCTTCCGTGTGCGTCTTTCGGAGTCATAAATTTTGTATCAGGAAATCGCGGTGGTCTGTTTTTCTGCGGGACATCATCATCGATCTCGAACCTAGAACATCGAGGCTGCATTTATTGCTGGAGTGCTTGTGAAACGTCTGTCGGCGTACCGTACCCCCTCTCAAGAAACGATATCAGTGGCTTTTTTCTACGAGAGTAGCGGTACAATTTGCCAGGGTTCTGTTATCACGCTTTGAACTGAAGGTGCGCCCGATGTTGAGCGATATGTCCACGTAGTGCGCGCCCGTCTGGCAAGACGCGGTGCCGGATATGGCAAGCGTGTGTGGCATGGTTCGAATTGTACTGAAAACAGAGAAAGGTACCGCGAGTAACTGGTTCGCATCGGCTGTGTATGTTGCTCTGGCTGGTCGTAGTACGGCCGAAACAGCGATCTCCTTTTTTTGCTGACGTAAGTAGGCATGATTACAGCATTTTTAGAGAGACATGGCAAGAACAAATCCTTCACACGCACTCGTCTGGGATTGAGTGGCTGTATAAAAAAAAACGCAAACGATTGCGAATGTTGATCAGATAAATAAATTCAGTGACGTTATATTCCGAGCACTTCATCTCTGGATGTTGGTTGGTTGTAAGGTTGATAACTAACCGTTGGGGCTGCAGTAGTGCTGGATCTTGAAAACCGATTTACAAAAAGATGAACGTTTGTGGACCCACGGCATGACTTCACGTGTTGTCGGTACAGTGCGACACATGCTCATGCTCGGCCAGTTTTTGAGGCTTTTGGTTCGTTATGTTCGTTGCTAATGAAAGGGGAATCAGAAAGTCTGACTTCTTCGACTAAGGTCAAGTTGCCTTGTATTGAGACTGCATTGTTAAAATTTCCCAGACGTGTAAGCTACTAAACTTATTTTAAGAAAGCTCAGTGCATTTCAGAGTAATAAACCAAGTTTATCTTGCCATTGTGCTTTTACAGTTGTGTGATGGCATTCATCAGTAATAAAAATCTGTTAATGCAGTTTATTTTCATACGGATTGCCGTAGTTTAATGCATGCAGTTGGTGCAATTTAAATTCGTAGACATTCAGATTTTCAGTGTCTCTTAGTCGTGATAGATTATTGTTATTCTCCAGAGTAGGGCAAATGTTTCAGATACTTCCTATAGCGCTTGAGTTAACTTTTATTCAACACTTGTTCGCAACACTTTCATGCCTTCATTGCTCTCCAGAAATAGTGACAATGGTTGCATAGGCATTGTACTGTTGAGGAAGGTTTCTTAGGTTGCAAAGCTGCAGTAATCACTGAAAACACTTGTGTAGCAAATAGCAGTGGTTTGCGTCCCCCGTTAAAAGTTTTTGGCGGCTGATTTCCACCATCACACTACGGCTTCCGGTTATGCAGCTGTGGTAGGATTAGAAAATGATGATGGGGCATATCAAAATCGTTTGACTTTAAGCCTTCACGATTTCATGCAGTTGTTTTTCCACCACAGTCTCTTGCTTTTGCATGTACAGGTGCAGTAAGAATTAGAAACGTTTGCTTAACAGGTTGCAATGCTTTGATGTGACTCCTTGAAGGTGAAATGTCGTTCCATCGCAAGGGTGGGTGTTGCTTCTGGCCAAAAAGCTCTGACGAGAATAAACGGATCTTATTTAAAACTTTCCAATAGATTCACACCAGACCCTCAGGATTTTCAGTCGCTTCTTTTTATGCCCACACTCTTAATTTTGGGTGCGAAGCTTGGGTGAGAGATAAAGACATTTGTGTAATACGCTGTGGGGACCAGGGTTCTTTCGGCGGCCTTTCTCGATCCTCCAACTTCGGCCGCACGGCTAGCTGCGCTGAACACCGCCACGGATCGCCAACTTGGAGTAGCGGCAGCGAACAGCAAGGAACACAGGTCACAGAATTCGGCCACTCTGACGTTTATTGCAGTGCAATAAGGGGACGTTGGGCGCGTCGCTCTACACCGCCAAGACCACCTTAGCCAGGACGGGACAAACATGCGCGAGGGCGGAGAAGGATGGCCAAAAGGATCAAGTCGTAGTTACAGCTGCTCCCGATGATCGCTGGTATCCAAAGAAGCTCTCCCTTGTCGTTGGCCTCGGACCAGGCCGCCCGGAACTTCCGGGCAAAACCTGTCACGTGAGGGATTCGGCAGCACCCCCCGCCGTTATCCTCCCGCAGCGCGAAAGATTCGCGGGCCGCGGGGAGAGAGGGAACTCTCCTTCTCGCCTCCTCGGCTAACCCAGAGAGAAATAGGAAATATGGAGGACCTCCGCAATTCCCACTGCGCTGGAATGACTTTTTGTGAGGCCGTCATGCAGCTAAGTCGGTGCTTCTCCTACCCACACTGTTGCTTCTGGCCGTAAAGCTGCAGCGAGAGTTGGACAACCCAGGACTTTTCCAGAGTAGCTCTTTACGTTAAATTTGCCCATGGGCTGCCAATCGAGATCAGCCCTGAGCCCTGATATGCCCGCAAACTGGTCGTAACTATTTCGGAATGGCACATAAGAGCGACCACTTGTTTCCCCGCGCCTGCAGCCTGTCTTGCAAACTGGAGAATGCTTGCCTGCTGCTACTGCCATTTGTCGTTCTTCAAGGGGCACGAAGGTCTGCACTTTTCTGTTGCTTTAACTGAAAGATAATACGTTTCCTAGCTTTATCAACTTTTCTTTGATGTCTTTAAAGGAGCCATGAAGAGAAAATGCAAGTTGGTTTTATTCGAAAGATTTCGTGTTTTATAGTGCCCCCAGCGCTTGTCCGGATACAAACGATGCTTTATTCACTGAGAAATTAAACAATTTCAGTTAAAATTTTGATTTTCCCGCTAAATCATTTGTTTTCGGGGTCTGCAATGACATCACAGGAACCGACCGCTCTGCAGCCAGGAATAGCTTCATTCACTCATCCACCGTACAGGGTAGAGACACGTATACGCTGGCGCCGCCGTTTTGGGTTGCTCGCTCGCCGCCGAAGGAAGTCATTGTGTCAAAACAGCGCTAAAATTATCGCCGCAACGCTGTTTACTGAAGAAGTTTGAATCATATTGTCTGTTTCGCGCTGCTAGGTCACGTGGGAAACGAAACGAACAACGCGTTGAACACGTTGGCCCAATTGCGGCGGCACGGGACCATTCAAAGGTTGTCTCCACCCTGTGCAGCAGTGTTGGTTTGTTCCCGCGTTTATTTACGTTACCCGAACCTAGATGGCGCCACCATACCGTGGCAAGCGTTTGGTTTGTTTTTGCCCGTATTTAAACCTGGCTTGTTTTTGTTCTGGGAGAAAAAATTCGTTCCCTGAAACAGTGCTTTCTCGACAAATGTGGCCACGTAAGACACCGTTGCTTGCGTCAATCGGCCAGTGTCGTCTGGGACAACCCCAAGCCCTGTATAGTGCTGTGCAGCTAAACCAAGCATGCTGTGCGCAGTACGAACAGCACTACGAACCAGTACTTCTATGTTTACATGTGCTTTCGTAACTTCCACTGTTTGTCCCATCATTCTTATTGCTGTCTAAAGAATGTGCCCTAAATTTAGGCGAAAATCGCTCGTTCGGCTAGTTTGTAAGCTGTACCTAATTTGCATCTGCTTCTGCCGGCCTCCGCCAATCGCAGAGCTGGCTCGAATGACATCATAGATTCGGTTGCGGGAAATGAGCTGGTGGGTCGCATGGCCATTCCCTTTTTTCCTAATTATGTAGCTTATTTGAGCGAAGTTTGCGTTCAAAGAGGTGTCAGTATGATTCGAACGAGGCAATCTTTTGAATGATCCAAACTTGTGTTTTCTCTTCATGGCTCCTTTAAACTTTCTTTGTGATGATGATGATGTATATGATAAACAAATAATAAAGAAGGCATGTACACCTATTTCCGTTATATTTTCTCAAGCTGCTTTTACTCGGCTTTATTTTGCCACTATGTTGCATGTATGCACCAGTGGTAAGCTGGTGCGATTGTTCTTCATGTTTGCCAGCATGCATGCAGCTTTTGGCTGCGCTTGTACGCAAGGTGAAATATTTCAACATAACTGCAACAAAGCTGAATGGACAGAGGCATCATGTTTTATTTTTGGAAGCTAACGATTCTATCCCTTAAAAGAACACTAATAAAAGTCACCACGCACATTTATTTTGCGTTTACATGTACCTCACTTTGTGTAAGTTTAAGTAAACTGCTTCTGCAGGCTTCCCCAATCCTGTGAATCATTCAAAACATTTTATTTCACCAAATGTGCTGTTGGAAACTACGACACAGTGATACCTGTTTTTATTATTTTCTGCTTTTTGTTCAATGATAAGTAACTGCTGCTACTAGTGGCATGTTTGTGTTCACTACCCTACTACTGATATAGTCCCACTTGCTTTACACTTCAGTTCACCTTGAAAGCATTGTGCTTTCAGCCATCAGAGTCAAAAGCAATGGATACCGTGCTACTGGTTCAATAGATATATGTGTAGACATTCGACTCTTTTCATCGACTAGAGGCATGTATATATTTCTGTGGTGTTCAAAAGCACTGAAGTACACACTGTGGCTATTTAGTAAGGTACTATTTTTCGTGCCATTGTTTAGGTCCTAGATCAAGAATTTGTTGAGGGCAGGCAGGTATAGCGGTAGCCAATCAGGAAGTCCCCCAACAAAACTTTGGTAGAATTTCAAAATGCTTTTTCATCATGGTGGCGGTGGAGCTTTATCATGGAGGCAAGCACCAGAGACGTCATCGCCCCGGTGCAGTATCTGGGGGCTAAGGCCTTGTCCGGTTGAGTCCAAGGATGCGGGTTCAACCCGGACAACGGCGGCCGCTTTTCCGGTGACGGCGAAGAGGGAAAACGTCCGTGTGTTCAGATTTCAGCGCATGTTAAAGATTCTCAGGTGGTAAAAAATTACTCATGCCCACCATTACGGCGGGCGTCAAAGCCGAGGTATACATTCGGTGGGTTAATCACCACAAGCAACCTGAGACGACGATGTTAGAGATGTTCGTGGCATTGGAAGTGCTGTCGCCATTTCAAATCTCCTCAACAGGCCAAAAACCAGAGACGTCGCTGTCAGAAGAAGTGTCATCGTCGGACCGGCATTCGTAGTCTTCGTCTAGCGTGATCATGATTGTATCAAAGTGGTCTTTTGCGCAGATCATTCGCTGAAACTTTGGCTACGTGTTTGCACAGCTCTCACAGTCTCCCGCCGATGTTTGGCTGTGGCTGCTGCAACCTTATCCTTCAGCAGCTTTCACAATGCGTAATATTGGTTGTCATGTGGGCTGCCACAGCGTTCTTCAACATACATTGCCCTCTACACTTTCTAACGATCCTAAAAAGGTTTGGCGCGTAATTATTCCCCGGGATCACAATACTACATCGCTATTCGATTGCAGCGGCTTTTCTATACCGCATGTCAACTGTCCATTCAGAATTAACTGTGTTTTTTTATAAAACCTTCGTAACCCCCTCCCGTAATTTACCTTCATGTGAACCCGAATGTCAGTACCTGCCGCCATGAACCCTGTCATGATTGATCCACAAGGTGTTGCAAAAACTGTAGAATCATTGGAAGTATCATCAAGTCCCGAATATGACCTGATCACTGAAAAATTCATTAAGAGCACTGTACAGCCTTCCTCGGTTATTTTGGCTCATATTTTTCAGCATACGGTTCCTGCTGACTGGAAGGTCGTGAAGGTGGTGCCCATGTATAAGTCCGGTAAAAAAGGCTCGCCTACAATTACCGACCCATATGTTAACAAACATCCCATGTAAAATCTCAGAACATATCTTCTACTATAACTCAGTACCTTTTTTGAAAGAAATTCTTTTTTCTCGCCTTGTCAGCACGGTTTCCAGAAGACTTTCTCTTGCTAAACGCAGTTACTTTGTTGAACTCATAAACGTAATATCGTTCTTGACCACGGTTCATCCGCAGATGACCTTTTTCTTGATTTTTCGAAAGCTATCGATGAAGTATGCCATAAATTTCTTCCCCTCAAACATAACCAATCTAACGTAGAGAGTAACACCTTTTTGTGGATAAAACAGTTTCTACTGAACCGCTTACAGTACGTAACATGTAATGACCAAGAATAACCTCATAGCCCTGTTCTCTCTGGCATGCCAGAAGGCTCGGTATTGGGCCCTGTTCTCTTTTTAATTTATATTACGATCTACCAATTGTACTTCGTCTAGTATTAGGCTATTTGCTGATGATTGCGTTAGTTTTTGCGTAATAATTAGCGACAACGACACTAACATGCTTCAGAGTGATATTGATGAGGTGTCCACATAGTGTAGAGAAGTGGCACTTGGAACTAAACACTACTAAACATAAAGCTATGCGTGTGTCACGGATTTATTCTTCTCCAGACATTTATCGTCTCAAGAATGTACCGTTCACAGCCGTAACGTCATATCACTACTTAGGGGTTCACATCACTTCACCGCTATCATGGTTTGTGCTAATTGAAAAAATATTTAACAACGCTAACCGCCTGCTTGGATACCTTCGTTGTAATTTTTCATCTGCTCCTAATTCCCTTAAGACACGTTTGTACACTTTCTCGGCAAGAATAAAATAAGAATACGCTGCACCAATATGTGATCCTGGCACTCAAATTTTAATCAAATCTCTGAAACACGCTCCGAACAACGCTGTGCGGTTTATTACAGGCAATTACAGTAGTGTATCTAGTGTAACTTCCAGAAAAAATACTTTGCATTTTCCTCAGGTCACTCATCGTCGTCAGTATTTTCGTCTTTGTTTTTTTCATAGAAAATATTCTTACAATCCCTCCTTGCGTTTCATGTTGGCTTCTGCCTCGTCGTATGCTTCTGCCCGCATTGATCACCATCATAAAGTTGCAATCGTGTCCTGTCGCACGAAATCGTTTTCTCAGTATTTCATTCCTCGCAGAGCATATGACTCGAACCACCTTTCCGGACCAATCGTCGGCATTTAAAACCATCGACAGTTTGCATAACTTTAGCTAACTTTGTTACCTCAGGAACCACATACACCTGCTGTACAGCCGCCCAATTTTTTACCAATATCACGGGAGCATCGACGGTTCGGTCGATCAGTGCCACGTGATGGAGTGGTACGGCAAACTCGGCGAGAGTGGCCGTATGCGCACTAAGCAAAGGCCACTGCTGATGTCGTCTGCTAGGCTGTTCCAAGAGCAGACAGCCACCCCTGATTTTTTTTATTCGCTTATCACACTGCCTCCCATACTCGATTTTTTTATTCAAGACCAGACACGCAGCGCCAACTGAAACAGATTAATTAGCGTTGCCGAATGCAAGGTTTTGTCAGTGCAAGGTTTGTTCGGCAACGCTGATAACTCTGTTTTCAGGTGGCGCCACGTGCCTGGTCTTGAAGAAAAAAATCGAGTATGGCAGGCACTGTGATAAGCGAATAAAAAAATCAGGGGCGACCATCTGCTTTTGGAACAACCTAGCAGACGACGTCAGCAGTGGCGTTTGCATAGTGCGGATGCGGCTACTCTAGCGGAGTTTGCCGTATCCCTCCATCACGCTGCGCTGATCGACCGAACGGTCGACGCTCCCGTGATATTGGTAAAAAATTGGGGGGGTGTACACTACCTCTTTGCTGCATTTTATTACCTGTTTTTTTTGTGTGTTTGTAACACACTCCCCTCTATAAAGCCTCTAGCGTTGAGGGTAAAATAAATTCAATGAAATGAAATAAATAGTTTTTTATGCCGTAAACATAAATCTGGGATATATTGTTTTTTTTCGTTCTAGTGAATCAATACAGCCAAAACAACATTGTCATTACAGAACTACGTTCTAAATTGTGAAAGTCTCCAAGACCACCGCATCACGCTGATGGGCGGAGGTTCTCCTGCAGAGTTACCCACTCAAGAACTGTAATACCCGTTCATCCGGCACTGGATCTTGGTGGGAATCTAGCTAGGGAAGACGCATTTAGTTCGGTAAATGTCGCTCACAGACGCAGCTTCAGACAGAAGTATAGTTGGTATGTGTAATACCAGCAAGAAAGAAACAGGAATGTCGAAATAAATATTACCCCGGTAACCATGTATGCGGCAACATCTATTTTTTGAAGTAGTAGGCGTTATACTGTTCGGTGCGTCGGTGTAAAGCCCGCCATGTTTGAGTAACCGGCTTTTCAACAACATCCCCAACGCACTCAATAAGGTGCTATTTTTACCAGTCGTAGCTTTAGGCAGCGGAAAAACCAGGGCTAGCGTGACGTGGGCCATGGTGCAGTCCTCACTATGTGCCTCAGGTAAGTCCTAGCTTTGAAAGGGCACCTGGCACTCGGGCACAAGAACCAGGTTAATGGCAAAAACACGATGTGAAAGAAAACGGTATAACAACCGTATTCACCTGACATGGTTCTATGGTTACAGCGTCGAGTGTCGAGATGTCATGAGAAATGACTGCGTGAATCTGTGGAGGCTCTCGCGCGGCCCAGCGGTGGGCTGTGCGGTGGGCTAGACGACATTGTCCTCCAGCTGCGCTATCGGCTTGATGTTATGAGACAGGCAGTTGCATCGTCATAGCAGCTAGGGAGGAATTGCGAGCTTGTGCGGAGGTAATCAGCGCATGCGCTGAAGTAGTGCGCTGGTGGGGAATAACGCAACGACTTCCTTAGCGCGGATTCGTTGGGTTATTTCTCATGGTTTTCAACATTGCCGCATATGCATTGAATGGCAGTGCTGGTGTATTGCTGGTGTTGCTGTATTGCTGTATTGCTGGTGTAAGCTGTATACTTTGGTTCTGGCGGGGACGCAAAAAATTGGCTTTGGATGCCCATTGGACGAGTGGCTATAAATATCTGAAAGAGACTTTCGTCCTGCATAGATACGACTAGACTACTGACGACTACAAAAGTGACAGTACTATTGCATACCTGTCGTTACTACGCAGATGTGAGTTACCTTGCATTGGAAACTCGTGTTTCTAAATTTCGGCCATATAAACGAACCATACATGGTTCTTCCACATGCGGAGGCAGTTTCACACACTCACGGCATAAGTACCCGAAGCTGCTACCAGATGTGCTAACAAAACTACACAAAAATCGGCATTGAAAAAACACCAAAGAAATGCACGGAATAAATCCAACCAAACATAGGGCCATAGCCGGCGAGTACAAGAAATAGTGTCCTTCCACTCTGAGGAAACAGATGACCTGCGAAGCAGCACGTCCTCCACCGAGGGCACGAAACAGAACACATTTGTTTGTAATTTACGACTGAACATGATTCCTAACCAATTACATCAATGAAATTTGGGAAGACCCAAGCTTTATACTTAGGACATCGAAGCCTCAGGCCAGCCAGACGAACAAGCCTTCAGTACGGGCACGACACCATTAGCTGCGCGTGCCCTTCCCCCTTTCAATCAATTCCCAACCCGTGCGCGCATAAATCGGCAACCATCTATGAGCGGCTGCTCACAAGTGAAAGACGCTGTCGAACATGTCGCTGTGAAAGCTGTTTACGATAAACAGGGGATATTGGCACACGTCGGCGTACCAAGCGGTGCAGTTGCTGTTCATCCGGGAGAAATACGCAGCTACTAGACAAGCTCAAAGTTCAGGCAGAACCGACGGTGGCAGGGGCTTGCTTTTGTTCCTGATGATGCTTCTGTTCATGCTTCTGTTCCTGATGACGCTTCTTCAGATTCTGCGGTTCCTTAGATCAAGATCCTTCGAATTGAAGAAAATGGGCTTCGAAAGAGGTTTACGTCACAAACTCAAAACCAGTGAATAGTCAGTAGCGAACGCAACACAAAGAAAGAGCCTCTGTTTTTTAATAACGGCGCTGAAAAAGTAAAAAACGAAATCTTGCAGTAGGGTGCGACATGTATGGTTCCGAAGTCATCACCAGGGTTTGCGCGATAGCCTTAACGTGATAGCTACGACGAAAGGCCTTACTCATTATAGAATGCCGAGTGACCAAGAATACAGGCACAAGCCTTACACTAGCGCTTTTTGTGTTGCCTATAAGGGTGTTGGATTCCTTCGTGTCTTTTGACTGTGCCTAAGTTTAGGGTAATTTAAAGACGAATGTTCACGAGCTATCTCATATCTCCAATTCACTGCGGTGGGTTTTTTGCAGGCACATGAGGCCGTGAAGGACAACGGCACACTACCCCAAACAAACAAGCCAATGAGGGCCACACACTACGCTGGGGGATATGATGTTGATTTACGGTATTAAGCATGACATCGTCGTCGCGTTAGCCGTCGGGTACGTCGTCGGGTTCACATACAACACAGCTGTCTTCCAAACAACGGAAATGGCACAACCTTAGTTCACGTTCGGAGCACAAAATGCTCGATCATCACGTAAGGGAGAATCTACAACGTTAGAGCAAAGCAAGCTACATTGCCAGCTCTGAACTAGATGGTTGTGGACACTTGAGGCACAATCGTGTACGCCGAGGCACCCACAACAACCCGATTATAAACTAGGGTTAGGAATCTCAATCCATTGTATTGACCCCAGCGAGAAGCACCTCTCATAAAATTTTTAAATAAAAGGAATTTAACAACTCGTCCCGAAACTTGTATACGAAGATGTCTAAAAAGGTGTAGACGGGACATTCACAAAGCTTTGACAGCACCACGTCACTTATGGTGTTCGCCTCAGGCCTTAGAAAGCGCGATATACCGCACCTTTGTGCTTCCGGTAGAACACATATAAAGGAGAGTGAGGTGATTCCAGAACACATAATTTCTGAGTCAATTGTGTTTGTTGCCCTAGCATGGACAATAAAAATCATGTCATTCTTGGCTGGATGAAACGCATTGGCTTGTTTGTTACTTCAGGCATTCCGACAGCCCGAGTCCTTACCCTTTGGACTAAAGGGTAACCGTATCAGTGTGCGTAAGTGTTGTAGCCTACCTGACACTTTCATTTCTTTAAGGGACTCTTCCGGAAAGGAATAGAATCAACAATAGGTGCACGTTACCAACTTGTTTACGCACCTATTCGGCGAATTTAAATTGAGAATTTCCTTGTCACTCACTGCTTGGTCCCTGGTTTTTGAAGGTGATGGAAACAGCTCAAGTTACCTCCGATATACTTGAGTACTTAAGAAACCATCCCAACATAGTGACGCCAATGTGAAATATACTACCCCTTATTATAATTTTTAACTGCAAAGCAGTGCATTTCTCGACACGCCAGACTTCATTCCGGTGAACGCGATTTCCTATGTGCTGCTCCGGGGCTCCTCCGCGCCACCGGCGCCGCTATTTTCCAACGGTTATCACAAAGCGTATTCCCCTAGCAACCCCCAATGCCTCTTTCACAAGGTGCGCAGCGGTTAGACAGCGGCCATAGCGCCGTTTTTGGATGGCTGCCGTGAATCAGCATCAGCGCTATCGGGTGTAAAAACGCCCGAAGCCGACGCCACTGCCGCCGCCGAGAATGAAGCCGCGGCTGTTACCGCCATAGAGCTTCTAACTATATACCCTAGAGAGGAATCTTCCGCTAGCCTCTATGCGGCTCACATCGACGCCGTCTGCGTCGTCGCGGCCCTCCATTGCGCCAAGCGCTCGCCTCAGTTTCATCATTTTATCCAATTAAAACGTTTTATTTGCCGTATATTCCAATAAAGTGCACCAAAAACGCAAAGAATGCACCACCCCAGAAGGGGAAAATCAAAGGGGATATTTTAAACAAAGCAAAAAGAAAATAAAGCGCATATTTGCCGGAATGGCTGTTCCTACTATTCCGCTGACCAAGCTCGTAGCCAACAAAAATTTCTGTATTTTGTTGGAAGCCTATTAGACACACCTGTATTAATTTTGCCATTTTCTGAAATGAGTTGCCTGAAGAGATTGGAAATCGTTTAGGCGTGCCTATTAAAATGTCGCCTTCATAGCGAACTGGTGTACCGACCATCACCTACAGTTGAACAATGTTGTTGCTGAGCGAGCTGGTTCATACTTGAAGAGAAAAGGAACCAAGGTGTCAAAGAGTCGCAAAAGAAGGGGTGATATGGACCCCCGCAGGCGCCCGCTTCCTGTGTATGTGTTCTTCGTTCAGGTACGTTGGTTTCTTTTTTTCCTTCAACTACAACTTTCGCGGCGGCGTACTACCCCCTGAGTCGTCCGTTCCTTCGACGCCGGCATGACCAACGTTTGGTACGATTACGCACTGCCTGCTCTTTCACAAAGCACACTTTTGCCACGACTCACAACAACCACAGCCCAGAGAGCATTTCCCTTACCTCGTAGCTCGTAGACGTGCTAATGTATAGTGAAAAAAGCAAATCTAAAAAACCGCTTAAGTATCCAATTTTTATGCCAACCCCAAGCCAGAAGCTTGGGTCTTCTCATTAACCCCCCAACGAAATCGATTCCCTGGTGCTCTTTCCTTTATACTATAATTACTAAGAAACCCTATTGCCCCCGCAAATCCCCCCTTCCCCAGTAGCGGCGGGGCACTACTTTTTGGAAACAACTTGCCCCGTTGGAACACCGGCGTGAACATATAATTCTTCTTTGCCTTGAAAGCCATTCCGTGCGACTTTATCACGTCAGCGGCCCTCGTTGACCAGCGCGTCATAGTAGTTCTGGCGAAAGAATAATAGTAGATCTTCACCTGGCCGCAAATAAGGTCTTTCTTTTTCCGACGCCTGTGTATTTCATGCCTAAATATGCGCCCGTCTCCGGTGGCCGGTATAGGCGTGCCTGGGTTGGGCGTGGACGGAGGCGCCATGCGTGCAAAGCTGGGCTTAATGCCACTGCCGATGACCTTCCCGTTTCGGTGGTGGTAGATATAACGTGGTTGTCTCATGGCTCAATGCGCCCGGTCTGCTGTCCTCCGCAACTGAACGGTTTGGGTCTGGTTATGTGGGTTGCACAGACACTAAGATGATTATGATGGGGCAGCGGAAGGAACACCCACGTGTGTGTCCTCTAGTATAAAGTTAGAGGCCTTTGCTACGGGGCTGACGCATGTCGTTCGCTTGGATGAAAAGGAGCGAAAACTGAAAAAGCGTCCACCCGAACAGAAGTTTGAATGGTTGAGAAGAGAACGGAAAGCCGCTGCCACCGCCGCTGCCGCCTGAAGTTCCAGTAGGTCGAGTAACGGCGAATCCCTCCCCAAATGAAGAGCATCTGTTGCGCTTGGAAAGCCGACGTGGCCCAATATCACTTGTCCAGCTTACAGGGCTTTCAGAGTGAGATGCTTAATATTGTCTTTTTTTAACCACCCGCTTATGACCGGTGGCTGGTTTATGCACGCACATGTGGGGAGTTAACGGAGTGGGGCTCTCGCGGCTAACGGTGTCATGCCCTTATTTATGAAATGTTCGTTGAGTTGACGTGAGGTTTAAACATGGTCATAAAAGAACGTAACGTTGGTGTAACACGCCAACCCAATCCATAGGGTTGCCGTGCCGTGTTACGCAAACAGTTAGACGCCTGCGACGCGGGAGGGAGAGGCGGCTCTTCATTTTTCGGACAGGATGAAAATGCAGTCTTTTAAAATTTCGTTCAGCTAATTGGCTGAGAAGTATGCTCAGCCTTAAACTAATAACAGATATGCGGTGTTTTGTGCACACCGTGGAGGGCGTGTAGCTTTGCAGGCCATCCATTTTCGCAGAGTGGGATTCTAGTATTTTAATATAAATTCGCTTACGCTCCATCGTACTTTACACTTTTCTATTTTGTTAACAAAATATCATATCTGTTATCCAGCTAGGGGGGACACTTTGCCTGAGTGGATCCCCTTAGGCGAACCCTCGAAGTAGACGTCGAAAATGTTCAGAAAGTATGTAGAGTGTCTGTTTCTAAGGACAGCAATCATTTCGATGGTTACTCGGGTATCGTTCATAAATTCTTCATCGAAAGTTATGTGAACGTGTTGTTTCATCATTCAGGTAATTAAATACCTACGGTATTTAAAGATGTGAGAAAAATATTTTTACTCCGATAAATATTCCCTTTCAGAGATGATGCTTTTAACTATTTTGGGATGATGCGAGCCACGAAGTTGATGTTATACACATCGGCCGAATACCTTCGCTTGGAACCCGTTGAACACATAAGAAATTTAACGAATCTGGCTCTGAAACCTCCCAATAAAACGTGCTTTCTAAACCTTCTTAAGGTCATGCCAGAGGTTATAACTAGGCTCTACCTTGAAAATTTTTTTGACCATTCAAAAAAACCAGAGGTGAGTTACAGTTTCTTTTTTGTATATGCATACCGAAAGTTTTTGGCCTGACTAAGTCAGGCATACCTTTAAGTGGCACTGGGTAAAAGTTCAGGCTAAATTCTCGGAGCTTTTGCTGGTTTTGCTTTTGTGACACTGCTATGTGTATTTTTATATCCTTCATATATTATCTAGATGGTACAATGTAAGTACTGTTCCAAAAACGTTCGCGATTTATATGTAAATGACTTACATCCCTCAGGTATACCTATTCTATTATGCTAATTACAGTACCTTGTTGGTAACTGGTAAAACGACCAATGATATTCAAAGAGAAACATCCAAAAAAGTACTAGCTGAACCGTATCCTCGACGTAGGGAAGCACGGTGATCATAAAAATGGGAAAATGCCACAGATTTACCTACAAACGAATCGGGTAATGTGTCAGATCTTGCACTTTGTGTACACGCGATTGAAATTGTAGGGAACATCAAAGAGGTAGGTGTACAATTTTGTAGCAAACTTTTGGGGATTGCAAAAATCAATTAAATTTATAATAAACTTTGAAAACAGATGGTGCAATTAAAAAGGTAGACATAAGTAACCGGAATATATTGGGGTAATCATTATGACTCATTGTTCTTACCAAATCTCAGATATGCGAATTTAGTGTAGGGAACAATGACGAAATACATTGTCGTCCCGCTGTTCCTGCTTGAAAAAAAATCACTACTAGTAATAGCAATCCTGGCATTTAACTCTGACATGCCTCAGCTTTTTCAGCAAATACGTGTTCTAAAGATTTAAACTACTGTAAATATCGTCTTGCGCCATCATACAAAACCATCGCTAATCATCCAAATAATTCGTACAGTGAACGCATTCGAGAGTTAGCCGGTATACCGTCTGTTCTGGTGAAGGAATTTCTATAAAAATTTAGGACATTCATCTTTGTATAAAATATTGATGTTTCGAGATCTGCACGAATCCTTCGTTCACAATTGAAAGGACGGCTAAGCAGCAGGTTCTTAAGTAGCAGCGCGAACATGACGTTAATTGTGGGAGTACACGCGATATAAAACGACTGATGATGTTTTGATTGTGTTGCTCGTTGGTGAAATATCAGTAATTCGAGTTTGTGCCTTGTTGCAAAATTTTTATTCCGTGGCTATGATGCGAGCGTTGTCCAAGTTCCTCTGGCGGTCTATCTTCTGGGCATGCTTTGCAAGTTAATCAGTCTTTATTTTTCCCTTGGTGACAAGAACATATTCCAATCCGCAGTCAGCCCATAGAATCTTGTAGATCACACAAGGGAAACGTTACCCAGGGAGAGGATCATCCAATTACGCAAGTCAACCTTCTTGGCGGAGCTGGTGAGCAGGATCCTTCATCTCTCGTTAAAAGATAGAGTGGGGTTGGTGGGGCGAGGCTCAGGTATGGGGTGCGGGTGCTTCGGGCTAAACCTAAACTCACCTATTATGTGCAAGAGAGTGCCGAGTTTTTTATAGATTTGGCAAGCTTCTTCAAAATGGCTTGGGAGCATGGAGATGTCGCTTCTACGTAGCGCGTGAGGGGGTCGATGCAGACGATGGCACAGCAATGACCGGTCGAGGAGAGTAGAAATGGACTGGTAAGATCAATACCAAATTGCTCGAATGAAAATCACGAAGGAAGTATCGGCTGCAGCTGACCAGGAAGAATGCTTGAAGGACGCTTGCAGCACTAGCACCGAAGACAGTTGGACACTAAGTGCAGGACTTCGGGGCGCATCTTTAGCCCGAAAAACAACCTTGGGTGCGGTGCAAGGTTGGTATGACAGGTTGTGACCCGAAGTAGGCTCATCATGCGTACTGTGTAAAACTGATGCACGCAGACCCGTTGGTGGGACTAGTAGGTATCGTGCTCCCAAATGCTTCAAATATTTCTCATAGGGCAGCCTATCGTGCAAGTAGTAGTGGCGAGGAGCCGCCCAGAGTGATGAGCAGCGGCGAGAAGGGGCTGAAGGCTCGCATCCTTTTGCAGCTCCGTTCGCAAGTCTTAGGGCCTGAAAACGTCGGGTCCACAGCTACTAAACATACATCAGAATTGTGTGCCTCACAGTTACTTTGCGTATCAGGAAGTCTGGAGAGGCAATCAGCATTTGCGATGCGATGGCCACTTTTGTAAGTTACGAGGAAATCGTAACATTAAAATGGGCGGTCATATAAGTAGGAACAAAATTTGGTTACTCCACAAACCACATCCGAAAATTCTCGGTAGGTTGCTGTGTAATTACGCTAAGCCTTGCTTACCCTGCGGATGGCGTAACTGATCACAACTTCAGCGTTGTCGTGCCTCTGTATTAGTACGGCACCAAATTCAATGCCGCTAGCGTCTGCATATATTTTGGTAGGAGCGTTTCATAGTTGCGAAGGATCGGTCCAGACAAATATTTTGACTGGCATAACGCGGCTTCGCATTGGGTTGTCCATAAAAGGAGGACGTTGGTGTGCAATAGGCCAGTCAGAGGAGATGCCAGGTCAGCGAAAGTATCAACAAATTGGCGGAAGTACAAGCGATGTCACAAGAAACCACGCAGTCTTCGTACAGCCTGGGTGTAAGGTCCACTTATGAGGTCAATGGCTTGGCACACAGGCTGCGCGTGAGAACCCGACACTCTGTCTAGTGGCTGAACATTGTGGACTGTACGCGGTAGCCGTGGCCAATTCGTCACGGCACGCATGGGTGCGGGTAGTCGGCCCAACGGGATTCAGCTGGGATGATCTCCCATTCAGGACGCAGTCGGTGTCGATGGATTTGTAAGACCCACTGATGAGGTCAGGGGCCAAGCGCCCGGGCGGCGCATGAGAACTCGCCACCCTTTCGTGCGGCGAAGCACTCCCTATACTACAAAGTGGCCACCGCTAATCCGTCACGGCACGGACGGGTGCCGGATTGTCCGGCCGGGGGAGCGTCGTGGGGATAGCCCCCGTTGAGGACGCACACGCTGCTGCGGGTTCCGAGAACCATCGGTGTGTTGCGTGGGGGAGGTGTGATTACCGACGTGGGAACGAGCGCCGCGCGAGCCTCCATTGTTACCGCACTACGGTAGCACGACGCACAGTCGCCGCCTATCGCCCTCACCCTACGGGGTCATGCGCGCTTGCTGGCCAGCGAGCGGCCGTTGACCCAAAGATGGCCGCGGCTCATTGAATATTCCGTAGCGCACTGAGTGACAGCTGTCTACGCGAATTCTGGCATTGCCTTGCGCGTGTACGAACGCTACTGAAGCGTTCCCGAGAGAGTGTGATCTCGAGGGGTTATCAGGCCGAACGTGGCCGTTAGAAATCACTCTTGTCTGCGCGCTGAGATGGGCAGTTCCCGAGGGGACAAGGAGTCTCGACCGTTAAAGCTAGTTTGGGATTTGTGAGCCCCCTAGGCAAGAGGTTAGGATCGCGTCGGAAGTTTAGGGTACAGCGCCATACCGGGCAACTAGACGGATCCTGCGTCGAGAACGGAGTCTCGGCGTCGTTTCTCGAGCGGTGTGTGTACGCTCCGAGGATAGGAGAGTTAGACGAAGTTGAACAGCTCGAGTGATTTGTGCGCACTTGGAGCTAACATCTAGCTGAGGTTTGAAGTTTTTCGTTTTCTTACTCATGTACCGAGTTTCCCCACTGTAAATAGCTGTATATAAACTCTTAGTTTCACTTAATCAACTCCACTTTCTCGAGTTCGTCAATTCGACAGCCATCTCCAAGAACTTGAACACCATCGCCCTGCCAGCCTCCTGCCAAATCAACCGGAGCCCGGGCGATTGGGTTCCTGATCGACACCGGACTTCGGGGAAACGAATCACTCCCAACTTCACTAGCGCAGTCGATAGGATTTGGCAGAAGAAATCACCAAGCCACAACCAGGGGCAGCAAGCAGACGCAAGCCTGCTTTCATCGGTAGCAGCCAACCTCCGCTCGGGGTGGAGTGGCAGAGCCAAGCCAGCGCACAAGGTCAAGGACGCGGCAGTCGACCACTGAGGGTGCGAGGGAGTGGGATATCTCTCGCTACGTTATGGCGGTGTAGGCTGAGTCTGGGGTGGCATGGTAGTAACGCGGAGCATGCTGGCGAACATGGCGGAGGGAGACGGAAATTGTCAGACACATGAGGTGCTACCTCAAGGAGGAACGGCGGCAGGAGGGGTTGTCCAGGCGGAGTCCGAAACAATAATTCTTAGACGAACGGAGTTGGAGTTTCAAGAACGGGAGAGAAAATAAGCGCGCGAGGCGGCGGAGCGAGAGAAAAAAGAAGCACGCGAAGCGGAGGTTAGAGCGCGTGAGGCGACGGAGCGAGAGAGAAAAGAAGCGCGTGAAGCGGAGGAAAGAGCGCGTGAGGCGACGGAGTGAGAGAGAAAAGAAGCGCGCGAAGCGGACGAACGGGAGAGAAGAGAGGCGCGAGAATTGAAGGAGCGTATGCAAAAACTTCGGCTCGAATTTAAAGAGCAGTTGCGAAGGTATGAGTTTTAGCTGGAGTGGAGAAGGCAGACGCCCTTGCGCTCGGACACCCGCCAGCAGAAACAATGGGGAACTAACCCAGCTAGTTGTATAGTGAGAGCGATGTGTAATGGTTCCAGCCAGTGTTTGGCAGTTGAACATTGCGATGACAAAGTAGGAAGCTATCACTCCCGTACCGGAAGCTAGCATTTTTGCCGGTGTAGAACGCGTGGAGACGGACATCGGGATCAGGAGCGACGAAGTAAGCGCGTCCGGTGATACCGTAGATTGGTGTAATAAAGCAATGCTCGAACATGAAGAGGAGCCTCGCGGGCGCAATTTCGGGATGGAGCTGCAGTGCATGAGACACAAACTTTCGAACCGGCCAAGTTATGCACTGACAGCAAAGCTGAATAGGGGCAGCCCGTTCTTCATTTCCAAGCCGCGCGAGAACGAGCCGTGGCAGAGCACAAGTAGCGAGCGGCTCAGCAGAGAACCGCTGCGTGGAAAGGGAAGCGAGCACGCGGAGCGTTCCAGCGAGGGCATCCGGTATAAGAGCAGAGTCAAGGGGTAGCCCCGTTGTCGCGAGTGTAGGGCCGCCAGTTACTTTTGCACCAGACACTGCGCTAATGTATGCTGAACTTGCTGGCACGGTCAGTACCCAAATTCTAATCGGTAGACCGGAGAAGACTGAAGTCGCGCAGGAATGTTTCGGTGCCCACCGCGCTACAAATTCCGCTCGAAAGTTGCACGAGAAAGCGAACTCCGTGTCGGGCATTCAGGAGCTCGCCCAGAAGAGAAAGAAGATAGAAGAGGAGAAAGCATGTGACGAGACGGAGTTGACGATCACGCTGAGGAAAAGCAGGAGTTAAAGGTGAATAAGGGTGCTGAGAAGGTAGACTGGGTTGAACATGTAGAAAATGGAAGACAGAGTGAGAGAGAAAGCAAGAAGATGGAGGATGAGGAGCTCGGAACATTTGAAGAGGGTAGGAGCGATACGGAGATGGCGTGTGGGTTAGGTAGTCTTGATGGTTAGAGAGTACCCGAGGAGGCTGATGGAGAACACCAAAATGTATGCCTGGAGACTGCGAAACAAAGACTGAGAGCTTTCGAGGAGGTTAGGAAGGAGAGAGAAAAACCATGTGAGGAGACAGGGGAACGAGACGCAATCAGCGGTCTCGCAAAGCAGGTCTGATAGAGCTTCGTAGCTTTAGTGTCGGTTGCGGCCGTTACCGAGATTTAGTCGGGAGCCGCGCTGGAAAGGTTGACGCACTAAGTTTTGCGTCTTGGCAGTGTGTCACAGGCCCGGGTTCTGAGTTGTGCGAGGATGAGTGCGCGCTGAGACGGATGCAAAACTGTCTTGGTCAGGCCGCTGCTCAGAATGCACCTAGCGTGCACCCGTGGTTTTTGGTAATAACAGGTGCTTGTGAGGTTGTTGTTCTGGGGCAGTCTGTGCGTAAGAGAAAGGATGATCCCGAGGAGGTAATCGCGTTCGCGGGCCGCCATTCCGCTCCAGCATCAACCCTTCGGTCACGCTGCCAGCATGCAGCATTGCCTTACGTTGGGGCATTGGAGAGGCATGGCCACTTGGCCTATGAGAAAGGAAGCGAAGTCGCATTTTGCGATGCCACTCCGTATTCCCTAAAGTTGTGTTCGCTTCATGGGGCCAAATTGTCGAGAATTGCGTTGACATTGCCACGCTCCACGGTCGGGGCCATTTGCAGAGGGTTTGGAAATACCCCAATGCACTACCCTGTTTTCAGAATGCTGCTTGGGGAGGCCACTATTGAATTACCTCCCAGCCTGAACACCGCAACTACGGACATGAACGTTCCCGTTCACTCGTACTTTTCTTAAGGTGGTGTATGTGCGGTGTTTGTGAGCGACGTGTTGTCCTGGTGGCTCCATCTGTACGCCGAACTGAACTTTCTGCCCACCACGCGTGAGCTGAAGCACAGCTTAACTTTTGGAAGGAATAATTTCATGCTACGACGTCAAGGAAAACATTTGCTTGCGTGCGCATAGTGACAATGCAAACTTTCTAATGTTTTTTTTATTGTTGACTGCAAAATTACCCGTGTTCTTTGCCATTCCTTCTTCCTTTTGTTCCTGTTGTCGAGTGCCAGAGTGTTTGTGCGTGTTTGCAGTTATAGCGCGCATCAGTGTTATAAGTTGAGCTCTCTCGTTGTTCGTAGTGTTTACGCGCCCCGGAGGGACGACCCAATTTTTTTTACTCGCACTTAGTGTTTTTAGCATTTTTTGGTGTGTTTCCGGTTTGCGAGAGTATTCCGTCGCTGTTGAACGGCTAGTGAATAGGTTGTTTTTGTAGCTTAGGTGATAGAGGGTTCGGATCAGCTGCAGAAATGGAAGGTGGCTCATTTGTGGTTATACCCACCTCATTCCATGTGTTTTTCTTTCCGCTGTTATTGTTGGAGGACAAATGAAACGAGCGGCTCTTTTAAATTCTTTTCAGATTGGATGAACCAAGAGGTCGAGTAACCTTCTTGAACGGGGGAGTTGTAAGGTCCACTTATGTGGTCAGTGGCCAGGCGCGCAATCTCTGCGTGAGAACTCGCCACTCTCTCTGGTGGCTCAACACTGTGGACTCTACGCGACCGCAGTCGCCAATTCTTCACGGCACGTATGGGCGCCAGATAGTCCGGCCAAAAGGCGCCGCTGGGGTGATCCCCCACTCAGGACGCAGTCGGTGTTGATGGGTTCGTAAGACCCACTGATGAGGTCAGTGACCAAGCGCCCTGGCGGCGCACGAGAATTCGTCCCCCTCTCTGCCCGCGAAGCACTGCCTATACTACACAGTGGCCACCGCCAATCCATCACGCGCGAACGGGCGCCGCATTGTCCGGCCGCGGGAGCGTCGTGGGGATAGCCCCCATTGAGGACGGCGATGATGCTGCCGGCTTCCAAGAACCATCGGCGTGGCGCGCGGGGGAGGTGTGATTACCGACGTGGGAACGAGCGCCGCGCGAGCATTCATTGTTAACGTGCTTCGGTCAGTACGACGCACAGTTGCCGCCTTTCGCGCTCACCCTTCGGGGTCGTGGGCGCTTGCTGGGCCGCAAGCGGGCCGTTGGTCCAAAGATGGCAGCGACTCATTGAATATTCCGAAGCGCGCTGAGTGACAGCTGTCTACAAGAATTCGGGCACTCCCTTACGCGTGTACGAACGCTACAGGTTGCGTTCCCGAGAGAGTGATGTCGAGGGGTTATAAGGCCGAACTGTGCCGTTAGAAATCGTTCGTGGCGGAGCGCTGAGCTGGGCAGTTCCCGGCGGGACAAGGAGTCTCGATCGTTAAAGCTAGGTTGGGATTTGTGAGCCCCCTAGGCAATAGGTTAGGATCGCGTCGGAGGTTTAGGGTACAGCGCCCTGCCGGGCAACTAGACGGATCCTGCAGCGAGAACAGAGTCTCGGCGTCGTTCCTCGAGCGGTTTTTGTACGCTCCGAGGATAGGAGAGTTAGACGAAGTTGAGGAGCTCGAGTGATTTGTGCGCACTTGGATCTAGTATCTAGGTGAGGTTTGAAGTTTTTCCTGTTATTTGTCATGTACCCATTTTCCCCACTGTAAATAGCTGTATATAAACTCTTCATTTCACTTAATCAACCCCACCTTCTCGAGTACGTCAATTCCACCGCCGTCTCCAAGAACGTCAACACCATCGCCCTGCCAGCCTCCTGCCAGATCAACCGGAGCGGGCGATTGGGATCTTGATCGGCACCGGACTTCGGGAGAACGAATCACCCCCATCTAAACTCTGGGGTTGACTAAAGATCGAGATAGCCGCAATTTTAGCAGAGCCCAGGCTTACGCCATTCTTGCCGCCAATGTGTCCCAGGACCAGCGTCTGTCGTTGAAAGAAACGGCAATATTTTCTGAAGTATGCTTGAGGCAAGCACTATTTATGCATTGTAGAATAATCGCAAGGCGTGTATTATGCTCGTCAAATGTTCGTACGAATATCACACAATCGTCCGGATAACGAAAACAGATATTGCACTTTGAGACATGAAAAATCGTGCCCTTGACTCGTTCAAATGTCGATGAAGCATTGCAGAGAGGAAAATGCATGACGTTGAATTCGAAAAGAGCGTCCGCACTAACAAATGTGTTTTTTCCCTGTGCTTTGGGCCTGTCGGTATTTGCAAATAATCGGATTTTAGGTCCTCGGACGAAAAATAGGGTGCGGAATGGAGGAATTTCATCACCTCGTCGATTCTTTGTAGTGCATGGATGTCTCTTTGTAATGGAGTTCAAACACTGGTAGTCAATGTGAAATCTCCAGGAGAATCCTTCTTCTGCATAGGAAACACTGGCGCTGCCTATGGGCTTGACGACGCCCATATTACAGCTGTATGTTACTAGTTAGCTATAACCTGGTGCTCCGATGGCGCCGCCCGGTAAGGATTCTGTCTAATTGGGTGCGCTCATTCGGTGTCTATGGTGTGACGAATGCGAGAGGCCGGGAGTTTTGTTCTGGAATCATCTTGTGCAAAGTAGAATGTGGAATCGTCTTATAACCAGTGGGGTCTTACCCAGACGATGATGAAGAAAAGGTTGTGTTTTCTGATTTCCGTTGTTTCACTTGCGTTTCGCAATTCCTAGCCAACGTCAACGCCTCTCTGTCACAAACTGCAGGCCAGATTTTGTATATTCGGACGGCCGACATGACGGCCTCCCCGACGGAGTCGGCCATTTTGCACATCGCCGAGGAATTCGGGGTCGCCCCAAAGCTTTGTGCACACCTCCTTTGTTTCACCCTGCCTGCTACAAGGACAATGCGAGCTGCCGCATTCCAGCGTGCAGGTGCGTAGGATGACGTCACGATCGCTAGCTCGGACGCGCGCTTGCGATCGTGGAGAATTGGCGAGGGCCCCAGGAGGGGAAAAAGAGGAACAATGGGAAGACGTCAGAGCAGGATTTCCGCGGCCGGCGAAGGTTATTTAAGGGAGCGCACGCGGTCGCTTGTGGCAGTCGGCTGGAGATTCGTGAACGTGCTACGCGGGAAAGGGTCCCGGGGGTGACGCGCTTTAGCAGAAGCACATCGGTAGGCTCGCAACGGACCTGTCTACGCCTCGGCTCAGCGCTCGAGTTCACCCGTCGCCGCGAGTCCCATGGCCGACCAGCTTCTGCACCCCGGACCCCCGAAACACGAGAGCTGCTGCCCAGCGAGGCCGTCTCCAGTTCGTCCCTACTTTCCGTCGATGAACCGGCGTGTTCTCCTTGCTTCGTAGAGATTTTCTTTTACCGCGCCCCTCCCGCCGTAGTTTGTTTGTTGCCTCGGATTAAGATATTCGCATCCTTCGGGTTTTTGTTTCTAGCGTCACTCCTAGCGAACGAGCTGAGAGTTGGTTCTTTGTGCGTTGGGTGTCGTAATTGCCGTTATCAAGGGTAGCGATGTTTGAGGGCATTTCACGGGTCGGGTACAGCTTGCAGAGCTGTTAGATGTTTCTTATCGTGAGTGCTGTTGTCGGGGGTTAACGATGTTTGTCCCATAGTGTTTCCCGTGTTGCTAGTATTTTTTTGTGTAGTTGCGTTACTGAGGTGCAACAAGTGTTTGCCTCTAGAGTGTTTCGCGTGTCGCGTACAGCTGTCTGAGTTAGCGCGCGCGCCCTTAGTGTACGACCGATTAGTGCCTGCGCGCACGAGTCCGATGGCAGTGTGAAGGTTTTTTTTTTCTCTCCTTGTGTCGGGCGTTGCCGTGTAGTCTTTTTGTTTGTACAGTAAAGCGATATAGTTCAAAACGTAGTCGAGCATCTCCGTTGTGATTTAATTCACCCCAGCAATCTCGGCACAGGAGAAAACTCACGTGTCGACCACCCTGCTAAAATACAAAGAACTGTTGTCTCGCGCCCTTCTTTGGTTTTTGCTAGCGGACGCAATTATCCGGAGAGGAGTTTGTGACACTGTCATCTCTACAGTGGTGTTCATGAACAGCAGCGACATCGCGGTGAGCTTGACCCCAGTCCTTTGAGCGAACGTTTCAGTTTTTTCCGGTGAGACTTCACAATTACGCATATCGTCAGTGGGATGTCATTGCTTCCCGATCACAATCGCTAGCGGGTACTAATGACTCACCACTCCTCGGACAATTTCATTAGTTTAAACAGTTCTCTATGACCCGGTTGCAGGGTTCTTCGGAGCATCTAGTATCTACTGACAACCTTCATTTACAAGTTATGCAGTTCAGTTCAGTAAAACTTTATTGAGGTTGGGGAAGGGAATAAAGGGAGAACCTTTGGTGGTATCCTCCTTCCTGGGCCACAGAATCTTGTGCCCCAGCCCAGGCCCTGTCGATCAGCTGGCGCTGGTCTTCCAAGGCCTCGCTGACCAGAGTCGCCTCCCACGTTTCTAGTGAATTGATCTCTGTTTGCTATATAGCTGGGCAATTCCATATGGTGTGGAAAAGGGTGGCTTTTTCATTGCATTGATAACAGTCGTCACTAAATCTGTCTGGGAACATCAGCGCCAGCCTTGATTTGTGTGGGAATGTGTTAGTTTGTATTCTTCTCAGTGTTTGTGCATTGTTGGCATTTACTGCCATGTGAGGAGCGGGCAGCGGTCTCCTTTCAAGTCTTTTTCTTTTAAGACATTCTCCGTAGGATTTGGTACGGTGGAAGGGTGTAGGAGTGGTCCTCGTGACTGCGGTTCGTAAGACTTCTCGCAAGCGAGTCAGCGCTCTCGTTTCCTTCCAAGCCTTCGTGTCCAGGGCACCATGTAATTTTGTGCACACGGTTCAGCTCCCTTGGGATGATATGTTTAGAGCCAATGAGTATTAGTCTGGCAGTGATGTTTGTGATGGCTCTTGTCGAGTCCGTGATGATGTTCCTTCTCCCCATCTGATAGCCATCAGAACAGCACTGGTTGCGGCTTCATCAGTGCCCTGTTTTCTAAGGGTGCCGTAGTCTATGGGGGAGCCTTTGAAGTCGAAAACTGCTGCAATAGAAGAGCCATGTGGCCCCTTACTTGCGTCAGTGTAGGCAGTGTTTACGTGATTACCCAACTTTCTGTCCGACAGCACCATGGCCCTTAGCCTTTCAGGTTTGGGCAATCCCACTGGGATCGACTCGGAGCATTTACCCGGTCTTTGGGATCAACATCAGGTAGAAAGTGCCAATTCCCTTTTGCCAATCCAGCGCACCGTACAAGAGCAAGCCCTGCAAGTTCTGGGACCAACTTTGAAGACTGCGTCCCACTCAGTGGTGATGATTTATCGGCCATAGACGTTAAGGATCCCATTATACTTGGCAAACAGTTAATGAGCCTCCTGTAGGACAACAAGACTAAGGTTCCAATCGCGACGCGAGAGAAGAGGATGGTACTGTTCTTTGACATGCAACGCATTATTGTGGGTCTGAAGACTAAGCTTGCACGGGCGGATGGTCGCTTTGAAGAATTACGAGCGAATCTTGTTGAAGTAAAGTCTCACTGCGAGTCCCGTTCTGGCACTGAAGGCACCTTTGTGTACCCGGCGTCGGTGGCGACTTTTGTAGAAGCAGTCCGTGGGAGTTGTGCCACGCACGCAAATCCTGCTCACTCCGAAGCCACGCAGTGGACCCCAGGTGGCACCTTGGCCCTTCAACAATCTACTGCTATCGGAACAGCAACCCGAACCATGTTCTTCTGCTGTCTCCCGTTGTGCCATCTGCTAGCGTGGGGGCAGACACAATCACTATATTTTAATCTACCTTCTGCAATGACCTCTTCGTTATCGGAGTGAAGCAAGGGAAGCTTAGTCCGTCACGCTCAGGCCTCACCGTCGTCTCTGCCGAGCGAGAGTCTATCGACAACATCGAGAAGGCCATTGCTTGTAACGTGCAAATCAAAACTGCTCTGAAGGTTTCCAGTCCCCCGCGTCGTGGGACGACGGGAGCGCCCCCCCACGATGGGGGGACGTCCAGCCTACTGCACGAACATCAGTATGGTTTCACTCAGGGACAGAGTGCAACATCAGCGCTGCACCACCTGCCCTAGCCTCTACAGGCTTGCGTGAAGAGGGATCGTTCGCTCTGCTCATTTTATTGGACTTTAAAGGAGCGTTTGGCTCCATTGGGCACCCGTTCTTGCTTTACTTCCTGAGAGCCCACAGCTGCCCTTTTAATATTAACCGCTTGCTTGAATCCTTCTTACATGGAAGGTCGGTGCACTACAGAAGTCATGCGGGGAGTGTCCGTGTCCAGACAAGGATGGGCAGCCCCCAGGGCTCATTTTTGAGCCCGCTATATTGGAACATCTCCATTTATGACCTCTGTGCCTTCCTGTACTAATAATGTGCATATTGAGGTCTACGCGGGCGTATACTGTAGTCGTAATTAAGAGAGGTTCACGGCGGGCGCTTGAGAACCTCGGCAAAGAGACTCTAGAAAGAATAGTAAAATGGACGCATGCTGCGAAGTTAAAATTGAACCCCACCAAGTGTACATGCCAGCTGGTATCAAGAGGACAGAGAGGTGCACAGCGGAAGCCGACCATTAGGCTGTGTGGCACAACTCTATGGCAAGTCACTGAGGTGAAGCTCTTTGGTGTGGTGTTCCATAGTCACTTGAACTTTGGCACCCGCACGAATCATTTCCGGAACCACGTTAAGAACATGTCCGCCGCCCTCAGCGGTTTTGCGCGTCTTCATTCCTTTCTGGACCGCAGTCAACTTCGCCTCCTTCACCACATAGCAATTCTGCTTACTGTAACTTATGCTGCAGCGACATGGTGGGGCGATCATCGGCAGCATTTGTTAAACGCCAACATTCACTCCTTGATGCATTCGTCACTGTTTGTGGTCACCGCAGCTTACACCACAACCAGAACCACGGTGCTGGATGTATTGGCAAACTCCCTTCCGCTGTCGATCGTCGTGGGCATCGAGACAGGTCTTTCGACTTGTTTCGACTTTCCACTGGACAACGCTGAAACGGTGAAAATTTTAATAGGACTGGTGGAGTTTGTCGGTAACAGAATGCCGGATATTTAACGGCAGTAATATGGCCTCTAGTAGCCGATACCTGTTTGCTCTCCACATGACATCTGCCTTCCCCTTCGACCTTTGAGCAAAGCCTGACGGCAAAGCCCGTGAAGAAGAGGGAATTCAAGTTGTTCTGCAGCTTCTGGGACGTTCGTGGAGTCAGCTATTTCTGTACAGTCATCCGCTGCATAATTATTCCGGACGCTGCTCGTTTGTGCTGTGCTCCTTCTGCCATGTGGCAAAACAGTGTGTGTGGTTTGCGATTTGAGAGTGGTGTTCCCGTACATTCGGATGGGCACGGCAGAATTCGTGACCCGCTCGTGTCCTAGTGCATGTTTTAAGATGTTTTAGTGTGGTGTACGCTCACGTTTTGTACGCGTGTGGACGGGCCGGTGGACATGTGTGGCCGTGCGGGTACGAACTGGCAGAACTGCTGTGAACTGGGCGAAAGTGTACCAATATATGGATGTATTTATTTTGCATTCTACAAATTGGCCAAACGTCGGTGCGATGTGACTTGTTTTGGAAGCTGCAAATGTAGAGCAATTTCAAATAACGTCTGGGAAGGTGTTCAAGCTCGCCTTACTAATCAGAAAAGTACACACATCTTCGGCAATACCCTTGAGTAGGTGGCCATCCTTGCTGTCCTGAGACATTGTGGGGTTCACAGTCCGGCACAATTTGCAGTATATCGTCGATATACGTCGTACAAGACCCCTAGCTAATTGTGCCGCTGAAGCAGAGTGTGCTCTGCCCACTTCTTTTTCGCCATGAAATTCCCGAAGTGGTTGTTATTTTCCTTGACTTTTGTCGGCTTCAGGTGGCGAGTGTGCCCTCGTGGTTTTCGAACGATGTCAAAGCGGTGCCTTACAAGAGCATTACGATGTTTGCAAGGTGCACGGCAATATTCCAGCGACTGATGTTGCTCACCAAGTCGTAGTGAATGAGCCAATTATCGATGTTGTCTCCGTCGTTTCCAGAGAACAAACGGGGCTCCCTGTACGGTTGTTAGGTAACTGTGGGCATTGGGTGTTTCCTTTGGGTAGTCGAATTTGGGGTTAATACCCCCGGCAGTGAACGACCGGCCACTCCGCGGCTGCGGCGAAGTCCCTGTGGATCCGTCTTCGGGTACGTTACCAGTCACCCCCAACAAAATTGTTGGGGTGCCGAAAGGTTTATTTGCAGGAAGAGACGGGGATGATTAAGTTCAACGAGGCGGCCGCTGGTCATTTCGGCTGTACGAGCGAGCGTCGACTTCTCTCTCAATTCGGCTATCCAGCGCCACTTGACATATACCCCTTCAAGGGCACTGATCCTTATAAGCCTTCCACTTCTACCCCAAGGTGACATTTTCCCGGTCGCACACGATGCGTGCCAATATTTTTCAACCTGTCTTTGTGGAGTTTTTGGACGGGGTATTTGCTGTGGCGCACAAACTTTATATTGCGAGTACTCTTTTTGTTCTCTTATTTTGCTCCAGTGTGCGTTGATTTCACAGAGTTCGTGTTTGTATGTTCATGTATGTTGTGAATTCTCCGGGTGTAATTGTATATGCTATGACACACTTTCCCAGTTAACACCTATAACGCCGCGCATTTTTATGCCGGTGAATCAGAATTTTACAAAAATGTAATTCCTTTGTTTAAAACTTACAATTTTTTGAAGTTATTATTCATACATCTTTCTCTGAACTTTATTTTATGCAGTATTGTGAAATTCAAGCTTATGTTACCCCGTACTTGTAGACATTTTTTTTCCGCTCACGGTGATATTGCTACTTTTATTGTACAATGACATTTCGCGATGTATTAGACATTACAATCTATACTGACCAGGTTACGGAGGTTGTATGACAGTATTTTATTTTTAAACTTCGTTGTGTACTGGTTTTCTTTACTTATTGGAGTTCCGTGCTGACTGTGGATCTGTCATTCAATGGTATATTTCAGCACCGCTGTGTTATCCCTCTCAGTATTCCGGCAAGAAGGCTTTGACTGTTCCTGGATACATTACTAAAGATTGATTCATTGATTCATTGATTTATTTATAGTATTATTTTTTTGTCCCTCTGGGCTCTCTTCTGGAGTCACTTTTTTGAATGTTTATCAATGTTTCCTCAGTACCTCTTCACTGTCACTTTCTCCTATATGCTGACGATGTCAAAACATTTAAGGGTGTTCACCGCAAGCTATTTTCTCTCCAGGGAGTGATCTCGTCTTTTTCATATTGGTGTTCACGCAACAAACGCCTTAAAAATCCATCAAAAAATTAGGTAATGACATACTCTAGAAAAACTAGCATATTGTTCTCCTATAACATCAATGGTGAAGCACTTCCACCTGTTTCGGAGGTTGACGAACTTGAAGATAACTTTGACAATAAGTTGAGCTTCTCCCTGCACATCCAGGAGATCGCTAGGTCGGCCCTCAGATGCATAGCGGTTGTATGTTGCCTATCAAAAGAGTTCAAAGAGCTGGGATATTGTCTAAAGCTGTACACGACCATTTGTCTTCCGCAGCTCGACTTTGCTTCTACGGTATGAAATACGACATGTAAAATATACTGTAGAAAAATGTCCAGAAAAAGTTTATACCTATCTTTGTAGTTGTAACAAATTTGGTCATCTTTTGTACCGAAACAACAGAACGCTTAATCTACATGCGTAATAAGGCTGATTTTATTTTCCTGTTCGAAAACATTTATGGCACAGTGTCGTGTGGTGAAATGCGGCAACATGTGCTACTCCATTTGCCGCAAAAATTCAAGAGAAGAGAGGGCACTTTTTTCAATCCCACATGTCTGTGTGGCTTGTTCCCCATGTTTCACCTTTAGTGTGCGTATAATCAGTTGTCCGAATATTTAAACATATTTAATAACGCTTCAAAACAGGTCCGCAGGCATGTCTGTGAGGTACTAATGTAAGTGACCTTTTTTTATCTCCTGCTCACGCGCGGTCACTTGAGCATGAATTTCTAACAAAAGAGTCCCTTTTACCTTTTTTTTCAATTCCCCTGACTCGATGTCGGGTTTTCTATAGATCTATATTCAGTATCTACTCATTTTTTACATATAAGCTGTCTTGATGCCCTCCGTTTCTGTGCAAATAAACAGTCTCACCATTCACGCATATTTTTGAAACTATCTGTGTATGACGACCCCTTGGGTGGGGTCACATGGTGCCACATTTCACATGTGTGTATGTCTCTGCTTCTGCTTTTCTGGGTGTATTTTTATTCTCGTGCTTTCTTCTGCGTATTTGTCCGTGCATGCTTTTGTGCGTGCGCGTTCGTGTGCGTGCTTTTGTGTGTCTGTGCGTACGTGCATGCGTGCGTGTGTGTGTGTGCGTGTGCGCTGGTGTGCGTGTGTGGGTGTCAGCAACACTGCACCTTCATTGAAATATTTGGAGGTGGGCGAAAGTTACATTGTTTGTTCTTCTGGTTTTTTCCTGCGGCAGCACAAAGGCCCCCGCCTGTTCTTGAGAAGTTACATTGTTTGTTCTTCTGGTTTTTTCCTGCGGCAGCACAAAGGCCCCCGGCTGTTCTTGAGCACGTTAATAAACACTCATTGATTGATCCAGCGATTGATTGGTTTATTGAAACATGTTCCACTCCATGCCCCGGAAAAATCCACCAGAAGAAAAGAGAAATTGTTAATCCCACATGTCTGCTTGGCTTGTGCCCCACGTTTCGACTCCAGTGAACATACAATCAGTAGTCTTAACATCCACAAACTTTAAATAATTCCCCAGTACCGTTCCGAAAACATGTCTGTGAGCTTGTTATGTAAGGGGCCTTTTTTTGCCCGTTTATTTATTTCCGTTTTTATTTCCGTTTATTCAACGCCTGGTGTTCTCTACAGGTATATTCCTTACATGCTACGTTTCACATATATAAGCTCTCTTGATTAACACTGTTTCTATACAAGAAGCCTTTTTATAATTTATGCATACTTGAAAAACTTTTTCTGTATGATGACCAACTCCGTGCTGTCACATGCCGTACTGAAAGCGAAGCCCATGTTTTTGTGTGTATGTGTGAGTTTGTGTGTGTTTTCTGTGGGTGCACGTAAATTCAGATGTACCACAATGTGTAATCGTTTGCATGTGTGCTAGCAACGCGTTCACTTAATAGTACTACCTGTGAAAGGTGGGCACCGTACCTCGTCTCTTTTTGTTTTTTTTTTCTCTTCGCCAGCTCGAGGGCTCTCTGACTGTTTCTGGGCACGTTAATGAATGATCAATTGATTGATCCTTTAACGTTTTAATAGTGTAAGACCCAGTGACTACGCTCCCAGTACTTTGGGTTATATTACCGGCGCTTCTTCGTAATCATCACCACCTGTAAATATTCATCACCGCTTGGTCTTCTTCCTTGGCCCGAGTGTTGGAATAAACGGCAACGCCAACAGTCGTTTCTCAAGTGGTGGAGCGTGCATCTTGACCCCTCGTCCTCCATCTCTGAGTGCACCTCTGGAGCTCCGTTCGGGTAGTCGCTTGCCGCGAGACGCCATGCCTATGACAGCGGAACTTGCCACCGGAACCGGCAGCAGAATCGGCGGGGCGGGCTCAGCCGCCGTGCCACCGTACTTTGTCACCAGCCGCCAGCGGAAAACGAAAGTTTTGAAATTTGATGATACCCATTTGGGTACTCTGGGTCTTCTTACCCTGTGGACGCATTCGAGTGCTCGCGCCGGTGAATGCCATTTTTGCCGCCTTGCTCTTCAGAGATGCCTGGACACATCGCGCCACCTAGAGGGGCTTAGTGAAAGCAAGGCCTACTTTTTGCGGGGAGATAACTTTTGACGCGCTAATTTCGAATGGGGGAAAGCTATTGCCTTTATGGTTGTGGTACCCATTTGGGTACCCCGGGACGAGGAGCCTATGCAAAGTATTGCCGAAACGCGATCATACTTCATACTTATGTGTCGCTAAAAGATAAAGCAACTCGTTAACCTGGAGCCTGCTGAAAGTAGTTTCATTCCACATGAAGTAATACTAAAAATATATTCGTCTACTATACTGCAACAGCGGCAAGGTGGCAGAGGTGGCCGACTGTTTTGTAGGTAAATTTTCTTGATTTTTTAGCATTAACGCGGGTAGTGATAACAGCAGCGTTCCTTGTCCCTACGGCACGAACTATGGGGATTTGCAACTGGACGCGATCTCCGTGCGGACCAGCATCAAGCGGCTAAGCCCTTTGCTTTCATGTGGGCCAGTTGGTATTTGTGCTGCCTTTCTAAAAACCTGTGATATTGTATTCGTTGGTGCGTTCACTTCAATATTTATGCACTGTTTCATGTCTTGCAGTTTCCCTCGCTCAATAGAAATCCCGCGTGTGTTCCCTGTTGTCAAGCCAGGCCTAAAAACTGACGTTATAAATATAGGCTGCTCTAGCTCTTTTGTTGTCCCTGTATCCCCAGGAGCGATATCCAGGAGTGCGATGTCCAGGAGCGAAATTGCTATGGAAGTGTTAGCGGTCAGACATGATTTATGTTTTATTTATTTATTTATTTTTTTATTTATTAAGTACTGCCAGCCACCCCTTGGTGTCCAAGGCAGGAGTGATACGAGCTTGCATAATCGAATCAACGTAACGCAGTACAGTTAATTGTACAGAAATTAAATCACCACCTAATAGGCTTGTGTGGGACATGTATGTACAGAGGTCAAAACAGCTAACAACAACGCGCGAACGCATAGCTTTTGATTCGTGCAGCGCAGCCTGCTGATAGCCACCACCCTGACCAGCAAGATTTGGGAACGGCGCTGAGGTACCCAGGCATTCGAAAGCTAATGCCGATGCTTTCTTATATTTTGAAGCATCCCCCTGAGGGGGGACGCATCAAAACCCACCAAAAAATGAAAAAAAGAACAAAGAAAAGTCCGTTTGAACGATGCTCCAGGAGCGCACCAATTAGAGAACGCCATCACCTAAACTCCGAGGCATCATGGTAAAAAACGGCAGCGCACGGGTCATCCAATCAGAGAACGCCACGCTGGAGGCCAGTGGCGTGATGACCATATATGGGCAAGAAAAGGCAAAGAGCCAATGAGAGGGATCCACGAGAGAGCGGAGAGGGGTTAAAAGCGAGGCGCACAAAGAGATGAGGTAGAGGCAAGAAACCGCGAAGCAAGAGACCAGGAGGCGGTAGGAGTGCGAGCGCTTCAAGGAACAAGCCAGGGGGACGCGGCCAGGCCCTCGACCATGCGTACCAAGGCTGAGCGGGAGCGGGCCGACTTTGCATCGGCACCGTCATCCTAGGTGTACCACAAACCTGTGCGTTCGTCGCCCCGGCGGCATTGTTCGAGCACCATCGGCCAACAGCTATTCTACGTCGGCGTTCGCTTGGACGGCCCCGAAATGCTACGTTTGGTGCCGACCCACCTGGGACCTCCAGGGGCAGCAGCTACCAGGGGGTAGCCACCGAGGAAGCGCGCCGCCCAAGGGATGACCGCGGGCGTCAAACGCCGGCGTCAAGGATATCCAGAGGACCGGCTACCAGGGGGTATCCACACAGGAAACAATTAAGGACTCGCAGAGCCGACCCCGTCCAGGGAGTGACCGCGGGAATCGAACGCCGTCACCGAAGCTTGACGAGCACGGCTAACACCGAGTCGTGGCCACGCAAGGGTGCGACACGTCAGCGCCGATGGCCGGGGTAGGCCAGTCCTGTAGGAACGCAGTCGTAAAGTACACCACTAGGGAGTTAAGGTACGAGAGGAATTGACTAAAACTTGATTTAAGGAGTGTATTAGAATAATGGTTTAGAACATCTTTGTACAGTCTTTTGGGGTTTTGCTTTGAACTGTGTTTGAGATATTTAGTTTGAAGTGTGATTGTTTATTAGTTGTTTGGAATTGATTCTTGTGCATCTTGTGTTATGGTTTTTGCAGTGTGTAATAAATATGTTTTGTTAAACATGTCAACGGCTTTCCGGCGTCCATCTATCTAAACTGGTCAAGACAACCTCACCATTCGTTCACGTGACAATGTGACCAGCAGATAGGGCCTCACCGAACTTGCTACCCTATCCCTAGCCGACCAAAGGCAACTTCTGTGTGTTGCGTGTGTCGGTTATTTATGTAATTATTCAGTATTAATTACATAGTTTTTACATTGCTTCCCAGAAGCCAAAGCACGTACAACACTGAGGGAGTTCGTGTACACAACATACTTTGGTTATTTGGTGCTGGATAATGTGATGTAAAATCATTATATTCCATAGACGTCTGCGTTAAAATACTGGTATGGACCTTCTTCGTCATACAGACCCGAGAGTCCATTCCATGCAAAGCACAAGACCCAGCAGTGGCTGTCTTTGATGCGTCGCTATAAAATTCTACCCATCAGTGCTTGTCCTGTAAAACAACAAATGTTGCATAATCGATATCTTTGGTGCTCTGTTTTTATCAAGTTGAGCAAACGACGTGTTCACACGACACATGGTGAAGATTCCAGGGTGGCATAAAATAAATAATGGGTGTCTTTTGTATGTCTATAAAGGGAACCTTGAGCTCAGAACGTTCCTCTTTCACCTGAAGTAAGAAATGCTAAGAAATGGATGGGCGGTTTAAAAATAGGTGTGTGGATGTATCGTTAAGAGTGGAATTAACAGGATGGTTAGTCACAGCCATGACTTTTGAGGTATACATCAAGTCTATCTCTGTCCTCTGGTGGTTCAGGGACCACTTTCAGGGTGGCATAAAATAAATAATGGGTGTCTTTTGTATGTCTATAAAGGGAACCTTGAGCTCAGAACGTTCCTGTTTCACCTGAAGTAAGAAATGCTAAGAAATGGATGGGCGGTTTAAAAATAGGTGTGTGGATGTATCGTTAAGAGTGGAATTAACAGGATGGTTAGTCACAGCCATGACTTTTGAGGTATACATCAAGTCTATCTCTGTCCTCTGGTGGTTCAGGGACCACTTATTGCAATAGACGTAGAGGCTCTGGATTGAGCTAGTGCGAAAAGTGCCTCACGCAAGGCGAAGCCCCAGATGCAGCACTGGGTCAAGCATTTTAGTGCAGTTTTTGTTGAC
The DNA here is from genome assembly GCF_048455015.1 of Haemaphysalis longicornis. NCBI lineage: Eukaryota > Metazoa > Arthropoda > Arachnida > Ixodida > Ixodidae > Haemaphysalis > Haemaphysalis longicornis. The sequence continues at coordinate 88,049,560 of NW_027526233.1, forward strand.
GAACCATAAACTACGCTTCTATAGTCAAATCGAGATCCCACTACGCCAGTAAAATACGTAAGTTGAGTTGCTTGCCAGTTCCAGAGGATTGGTGTGAAATGATTTTAAGAATATTGATAGCGCTTAGACATTTATGTTTAGGTTGTTTATAGTGAGAGATGAACGTAAGTTTTTCATCCAACACCAAAACTACAAACTGGTGTTCCTTCGTCACAGAAATCGAAACGCCATTAAACGTATGTATGGGTCCGGATGGATTAACACTTACTGGAGAACACAATACAAGAACTTTTTTCTGGGTTAAGTTTGAAACCATTCATGTCTGACCAGCTGGCTAGTGATTTCACATCAAGCTGGACGTGACGCTCACCGATCGACATATTGCATGATGTAAAAGATACCTGGACGTCATCTACATACATTGAATAAGATAGTGTAGGTGGCAATGCCGTGCCAAGTGGGTTCATGCTAACTGTGAGTGCAGCTTAGAACTCTGCCTTGCGGAACACCATTTTCTTCCGGGTTAACGCTTGAGTGCGCTATCAAATCTTACACGAAAGTTCTTTCGGACAAAAAACTACATAGAGTGTTCATTTTGCCTCAGACACCAAATGACTTCAGGTCACTGAGGATCCCACAGCGCCAACCGGTGTCGTAGGCCTTCTCAAGGTCAAATAACACCGTTCCGCAAAACTCCTTATGTATAAAAGGATCATTTATGTAGGACTCAAGCCAACGAGTTGATCGATAGTAGATCGCTCAGCCCCGAAGCCTGCCTGGCACCCCTCGAGAAGACCTTTGTACCTAAGGAAGTAGACGAGTCTCATGTTTACCGTCTTCTCGAGGAGCCTGCACAGCCAGCTTGTCAAATGAATGGACCGAGAACTGAGAGACGAGGAAGAGTTCTTCCCCTCCTTCAGAAAAGCCACTACTATAGCGTCCTTCCAAGAGCGTAAAATGGTCCTCGAAAGCCATATTTTACTGTACAGAGAGAGATAATTAATTTCATTGGGAGAGGCTGGTGATTCTAGGCGTCGGCCAAGAGCCCTTGGGCTCTAGCAGCCTTCTTGGCCAGCTGGTCGGCCCAGACTTGATATGCTGGGTCCGAGCTGAGCAACACGGTCCGCCTGCGTCATTCTGTGCGCGGGTGTAGGCGCCCGTGGGCAGGCCCATAGTATATGTGCAAGATCTGCCCTTGTTTAAATTGGTGGCATTTGCCAGAATGTTGCGCTGGATGGCAGTAGCTTTAGATAACCGGGTTTGGATACGAAGTCGTCAGTAGTCGCCATACGACGGATTGCCTATTATTGATTGATGAATGAGCCGGGGAAACGGCCCCGTTACTGACGGTAGTGATTTGTTACGTACCTGTAGGACAAGAGCCGATCCCTGCCCGACCACCGGAGCGAATGGGCGAATGTGGAGTTAGTGTCGATATCAGTGCGGTCGGTGAACCCTGGAGCAGCATCGTGCGCGCACTGGTTCCCAGCCAGGTCGGAGTGGGCAGGTGCCAATACCAGGTATATTTTTCCGGTCAGCGCACTGTGATGAAAGCCAGGTTTAAGTGCGGCAGATGCTTCTGGGGAGATTCGCCCTCTTGAAAAAATTTAATGGCCGATTTGGAATCATTGATTACATATTTCATGTTTGCGGTGGCCGTCCTTGCCAGTGCTATGGCCAGCTCTTTTCCCGCTTCCGGTTCGTTCGTGCGAATTGAGGCGGAAGGTAATGTGTTTCCCTTCCAATTGACTACCACAAACGCCATGGTGTAGCGGCCTGTGTAATCGGCTGTCTCCATGTACGCAACTTTCTGTGAATTTTCGTACTGTTCGTGGAGGGATTTGGCCCGCGCGTGTCTTCGCTCCAAATTGGGCACGGGATGCATGTTTTTTGGAAAAGGCGGAATGTGGATGCATTCTCTTATGGCTGGAAGTAGTGGGACCTTGGTTGGGGCAGTACTCTGATAGGTGATACCAATAAAGTAGAGGATGTGCCTTCCAGTCACGCTGTAGGTTAGTCGTTCTCGTTGCGCTAAGTGTTGAGCTTCGAAGAGTACGCTTAGCGTATTGTGTAGCCCAAGTGCCTCGAAACGTTAAGGATTAAGATCGCTCCTCGGACTTCGCTTTCAGTGATGGGTAGATCAAGGAGCTCATCTTCCTGTCCCATGTAGCGAAAGAGGACCTCACGTGTGGAGTGTCCGAAGTATCTATCCTTAATTTTCTTGGTTAGCTTGGTGTCATAACCTAATGTTGTGTAGAGGTCTGCTGAGGTTATTTCCCTGTGTGGTGTTACTATGGCCGAAGTCGATGAGACAGCGTAGAATATTCTACGTCTTTGAGGGTCCAATTTCATGTTCCATTCGATCAAACATTCTGTACGAATTTTGACGTGTTAGTTGATTTGTATAATCTTCAATGTCCCGGTGGAGGGTAGTGAGGCGGCGCCTGAGGTTGTGATTTAGCTTTTGTTTCCGATGTCTCTGGTGAAAACTGCGGTTTGCCTCCCACATTTGAAGGAGGTTTGCACCGGCTTGATAAAGACCGGCATCTGCTGGTATTTCTTTAGTCGCCTGCTTAGCATACCTGCAGAGTTGTTCTGTCCATTCCTGAATTTCAGATATCTCTTCGATGGAAGGGTTGCTCGCAACATCAGATGAGGTGTGTTCAGCAGCCCGTATTTTGCGGAAGGGGTCCTAATCCATAAGGTGGAGTTTTTTACCGTGTGGGTATTTAGTGACCCGGCATTCTTCCCCAATATCGACGATGTAGTGGTCACTGGCGAGGATATCTTGACTGTTGGCCCAAGTGGCATCTTTATGTGTGTTTTTCGCGAAGGCGAGGTCGGGAGTAGTATCGCCACTCACACTGTTTCCCTTGCGGGTGGGCTGCGTCGGGTCAGTGATCAAGGTCACGCCCTCCCTATGCGCATCGAGCCAGAGGTTTCGCCCCTTAATCATGTTCCGTTTAGAGCCCCACTCGGGGTGGGGAGCGCTGAAGTCTCCGACCACTATTAGGGTGTCTCCCCTGGCCAGTCGGAGGGTTTTACAAAAACGTTTACCGAATTTGTGGGCGTTTCGAGGAGAGCTCTGTATATTCAGTATAAATTAGCTGTGTGTTTTGTGTCGGCTGTCTGGAATTAATTCAACAAGAACGTAAGCCGCAGAGGATGCGCTCAGCCCAGAATTGCGATGAATGGCCGGAATGTTTCGCCTCACGAGAGTGGTTACCGTGAGATTTTCCTTTGAGTTACACCAGTGGTTACCGTACATTTTTTCTTTGAGTTAACACCAGCGGCGTCTTTTTTCAAGCCTGCGAAAGATTTGTATTTGCTGAGGTTTGCAAACACACCGATCTCTTGAAGACAAACGACGCAAAGCATTTCAATCGATTCCTTGGTCCTAATAAATTGTTCAAGGTGAGCGCGTTTCCCCCTAAATCGTGTGCAGTTCCATTTCCAGACGACAAGCGTACTGGGCTGGCGGGATGTCTTTTGTAAGCATTTAGGCATGGTCGTGATGATTTTTGGAGCACTCCGCTGAGAGCGGGCGGGAGTAGGGCTTAGTTGATTTTATAGGGCCCGTTCTTTCATCCCCACACATCCAGGTGGCGGTGCTTTCTAAGGCTGTATCCCTAGCTTTATAGGGAAAAATTTGGCAGCCGATATTTTCCGTCAGTTCCGCGAGCATGGTGTTGAATTTTGCGCATGAGCGTGTCGGTTAGGGCTCTACTGAGGTCGTCTCCAAATTGGCCGATCATGTCCTCATCGGCGCATGTTTGAGGGCCCGAGGGTGCGGGCTGCCTAGAACTACTGGGGGGCGATTCTTTGGCCTTGCGTTTCGGTGGTGAAGAGCCGGGTAGTAAGTCGTCCATCGCGTCTGCAGACCTGTGTTCTGAAATATTTTCAGGAGACTCCTTAGCTGGCGTAATGGCCTGGATACGTTGTCCTTAATTATTAGCTGCCTGGCCTAGGGTGTGTGGGGTAGAGGATGTCGTTGAGTCCGCACAGGTTCCCTTCATTGGAGCTAGTTCCGCTTTGAGGGCTGTATTTTACGAGATGACGAGCTCAAACATCTGCTTATATTTTGTAATGTTGGACTGTTGATCTGAATGTTCAGAACACGGAACGCCTTTCGTAGGAGCGCTGCGCGTTTGAAAGGCTTTGCCAAGAGAGACCAAGTTTGCCGAGCTCACCTGGTTTGGTTGGTTGGCTCAGCTCGGCTGTGTTTCGTTTCGAGACAGGGGTCTTGACTCGCGTCTGTGATTCTGGTGGCCAGGGATACTGGGGCTCCGGTGTCGCAGGTGTTGAATGGTCGCGTAGTTGTTCCTGCTACGAGGCCCGCGACTCACGTCCCGTCTGCTAGGTCGTTCATGCTGCGGAAGCAAGGGGAAGGACTACGATCCACCACACTGGCACGTTGTCGCTTCGATCGGCCCGTCCTCATGGAGTATGGACGACATCGAGGTTCTGTCGTGCGGGCGATTGTCTGGTCGTCGATGGTTGTGATTTTGTTGTTGTTATTTTCCCATTTGTGCTTCTTGAGAACGTAGGGGGTCTGGAATCGCAGTCGGCACTTCTTGTTGCCGGTCGGATGATCCCGTCCGCAGAGAGTGCAATTGGGTTGGCGTTGATCTTCCTCGAGCGGTGATTCGGAGCCGCAGATCTTTAAGGTCCTTTTGTCGGGTGATTGGCAGACGTCCGCGCGATGGCCGAAACGGCCGCACCCGTCGCACAGTTCGGGTCGCTTCTTGTGGATGAAGCAGCGATATTCGGTGCCGCGGTAGTATATATAATGCTGCAGAACTAGTACGGCCGGAGAAAGGGCCGTACTAATTCTCTCTATCATATTTCATTTTGCAGTCGTAGAAGTGTTTCGAGGGAACCTTTGTGTAGGTGTTGTATCATGGTGTATATAATGTTTTCTGCACCTAGAGCCGAAGGCTTACGTGTGGACAGAGCAGCCTTCAGCTCATAAATTGAAAAGGAGAATTTTAAGAAGTGTGGGACTTGTTGGTATCAAGCAGGGACTTCCTTTCTGTAGATGTTTTGTGTTTCATTAGAGTGTTTGTGGTGTGCTGAACTGGACACGTGTTCGAAGTGTTGTGCAAGTGAGTTAGCCTGGTCTTCGAGTGTGTCCCCTGTTGTGCTAACCAGAAGCAGGCTATGTGTCTGTGGTCCTTTGGGCTTACGTATATGAGTACAGAATTTGTGTGTGTCTGTGTATGAGTTTATTGATTTCAAGAAGGTGCGCCACCTCTCCAGTTTTGCCCCACCACGCAAACCTTTTCCAAACGCCTTTGCCCGTTTGAACCAGAGGGGTTACCCCATGTGGGGTACCGACGAAGTCTACCCCACGCCTTGTTGTGGGCCTCTCGCGTTCGCCAACAGTCCTCATTCTAACACGTCCTCTGGTGGTTCGGCGGAGCACCGGAGGTGTAGGGAAAGGCGTAGGGAGAGGCGTAGGGAATTCTTGAGCCTGGCAGTTATCTTTATCATGATCTTGTGATGAACATTTTGCAAACGTTGCTTTGCCACCACAGGAGGTGGTGCCATGCCCGAACGGTTTGACCTTGAAATAGCGCCACGGGTTCGGGATGTACGGCTGGATAGAACAATGAATGAAACGTGCTTTGATTGAATCTGGAAGTGTGAAATGGTCAGCTGAAAAGATTGTGTGCTTTGCTATGATTTGGTTATCTTCACGCCGCATGGTGATGCACCTCAGTGGCGTGCCGCCCTGGCTTTTAAGGCCTTCGAGCAGATCGGCTTCCGTATGATTTATCAGATCTGGCTCAGAAATCACATCCTCAGAGCTATTGAGGCTACGGTAGGGTGTGATTCTGATGTCCACATCTGCCATGCGATTCTGGATCAGGAGGCTTGTGGCTTGGTGGTGCGTGTTAACCTCGACCAAGACTTTGCCGGTTCTCAGTTTCTTGGCTTCGAAAGGCTTGCCCAGGATGACTTCAAGGAATTTAGTGATAAGGGCCAATTACTGGGAGGAGACAGGGTTTCACTTCTCAAGAGATTCAACAATCAAGAAGGGGGGATAGTTATCCCGCTTCGGGAATAGAATGGCTTGAAGTGACGCAAAATGATACCAGGGGACGGGATTAGTTTTATTTCAAACCTTACCCTGATAGCTTATGAGGTCGCGGAGGTCCCTGTCTGGTTAAGAGACAAGATCCCCATCCGTCGGAGCTTAGCCTGGGCTACCACGGCCACCGTTTGAGGTTTCTACCCCTCACCCTAAAACTCATTACCGCGGTCGGTTACAGCGTGAGTTTGGGGGCTTGGTGTCCACTACGTCGCCAATAGCGTCACCTTGATTACTCAAGCTGCCGCATTAGGGGTGCTGGTATCTTAAGTTTAGGGTTTTTCAGGCTACTGCCTATTGTGTCAACGTGCTTTTAAATACCACGGCCCCTTCGCATAAAACCATTCCCGCAGATTGTGTTGCTACATTTGTCAGAGAACGCCTATGGGACAGCTCTTAGGACCAGAAAATGTGACGAATCCCGCGGAGTGGACAAACACAAGTTGGGGAATTCAAATAACCAACACCAGAGGTACGCACGTAAAGATTCATAAACAAAGCCCATTGAAACACCTGTCAGCCACTGGAACTGTACAGTTTTAAAAATGGAAGGAAAAAAGGTTAGGACGAAAATTTCAGAAGCCAGGTGCAGAGGACGTTGAATGGAAAAAAAGGCAGAAACATCCTTTACAAACTAGGTCTTATGTTATGCAGAACAGTGGTATTAAAAAGCTTTGAAAGTGGAATTTCATAAGAAAAGATAACAGGTACGAGCACGGTGTGGCAACCTTGGACTGCGCTTTTAACCTAGGATTCAAAGTACACCAGAGTAAAAAAAGTCGCCAATTTCCTTTTGTAAGAAACAAATACGTTACCGAGAGCTGCATAAGTTAAAACCCCGTTAACGTTCCTGAGATTCTACGAGATTGAACCTCTGGAGCATTGTGGTGGATTGATAAGGACTTTTTGGCAATCTCGTAAGTTTTTATGGAGAAGAGGGACGGCTCGTTTTGTGCAAAGACAATCCCATCCGGAATTGTAGCTGCTTTGTTGGACTACACTAATTTTCGCAAGTTTAGTTTAACGGAACCGGGAGCAAATCAAATCCAGCCCGCTGTGTTCTGGCTGAAGAGGCGTTGCACTAGTCTCTATCAAGTTACTCGAGAAACAGAATGCATCTCAGAAGTCATAATGCCACGAAAACTAAGTTGGTATTGGTTTTCTCAAAGTTCAATGTTTTTTGTTAATAAGCTACTGTGAAATCGCCCCTGAATACATTCCCCTGATAAACCCCAATCCCGATTAAAATTTGTTTCAGGCACGGCGCCTTCTCAATGCTATCGGAGAAACTTACTATAAACGACTCACACATGTGCCGTGGATGGATCACAATACGTGGAAAAATGCGGCAAACAAGGTTCAAGTACCTCTCCTTCATTTCACGTAGTGCTGCTGTACCTAACGTAGAAACTACACTAAAACTCCTAAATAAAAGTTTCAACCATCAATTCAACCCGATAAAAAAACTAATGCACCGCAACAACCCTCTTTGCAGTCATTACAGTTCCAAAATAGCTGCGGAAAACAATCGCAGAAAAAGATAGGTCGCGTAAAAAAGGTTTGGGTACAGTTCACGGTAAACGCATTTAAAAGAAAAAAAAGTGAAGGAGATAACCATTCCCAATTAAAAAAGGGTATATTAAACTCGTTCTCGCTTATAAAAAGTTAAAAAATATTACCAAACTCGTCTGATCACCGTGCATAATATTATGCTTTGAGACCAGCCTGAATTTTTTATAACCACCAAGCTGTTGAGCAAATCGTTATAGCTTGGCATCCGAAGTTAAAAATACCAAGAAAGTTCGAAGCTCACCTGAGGTGCGTCCCTCGCGGTGACTGCCCGGCAGTTAAATTACCTAGAAAATGCCGAGAGTTTGTGTGTGCGTGCCTCATGGCGCCCACAACCTAGCGTCCGTGCCACACACTATCCAAGTCAAGCATATCCACTAAAACCAAAAATCTCCAGAATTCGCCATATTCATCGAAGCACCTGTTCAGAAAGAAAAAGACACGACATAGGGTACGCCCTTTTCGGGCGATTTCCGATTATTATCCCTTGCAAATAATGGAGGGAGCTCACACAGATAGAAACAATGGTAAAGTTTGTAACCGCAGCGAAGACGCAAATCAGCCCGAATCCTGGAGTTAAACCGTCACGATGGTCGTGAAGGTTGTGTACAGCTTAGCTACAATCACGTATTACGCGGTGGTTGCGCTTACTAATTTTTTAGCAATATTAGCACTTGCGCTTACTTACCTTGCCCTCAAAGAAAGCGGCCTGTGCAGCTGGCAGCTCCGCTTTTTAAAATTAGGTTGCAGTGACTGTATAAGTACCGACAGAAATCATCAATTACCAGCACTCATGGGTTGTTATGTGAAAGCTTGGGCAAAACTAAGTTATTGTATACAATTTTAAGACTCTTCAAACGAAGGTGAAGATGCCTGAGACACTTTTATTATTAGTATTGTGGTCGAACATTCATGTAAGCGTGCACTTGACAATAGGTGCATACCAGTCAAAGCCTTGAACGAACAGTAGACCAAATCAGAAAACGTTAGCTCTCATCAGTGTGAGCCACGTTTCTAATCAAAAACCCGTTTTAAAAATATTATTCAGTTTAGAAGATGCGTGCCATCGTTTTCAGATGGTAACGCCTTAGAAACATCGCGAGCAAGCTAAGAAAACATTCCACTGTCAGCTGCGGAATATATCCGGCTTCAGCGTGGTGACTTCTCCGTCTGTCAAACTGCACTTTCCGGCTCCACTTGCTGCGCAGTAGTGTCACCTGCAAAAGCTTAAATCACCCCAGCTGTTGCAGTACATGTAAAACACGTTAGTTGAAAGAAACCCGTTGAAACAAACAAACAAACCGCAAACATGTAGACAAATGAATAATGTAGTTAGTCATTTTGGATTTATTCAAGTGTTTCCTAATTGAACTTAAAGCTTAAGGTAGTTTAAAAAAAGCAATGTGGACACCCAAGCCGGTTCTTGGATGCCATTATTTCCGTCATGGCCACTCAGAAAATCAGTGTAGGAGTTGGAAAAGCCTGCTCCATCTGTAAGCAAACAAGCGCAAATTACCGAAGGCTCGTAAAGAAAAAGCTACAGCAGGTTCTTGTTTAAAAACTACCAATATTTTAACTACCAGGTCCACCTACCGTACTATTCTCAACCTATCTGTAAAACCATGCAGAGTTCTATAATTTGTATCACAAACTTTCGCCAGCATTTTCATTTCAAAATCTTGCTTCTCATTTCAGCTCTGGAAAATGACGCCATACGTCGGCTATTCTGATGAAATTATGGATGATTCAATCCTTAATTTCTGGTACAAAGATGTGAGTGCTGCAAATGTTTTTTTACAACCGGAGGCGTTTATTTACCCCACGTGAAACAACCATGACGGCAGTAATTAACTAGGAGATGTCTTCCAGAGGTCTGGTTCTCTGTAACAGACGTATCAATAAGAAAGGTGAGGGAGGAGCAGTTAAAAGAAAAATTTGATCTGGTGAAAGGAGCGTTGCTTTCCCAAACGTCCCTTCTAATATTTATCTAATTCCGGACGTAAGCATGGCGAATCTGATGGTGTTGAAGTGCAAACACCTGTTCCGCTCATCGCTAACGCGTTTTTGGTTTGGTATTGGTGCGCGATACGTCCAGTTAACACATTATCAATGTCAACAAGAAGGATGCAGAGCTTAGGAGATGGCTGCTTTAGCTGCAAAACAGCACCAGTATTTCGTGTGTCGATGCTTTGCGAAGCGTGTGTAAAGACGCTCCCGAATACAGTGTCCCAACGTGAATTTCTTGCTTGTTACACTGCTGATATTGCGTGGGCGTTTTTGTTGCTCGCCACAAAGTTAGTATGAAATTGTACAGGAATTACAAGAATTCCATGCTAATGAGTAAAGACATTATTCCGGCCTTTTTCATCTTACGTAGCCATACATTTTTTTGTGGGATTCAGCGAAACGATATCGGTGCGATGAACACATTTCAGGCGCTAATATTTGTAGCGGAAGTAGAATTCGATTACTTGTTCTACGATTTTGCGAAACTCAGCGGCTTTTTGATAAAAACACCTTGCTTGACAATGTTTGGAAAGCATCCAATCTTCAGCCTTCGTAAGAGTACGCTTTTGCCAAGTATTCCCAAAATTTGTTCACAAGCAGCTAACTATTAATTCGTTTCGGTGAGACATATTTTATTACAGGCACTGATTTTAAAAACGACAAAAATTCACGGACCCCAAACACTAGTTGCCTTGCAGGGAATAAAAAAGGTTTAATTTTAAACTCCGCTATGGATATGCTGGTATTGTTTGTGCTGCCACGTATGAGCACTGCGTTTGATGTAGGTAGTTCATAGTTTATTTGCTGTGTTTATCTTAGAGAAGAAATATGTAGAAAAACAATCCCGTAGAAGGTAGCACATTCGCTCTATGCATGGTACTGAAGAGCTGGCTAGAGCAGCACATGTGCAAAGGTACGCACATCTCTATTGTACATACTCTGCAATATAGAATATACTGTAAACACACGCTGTATTAACGTGCATATTCTGCAAATAGGTTGGTTGCATGGTTTGTAATCCTATTACTGTCTCATTCAAATAACAAACGTCCCATCTGCTCTGCAGACCTAATAAATATTATCACCCTTTTCACTTTTTGATGGTTTCTTACTTTTTTGATTGATCGAACGTTTATTACCATTTGTCACATGAAGTTTATAAACACTGATTGGACCCATAGCCAGAGGCTAGTACAGCGTACAATAAAGAAAAGTAATGGACAGAGGCTTGAAATATCAATTACACATAATACAGATATAGGTGTACAGACACTGTAAATATCAGTTCCGTGTGATTATGAGCATACACATTTACAAACTAGAGAAGCATTTCTCTCCTTAAACAACTCGGTCACAAAAAAAACTGCATGTGCTCATACCATCAAATATTTATGACGGGTACCTTTGTGGACACCCCTTGATACATGAGTTAAAATATAAAACACACGATAACTGTGACGGGTTTTATGAAGTGGAAAAAAAGGACGGTTTACGAGATTCACCAGTGCATAATGGTACAAATATAAGGGTTGACCACCAAAGAAAAAAGAAGCAGTTAGAAACTGCTCAAGAACTTATTCTTTAGTTTTACCGCAGCATTGTGTGATCTCTTCGATTCAGTGAGCAACTATTCCAGATCTTTATCCCTGTGAATTTCATTATTATCTTGCCATAAACGTTATTTCTTGGCGCCAAGTTAAATTTAACGAACATGAGACTTCTACTAGGACGAGAAGAAGTATAAAATAACTCGGCATCAAAGAGGGTATTGTATTTTACAATAATATTAACGCGAACAATCGCTTTTGTAAGTTGTGTTTTGCAAATTTTTGTGAGTTGAAGTATCACCGGCAGCATTTTGTGGGATAAATGAAACCACCGAATGCGGCAGTCTTCATTGACAGATGATTTTTTTATTTGACTGCACAGTTGCTTTCGTGAAGGAACTGTGGAATCTTGTGTGCTTTGGTTGTAAATAGGATTAGAGGGGACATAATAAACGTGCCCTAATCCCATCATGTGGAAGCCTTCGTATCTTCAAGGTTCCACAAGATAGAAAGACTTCGTTTTGATAATAATGTCTGCAGCAGCCCAACCTTTTTCCAACAACGAGGTCACCTAGAGAAGGCAAAAAACCTAACTGCCCGATTCCGTGCTCTTCTTACGTTCGGGATGACGCTAGTTAAATTCCCCCCAGTATCTACCTTTTTTGCTACTCAATTAGCTATATTTTTTGCGATAACTTTAATTGGGCATGTGGTGTGCTCCGGAGTAATCAACCTTTTTCGAATATCGGAGATGTCGGCTCTTTTGCGTTTGATGCCTGAGACAGTTTGTGCTATCGTTACACTGTGCGTATTTTAGAAAACGAAGGCGATTTCCGTAATTCGACAAAAACCGGAAGAAAAACAAAATTGAATCTGCTAACTGAGATAAGATGCTAGCAGAATGTAATTGCGTCACCCGTCAGTCGTGATGGAGACCTCCTAAATGTGTTGTCACGTAGCCGAAAACGACACAGTTGTCTTAAAGGAAAAACAGGTTGATTGGAGCGAACTTGGGCCCCATTAACAACTCAATGAATAAACAGGCGTCGAAGCTGCAGTCAACAAAGTGACGTGTGCAAGAGAGTGTCGGCGAATCGAGGGCCGCGCCGTCTACTCTGCGGCATTTATCTTTTGGCGCCGATGTTGCTAGAACCGTCGAATTACATCGAGAACACTGAAGCTCAAAGAAGACTATTCTAGGCTAGTTATGTTAGGGCGAAACATCCTTCCTATCAATATTTTTTTATTCAGCTTACTATATTCGCCCAGACGGCATTCCTGTAGGAGATACATAACAAGTGTCCAGTGCTGAAACGGAATCGCGAATTTTGTAATATACGAAAACAAAAAGTAACAAAAGCATATTGTAAAAGATAACAGCAAAGGACATTGTACAACATCAAACAACAATACAGTCGAAAAATATAAAATAAAAGAGAAAAAGAAAAACAATACAAACGGCGAAATAACAAAGGATGTTCTGTAAAACGAGTCACAATGGTTATCAAACATCGTCGTTGGCGGCAACACGCAGCAGCAATAATAAATAAAAAACAAACAAATAATTGAGAGGAACAAGATCACGGTTATTCAAGAAACACCATTTTCAATGTCGCCAAGAAGATATTACCTTAGCGACATGACAAATCTAACACCAGATGAGCAAGGGACGCTTTCTGGAAGCATGTTTCAATCGCCAATAGGCCGATCTCACCGCGAGTTTCACTACGCCACCACTGCCGCAATGCATGATGGTAACTGAAGGATTATGTGAATGCTCGGCGTATTCAGCTACGCAGCTGCTTCATCGGTGGACTGCAATAAGCAGCCTTAGTTGCCTTCGTTGGAAGAACCACGATGGTTGGATTCACGTGCTGTGTGCCGGGATGTTATAACAACAGCGTCAAACACAAGGGCATCAGATTTCACGTGTTCCCGAAGGATCCGAAGCTCCGAGAGGAATGGGTGCAGATGATCAACCGAGTCGGACAGAGTGGCAAGTAAGGCACACTTTCTTGTTGGAAGTGTTTGTGAATTTTGTGTGTATTGCGGTACACTTTAGGAGCGTTCAATTCCGCGTCATAAAAGGCTTGCCACACCACCGATCTACCGATCAGCGACTGCAAAAGTTGGCAGCCTTGGCTCGATCCCCTTCCCGGGGCGATCGCCGACAGCGGCGATACGTTGGGGACGACTTGTTTTCCTTGCAAAATGGTGATCGTTAAAATGTAGAAGGCCTAAAATGACATCTTACAAAAAGTTATGACGACTGTCAGGCGTCTAGCGCGAAAGATACGCCTGATACAGGGCCAGTTTAACTGCACTTCAAGCTCGCGCCATTGCACTGCGATAGCTCAGCCCTGCCGGCGACGGCATCGAAGCCAACGAGATATTCTTTGTCTCACTGCTCCTTTCGATATGTGATACCTATAGCGCGAGGTAAAGCAGCATCAACGATACCAAATCTTAGTGTCGTACGCCTGGCTTACCGCTGCAGTTTCGAAGCGGTGAATGCCTATCGACGATATCGGTGCCCAGCAATCTGCTGCGAGGCCGCGGGCAGAACACAGCGAGCGGCAGCCGCACATGTCACTCACGGAATCATACATTTTTTTTTGCGGCGAATGTTTATCTCTATTCCCGCATTGTCATGTAATCGAATCCCTGCATTGACCGCACATCTTCTTTGTGAAGTTTCGCTTTCGCGAAACGGCAACGCAGGCAGGTTTTCATTTGTCTTTAGATGCGACGCTGAGAGGAGCATCTCTTGCCGGCGGCACTGTCCTTCCTGCGTCGTTGTCGTCCGCGTCCGCACAGTTGCGTCTCTCCTCCGCTCACCCTCTCTCCTCTCGCCCTGATAGCGCGCCCTCTCCCCCAACATCTGTGGCGCGCGCGGTACGGGCGCTCTCTCACTCCACAAGAGGGCGGCGCTGTGCGCATGTGCAGCGCCCTCTCTCTCCACGGTCTCCTCTCCTTCGGGCGCGCTGCGCATACAAGCAGAGGGCCGCGCTCCGGCCGGTCTCTCAGTCGACGGTCGTCCGCGCTACGCTTGCTCTCTCTCTCTCTCTCTCTCTCTCTCTCTCTCTCTCTCTCTCTCTCTCTCTCTCTCGCATTACCCTACGATTGCTCATGCAATTCGAGTAATCAACCTAACGGAAACGCACAATGGAACCACCTTCAACGTCGCATCACACCAGGGTTCCCGAGAGGGGAGGTGGGCGTAATTTTTTCTCATTCACTCTTCCCGGCCCCCTTTTTTTCACCTCTCTGCCCTATTGTCGCCACTTTTGTAGAGCCCGAGTGATTGTATCGCTGCTAGTGGTGATGGTGGTTATGTGTTACGCGTCTCGTTTAGCTGTGAGGCCGCATGTTTTTCGTGCTATATTAGTAATGTGTTATGAAAGTGCTGAAATTTTGTCATGCCTCATGGAGCTGCAGTTCTGGCAGTCTTACTATTTGTTGCAGCAAGAGACTTGCAATGCGGAGCAGTGTAAATGGCATTCAAGCAATCTTTCCGTCAAATCAGTGCTCTTTTGACGTGTGTATGACACTCTAACCGAGCAGTAAATATAAGCTGTCCCTGGTGCATGATATGTCATTCAAACTAACAGTTGTGTCTTAAATGATGATCGGAACTCCATTTGTGCGTCTATGTGTGTGTTTAAAATACGTGTATTTTTGTTCATTAAGGTTCTCGAAGTTCGTCCCTACCACCGGCCACAAAGTGTGTGGTGAGCATTTTGAAGTAGGCCGAAAGCCGTACATGGTTCGGGTGCCCACAATCTTCACTCTCAAACAAAAGAAGATTGTCAAGAGGCACCGTCGATACGAAAGAAGGTACGTGGCGAAAATATAAAACATTCCGGTAGTGAGCAAGTGACGCTAACAACAAAACATTTTAATAAGCACGTTACTGCTCCCTGTCATGTTTCAAAACTGTAGTCCTTGATTTTTTTTATTCTTCTCATGTGGTAGCCCCCGCAACGCAATGATGTGGATCAAGTGCATGTGCCCAATTCCCCGGGAGCCTCCTCAGCTGAAGGGAACTGTGACTCTAACCTTGATACTCCTGGAGGAAGACGTGTTGGACAAGACGTATTACTTGCAGAACACTCCTATTCGTATGACAAAGGAAATGAACATGCAGTTGTGAACAGGCTGCAGGAGGCCGTTACACACCTCGAAGAGTAGCTGGATAAGGCCAACAAAACGATTGCGGCACTTAGGCAGCAGCTGGAAGACAGCAAGAAAGCTCATTGCGAAGCTGTCAAGTCGTGCAACAGTTTGCAACAAAAGATGCGGTGCCTTAAATTAGAGCTAGCAGGCACCTGCAGGCAGCTCAAAGAGGCTCTTAGCAAAAAAGAAAGCCAGTTTCGTATTGTTCAAGATGAAAAAAGGGCGAAATATTACACCGGATTTAAGACACGGAAGTTGCTGGAGGCATTTTGGTCAATGCTGGAGGAAGACGTCAACAGTCTTCGATTTTCGAAAATGAAGGAAACAACAAATGAAGAGAGAAAATTCGTGCCTAATATGAAGACGCTGTTGATCCTGGTATTAGGGCGCCTTCAATTGGGCCTCGTAGTACACACCTTGCCTTTAGCTAAAATACCTCTCTTACCTACAAACATATGACAGAGAAAGACGGCACCAACCAAGTAACGAATAAGAAAAATTTAAAAGACGTTTCAGCACCCGCACGGGAGCGTTAGTTGGTCGGTGCCGTCTTTCTCTCTCAAATGTACCCTTCCGACCAGACGGTTGCCCGTGAAACCCTTGACTTCACCGACAAACATATTGGTAAACGTTACACGAGGCAACACTCAATCTATTGCTTTCAATCCGCAGGGTTGGGGTGTCAGAAAGCACGGTGTCGCGTATTTGGATCACCTGGCTTGACTTCCTGAACAACAGGCTCATCCAGGTGTGTGCATACTTTTCGCATTTTGTGTGACATCCAGCTTCTGACACCTTTGTCCATGCGACCATTCCACGACTTGTGTTGTGAGAATAATACATGGACAGTCTTTATGAGACCAAATGAAATAATTTAGGTGCCATCTTATTGCAGATATATCTCTAGCACCTTTGTTGCTGTTCTTGGTTCATTTCAAAACTCAATATCCCTAAATGCTATCCTCCCTGTACTTCACCAAACAGGTCCTTAAGCCATAATGCTGCACATATTTGTGAAAATGTCTGTGCACGACTGTATCACCTGCGCAACACTGGCTCGATGGAGATAATGTGCTAACATTGGCATAACAACTACATTTTGATGGCGGCAGCATGACAAGGGCACTGTGATGGTGAATAAGTGGCCTTTTGTGGTCACTGTCATCAAATTCAAATGCACTTCGCTAATGTCTTAAATATTATATAGTGGGTGGCTCGAGTACTTGAATAGTAATCTTTTTGTCGCACAAACATTGACAGTCACTGCACGACAAATTCTACAAACTGCAGTTGCTTTGAATGTGCCTTTAAAAGGACAGCTATACAATATTGCCATTGACAACCAAAAAGTCTTCACTGATATAGGTTCATATCAGCTGGTTAAAGCCACTGACAAAGGTAAATGACATTATACTTGGATTGGTTGTTTCTGCTACGGCTTACAAGACTGACTGCTATGGAAGGGTCATACTACAAAAAAGAGACATCTGTTGAAAAGGCCAAGTCGATCCCAAAATAATCAGCCAATTTAACTTTAGGCTCCCTCTTTCTGGCTCAAAAAGGACTATGAGAATCAAGGAATGCAATGGTATGCACAAGGGTCAAGAACTTCAATTCATTCCTATGACTGTTTTTTTGTGATTGTTTTCCAGGAAAAGACTTCCACAGTGAGCAAACTTTTTTTCTTTGGTGCAGGTACCAACATCGATGCCGCCTCAGCTGGGCGACAAGTACCATTCACAGGCGTTCCTCACCAAGGGCTATTCACACTGTCGATGGATTACTGGACTGTACGGAGATTTACATAGAAACACCATCGTCATTTCGTGTCCAAAGTGAGACATTTTCAGAGTATAAGAAGCACAACACGGCGAAAGGCTTCATAGTCAGCAGCCCTAACGGCTTCGTCGTAGTTGTTTGTGACCTTGCACCTGGTCGTCTATCAGACAAAGCTCTCACTAACTCTTCCAATGTTTTAGACAAGTTTTCCCCATGACGCAGCAGTAGGGCAGACAGGGGCTTCACTATTCAGGATGAATGCAAGGCGCGGTAACTGCATCTAACATTCCCCCTTTCATGGACGGGAGGCCTCAACTTTCTCAAGAAGATGAGGAGGAAACCAGAAAGATTGCCAGTGTGTGGATAAATGTTGAGAGAGTAATTCGAAGAGCAAAAACGTTTTTTCCCGTTTATTTCCCAACAGCATGGCAGATCACCTAAACAAGACATGGCACATATGTGCTCGTTTGACAAACTTTGTGGATGTGCCTTTGCTATGAAGTTTGATAGCCTCATTTATAAGCAGTTTTTAATCCCGCAATGCTCCAGCTTAAGTAAAGCAACAAGCTTGTCAATTGATAACAGATTTGTTGAAGCAATAAATTAACATTGCACATTTCCCATTAAACTTTGATTACATAGCATTCAGCATACATATACAGTTTCTCCAATGTTGTGAAGAAAACTCTGAAACTTCTACGCTTTCTGTGAACAGTTGTCTAAGTTGTCCTAATTTTAATATTACCTTTTTTGTATTTCTTTCAATAATTGCAATTGAACATAATAAGTTTTTCTTTTGTTTCCATAAAAAAACATGCCCTGCTATGTCCTTGTAAGTGGGGCAAGAATTTTTCGTGTTTTGTTTGAGGTGCCTTAATTTTTGACTAAGAATTTGAATAAAAATTCAATTGATTGAAAATATGAAAATCTTGCCTGAACATACAACTTCACCATTGAATTTCTGAAGCGTAATACTGAGCTGCACCCTTAAATGGCACAAGCTCAGACTCCTTCCTACTACAAGCAAAGAATGGCATTCTGCATTGATGACCTGATTGGCTCTAGCACAAAAAGCACCGTTCTGGGCATCTCTTGGAAAAGACCTAAACAACTCAAGCGTATTTTGGAAATCTTATTGATTCGCTCACAGCTTCAAGCTAACATACATGTGTGGTTGACGGAGTCATACAAAGCAGGTTTCTCCGTGGCCCCGGACGGCTGTGTACAGTGCGCGTCAGGCTTGTCTAGGGCAAGCGAGCGCACGGCTCCGGAGCATGCTGGCGACATCTGCTGATAGCTGCGGGGCTAGAGATAGCTTGGCATTGCGCATGTGCGGATCGCGGACAGGGTCGGGCCGGTCGTCATTTTGCATGGGCCACTCTTATTTGCAGATGCCACCACCCACCAGGGGCACTGGTCTTCCCCAGTGCCAGCCATGAGTGGTGACAGGCCAGATAGACGCGCCGTTTGATGCCTCTATCACATCGCCTAAAGCAACGAGCGCGAATCATCTGAATCTCAAGCCTACCAAACAAAAAAAAAACAACAAGAATTCACTGCAGGGCTTTCGGTCGAACCTGTTGTGCGATTACGTATGTCCGTGGGGTGATAATGCACCGCATCAAATTACGCACTCATCCCGTCGTGGTTTTCCTGAAGGTGAGCTCGGTTTTTTTCTTTCCTTTAAATGTTAAAACCTTCCCCTCGAGGCTGGTCGTCGTGCAAGCGCGACATTTACGAGTGTGGCGCGCTCACACGAGGTATCGTATTGTGGTTTGGCAGGTCGAATGACATATGAAATGACTTGCCAAGCTATACTGTAAAACACGCTTATGGGGCTTAGTGCATCTGGCACGGGAGAACATATCATATTGGCTGTCGGTTTTAAACAGCCATAGGTTGTAATTGGCGTCAAGTTTAAATCTACGCTAGCCATAACTGTCGCTTAGTTTCCTTGGGTATTTCCGCATTTTAGTAAAACTGTCCGAGCACCAAATACATGTTCAGTTCTCATTACAGTGTAAGGTCATTTGAGAAGCACGCTTACGAGCATGCGGCGAGTATTTGCTGTTTTACTTTTACGTTTTACTCGCACATCTTTTGTGGCAGTCAAGCTGCCAGTTCTGATTTTACGAATCTCATTCAATCGTCGAAGGCGTATCTCACTATCGAATCAGGGCAACAGATTTCTGTTTTAAGAAAGGTAGAGGTGCGCCAGAAATATAACTATGCAGCTAAATATCTCTCAGGTGTAGAAAGCTGCTCTTGTATTCAACATATACAGAACAGATAATATACATATACAGGCTGCAGTGATTTTTAAATTTTAATAATAATGTCATTTGCAGATAGCAATGCAGGATGAAAATCAGCAGCTGGTGTACAAAAACCTTTCGTGCGTGTCTCGCATCATTTGAACATTTTGCGTTTCGCAGCAGTGTAGTTAGGGCGATGCTTTCTCCCATTAGTTTACGCAGTGTGGTTTTCAGGAAATACAAAGCCTTCAAGAGCAATATTTTCACACCCAAAAAAAAAAACACAATGGACAAAGAAACAATGTTGCATTTTTTTGTTCTCTGCCGTCTTGTGGGAGCCATGAATCAAGACGCATGAAGCCCATCCCACACATTGAGGACCACTTCAAGATTAGGACAGCCTGGTGTGCATTCTTTCACAGGCTGCGTCAGCGTGCTGAGGTCAGCTGGCTCGTTTATAACCCATGAGTCTAGGTGCCACAAAGAAGCAAATGATACATCAGAACACTCTGACGAACTGAACAACAACGTTGAAATGGAACCACTAACTTCTCCAGGGCAATCCGAATGCCCCTGAGGAAAGCCTGTTGTTAGCCAGGGCAATGATTTTGACCTTATGAGTGCGAATTATGCTTTGTGTTACTCCATCTGGAGAGCCAGCAACAAGTGCAGTAATGGCTGTCCTGAGGTTATTTATTTATTATTCGCCCAGAAAAAATACTGAGGAGAAGAAAATAAATTGCAACCCATAGGTATATTTTGGTGGCACCATTTGGTGTTTACTTTCTTCTTTTAATTCCTGCCCTCTTAGCATCTCTTCGCGCCCGTACTGCCGTTTCAGCTGAAGGTCTCTGTGGTGGTAGGTTATTAGATGCAATTTTCAAAGAAACTATGTGAACAATGACTATTAATAAAGAACCATGTGAAAGGTCTCTGAGTGTTAAAATTAATTGGAAGACCTGCACAAAAGCACACCGCATGGCACAGGTGTAGCTGTGATAGGTTAAAACCTGTCATTTTTTTCATTTCTAAGATTTATTTTCGACACTTGCCTAAATAGTTATTTGCATGCGTGTTTACCTTCAAGCCACTCAGAATAGTTTGTTGACCTGCGAGTAGCTCATTAACGAAGGCATGCTGCTTCTGTGCACAAGGTCGCCGGTTAGATATGTGGCTGTAACACCTGTTTATGAAGGTGAAGTTATAAAAGAATATTGAACGTGCTATGTGCATTAAAAAAACTCCAGGTGGGCCAATCGAAGGCCAAATGCACTCAAATTACGCATCGTCAAAATTTATTTTGGACGTACAGTGCGTATCGTCAAACCAACATGGGACATCACGGGTAGCCCTGTGATATGCCTTGATAATCGGTTGGAAATGTTTTAAAAATAAACAAAACTCAATCGCAGACAACGTGACACCTGTCAGCAGATCGTGCAACCAGCCATGAAGCAGAAGTGACAATGCAGCCAAACAGGTGATTGGTCCTCCAACCAGCCAGGGGAACCGGTAAAGCTCTTCTGGGTGTGCTTACCCCGGACCTGCTGCAAATGTGAAGCTGTTTTGCCCAGGTTTGGTCTGGCTTGCTGGCTGTGACGTCACTTCAGCCTGGTTGTGATGTCCACACGCTTCCCAATTTTGGTTTCAAAGTCGCCGATTTTTGATGGTCTTTTGTGCCATGCACATGGGTATGTCAGCTGTCATATTTTGTATCTTGGTGTCTTTTGAAAAAAGGCAAATAAATAAAAATTAGGGTCTCAAGAGGTCCCATTTTTGAGTGCAGTTGGCCTTTATACTGGAGTGTTGCTATATAGCACACCTCATACAAGTTGTCGAGCGTTGAGCCCGGGATTTATTTTTAATGAAATGCCACTTCCCAAACACTGCAAGGCAAGGTTTATCACGAGTTTTTTAATTGCTTGCAGGCAGCATCTACCAGTGGCGCTGCGGTTTTTTGCGAGCAAGAGGCACTATACGCGGAGCTGACGATCCTCAAGGAGGGAACTTGCTTGCGGCTGCTCGTGGGCTGTGGAGTCGACCAGGAATATTCTCAGCCAGCAGCTGCCAAACTTGAATTTCTCCACAGCTTAGTTACTTTTTCAGCAGGCCTAGCATTGTTTTCTTGTTTTCCGTATACTTAGGTGCTGATTTCCCTTGTTCATTTGATGTTCATTTGATGTTCATTGGATGGTGTAATTTGAGTAGGTAGTCGTTCTCGAGGCGCCCAAACTCGTCCATCATGTTCTTGTCGATGTTGTCGTCTCTGTGGTAGGATCGGTAGTCTCCGTCAGCGTTGTTGAGGTAAAGGTTGTTGACATTCGTGCACCGGCTGAGAGCAATGTACACGCCCTCCTCTTCACAGCTGTCTTCTCCTTCTTCTTCGGCGGTTCCCTTACGGGAACATGTCCACGGTGGTTGAACGCGAAGCTAGCTCGTTATGGATTCTTTGGTGGGCCAATTCCTAGGGGAATCCTGACACAATCATTATCACAGGTGCTGCAGACGGGGTGAGAGCAACGTACAAACCCTCCTCTTCGCAGCTCTATATTCTTCTCCTTCTTCATCGGTTCCCATACGGGAAACTGATGACGGTGGTTGAACGCGAAGCTATCTCGTTATGGATTCTTTGGTTGACCAATCCCTAGGGGCATCCTGCCACAATCACCATCAGAGGCGCTGCGGACGGGGCTGGTTGAGCGGCAAGGCGCGTGGCGCTTCCCGCCACTGCTTTCCCACAGGAAATTCAACATCTTCCTCTAAAGTTTTCAGTTCGTTGTTTCCGTTGACGTTCAGCTTCGCGTGCCTTCGTTGTATCAGTAGCTTCTTGACGTAGTTTAAATGTCTCAAGGACATAAGGCGCGTTCGTAGCACTTGCTCCTATATATATTGCCCCAAGCCTGTGAACGTGCTAGTGTTTAATTCTGTTGAGTAGTCCAATTTAAATTATTGCCTACTTATTTGAAGTACTTAAAAGTATTCCTCCCTACATTAGGTTTATTTACTTAAACTTTGGATTTTACAGGGGCCACGAAGACAAAATATGTTTGTTTTATTCTTAGGATTGGTGTTTTATAGTGACCAAGCGCTTGTCGGACAGTAGAAATGCTTTATTCACTGAGAATATAAACAATTTAAAGGGGACAGGAAGAGATAAAAAAAACTTATGGTGGTACTTATACTTGCCGAACCACGATAAACAAACAATGCATAACCGTTTTATACCCGATATTGTCAAATAGAGGAAGAAATACAGTTAGGGTTTTACCTAGGCTTTCCTCCCCAACTCGTGAAGTTACGTCTTGGTAAGAAGCCAATCACAGTTCCCGCTTGTCTGCACAACATGTCGGCATAGAGCGGGCTCGCAAAGGGCCAGAAAAAGCGACATCAGCGACATGATGAAACTAACCCTGGAACTGAACGGGAGACGTCTAATTTCTGATACAAATAATCAACATGGTCGAACTTTTAGTCAAAAACGCGGGCGAGTGGCGCAGGTAGAATTAGCCACGTTTACAATAAACTGGGTATGTGTAAGCTATTTACGCTGTTGCACACAGTCCAAACAGCCGAAGTCCCTCTAACGTAGCCTGCAATGTGTGTTGCATGAACAAGAAACCTCTGTCCTGACAAGGTGATTCACCGAAAGCCTAAAATGACTATTTACTACCTACACACATTTTTTGAAGGAACTTCTAGTAGTCTGAACTTAAGTCATTTTCTTGTCAATCGCAATATTAACCATCGACAATCCGAGACGACATATGCTGAGTCGCGCGGAGTCGCCGAGTTCCACCGTCACAAAGTTCGATTGCTTTCCGGTTTCATCCAATAAAAATACCGTTAACATTGTTTCATTGATTGGATATGCTCCCCTTTGACTTACTGCAGGAACGTTCAACAGCAAGTGTGCGGTTAAAGCTTTGGTTTGATATGAATTCATGAAAACACACCAGAGGGGGACTTTACAAACGCGAAGCAGCTTTTATGCCGCAATTTTCTACCGTGCGCGCTATTCGCATCGGTAGTGTAGTAATAAGTAAAGTGTCTGACTTCAATGTAGCCTGGCGGTAGCGTTTGGCTGGCCCGGCGGCCGCAAGTTGAACTAGCTTATGGGGCACTTTTTTGTATAAACTATTTTGTGCGATGTGACACAAAAATGTCCAAGCTGAAGTCGGGAAAACATGAACTATAGAACGAAAACTGGCCACAATTTGTTCGCACAGCCAGTATATCCGAGGTATGCTATATTAGGGCGCTATGTCGGGCGAGAGGAAGGAGCCTCAGGCAGGACGACGGTTCGTCGCAAGGCAAAAACAGATTCTATCTTTTTGAGCACCTGCGAGACCCCCGTGTCCTCGTGCGCCCGCGCGGCCACTGAGCCGGTGACCATGTCGATCGGGCTGCTGCGCGACGAGCGGCGCTCGATCCAGCGATGTCGCTGGAGCTGGTGCTACAGGGCTCCCCCATTAATGTAGGGCGCCGATGTGGTCGTGGGGCTGACCCTACATTTATTTACTGAGGAGGATTCGGTGGCAGCAGAAGCCCCGCGAGTGGGGGAGCGCCCGTGGAAGTCGGCCGAGCAGCGCAGAGGCCTGGGTATTCTCTGGCGCGTGGCTCGTCGTGCGTGTCGGGGCCACGCGCTGCTGACGATGGAGACAGCGGCCAATGATGATGATGATGGGCACTTGCTGTCGATGAAGAAGTGGCCGCTACAGGGCTCCCCCACTAGCTCGGAGCGCGACGCAAGAACACAAGAACATGAGCAACAAGCTTGACACAGGGTAGCACGAGCACGAAGAAGGCTGGATAAGTAAATGTAGGAGTTGTGTCCATGGTCATGGTCCTGGAACAGTCCACGTCGTCACTTAAGGGCTTTCGGAGGGCATTGTAGCATCCGGTGGTCTGGGCTAGGAGTATAGCAGCGGACGATCTTGAGCACGAATCGGCTGAACCGATGTCAGGCTGCCGCGGGCGTGGAAATTAATGCTGATGGTGGGACGGGTCTGGAAGGGTGGACGCTGGAAGTGCAGCGTTCCACATCATGAGTGTGCCGGTGTAAAAACAGCACGGTGGCTTTCAAGAAAGCAGCGTTGAAGTTGGAGAGGAGGGAATGGCGTCAGATGCAGCGTCGGTTCGCATGCTTGACGCGGAACCAGTACGTGACACCGACAGTGACTGCGGCGTTTCCGTGTTGCAGAAGTTGAACGCATGTCGTGATGAGCCGTAAAACCACGACGGATTTAAAGCACGCGCCTCCGGCGCTGGCAGAGCCGAAGCAGGTGGTCGACGTGAAATTCCTGCTGTGTTACAGCGCAGAAGACCGCCTTCGGTGTGGGCGCTTGCGGCGTCGGCGAAGATGTTCATGCACGACGGCGCACATGAGTGCTGGTGGGTGCTGCTTCAAGACCGGAAAGGGTGCGTTTTCGTCAGATAGATTTCGTGGCTGATCATTTAGACGGGCAAGACTTGCTGCCCGCACACTCAGCGTCCACTTACCCATGCTGGGAATGGTAAAGTTGCACCTTGGATTCGTTTGGGTGGGGTTTGTTTCATGGGCCAGATGATTCTCTGTGACCCCGCCATTACCATCGGTGTCCTCGTACTGGTAGGTCGAATGGGACGGTGGCTGCTCTTCGGAGGACAGGCTTCCATCCTGATTGGGAATCAGTGGCAAAGTGTGCGTTTCATGGGTGTAAGGATACTGCAGTGGAGGGGTAGAGGGCACGTCAGCCTCATCACAGATGGTCGAGATGCGTAGGGATGCAGTGCCTTCGACCGACGTCTCCTGTTGTGAGGACGAACACGGCGTGTTGGGTGCATGAACTGCGCTTACGTTCACAGAAACCGCTTGTTTGAAGGGTCGTAACGGCGGTATGTTCAGGCGCCAGCTCGGTGCTTGCGTAAAGCAGGCAGGCAGCGTAGACACAGGGGGCAGCAGACTGCTGGGGTGTGAGGCGCCGTCGTTCATCATTGCCGCTGAGCTGCCGTCCGCTGGGCATAGCGTGGTCGTAGTAGTAGAGTCATCACGGGGCGGTACCGCCGACGAAATCGCGCTGGTGTGAGGAACAAGGTCCCCGACCGGGGTGGTGCAAGGCCGGGCGGCTGGCGTGGGTGGTTTGAGGTACCGACCGTAGCGTGTCAGGCGGACGGTCCTGAGCTCGTCGTGCGGCTGGGCTCCAGGCTCTGGCAAGCCGGGGCTAAGCTTGATGGTAGGAGCTCGTACATCAGTGAGTAACCGTCCTCCTGGGCTGTGACGTGGTACAGGTCGAAAAAGCACTCCATCTGCATAAGCCACACCTCGGGGTTCTCAGGGTAGAACGGTGGGCGGGGTGGCAAGGTCGCCGCACGGAGTGCTGTGGTGGAAGCACTTTGAGTGAAGTGACTGGGTGCAGCCGGCTTGGAGTGACCCGTAGAATGGCGTGCAGCGAAGCCGGGTGGTGGTAGAATGTCTCTTCTTCGCTCTTGGGTCGGAAAGTCGTCTTCAGGGCGCAACGGAGGCGGCAAGCAGGTCAGCTCGGTTCCCATTCCATCATGCGGTACGTCGTGGGAGGTAACCGCGGAAGGGGGCGATACAGCGTCCTTGTGGTGGGAAAAACTCCAGGTGAGGCTCTCCATGAAGTAGGCGTGTAGCGTGTCGTAGGCCTGCTCACCGTGTTTTAGCGGCTCACAGCGTAGGTCGGCCGTAAGCAGGGCGGTGGTGATGCGGTAGAGCTCGGTCTGTGAGTCGATGCGGCGAATGATGAAGTGCGCTTTTATTTTGAGGAACAAGGCTCGTGGGTATGGTCGCTCGAAGGCGGGGAGGGGGGCAGCAGGCAACCGGAATGGGGCGCCATACTGCCGACGTCCGGGTCACTAATTGTAGGCCGCTATGTCGGGCGAGACGAAGGAGCCTCAGGCAGGACGACCGGTCGTCGCAAGGCAAAATCAGATTCTATTTTGTGAGCACCAGCGAGACCTCCGTGTCCTCGTGCGCCCGCGCGGCCACGCAGCCTGTGACCATGTCGATAGGCCTATTGCGCGAGGAGCGGCACTCGATCCAGCGATGTCGCTGGAACTGGTGCTACACTACAATGGTTGCCAGACAACAAAAGCCATTGCGACACCAGTCATGTCGATTGAAAACTGTTCCTGACAAGGAAAAAAATTGAGAAGAACTACGAGCTGGGCGTGTTGGTACATGTTCATGGTGAGAAAAGCGCTACAGTAATGAGGACAAGTGAGTACACGGGACAAAGCACTACTAGCAACTGAAGATTTTATTACTGGAAAAACATACATATATACAAAGAATAAAAGCCACAGCCATCAATTCAAATTTCACAATCTACCATCTGAAAAGATCAAACCGCTCCGACAACCAAACAGTTTATGCATATTCACACCGCACGTGTGCTGACAAGAAAGGCGCCACACACTTTATCAACCATGATTTAAAAAGGCATACTCAGAGACAGACAGCAAGACCGATGGTTTGCTGACACATTCATTCCGTTCTTTCTTTATACCGAAAGCTTCTATAATTTCTCTTGTTAGTCGTTTTTTGTGTTTATCAACAATTAACGTATCTCGCAGTTTTGGGGGGAATTTGCAGTCTCCGCAATGAACAACTAAATGTGAATACGGTGACCCCTTTAGCGAGGTCTGATGTTCGCGAAGGCATACGTTCAGGCATATACCGGTCTGCCCTACTTGCCCTACGTAGGGCACACCGGCCCTACGGCGCACTAAAAACTTCGTGCCGTATGGCACGAAGTTTTTAGAGTGCAAAAAAGTCGTAGTAGACAGTATTCCATCAACGTGTGGAAAGAATACCGTAGGGCAGACCGGCCGATGCCTGAACGTACGCCTTCGCGAACATCAGAGCTCGCTAAAAAGGGTCACGGTATTCACATTTAGCCGTTCATTGCAGAGACTGCAAATGCCGCCCAAAACTGCGAGATACGTTAAGTATTGATAAACACAAAAAACTACTAACAAGAGAAATGATAGAAGGTTTCTGTATAAAGAAAGAAGGGAATGGATGTGTCAGCCAACCATCAGTCTTGCTGTTTGACACTGAGTATGCCTTTTTAAATCAGGGTTGATAAAGTGTGTGGCGCATTTCTTGTCAGCACACGTGCGGTGTGAATATGTATAAAATGTTTAGTAGTCCGTGCGCCTTGACCTTTACAGATGGCAGATCGTGAAATTTGAAGTGATGACTGTGGTGTTTATTCCTTGTATATATGTATGTTTTTCCAGAAATAAAATCTTCAGTTGGTAGTAGCGCTTTGTCCCGTGTACTCACTTGTCCTTGTTACTGTAGCGCTCTTCCCACCCCGAACAATAAATAAAGATGCCAACATTTTTAAAACATTGGGTTTCCACTTGTCTTAAAAACATATACAAAGATTGTTTAACTTGTTAATGTGAAGTCACTGCTCATTGTGCTGCCGACTATCGATGCGCGCATGGTCGCTTGCGATACTCCTCAAAACGAGAATTTCAAAGATGTTTCCTAAATTCCAGAAGGTATTAATTATGAAAATATCTGGGATTTGTTTTAATGGGTCCTTCAAACAGACAAAATTAAGCAAAGACAAATGCGTTTTCTCTTTAGGGCCCCTTTAAGGCCATAATTTGATTCTCCTGCTGAAACCTGTGTTTCGTGGGGCCTGGGATTATGTATTAAGGCAAAGTCTTTCAGCGAACATTAGTAGGCTTACTAAGGCTGCAGTGCAATGTAGAAAGCCTTGTTTATTGGCAGTCATCGTAGGTTGCACCACAATACCACTCAGGACAACTGTCCACACTCGCTTGGTTTTTGACCAGATTTGCACATGCTTTATTGTTGCCGCAGCTAACAGTAATCGCTTCGTGAAAGATTAGGTAGGTGCGGAAAACAGGGCCACGTAAGACAATGTTACTTCGCCGTGCAGCTATAGCCAGCATAGCACATGCAGTACCGACTACTGGTGCTTTTATTTTTACATGTTCTAGAAGCAGCAGTGCGCACTTTGCGCATTGTGCTTGTTGCAGCTGCAGAATGCAGTTCGGCGCTTTGGGGTTTTTTCTCTTGACATTGACCAATTGGCACAAGCGACATTGTCTTACGTGACCCTGTTTATCGAGCATAGCCAATGTTTCACGAAACGATTCTGTCAACTGCAGCAAAAATAAGCCAGGTACCAATCCACTCAAAAAGAGGCCGGTGTGGACAGCGTAGTTTTTTAGCTTCTGTTGTTGAGACCCTCCTTTCTTACTGATATAAAAATATTATGCATTTAATTTAAACGTAATAAGCTCATTCTGCCAGTTTATAAGCCTGGCCCAACTTGTATTGGCTATTGGGGACCTCAGCCATTGCACAGCTGCCCATAGTACGTGATAGGTTCTAGCGCGTGAAATGAACTGGTCGGTGACAAAGCCATTTTCTTTTTTCCTAATTACGGAGCTTATATGAGTGAAGTTTGTGTTAAAAATCTGTTATTCTAACAAGGCATTGAAATAAATCAGAACTTGCATATTTCCTTCATGCCCCATTTTAAGTAGATACACTTATATAATTCATATGCATAATTTGGCTCAGTTTAGACAAAAAATGACCTTTTAAGGAATAACGAACATTGGGTGGCCCCTACGGCTTATTTTAATACTGGGAAAGAAAGGCTACTGAATACCCTGGCTTGTCATTTAACTGCGTTGAGTGTGCTGATTGTGATGTGTACACATATCCGAAGCATCAACTACATGCCATGTTTAGAAAAAACACCCGCATTTCCCCGAAGGGGAGCATGGGGAAGTGCGAATGCACGGGTAATGATATGAGGGGGAGTTATGTTGAACTGTGTTGGCATTCGCCCGTTAGTTGCATTTAACACCCCCGCGTGATCAAGTGGGGATTCACACACCCCGTTAGTCGTATCTCGCTGCTCGCCTTGACGAACGGAGTGGGGCGCGAGCCGGTGATCGCGCGGGGGACGCCCAGGTAGATGGTGGGGAAAGCGACCTCCTCGGCGTACACGTCCATGAAGAGCGCGATGGGGACGCGGTTCTCGCCCGGAGTGACGTGGAGGTTGTGGGACTGGTCGACCAACCTGTCGACGACGGCGGCCTCGTCCAGGTCACCGGTTCGCTCGCCGTCGTCGCTCACCACGAGCGCGTGCGGTCGTTGCGCGCCCTCGCAGGTCTGTAGCTCGATTCGCCTCGCCCCGCGGTGGCCCTCCTCGTTTAAGAAGATGGTCTTGGACACGGCGTTGAGGGCGATGGCCAGCTGCATCGGGTCGTCCAAATCGACTTGATCCGGAGCGCTCTCGATGCGAAAGAATTCTTCTTGGCCAATCGCCCTAAGTGGGTATGTGCTAAAGAAATTAGGAACTCTTCTTGGCCAATCGCCCTAAGTGGGTATGTGGTGCGGACGGACGGACGGCGGTGGACGCGTGATTCAGGGTCGCTTAAGAAGTGCATTCGCACTTAAAATGAATAGTTAGCTTATTTTTCTGTCTTTCTCGCTTTTTTGTGTGCTTAGTTGTGTGCAGCCATTGAAGATAACGGGAATAACATTCGATTCAAAGAAATGTATCACTGGAAGCTCTTGATTGTTTTTGTGTGGTTGTCGTTGTTTTTCTCATGACACTGCTGTTGAGTAGAAAGGGGGCTGCGTCGTTGTCAACGTGTCTACTACAGAGCAGCTTTTTTCCGTCACTCCCTATTTGTCGATTTATGAAGAAGATAAAGTTGTAACAGATAAA
The DNA here is from genome assembly GCF_048455015.1 of Haemaphysalis longicornis. NCBI lineage: Eukaryota > Metazoa > Arthropoda > Arachnida > Ixodida > Ixodidae > Haemaphysalis > Haemaphysalis longicornis. The sequence continues at coordinate 88,079,720 of NW_027526233.1, forward strand.
TTTGCTAAGTATAAATTTAAATTTCTGCGGAGTGTCTAATTGATCTTGTGTTTTCTCTTCTTCTTTTTTAGGTGACGCCACGAAACAAGACAGAGGGTTCAGTTTGTAAAAAGTAAATTGTATGTATTTGTGTTCACCCCAACACGTGCCAAAACTTTTCAGTCAGAGCTACACGCTTTGCCTACGTGCATACATATGGGGAACGTGCATGATCAAATATACTGGGCTCACATGTGGAACGCCTGTATTTTTTCGACACCTGGTTACTCAAGCCACTGCACAACCACGATTTATACATAGCAGTTACGTGATCCTTACCCGTGAACGGACACATTATATGTGAGTAACGGAACCGTTGTTTGTACAGAACGGGTGCTTTCCGTAAAATTTCAGGTTTACAGATATTCTGTTGGCAGAAAACGGACACCTGAAATTTCAGCTTGCACGGAAGATCCGTAATAGGGTCAGGGAGTCCGTGTTACAGACTGCCCGTTTTCGAATCACGGAAAGTGGTGGGCAATAGATTACGTCCTGGTTATTTCGTAAACCAGGGAAATTCACGGCCATAAGTGCCGATGTTCAATCCACATATTTTTCTAATTCTGTCCCCTTAAAACAGAAACACTTGTCAGGCGCTCATTTCTTATTCGCATACCATCTGTTGGGTCCACACTTCATAATTCAAAGTCTTTCAGTTGGTGTCGCTCGACATTTTAGGGCGAAGTACCCGACAGGATTGGCCTGTCGGCGTCTCCAGCTGTCACGGTAAATCAAGTAGTTGAACGATGCCCAAAATACACGTGTATAATAAATAAAACCGGTTCAAAACAAACTAACATGACCTGAACCTATGTAACACATGGTAATACTCAAGAGTTAATTGCATTATTAAAAATATTTCTTCAATTTTGTTTCGAAATTTCTTTCTAACACCAGCCTTTCTTACGTAACACGTGCTTCTTAGAATGCTGCGGCGTTTGATGCGACATCAAATTACGGCCAGTCTGTCCCTCATTCATTTGCTCCAATCCGAGTGAACGCAGAAGAGGGCGCCACGGCCTCAGCAAGCGTGCGATTGCTCCATCAGCGGCGCTTCTCCGGCGCCCTGTCAGCGCGCGCCGTGTGCAGAGAGAGAGGAAGTTGGCGGCATTGGCCCAAGAAGCCCTCTTTTTTGCGATGGACGCTTGCCCATTCACAGCGATTTTGCTGCTAGGAACACCGGCGCACACTGCATGCTTCGCGTTCCCTCCTCGCCCAGCATTTTATGTTCATGGAAATGGCCAGGAATTTTTTGCCTATCATTCAAAGTTGCCGACGACGCCGTCTTTTCCGCGCCATAGGCACCTTACGCCTGGAGTTAACTTATCAGATTGTTTGAGGCACCGAACCTACACCGCCCCTGACTGGTGCGCCCTGAATTTTAGTGCTCCAGGTAGATTTCGGTCATGCCAGAATCGTTACGTGCTTGCAAACCTGGTGACATAGACATCGTGTTTTGGCTCCTTCAGAAAATTCCCCAGTGGTGGCGGAGACCAAACTCGCATCTGTATGGTCAGCAGACAGCGGCTTGGTCCCTTGTTCTTTTCATGTATCTACACTTAAAATGCGTGCGGCCTTCAAGCGAAATGTACAAAGTATTGAACGAATTTGCACAGCAAAAAAACGTTTTGCCATTATACCAACTGACCACTTGTCCCAACCAATGACAAAGTCTATATCCTGATCAATTGCAGACTGTAGGGATTGAGATATTCGTAAGACTCGCCTTGCCATATGCTCTCCCGTGCCTCGGGGGGACATGAGTGCTCTATTACGACATATCTATTCCATTAGGTAACCACAAAACGAGCAATAAACGTGGAAAATAGCGAAACTGACAAAAACAAATTCTGGTATATCCTGGCAAAATGATCGCACTTTTTTTTTGCGAAATTATAATGCAAATTTAGTGGTGCGATCATTACGCAAGGTAAATTTTTCGCGGAAAAGTATTAGCGCAGAAAACGCAACTTGCAGGGCAGAATGTTTACAATACGCCTCATTAACATAATAAACATAACAAATAAAAACATAATAAAAACATCCACCGACCACCGAGTGACGCGAAATGCAATGTTTTCATTACGCAACGCGCTGGAATTACGGAATTGCGAAACGCCCCAGAAGCAGTTTGCTGCGAGGTGAGAGCAGGTCGATCAATAAGTGGCTGCTGCTTGTCCCAGTGTGGGACATCACGACACGGCGGCCGATGCAGCAAACCGAGTGCGTTTTTTTATGTCGTGTGAGTACATTATGTGCTTTTAGTGAGGGTTCATTCCACACCAATATTAAACTCATGCTTGCCGATATCGCTAATATCATCATGTCCGCCGCAATGAAATAGCCATGTCCGCTTTGAAAGAAGAGGAAACTAAGGTAAGCACGACCATCGTCATCAAACTTCCACACATATGAGACATGGCTGCGGCAATTTGAAGGTGCGGTCATTACGCGGGAAATAAAAAAGCCGTATTTTGACGTCGAACTTCAGGGGTTCGATCATTAGCGAGTGCGATCATTATGGGAGTATATACGGTATACAACCTTCTCCACTGATTACCCTGATTTTAAATAAATTCCAGCCTGTACAGGTGGCTTATCAGCGAAGCTCTATTGGACCAGTCACAAGATGACGGTACGACTTCACTTCCAACTTTTATGCATTTTTTTTGCCGCAACCTCGGCCTTGTCTCGACGCCGGCGGTTGCGCTCAGCGACAGGATCGCTTTATTCCTCGCGCGCCACCGCAATGGCGCGATGTTGACGTTTGCAAGTGAAGTCGCGCCTCGGTTGGGCTACCCGGTGCTTCAAATCGGCCCAACAGAGATGGCTACCCGACCACATTTAGGGGAAATCCCCAAGGTGGAGTAAGTTTCTGAAAAGGAAAGTTTGACATCCACCTAAATGCAGCCATACGGCTACAAAGGAAAGCTATGAAGCTTTCTCGGAAACTTCGCAGCTGAAGAAAAATTCGTCCTGGTCCAGGATTCGAACCCGGGACCACCGCTTAACCTTAGCAGTCGCTCTACCAACTGAGCTAACCAGGAGGCTAGTCGTTAGTAGCGCGAAAGCGAATTGATCAAACACTCGAAGTGAAGGACAGGTGTTAATCGACCAGATGTAAGGGAAATCCCCAAGGTGGAGTAAGTTTCTTAAAAGGAAAGTTTGACATTCACCTAAATGCAGCCATATGACTACAAAGGAAAACTATAGCTTTCCTTTGTAGCTGTGTGGCTGCATTTAGGTGGATGTCAAACTTTCCCTTTCAGAGATGGCTACATTCGACGGCACGGTTACATTCCATGTCTTCTTCTTCACTTACTAGCGAATCGGCGGCATGATGGGGAGGGTCGCATTTCGGCGACGGTCGTTGTTCATTGTAGCTACGGGATCCGCACGAGAATGGTCGCTGTCCCTGTGTACCTCTCTAACTATGCCACAAGCACCTGGCCGTGCAGAGTTTCGCCGTGAGTGACCCCGATGTTCATCTTCCACTGGCACAGCTAGCTTGCGCCCCTCACACTGCTGGCCGACACACCGACCGTTGGCGTTAGCCAATAGCAGCGGCTCGTCAAAGGTGGACGAGATATTACAGCCTAATGCCGCGTAACGAGGAAAGACCGTATGATACTGAAAACTCATCGTCCACAATTTCTACATATCAAAGTAACCATACCAGTCAGAAGGCTAACCGGTTTCGTGCCTGTTGTTGGTCCAGGTATTGTTTTGGTTGCACACCCGTGTTTATATCAGGCCTGTGAAAAATTAGTACTGTTCTGCCGGCTCTGGAAAGGGTGGTGGGGCCAGCGCTGGCCCGACACATTAGGCGGATGTAGGATAGGAAAAGCGAGGGAAACCACACCGAGTAGCGCAATATTATGCAGTACGCTTTGGGGTTTTTGGATGTGAATATATCAGGTTTGAATTGTCTTTGTGCCAAATTGAAATAAAAACGTACTTTCTTGTCTTTCTCCTCTCGAGGGGAAAAAGTATTGCGGTTAGATTGGTATTCATGACTTGTTTGTATCCTGTACCATTTTATAGCGGAAATATTATCCTATCTATAGCGGTACTTTCCTTGCTCTACTTGTTATTAACAGCGGGTGGAGAGGCTAGCGTATGTATATTTGCTTATTATTACCTTTTTTAAATAACAGAAACTCTTCTTCGCTGATTCCACTAAACTACTGTCATATTTATTGCAACCTCTACGTCCAGCACTAAGCGGGCATGGCAGCTTGAGTAGGGCCCAAATTCTCTACCATTAAAATAACCAAACTGCTCCACTCCTAATATCGAACTTCTATATCCAGTCAGAAATGTGTACAACAGACCAATGAACTTTACCGTGACTATTTATCAGCATGTTCTACCACTGGTTTACTTTACCAGGCGCTTTGACTGCGATTGAAGTACGTAAGTGGACTCAGATTTGTCGCTCCAGTAACCGCATTTGGCCGCCAAACTGTACCTTAAAACATGTTCTTCATGCCCAAACAATTGTGCAACGAGCAAACTGCGCAAAAACACCGTAAAAGACCATAGCTTATCAAATTAACAAACGCCGGCAGCAGGGACTAAAGGGAATATTATGATACGGTGCTTTGGACCCTGAGCGAACCGAGGAAGACACTGTCATCTACTACCGAAGGGTCAGCAATCAAGCAATCACGACAGCCCCGAACAGTGCTCACTGCCACTCCAAGAAGATCGAGTTCTTGTGTACCGCGGCAGCACATTTTTTCACTACTAGCCAGAGGAAGCCTTCATTTAAACATTGCCTATTTGAAATTGTTTTTTTTCTAGTGTGTACAAACAAATCCGTCATGGCATCTCCGGCACCAACTCTGCGGAATTCAAAGATGTCTGCTGTTGGTGGAGTACGCAGACAGGGCTCTCGTGTCTATACGTCCATACGTACACGTTTTCGGCAATTATTGTTTTCGGACGCCCACCGAGTTTTACGTTTTGCGTGTACCATTTAGGAAAAATGTAAAAGAAACGCACAAACTCCTGAATGAACGAGGTGTACGAATAGTCTTAATTCTGCCTCAACACAGTCTGAGCCGTTACGATTACCGGGCCGCTGCGGCAAAAGAGCGGAGAGGCAAGCGAACAAGTGAGAAGCGAGATGTTCAAGAGATCAGCTAACCCTGCTTTTATGAGGTAGACAAATGTGGGGTTTGGCTCGCACAAAAGTGCAATGTTGCACCTCCCAAAAAGTGCTGTTTTCTCTAGAGTGTTATTACAATTTTCTTGTACTTTCTGGCTTTATTAAACAAACTTTTGTCGACTTTGCTTGGGCAAGCACCTATTTTATTGCATGACCACTTGCTCGTATCTTCCAATGACACAGATGTTACTTTAGAGAACTCGGGGATCTGGTATTTCGAAACAAAATATTCAGCGATAACTTTTTGGTGGTTCAAGTAAGACAACTTATTAGAACGGTTGCAGAGCTTTTCAACTCAACTTGAACCTAAAGGTTGTACGATACTTTTGTTATGAGTTTCAAAATTCAGCTTTGCTCGCCATCAGTGGTTTGAGGGAAACATATGACTTTATCTGTCTAACATGGGACTGCTGGAGTAACTCGGCTACCATTGTTTTTGTGATTAGCGCTACGTGCGGGTAGGTCATTTTCATCAGAGTGATGCCCATCGAAGGAAATAATTTTATACACTCTTGTTGCAGTAACTTTACGTGCTGAAAAACGTCTTTCTGTTTTTGTATGACAGGTGATTGGGCTGCGACGAAATGAGCCATTTGCGAGTATTGTAACAGCTCTGATAAAGCAACGTGAATCAAATATTTTCTCTCTGCTCCGCAATAACTCCAGCAATTTTAGGTAAACCTTAATTGTCTGTTACAAACAATGAGTAATGTTTTTTTTCAGTTTTCTTTCTCCTGTCTTGATTTAAAAATAACCATTACGCTTCACATTCAAAACAAACAAGAACTATACAAAAACTGAATTTTTGTACTCATTTCTCGACAGGCGCCTGCCGAAATTAAACGGTTTCGTTAATGAAAAATCTTATGTGTTTGTTATTTGCAGAACTCAATATACATACGAATGCGCAAATGCCGAATATATGATGCACAAAAATTCAATGGGTAAGCAAAAAAAGTGCGCCCACCTCCCCTCGCGGGAACCCTGGTGTGATGCAACGCATCTCATGGGGGTTCCTGTGGCGTTTTCCATCCTATTGATTACGCTTATAGCAGGGATTCTCACGCCAAGGGGAGGTGGGCGTAATTTTTCATTTTCAGCACGCAATGCACATGCAGTACACGTATACTCAGGTACGGTCTTTATTTCATACGACAATGAGTGGCTTGTGGTCCGTAAAGTGCAGAGTTAGGGGCTCGATGATTGCATCAAGCAATCGTAGAGCACTGCGAGAGAGTCCAAGCGTAACGCGGATGACCGTCGACTGAGACCGTCGGAGCGCGGCATGCCGCTTTATATTCATAGCACCCGAAGGAGAGGAGAGCGCGGAGAGAGAGAGTACTAAACATGCGGAGCGCGCGCAGCGCCGCCCATCGGCGCCTAGGAACGGAGTCAGAGCGCGCTGCGCCAACCCGCACTGTTTGGGAGAGAGTGTTTGCTATCACACAGAGGAAAGGAAAAGAGTCGCAGCTGTGCGGACAATGCCGGACAGACGCAGGAAGGACAGAGGACAGCGAATTGAATATAAATACGAATACGCAAATGCCGACTATAAGGATGAGGAAAATTCACTGAGTAAGCTAAAAACGTGCTTTTCACTAAGCAATGCATATCATTTTGAGGGCACTGGCTGTTCTTTCTGACAATTTCTTGCATACAGGTGTGTTCGCAGGAATTCTTCAAGATGTTATATTTGATAAGGACCTGCCAATGTAAGTAATGTATTCCGGAATATAAGTGTTCATTTAACGTGGAGATATTGCTTTATTTCCTATAAATTCTTATCATTATGCTGACAGACCGACTGACTAGTACAATGAATACCGCCTATATTGCTGAAAATAGCCAGTCTTTTTGTTTTGTATTTGCCAAAGGACACTTATTTCTAGCTACTAAGCATACCGCGTGGAGTGCATAATGAAAAATAATTTTTGTCGTTCTTGATTCACAACAAGTGTTTCGGAAAGGTTTCAGCAAAAATGCCTCTGAGCATATATCTGCAATCTTTAGGGATGGGCAAAATTTTAGAACTTTTTACTTAAAGGCACGAAGTAAAGAGGAACGCTACCACTTTAGCTGTAGTAGCGCCTTGCGGGAAGGGGCTTTTTTGTTTCGGCAAACATTGTTCTTGCGTATGTGCATTTGGAAGGATAAGCGCAACTGCTATACATTTTTTTACAGAGCAACAGGCACCCGGATTTATCTAAAAACTACTTTCATACGCGTATTAGGTAAACTGACCCGAATAACCGCACACAAACTTCGCACAAGTTAGGCATTTAAGGGAAGGAATTCTCATGGTGTCAGTGAAACGAGCGTACTAGTTTAATGCTGAGATTTTATGTCTTTGTCAATCTTCTAAATTGTCAAAAATATGTTGCATGTGAACATGTATACATTTTATCGTCGTTTATTTTGCAATAGGGGGTGAAATCTATGAACAAGCCAAAAAAAATTAGCCGGTACAGGACGTCAAAACAGCTGGTAGTAGAATTCCTAGCCAGAGCTTGTTCTACCTTATTGGGAAAGTACTAAATACCGAGAGGTCACAATCCTCAGCGGGAAAGGGGTCCAGGGTGGATTGGAAGCTGATAACGAGGGCATATATCAACTTTTCAGGTCGTGCATAGATACCTGTTACGCGGTCCTATTGGCACAAAAGCATCCAAGCGATTAAAAATGAGCCGATGGGCGTTTATTGCTACAAAGCGGAACTTCAAAGACACTTTCAACGCCTATTTTTACTACCATCATGCAATGTGTTTTTATTCACATTTTCTGCATTAATTTTTCTGAGAAAGGTCTTCGAAAAAGAAATTGTCGAAATGTTATCTCCGCCTAATTATGCACGAAAATGGAGCATCTGGAACTGCCGGGAGCTGCATGTCCTGCTTTATTTCGTGTCTGTGTCTGCACTTCGGCCGCTTTGAATTCCAGTGAACTTCGGCGCATTTTATTCCGCTTGTTAACATCTTGGAGCTAATCTTTCTCTCAAATACTTGTGTATGTATTACTGGCATCAGAAGAGAACGCCGAATTTTAACCATTTTTGTTTTTTTGCTTAGGTTGATAAACCTTGGGGCCTTAGGGTTCATTATGGCCCATGAAATAACTCATGGCTTTGATGATGGAGGCAAGTACTCTATAGTATTTGTAGTTGTAACACCTCCTTTATTGGTACCGGGGGACAAACACCGGTTCCGGTGATCAAGGAAAGTAGGGTAGGGGAATGCAGTGTCTTTACCAGGATCTGGCAGCTTTGCAGGGACCACAGTCGTCACCGGCTACACTGCCTATGCTAGGCCACTTTTGGTGGTAAATAGCCCTATCATGTGCAGTAGAGGTTTTCCCATACTATCATATTGTAGCGTGGAAGCAGAGCAGTATAGACGAACCATGAAGAATGTGAACAATCTATTTATAGTATTTACATGGCAGCCGCCAGAGAGCCAGCGGAGGGTCCGCAAGCACCTTCGTGGTAAAGTTTTTTTACGTTCGAGTGCATTAACCACAATTCGCACGATGTTCGAATGAGTTGTAGGTCTGACGTAAGGATTGCAGAACCGGAAGGATCAAGTACAGGGTGGTAAAGAACACAATCATTAGGGACAGTCAGATATTCGACTGAATGTTAGTAGGAAGGTTATTGTGGTTTTTATTGGACGTTTGTCACGTTTTCGTGTGCGACGGTAAAGGATGCGAAAGGATGCGAAAGGACGAGAAAGGATGTGACGGAGACATTGTGAAGAGGGAAAAAGAAAATACGTTTATCTGTCCCCCTATTCCGTAGTTACGGGGAGGGCGTAAACAAAGCACTGGTAGCTCGTGTTCATTTACGACCCATGTCACACTGTAGTATTTACAAAAACAATACCCACGCAAAAAAACTTGTCTCCTTAGCTCACAGTCATTATTGTAGATCAACAATCGCAGAGAGCCCAGAACAGAGCCCTGCGGAACTCCAGAGAGAACGCGGGACATATCTGAAATGGTGTTCTTTGTATAAACCAAGTGGTGGTGGTTAATTAAAAATTCACGGTTCCAATAAAAATCTTAAGGTTTTAATTTTGGTGGGATAGTTTGAAAAGTAGGCGTTTGTGTGGAACTTGATCAAAAGCTTCGAAGCCTAGGAAAAGGGCATTTATCGGTGTGTTAGTATCCTTGATATAGCTGATGTCGTTCAAAAAAAGCACGGGTTGAATGTCACAGAAAAGCCTTTTTTGGAAGCCGTGTTTGTGATGGGGTCAAAAACTTGTTGGCAGTTAGAAATATTACAATGTGGGAGCAGATTATATGTTCTATGATTTCGGACAGACACAAGTCAAGGTAATGGGAAAGTACATTGTGTTTGAATTTGAGGTACCTTTTTGCGCCACTGAGATAACTCTACCCAGCTTCCAGCAGAGCGGCGCCATTTTACATACCAGGGATTGCTGAAAAATGTTTGCCAAATGATACTTGACATATGTTTTGTGTTTTTGAGTATTGTTGAACTGATTCCGCCAATGACAGAGGAAGGTGAACGTGACCACGATTCTACAACTTCCAAATTTTACTGGTATCAAAACCTAATGGTTGCATGATGTCGGGGGAGAAGAATGTGGTGTCGGGCAACTTATCGACAGGTTCTCTCGTACAGACGGAGCAGAATGTTTTGTTTAGAATTTCGGTGACATCATTAGCTGGTACGAAGTAGTTATGTTCGTCGGTTAGCAATAGCGAACTGGGGTGGTTTGGGTAATGGTCTTCCAGAATACTTTTCCATAATTGCGCCACATTTCCGGCAATGTGGTAGAAAAAATACCGTTAAGCATTTGAAATAGCGCCGTCAACATCTTGTCCACCACAGGAAATTTGGCCCAAACGTGTGGGCTGTCAGGCTGTTTAGCAGACCGAAAACGTAATATCTTTTTATTGCTGAAACGTGTAGGGACGAGTTGAACCAGGGGGAGGACGTTTTTCTGTGACGGTAATGGTGGGGACGTGTTTGTGGGTTAACTCATGCACTTTATTTTAAAAAGAGGTCCAGCTTCATTTGAGAGAGCGCTGCGAGAAATCAACGACGAACCACTCGCAGAATGTTGTTAACTCCTCATTCAAAGCCTAGTGGTTGCCTTTATCGTCGAGCATCACGCTCGACGATAAAGGCAACCATTATTTTTTGCTGACGAAGGAACCTAAGACAAATTGTAGAGTAGGTTACTGCGTGATCACTTTGGCCAGATAAGTGGGTAATATGTGGTGTGCTACAAGATTGCAAAGTTGGAAGGATGTACAGAAAGTTGGAACAATTGCTAGATTCTCGAGTTGGCGCAGAAACAAGTTGTGGTACGCCAAACGTTAAACACGTGTCGACAAAATCGCTTTCTATATTGCATTTTGATGTGGTTAGGGCGAGGTCGGATTATGCTATCGCTGAAAAATTGAAGTCGCCGAATATGAGTAAGTGAGCACTGGGGTTTGATATCGATAATAAGTTTGAGGCGCTGTTGAATTTATTGACACATGAAGGATGAGTGTAGGGTTTCGGTCTCAAGCACCAATAATTAAGGGCTGGAAAGAACTCTTGCCTTTTATGCATAATAGCTCAAGAGTGGAGGGGACATTAACACCGTTGCACTGAGGTCGTTGGTGAGCTGCTATCGAAAAACCGCCCCCTCCTTCGGTCTCGCAGTCAAGTCGATTGAAATCGGGATGTGGAAAGCAAGACAAAAGTTCTCTTTAAGAAATTGAGGACTGAAGCCAAGCTGCAGTTAGTACGATCACGTCGGATTTAGTTGTATCGTGGAGGGAACGAATATCGTCGCGCTTAGGCAGGAGGCTCCGGAAGTTAGTGAATACTAGCGATAAAGATTTACCGATGGAATTAACTTGGGAGGACTTTGAAGCTTGTGGCTGTTGTGGTCGAGGAAATACTTTTTGTGCATGGCGATCGAAGACGTAGGTGCTTTTCTCGATCAAAAGTTTTTCATGGGTAATTTTCTAGGGTTCGGGCTTTGACTTGCCGTATTTGGTCAAGCGTTTTTGCACAAAGCGGGTGTTAGGTGAGCAGTCCTGGCCAATGCTCTCCTTGAACGTTTCGACGCTCTAGAGAACGTTCTCATTAACTTTGTAGCGTGCGAAACGCACAAAAAGAGGGCGTTTTTTGTTGATTGGAACCGACCTATTCTCTGTCCTCACTCCACACTTCTTGGATCGAGGATACTTGTAGCGCTTCATTACAGGGCTCCAGTGTCAATTGCTCTGATTGTGACCACGTTTTCTTGACATGGTCGTCGAAGACAAGAAACAGGCGGTATGAAAGGCTGGCGTGGTATTCAGAACTGTCAAATCTGTCCGTTAGTGTAATTATCACCGTGGCATTGCACGCGGTCAGTGTCTAAATGTCATCAACCTGTGTTTTAAGTGAGGCAATAGTTGGGCAGTCATTCTGTATTTTTGTTAACCTAGAGATGATGGTGTCGAAAGTGTTTTTCATGTTGGGAGAGCACATTGCGAATGGATTTGGTATCCTTCGCTATTGTTTCTTGGGAAGAGCCTATGGCGCATAGAGTACACTTTATTTCACAAGAATATGCTGTTCCGGACGACTGTGTTGTTGGCCCTGTGTTTTCCTCCACATCGCAACACAACAGTAGTAATTCCAAGGTTGCAACAGAACAATAATATGCAATCTTAAAAACACAGCATCGGCAGCACTGGCAAGGTGGCATAAGAAGTACGCTTAGCAAATATTAAGCAGCAATTTTTACTTACGCAAAGAACAGACGTTGCAAATGACGGGTAGATTATCTAGGGCTTTGATGGCTTTCTTAATCATTCGACGAATAGACTGGAAGAGGTTTAAATCTCGCATGGAAGATGTCTGCTGCGAAGGGCTCTCCTCGACTTTTGAAAGGGCCGTAACAAGCACTGCGCGAAATTCCATGCGTTTTTTCCGGGTGCATCCCAAGCTTACAGAATTTGAAAAAGTGCTAGAACATCTCAGAGCTATTCGTCATCGTGCAGAACGAAGATACAGGCGCACTAAGTCTATTCATGACATTCGGGCGGCCCGACGTACACAGAAAAAAATTCAACGTGGCATCGTACAAGTACATGCACAGCGCTGGAAATCGTTCTGCGAGACACATCATCCTCGTAAACCTCCATCTCACATCTGGAACACTGTCAGGGGCCTTCGAATAACTACACAGCAACGGCGGTCTTTCAGTGCTTTGGCGCTTCATCAAAAACGCCAAGTGGTCGACCTAGCAGAGGACTTTTGCTTAAGAATCGCCAGTGGTTCAGCTTCGACCAGCCAAGCGGACATACGCGTCATCCCCGTATCACGCGACTCCTGCATGGACGTTCATTTTCAATAGAAGAGCTCGATGCGGCGTTACATCTGTGCCGAATTAGATCTTCACCAGGACGAGACGGAGTGACGTGCGCCGCCCTGCATCACGTCGGCCAAGAAGCCCGTCACACTCTTTTGTATCGGCTGAACCAGTCATTGCAAGATTGTTTGGTCCATGAGAATTGGAAGGGTAACCGCCTGGTCCCTGTTCCTAAAGCAGGCAAGTCTCCCCTTGACCCGGCATCATATCGTCCTATAGCCCTTGGAAGCTGCACTGGAAAATTAATAGAAAGGATGGTTTTCGGTCGTTTGGAATGGTACCTTGAGCACCGTAAAATTTACCCCCATGCTATTGCTGGATTCCGACACGGACGTTCATCCATCGACAACGTAATTGACATTGTTACATCGATACAGCACAACAAATCACTCAAACGTTTGTCAGACGCTTTTGTTCTAGACATAAAAGGTGCGTACGATAACGTAATAGATGACGCCGTTCTGGGCGGCCTACAAGATGCAGGAGTCGGAGGACGGACATTTAAATGGATCCAAAGCTTTCTATCAGGAAGATATTTTTTCGTTGAGACTTCAGATGGCCCAACATCACAGCACTTTGTTTCTCGTGGAGACCCGCAGGAAGTGTACTTAGCCCTACATTGTTTAACCTCTGTTGATAGGACTTACTACCGCATTACCAACGAACGTACATCTCTCCATCTATGCTGATGACATCTGCTTTGGGCATCAGGAGTTTCACGCCCTCAGATTCGGGCCCGACTTCAGAAAGCCGCACCATAACATGTTTGTTCCTGCGTCGAAAAGGCCTGGAAAAATCTCCAGAGAAACGTGCACTGGTTGCTTTCAGCCGCAAAGAAATGTCGCAATATAAGATTTCTTTAAATGGACAACATATCCCTTACGTCAAAAGTTACTGTTTTTTGGGAGTTATCGTAGACCGGGATCTATCATGGACTTCTCAAGTTTCATACCTGACAAAAGGGTAACTGAAGTGGTCTAGCTATTCAAGTTTCTGGCCGCAAAGATGTGGGGTGTCTCCGAGCACCTAATGTTACGCCTATACGATGCCCTCTTTCTCGGTGTTTTGCGTTACAGCATGCCTTTATTAACCAACACATGTAAAACCAACCTACAGGCATTTCAGGCCATACAGGCCCAGGGTCTTCGTACATGTCTCGGTCTCCCGCGTTGCGCCTCAACTGTGGCCACAATTTCCGTCGCTAGGGATCATGCGATCACAGCCCACATGACAGTGGAGACACAGAGGTCACACATTAGGCAACTCACCCGGTTGCCCCATCACCACCTTGCATCCCTGCCTTCAACACGACCGCAGGCATCTTTTTGTAAGGTGGTTGCCGCTCGCAGTGGGAGCTTGCCATCACGCTATGCACCTCCGTCTGAGCCCTCGTCGCAACTTTGGTGCCTGTCACAGCCACAACTGCACTTAAACATCCCGGGAATAAAAAAGAAAGCGGACCTTTCACCTAGCGGTGTTCAACAGCTATCCCTGTTCTTTCTCCATGAGGCATACAGATACCGGGTCCATGTCTACACGGATCGGTCGGTGACCACGTCCAGTTCTGCCGGCTCTGTTATGATACCACAAAAGTCTACCGAAATTCATTTTAAGCTTTCAAACTCGACGAAATCAACCGCTAACTGAATTGGCAGCTATTCGGGAGGCCCTTCTATTCATCCAGCGGGAATCGCCAGAAAAATGGGTTGTGCTAAACCATTCGAGGTCCACTCTTTAATTTATCCAGTCTGCCCTCCGCCGCAGCCCATACGAAGAACTTGTGGCTGAAATCCGTTGACTATATAACACATTAGCCAGGCATAGACATGATATTGTTTTCCAGTTGCTTCCAAGCCACTGCGCCATTACTGGGAACGAATAGGCGGATAGAGCGGCTCAAGCCGCCCACACAAGTGCAAGATTGACCCGCATCCCTCTATCACGCACTGATGCAGCAAGGTCGCTGCCGTTCATTGCCCGGGGAGTCACTCTCCCTAGGTGGAATACACCTGAGTTCTCAAACGCTCGTGTTTACTCGCTCGACCCAGATTTGCAGCGCCACCTACCCAATAACGTCCCACGCTCGGACGTCACTTTACTTTGTCGCAAGTGGCTAGGTGTTGCCTTCACCGGTGCTTACTCCTACACCATTGGAATGGCCAACAGCCCTGCTTGTGATGCTTGTGCCACCGACTAGACGATGGAACACCGTCTGTGCAATTGTGACCGCTTCATAACGCCCAGGCAACAAATCTCCACCACACTTCGCCGACTCGATGACCACCCCTTTACAGCGCAGTCAATTTTGCGTCATAGATCCGTCACAAGCCGAAGAGGCCATAAACGCTTTACTGCTCTTTTTGAAGGACACGGGTCTGTTACTATAGGGCAGTGCCTTAGTGCCTTATAGTGCATTACTATAGTGCAGTGCCCTTACTTCGCCGAGTTTTTCAGTGGTCCGTATTAGTTTTGTGCATTTTCTGGTTGTGTGCGTTGTTTGTACCGCCTTTCTAGTTGCCTGGTCACGCCTTGTGTTTTTCCTACTTTTCTTTCTCTCATTTTCTCCTTTAATAAGTACCGCAGTCCTTTTTTTCCCTTTGATTTCCCGCATCCCCTCACCCCTGAGTAGGGTAGCCAATCGTACAGGATTCTGGTTAACCCCCCTTCCTTTCCGGTACTCTTCCTTCCTTGCAAATGACGGTTGGCCATTGCTGGCATGCTGCCGAGCCCACTAAGGAGGGTGTGGATAGCGTAGAGCCGTTTGTCGGGGCAATATCACGTGGGGGCTGAATCTGTGGCTCGTGACCAACGATGAAACCGGGCGGCGAAGTGATCATCCTCTGGCGGCGCCGATGGCCACTGGCCAGATGGGCTGTGCCGACGATCCAGCATAGCCGAAACGTCCTGCGTAAGGGTGGCTGCGTTGACCGCGGTCAGTTGTATTGCAAGCCAAGGGTTCGTATCAGCAGCATGAAACCGCTCGTAGCGAATTCCGAGTGGTGAGGCCAGGAACAGGAGCTGCGCAAAAAACATGTGTTGCAAATTATGGTTGGCCAGGCCCGCCACTTTGACATGGGAACCACAAGCCATTCACCAAGCAAGATCAGATTGTCTACCACAGAAAGGTCGCCTCGTGGCTGGAAGAACAGCTGAAGAAAAGCCGATAAACATTTGTGCTCCGGCCACGACAATTGCACATAAAATTTGGTTTGTTGCAGTGTACTATGTTGACACTTGGTCTGCTCAAACTGTTCTCTGGTTATATAAGAAGAAATTTCGAGAACTAACCCCACCACTTCTAACAGCGTTTCTTCTTCCTGCAAAGCCGACGCGAGCAAGCGTGATAGTGCGTCCGCCAGTTGATCTTGCGACCCTTTCCGGTGCTTGACAGTAGTTGTAACGTATCAGGCGTTCTGCCCATCGCCCTACCCGCGAGGGGCGCCCTCCTGTCCATTCATTTGAAAGCAACGCCGCCAAGGCTAGTTTATCAGTGGGCAACGTAAAATGGCGTCCCCACAGGTACAGATGCAACCGCTCCCACGCTCGAACATAGGCAAGCGCTTCCCGTTCTCCTACCGAATATTTAATCTCAGCTGTCGAAAAAACTCCAGACCCGAAAGCCACAGTGTCCAGTTAATTTGCGTCGACCTGCTGTAGGACCGCTCGAAGCACGCACTTTGACTCACAAGGGGACACTAAAACTGTTAGAGATGCCTCGAACATTGTCAGTATAGTCCTAGATTCCAGCAGGTGTTTGGCCTATGTGAAACTACAGGATTTCCCGATCAATATAATGCAAACGCCAGTGAATATAATCCCAGCGACAGTGAAGATAATCCAGGCGCCAACCACTATAATCCAGGCGCCAACCAATAAAATCCAGAACCCACGCAGTGCACAACACATGACAGCGGTCTGTAATTTAGCTGGAAACCACTCCCATCCGGGCGCCATGTATTTTAATCCAAGTTAGATGAACTAGGTTACGTGACCAGTTTAACTAGACGACCTAAGAACTGCGCAATAAAACAGTCACCTGACTATCCAGCACTCTCGCCTAATTACTATATGAATACGATGACGGTGTCATGGGTATAAATTACCGCCTTTGAATTGCTTGCTTACTCGAAATTTTAGGGGAAACTGCCAAAATGCCTAACTCAGGAAACCCAATGCGGGCACGAACGTAGGATGGAGATGTGGCGCTGCTGGCGCCGTTAAACAGCGCCACCCGCGAAGCAAAATCACAAAAATGGTCGGGACATGCCCTGGGGTGTAGGTGTGGAGAACACGTTTTTCCCTTTGTTTAAAGAGGCAACCTCACATTACAGTGATGATATTAGTCATAGGAAACTCACTGTTTTTGTCAGAGATTAGGTATGGGCGACACGCGTTCGGTTTAATTAATTACCTAATAAAGGTACTTAATTGATTATTCGTTAGTCATTGATTGGGATAAAAGTCAAATTGATGTAACCAGGGCTTGTGAGGTACCAAATAATTGGTCTCGATAAAGGGGAATCACATGGGAGAAATAAAAAATTGCTTCCTGCTTACAGTCATGAGATTGTAACGTGAGTCATAGATTGGGTTAAATGTCAGAGTAATGCCACAAATGCCTGTGAGGTATCAAATTTAACGTCTCGATAAGGGGTATAATGTGGGACTGTTAAAAAATAGCTTCGCGGTTGTAGTCATGAGAGGGTCACGTGAGCCCAAGATTGGGTTAAAAAGTAAAATGATGGCACTAGGGCTTGTGAGGTATCAAATTAAAGGTCTCGATGAGGGGAGTCACGTGGAAAAATTAAAAAATGCTTCCTGCTTATAGTCAGGAGATAGTCATGTGAGTCAGAAATTGGTTTAAAAGTCAACTTGATGCCGCTGGGGCTTGTGAGGTGTCAAATTAAAGGTATCCATAAAGAGACTCGCGTGGGACAATTTAAAAATTGCTTCCTGGTTATTGTCATGAGATAGTCACGTGAGTTAGATTGGGTTAAAAGGCAAAATGATGTCGCTAGGGCTTGTGAGGTATCAAATTAAAGGTCTCGATTGGAAGAATCACGTGTGAGAATTTAAAAAATTTCTTTCTGGTTATATTCATCAGATGGTCACGTGAGTCATAAATTACGTAAATGTCAATATGTGGCCACTAGGGCGTCTGGGATATAATAAATAAAGGGCTCGAGGAGGGGAGTCACCTGGGACAATATAAAAATTGCTTCCTGGTTATAGTCATGAGATACTCGCGTGAGTCATAGATTATGTTAAAAGTCAATGTGATGCTACTAGGGCTTGTGACATATCCAAAAACGGTCTCGATGAGCGTAATCCCCTGGGGCAATTTAAAAATTGATTCCTTGTTATATTCATGAGATGGTCACGTGAGTCACAAATTACGTTAAAAGTCAAAGTGATGCCACTAAACATTTTAGTTATTAAACTGAAGATCGCGATGAGAGGAAAGACTTAGAACACATTAAAAATTTCTTTCTGGTTATGTTCATGAGATAGTTACAAAAATTGGGTTAGTAAAAATGATGCCGCTAGGGCTAGTCAGGTATTGCTAAAAATTAATCGGCGCTAAAACAGGGACGAAGAAGAAACACGGAACACACAACACGGTGCCTTCGTCCCTAATTTAGCGCCGATTAATTTTTAGGAGTATGTACCAACTCGGCCACATCAAGCTTTTGTTAGTGAGGTATAAAATGAAATGTCTCGATTAGCGAATTACGTGGGACAAACTAAATATTGCTTCCTGTTTATAGGCATCAGATAGTCTCGTGAGTTATAGATTGGGTTAAAAGTCAAATTGCTGCATTAGAGCTTGTTATCGCCCGCCCGAATGTAAAAAGAAAGTTACATATGCAAAAAAGAGGCTGATGGTGTGTTGAAAAATTGTAATTGGATATGAAATGATGTCGCGTGACACCTACGGATGAATAATAAGTCACGTGACTTACTATGACGTTTATTTTTCACAAGTAAAATATTATAGGCGTCAAATGATCGCCATTCATTTGCTTGTTTGCGGTATGTGCAAGAAAATTTGTCTTTGCGAACATTATTCCCAAAGATGTCGCATGATTTAGTCACGTTACTCACCATGAGGTTAATTATATCACGAGTATTGGCATCATGGGCATAAAAAGGACCGTATTAAATTGCTTGTTTACGTGATGCGCAAAAACGTCTTGTCACAGTGAACATGTCTCCTTTTGATAGCGCATGACTCCTATAAATGATGAATTGGTCACGTGACTTACTATGAGGTTTATTACACGACGAGTATTGCATCATGGTTGCCAAATAAACGCTGTTTAATTCCTTGTATTCGAGGTGTGTACGAGAATCTTGACATAGTAGGGAGTTTTAGAATAGGGGGCCCCAACGCTCTGGTGCCCCCAAGCGTCTTAGGGCGTCGTAATGCGCATGCGAAGAATCCAAGCTGTCTTTGGGGTTTTGGGTTTGCGTCTATATGTATAGCGCCACACTGTTTTGCCGAAATAGCTGGCGCCCCAAAGTTGCAGTTTGCGTTTTTGCGTCGCCCTCGCAGCCAGCGAGACTGCGCGTGACCATGGCCGAAGCGAAACCTGCGGCTGGTTCCTGGACTCACCCGATCAACTACGACGATCGCTTAGCTGAATTTGTAGATTCCGCGCGTCGTTCGCAAGGAATGGATAAAACAGGCAATCGTGAAGCGTTTTGTGCCCTCGGAAATTGTCCGCGCACGCGCCGGACGCGCATGCCAGCTCGACGCACTCAGTGGCTCGAACCAGCGCAGAGCACGGTACCAACCGCTTGTCGCTGCTCTTCCGAATCAATATAATCGCTAAATAGAAGTTCCACATGCGAGAACGTAGGTGTTCTTGTGATGAAAAATTGTGCTAGGGAATGTTGTCAGGGCTTTTTTTAAAAGCGGCGATCAGATATCTGCCGCGATGCTAAGCCTACGCTGACCGGCGGCGGACGTTCGGCGATGGTGCGCGGTGCTCGGAGCGGCCGAGAAATGGCGCTACGTGCGCGGAAGCATCGAAACAGGAAATGCAGATGTCTTCCTCACCAATCGCTCAAACGGCAGTTATAGGTGAAATAAACTTCCATATGCGAGAAAGGGGATGATAGTGGGGTGAAAAGTTGTGTTACGGATTTTCATTCGCAGTTGCACATATAGCGACGATCAAATATCCGCCATGACGCTCAGCCTAAAGTTCCCATCACCCCAGACGACCCCAGCAACGCAAGCCGGTTGCGGGCTGTCGGGGGCGCCCCTCTTCTGAAACTCCCCGCTCGTGAGTGCTTTGGGTTTGGGTTCCCCCAACTTCTTGGTGGCCCCCATCGCCGGCTTCCCCTATTCTAAAACTCCCTAGTGAATATGATTACTTATGATGGCACATGGCTCCAATATATCACGAAGTAGTCACGTGACATACTATGAGGTGTATTACATCGCCAGTACTGACATAATGGGTGTCAAATAAATGCTGTTGAATTGCATGGCTTCGTGATGTGCGGGAAAAAGTTGGTTATTATGAACAAGTTACTTTAGAACTCGCATCCCACCTATTGATTATGAATTATTTATCCGAGTTATAAAATTTATTACACCACTTGTAATCACATCATAGGTATGAATAAAATGCTGTTTAATTGCTGTTTACATGATGTCAACTTTTTTCTATGGTGTGCACGTGATTAGGGATGATAAGGCACGGTTCCTAATTATCGTAAATATGTAATGTGAAATACCATGATGCCTATGACGTCACGCGTACTGTCACCGTATATATCCAAGAAAACGCTACTGAAACGTTTCTTCACGCGATTTGTGAATACACCCTTTTTTGCTATAGTGCGTGATTGCAGGCACATCAATTTGGAAGCACAAAGAGGGGCCTGGTTTCGCGAATGCTGAAAACACATCGGTGTAGTACTCTTCATTAAAACTGTCATGAAGAGCACTACACCAATGTGTTTATATATAGAGAGAGAAAGAAATGCCGGCAGACTACAACGCCACAGAAGGCATAGGGGAATGGTTGGACTATATTTTACCGTTAGTGACGTACATTATTTTTAATAATAATTACATGAGAAAGAAAGAAAGAAAAACATGCGTCCAGAGTGGGTACCGAACCCACGCCTTTCGATTAGATCTCGAATGCCTTACCAATTCGGCTATCAGGGTGACTGTGTTCTCCTTCACTTTCTGGGGTATTTATATTTACTGCAACTGTATCTGACTGTTGAGGGTGGTAGCCAGCGCCACTCAGACTACACGGGGAGAAGGGGACCTTCTTTTCAACCCCCGGGGCGTGACGCGAACGTCTACAGCCTGTCATAAGCGGGGAACTGGCGGGAAACCCTCCTATGCTACCTTGGCATCAAGGCTGCCAGAACCGAGGCCCTCGCTAAGCTTTAGCACAATAATAGGGTTTGGAAATGAATGAGGGGCTCGTTAGGAAATACAGAAAGAAATGCCGGCAGTCTACAACGCCAAAGAAGGCATAGGGGAATGGTTGGACTATATTTTAGCGTTAGTGACGTTACATTATTTTTAATAATAATTACATGAGAAAGAAAGAAAGAAAAACATGCGCCCAGAGTGGGGACCGAACCCACGCCTTTCGATTAGATCTCGAATGCTTTACCAATTCGGCTATCTGGGCGACTGTGTTCTCCTTCACTTTCTGGGGTATTTATATTTACTACAACTGTATCTGACGCTTGAGGGTGGTAGCCAGCGCCACTCAGACTACACGGGGAGAAGGGGACCTTTTTTTAAACCCCCGGGGCGTGACGCGAACGTCTACAGCCTGTCATAAGCGGGGAACTGGCGGGAATCCCTCTTATGCTACCTTGGCATCAAGGCTGCCAGAACCGAGGCCCTCGCTAAGCTTTCGCACGATAATAGGGTTTGGAAATGAATGAGGGGCTCGTTAGGAAATACAGAAAGAAATGCCGGCAGTCTACAACGCCAAAGAAGGCATAGGGGAATGGTTGGACTATATTTTACCGTTAGTGACGTTACATTATTTTTTAATAATAATTACATGAGAAAGAAAGAAAGAAAAACATGCGCCCAGAGTGGGGACCGAATCCACGCCTTTCGATTAGATCTCGAATGCCTTACCAATTCGGCTATCTGGGCGACTGTGTTCTCCTTCACTTTCTGGGGTATTTATATTTACTACAACTGTATCTGACGCTTGAGGGTGGTAGCCAGCGCCACTCAGACTACACGGGGAGAAGGGGACCTTCTTTTCAACCCCCGGGGCGTGACGCGAACGTCTACAGCCTGTCATAAGCGGGGAACTGGCGGGAAACCCTCTTATGCTACCTTGGCATCAAGGCTGCCAGAACCGAGGCCCTCGCTAAGCTTTCGCACGATAATAGGGTTTGGAAATGAATGAGGGGCTCGTTAGGAAATACAGAAAGAAATGCCTGCAGTCTACAACGCCAAAGAAGACATAGGGGAATGGTTGGACTATATTTTACCGTTAGTGACGTTACTATATTTTTTAATAATAATTACATGAGAAAGAAAGAAAGAAAAACATGCGCCCAGAGGGGGGACAGAACCCACGCCTTTCGATTAGATCTCCAATGACTGTGTTCTCCTTCACTTTCTGGGGTATTTATATTTCTGGGGTATCAAGCGTCAGATACAGTTGTAGTATATATAAATACCCCAGAAAGTGAACGAGAACACAGTCGCCCAGATAGCCGAATTGGTAAGGCATTCGAGATCTAGCGAAAGGCGTGGGTTCGGTCCCCACTCTGGGCGCATGTTTTTCTTTCTTTCTTTCTCATGTAATTATTATTAAAAAATAATGTAACGTAACTAACGGTAAAATAGAGTCCAACCATTCCCCTATGCCTTCTTTGGCGTTGTAGACTGCCGGCATTTCTTTCTGTATTTCCTAACGAGCCCTTCATTCATTTCCAAACCCTATTATCGTGCGAAAGCTTAGCGAAGGCCTCGGTTCTGGCAGCCTTGATGCCAAGGTAGCATAAGAGGGTTTCGTGCCAGTTCCCCGCTTATGACAGGCTGTAGACGTTCGCGTCACGCCCCGGGGGTTGAAAAGAAGGTCCCCTTCTCCCCGTGTAGTCTGAGTGGCGCTGGCTACCACCCTCAAGCGTCAGATACAGTTGTAGTTAATATAAACACCCCAGAAAGTGAAGGAGAACACAGTCGCCCAGATAGCCGAATTGGTAATGCATTCGAGATCTAATCGAAAGTCGTGGGTTCGGTCCCCACTCTGGGCGCATGTTTTTCTTTCTTTCTTTCTTTCTCATGTAATTATTATTAAAAAATAATGTAACGTCACTAACGGTAAAATATAGTCCAACTATTCCCCTATGCCTTCTTTGGCGTTGTAGACTGGCGGCATTTCTTTCTGTATTTCCTAACGAGCCCCTCATTCATTTCCAAACCCTATTATCGTGCGAAAGCTTAGCGAGGGCCTCGGTTCCGGCAGCCTTGATGCCAAGGTAGCATAAGAAGGTTTCCCGCCAGTTCCCCGCTTATGACAGGCTGTAGACGTTCGCGTTACGCCCCGGGGGGTTGAAAAGAAGGTCCCCTTCTCCCCGTGTAGTCTGAGTGGCGCTGGCTACCACCCTCAAGCGTCAGATACAGTTAGTTGAAGTAAATATAAATACCCCAGAAAGTGAAGAAGAACACAGTCGCCCAGATAGCCGAATTGGTAAGGCATTCGAGATCTAATCGAAAGGCGTGGGTTCGGTCCCCACTCTGGGTGAGTGTTTTTCTTTCTTTCTTTCTCACGTAATATTAATAAAAAATAATGTAACGTCACTAACGGTAAAAAATAGTCTAACCATTCCCCTATGCCTTCTTTGGCGTTGTAGACTGCCAGCATTTTTTTCTGTATTTCCTAACGAGCCCCTCATTTCCAAACCATATATATATATATATATATATATATATGAGACAGAAAATAAGGGTTGGCAGTCAAGAAAACCTCTGAAAGCAAAGGGGAGGTTGTGGTGGGTCATAGAAAGAGATGAAGAATTTTTTGAGTCGAAAAGAAAGTGGTGAAAAAATGCCCGCCGGGTGGGATCTGAACCCACGACCTCCAGAATACCGGTGTGGTGCGATCCCACCCGGTGGGCATTTTTTCACCACTTTCTTTTCGACTAAAAAAATTCTTCATCTCTTTCTATGACCCACCACAACCTCCCCTTTGCATTCCGAGGTTTTCTTGACTGCCAACCCTTTTTTTCTGTCTTATTTCACGGTGACCCTCATTTCCCATTTTCTGATTCGCTACATGCATAGCGAGGGCCTCTGTTCTGGCAGTCTTGGTGCCAAAGGCAGCTTAAGAGGGTTCAACGCTGGTCGGCCACTCTCGACATGTCGTAGACACTCGAGTCACAGCCCGGGGGTTAAAAAGAACGTCCCCTTCACCCCGAGTAGTCCGAGTGGCCCTGGCTACAAGCCCCAAGTGAAGGAAACAAAAATAACTTAACATAAATACCTGAGAAAGTGCTGGGGAAACAGCCCCGCCGGTAGCGTAGTGGTTATCGCACCAGACCGGTATTCTGGAGGTCGTGGTCTCGGATACCACCCGGCGGGCATTTTTTCACCACTTTCTTTTCGACTCGAAACATTCTTCATCTCTTTCTATGACCCACCACAACCTCCCCTTTGCTTTCCGAGGTTTTCTTGACTGCCAACCCTTATTTTCTGTCTTATTTCACGGAGCCCCTCATTTCCCCTTTTCTGATTCGCGATATATATATATATATATATATATATATATATATATATATATTAAATATATATATATATATATTTTCACGGCGCAACAATTGATGAACGCCAGTCGGAGAGAGAAAAGAGGGTGTATTTTAGGAAACTTGTGCCTGATGCCTGGTAGCGGTCATACCAAGAACACGCGCTCACGAAGGGCACGTTCTCATCTTCTTCGCGGCTTAGGCGGTGATGATCATGCTTGTGATTTCCATGATGAGGATGGGGATGATGGAGACAAGCCAGAACGGCACATAACGGCTCCGGACGATTGGCGTCGGCGCTCTGTTGCTGGTTACACACGTAACACTATCCCCCTCCCGCAGTAGCATCGCCCCGATGCTGAAGATCACTGCCAACAGGGTTCGAAGCCAGAATGGTCGTGAGGTCGGCTTAGCGAGAAACATACGGTTTCAAACGCACTACATGGACCGTCTCTGGTCGAGATCGACGATGACCGGCAACACCAGAATTCTCGGGTACCACCTCGTAAGTTACTTCGCTAAGTTGACGAAGCACCTTGTACGGCCCGAATTAATTGCGCAGAGGCTTCGTCGATAACCCCCGACATCGAACGGGTATCCAAACACAAACAAGGTCACCCGGTGCAAATGCCGCGTGACGGTGGCGAAGGTCGTAGCGGGAGGCGTCCAGGTGCTGGTGTTCGGTGATGCGGAGGCGGGCAAGCTGCCGGGCTTCCTCAGCGCGTTGCATGAATTGCAGGGAGGAGATGTCATATTCGTCGGTGATGTCGGGAAGGAGCATGGCGTCGAGCATTGTTGTAGCTTCTCTGCCATAGGGGAGGGTGAACTGTGTCATTCGAGTCGTTTCCTGCTGGGCTGTATTGTACGCAAAGGTGATGTAGGGGAGGACTGCATCCCAGGTCCTTTGTTGAACATCAGCGTACATGCTGAGCATGTCGGCGATGGTTTTGTTGAGCCGTTCCGTCAAACCGTTCGTCTGAGGGTGGTACGCACTGGCTTGTCGTTGAGACGTGCCGCTGAGCGTGAGTACTTCGTGCAGAAGTTTCGCGGTAAATGCGGTTCCACGGTCCGTAATAACAACTTTGGGAGCCCCATGTTGGAGAACTATCCTTGTGAGGAAAAAAATTCACAGCATATCCACGGGGTGAATGATGATGAACGGGCGAAGCTCCTGAGGGGAAATTATCGGTAAAACCGTGACTCTTCAGTGAAAGTTCGCCCACTACATCTGTGTCCGAACGTAACGTCTAGAAAGTCTCGCTTAAACCGTGCGTCGGCACCTTGGGGCTGAGGTCGCCTGATGCGTTTTGCAGACGCCTCACGAGCTCTCACTGCATCGGGGTCTGCCTGCCGCTACGCGCGCTTTCTCGCCGCTTCCCGTTCTCCGACGTTTTTGAGATCCTCTTCGCGCCGCAGCCGTGCCGCTTCGCGTACGGCAGGGTCCTCGCGCCATTGCCGTGACGCTTGGGCCTCTCGTTCTCGAACGCTGGGATGTTGGCGGCGTCGTCGCGCAGCCAGACGACACGCTTCGACCTCCCGCTCTCAACGGCAGGATCTTGGCGGCGGCGTCGCGCAGCTTCACGGAGCGCTTCTGCCTCCCGGGCTCGCACATCGGCAGCCTTATCCATCGGGCGACTCCGAGCGCGCGCCAACAGCGAACGGATTTTATTACAACGCTCCCCGCCATCTAGTAAACAATCCAAGAACTAAACTAGAGGTAGCCACGCCATCTAGTAAACAATCCAAGCGCATCTTTTCATCATATACAAGTACCGCCATCTAGTAAACAATCCAAGAACTAAACTAAAGGTAGCCACGCCATCTAGTAAACAATCCAAGAACTAAACTAGAGGTGGCTACATACATACGTCGAGGATGGGCAGACCCACGCCCTAAGAAGCTTCGCCCCTAAAACTGTGCCACTTCAATCGCGGTGGCCTTTGGAAGAGCTTTTGTTTCTGCCTACTTGGTCAAGTAGTCAGTGGCGACTGCTATCCACCTGTCTCCCGCTGTAGAGGTGGAAAAGGGGCCCAGCAGGTCCAGTCCCACTTGCTGGAACGGCACTTCGGGAATTTGAATTGGTTGGAGAAATCCGGCTGGTCTGCCGGGCTGCGCCTTGCGTCTCTGGCAGTCGCGACAAGTTCGGACGTACTGCCTCACGCTCGCCGAGACCTTGGGCCAGTAATACGCCTTCTTGATTCTTGCAATCGTGCATGCCTAACCAAGGTGGCCAGCGGAGGGCTCATCATGACAAGCCTGCAAGATGTCGTTTCGTAAGGGTGACGGAACGACGAGGAGATGACGCCGGCCATTCGCTGCGAAGTTTCGTTTGTATAACACGCCGCTGCGAAGGCAGAATGTTGGCAGACCTCTAATAAAAGACTTAGGTGGCCTGTTGGCGTTGAATTGGAGGTAGTCGATCACTGGTAGCTGTTCTTGGTCTGCCTGCAGCTGTTCTGAAATGGTGGCCGCACTGAGGACTGCAATTAATGGTCCATCGTCGACGTCATCGTCATCAGTGGGCGTGTTACCGACCGGCGCTCTCGAGAGGCAGTCCGCATCTGAATGTTGCTTACCAGATTTATAGACGGCGGTCATATCAAACTCTTGGAGTCCGAGGCTCCAGTGTGCCAAGCGGCCAGACGGGTTTCTCAGGTTTGTAAGCCAGCAGAGTGAGTGATGGTCGCTTACAACTTTGAACGCACGGCCATACAGGTACGGTCAAAATTTTAGGACTGGCCACACAACCGCTAAGCACTCCTTTTCGGTGACCGAGTAATTTCTTTCGGCCCGTGACAGCGTTCGGCTTGCGTAGGCAATGGCTCGTTCGGCACCATCTTGCCATTGGACGAGGACAGCGCCTAGCCCCACATTGCTGGCACTAGTGTGCACCATAGTGGCGGCCTCGTCGTCGAAGTTGCGTAAAACAGGTGGGGTCTGCAGGCAACGCAGTAGCTGCTCGAAAGCCTCTTGCTGTTCAGCGGACCATTCAAAAGTGACGTCATTGCGAGTAAGACGCGTGAGAGGGGCTGAAATGTGGGCGAAATTTTCAATGAATCGCCGATAGTATGAGCAGAGGCCCAGGAAACGCTGGACGGACTTTTTGTCAGTAGGTGTTTCGAAATGAGAAACAGCTGAAAGCTTGTCAGGGTCGGCGCGAATTCCAGCGCTGCTAACGACGTGGCCGAGAAAAAGCAGCTCCTCATAACCGAAATGACACTTTTTCGGCTTGAGTGTGAGCGAAGCAGTTCGTATGGCCTGGAGGATGGATGACAGTCGCTCTAGGTGTTCCTTGAATGTATTTGAGAATACGACTACGTCATCTAAGTACACAAGGCACGTTTGCACTTCAGGCCAGATAGAACAGTGTCCATCATACGCTGAAAAGTTGCGGGTGCGCAGCACAAGCCAAAAGGAAGAACCTTAATCTCGTACAGTTCATTGGGAGTTGCGAAGGCGGTCTTCTCACGATCACTCTCGTCCACTTAAATCTGCCAATAACCGCTCTTTAAATCCATGGACGAAAAGTAATGAGCGTGCCGTAGGTGGTCAAGGGAGTCATCTATCCGAGGCAACAGATATACGTCCTTTTTCGTCACCTGATTGAGTTTGCGATAGTCGACGCAGAATCGCAAGGTGCCATCTTTTTTTTTTCACCAGAACGACTGGCGACGCCCAGGGGCTTTTCGAAGGCTGAATGACGTCATCAGCGAGCATTTCATGCACCTGCCGCCGTATCGCGTCGCGCTCCTTGGGTGACACGCGGTAGGGATGTTGGTGAACGGGACGCTCAGATTCGTCCATGATGATGCGGTGTTTTGTGAGCGGAGTTTGTCGGACGCCTGACGTTGACGAGAAGCAGTCGGTGAAGCTGTGCAACAGTTCCAAGAGCTTTTCTCGCTTTGTTTTCGGTAAGCGCGGGTTAACGTCAAGTGAAAGCTTGCTCGTCGCCTTGGGAGTGGGGTCGGTCTGAAGCACAAAGCAAGTCGTCGTGTCGGGCACGTCTTCAAATACTGCCACGGTAGTTCCTTCGGCGATTTCCCGACACTCGTTCGAGAAATTCGTGAGCAGAACCTCTGTAACACTCGCGTAATGGTGACCAATCCCGGAGCGATAACGATTCCACGCTGAAGTAGAAGCGGGCCGATAGCTTCCGCGATTCCATCGCCACTGGAGAGTTCGTCGCTCTTAACGCGAACAAGCACGCATGACCGTGGGGGCACGCTAGTGTCGCCGGTGGTGCGCGGAGGTATGCGTTGCTCATGACCTTCCGTGGTGTTCTCCTTCCTCGAAAAACTGACCAACTGTTCCAGGATGTTTATCATAGCATCGTGCTCCTGAAGGAAGTTCATCCCCAGGATCACGTCCTTACAGCATTCAGGAAGGATTACGAAGGTCGCGACGTAATCACTGTCCCCTCTTCCAACTCGGGCGGTGCATGTACCCATGGGGGTCATCAAGTGGCCGCCGGCCGTTCGAATTTGGGGTCCGTCCAATGGTGTTTTCACTTTATATTTACTACAACTGTATCTGACGCTTGAGGGTGGTAGCCAGAGCCACTCAGACTACACGGGGAGAAGTGGACCTTCGTTTCAACCCCCGGGGCGTGACGCAAACGTCTACAGACGGTCATAAGCGGGTGACTGGTGGGAAACCCTCTCATGCTACCTTGGCATCAAGGCTGCCAGAACCGAGGCCCTCGCTAAGCTTTCGCACGATAATAGGGTTTGAAAATGGGGGGGGGGCTCGTTAGGAAATACAGAAAGATACGCAGGCAGTCTACAACGCTCTGGGGGTTGTAGCCAAAACCACTACGCAACCGGCGGGGGTATTTCCCCGCAACTTTCTTGGGTATATATGCTAAGGTATTTTTGTTTCTTGCATTTGGGGGATGGTAGCCAGCACCACTCAGACTACTCGGGGTGAAGGGGACCTTCTCTTTAACCCCCGGGCCGTGACTTGAGTGTCTACGACATGTCCAGAGTGGTCGACCAGCGTTGAACCCTCTTAAGCTACCATTGGCACCAAGACTGCCAGAACAGAGGCCCTCGCTATGCATGTAGCGAATCAGAAATGAAAAATAAAGGGCTCAGTGATTTAGGACAGAATAAGGGTTGGCAGTCAAGAAAACCTCGGAAAGCAAAGGGTGGAATGCGGTAGGTCATAGAAAGAGATGAAGAATTTTTTATTCAGAAAAAGAGGGTTGAAAGAATGCCCGCCGGGTGGGATCCGAACCTACGACATCCAGAATACCGGTCTGGTGCGACAACCACTCCGCTACCGGCGGGACTAATTCCCCACCACTTTCTTGGGTATATATGTTACGGTATTTTTTGTTTGCTGCATTTGGGGGGTGGTAGCCAGCGCAACTGTGACTACTCGGGGTGAAGAAGACCTTCCTTTTCACCCCCGGGCCTTGACTTGAGTGTCTACGACATGTCGAGAGTGCTCGACCGGCGTTAGAACAGAGGCCGTTGCTATGCATGTAGTGAATAAGAAATGGGAAAATAGGGACTCAGTGAATTAAGACAGAATAACGGTTGGCAATCAAGAAAACCTCGGAAAGCAAAGAGGGGAATGCGGTAGGTCATAGCAAGAGATGAAGAATTTTTGAGTCAGAAAGAAAGCGGTAAAAATATATATATATAGATGTATATATATATAAATATATATATGTATATGTATATGTATATATATATATATATATATATATATATATTTATATATATACATATATATATATATATATATATATATATATATATATATATATATATATATATAGCGAATCAGAATAGGAAATGAGGGGCTCGTTGAAAATAACACAGAAATAAGGGTTGGCAGTCGAGAAAACCTCGGAAAGCAAAGGGGAGGATGTGGTAGATCATTGAAACAGATTAAGAATTTGGAAAGAAAGAAAGAAAGTGCAGAAAAAATGCCCGCCAGGTGGGATCCGAACCCACGACCTCCAGAATACCGGTCTGGTGCGATAACCACTACGCTACCGGCGGGGCGATTTTCCCATTCACTTTCTGGGGTATTTATGTTAGGTATGTTTGTTTCCTGTGCTTGGGGGTGGTAGCCAGCGCCATTCGGACTAATCGGGGTGAAGGGGACCTTCTTTTTAACCCCCGGGTCGTGACTCGAGTGTCTACGACATGTCCAGAGTGGTCGACCAGCTTTGAACCCTCTTAAGCTCCCTTTGGCAACAAGACTGCCAGAACAGAGGCCCTCGCTATGCATGTAGCGAATCAGAATAGGAAATGAGGGGCTCGTTGAAAATAACACAGAAATAAGGGTTGGCAGTCGAGAAAACCTCGGAAAGCAAAGGGGAGGATGTGGTAGATCATTGAAACAGATTAAGAATTTGGAAAGAAAGAAAGAAAGTGAAGAAAAAATGCCCGCCAGGTGGGATCCGAACCCACGACCTCCAGAATACCGGTCTGGTGCGATAACCACTACGCTACCGGCGGGGCGATTTTCCCATTCACTTTCTGGGGTATTTATGTTAGGTATGTTTTTTTCCTGTGCTTGGGGGTGATAGCCAGCGCCATTCGGACTAATCGGGGTGAAGGGGACCTTCTTTTTAACCCCCGGGTCGTGACTCGAGTGTCTACGACATGTCCAGAGTGGTCGACCAGCTTTGAACCCTCTTAAGCTCCCTTTGGCAACAAGACTGCCAGAACAGAGGCCCTCCCTATGCATGTAGCGAATCAGAATAGGAAATGAGGGGCTCGTTGAAAATAACACAGAAATAAGGGTTGGCAGTCGAGAAAACCTCGGAAAGCAAAGGGGAGGATGTGGTAGATCATTGAAACAGATTAAGAATTTGGAAAGAAAGAAAGAAAGTGAAGAAAAAATGCCCGCCAGGTGGGATCCGAACCCACGACCTCCAGAATACCGGTCTGGTGCGATAACCACTACGCTACCGGCGGGGCGATTTTCCCATTCACTTTCTGGGGTATTTATGTTAGGTATGTTTGTTTCCTGTGCTTGGGGGTGGTAGCCAGCGCCATTCGGACTAATCGGGGTGAAGGGGACCTTCTTTTTAACCCCCGGGTCGTGACTCGAGTGTCTACGACATGTCCAGAGTGGTCGACCAGCTTTGAACCCTCTTAAGCTCCCTTTGGCAACAAGACTGCCAGAACAGAGGCCCTCGCTATGCATGTAGCGAATCAGAATAGGAAATGAGGGGCTCGTTGAAAATAACACAGAAATAAGGGTTGGCAGTCGAGAAAACCTCGGAAAGCAAAGGGGAGGATGTGGTAGATCATTGAAACAGATTAACAATTTGGAAAGAAAGAAAGAAAGTGAAGAAAAAATGCCCGCCAGGTGGGATCCGAACCCACGACCTCCAGAATACCGGTCTGGTGCGATAACCACTACGCTACCGGCGGGGCGATTTTCCCATTCACTTTCTGGGGTATTTATGTTAGGTATGTTTGTTTCCTGTGCTTGGGGGTGGTAGCCAGCGCCATTCGGACTAATCGGGGTGAAGGGGACCTTCTTTTTAACCCCCGGGTCGTGACTCGAGTGTCTACGACATGTCCAGAGTGGTCGACCAGCTTTGAACTCTCTTAAGCTCCCTTTGGCAACAAGACTGCCAGAACAGAGGCCCTCGCTATGCATGTAGCGAATCAGAATAGGAAATGAGGGGCTCGTTGAAAATAACAGAGAAATAAGGGTTGGCAGTCGAGAAAACCTCGGAAAGCAAAGGGGAGGATGTGGTAGATCATTGAAACAGATTAAGAATTTGGAAAGAAAGAAAGAAAGTGAAGAAAAAATGCCCGCCAGGTGGGATCCGAACCCACGACCTCCAGAATACCGGTCTGGTGCGATAACCACTACGCTACCGGCGGGGCGATTTTCCCATTCACTTTCTGGGGTATTTATGTTAGGTATGTTTGTTTCCGGTGCTTGGGGGTGGTAGCCAGCGCCATTCGGACTAATCGGGGTGAAGGGGACCTTCTTTTTAACCCCCGGGTCGTGACTCGAGTGTCTACGACATGTCCAGAGTGGTCGACCAGCTTTGAACCCTCTTAAGCTCCCTTTGGCAGCAAGACTGCCAGAACAGAGGCCCTCGCTATGCATGTAGCGAATCAGAATAGGAAATGAGGGGCTCGTTGAAAATAACACAGAAATAATGGTTGGCAGTCGAGAAAACCTCGGAAAGCAAAGGGGAGGATGTGGTAGATCATTGAAACAGATTAAGAATTTGGAAAGAAAGAAAGAAAGTGAAGAAAAATTGCCCGCCAGGTGGGATCCGAACCCACGACCTCCAGAATACCGGTCTGGTGCGATAACCACTACGCTACCGGCGGGGCGATTTTCCCATTCACTTTCTGGGGTATTTATGTTAGGTATGTTTGTTTCCTGTGCTTGGGGGTGGTAGCCAGCGCCATTCGGACTAATCGGGGTGAAGGGGACCTTATTTTTAACCCCCGGGTCGTGACTCGAGTGTCTACGACATGTCCAGAGTGGTCGACCAGCTTTGAACCCTCTTAAGCTCCCTTTGGCAACAAGACTGCCAGAACAGAGGCCCTCGCTATGCATGTAGCGAATCAGAATAGGAAATGAGGGGCTCGTTGAAAATAACACAGAAATAAGGGTTGGCAGTCGAGAAAACCTCGGAAAGCAAAGGGGAGGATGTGGTAGATCATTGAAACAGATTAAGAATTTGGAAAGAAAGCAAGAAAGTGAAGAAAAAATGCCCGCCAGGTGGGATCCGAACCCACGACCTCCAGAATACCGGTCTGGTGCGATAACCACTACGCTACCGGCGGGGCGATTTTCCCATTCACTTTCTGGGGTATTTATGTTAGGTATGTTATGTTAGGTTATGTTAGGTAAAGAGAACTTGCTTTCCTCAGGGAGGAAAGCAAGTTCTCTTTGCTGAAACGTAGGCCACAATCGTGCTTTTACCTTGTTCGAAGTTTTTCTTCTCTTATATATATATATATACATATATATACGAGCCCTCATTTCCTATTCTGATTCGCTACATGCATAGCGAGGGCCTCGGTTCTGGCAGTCTTGTTGCCAAAGGGAGCTTAAGAGGGTTCAAAGCTGGTCGACCACTCTGGACATGTCGTAGACACTCGAGTCACGACCCGGGGGTTAAAAAGAAGGTCCCCTTCACCCCGATTAGTCCGAATGGCGCTGGCTACCACCCCCAAGCACAGGAAACAAACATACCTAACATAAATACCCCAGAAAGTGAATGGGAAAATCGCCCCGCCGGTAGCGTAGTGGTTATCGCACCAGACCGGTATTCTGGAGGTCGTGGGTTCGGATCCCACCTGGCGGGCATTTTTTTCTTCACTTTCTTTCTTTCTTTCCAAATTCTTAATCTGTTTCAATGATCTACCACATCCTCCCCTTTGCTTTCCGAGGTTTTCTCGACCGCCAACCCTTATTTCTGTGTTATTTTCAACGAGCCCCTCATTTCCTATTCTGATTCGCTACATGCATAGCGAGGGCCTCGGTTCTGGCAGTCTTGTTGCCAAAGGGAGCTTAAGAGGGTTCAAAGCTGGTCGACCACTCTGGACATGTCGTAGACACTCGAGTCACGACCCGGGGGTTAAAAAGAAGGTCCCCTTCACCCCGATTAGTCCGAATGGCGCTGGCTACCACCCCCAAGCACAGGAAACAAACATACCTAACATAAATACCCCAGAAAGTGAATGGGAAAATCGCCCCGCCGGTAGCGTAGTGGTTATCGCACCAGACCGGTATTCTGGAGGTCGTGGGTTCGGATCCCACCTGGCGGGCATTTTTTTCTTCACTTTCTTTCTTTCTTTCCAAATTCTTAATCTGTTTCAATGATCTACCACATCCTCCCCTTTGCTTTCCGAGGTTTTCTCGACCGCCAACCCTTATTTCTGTGTTATTTTCAACGAGCCCCTCATTTCCTATTCTGATTCGCTACATGCATAGCGAGGGCCTCGGTTCTGGCAGTCTTGTTGCCAAAGGGAGCTTAAGAGGGTTCAAAGCTGGTCGACCACTCTGGACATGTCGTAGACACTCGAGTCACGACCCGGGGGTTAAAAAGAAGGTCCCCTTCACCCCAATTAGTCCGAATGGCGCTGGCTACCACCCCCAAGCACAGGAAACAAACATACCTAACATAAATACCCCAGAAAGTGAATGGGAAAATCGCCCCGCCGGTAGCGTAGTGGTTATCGCACCAGACCGGTATTCTGGAGGTCGTGGGTTCGGATCCCACCTGGCGGGCATTTTTTTCTTCACTTTATTTCTTTCTTTCCAAATTCTTAATCTGTTTCAATGATCTACCACATCCTCCCCTTTGCTTTCCGAGGTTTTCTCGACCGCCAACCCTTATTTCTGTGTTATTTTCAACGAGCCCCTCATTTCCTATTCTGATTCGCTACATGCATAGCGAGGGCCTCGGTTCTGGCAGTCTTGTTGCCAAAGGGAGCTTAAGAGGGTTCATAGCTGGTCGACCACTCTGGACATGTCGTAGACACTCGAGTCACGACCCGGGGGTTAAAAAGAAGGTCCCCTTCACCCCGATTAGTCCGAATGGCGCTGGCTACCACCCCCAAGCACAGGAAACAAACATACCTAACATAAATACCCCAGAAAGTGAATGGGAAAATCGCCCCGCCGGTAGCGTAGTGGTTATCGCACCAGACCGGTATTCTCGAGGTCGTGGGTTCGGATCCCACCTGGCGGGCATTTTTTTCTTCACTTTCTTTCTTTCTTTCCAAATTCTTAATCTGTTTCAATGATCTACCACATCCTCCCCTTTGCTTTCCGAGGTTTTCTCGACCGCCAACCCTTATTTCTGTGTTATTTTCAACGAGCCCCTCATTTCCTATTCTGATTCGCTGTATATATATATATATATATATATATATATATATATATATATATATATATATATATATATATATGAGGCCCTAAGGAAAGCAAGTTGTCTTTGCTGAAACGTAGGCCACAATCGTGCTTTTACCTTGTTCGAAGTTTTGCTTCTCATATATGTATATATATATATATATATATATATTGTGAGGCACAGGCCAGGAGTCGTCGGGCACCGGTTTATTAAACGAACCTGGCAGAGAGCGACAAGCTAGCGAGCTGAGGTCGAGCGCAGGGATTCCAGAACAAACCGATGATGATACCCTGGACGACGATGTGCGCGGAGAGCGAGGAATGTGGCACATAGCATTTGGCGCATAGCCACTAAGGAGAATGTCCACATACGGCTGCTAATGGCTGCCTTAGTGCTTACAATATATATATAGAAAGATAGGTCAGCAGCCTACAACGCCAAAGGAGGCATAGGGGTGGGGTTAGGCTCTTTTCTTTTTTACTATGGTTAATGAAGTAAACATTTTTTTAAATATACAAGAGAAAGAAAGAAAGAAAAACACGCGCCCAGAGTGTTTTTCTATCTATATCTATCTATATATCTATCTATCTATATATATATATATATATATATATATATATATTTATATATAGATAGATATATTTAAACATTCGTTCGTGGCAGATTTGTTGAATGGTGCTGCGCAAACTTTCACTTGTTTTCAGGACATCTGCATTATAAGTTTTATTCCTTTCGCATTCCTCTTTCATACAGTTGTAGAGCATTTCTGTAACAAATTTGAACCTCATACGACGAATTGTTTTATAATTCTAAACTAATATTTTTTTGTTTTAGACGCGGGAAAGGCCATGCTTGCTGTGTCACAGACAAGGAAAACATACCTTGCTATCTTCCGCGACAAGGGGTCCTTAAAAATCTACGCTTGCGTTATCGCGTTGCTGTTGCGACAGTTTCTCAAGTTAAAACAGCTCATTAGGCGCATTTTTAGCAACGTTACATTCAGAGCCCGAAATGTAAATCGACCAGAGTCGCAGTCGCCAAAATCGGTATAGACTCCAGTGAAAATCACAGAATAATCAAGTAATCAAACCAGTGGTACCGCAAAACAATTGAAATATGTTTTTAACGCATCAGTTACATCGGAAACGTACTTAAAAAGAAGTAAAGGCTGGAAAACAACAGTGCTCATTGTAAAGCTGTACAAACAAACAGCAGTTACCACAAGCATAACCTGACCAGTGGGAGAGGTTTATTAAGAAATAAAAAGAAATGTTTCTGGCTATACAGGTGTTACAGATTGTTTGCAAGGGTGAAGACCTTCCAGAGCATCAAACGCTAAGTTAAGAAGGCGAAAAACTCTAAATAAGTTTAGCATTAAGTCGCAACCACCGCGCCCCTAGTAAGCTACGAGCACGAGGGGGATTCATAGTGGCACTAGTAACGTCTCTAATAGGAATAACTAGGCAAACCGTGGTTACACAAATAAGTACAATCAATTACTGTGACCGCCCGAGCAAGGGTTACGGAGATATGTACTTTAATTATATTTAGAAAATACCAACCTAGAGTTTTTGAACCCCTTTTTTGGACCAAGGCTTCGAGTCTTGGAGATGACATGGTTGCCTAACCTTCCCGCAGCCAAAACAAATGGCCAGCGTTGTTCTGATAAGAAGTTTTTCGGTCTAGAATATTGTTGAGATGGCAAGGAACGATGAGAATATAACTTCAGCAGCCCTTTTGGGCAGATGAGCTTCAAACTAGCCATTTATCCTAGCCGCAGCCTTGAGAATAAGACTGGCTCGCTTTTGCAACTGCCAGATGTGAGTGGATTTTTCACGAATAAGCTTGCGGCTTTCCGCAAAAAAAGCAAAACAAGAAACACTGGCTCAATATCACTGCAGGCGTGCGTGGCAAATTCGCCTCCGGGAAGCTTTTCGGGCTTTTTATATCTTTTTTTTCCTGGCTGTGGGCCGGACCCATGCAGGTATGGAGTGCTGCCTGCTTCGGAATTAACCATAATTCCAGATACCTGAGGGGTTACACTAGAACAATTCAACCATGTTGGAATGACTCGTCGGGAAACATGCAGACCTCCCTAATCAGAGAATAACCTGACCACCTGGGTGTAGTAGATGGCCGCAACCTCTCATGAATACCCAACTCAAGTTTCGGCCCTCAGTTCCAAGTAGCTTTAGAGCACCTGTCCATGGCGGTGGTCAGAACAGTGATGCAACCGAGGGCGCTAAGAATCTCTAGTTCCGGAAAGGCCCTCACTTGAAACTAACCCTGCCAACGTCCAACGCACGCACTTTGTGCAGCGAGGAAAGCTTAGCTGTAATAGTAAAGGAGCTCTAGGCCTTTCAGTAGGATAATATAGTTGAACCAAAATTAGAAGGACCGGAAATTGCTTGATCGAGCTCACCGGCGGGCATATTCTGTGCTACAGGGAACCGGATGAGAAGAAATAACATGTAGTGGGACTTTTTAAACAGGAAAAAATTAGAGGAAACGTGGAGGCATTTTTCAACACTAGCGAGAGAGTAGCGGCTGTCGTGATGAAGGTAAAGAAGTCATACAAGGTAAAGATAGCACAGGCCTATGCGCCAACAACCAGCTATGATGATGAAGCCGTAGAAAGCTTCTACGAGCATGTCGAATCAGCAATGAAGATGGCAATAACACAGTTTACGATTGTGATGGCAGACCTTGACGCAAATGTGGGTAACAAGAAACTGAAAGTCCGTGGGAAACTTCGGAATAGACAATTCCGAAAGTCAAAGAGATATACTGGTAAAACTTCCAGAGTGAAATAGTCCGAGGTCGATGGACACACTTGGACAAACAATAGAATAGGAAACAGAAATAGAAAAGTCACGAATGTACAAGAACAAACGAAATTGACTTTATTTTATGAGACACCCTAGGTATTGTGCAACACGTACGGTTGCAAGTAAGATTGGGAGCAGCTATCATTGGACGGGTAGATGAAAGCTCAGGCGTAATTTAAAAACAGAAAGGAGTAATCTCGTGAAAACTAAGATATACCGCATGCAGACTGTCAGATCCTGATCTAAGAAGTTTAAAATAATTTTACAAAACACATTCGCCATTCTGAACAAGCACAATGAGGTCAACGTATACAGGGTAAATGAGAACCTTACAGCAGCAGCTGTGGGAGCAGCAACATGTACGGAAAAAACCGGAAAACTTAGGAAACGAAGCAAGTAATTGCCAATTGTCAGAACATAAAAGTGTCAAGCACGGCGGATTGCATTTATTAGCAGAGGTGTCAAAACTGGTAAACAGAAGTGAAACGAATGACAATGGGGCATATATTATTGCCATGATCTTTGAAACGATGTAAATAGAGGGAAGCTCTCAACAACTAAGACAAAGCTAGCCATCGGCTACGATAGGATGTACGTACTCAGAAACAAGCAGGGTTTCAACATGGACTAGATAATAAAGGTAGCAGAACGATTCTACACAATGCTGTTTTGCAGCGATGTTATAAAATTCGAAACTACTTAGAGTACAAGGTTAACTTGCGATGTACTACTAGTAATCACACAGGCGGTTTGAAAGGCTCTCAAAGTCATCAAAAGAGGAGAAGTGGTAGGTGACGATAGCGTAATCATAGATGTTTTGAAGCAGGGAAGACATAAGGTTCTTGAAGAACTCAGTGAACTATGTTCGGAATGCTCGAAGAATCTAAAAGGGCCCATAGGGTGAAAAAACATAAATTTATACGCATTCACCGAAAACGAGATGTGATGGTCCTCAAGTATTACGAACCCATCAGCCTATTGTCTGTTGTTTACAAGCTTTTCGTCAAAGTTTTATTTCGCCGCATGGGTAATAGTCTTCATTTCCAACAACACAGAGAGCATGGTGGATTTAGTTACTGCCACTCAACCATGGATCACAATCATGTTGTCAATCAAGTGATAGAAAAATCCACACAATGCCCTTGCATGGCATTGATAGACTACGAGAAATTATTGATTGTGTACTCACCGCAGCCGTGCAAGAAGCACTCAAAGACAAGGGAGTAGAGATCTACAAACAACTACTAGAAGACATATATGAGGAACCCACGCGCACTCTAACCCTCCACAAGCAAAGCAATAAATTCCCGATCCGGAAAGGAGTAATACGGGAAGATACTATTTCACCAAGTGTATTCACAGCATGTCTGGAAAGGGTGTTTAGAAAGCTTGACTGAGAAAACAGCATTCAGGATAAATGGGCAATACTCGAGCCTTTTGACGGTTGTAGACAAGAAATTATTACTGCATGAGGCGGCATAACTCCTTTAAACAATACTACAGGGAGTACAATCAGAAATAATGGCTGTGAGGCTAAAAATAAGTAAGAATAAAGCTGAAAAAAAGACGCCAACATCAGCTTAGGAAACGAAACGCTAGAGGAAGTAAAAGAATACAACCACCTCGCAGAGATGGCTATACTGACCCCAACCACAATAGCGAAATCAGGCATAGAATATGTATGGGTTTGCAGCACTCGGCAAGCACTCCCCGATATTGAAAAGTAATCTACCTCTCAAACTGAAAAGAAAAATATGCAACCAGTGCACACAGCCGGCTAAGACGTATGGATCTGAAACTTGGGGCCTTAGTATACAACTAGAACGCAAGCTTAGGTCAGCTCAACAGTCCATGGAACGAAATATGTTAGGAATAACACTCAGGAACTGGAAACCAGCTACATGGATCGCAAACAAACTAGAGTAGAGGATGTCGTAATTGAAAAAAAAGAAAATAAATCAACCTGGGCTGGCCATGTAGTGAGGCGAACCGACAACCTGCGGACAGTGGGAGTGACAGAGTGGATGTCAAGAGATGGGGCTAGAAAAAAGTGGAGGCCAGAAATTTGTTGGAGGGAAGAAATAGGGAAATTAGGGGGTAAGCTGTGGACTCGAGCAATGCAGCACTGGAACAGTTGGATGTCAATGGCAGAAACCTTCAATCTGCAGCAGACGTGAGTAGGCTCAATTTAGTTAATGATGATAATAGAATTATGGGCGTGTGTGTAAGTACATAAATGTAATGTATGTAGTATGCAAGAGTCGTCTGGCTTTCAACCGTAGTGGGTAATTAGTCCCTGTTTCGGAGGTGCTCCCATACATGTTGCAGACTCATCACTCGTTTAAGACAGAAACGTCGCGTCAGTACATCCCCGTACTGATCATTATCTCTAAATAATGTTTATTTTGGCTGTGTTGTTTTTTTTATGCACCAAGGATCTAAGTAACGTGGGCCATCGTACGATCGTAAAACGTTCTTCGAACGTATACGGAGTCTAGCCTTCTTGCCATAGTTACATGCAGATACAGATTTATTATAGTTTTAATTTTTATATGGGATGAGCCATCTGCTTTGCTATTAAATCGAAATAACCCTGATAATTGCATGATGGTTTACGAACAGTTTCAGCAATTTACAACGCATGTACTTCAGCGCTTTGAAATTTACTTTCAGGCCGGAAGTACGATGAATATGGCAATATAAATAACTGGTGGAGTAACTACACTCGCCATGCTTTTGAAGAGAAAGCATCGTGCTTCGTGAAGCAGTACGGCAGCATTAAAGATCCCCTGTCCAAAATGATGGTACGTAGGTCATAAAGCACGCATCTAAAAAACATGGCGCGTTTATTTGGGGTTGAGTCATATAACAAAAATCAATTGAATGCTTGGTCTACGAAAGCAAGAACCGTTTGCATAAAAAAGTGTTACTGAGAACTTTTTTTATTGGCGCATATCTACGTGTCATGTCACAGAAGCGAAAAAGGGAAGTCGCCTGCAAGCCAAAGACACATTGAGCTTCCCACAGACTCGGAATCTATAGCAGGTGCCTCCGCTGTCATCTGAGTGGCTATAAAATGAATTTTATCGACGAAACAATTTATTACAAGTAAATTAGGGGTTCAAAAGCGTACAATATAGCAAAGGTTGCTTTCTCATTCTTACGAAGCAGGAATAATTTTTGTATGGTGCTAACATCTCGGTTTAAGAAAAGTGGCTGCGCCATATCTCGTCTAACCTGTGGGGACCAGGGAATCTACGGCGGCCTATCTCGCAATCGAGACGGCTGGAAGGCTGACTCCACTGAACTCCGATACGAACCACCGACAGGCGTAGCTCCGAAACAGTAGGGAACACACAATACACAACAAAACCGACAAACTTGCGTTTATTGGCGCTGCAATAATGTGGTTCGACTCTTCACTCGTCCTGACCCAGTCGCCGGCGAAGATCAGGAGGAAGGTAGAATCGGGCAGACAAATGAAGGGAAAGCCAGACCTGCGGTTCTCGCGTCTGTCATGGCCGACCGCACGAACCCAAGAGACCCTCCTTCGTCCCGTGACGCTAGCCCAGCCCCCGGGGTCCCCTACAAGCCCGTCGCGGAAGCAGAGTCCACCACGCCACCGGAACGCAACGCCTTCTCCGCGGCGAGAGAGGCGCAGCAGCCGAACTGAGAGAGGGAAACTTCCCCCTGACCACGATGGCGGGTGGCGAGGAATTAAAAAAGCACTGGGACTCCGGGTTCCTACATCCCTCCCCCCTTAGACCGAAGCCCCTCGGACTCGAGGGTTCCGACCGGCAGTGGTCACACAGCCTAGCGCCTCTAGAAGTTGTGGAATAGCTTCAGGAAGGCCGTCTGCTCCTGTTTGGCGAGGTTCTGCTCCAGCTCCACCTGCGGGGGCGCGAACACGGCGTCGAGGGGCTCCTCCACTCGGCCCAAGAGGTCGACTGCCCCCACGGCTGCAGCTGCGCCACGGTCACCTTGAACATCAGCTTCCATGAGGCTAGTCTCCGTCCCTCCGGCCGCCGGAGACGCCAACACGGCAGCGAAGGCACTTCCAGGTGGTCCCCGGTTTCGGCCGACACCGAGGCCGCTGCCGCTCCGAAATTGGTAAGGCAGCAGGCCTCCGCAGCCACCCAAGCCAAGATTGCAGCCGCAAACGACTCATCGGCCTGCATCTGTAACCGCATGGTGTCGACGTCTAGGGATTCGGCTGGCGAAGCCGTGGCTGGCGTTCACTGTGGTCCCGCCGCCACCGCCCTGGCCGCCGGCCTGGCTCCCTGGGTGGCCTCTGCGGGGGCCCCACACGGCGGCCGTGAGCCACGCCGATGCCTCATGGTATTTTCCGGCAACTATCACGAGGCCGCAAATCTCGCAGTAGCGGGTCCCCGCGACCGCAGTTGCCACGTTGTCTGGGTACGCGGCGCCGTGCTCCTCCAGCGTTCGGCTCCGAACACTTGGGGCACCCGCTTAGGGGCACGCCTACCTCTCTTTTAAGTTGGCTGCTCACGCCGCCGCGGAGAAGTACCTGGGCTCGCTACCCTTCTGGGAGGCCCAGGTCGCCACCGTGCGGGGCGGCCTCGGCAGCAGTGTCTAAACCAGCGGCGGCGACATGCCGCCAAGCTGGTCCCTGGACGCCTGTCAGGGTTCGTCCTGGTAGGGGGTCGCCGCTGCCGGTCTCCTCCCATCTTTCGACTCCCGCGCCCGCGCCCCGTCGCTCGCGTGTCGGGTTGCGCGCAAATGACGGCGCTTGCCGCTGGAGAAGGCAGACCGAGCGGGAAAGGACATGGTTCCTAGCTGGCTGCATGATGGGAAAGGCCCGCCTGAGTGGGTTGGCAAGGGACGGTGGTTCGGGGAATAATTGGGATGACATCTCACTTCCGTTGCACCATGCATCGTCCGAGGAGAGAGAGAAAATACCTTTATTGAGCTAAAAATTGAGAGTGGAACCCTG
This sequence comes from Haemaphysalis longicornis, assembly GCF_048455015.1. Lineage (NCBI taxonomy): Eukaryota > Metazoa > Arthropoda > Arachnida > Ixodida > Ixodidae > Haemaphysalis > Haemaphysalis longicornis. The sequence goes on from NW_027526233.1 coordinate 88,122,708, forward strand.
GTCCGGGAATCCATGCGTTGCCCTCGCCGTCTTGGACAGGAAGTGTCTCTGGACAGCCTGGTCATCTGCGATCCTCCGCACATGGCGTGCCGGCCCGAGCCAGCAGGAGCTCGTGGTGCACCCGGTCAGTGGACTCGCCGATTGCGGGTGTTGTAGCGGTGCGTCGGGACACGTCAATCCGTGCCTCCCTCGAGGTCGCGTACTCGCGCAGCCGTGGTTGGAGCGTCGGGAGTATTTTCCCTCTGAAAGTACTGCTTCAGATCGTCCACGTTATTGGGGCTGCTGATTCGGCCAGACCTCCGGTCTCTCAGCTTGTAGTTTAGCACCGAGAGCCTCTCGGCGACCACGAACAGTCCAACTCACCTGGGTGCGAAACCGCCTGCGAATGCCGCGATAGCGTCGCTTAGCACGTGGCTCTGTTTGAAGACAGTGTCACCCACCTAGTACGCCACGTCTCGATGAGTTGGGTCATAGGTCACCTTCTAGTCGGCCCTCCACTAACCGCGACTGCGGTTGGCCTCCTTGATGGCGTCTGCAATCCCCTCGTGTAAGCGCTATGCGTAACCCGCGTCTGCTACTTTCGAGGAGAGTCCGTTTGACCGCCCGGCCTGAACCATGTCCATCGGCGTTTTCAGCACCCTGCCGAACATCAGGAACACTAGCGTGAAGTCAGTGCACCGATTCACGCTTGTGTGCAGAGCGAAGAAAATTGAGCTCAAGTGCTCACCAAGTCCTGATGCCATGAGGCATGTGCTCCGAGAAGCGGCTTCACGTCACGATTGCGGCGCTTCGCCACGTTGGACTGGGGATTATAGCACAAATTTGTTTGCTGCATGACACGCATGGCCGCACACGCTTAACAAAAAAACATTGATGTGAAATACATGGTGTCGTCAATAATCAGCCGCTCCGGGAATCCGTAGCCACAGAACACCTCCGATAGCTTTTGCAGCAACTCCTGTGCTTTCGCTTTGCGCAGCGGGTTGAGTTCAGCGATGCCACTGAAATGGCATGTCACCACGAGTACAAACTTGCACCCTCTCTTGGTGCCGGCAGCGGGCTCATCAGATCGCACGCCAGGATCTCCCATGGCTTTGTGCACACGATAGGCTGTAGCAAGACCGGCGCCTTACCACCTCGCGGTTTGCGATCTTGGAAGACATGGCTTATGAGTATATGAGCATACCGAGCATACCGAGCATACCGAGCATACATGGCTGATGAGCATACCGACTGAGCTTCCACCACATCGTTCGCGCGCTACCGTCATCGTCTACGCCCTGGCATAAGGCAGCAAATTAGCACACTTGAACTTGCGCGGAATCACGGCCTTAAAACATTCGTCTGAGTTTTGCCGGGCGCGTATTTCAGCATAGTCGCGTCGGCGTCAAGCAGCAGGTAACTCTTCAGCTCACTCGCAACAATACCACCTGCTTTAGAGCTCGTGCCAGCCGCAATACCAACAGCTTCCCGGGGCCCGTACATCTCGGGTATTCGATTTGCCTGAGGCTCCGGCCCATCGCGCGAGCCTCCCACAGGGGTCGCGGAGGCGGAAAAGCCGTGTCAGGGCCATGTGATCAGTCTCAATTGTGAATTTGGCCCCCTCTACGTACATCAAAAACTTGCGAAAGGATTGTGGTTGTGATTGTGGCCAGACACTCCTTTTCGGTGACCGAGTAGGTTGGCTCTGCCGGTGTCCGCGCACGGCTCGCAAAAGGCAGGGGTCGCAGTTGTTCTCCATCCGCCTGGAGGATAAATGCACCTACGCCAAGATAACTAGCATCCGTCTGGATAACGAACGGCCTGTTCAGATCGGGCAGTTTTAGCAATGCAGTGTCTTCAAGAGCTTCCCCTAGCGGGCGTGGGCTGCTTGCCTGCTGCTCTCTCCACTCACAAGGGGCGGATTTTCTCACCAGCCCATCAAGGGTGATTGCAGGCGCACGCTAGCTGGAATAAACTGGCGGTAGTAGCCGATCATCCAAAGGAAGTGCCGGACTACGGCCACATCCTTCGGCATGGGAAACTCGAGTATCACCCGAAGTTTCTCGGAATCGTGGGACGCCTGTCCGTGTTCGATTCGATAGCCAAACAGGCTCAACTCAGCACTGCATATTTGCGCCTTGACAGGATTCATAGTTATACCCACGGCCCTAAGTCTTCCCAGGACGTTTTTCGAGTGGCAAAGGTGCTCCTCGAAGGTGCGGGAGTAGACGACGATGTCATCCAAATAGGCGAGGGCGTGTTGGCGATTTGGCTCACCGACCTCTAGGTCGGTCAAGCGTAGAAATGTGCTGGGACTCCTGTACAAACGGAAGGGCATACGTGCGAACTCGTACAGCCCCCGATGGCCAGTGAACGCATTCTTACATACATCGGCGGCGCGCACCTCGACCGGAAGGTACCCCTTGCTGGCGTCCAAAATAGAAAAGTACTTTGTGCCACCAAGATTCGCGACGATGTCACCTACGCTTGAGTGGGGTACGCATCTTTTTTCGTGACCGCATTCAGCCACCGCTAGTCCTCGCATAAACGCCAGCTACCGTCTTTGCTTCAAATGAGCACCACTGGAAACCTCCAAGGACTCGTCGAGCGGCCGAAAATGCCTGCTTTCAACAGTTCCTCCAGCGCCTCATCAGTTCCCTGACGTTTGGTGGGGCTGACCGGCCGATACTTCCTTATATGGTTTGTCATTGCCGGTGTCTGTGCAGTGCTTCACCAACCTGGTGCAACCTGCTTGCTTAGTGAATAATTCACCGAAGTCGCCTAACAACGACAAGACGCGGTAGTGCGGCGCCGCGCTCAGCTCGCTAGCGTTTGCCAGGAGCGTGCGTAATTCCTCGTACCGACCTCAGGGTGGAGTGCGTGCGGCGCAGGAGAAATCAGGCGCTGCGGCTAAAACGAACAACGACCGTGCTCAGAGCTTGCTGCACGCGCCGGCTACCGGATGCGCCGGACGCCGCTGCTTCCCTCGGTGCGGGGGACATTTCGGCCGCCTGACCTTACAGCGGCCTCGCTTCGCGCGGCGGCTCGGCCAACGGTTTTAGTGGCGAAAACGAGTTCTCCCGATAGCGTCCCTTGTCGATCTCAACAATAAGCCCAGACGTGGGCATGAAGTCTCGTGAACCGGGTCTCTTGATGCATAAAACCGGCCCAGCCGTCGGTGCACTCACCGATGGCTGGGCCCATTTTCCTGCTCGACTGGGCAGTATCGCGCAATGTGACCTACCTGGCGACATTTGTAGCAGCAGATGGGGCTCCGTGCTGCGTGACGAGATGTTTGAGGCTGCTTGGGTGCTCCACAACCGACTGGCCGCATGCGGTTCTCCGTGAGTGAGTTGTGAGGGGATGCGGGCAACTGCAGCAGCCCCGATCCCGTGTAGGGTCGGCCGATTGGGTGCGCGTTCGCCGACCGATCGTCCAAGAAGTTTGTTCTGCGCTCTGCGTCCGTACCTGGCAGGAACTCCGGCCGTATTGCCACAGTGCAGTACAACCCATGCGAGTACAGGTCCAGAGATGTGTCCCTGACATCGAGTGTTTGTCGCTGGCTGCGTGTCAACATAGAGCCGTGCTCGGCCCGTCCGCTGCCCGTTACGCCGCGCAGAGCACAGCTTGGTTCTAGTGTTTCCACCGCAGGTGGCGGTGGCTGATACGCCCGTGCAGCCGCGACTGCTGATTGCACATGTCGAGCTTCGGGCGCCAACTCGTTGAAATAACTACAACAGCAGTTCCTCAAGTACAAAGCAAATTCGAGGTGCCATTTACTGCTGACTTCGTAGACCCGCTCCGAGCTCGGGGCATGCGAGTCTGCTTACTCGCAAAAGTCCTCTATCGCACGAACGTACTCGACCAGCTATTCATTCAGGGCTTGGGTGCGCATTTCCAACTTCCTACGCATTCTTAGTATGTAGTCTATGGGCTGGAATTGTTCCCTGAACATCGTTCGAAAGCCGTTCATAGTACACGTCGTATGACCTATCATCCAATACCACCGGGCGGGGTTGTTGTCTACGGTTGCGGGCAGGACTCTGCGCAGCACCTCACTCTCGCTGATGCCAGTAGCCTGCTCATAACAGTTCAGAGCCAGAATTAAAGCGTTTGTGCTAGATTGGTAGCCCTAACCGCTGTACGTCGGCACCGGTAGCTGCACCCTGAGAGTGGAAGAGTACGTCACCTACAGCGCCTGCTGCAAAGCGCTTGCGAGAGCGTTCGCGATGGAAGATGTGTCTGCAGACATTCCGTCTACAGCGACCCGAAGCACTATCAGCAAAAGTTCAGAACACTCGTAGACAAGTTGGATCAATTGTCAAGGGACAATGTCGTGTTGGTGTGTGGGAACTTTAACACCGCGCACATGGCGTGCGGATACCCGAAGATGACGGCGAAGGGGCGAAACCTGTTGGAGGATACCACAGACGCGGGGTACCAGTTGCGAAGAAGTCCAATGAAAATGCCATCAAGGAAACAAACTGGTGTTTGCGGCCACCATTGCCGAATACTCCAGAATTGCAGAAGAAATAGCCCTAGCTCTTGCAGCCACTATTGCTCAAGATTATCGTCATTGTTATCGACTCTCAATCTGTCTGTCAGCATTACGCCGCCAGCCACATGGCATTCTTAGCCATCTGAATCCTGCAATCGACCCTCAGCAACACTGACCTCTCAATTCTTTTCTAAAGCGCATTCCCCGAAAGTGTATAGGCGTTTCCTGGTCAGCACAGCCAAGCGACGCATTGCGCCATCTAGGGGCATGTTTGAAGCTATGTCCACGTGCATGGGGCCGTCCTGCCAGCTCCCGTCGTGAAGTGTTCAGCCACCTCCTGGCATTCCTCGAGGCCACTAGACTAACCCAGCGCCTGTAGCTGAGGCTACAGAACAAACACTCACGCCGAACACTCGTGCCGCTGTCGCCTATGTAATGCCCCCCCCCTCTCTCTCTCTCTCTTTTTCCTGCCTGTCTTTCTTTTTCACGCCTTTTCTATTCCACCCCTAACCTCCTCCCAAGTCTTTTATCCCCTCTTCCCCTCCCCACCTAACGACCCGGCGATGCACACAAGGCACGGCACGTCGGTGCAGCGGGACACCAACCCTGACCTGGCGTTTTGCAAGGCGACCGACGGCGGAGCGAATGTGCTGTGGCGGAATACGGGCGAAACGCTCGGAAGCGACCACTGTATATTGGATTGTGTCGTACCGCTGAGATCCAAGGCGCCGATGCCAAGGGCGCAGTGTATCACGGACGGGAACGCGTACCGCGAGGCCCTGAATGGCGTCCCGGAGCGTATCAACGATATCGACGAGTGCACACGGGCCCTCAATGAGGCGGCGCGAACGGCAACCACAGAAGCCGAGCTGGAAGACACGACTCCCCAGGCTGATAGCCGGCATGTACACCTCCTCGACGCGAGGAACTCCGTGCGCGAACAATGGAAGAGGCAACGACACAACCGCAAGCTCCGCAAGCGGGTCGCCCAGCTCAACAGGGAGATCGAGAAGGATTGCGCCGTACTCTGCAGACAGCAGTGGCACGCGGATTGCCAGGAGGCCGACGGTCAGATACACAGTAGTCGCACCTGGCAGCTGCTACGCCACTTGCTCGGCGAGTCCAAGACCAAGGAAACGCAACACCACGCTCTCGCCCGCACGCTACACAAGGCGAACCAAGAGCTCGGCGAGCCGGAAGTCCGCCGGCGGCTAAACAAGTACCTTCCGTCCAGCCAGCCGGAACCCCTCCCTGGCTACACGGGGGCGGACAACACCCGACTCGACGCAGACATCCAGGAGTGTGAAGTCCGCGCGGTGCTCCAGTCGATCAACTGTAGGTCGGCGGCCAGTCCCGACAAGGCGACGAACATGGCCCTCCGGAACCTCAACGACGCGGGCATCACGGCGTTGACGCGGTATTACAACGAGTGCTGGCGTGCCGGCAAATTACCTAAGAAGTTGAAAGACGCGAGGACGGTGCTCATACCGAAACCGGGCAAGCCTCCGCACATCGAAAACATGCGGCCGATCTCGCTGACGTGGTACGTGGGGAAGGTGCTGGAGCACGTACTGTTGAATCGCTGGCAATCGTACCTCGAGGACGAAGGGCTGTATCCCGACACGATGCTGGGCTTCCGGGCCAAGTTGAGTACCCAAGACGCCATGTTCCTCATCAAGCACGAGGTGATCGACCAACCAACACGCTCCATGGACAATCGTGCGCTGCTGGGTCTGGACTTACAAAGTGCGTTTGACCGGGTCTGTCACTCGGTGATACTCGAGCAAGTGTCCCACCTGAACATGAGGCGACGAACGTTCGCCTACATCAAGGACTTTCTCACGGACCGCACGACGACGATCGTGGCCGGTGACAGGGAGCTCCCTAGCAATACCCTGGGTAGCGTCGGCACGCCGCAGGGCTCGGTGATCTCACCCATACTCATCAACATGGTGATGATCAGTGTGGCCAACCGGCCAGCCGGCCTCCCGGACATCAAGCGCACCATTTTCGCGGATGACATAGGCTCTGAACAATGGGTGGCAGCGACGTCCACATCGAGGCGGTGTTGCAGCAAGCGATTGACGAAATCGAGAGTCAGCTACAGGGGACGGGGCTGGTGTGCTTGCGGGCGAAGTCGGAGCTCCTGATCATCCCGCCGCGCGTGCGGAGCAGGAGCGACGCGACCGAACCGAACATCAACCTGAAGACGAGGGACGGGACCGCCATCCCGCACGTCAAGACGTTGCGAGTGCTGGGCTGGCACATCGATGCGCTCAGGCACAACGGATTTACGATCACGAAACTGGACCCGAAGCTGGTGACGGCCATCCAGCTCATCCGGAAGGTGTCCACTAGACACGCGAGAATGATGAAGGCGAGCCTCCTCCGGCTCGTACAGTCAGTTGCAGTCAGCCACGGGGCGTACGTTGCGTCGTTCCACGAGTGAAGGTGGCGGAGCGTCAAAAGCTGGACGCCATCATACGCAAAGGGTACAAGGTGGCGCTAGGGCTCTATACGCACACCAGTACGGAGAAGCTTTTGGAGCTACGGGACACAACACGTTCGATGAGATAGCCGAGGCACCTTATACGGCGCAGGTGGCGGGGCTAGCGTAGACGAGGACAGGGCGCTCGATTTTGCAGAGGTTAGGATACCGCGAAAGGTGGTTGCACGGGGACGGGTTCCGGGCGTCGCGGCCGCGTAGGCTGGACTGGCAGTTGCAGGTGCCGCCGATCCCGAAGCACAAGCATCCCGAAGTCCACCAAGAGTGGAGGATCCAGAGGGCAAAGGCTCTCACGGCAACACACGCATCGGACAATGGTACTTACTACGTCGATGTGGCCAACTACCCGGACTGGCCGGGCACGTATGCGGCGCCCGTAGTTGCGGCTACCTCTGGGGAGCAGTACACGGCCGGCAGCGTCCGGGCGCGGTGTTCGGAACAGGCGGAGAAGCTAGCCATAGCGTTGGCGCTCACAAACCCGAGGTGTTCAACGGTGATCAGCGACTCGCGGACGGCGATCATGAACTACGCTACGGACAGAGTCTCCCCGTGCACAGTAAGGGTGTGCGGGGCCCTACAACCACGACAGACGCTGGCGACGCTGAAATGGTTCCCGGCACACGTCGGCCCGGTAAGCACGGGCGAGAACCGCAACGAAGAGGCAGACCGAGCTGCGCGCGCGCTCACCAGTCGCAGCGCGAGCCCGGACCCCCCGCCGATGGAAACGGAAGACGACGATGCGATGCCGCTCACCTCGTATGAGGACCATCTGGAGTGGTACAGGGGCAACAGACAGGTGTTCCCGCCGCCCCAGCACAAGCTTACGAGGAGGGTAGTGGGGACACTGCGACAACTACAAACGCGCACGATTTGGACTCCGGTGATAGACAAGCACATGTATCCGAGCGATGTGTGCGCGGTGTGTAGGAAGGACAGGGCCACGATGGCTCATATCCTGTGGAACTGTAAAGTGAACGACGGTGCTACAGAGACGTTACCGCCGCACCTAGCGGATGCGGTGGCAAGCAATGACTACGACGTGCAATACAGGGCCGTCCAGCAAGTGTTGGGGGCTCTCGAGCGTCAGCGGCCGAAAGCACTGTCCCCTCGGGGGCTGGGTGCGGGTAGGTAGCCGATGCCGAGGAACCGACTGACACGACGTTAGGCAGCGTCAATTTTGCCGGACAATAAAGATGTTTCATCTCTCTCTCTCCGCTTGCGGGTGTCTGCGGACCGACCGGCACGACAGCCGCACTGTGTGGGGCTTCCGTGTCTGCGTGGGTCCGGCGCATTGGGTTTGAACAAGCCGCGTCCCCTGACGTAGAGCGCTCATGGAATACGTTGCCTTCCGGGATTCCCGTTGACGTGCAAGCCGTGGCTGCGGTTGCATACGGGATTTGGATAAGAAGGACCCGATCACTGCTGGAGCAGCGGAGGACGTTGTTAAAGCTGGGCATCGTGGAGACTCCCGGGCATCACCACACAGGTCGGCCAACACCATCAAATTGGCAAACAGTTTCATTGTAGTATTGTGGAAGAGGAGTCCCATGCAGTGCACACGTATTCAAATACCAGTTTTATATTTGTGAGATGAATTGTTAATGTAGTGTTTAAGGGGCATCCTTAAAATTCTTCTGCAAGAAGTAAAAAGTACGATACGCCTTACTTTTTGCCTCCTCGGTGTTTGTGTTTTTCTGTCTCACACCGAGATACTTAACTATGCCCACCATCTCTAATTTGCACTTGTGCAACGAAAATGAACAAGGCACTTTCTTTTTCTTGTTAGTAACCTGGACGTGATAGCAATTGGAAACATCTAACACTATCTCTCATTATGTACACCAGGCGATTATTCTGTCAAGATTTGTCAGTGTCCCATTGACGCCTTCGACAGTTTTCAGAGGGTGATATTCGATGCAATCTTCAAGACTGATTTGAAGTAAGATGAAGAGATCATTGACGAAAAGAAGAAAAAGTATTTGCGCAAGGCCGGAGCCCTGTACGCCTCTATATAAACCCCTAAGAAGAAACGTTGAAAAACCATTATCAAGCACCTGCTTCTTTCGATCACTTAAGTAATCTTGCAGCCAGCTTACGAAATATTTCTGAAGGCCTAACAATAAGGTCTTGTAAAGTAAAAGATTGCGCGGAACAAGATCAAACGCTTTTCGTAAACCAAATAAAACAGCGTCCACCTCTACACGTCTGTCAAAACCCAATACAAGTCTTGGATTGACTTGGTTTTACTGTATTGGTTATACTTAGGTATACAACCATCGTTAAGCTCTTCCCGAGCATCCGGGTCTAGCTTAGCGCGCATAGAATTCAGGACCCCCTCAACTGAAACAGCAAGCAGGGCAATATCAACAGGGTAGTCAGGTGTCTTTTGCGACGACAGCTGAAAGGATCGCTCTCCGATGCAACGCTCATTAAAAATCTCGGCCTGGCTCTCAACTATGGGCCAGCTCGCACTGACTATGCGAGCGATGCGCTCATCTTACTCAGGTACGCGGCGAATCACGTGGTCAGGTGGCCCCCATGCTGCGGAGAACGGTTGCACCAAGCCAGGGGCCGCGGCGGCTAGCACACACGTCGGCGGGAAAGCTCGCGTGGCAAGCCATATGATACATCGCCCAAGTAACGGCGCGGCTACGGCCAAAGGCAAAATTCTTGGTGACAGCACAACTCGGCTCGACTAAGCTAGTAAAGCTTTTCTTTATAAGGCAACCTACAACGAATTGTCATAGCTTTAAAGGCGAAATGAAAAGTTTAAAAAGCGGTTTTTGAAAACAGGTGTAACGTCATTATGAGTAACCTTTGCTACCACCTTGCACAAAACCTAGCTTAGAGGGTATGCTGCCCGCGGAAAAACATTTGAACATGCCGTCCTTTAGTGAACATGCCGTCCTTTAGCCGCAAAGCAGGGGACAAGCTAAAATTGCCAGAGTTATCGTGCTGTAACACATAAACAGCAAAAAGAAAGCACCCAAGAACCGTAATATTGTGAACACATGTCGCGTAATACAAAATGAATTATGATCAAAGAGGGACACAGCCTAACATGAGCAAATAGGTCCCACATCTGAAACCTTATCTGGTGACACTAGCCAACCAAACATCAGTTTAATTTTGTTTCGGTCGGCCTAGACTCCTTATGATTCTACAAGTGTTCACGTAAAGTAATCTAGATTCGGGTTCCGGCTCCACTTACACGAGCACGTCGACTTCAGCACGTACGAAATACAGAAAATCAGCAAACGTCAATGCACATGCACATGAGCTCAGTCAGCAGGTCTGATTTTTCATTGCTCCAGCAAAGGTGCTGTGCCAAAGTGAAAGAGCAAGGATCAAAAAATGGCTAGCATTGCTTTAGTGTGCTGGCATAGGTGCTTCAGGCGTCATACCTACGACGGGAGTCCGCAAAGGTATGCACGCAAAAGCGCAAAATTATTCAGCCGTTGGGATGTCACTGCGCATATCTGCGTCAGCAGTAGCGTTGTGCATACCATGAAATAGGCCAGCTGAGTTCATGGCTGGCTCCTCTGCAGTAAAATCATACTCAGAGATGTCTTGAGAAACCCCGGGACGGGTTGGAATCTTAAACGAAAGATATGTATTAAAATAGATAAAAAAATTACATAGACAATAAAATGAAACATGGAAGAAAAATATACGGAATGTAAGAAAGGAAGAATAAAGAAAAAAATAAAAGCAAAAGGAAGAGAGAAAAAAAAGAAAAAAAATGAAAGGAAGAAACAAATAACAAAACAGAGGAAGAAGACAAAAAGAAAGAACAAAAGCAAGTATAAAAAAGAAAGGAAAAGACAGACAGGAACACATATAGAAGAGAAGAAAGAAAAAAGCAAAGAAAGGAAAATACACAAGAGAAGTATAAGGAATGTAAGAAAGAAGAATGAAGACGGACAGAAAAAAAATAAGAAGAAAAAGAAAAAGAAAGGAAGGAAGAAAGAAAGAACGGAAGGAAAAAGAAAGGAAAAAGAAAAAAAGAAACAAAGAAAGAAAAAAGAAAGAAAGAAAAAGAAAGAGAAAGAAAGAAGGAAAGAATAGAATAGAAAACAAGTCATTTCGTCATGTGCAAGTTTGTGAATATATAATGTATATATTCCGTGTACTCATGATACAGTTTTCCAGAATCTACAATATATTACAGTCCTATGAATTCTACAAACAAAACACACTGTTCCGGGGCCATTATTGGCTCAAGGAGTAAGCGCATAAAGTCAAAACTGAAGTTCTAGTGGACACAGTGCATTTCGTTTATTACATCATAGGGGATGAAGTGCTGAAATCAAAGCTTATTGTGACAATTTTTATAGCAAATTCTGAATTACCAGTCACAGCTGCAGCATTGTTATTGCGAGAAATCGGAACAATTGTTTTTGGTGCAGAGTTGAATATATGCACAAACAAATTCGATTTGTGCTTCTAGTCAAGTTCTGTGGGAAGTACGTAACAATTGCATAAAAGAGATGTGATACTACGCTCAGTAGGAGGTTCCTGCAATTTTGTTTAGATATATGGTGAATATATAACCTTCGACAAAGACACGCATCTCCGTAGGTGGCTGAACAAGACCGTTCGTTTTGCTCGCGTACACCGCTTTCGTCTGCCTGAAGGCGTCATACCTAAATACCAGCCGTACATTTTCCAGTCACTTGTAGCAAAAGGAGAAACAAGGCATCATCGCCTCTTTCGTAACAAGCATTGTTTTGTCAACCTTTTAATGCCAGAATTATGAAATTGGCCACAAAATTTTTTTTTGTGTTTTGGCTTTAAACAGACACCGTGATTACATTCCACAGATGTATTGTCTCGGATGCAACTTAATCGCTGACTTTTATGTTTGTCGTGATTTCACGACAACAGGCACTTTAGAGAATATCTTGAATGCAACTTTCTCTCCTACTTGGTCTTTATCGCCTACTTGGGCCATCCCTTTGTTTGGGTTTTTTTTGCATTGCAAAAAGATTGGTCTTCTGGACGATGCGCCCTTCGTTCAGTGCGGATGTCAAGGACGCTTCCATTTTTCAGTGGAACGCCAGAGGTCTGCTGCTACGCATCTCGAAGTCCGGTAATTTGTGTTTACAAAGTCGATCCCCATCCTCGTCATCTGTGAGTCGAAACTGTATAAACCTATTAGGCTATCTGGTTATAAATTTTTTCAATCAGCCACATTCCGGTAGCCCAGCAAGGTCGCGGGTTTCGTCAGGCGTGAGCTCACCTACGTGCACCATCCTGTACAGCCTCGCAATGGTAACGAGTATGTCTGCCTGACCATCAGGAAACGCAAGCTCACCTTCACACTTGTGGGTGTGTACATACACCCAACATCTCTTTTTGATCGCAAAAGGCTGGATGGCATACTAAGCACAACGACTGGTCCATGGTTCATTACGGGGGATTTTAAAGCCCACCACTTGCTTTGAGGAAGATCAGGCTTTAACAGCAAAGGCCGGAACCTGGTGTCCTTTGCCTCAGACCATGGCCTGTGCTTATTGAACCATGGAAGTCCTACGTTTTAAGTGGCAGGAACTACGGCAGTTGCTTGGACCTAACGTTTGTGTCGCAATGTTTATCCGGCCATACACAATGGTTTCAAGACATAGAAACCCATGGAAGCGACCATATTCCGACTTATTTAAAGATTCATGGTCTACAAAGTCGCTTCCACCCCAACGTTATTCAGGTGACCAATTGGTCACAATTTCAATGCAAGATGGAAGATTTTTTCGGGAGCGATGAGCCTGGACATCTGGAGTCTGCCATTGGAAGCACGCTAGTTGCTTGAAAACGTTCCGTCCGGCTGTCTCCTAAAATCACAGAGTTCGACATAGAGCTGGATTGCCTTAGAGCTGTCTGCCGGTGCGCCGAACGAACATACAGACGTACGAAGTCTCTCCAAGGTTTAAGAGATGCGAGAAGGACGCAGAAGAAGATCCAACGCCGCATTATCCAAGTGCAAGCGCAGCGTTGGAAATCCTTTTGCGAATCACTCGACCATCGGAAGTCTTTGTCTGGAATATGGAGAACTGTGCGAGGGCTTATGACCCCCGTGCAACAGCGCTCCCCATTCAAATCTCTGGCTCTTCACCAGAAACGCGGGGAGCTCGAAGTAGCAGAGGACTTCTGCGTTCGGATCACCAGTGGAACAGGCCCTGCTGGTTTATCACTTGCCACTGACATTCTCGCTTTGCGGGATTCTCGGATGGGCGGGCCGTTTTTAATGGAAGATCTCGAGGCGGCATAGGCTCTCTGCACCCGATCGTCATTGCCTGGGCCAGATGGAGTCACCTATGCTGCCCTCTGTCACCTTGGCAATTGCGTCCGGCACGCCCATTTGAAATACTTCCACGAACTATGGCGTGATGGCATAGTCCCTGAAAAATGGAGGTCTAGCCGCCTTGTTCCGCTCCTGAAACCTGGAAAATCTCTGCTGGTCCCGGCGGCATACCAACCCATAGCACTTGCCAGTTGTGTTGGCAAGCTTATGGAGCGAGTTATCCTTGCACGGCTGGAGTGGTTCCTGGAACACTACAACGTCTACCCTAGAGTCATGGCTAGTTTCCGTCGTGGCCATTCTTCTATCGACTGCGTTATCGACCTGGTTACCTTTGTGCAGCAGCAGAGACGCATCAAGCGCCTATGCGCTGCACTCTTTCTGGACGTGAACAAAGAGCATGATGTCATTCTTAAAGTGCTGCAGGTGGTGGAGCTTGGCGGCCGCGTCTACCAGTGGGTGCGAAGGTACCTCTCGGGGAGGTCATTCTTTGTAATGACTCAAGATGGCCCAACGTCAATACACTACACCCAGCGCGGTGTCCCCCAGGGAGGCGTCTTGACACCCACGTTGTTCAACCTGACTCTCATCGGCCCCGCAAGTTCCCTCGCAAGAACGGTTCATCTGTCGATTTACGCGGATGATATTTGCATCTGGGCAGATGGAGTAACTCGACGGCACGTGCGCGCGCGCCTGCAAAAAGCTGCAGATTTGACAAACACCTATCTGCAGAAGGAAGGGTTGGAAGTGTCTTCCAGCAAATGCGCAGTGCTTGCGTTCTCACGGAAGCCTACGTACGTATACCCTTTGACAGTTAATGGCGAAAGGGTATCTAATGTGAAGCATCACAAGTTTCTCGGCGTGGTCGTCGACAGACACCTTTCTTGGAGCCCCCATGTTCGTTTTTTGAAGAAGAGGCTGTCTGCAGTGGCCCACATTCTCCAGTTTATCCGCGGCAAGACGTGGGGAGCATCTATGAAGTCAATGTTTCAGCTGTACGACGCACTATTCTTGGGCTCCCTACAGTACAGCCTGCCTGTACTTTCTGGTACCAACATTCAGCAACTGCAAGGCATACAAGCGCAGGCCCTCAGCACTTGCGTTGGCCTACCACGGTGCCCGTCAACAGCTGCAACCAATGCTGTGGCTTGTGATCACCCCTTACCCACTTAGGGGACAATTGAAACACTCAGGGCGCATATTAGGCACCTAACCAGGCTTCCGGATAATCACCTTTGTAGTCTGCCATCTACCGGCAGGGCATATCGACCGTACGGACGCCTGTAACTCGGTTCCTCGCTTTTATAGCCATGAAGAAGACAGATCGCGAACGACTGCCTGCCGACCGGTGACGGCTGTTCCTGGAGCATGCGCAGCACGGCGGAGGACACAGCCCCCCTTCCTGTTCTTCTCGTTGCTGCAGCTGCATCCCGTGCTCTGGCGGCTATATAACCCAGCACCGACATCGACCCTTCGCCGACCGGCGGGGCATATCGACCGTACGGACGCGTGTAACTGGGTTCCTCACTTTTATAGGTGGGTGTTTATTTGCAGATGGTCAATTTTGTTTTATTCGCCCCGCTGGTCTGTGATGCTTCAATATGTCTGATGAAGATTTGCTGTGTCTTGCGTGCCATAAGCAAATTGCTGTTGGCTCGGCCTACTTGCACTGCTCGCAGTGTAAGAACGTCTACCATTGCGGTAAATGTTCCGGAATCACAAAAGCTGTGTTTAAGGCAATGCATACCGATGAATGTAACGCATGGACATGTAGTACCTGCCAGATTCTTGCTAAGCGACAGACCGAAGCCGAGGGCTCCCACCAAACGGACCAGTCTACCCAGACAGTCGCGGACGCATTGGCCTTGCTTACTAAACGGGGCGCCGTATCTCTCGAAAAGCTTGCTCAGTTGATAGTAAGAATAGAGGGAATTGAAAAACAACTCTGCACTCAAAATGCCCGACAAGAAGAAATCCAGAAAACTCTGGACGATCAAACACAAAATATTGAAGGTATTGAGAAGTCAGTTGAATTCCTTGGGGAAAAGTATGACAAAATTTTAAGCCGCCTTGAACAGGCGGAAAAGCCAGAATTTTATCGGTTTTTCATAGGCTATACCACAACCAGTCTTCTTTCGCTGCCTCTCATATAAGACCCGCTGGTCGCGTTTTTTCCCGTTTAGATCATGCATTCAAAGTTCAACCAATATTCGCGCGTACCAACCTATTTTTCTTTTCGCCACTCTTACTTGCTATTCGTCACTGGAATCAGCTCCCAGGTAACATCGTCACCCTCAGTAATCACGACTCATTTATCAAAGAGTTGCAGTTATTTGTCAATGTATAAATCATTTTTCAGTGTTTGTGTCATTTTTGAACCTCTTAGATTTCGCTGTTCAATGTTTGTGTTATTTTGAACCTGGGTCATTTTTTAACCCTTGCATTTTAGGGATTGGATAACTGTTGTGCGCCTTTTGTGTACCCCTTTTTTGAAACTATGCATTTCGACATGAATGTATTTGTATTTGCATTTTTTTCGGTGTTGCTGTTTTTAATGTTGCAATGTGTTCTTTTCTTCATTGCGACCCCTATGTAACGCCCGTAAGGGCCTTTAGGGTAAATGAATAAATAAATAAATAAATAACTGGGCTAGTTCAAGAACTTCAAGTGGACGTTCGAAACAAAGATCGTGAAATGAAAAATACCAGGATAGCTTTGAATGACGCAGAACAGTATTCACGGCGAAAAAAAACATCGAAGTGCACGGTGTCCCGCTAAAAGATGAAGAAAACCTCATAAAGAAAACTGTCCACGCCCACTGTCGAGACAGTATCAACGGCGCATAGGCTCAAAGCTAAAGAAGGAAAAATCCTGCCCAATATTGTGCACTTTGGGAAACGAGATGACCGCGATAAATGGTGAGCGAAAAGAACCACGCTCAGAGAAGAAGGAATTTTCATCAACGAAAATTTGACGCAATATGCCAAGCAGTTGCTTTCGGCTACAAAGACGGAAGCTCGTGAAAAGAATTATAAGCTTGCCTGGACACGCAATGGAAAAGTTCTTGTCAAAGAAAAAGAAGGTGCGCCTAAAATCTGGATTAAATCGGAAGATGACTTACACCAACTGAAAGGAGCACAAAAACATTCTCTAATTTTTGAACAATGGCATCGTTACAGTGACGAATACATTCAAAAAGAAAATCGTCTGAATTACCTGGAGATAACTAATGTAAATATCCGTAGCTATAAAAACACTGGAATGAATTGCTAATGCACCTTACTGAGGTAAATACTCAAAATGATGTGCTAGTTTTGACCGAGATTGGCGTGAACCACGATATGTGTAATACAGGTTATACTTCTTTTTACGTGTGCCATGAGAATAGAAGGGCGGTGGGTTTCTTGTTTTTGTGCAAAATAATTGGAAATCGGAGCAAATTGTACTCTCATTTCAGACGGCAGAAAGTATAGCACTGAGAATTTCCTGCAACCTCAATATGTTTGTTCATTGGGCAATTTACCGCCCGCCGAATGGCATTGCTCATTACTTTTTGACGGAGTTTGAATATATGTTAAAGAAGTTTGATTGCGCAAGCAAACTTATAATTGCTGGAGATTTAAACATACATACTCTTAACCTTTCCAAACCCGGTGTCAACGATTATTTAGATATGGTCTCAGTGTTTTGCTTGGAAAGCACAATAAATGCAATAACCCGAGAAGAGCGTTTAAAAGGTAAAATTACAAAATCTTGCATAGACCACATTCTTAACCACACAAATAAATTTACTTTGCTGCCAGCTATTATCTCTAAAAACTAGCAGATCATTTTTATGTTACACTAAAGTTACATGGAGAATGCGTTAGTGTAAATAACAAGAATCCAGTAAAATACATAGAAATCGTTGACAATAAAGCATTCGATCAGAAGGTGCGCCAGTTCAACTGGAATGATCTGGTGTCAACTGATCACTTAGAAATATATGACCTGATAGTTCAAAAACTACAGACATTTTATGAAACTTCAAAAAAACAAGCGAAAGTTAAACAAAGAAAACCGGAAAATAAGTGGATCGACGATAACATCCTAGCACTGTGCCAACTTAAAGAACAAGCCTGGAAAAAGTTTAAACAGCAGCCAGGGGTCAGGACGCTAAAAGAGGAATTTCGCGTGCTCAGAAATAAAGTTAGAGCGAAGCTTCGACTAGCAAAGAGACGTTAATACTCTGACGAGTTAAATAAGGCCAAGGCAAACATGAAAAAAACATGGCTGCTGTTAAACGAGCTTATGGGCAGGAACACTAATCGGCAAGCGGACTCGGCAATTTGCAAAGGCTTCGGAGATTCCTGCCAGACTACCTCATTGTGTGACACATTTATTTCGTTGTTTTTTGGTAGCGCCGTTCTTCCCAATGAAAATATAAGGGTCTCTGAATCAAAAATTACCAATGTGCCGAGCATTGTTGAATCAGCCTTTCTCCCAGACATGACCCTAGGGGAGCTCCACAGTATTGTGGATAAGATTTCAATTACGAAACCAGCAGGATAAGATAAGATCCGACCGCGAGATATAAAAGTTCACATAGACAGATTAGGCTTGGTGATTTTGTCGATACTTCATGGCATATTAACGACCGGTAGTATTCCAGAAAAAATGAAGATTTTCGTAGTACGCCCTATACATAAAAACGGTGTAAAGACGATCCTGCGAACTACAGGCCAGTAGCCATCTTGTCTGTTATGTCCCATATTCTTGAAAAGTATATTTCGACAGTCATTATAAATTTTTGCTGCAAACATATCTGAAACGCAATATGGTTTTCGACAGAGCCAGAGCACAACATTACTTTTAGAAGACTTTAATTATTCTATCACTGAAGCGTTAGAAAGCAATAAAATAGTGTTAGCTCTGTTTCTGGATATGTCTAAGGCTTTTGATACTGTTGATCATGAAATATTATTACAGAAATTAGCACATATGGGATTCAGAGGAAAATATAGCCAATTATTCAAGAACTACTTTACGGGAAGGTACCAATCTGTTCGAATAGGAAATGCCATGAGCGGAAAACTACTTATTAAAAATGGGGTTCCACAGGGCTCTACAATTGGCCCTTTAATTTTAATATTTATCCGGACAACATTAACAATTTATCTCTTTCGTCCAGGCTGTATCAGTATGCTGATGATACAGCATTAGTTTTTGAACATTCGTTGTACGAACATGCCGTTGAAGCTCTTCAAAAGGATATAAGCAAAGTACTTCATTGGATGATTGAGAACTACATATACGTTAACAAAGCCAAAACAAAACCTCTTTCAATTAGAAGCCCCTATAAGCAAATTCAATTGAACAGAAAGGTATTTATACACTTATAAAACTGTAATGATTGTTCTTGCTCGACTTTAGAGTACAGTCAAAGTGGAAAATATCTTGGTTTGTGCATAGGCGAGTTTTTTAACTGGGATGAACACATAAATCACGTTTGTAAAAAAAACTGAGGACAATATCTGCCTACATGTATAAATTGCGAGACGGCACTAATACAGAAACACGATATCGTGTTTACCAGTCACTTGCGGAAAGCACTCTTTGCTACGGCATAACTCTGAACGGAAGCTGCCCAATAACTAAACAGGAAAAGATAAATAAGCTTGTTCGCCGAATCGTCAGGAACATTGTATATGCTACACGACTGCATAAAAAGAAAACAACAGACACAATGAACGAAATGGGAATATTAAATCTTGGTCAGTTGTTTCGTTATACCGCCTATATTACGCGCTACTATCTCGTGGAATTCAAAATGCCTGTAGCTAAAGCTAGAACGTTAAGGCAGACAGAACGATTCCACATACCTAGAATTTTTACGAATTATGGGAAAAGGAATAGACAATATTATGTTGCATCCATGTTTAACTCGGTCCCAGCAGAACTTCTTAATTTAAGCAGTCTTAAGCAAGTAAAAAAGCAATTAAAAACTAGTGTAAAGATTTTTAAGTAGAACTATAGTGGAAACAAGAACTTCGCGGCCCATTTCAATGCATAGTGGTTGTCGCGGTTGGGTTGCACAAGTTGTGATCTACATTTTCATCAGTGTGGCATTATTGTGCATCATGGCAATTACCTGTATACAAGTCAGTATATCTCTTTTGTAATTTTTTTCTTCTTTCCCTCCCACGCATATTTTCGCAAATTGTTGCCTACCCTTTCTTTTTTACCGTCCTGGTTCATTCTTTAGCAAAAATTGTCTTCTTTATTTGCTTGCAGCTGTGACGTTATTTTTCTGCTCTTAGTGCAGCATACATTGATATGCGTCAATTGTGTCGTACGCCGCTGTATATTTGTGATATTGGTATTGTGTAATCATTTTCGGCATTACTGTTCTTGTTGCTGATTTTGTTTCACTACATCTGAGTGGTTTCTTGGGCGAGTTGGTTATTCATCGTGTAAGTAAGCGCAAAATGAACAAGGACGAACGAAGTGAACGGAACACGGCGCTACTATCAACTCATTTTATTTTCACTATGATGTCCGATTTTATACCGGAAGATACACAGCTAATGAAAGAAAGGAGGAAAGGGGGAGGAGCACAATCAAGTACAAAAAAACAAAAAGTGAAAGATGACATTTCAAACGGTCGAGTTACAAATGCAATTTTGCACGGTAAAATCTAATGATTTGATAAGTATTGCAATTTTTTCTTTGTCAATGCTAAAGAAGCTGTGGTAACGCAGTTGTCGTTTAAGGAAACTATCTGGTGGGCCACGATGATCTCTCATGTCAACTGATCCTCGTGTCGAGCTACAACCCTAGTCTTATCAAAAAATGGCTTACACTCACAGTTTCTGCAGTCTCTGCAGTGTATGCCCCGATGTCATTTAATCTTATCTACATTATTATTGTGTTCTCTAAGCCGATCGTTTAAGCAACGACCCGACTGTCCGACGTACTGCCTGCCACACGGTAGACGAATAGAATACTCTGTGCCTACTGAGCAATTCACGAACCGGTCGCGATGCTGCGTTGCGCACTTGCTTTTCTTTTTTTCTTTTCATTGACTCTGTTCATTAACTTCGACAGTTTGTTGGGAGCAGAGAAGACAACGTTAACGTTGACGCGCTTTCCTATTTTCTTTAGATTGTGCGAAATACCATGTAGGTACGGCACGACAGCGCACTTCAACTTTTCTCTTTCTTTCTCCCTGGGTTCCACGTCTGGCTTGTTCCTAAACTGTTTAAGCATCTCATCCGCGAACGACAACAGAAGAAATGGATGGTAACCGGCAGATGATAGACGTACTGTCTGTTTTTTGAAACTATCTTCCACGACATGGGAGCAGGATTTCATCAGCGCGTTGGTAAAACAATGCCTAGCGATCCCACGTTTCGTCAGCTTTGAGTGTGCCGACTGAAAAGGCAGAATCGGTTTCTGGCTACGCGGATCATACTCCCAAAAGCCGTGATTGGGACCGAACGAGAGCCTCAGGTCGAGGAATTTTATAGACCACTCACTTGGAGTTTCATGTGTCAGAACAAGAGGGGCGAGACACTGTCGAAACTGTGACAAAACACTTGTTACGGTGGACGTAAAAGCATTACGCCCACAGTCTAGGACCACAAGAAAGTCGTCGACATATCGGCACACCTTAACGACGGGCGACCGCTCTAAGCGAGGAGCTAGGAGCCTGTCCAGTGAGCCTAGGTACAAGTCGTTCAGGATGGGAGCTAAGCGCGACCCTATGCAAATGCCTTTTCTCTGAATATAAACTCTGCCCTCCCATGTCGCGTACGTGGAATTCAGCTAGAAGGAAAGCATTTCCAGGAAGCTGTTTGTCGAGATTCCACACGCATTCTGGAAGCGTACGGCATCATAGCGGTCAATGCAATCCTCCAGGCAACGGAGCAGATTATCGTGCGGTATGGAATAGTATAAGTCTTTCACGTCAACCGAGAAAGGAACAAGTTCTCTTTCCTCACCCGCCAATGTTATTGAACTGACTGTTGAAGGTGTAGCCGCATTAGCGCTTGTCGATACTGGTGCCGCTCTGCCCGTCTTAAGTGAACGCCTCTGCCGCTCATTGCGAAAAGTGACGACGCCACTCTCCGACCTTACTCTCCGAACCGCAAGCGCGCAAGAGATGAAACCATTGGCCATGTGCACCGCTCGTGTAGCTATCCAAAACATCACGTACATCATCGAGTTCATTGTCCTTCCTTCATGTTCTCACGACATCATCTTCGGATTGGACTTCTTATCACGTCATCACGCCATCATTGATTGTGCCCGTGCTCAGGTCGAACTATTTCCGTCATGCGAACCGCCATCGAATGACCTGCCCGTCAGGTTAATCGTGACGGACGACACGTCCCTTCCGCTCAATTCCTCCGTGCTTGTGCCTGTTTCTTGTGACGTCAAGCCTGATTCAACTGTTGTTTTCACGCCATCGAGTGTTTTTTCGTCTCGGAAATGCCTGCCTTTGCCCGCTGCTGTCCTCGACGTCCAATGTGGGTCCAGTGTGATGCTTGGCGGCAACCCGTCGTCTTGCCCTTCAACATTATATCGTGGGGAATGTATCGGGTACGTGGAAGCTCTCGACGCCATTCTGGTCATGGCAGTCCCGGAGGAATCATCCGCGTTTTCGGTGAATGTCCTGAGCCCTCATCCCAGCAAGGCAACTACCTATGTTTTTCAACGATCCATCGATGGAGATCTCACCCCAGCACAACGCGACCAACTTCTTCCGTTCTCGATCGCTTCCGTGAATCTTTCGACAGTCATCAGACCGCCTTAGGCCGCACGTCGACTGTTGCCCACGAAATAGATACCAGATCCCACGCACCTCTGCGGCAGCGATTTTATCGAGTGTCACCTTCCGAACGACGCGTGATTGATGAACACGTCGCTGACATGCTCACGCGCAACGTAATTAGACCCTCTTCAAGCCCCTGGGCTTCGCCCGTTGTGCTTGTCAGAAAGAAAGATGGGTCCATCCGGTTCTGTGTCGATTACAGGCGTCTGAACAAAATCACCCGCAAAGACGTCTACCCACTACCTCGTATCGATGACGCTCTTGATTGCTTGCAAGGCGCTGAATTTTTCTCTTCTCTCGATGTACGCTCAGGTTACTGGCAAGTCCCCATGGCCGAATCTGATCGCTCAAAAACTGCCTTCGTGACACCTGATGGACTTTACGAATTTAACGTCATGCCTTTCGGACTCTGCAACGCTCCCGCAACATTTGAGAGAATGATGGACGGTGTTCTACGAGGCCTCAAGTGGAAAAGATGCCTTTGTTACTTAGACGACATTGTCGTGTTTTCGCCCGATTTCACCACTCACCTGAAGCGCTTAGAACAGGTCTTGACATGCCTCACATCTGCTGGGTTACAGCTCAACTTGAAAAAGTGCCGCTTTGCTGCTCGCAAACTGACCATTTTGGGTCATGCCGTATCTAAAGATGGCATGCTTCCCGACTCGGAGAAGCTTCGCGCAGTCGCCCAATTTCCGAAACCAACCACGATTAAAGACCTCTGAAGTTTCGTCGGATTATGTTCCTATTTCCGGAGTTTCGTACGGAACTTTGCCACCATAATCGATCCTTTGACGAAACTCCTCAGTGGATCCAGTAAAGAACCTGTCGACTGGTGGCCTGCCTGTGAAGAAGCTTTCGTATCGTTACGGCGTTTGCTTACGTCGCCCCCAATACTGCGACATTTCGACCCCCTCCTGCCAACTGAGGTACACACTGATGCCAGTGGTGTCGGTCTCGGCGCTGTGCTCGCACAACGCAGAGAAGGCGCCCAGGAGTACGTAATTGCTTATGCCAGCCGTACTCTCACAAAGGCGGAGAGAAATTACTCAGTGACGGAAAAAGAATGTTTGGCGATCATTTGGGCGATTCACAAATTCCGCCCCTACCTCTATGGACGCCCGTTTAATGTTGTCACGGACCATCACGCGCTGTGTTGGCTTTCGTCACTGAAAGACCTGTCCGGCAGACTTGGTCGTTGGGCTCTTCGCATCCAAGAGTACGACATTCGCGTTGTGTATCGGTCCGGCCGCAGACACACGGACGCTGATGCCCTTTCTCGGTGTCCCGTCGAGTCGGAAAATGACTGCATTTCCTCGACGGACTGCGCCCTGGCGTCACTTGACATACACGACATTGCCGCAGAGCAGCGAAAACACCCCTGGATCGCGTCCATACTGCACTACCTGTCGAGTCCGTCCACCGTTTCGGCGTCCCGTGCACTGCGTCGCCAGGCCTCACACTGTGTTGTTCGTGACGACCTCCTGTATCGGCACAACTATATCGCCGAGGGCCGCAAATGGCTGCTAGTTATTCCCCGTCATTTGCGTTCTGCCATCTGTCCGTCCTACCACGCTGGTGCGCAATGCGCCCATGCTGGCGTCCTAAAAACATATCAGCGGCTGCGCATCCGTTACTATTGGCGCGGGATGTACACGTTTGTTACGAAGTACATCCGCTCGTGTCCCGAATGCCAGCGCCGCAAGCCTCCGCCGCAACATCCTACAGGACCTCTCCAGCCACTACCAAGCCCCGCGCGCCCTTTCGATCGCGTTGGAATCGACATCTATGGGCCCCTCCCCACCACAACTGCAGGCAACCGTTGGATTATTGTTGCAGTGGATCACCTGACTAGGTATGCGGAAACAGCCGCACTCCCCACGGTACAGCCCATGACGTGTCACAATTCCTCCTTCAGAGGTTTGTTTTACGCCACGGTGCGCACAGGGAGCTTTTGAGCGACAGAGGACGCGTCTTTTTGTCGGACGTATTACAAGCCCTGCTGACCCAGTGCCATGTTGTTCACAGAAACACTACAGCGTATCACCCGCAAACCAATGGGTTGACTGAAAGATTTAACCGCACGCTTGGCGACATGCTTTCAATGTATGTTTCTTCGGATCATTCAAACTGGGACTTAGTTCTGCCATTTGTCACGTATGCGTATAATACGGCGACACAGACGACGACGGGCTTCTCGCCCTTCTTTCTACTTTATGGGCGTGAGCCTTCCGGCACCCTAGACACCATACTGCCCTACCGACCCGATGCCTCCGAGTGCAGGCCCATTTCCGAGTTAGCTAAGCATGCCGAAGAGTGCCATCAACTGGCTCGATCCTTTACTGCTGCGGATCAAGGGCGCCAAAAATCTCGTCATGACGCTTCAGCCACCTCGCCTACCTATGCCACCGGATCTCTCGTGTGGCTGCGGATACCGTCCAAGACGCCCGGTCTTTCGCCGAAACTCCAAGCTAACTACCATGGACCCTACAGAGTTCTTGAGAAAACGTTCCCCGTCAATTACGTAGTTGAGCCGATCGCTGCCACAACCCATCTTCGTCGCCGAGGGCGCGAAACAGTGCACGTCCAGCGTATGAAGCCCTACTATGACCCCCTCGTCGTCGCATCCCCTTGAGTCGCCAGGATGGCTCCTCTCTTTGCCGGGGGTGATTGTAATGAAGATATCATGGCCACTTCCTTAAATGGGTGTGTGCCGTGCACGTCTCGCGTCAGACGTTGTATGTACTTGGATATGGGACAATCCACCACAAGTGGGTATGTGCTTGAATCTGGGCTAGAGAGCCCCATCGAGAGCGCTGTGCGCGAGACTGGTGCCCCGACCCGAGAGCTCGCTTGGACGCGTTTGGACTCCGCGATAGTCGGGCCTTGCTTTGCCTTCCTGCCAATAAACCCCACTATAATAGCCAATCTTACCACTTCCACGGCTGCACAACTTACCGCCATCCGTTGTGCCCTTCATACCGCTGAACAAACTTCATGCCGAAGATGGGCGATCTTCTGCGACTCAAAACCTGCGCTTCAATCGCTCCAGTCAGCCCTGTGCCAGGGACCTCATGAACAGCTGCTGGTCGAGATAAGACTACTGTATGACCGTGCCACCCAAGCGGGTCATGACAGTGCCTTTCAGTGGCTTCCCAGTCATTGCGTCATTGTCGGAAACGAAAGTGCGGACGCTGCCGCACGCTTGGCACACCAGAAAACGGAGACCATATCTATTCCGTTATCCAGGACGCATGCCGCTAGGACTCTCCGAAAACTTGCTCGGGAGACCACGCTATCGAAATGGAGCACCCAAGCGTTCACGAGCGCTCGTATCTATGCCCTGGACCCTCATCTTCAGCGCCCCCTCCCATTAGGCCTCTCACGATCTGATGCAACCATTCTTTGTCGCCTCTGGCTTGGAGTCGCATTCACAAATGCTTACTCCTATTTGATTGGAATGGCAGCCAGTGAGGCGTGCGAAGTCTGTGACACACCAGAGACCATACGACATGTCCTCTGCGATTGTCCACGGTTTTCATCCGAACGCAGCCAGCTCTCTGCGACTCTACAAAAGTTAGACTCTCGGCGCCCGCTCTCTGAGGAGACAATCCTGGGCCACTGGCCTCCTCCGTCGTCTGCGGACAAGGCGACAAAAGCGCTCCTGTGTTTCCTCAAAACGACAAAAGTGCACAAAATACTGTAGCGCGAGACTACTCTCTACAAACTGTCTGAACTTTTTTGTCTATAGTGTCCTATCGCTGGGCACACCACTCCACGCTCTGTCCGCTTTCCCCTTCTTTCTCTATTTTCCTCTTTTTCCTCATTGTTCCCCTGTCCCCCGTGCAGGATAGCATACTAGGCCGTAATCCGGCTAACATTCTTGCCTTTCCTTTACTTTTTCTCTCTCTCTCTTTCATTGGGTCTGTTGTGTGTGTCAGTGTTGTGTGCTCCAAAGAGGGGCTTTATGATGTGTAATTTCTTGTCTGTCTCTTCATTACAGCGTTCTCGTCATGTTTTACGAAGTTGTGTGACTTTTGACTTGAGGTCAGTGTAAGGTATTGTTGTTATGTCAACTGTAGTTGCAAGTGCAGCAGCAGCGGCTATTTGATCTTCTGTCTCGTTTCCGGCGATAACCGAGTGTCCTGGCACCCAGCCCAAGGTCACTTCAAGATTTAACACATATCCTGACATAATGGTTTTAAAAACTAACGGAATGACATGATTTTTACAAAACTGCTTAGATGCAAATGCACGTTCTGTGCTCAAGGAATCTGAGAAGATAATGAACTTGGCAATTTTGGGTGAACTATGTGCTTTGAACCAGAAAAATGCCATAGGCTTCATCCGTAAAATTGCTGCTTTTCGTTTTAGGTATTAGACACCCTAAAATCAGGTCCGTGGGCAGTACACGCCACTTTAAGGAGTGTTTTTGACGTGTCGGAAAAAATTATCCACACTTGCATTTTTCTTGAAAAAACATGATGTGCTGCAGAATTGCAGTTGTGGGCACGTCGCATGACACGAGGAGACGCTGCCATGGTGGTAAAAGTCAGAAATGGTTTATGTGTAGGTGTCTGAAAAGGTGACGGATTATTCGGACACTTCCTGTCTCACTCTATGTAAGAACGGAGCAGAGATAAATGGACGATTTAGGAGAATTTGGGAAATAGGTGTATAACAAATTAAACCTTTGAAAGAACGGTGGGTTATTGACTAAAGTTTAAACGCACATAAAAGATACATGTATATTTGCGGAGGATCTATGGAGCATTTATCGCACTCGACGTATAGGCTTTTTACCCGGCTAGTGCTGAAATCACCCCAAGCGAGGCGAAGCCCCATGTGCAGCACTGGGTCTAGCATTTTCAGAGCTGTTTTGTTACCGACCCATCAACCACACTCCCATAGTCTAAGCGGTACCCCACCAAGCTTGTGATGACGCGTAATAGGAGTTGCTGGTCCGCACTATAGGATTGGTGTGAAAGGAAATTTGGAATGTGTATTACTTTAAGCCATTTATATTTTAGTCATTTGATGTGACAAGTAAAGGTAAGTTTTTCTTATAAGACTGCACATCAACATTTGCGTTCCTTTTTTACGGGAATTGAGTCACCATGGAGCTTAATGTCAGGGTCTGCTTGCATTCCGCGCGGTTTTGAAAATACAGCGTAGGTACTTATAGAAGAAATAAGTTTAACCCCATTTACATCTGCAAAGCGAAGTTTGTTACGCTCAAGCTGGACCTGGCGTCCGCACATAGAGATGTTAAATGATTTAATAGATATTTAACATCGTCTACATACATCACGACGGAGATGGGTCGAAGCAATGCCTTTCAGAGGGAGTTAATCATACCTATGTACAAGGTGCAGCTCAATACGCCACCTTGAGGCATGCCATTCTCCTGCACGTGAATGTTTGAAAGTTCCGAATCAACTCTGGCCCAAAATGATCGTAAAGGCAGGTAACTGGGCAGAGAGTTCATCATGTTACGTAATATACCAAAGCATTTGAGGCCTCTAAGGATGCAATAGAGCCATGCAGTATCATATGCCTTTTCAATATCAAAGAACAGCATCATGTAATATTTCTTATGTAGGTAGGCATATTTCATGTAAAATTATAACGCTACTAGTTGGTTATTTGTAGATCGCCCCGCCATGAAGCCTGCCTGGAAGCCCTCGAGAAAACTGTTGTACTCAAGAAAGGACACAAGTCTCCTGTTGATCATCTTCTCGAGGAGCTTGCACACGTAGCTTTTAAAGGAGCACTGACACGAACATTTTATATTACACTTTTATTGCTTTTATCGATGCTTAATGGTCTGGCGAACCTGAAACAGCACTTCAAATACTTCAGCGCGCGAGAGTTAATTACATTGAACGGCCTGAAAATCGTTTGTTTCAAATTCCCGCGCTTTCATCCCGAACGGCGCATATGACAGCCTCCCGGTTTGACCTCACCGCTTTGTGCGGACGTCACCGGCGCCCGCTTGAGAGGGTGTTGCGTCCGCTCGCCGCTCGTGGGGCCGCACGCGTGAAGTGACGTCACGAGTTTTTGGCGGGCGTTGTCGCGTCAATTCTTTTTCCTCTCCTGGAGTGATGTCACGCTGATGTCCATTTGCTGAGTGCCGCTCCGCACGCTGCTCCGTCGGCGCGATAAATGCTATACAATTGAACTATGTTCCTCGCGTCGCAGGCCGCTCATATTTCAGCCAGGGTATTCTGTTGAGTGAAGGAAGCGAACTGTGCAATAATATTGACGCCGAAAATTGGTGTCAGTGCTCCTTTAAGGCCGATGGGCCCATAGCTCGAAGGAGAGTTGGGTCCTTCTCTCCTTCAGGAAAGCCACAAATATGCCCTCCCCTCAAGAGCGTGGAATGGGCCCCTAAAGCCATATTTTATTGTACACGTATAAGAGTGTTTTAGGTATGTCTGTATGTAGGTGTTGTAGCATTGCGCATGTACTGTTGTGTGGACTTGGAGATGGGGGTTCACACGTTCCTAGAGCACCCCTAAGCTCATGTAGTGAAAACAGGGAGTTGTAAGAATTCTGTTATTTGTTTTTTCATGTAGGCACTTCTTTTCACTAGAGTCTTTATATCTCAGGAAAGTGTACGTCTACTGTGCTGAAAGAGACACCAGTTCGAAGTGTTGTGTGAGTGTGTTAGCCTGGTCTTCTTGTGTGTCCCCTGTTGTACAAACCAAGGGCAGGCTGTGTGTCTAATTTCCTTTGAGATTTCGTACTCGTGTGCGGACTTTATGTGATGTGTACGAGTTAAAGAATGCCGAGAAGGTGCGCCAACTCGCTAGTTTTGCCCCACGTCGCGCACGTTTTCCAAATGCCTTTGCCCGTTTCAACACAAGGAGAATATCCTACGTGGGGTACCGTCGAAGGATACCCCATGTCTTGTTCTGGGGCTCTCGCGCCCGCCAACAGTCCTCATTCCACCACGGCCTGATCTAGTTGCTCGGAGCACCAGAGGCGTGGGGAATAATCATTTTGGTGGCGTCGAGAATGTGCCCCGCGAGGTTTTGGGTAGCTTATTCAACGTGTAGGTCTCCTGAAAATGTGTGGTGTAGTTTGAATGTCTCTGCAAATGTATTCCCGTCAGCTTTTGCTTCATTGAACGTGTTTTGGAAAGGTGGGCTGCGTGGGCCTTTACCTATATATGTTAGTGAGGTGATGAAGTGGTCCCCCCCATATAGGTCCGTGCCCAGGCCCCACGCAAGACATGGAAAGATGATTGCAGAACCAATAGCCACGTTCAGATTTGAGCAGGCACTGTATCCTTAGCTGTGATATGTAGGCTGTTTTTTGTTGAAAAGGCATGCTCCCGATGATGTTAAAAATTTTTCTATCAGGCGACCTTGGGAATCCGTGCCAGAAGGCACCCAAAAACAATTGTGTGCATCAAGGTAGCCTGTGAGTATGTGTGGTTCGCGCAGCTGGTCAACCAGCACCTCGAAGTGAGAGCTCGAAAGTGCAAAATCTGGAGGAATGTATACAGACCATACCGTTATCAACCTATCAAATATTATCGAGCGGATTGCTACAGACTCATCGAAGGTGTTCAAAAGGACAAGGTGGCATGCTCAGGATATCTTGGCGAATATTGTCACGAACACAGGGAGGCATGATAAGAATATCTTGGCGATTATTGGCACACCACCCGATGAGTGTCTGCAGCCATAGCTGTTTTTTGTGAATACCATGTAACTATTGAAGATATTTCTTATTCTAATTCAAAGTGCTCCCTGAAAACAAATTGCACTCGGCTTATTAGCACGGTGTATTCTGTACACAGCGTCAAGACCTCGGCAGTTACATTGAATTATGTTTGCTCTTCCCATATGAAGTGTTCGGAGCTACTGGAGTGTGTCGTTTATGTATCGTCTGTCGGTGCTTGGACTCTCGGAGAGGGCTTTTTCGGTATCTTTACAGGTTTCCATGAAGGGACCCGTTCCTTCCACTGCGACAAAGAGAGGAACTGTCCCGTGTTCATGTCCTAGGGGTGCCCGATGAACCACGCCCCCTTGACTTGGCACCCATCTGATGCCTTTCGTTTTTTTAGTCGCTACCGCTGAAGGTGGCAGGAGCACCACATGTGGCAAGGGCGGTGCGTCAGAAGGGCGAGTCTATGCGGTACCCACGCGCTGCATCCCCTCCGTGGCCTCCAGTGGAAGCAGGGATGGTTGGAAAGGAGGGTCCGAAGGGGCATCGGTACCGACGGCGACTGTTACCACCGCAGCCGCTGCTGGCTCAGCAAACGCTGTGGTGACGAGTTCGGCTGTCTCTTTCAACCCAGCGGGAAGTGGGGGAAGGAGTAAGTCCGACTCGCGGTACTGGGTTTCCATTGAAAAGAGACGCGGCTGCGCCCCCTTGGCGAGTCGCGTCAGCGTACGTCCCCGGAGGAAAAGAAGAGAACCTCTTTCGCGCCGCTGGGAAGGTGATGTTCTCTGTTACCTTTCCATTGATGATTTTCTTCTCCATTTCAAATTTCTCGGAAGCCCGGCAGCATGCGGCGTGCGGTCCCCGGCCATTCGGGCAAATAGGTGTTGTTAAAGGAGTTGTCAGTGGGGTTGTCTTGTGCAGCGTACTTTGCACAGGTCGTTCTTCCACTGGAAGAGTTCATACCATGCTCTAACTCCTGGTACTTGAAGCAGCGGCACCAGTTTTGTATGCAGGGGTGAACTGCACATCGGATAAAGCCTGCATTGATGTGTTCATGAAGTTTGAATCGGTTGATAGTCGAGATTATTTGCTTCGTTGGAATTACCTTATCACCTTTTCGGATAGTTATGTGCCTGACGGCCCTAACGCCCTGAACTCTGAGGCCTTCAAGGAGGTCGGTCTCAGTTTGGGTCAGCAGCTATGGCTCAGATATCAAACCCGGTGAGCTGTTGAGGCTCTGGTGGGGTGTGACCCTGATGTCCAGATTGAGGATGCAGGTTTGTGCAAGAAGGTTGTCGGCCTGCTTTTCCGTATTGACCTCAAAAAAAATTTTGCACGTCTGTGTGTTTTTTAACCTCATATTTATCACCGAGAATGCTATACAGGAACGTCGAAATCAGGAATACAGAACTCGACGCTACAGGTCTTCCTGAGTCAGCTGACTCAGGAAGATGTGGTTGTTGAGAGTGGTGGAAAAGATGCTTCGCTGCAGCCCCCGATCATGTTTGGAGGGGATTTTCAAGTTGCCTCCCAGTATGTATTGGAAGCGGGTGGCGGGGGTACATCTCAAACTTTACCCTGATAGCTTGAGGGGTCCCGGAGCTCCATGCCTGGTAAATAGAGTAGGAGCCCATCCGCTGGATCTTGACCTGGTCTCCGACGGCCACCGTTTTTGGTTTCTGTCCCTCACCTTATAACTCCTCGCCACGGTAGATTACTGCGTGAGTGTGGGGGCTCGGGGTGCGTGGTGTCGCCAATAACGTCACAAAGAATACTCAAGGTGAAACGTGCGGGGCGCCGTATACAGATTTTCA
Source organism: Haemaphysalis longicornis (assembly GCF_048455015.1). Classification (NCBI taxonomy): domain Eukaryota; kingdom Metazoa; phylum Arthropoda; class Arachnida; order Ixodida; family Ixodidae; genus Haemaphysalis; species Haemaphysalis longicornis. The sequence goes on from NW_027526233.1 coordinate 88,154,298, forward strand.
TAGTTTAGAGCTTTCCTCAAAACAATTTAATCCTGGCTTTTCGCCTGTTCCTCTTAGGTCTGGGTCTACGGTATTCTCTATTGGGAAGGAAGGAAGGAGGAAAGACTTTGGGAGGGCTCTAATAGAGAACCGCTGGATTGGTGACATATCCATCATGGTTCGCAGGACTTTTCTCTCTGGAGGTGAGACATGTTCCATAGGATGGCTCGTCCCGATTTTTTTCCAGGAGCTTCTTTTGTGCTAGGACTGCAGCCTGTCAGCTATATTCAAAGTTATTACGACAATATTTAGCGCCTGTGCAGTGATCTTGAAAATTGAGATGCAAGTGCACCGGGCTTCCTTATAAGCTGTTTTGACAATGGTGCTTATTTGACTTTCTTCAGTGCGGATAAGTTTCTGGTATGTCAGGCTGACCGATATCCGACGATTGATCACTGCGTACAAATTTTCTCGTTTCTTATTTTATTTCCACAGTCCCGTGTATCGGCGTTTTGCACTGTAAGCCTTATATTCGAATATTCCCTGCATTTTTGCGTCTGCTTCATCGGTTCTGCCGCTTCTCTGTAAGGCTGTGCGAATGATTCTTACGCGTAGATATTCTGACTTCACACGCTGACATATTTTTAGGCTGGTAACGTGTCCCTGTGGCGCCATTTATAGCTTGCCGCAGAGAGGTCCGGGCGCTGTCGGGCCCGAAAAATTGAAAAATCATTTTAAAACCCTTGCAATCAGGAGTCATAAACTCCATTTATATTTTTAATTCAACACAATTTGTTTGGTTTCAGGCGCTAATCTATGTTTTATTTGAGTGTCTCGCGTTCATCTTTTTTACGTCTTTTATTAGCTGACAAAATGTTAGCTCTGGTATTAGTATAGGCTCCCACGGCGCTTTCATAGTGGCGTAAGTTGCAGATGCAGCTAGCAAACGCATGTGCCGGGCATACGATTTCCTAGGGTGCGTAGAAATAACAACACTGTGCAGTCATGCCTCCTGCTTGAATCGCGAATCTTCTTTCGTCTCGGCGGTAGTATCGTTGTCCTTCTTTCCACGACCTAGTAGCCACTGCCCTGTACGGCCGCTTCAGACGAGGCCTCGTATCTGGGTAATTGCGTTATAGTTTCCGCTTCGCTGCTGTGACGTACTCCTGTCGACGCTTTATGAGCACGGCTTAAAGGGGTGGGCTAGCAAGCATGAAAACACCGAGTACTGAGCCCAATAACGCTTTCGCGTGAGCAATCATCTGTTTCTGCGCGTGTACGCACGCTATCTGTGAAATTGATTCCCGCCAGGACGCGCATGAGCAAGCTAGCGGCTCGCATGTAGATTGGGCTAGCCGTACTGCACTATAGCAACGTACGGCCGCACAACCACATAGCATGTAATTACTTTTCACTAACGTAAGAAGTATAATCAACAAACTAAGCGAATACTTCACTGTTGTTAATTCGTGTAACACTGATATCGTCATTTTTACCGAAACTTGGTTTTAGGGAGAATTAAAAACCAAAATGAATACGACAATGCAAAAAATCATACATATTTCACTGTTTTGACCAAGATCTTCGGTGTGTTGGTGGAGTAGTGACTGTTGCCAGTGATACCCTTGTTTCTTTTGCCGCCCTTTTCCCTTCAGCATGAGATCTTGGCTGTGCGTGTGTGTTTATTTCTTGTCGGTACCTTATTTCCTGGAGCTGTTGTGGACAATGACAACTTCAAATTTCTTTTTTTTTTGAGCTGCACGATGCCCTTAACAAATGATTGTTTTATATCCCACTGCCTTACTCTTTCTATATTAGGCAACCTTACCTTCCGATGTATAGTGTGGAACATTGACTCAATCGTGCTCAAATGTGCCTCATCTAAATGCACGGGCTTTATGAACCTATGCCCGGATTTATTTTCACACAGCTTGCCCAATAACCCACTCATATTGCTGCTAGTAGTGCCAACAGTTTACATGTAATTCTCACCACTACTCACGAGTGGCTATGGTGTTTTACTTTATTTGTTAAATAAGACACCACTTATTACTTCACTTCCCCGTAAAGGCTCCTATAGCGTCGAAAAAAGATTAAAATATTATTACGATGTTGTAGAGCGGGCATAGCGTAAATGCCAACAGACTAAAATATTTCATGGAGTAATGTCTGAAAAAATTTCGAAACACTTGGTCGCTCAGAACCTGTTCCTCTATAGACATAGCATTCAGTCGCTCATTGTTAAAGACTTACCTATATGAACAAATGCACTGAAACTAACAGCCCCCATGGTTTTCTAATCATACAGGCCATTTACAAAAATAGCAATTTGTTTTGCACAAGGAAACGTGTAACGATGCACCCAGTTGGTTGGGCTATCACCTAACGAACATAGATTACACCGGAACAGTCGCCAGTGCAAATAAACATTTTCCTAACACACTATACTCGGTTACAACTCAAGAACGGCACCACCTCTTGTAGTGTATCACTTCGCCAAAGCGCCGGACCCGTGACGTCAGTGCACGCGCGTTTTGAAAGGGGTTTGCTATGAATGCGTGATATCGTCTTCCTTGTCTCACGCAGTTTGTTTGTTGTCAGTGGAGTCGTTTATAAGCATATTAGGTCAAAATAATCACGGGAACGGCTCACGCCATGTTCAAAATATTCTCAGTAGTGCCGTACTTGCGCCGCGCGGAGAAACATCCGGCTACGCTGATAAGGCACAGCGGCAACTTCCGGTGCCGTTCTTAAGTTGTCACCGAGTATACCCTCGATACCTGTACAAGCAAACACGAACATTTTAGAAAATAGTTATGATACCAAAAAAGGTCAACTTAGCTCAACTCTCACTAATTATTTTTCTCCTCCAGTTCTTCAATGCTACATTTTTCTTAATATCACATTATCTGCACCATTCAATGTTGATGCTCTCGCATGTTTTCTCGTTGTGCCCAGCGAGAGTTTTGAGCATATGAAACCAATAACTATCGACCCCTCTGGTGTTCGCAAACCAGTAACGGATCTGAAACTTTCTTTTACTGGCCCCGACTGAATTCAATATTGCTCAAATGTACAGAACTTTTCCCGGGACATTTTCGGCAATGCTTACAAAAAGGTAACCTTCATGCTGATTAGATAAAAGGGAAGGGGGTTCCGGTTCACAAGTCTGCTGATCCACACTTTGCTTTCTACTACCATCAAATACCTGTAATGAGTATTCCGTGGAAATGTTCGAACATATTTTGTTTTCCAGTGCAAGTAGGTATTTCGAGTCTAAGTAATTTTTGAGTAATTGGCAACACGTTTGTAAAACATATTTATCGAATGAAATGCCATTGCTTTCAGTAATGATTCGTTCCTTATAATAGATAAGGGTTGTGATACTGGTTGTGTATTTCTAGACTTTGCCAAAGCGTTTGACTGTGTTTCGTATGGTACACTTATTCTTCAACTGGGAAAGCTAAAAATATATAGCAATGTACTTTTCGAATCAGACATTTCCATTCTACCCACTCGCAATGCGTCACTGCTATTGATGTTTAACCGCATCACCTCCTTTCCCTTCGTTTGTGCCACATGGGTCTGTTCTGGGCATCTTCTCTTTCTTTTTTATATTAGTGACCACCGTAGCTGCATCACGCAATCATCTGCCAAAGTTTTGGAGATTACTGGGTAGTGTAGCACAAAATAACTGCCCAGTTAATTTTATTATCCACAGAATGATATCAATAACGTTCATACTTGGTGCGAAAATGCAAATATACACCACTAAGTACATAACCATGCGAATATATTGGCAGCGTAACTACACGCGCTCATATCTTTAGACTAATATTACACACTCATTTGTTGTCTTCGATAGATAACTTGGGCTTTATATCTCGAAATATCTAACTTGGAATGTGCATACCAAATAAATACCTAAGAGTTCCAAACGTAAGCTTTGATATTTACGCAGAAACCTTTACTTCGAACTGTCTTCTGTTGAACTAATACTTTATACGTCACTCCTTCGTCCAAAATAGTAAGCCGGCGCTATTTGGAACGCTGGAAAAATCCCTCCGACGCGATCCGTTGAAGCCATTCAAAATCGTTCCAGTGGTTTTATCTTAACGCACTACCGCACTAACAGCAGTGTCGAATCAATAAAATACCTTGTTTGTTTGCCTGCCTTGTCCTCACGTAGCATATCCGCACGTACCACCGAAAGACTGCACGTACCACCTAATTCGGATTATGCCAGACATTCTTTTCCATATTACTGACTTAACAGCCGAGCTAATTCTTCCACTGGTTCTATTTCATTGAGCACAAACCCCGGTAACAAACCTGGTGTGCTATGTTCTCGGAATATACTATATAGTGATTCTTTTATTCCAAGAAACAGTGTTGTCTCGAACCATCCAACCAAATCGACGGCTGCCACGTCAACACACTCCCAATTAAAGACGGCTGAACAAAACGTGATATCATAACTTGTAGTAAAATGTGTATTACAACCTATGTACTCCCATTTTTGTTAAAGCTGCAAAGAGAACCATCATCCATCGTGGCATTCCGGAAATACGAACAATGTAAATAATCTTGATATTCAACAGATCAAAGCTTCTGAAGCACATCAATGCTGTTTCATTAGGTGTGGAGTAGGTCCGTATATCCCTTACCCGCGCAGTTGATTCAAGTGCCAGCGGTTGGGGCATGGCAGACTATCTGCGTGAAATGCGCTGCACATGACCACCACAATGAAAACAGTAAATCCACCGCCTTTACCTCAGCAAGCTGTCGGGGGCCGCAAGTGGCATAGTGCCGCCACTGTGAAAAGTTCCAAAAGGAAAACAAGATCATCAATGCGAAAGTCACCGAGACCATTTCCTCACGAGATGCCCGGAAGAGGTTCGCCTATTTCCCTAAGGAGAAGCACGCCGATGCAGCTAGCCTGGTGGCGGAGTGGCGTCTGGTTTTGGCGGGGACGCAGTACCCTGAGTCCGACTTGGTCCGCCCCTCCCCCCGCTAGTGGCAAATCAGGCCACCCAACCTGTCACCACAGCGCTTGCTGCGCGAACAGCGGCTGGGGGCCAACAGTCACCGCCGAGACTGATACCCCTCCGGCCCCTCCTTCATCACCCTCCCTGCTTCCACTGGAGGCTGCGGAGGTGATGAAGCGCGGGGGTGCTGCCTCGACTAGCACCTCTGCCGCATTGCCCATGCCACGTGTGGTGCTCTCGACACCTTCGGCGATAGCGGCTAAAACAACGAAACGCACTCAAATGGGTGCCAACTCAAGGGGGCGTGGTCTATCGAGCACCCCTAGGACATCCGAGGATGAGATGGACGTGGGATTGTTCCTCTCTTTGTCGCAGCGGAAGGAACGGGTCCCTGCATCCAATCTTCTAGAGAGGCCGGAAAAGCAACCCCCCCGACAGTCCAAGTCCCGAAAGACGATACATAAAGAACACACTCCAGTAGCTCCTAAACACTTTTTAATGGAAAGAGAGAACATATTTTAATAAAACGCAGAGGCCTTGTTAAAAATCTTTTCAATGTACACGAAATGCTGCATGATAATAGGCAAAGTGTAATGTGTGTTCAGGAAAGATATATGTATTCCAATCACTCAAATGTCTTGAAAAATTATTTGGTATTTAGAAAGGACAGGGATGGCAGCACAGACCCTTCTGGCGGTGTGGCCATAATTTCTTGCTAATGTTGATTGCTACTTTGGCTTTGGTTGTGGAGCAGGAGAAGCAAAACTTCACAACAGCGCAGTCGAGCGGAATCGTGGGTGGGGCCTCAGTCCAGGACTCCGTTGCAGTGACCTGCAGTCTTCGCTCTTCCACTGAGCCAAAGCTGCTTACTCACAGCTTTCAAGCTCACTCTCCAACTGCTCGTGATTGTTTTAGGGATTGGATCAAAGTCTGGGCTTGACTAGGATTCCGATAGCATATCGTAGAGCGTAGCTGGGCTGCCGCAGTGTTTGCACGCGGGGTAGAATAATGTGGGGTGGATTGCGTGCGCGGCTTGAAGTGTGGAAATGTGTTAGTTTGATGCTGTCTTCCCACCGCTGACGACTTCGTTTCAGAAGCTCAATCATTCCATTTTATAGTAAAGCAAACTCGTTGCAGCCCACAGAATATGTTTTGCAAGTATAGGATACATTTATTACTGAACGCTCCTCGTAGTCTTCCTTTTGTCGCAGTCTACACGCGCATGTTTTATGGTTGTTTCTTTTTGCATCTTCAGCTTAATGGAGAAACAACCTTGGATGAAAACATCGCCGACAATGCCGCAGTGAAGGTTGCATTCGCGGTAAGTATTTCGTATTGGATAGACTCAGTACACCTTTTTTTCGGGAGGTGCTGAAAACCCGCTTACCACTTTCATAATCATACCAAACCTGTTACGATGCTTGGGGTGGCTACGTCGGACGTCTGCGAAGTTCCTGCGTTCATGTTTTACGACGAATATTCTCTGATAAATGGTTCGGGCATGCTGTCAAGAACTTACGAAATCAATTGTTGAACAGAGTAGAATCGGGTACAATTTAAGAACCACAAATGTCGCCCGTACGCTCTGTCACCACACCAGTGTTTCGGAGTTGCCACTTCGGAATTGGAATGATTCCGGATTCATTCCACCTTTTGGAGATGCTGGAATGGAATGGGAATGGAATGACGACAACGCTTAGAGGAATAGGTTGGGAAAGGAATTAAGGGCCTTTTGCCCGGAATGGAATGGGAATGGAATGGGGATTTTTTAGACGACGGTGTCACCACTGCTGGCGCCTTCCAACTACCTAATTAGTCTGTGGCGACGACTGCGTCGGTATATCTCAAAGGTGAGGAAAACGAGAACGCATACCCGCTGTCTCGAGTGACTGATTCCGCGCAACCTGCCGCATTGTGTGTCAAAGTGAACCTGCGCAAGCACGTCTGTGCTGTGGTGCTGTTAGGTCGGCTCTTCAAGCTTCGGCAGGGTGCGGGTACGGAGGCAGGGAGGAAATAATGAAATATGCAATATTGAGGCATAGCTTCTCTGTACAATTGTCCGTGGCACCGATGGTAGCCCGGTGTCTCTCACACTGGCAAGCACCGTGCAGCCAGGCCAGCAAGTGGGGAATAGCGTGGAGCAGAAGAGGGGATACGAACGGCGCGCATCCGAAGCAGCGGTGTTTCTGACCGCAAGATGATGCTGCGAAGTCTTGGAGCTAACAATATAAAGCGTTCGCTCATGAAACATGAAACAACGAGTAGATAATTCAGAGACCTATCTACTAATGCGTAGCATTCTGACGCCGCCTGTCGTGAGTGTGGGTTTTTTTTCAGCCACATTTTTTTAAATGGTGTCCCACCAATTATCTTCATTTACGTTATTACAACGGTTACATTTGGGACTTTCCCGAAATCTGCATTATTTTGGAAATGCGGGGCGTTACATGGTTCATCATTTTCCCTAATTATTTTATATTTGTCTTCCTTTTTTATTATTTTTTATTTCGTTCGAACAATTATGTCTATTTACGCTATTACAACGATTGCAGGCGGAACTTTCGCGAATGATGCATTATTGTGGAAACAGCATGCGGTATACGATTTGACATTGTCCGTATTTTTTCAATATATTTCTTATTTTTTAGTTTTTCAAAATTTCGTCCTGCCACCTCCATTTAGGTTATTACAACGAATACATTTGAAACCTTTACGAAATCTGCATTTTTGTGGAAATGAAGGCGTTGCACGTTTCGCCACTCTCCGTAATTTTTTTAATATTTCTGTTATTTTTTTAGTTTTTTTAATTTTTGTGCGACCAGTTATATTCATTTACGCCATTACAGCGATTACAGGTCTGCACATATCTGCACTTTTGTGGAAATGCAGGGCGTTACATGGCTCTGGTGTAGGAGTACTCGGCAAAGAACCCTACGCATTAAAACTGTTAGAGGTGTTTTGTGCCGCTGCCCTCCCGTCTCTCGCATTGGTACAGTAGTATTAGTGTAGTGCTAGATGCTTTATATTCACTTGAAAACATTCAAGTAAGCATTTAGAATACGTGTACAGGTGAGCAAGCTCCGCGCGACATGTATCTTAGTCATCCACAGCATACTAATGGCGTTGATACGACGGTACGCAAAGCAGATAGCAAGGTAGCATGCGACGGACTGCGCATTGAAACGAAAAAAGCCTACATAAACGTAAGGGCGTAATACCTGTTTCATCTCGCATCGCTCAATAACAAACCGTTAAAACCTACAAACCTGCAAATACTATAATATATACTCGATTCATTACTTATTATGCAAAAAAGGGGCAGTGCGACACTGAAACTTTTTAAATCGAATGCTTTCTTAGTAGGACCGAGCACATTCTCTCAAAAATTTATTACATTACACTCAGATACCGGTTGCTCGAACGAAAAGCTCTGATAAGGTCTCCACACACGGCGCGTGCGTAAAACCGGGGACCACAAATGAAGTCTCTCTTTTTCTCTGTCTCACTGAAACTGGACTTCCATTGCGCCAAAACGCTTACTTCAAAATCGCAAAAAACGAACGGGTCTAAATGAGAAAACACACACTTCGATAGTGAAAAAAGAGTACAAATTGAACCTTTACCGTTATCTCATAAACCACGTAACTTTGTACATACATTTAGATCGTTCGTAGTTGCGTTTACTTGCAAAAAATTGTCTCATGGATTCGTTCTTCGCTTGAGATTTGGGGACTTGAAGGTGTGACGATCGGTTAGAAGCACTTTCAGCGAAAGCTGGACACACTTTTAGGTTTCGCGCTTCTTTCTACTTTCGATAGGACGGGACGGTAATTTTTTTGCGTTGGGTAGTTGTTCTGCACGATATAAGTAAACAACCTGTAACACCTGCCAACTGAAGTGACAAGTGGCACATTTTGCTTACTTTTGCAGATTTAAACCCGTACGATAACGGAAGATACACGTTGCGTTTCTCGGCAACTCCATAAAGCACCTGAGGCAATTTTTACGATGCGGAATTAAATTAATGGAATTGAGCTTCCCATCCATTCCAGGAGTGGGAATGGGCTAACATATGTCATTCCGAGGAATTGAAAGGAATGGAATCACGACAAATTCTAATTCCTCGGAATGGAATTGGTATGGAATGGCGATGCCCATTCCGCAACAATGCACCACACCGGCTGTTCCTATGCCAGGTGCACAGTGCCCTAATGAGAGTATTTTAAACGTGACACGAGTCGTTTCCTTCATTTTTGGGACTCAATAAGGTTATCAGTTTTTGGAGCTGGAAAAAGACATCTTCGTGAGAAATACTAAACTATGCCACGCATTAGCCGAAGTTCTCTTTCCAAACGCTCATGCGCATATAACCGGGTCTCTCGCTTTGGCAGACTGCTACATCACATGAGCAATTGTTTGCACCTGAGTTTGGCGAGAGACCAGCAGAGAACGATTGATCTCTTAGATGCGCTGATGTTGACGTCACATGTGTTGACTGGTGACACCCACTTGAAGTGCACCTGCTCCCCTGCGTTTGCTCAGCGCTAACGATCTCTGTTTGGAATGCTTCCCTGACAACCGCACCGCAATTAAACGTTCTAAAATTGCTTTCGAAACTCGTGCTGGATGTCAGGAAGCAATGGAGAAGTACTGCGACGAAATTTTGATACTGCCGAATACTAAAATAAGTGGCCAGCGGCCAATCTCACCGCTAAAGCGAGCAGAAGTGGAGACTTGCAAGGTTACATCACTAAGCGCGCTTAGGGGGGTTGTTAGAAGTGCCGCCTTGTGTCTTCTGAAAGCGGAGCAAGGCCTGCGCTTTTCTACCTTCCTCAAGCTCACGACAGAGGATACACAATACACACAAATTCTCATTGTTCCTTCGATTAATCAACGACTGTCTCTGTTTCTAATATTTTAGATGCATAGTTTGGGCCCGTAAAAACAATCACAAAATGAGTGAGGTGCATTATTTTGCATAACTTTGTTAGCTAGGTTCACAATGCGTGCTAGTACTAATGGTAAATAATATGCCTTTTTATCAGACACCCTCGATGGGTTAAGGTGAGCGTGGTATCAAGTGGTGGTGGTATAAATAGGTTTCCTTCTCAACCAGGTTGTTTTGTGTAGCCTCAGGTCCCATCATAAAAATCATAAATAGTGGATTTGACCGGCGAGGAAACGCAACGTTTCTGCTTTATTAGCCAATATGTTTGGACTTTAAAACAGCCCTCTAAACCAGAGAAGTAGCGTCTCCCTCATATAACCAAAGCTCGCAGTTTCCGTGACAACGGGATACCATGGAATTGAAATCTTGATTTCAATTACCGGCGCTAAGTAATCCGATAACTTAGTACTTTTTTGTTAGGAGTACGCTGCAATGTAAAATCTATATATACTTACGACTACACAAGAATACAGGCGCATGGGTTCACGCACGGCTCACGTTGCCCCGTCGCGCTTAGAAGCTTTGCGCTTTCAAAAAAAGTCTGGGGTGCACGCACAGGGCTTACAATGAAAACCAGGTTGCTGCCAGTGCCAACACGTACGGAATATGTGTTCTCACGTAAGATTATTGAGGCATCTTCACATCGGTCTAATGTAAACTGCACCGCAGCTGAGGTGGATCTCGTTGACGCCGTCGTTGCGGCAGGGAACTAAGCGAGTGGCGTGTGTTTCCTCGCATGGCACCTTCGACAGCTTTCCACACCCTCACAATTTTACCATGTGTGGAAAACACGGCCCTTTTCCCTCCATCTGGCAGATCTTCACGAATCCATGTACACTTTGTGCTCCTACGGAATTACCTTTAGGCGCCCACGCCTCGTCTCCGCGATCTGCTGCACGGCCTGCGATATCCTAGATTTTAACAAACTATCTGTGACAGCCATAAGTAACGTACACTGGTACCCTGCGTTATGAATCTTTCAGCTTGGCCCTGTATACTTATGAACGTAGTACGGTGACACGAATGGAGCACAGATATCTTCAAGGCCGCCAGCCCGATGCTTCACTTGACCACCTTCGTGTGGGCGGGAGAGAAAGCAGAAAGTCCTTCTGGCTTCTAGGCGCATACGTCCAGCATAAATTGCGGTCAGAGAAAGTCACGGTCATATCCATGAATAGGAGGGCTCCATGCTCCCGTACTTCCGTGGTAAGCACCAAGACAATTAGCACGGAAGAGAACACACCAAGAAGTACTGCAGCACGGTACGCCTCTCGAGCCTCTCGAGCGGCCACCATCGCAGGCTTGTTGGCGTCCCTCGCTGCTGTGCGTTCCGCTGCCCGGTCGTCTGAACTGCCTTCTTACTCTGGCCATAGCCGTAGTTCAGGACACCTGAATTCAAGGTCCCTGCGGTGGCCCACGGAAACACCCCCACGTGTGTTACGTGCAGGAGACGGATTCATGATGCTGCAGATCCGGGAACACTTCTTTTATGGCAGAAAACGATGGACGACACGCGGTAGGCAAAACACTGAAAAAAGAACCCGTGTCGCACGTGTCCGCAAAAATATACCGGATCACGCGAACCTCTTGCTACACAGAAAAGCTTCGTGGAAAAACACTTCCCGGTAGGCTTTCGCCTCGGCGTCGCGTCGAGTCGGTGACAGTCGCTTTGTAGCGGCACTGGCACTCTAAGGGCACCGTGATGGTTTGTGGAAACGAGGGAGCTCGGACCGACCTTGCTGTACCGCTAGAACAGCCTCACCGAAGTCTCATAGCCCGGATTGAGCCAGGTTTCAAGACCAGCCCCCGTGTCTAAAACGGCCACGTCCTTTCTTCCTTATCTCTGCTGCTCGTCGGCCTCGCCAAGGTACCAATAACAATGATAACTGCGAGGCACAGCCACACTTTCCTACGCTCCTTCAAGTGATGATAATTTCGGGTGCAGGCCACTCATCACAATAGTAAACATAAATAGTTCAGACTGTAACTATACTGATTCTCACTTATATAAAAACACGTCATCACTGAACCCCGAATAACTTCACCTGCTTCAAGTCAGAGAGTTGGAAGAAAGGGGGGAAGCGAAAACACGGGTGTGTTCCACATTTATGCGAGCAGTGAAGTTTCCCATGTGGCCACAATTAACCAGGCGCCCTACACTACAGGGGACCTCATCGGCAGTGTAGCGTTTGCGCATTAAACTTTTATTTAAATACCTATTGATAAAAAGGCAAAGCAAAGACGTGTTTAAAAAGTAGGAACGATTTTAAGCACTGGAGCCTTCTCATTCAAATAGTGCATTCTCGAATCTACTTTCTGTGATTCGATGAATATACATTTTGCCAATAAAGCAAGAATTAAAATATTTATGGTAATTTGTGCAAATTATTTGCGTGTCTTATGAGAAACGAATATTACAGACTCTTCGAAACATGCTGGAAGAATCCCCTGCTGTTGCCTTGCCCGGCCTTGAAAACTTCACGTCGGAGCAGCTGTTCTTTATATCATTCGCATTGGTAAGCGCAGCAAAATTCTCACGTTTTATATTGTTGCGTTTTTTCGGAACTGCACCTGAACTCAGGCAAAAAAATTCCCGCGTATTCTGTTTTATCTGCTACATTTTGTCCAAACAAGGTTGCAACGACTCACAAATTAATGAGGGGTTCTAAGATAGCCGAAAGCACAGTGCTGAACGTTCTTCTTAAAACCCTTTCGCACTTTTTCTAACAACCGTACAGCATTCATAATTGAGTCAATAAATGTGTGCACTATTTTCAAACATTTGCAAAACATACCTAAGCTGAGCACATTACACAAATTATGAAGTCCCTCAAACATTTTTTCTATTTATTGTGATTCAAATCTAATTTTTTTCCGCATAGTTGACCGATGTCATACAAGCAATCCCAACATTTCCTTCCCGCTTCCTCTCAGTTGCAAATACAAACTAAGAGCATAGCGAATGCTAAGGTAATTGTAGGAACCCAGCAGCCTATTAAAAACAACGCAGCACTGCCTTGCACTGGGCACGTCTTCATCCTCTGACAATGCAGTGGCAGAAAGAAATGCGTGAAAGCTTTCGTTGGCCTGCGGCAGGGTTTCTTGAGGCATGGTTTTTGTGACCCGTGGTTGAGAAACAATTTGGTTAACCTTGGCCGAGGGTGACTTGCTGCTTACTTCTATTTTGAATAATATGAATGACGCAAGCAATTTTAGCTTTTTTGTGTCATACTCCAGCCTCCTTAAAAAAGTCGTTTGACAGATACTGAACAATGCAACTACCAGACTTTCGGCAACCAGTTCAGGATGAAAACCTCTGCATTACCCTCCCAACACTATCCTCCTGATACACAAAATCTACACATGCATTTGCCGTGATTTTTTATATTTTGTTTAATCTGTCGCCAAAGTAGCCTTTTCTGACTAGTACTCTTGTGCTTCATTCGCTGCTCTAGCACATTCGCGGTGCACTAGCTTTCAGTTCAAAGACCTACGTGGGAAGCAAATGTTCATCGTTAGTTTTATTTGAGCTCTAGGCTGTCTTCCGCGTTATTTTGGCGCCCAATCTACTAAGCTTGTTTGCTATCATTACGCATTATTGTTACCATCTATACTCTCAAGCGGATTCAGTTGAGTGGAACGAAATATATATTATCTATTCTGCCAAAGAGTAATAGGGACGAATGCAAACAGAAATTCTAAATAAAATGTCACTTTTAAACAGTTGCATATCGGAACGGCGGGTTTTTAGGTGGTGGAAATAAAAAATTCGTTGACTTTTTTCTTTTCAAAACGCAGCCGTGGTGCGTGAGTGTTTCGTCTGCTTCTATGAAGAAACAAATCGAAACTAATTCACATGCTCCATATAGATACAGGTGAGTATATTTTGCAGCAGGTCCACAACTGAATAAACAAGAGGACACAGTATTCCAACAAAAAAACAAAACAGTTTAAAACGGCATAGTGGTCCCCTATCATAGAGCAGTGAAACATTCATCAGTGCGATAGAGCCAGTTCATAGTTCTCGCCGCTTTGTTTATTTATTTATTTATTTATTTATTTATACATGTATTTATTTATTTATTTATTTATACATGTATTTATTTATTTTTTCAATGTGCCTTACAGGCCAAACAGAGCATTGGGTAAGAGGGTACTAGCAGAGAAATTCATCACAAAACAACACCAAAAGTTATACAATAACTGCACAAATTTATTATACATCCACAAGTCAGCGCACAACAAAAGAACGTCATTACAACAAGCATGACAGGAGAATTAATACAAGCACTAATAGAATCCAGTGAAAGAACTTGTGGGAGCCGTAACTGCAAAAAAAGGAGGATCATGTTGCTCACAGAAAGGAATGGGAGCGTTGCCATCTGGAGGTTTTCCACGAAAACGATGCTTCCGCAGGTTATGATTGAATGTTTGTGGGGTAGTCAGCGATGCGATATTATCAGGGATATTGTTCCGCAAGTGGATAGCACGTGGGACAGCAGATGAATTAGTGGCGCCGTAGATTCTGATGAAGCTGCGTTGATTGAAAAATCTGTGTGATGGGAAAAGAGGGCTTATAGTGGGTAAAGGGGGGGTGTGATACAATAAATATATTTGTGAAAAATGTATCGATGCACTATCGGCCATCGTATATGTAATGGTTCTAGTGAAAGATAGTGTTTATTTTTGTTTAGCTTCAACGAATGTCAAATAATTTGTAAATAAACCGCACCGGGCCCATTTAGTACGGCCTATATTTTGTCAAATAAATAATTTTGATAGCGGGACAAAACTCAGTATGTGAACTCTAGGTGTGGTATTTGATTGGCTTACTGACGAATCTTCGACGGAAAACCAAGCAAATTTCGACGTAAATATCCTGATGATGGTGACGCTTTACACAGAAGTCGTTAATGGCGGTGAGCCATGAAAGCTTTGCAATGGGGATCACGACTAGGTATTTATATGTTCCTGCCGCAGGAAATAAATGGTTCTCCACGAAATACAAAAAACAATGTTGTTATTACGCTTTTGGCTAAACGATTTTATATGCAATTTAGTCAAGTTTATAGACACCTGCCATGTGATGCACATCGCAAATAACGTTTAGGTCTTTTTGAACCGTTACGTGGTCAGTGGGGTCGCTTATTTTCTGGTAAATTAGGCAGTCTTCAGTATGGCAAAAAGGCGCATGCCAGATGAGACGCGTGAAGGCAGGTAATAATTAAATATAAAAAACTACGCCACCGAGACCGCTACCTTGAGGCGCACCCGAAGTAACAGTGGATAGCGGCGAGGTGCAATCCTTCACTCCCTAGAGTTAACAACGCACAAAAAGGAAGTTACGAAGGCAAGATTATTTAAAACATTCCAGTCGAAGAGCGGACAATTGAGTGATTAAACAGCAAGGGGCTACAATGTCAAAAGCTTCAGAAAAATTAAGAAAAATGCAGTCCGTTTGCAAATTACTGTGCATGGTATAGTGCAAGTCAGTGGTAACTTCAATTATCCGCGTTTCACAAGAAGAACCTTTTCTAAAGCCGTGCTTCTTGTCGAAGAAAATATAATTCCTTTCGAGGGGAGAGGTAATGCACAAGCGATATTATGTTCAAGCAATTTGCATCAAATGCACGTACTAAAATGGAGCGGCAGTTTTCAGGGGAATTTTTATTTACAGATTGATATCGTGGCACCATATCACATATTATTTAATCGCTCGGCTACTGTCTTGATGATAAGTACTGCAAGATGATGTGGTACAAAATCTAACTTGAAAGGGACTTGTTAGGTAATGTTTACTCCTGCGGAGGTGAATAGTTTAATTTTATTTATAAGACATTCCATCCCGTCGGTAGTAAGGATGGTCGGTTGCATGTATGGACAGTCTAGGTCATAAAAACAACGAACGTGGAAAAAATCCTCCCTAGTAAAAACTGACGAAAAAAATATGTGAAATACGATATGGCCGTCACTCACCAGAACGGGAAGGGGCTTAGCATTATGTAATACAATAATGTTAGTATATTACTTGGCAAAACTATCTGGGGTGCGTTTTTAGCATACAAGGTAGGTCACTCGAGAACTATTTATTTTAGCAGTAGTTAAGAGCGACGAGTAGTTCTGCAGACACTAACGCAGGAGGGCAATAGTTTTGTAATATATAATATATCTAGCTGTTTGCTCATTTCATCTTAGTTCCCTTTGTTATAGTCGTACATGTTTTTAAAATTGGAGCCAGGTGGCGGTAAAGGTAAGTGGTAAGTGTTACAATGAGCATAATATGATCACATACACTCTCCGTGTTCAAGACAGGCTGAACACTTTTTGGAGAGCCATTAAAAACTAAATGCAAATGGGAGATCGTCAGGCAGATTCAATATCTACTTGGAACAGACTGACATCTAAAGTTGTATTAATTAGTACTAAAGAAGCGCGGCAGGGCGAGGGTAAATAAAGCCGGTTTATGTCGGTGAAGTCGAAGTCACCAAACAGATAACTTCCGTCTGCGGCACATTACTGAGCAGCCATAGCCAGAGTGATGCGGAAATCATTCAGAAAGGAAAACAGATAATTAGAAGGACGGTAACAAACACCTATTAGTATTTTATTGGCGCCCGTAAACAAGGAACCCATATGATATCGATGGCAGAGTCTTATGTTGCAAATATGAAGAAATGCTTTTCTTAACCGCTTGTAAAACGCGCCCACCCGTTCTGTGAATCCTATCATTACGATACATATAATATGCTTTGTTATCAGGGATGATTTCCCTATCGATTATCTCAGGGTTCAGTCAAGTCTCTGTTAGGGCAAAGATGACGGCCCCAGTATCATCTATCTAATCGGGAACACGCTTGGTTATGCTTATGCAGTAGGCTCCGGATGTTGGTAAAGGCAATTGATTATGACTTATTCCGTGCGAGGTGACAGGGGCAGATTAGCAGTACAGAGGCAGATTTTGCATACGACTACAGTGTCTGTTGCATTATCGTAGAAGTGTGTTTATTATCAATGTGCACTTGCCTATAGTCAGCTTGAAAGGTTTATCTAGGCCTCGGGCAAACTATACTAATGTCCTGCTAGCTAGCCGAGTATAAATGGTAAAGTCTTCAAAGTAGCGTGATCTGTGGCTTTGAGTTTGTAAGCAGCGCCCAGGATATTATTCTTGTCCTTGAATAAGGTGAATTTTGCAATTATTTGACGGTTGTTTTCCGCCGTGAGGAGACTAATCTATGTACAAGTTCGAATTTAGCACGGGGTGTTGAAATGTGCAGCTTTGTGGAACAGAGAGTGAATATTATTTTCACAGATACCGCCCAAGCTTGTTTTTAGTCATCCTCAATTGCGACAAAAAAGCACGTTTGACCGTCGCAAGCAGTTCTGAGAATCATCACACCTCGATGCTATAGTTAAAAGCTGGGTAGCGATAGTTTGTAAAGCGTTGTCGCTTGAGAGGGCACCGATTGCACTTGAAAAAACATTTGATCGGAGCGCCGTAATCTGCGCTCTCAGTGTCTTAATTTCGTTTCTTGCAATTTTGCTGTTTATCCTTGACAGTCATAAGGACAGCAAGTGCAGCCCCAAGCCCAGTTTTAAGCTTACCTATTGCTGCTAACGCGGAATCAAACGCCTGATTCTACGCTTCGCTCATTGGACTGGGATTGGCTTCTACGTCACCCGATAACAGCAGCAGCCGCGATAGCATTAAATTTGACAGAACAGATGACATATGAGACAAGATAAAAGAAGACATGGTTTTTCACATCAAGCAACTCCGGTGGCACGACACCGCTAACAACAAGCGATTTCAATTATTCGCAAAAGCAGCAGAGGTCCGGTACTTAACATAAAACAACTCCACGGGGTAGCGTACCATCGTCGAAGCGGTGCCGTGCCCAAAGTGGATGACCGCTAAGTGCTCTTTATCTTCTGCGCCTCCGGTGACACCAGCAGCGGTGTCGTATCCCTTTTGCGAGACGCAGGAAACAGATGAATTTATTGTTGGCGGGAGTTGCGGAGGGTGAAGTGGAATGCATTCTACGGCCGAAATTGGTGATCGGTAGCAGCGAGTTCCGCTCTATGCGGACAACACCCAGAGGTGAAGAACTTAAAGGCGTGAAACAACAGGACGGGTGAGCGTACCCTCGTCGAACAGGTGCCGTTCCCAAAGTGGATGGCCTCTGAATGCACCTTATGTTCTGCGCCTCTGAGGACTACACCAGCGGTGACGTATCCCCATAGCCAGGCGTAGGAAACAGCTGCATCCAATGTTGGCGGGGAGAGCTGGGATGCATTCCAAGGACGAAATTGGTGATCTGTAGTGGCTACTTCTGATCCATGCGGCCAAGTCCCGGAGGCCCAGAGCGAAAATGTCTGAAACAACAGCACTGGTGAGCATACCATCGTAGAAGCGGTGCCGTGCCTCTGAATGCTGCTAAAGCGAATTTATAGGGATGGGGTTTGAGTTACTTTGTTTTATTTCACTTATAAATGAAAAGATAAAGATAAATTAGTCGATGGGGGCTAAAGATTGCTTCACTGAGGCTTCTCATTTAGGCACAAAATATTGCAGATAATTTATTTGTAAACGGGTGTATTCATCGGCGTTCTGTAGATTTTATTTCGGTTACAAATGAACATACGAAGCGGCTGGAAGTTTGATAGCTAATAAGGGCGTTACTCGGGGTTTCTTTTCAGGCATCAAACTTTGTTGCTAACTATTTGTGAAGTCTAGTGTCTTTTATTGCTCTTTTCCTACCACCCAGTGTTGGCTAAGATGTGGAATAAAGCATTTACGTTTAGCCATGCAAGACAGTATTAACGTATTCTTCACAATATAGCTGCGAATCCTGCATTGTCGTTGTTTATGTGCGTTTTCCTTTACCCTTCGCCCGCTAGTTTACGTCATCTTTGCTTCAAGCGGAGCGCGTGTTTTATCTTCTGTCTTGTTACGCCCCATGGATTATTTTGTTTAATAGGGGGATGTTTGTCCCTGTCATCACTAGACTCGAAAATTCTTTGGTCTCCAATGTTCCCTGTGTAATTCGACGGTTCGGGAAACAATCACCCCAAGAGATAAATACTGGCAAAGCAGAACCCTGGCTTTAGATTCGCCGATCCTCACGTACATACGTTAGGCTGTTGACTGCTTCGTTGCAACTGTGCATTCTGTGAAGTTCCTAGCGGCGCAAAAGTTAGCTTTAATAAGCTGCTGTTTTTTTCCCGGAGAAACATGTGTCGCCCGTGGCTACGTGACATCTGGTGGAAGTGCTGGGTACGCTCCCATTATACTCTCTACGCCCTCTGAAAGCCACCAAGCAAGTCCAACTACAGCCGGCGGCCGACTGGAAGTTTTGCCGCTCAAGTTTTTTCCCCTACCCGAGAGACCCAAGGGACCGACCGGTGCTGCCACCGCCATGTTGTAAGAAGCTACTTCACCAGTGGTCATGCATCAATCCACAAGCCACCATCATTTAACGGGTAACCTTCAGGAGATCCTGAAGAATGGCGGCCACATATTGAGCTGCTCCGGACAGTCAACCGTTGGGACGACAACAGAACACTGAGACAAGTGTTCAATCTTGAAGACCTGCCCGCATTTGGTTCGAGGGCCTTGAGCGCACCCTGACCACATTGAAGGTATTGAAGTTTGAGTTTTTGAAAACTTTCACGGCTGTAGTAGGGAAAGAACGGGCTGACATGTTGCTGCAGACGCGCCCGCAGCATCGCAGTAAAAGCATGTTGGTGTTTGTTGAGTAAATGCAGCGAATATTTCCCCCTGCACACCCAGTATGGACGAAAGAAATGAAACTAACTTTTCTGATGCCACGAGCAAAGCAAGAACTCTCTGCTTGCCTTATTTCCAACCCCCCTAATACTGTGGTCGAAGTAGCGTCTGAGGCGGCAGCGTTAGAGAAGGCGTTTGAACGACAAACGTGGCTGAAAGACCGTTGAATCAATGCGCTGGTTCCAGAGACGATTGGTACCGGGCTCTCATTTCCGATACACTGCGGTAGACCATCCGAGCGTTTGTCAGGAAGGAGCTGCGAAAACTCTTCCGAATGACGCCACAACCCAGCTCTCATCCCTGACCGATGAGCCCTGAAAAGTTCAACAGGCACTGGGAACTAAAACGCGACCACACGAACCCCGTTATCCACAAGCTATTACTTAGGCGGATGCTGGTCACCGACCCCGCCCATCTCCAACTCGCTTTCAGGAGGCCCCACCATGGCGCCGTCCGATGTGGCCCAGCCGACACCCCATTGTGCAAAACCATAGGTCGTGGAAGACTGACGTACCGCGAACCCCCGACCACCGTCCGCTTTGCTAACACTGCGAAGAAGCCGGTTACATTTACCGTAGCTGCCCGTATAAATAACTCGGCGTTCGCACTTTGTCCATCGACGCTCCGCGCCCTCTGCCCGGCCAACGACCACGTGAGATCGAGCAGTACCTGATGCGAGCCGTGGCCCAGCCCGTTTGAAACGTTCTCTGTCGCCTACCCATTTCTATCGCAGAGATACAGCAGATATGATAACACCGCACGTGGAAGGTTACCTGTCCAACTAAGTGATAATTGAAAGCAGCAGATACTGGAGGTGAAGTGGCACTATGGCGAATCTTAAAAAGCCTCCAACGACGCAGCGATATAGAGAATACAATGGGTTACGACGCGACCACAACCAGGCGCCGGATTTAACTCAGACGTGTCACCAGTACACGGCGACAGCCTCACGGCGCGACCAGTACCGCTCAGGACCGAGCCTGCCGTTAAGAAGACGACTACAACGATGGCGCACAGTGTCCCAACGTCAACACCTACAAGCAGATATGCGTGTCCCCGACGCACATGTAACTCGATGAAGGCGGCGTTCGACGCCCGGTGGTCCATCGATAGTAATAATGTTATCGTCGCCATCATAGACCAGGAAGCCGATTACACAGCAATAAGCGTATAATTCCTGTCTACGTTGAAGAAATTTGCGACCAGATGGGACGTTCTGTTCATATGACAGCAGGAGGCCATCTTATAACGGTAAGTGGAACGTCACATCGCGCATCGTCATAGATTGCACCATGTACAATTTTGCGTTCGTCATTTTTACTAACTATCCGCGGCGCAATTTTCGTAATGGACTTTCTGACGGCCAAGGGTGCAATAATTGATCTGGAGGCCAAGTAGAAATATTTTTCCGGCGATCACTCTATGTCGCCGGTACCGGAACCCACACACCGTGCTTCTGTAGGGCTACCGATGATCACGTCACCCGGCCACCCCACGCAATCTTGATGAACAACATCTTCTTTGAAGATTTTTTCCTGACGTCGATGCTAATGTAGAGAAAACTGAAAGTTTGCTTCTCCACTGCGGTGTCTTTGTCGCAAGAGGCATTGCGCACTTTAAGCAAAGCAAATCGGAGGTTCGTTTACTAATTTCATTGAGGACTGCCCGCATTTAGGCAAGGGCATTGCAGTCGTACTGCTGGAAAAAGTGCAGTAATAAAGTGACTTCTCACGGTCGCTAACTCTGAACGGGCACCCCAAGATGCCTTCAAGCTTCAGCATTCCTTCGACGTAAACGTAGCGCAACCGCAAAAAACTGGAACAAAAATATTGCCTTGCCTGGGGTGCTAACGCAAGTGTTGTATAACTAAAAATCCGTCAGACACCTTTTGAGTTTATTACGTGTAACTGAACGAAATCCACAAAAGAACGTGTGTTGCCTTCACAGAATCGACAACGCCCTTTCACACCTATTCCACGAACGATACTTCTCGTCGATCGATCTGAAGGCAGGATATGGCAAATTCAAGTGCACGGGAGAAATCGAAAGAAGACTGCAATCAGAGCCCTGGATGGCCTATACGATTTCAAGGGCATGCATTTTGTTCTCAGCACGACTCCACCAACGTTTGAAAGAATCACGTACAATGTTCTAGCTGGGCTGAAGTGGCACAACTGCCTCTTATACCTCGACCGAGCTGCAATATTCGCCTGAGCTTGCGACGAACACCTTGAAAGGTTGGAGTCTCTACTCGAGGCCATTTGTAAGTAGGGGGAATGCTGAAGCCTGAAAAGTGCCTCTTCTTGCACAAAGAACTCAAGTATTTTTGCCCCGTCGTCAATGACGCGGCAGTTCTCCCTGAGCCCGCAAATACCCAAGACCGAAGAAAAAGAATGGCGTGTGAAGATTCCTGGAACTGTGCACGTACTACAGGAGCACCGTCCCCATGTTCACATGCATTGCAGGCCAACCCACGCTATTGACGAAAGATCCCCACCCTTAAGCAGGGAAAACACCCACGAGTAAGCATCCTCCGAGCTGCAACAACGCCTGTAAAGCCCGCCTGTGTTAGCTCATTTTCACGAGAACACCAAAACTGAAATGCACACCAACGCCACTAATATAGTCTTTGAAGTCGTCCTCATGCAGACGCAAAAGGAAGCGAAAAGTAAAATCTCCTGTGCCTGCCGTGGCGTGTCGAAGACTGAGAACAACCACGCAGCCTCTAAGGTAGATGGCCTCGTTATACTATTACCCACTACAAACTTTCTCACGTATGTGTATAGTAGACGTCCAAGGTTGCGTCAGACCTCCATCCGCTCCATTTGCTCGGCAATGTGAAGAGACCCTGTGGCCATTTCGGGCGGTGAGCTTGTGCGTGCAAGATTTAGACGCCACAAGCGTCAATATTATGCCCGGATAGCGACACTGACACCGACTGGCTGTCTAGCGCCCAGTCAACCCACCACCACGAGAATGCGATGGATACAGCCCGTTCTCCGTGTCGTGACGGAGAGCGACCTAGCCAGGCAGCAGTGTGGTGACTCCCAGTTACACGTTAAGATCGACTACCTGGAAGGAAGCAACGACTTGGTGCCAAGGTCTTTCAAACGCCGCTTCCTTGCATGCAGCCCCAAAAACTCCCTCCTCGTGAAGAAAACTTCCAACCCCGTAACAAGAACAAATCACCCTCTTGTCATCCCCGCAGACCTTCATGCCGACATTTTAGAAGAGTGTAAGAATGACCCATGTTCCGAACTTCCCAGCAAAGCACGCCGTGTGGAAAAATCAAGGAGACATACTACTGGCCTTTCCTTACATCCGAAGTCTCCCCCTACGTCCGAAGCTGCCGCGACTGCCTGCGGCAAAGGACGCCGCCGACGAGACCCACCGGACATCTGCAGCGATCACCTTCCCATCAAGCCACTACTACAGATTCGTATGAACCTTCTGAGCCTGTTCCCTGCCTCAGAATCCTAAAACAACTGGATGGTTGTTGCGACAGAGTCATTGACGCACTACCCAGATACCACAGGTGTTTAATTAAACAGCACAAGAAGTCGCGAAGTTCTTCATAAACGAAGTGTTGCTGTGATTTAGAGCCTCTGAAGTACTAATTGTGGAACGCAGGACTGCTTTCACTGTGGAGCTCATGCAAGGAGTCTTGCGCTAAACCCACACGGATCACGCAAGAATGATCCCGTACCACCAAAAAATAGTCGACAACAAAATGCCTGATGAAGACGATTGCGTGTATGCTGTCAATGTCCGTCGACGTTAAACAGAACACGTGGGACGACCTTCTCCCTGATGTCACGTTTGCGTACAACATAGGTATACAGGAAACTGCGCATATCACTCTGTTCGAGCTTGTCTACGGAAGACGGCCGACAACAATGCTTGAAGCCTTGCTGCCGCACATAGATGACGATTATCTCAACTCCGACGTCCGAGAATATCTCCTGTGTGCGTGGGATGCCCGCCAGCTTGATCGAATTCGTACAATGGACCACCAGCTCGTGGATCAGGGAGCTACAAATTCCGACGTCGAGAAGCCGAGTATCAACCTGGTCGTCTTGTGAAAGTTTTGGCTCCGATTCGGCAAAGAGGACTCAGTAAAAAGCTGCATAGACGATATTTCTGACCCTATATAATTCACCGACTCAGTGGGAAGCTTATCTACCAGGCTGTTCCTGATGGTGATTCTGGCAGATCCTGACTACCACCGCAGCATCCAGTCCTCCCCGTGCTCCAACTCAGCCGTACTACGCAAAATGACAGACGTTTTTTGTGCTGTCGTATCCTTGTAACATCTGGTCGATGCGCTCTTTTTAGGAGGCCGGGGTAATACTATGAAAGCTCCACTGTGTTTCTTTAATTTTTGGTTTGCCATTCGGCCACGCCTTTTTATTTGTGTTCCAAGCAAAGCGCGTATTTCAGCTTTTTATGTCGCACTGATTATCTTGTTTGATAGGGAGAGTTTCGCTATGTCAGCACCAGACTGGAATAATGTTCCTTGATGTCCAGCCTGATCGACGTAACTGAACGGTTCGAGAAACAATCACGCTGAAAGATAAATGCTACCAACTAAGATGCCCCGGCATTTCATCTGCCGACACTCGCCTGCGTACGTCACGTTGTTGGCTGCTTCATCGCGCTGTGTAATCTTTTGAGTTCTTTTTCTCTCTTGCAGAGCAGAACTTTGCTGTCAAACTTTTGTGGTTCTCTGAGGAGAGCAGTGTCGTCCTTGACTATGTGACCGTATTAATATGTATGTGTGTATGTATGTATGTATGTATGTATGTATGTATGTATGTATGTATGTATGTATGTATGTGTATGTATGCATGCATGTATGCATGTATGTAAGTGTGTGTGTGAATGTGCGTGCGTTCGTGCGTGTGTTTATATATGTATGTATGTATGGATGCATGCATGTATGCATGTAAGTGTGTGTGCATGTGCGTGCGTTCGTGCGTGCATATGTATGTATGTATCTATGTACATATGTATGTACGTATGTATGTATGTACTTATCTATGTATGTATGTATGTGTGCGTGTGTGCGTGCGTGTGCGTGCTTCTGCGCGCGTAGTTGCGCACGTGTGTGCATTTATTTATTTATGTATAGAAATTTTATTTATGGCACGTTCCTACAGCGCCCGTATAGCATTATTGTAGGGGGTTATTTCCAATAGTATACAGCACACAAGTTTGTCGTCGTCAGAGAAATAACAATGAAAAACTTATTTGAACATTACACGAGACAAATATTTGGAAAGAAAATTATACAGCAAGCTCTATGGCCTCAGCAAAAATCATGGAAAGAAAATAATTTTTTGGGAGGATATTCCTGTCACGAATATTGTTAGGAAGAAATAAATCTTTGAATACTATTGTCAAGTGAACCGATGGTGAGGTTGTCTTTACCAGATCAGAGAAATGGACGCAGGAAAATCGTTGACATGTATGACAAAACACCCATTTAATGCACACTCAAAACCCTACCGGAAAGCACCCAATGGTTCAACGGCACAAAAATGATATGCACTCAAACCTCTAAAAATCCCAAAACACAACTGAAATATAAACCCCTAAATTAACCGCTTAATATACAATTCTAATCAAAACCCAAAAGTCTCTACAATTAAGTCCTACCCAATTATTCAAAATCCGCTCATTACATCAAGTCCTAGTTGAAGTCTCTCCTACTACAACTCCTCAGTTTTGTCCTGCAACTATGTCCCTATGTTGGACTGGCGTACCCCGCTGTCGTCGGCGCTGACGTGTCGCACCCGTTGCGTGGCCGCGACTCGGTGGTAGTCGTCCTGGTCTCGCTTCGGTGCCGGCGTTCGATGCGCGCGGTCACTCCTTGGACGGCGTGGGCTCCACGCGTCCTGACGTTTCCTCTGCGGCTACTTCCTGGTAGCCGCTCCCGCTGGATGTCCTCGATGCCAGCGGTCGACGCGCGCAGTCATCCCTTGGGCGGCGTGCTTCTTCCGTGGCTACCCCCTGGTAGCCGCTGCCTCTGGAGGACCAAGTAGTTTCGGCGCGAACGTAGCCTTTCGGGGCCGTCGAGACGAACGTCGACTGAGCGTGGACGTTGGCCGCAGGTGCCCGACCGTTGCCGCGGGGGCCACGAAGACACAGGTTCGTGGTGCACCTAGGATGATGGTGCCGATGCGAAGTCGGCCCGCTCCCGCCCAGGCTCAGATGGCATGGTCGATGGCCTGGCCGCGTCCACCTGGCTTGTTCCTTGCAGCTCACGTGCTCCTTCCGCCTCCTGGTTGTCTGCCTCCCGGTTTCTGGCCTCTTCCCTTCTCTTTGTGCGTCTGCTGTTATCCCCTCTGGGCTTTCCTGTGGCGCACTCTCATTGGCTCTTGGCCTTTCCTATGTCCATATATGGCCATCACGCCCCTGGTCTTCTGCGCGGCGTTCCGCGATTGTATGATAAGCACGCTGCCATATTTTACCATGGTGCCTCGGCGTTTAGGCGCTGGCATTCCCTCATTGGTGCGCTCGTGGCGCGCACTTCCAATATCCGTTCCTTTGTCCTTTCATTTAACTTTTTGGGGGATTTCGATGCATCCCCTTTCGGGGGGTGCCCTTGACCCAGGAAAACTATAATGCGACATTGCTATTCTCTAATCTTTCGTGCATTGGTTCTGCGTGCGGTTCCATGGTATGCCTGCTATAAATACAGATTTTTATCAATTCCGGTATGGTGATTGTAAATGTTGTGTAGAAATTTCAGCCTTAGCAGCTTTTTTTCTGACGCAACGACTTCCACCAAAGACTGTTTATAATTTGTGAGCACCTATCATTAAAATTATAATTACTGCGTATAAACACAGCAGATCACTTTTGAACGCTCTTTTTTTTTCTTGCAGTAGGGAGGTCCCATTATGTGCATTCATATTGAAATGGTGGTGTTATATTTCAAAAATAAAGCGTTTCTTTTAAAAGCGTCAGGGTTCCTGCAGTTGGCAATCCATGAGCACCACAGCGCGAAAAAAGAACAGGGACGAGACCAAGACTACAAACAAGTGCTGAGTTCCAACTGATTTTTAATGAAAAGAAACGCACACATAAATATACATTTTAGCACATAGACATGCCGTGTAGCCTTATTTTCCTTGTCACTTGTTTCGATGTATGCGTCAGCGGGTTTTAATTTGTTTTGTGCACATGGCTGTGTTGCCGATGCGGTATCGCCGTATCTTTGTGATAGAATGTACATTTATGTGTGCGGTTTGTTTCATTAAAATTCAATTTGAAGTCAGCGCTTGTTTCTAGTCCTAATCAAGTCCCTGGTCTTTGTTGGCGCTGTCAGCTCGTTTCAATTTTGGGGGGGCATCCTTAAAATTGTTCTCGAAGAAATAAAGATGGCAATATGCATTGCTGATTATTGTGCGGATCTGTGTTGTCCAGTATAACGTTTCTGTGATGGTCACACCAACATATTTTACCATGTCTACAGTCTGTAGTGTACTATACTGCAACAATAGGAAACATTGTACTTTATTTTTCTTGATCGTAAATTGGGTGTGATAGCAATCGGAAAAGTAAAACTTTATCTGCCATTCTGTACACCAAGTGATAATTCTGTGAAGGTTTGTAATACATCGAAATCTTCGGCACATTTCACAATGTGATATATGATGCAATCGTCAGCGTATAACCGTACCATGAATTTAGGTCTCATGGGCAGATGATTGATGAAAATAAGGAAAAGTAGTGGTGCAATGACAGATCCCTGTGGACTCCGGATAAAATGCTAACAGGAGAAGTTGAAACACCATTAACAAGCAAGTGCTGCTGCCGATCACTCAAGTAGTCTTGCATCCAGCTTAGGTGATATTTGGGAAGGCTTAAAAACTACATCTTCTTACATAGAATATTGTGCGGAACAACATCAAAAGCTTTAAGTAAATCTGAGAAAAAGGCACCGACCTGCACACCTTTCTCAAAGTCTAAAGCAATAACGTCAATAAACTCAGTAAGTTGCATTAAAGAAAGTAATTCTTTCCGAAACATTGGTTGGCACGCGTGAACAATTTATTGTCTTGAAGGCGCTTGATTACACATGAATATATATGTTCCAAAGTTATAGAGCAAACCAAGGTTAGTGAAACTGGTCTGTGGTTGCAAGGTTTGTTTTTGTCACCAATTTTATATAGGGTTGTGACGTTCACTCTCTGGGAAATGTCCCGCATTTTAAACACAGTTTACACAATACGACTGGAAAAGGAGCAATATGGGCTGTGCAGCGTTTAAGAACTTGATTTGAAATACTGTCAGAGCCATGCGCAGATGGCGTGCGTATTTATGTATGTATGTATGTATGTATGTATGTATGTATGTATGTATGTATGTATGTATGTATGTATGTATGTATGTATGTATGTATGTATGTATGTATGTATGTATGTATATGTATGTATGTATGCATGCATGTATGTATGTATGTATGTATGTATGTGTGTATGTATGTATGTATGTATGCATGTATCTATGTACGTTTCCGCGTATATATGCACGTATGTATGTACGAACTTACGTATGTATGTATGTACGTATGCATGAATGTATGTATGTATGTGTGTATTTGTGCATGTATGTATTTAGTATGTATGATGGACGTATGTATATATGTTTGTATGTGTGTATGTATGTATGCATGTATTTATGTATGTATAATTTTTAAGTATGAAGGTATGTATGTAAGTATGTATGTACAGGGGGATGCAAAGAAATGCGAACAACGGAGCGCACAGCCTGCGACTTCTGTGGCACCATCTCGCTGCAAAGTCAGTAAACGGGGTGCATGCGCACTTCTCCGAGAGCTTTTCAGAGTGTGGCATACATTTGTTGGAAGTGCTTGATCGAGAAGCGACTCCGGCCGTTTACTTCGATGCGCCTTTTTTCGCTACGTCACCCTGAGTAGGATGATTGTTGAAGGGCATCATGCTAGCTTCAATCAGCCTGCTGCGCACTTGACTCCCGAATTTAGTAGAAAACATAATGCTGAGTGGTGACAGAGAGTAAACAGACGTCTCAAAATAAATTGCCGACACCGCTTTTTTATCAAGCTTTTCCCCGAAGAGTAGGTCATGCTGTCAAACGCTGTGAAAAAACTGCGCATGCACGCAGTTTACTGAGGGTGCAGCCAGATGGTAGGACATGCATCAGAGGCTGTGTGCTGTGTTGTTTGTACTTATTTTAATTCCTTCTGTATGTATGTATATATGTATGCTCGTATCTATATGGTTTGTATATGTGGTATGTATGGTATGGTATCCTGTATGCTTTCCGAGGTTTTCTTGACTGCGAACCCTTATTCTGTACGTACGTATGTGTGTATGTATGTATGTATGTATGTATGTATGTATGTATGTATGTATGTATGTATGTATGTATGTATGTATGTATTTATGTATGTATGTATGAATGTATGCATGCATGTATGTATGTATGTATGTATGTATGTATGTATGCATGTATGCATGCATGTATGAATGAATGTATGCATTTATGCACGCATGTATTCTTCTATGCATGTGTGACGGTAACGGCAGAAACCACAAACGGTGGCCATTGCAGCCGTAGTCAAGCCCCACCGGATATGGTTCCCTGGCTATTTAACAGTCAGGTAGCTCCGGGATCTCTCTGACTATCAGTGTAAGGATAGACAAAGTACCGCTATCCCCTGTTTTTTTAATATAGCTTATGCCATTTTTTAAACCCCTTCCCAAACATGATCGGCCCCCGAAACGAGGCCGCAGCGAAGTTTCTTTCCCAACACTTCCTATCTTGAGTCCCCCTAAACCGAACAATTAATCTCAGTTTATGGTGATAGAATCGGTCGATCAATCAAAACTTCTTGCTTCAAAATTGGTATTTCGTGTTTCAAAATTTCTTGAAAGTATCAATTGAGAACCGTACAAAGCCAAAAAACATCGAACCGGTGAAATCCTTGTCAAGTAACCTTTCAAGTCAAGTCATCAATGGCCAGTCATCAATGGTCGAGGTCAATGGCCAGGATCAGGCCCATAAACTTCTTTCTCAAACCCCTACGCCGATCTCGCGATCCGTGCCACGCCCCACCATAGCCTAAACGGCTCCCAGGGCGTGTTCTCCGATTTTGACATACCTACTTAAACAAAAGCCGACTGGCGGGAGGGCCTTCCTGGTCAGGGCGTAACAGCGGTGAGGAAAATAACCATACGCAGACAAGATTAAGAAATACTTACAAAGCACCTCATCTTTGTATTTGACTGGTCAACCCAACCGGAATTTATCAATGCAGGTTTTATCCGACGTCCAGCCAGGCCTTCCATCCCGAACCCGCGGCGCTGATTCAAGTGCCAACATTTCGGGCACAGCACAAACTCCCGCCGTGGCCGACTTACCTTGAAAATGAGGTCAGCAAGACCACCCGTATGAAAATTGTAACGTGTACCAGTTTCTTTGCGTAAATTGCCACGGTGCATATGCGGCCTTCTACCGGAAATGTGAAAAGTTTCAACTCGAAAAGAAGATCATCAACATCAAGGTAACTGAAGACATCACCTTCCTAGAAGCGCGGACCACCGCACCTCCCTGGGCTGCCTATGGCGGCCCATCGCGTCTCCACACCCCTTGCTGAGCCAGCAGCGGTTGTGGAGAAAACTGTCTGATGGGAGTGATTCGGTATTCACCACTTACGGTCCACCGTCTGAAATGACACGTTAGGGCACGGAGGACATAGAGACAGAGGCACCCGCTGGAGCTCCCAACACCGCCGCACCCGCTGCGTATTCGGAGGCGTTTTTGAAGCCCTAGGCGGATGCGGTTCAGGCAAAGCACGCCCAAAAGGGTGCAGGCCTGATCATTAAGGCACTCCATCGACATCCGAAGACCTAAGGAATGTCAGACCATTCTTGTCTGTGGTGCACCGCAGGGAACGTGCCCCGATTCCTAAGCCTCCCGAGAAGCTCAAAAAGACGAGAGCCACAGCCCCGAAATACGACACAAACATAGATACTCCAGTAGCTCTCACAATAAATAATAGGAAAACAAAACATAGTTCAATTAAATTATAGCGGCCTTCTTAAAATTTTTGACGATGTGTACGAGATACTGCACTTCAATCAGCCGAGTGTCCTGTGTCTACAAGAAACACATTGAAATTCAAAGCAAACTATTTGAATAGTTAGCTTGCATTTAAGGAGGGCAGGGCTGGTGGGGGTCCAACTTTAGGGGTGTGGCCCCATTGCCGCAAATTCCTTGGCGTGTCACACTATCATATTACTGCCCGTACTTGGGGCTGTCGCCATTCATACCATATTTTAAATAGGCAAATATGACTATGCTCCATTTACACCTCTCCTGATTTCCAGCTCTCAAGCTGGGATTTCGGGGGCCTTGTAGATCAGCTAACCACATTTTTCTTTCTTTTAGGCGACCTGAACGCACATAACTCTCTTTGGGCAATGCTACCACAGCTGTCCGAGGTCACCTTATCGAAAAATATCTAAGAACTTCGGGAGCATGCCTATTCAATAAAAGGACGCATGCATACCATAATATAGGACACAATGGTGATTCACACCACCGCTTGGCGATTGGGTCTGCAGTGCTCTTTTCATCCCCTGAGTGTGATGTTGGCCCTAACCCATATTGTAGTGGCCACTTCCCAAAAACTTTAACATACATTGGTAAAGGCTCCAACATTCACCTTCCCATAGCAGCTTCAATGAAACTATAGCGAACTATAGTACATTTACAGAAACATCCAAACTACACTACATATTCATTACACACCTACACATTGAAAAAGCTACCCAACTACAAACGGAACATATCCTCCAGGACACCGAAAAGGCCAATCCCCAAGTTTCCAGTGCTCCGCGCAACCCGAGGGGGCCTGGTAAAATGAGGACTGCAGGCGAGCGCGACAGGCCCTGAACAAGGCTTGGGGTGTCCTTCGCAGGTACACAACATTAGATAACTTAATTTCTCTAAAAATGCAATGGCTTTGCGCCGTGAGGCGAAACGAGAATATTGGGCTCCTTCCTAACATCCATAAATTCATACACAGACACGCGCAAGGTGTGGACACGAATGCGTAAACTCAATGGAGAACCTACACATAGCCCGCCCATAGTCAGCACAACGGGGAACACACTTGAAGATCAGGCTTGCACAATCGGAAAACACTTTGAACATGTGTTCAGCTCTGACACTACACAAACACATTCCTGGAACATAAAGCCTCTTGCAAAATGAAGTCTCTTGCGACAACAACAAATCACAGAATTTTTAAAAGTCCATGTTTTCCCTACATGAACTGAGGGCGGCTCTGAGAAGCATGTAGCTAAGCTTCTGACCCAGACACCTACACGTATACCATGATACGGCACCTACACGTAGACACTCTTTTAACACTCCTCCACCTATACAACAAGATATGGCTTTTGAGGCAGATTCCAAGGTCATGGCGGGAGTCCGTAGTAGTGATTTTATATAAGCTCTTCTTAAATTGCATTTGCTTTGGCCGGCTTCAGCCAATGGCACAGCCAGGCTCATATGATTTCATTGGTTCAGTTGCGGGAAATGTGCTAGTGGGTCGCATGGCCATTCCCGTTTTGCCTGATTATATGGCTAACTTGAGCGAAGAGTATGTTAAAACTGGTTTCAGTATAATTCTAACGAGGCACCCTTTCGAATGAAAGAAACTTGTTTTTTGTCTTCATGGCTCCTTTAATAGCGTAGCCCTGACTCCTGACTGATAGACTGATTGGAGCCGGGATTACAGCTTTCTGTGCAATACGCCCTCCATTTTGGGTTTGAATGGCACAATATCTTTCTCATCTTCTGCGGAACTTTTTAGTAATTGACCTAATTGTGTACTTGGGAATGCTTCATACGAGTACGCAGATACGAGTTGCAGATTCGTCTCACTCCCAAGAATGTTCGTGGTATGAAGAGTAAAAAACCAAAATCTCGTTTTAACTGCCATTAACTACGAAATTCTTGTTTGAAGTACTACCACAAATATTAACTTGCACAATCTCAGAGTTTTGGAAAAACGAAAGACCACCTTACAACGGGAAATCCGGGAGCACATCAGTGTGGCACGGATTCCCCGCAAGACGCATTCATCACACCACCAGGAGCGCGGTCAAGCAAGGACCATGGCGCTACACGAACAGTACCACTCTAACCTAGAGATCTGCTACGTAGACACGCGAGATACCCTGGCCGGACCGCGGTAATGACAGTGGTGGTTGGACACCAAGGTAATGCGGTATCCTCGTGAGCAGTCAACACGTCCCCACAGATACGGGAGAAGTGGCCATCGCACTCGCCATCACGGTTGCACCGGCCAGCATAATCATAACGGATTCTAAAACCGCCCTGCGCATATACGCAAGAGGACGGCTTTCTACGGAAGCGGCGCGTATACTACGGACCCGCTCTGAGACAACAGCAAGGCAAGTCCGTCTGGTTTGGACATTAGCGCACTCGTCCCTTCCGGTGAACGAGATGGCACACGAGGCAGCCCGAGGATTCTGCAAACAGCTGAGCCCAAGTTCCAAGACGTGCCGTCTGACACGACGGGAAGGAATAGGCTCTGGGCATATCAGGAAATTACGCAGAACTGTATGCTAAGTGGTCTTAAACTTCAGGCAGCTCACATATCCCGCGCAAAAGGACACTTACGTGGCGTAGCCTGCAGACATTCACTTTCCCCCACACCACCCTGTGCCATTGAGAGTAGCCAGAAAGGTACCAGAACACATGAAAATGGGGTGGACTGTCAGCTGCTTCACTGACCCACAAGGTTTGGGCCTGCCATCTCCAACCCCAGTCCACCAACCCCGGATACCACATCAGTAATTCCGAGCAGTAGGAGGCCGCACAGCTTAGCTCCATTCGCGAAGCACAAGTTGCGGTCATCTAGCTGGCGAAAGACGCCGCCAGGGACCATGGGCAGCTGGTCGCCACCTGACGAAGCGTCCACCCAGAACCCCCCCTCATGGGTGGTTACGCTCAGCAAAGGTGACAAATAAAGTTTTATATCTCTCTCTCTTTGTGTTCCAAAAATACATGATCACTCACCTAATCCTAATGCTTTAAAAAGTTGACGCAGTTCCAATTTTTATGCATAAGTAGAAGCTATGCCGTTCTTATAAATAGGTTTATTCATTAATGACGACACACTAACTAGGCTTGCCGGAATAAATAAAACTTTGATGAGTACAAAACCACTGCCACAGAATCTTGGGACGTAAACAATTCCGCACAAACTATGAAACACAAATGATCCAGTAAATATTTCATACAATGTTGAATGCCGTTTTCATTAGGAGAAAGGTCGCCGTTTTGGTACTGTATGCGGAGAGTTGCGTGATAAGATTTTTAAACCCGATTCACCGTAATGACATTTTTTCAGGCATTACCTGATAATTCTAATTGCTCTAAATTGTATTGACAATTGTACCAGCCTTTTGTTACTTGTGTAGTAGTTGTACGCTGGTTTTGTAACTGCACTACACCTGTTTTGTTATCCCTCTCGTCTTGCTTGACGCTGCTCTGTGTGTCAGGTGGCAAGGGAGCTTCATGTTGTTTCGACAGCTTTTTTTCTTGTCTTCCTGCAAATTGGCTGAAAATGAAACTCACTTTAATTCGTTTGAATTGAAGGTTGGCTCAATGACTATTACGAGCAATTGTTACACACAGTAATAATAAATTTTCAGGCGTTTAATGTTTATTCTCTGGGAGACAAACTAATTTGACCCGCAAAATGGGTTTAATGTTTTGTGATGTCCTTGAAGAATAATCTTTTGTCTCTTCTGCAGTCCTGTGAATTGAAATCAATATTTAGGCTTGTTATTTTTGTTGGCG
Organism: Haemaphysalis longicornis; assembly: GCF_048455015.1. Taxonomy (NCBI): domain Eukaryota; kingdom Metazoa; phylum Arthropoda; class Arachnida; order Ixodida; family Ixodidae; genus Haemaphysalis; species Haemaphysalis longicornis. Next base: position 88,188,892 of record NW_027526233.1, read on the forward strand.
TTGTTCGTTCATTTCAGAATCAACGTGCCGCTTAAGAACTCGGAAGAATTTTCAGCGGCATTTCACTGCAAAACTGGATCATCAATGAGGCTCCCCGACCACGAGCGTTGTGAACTTTGGTAAAGCGAAAATTTTGCAAAACAGACACGATTTCTGCAGATTGAATAAACTCTTACTTGTTCCGTGGAGCATGTTATCTCTTACTGAAAATACGTCAATTATAGGCATTTGCCCTACAAATAAGGAGGTTGGACACAAAATAGTCGATTAAGCACTGCTCATATCAAAGGAATTTATTAGGGGCACTTCACCAACCATCGTACTCCTCTTTATGAAAGCTTTTTCTATTCATAATACTAAGATTAATGAAGCGATCAAGTACGAGGTTTTGTAAATATATACTTCATTGTACTCATTAGGTTCACTGGGAGAAAGAAAGTTCTTGTTTCGTGTTTTGTTTGATTCTACGCACTGCGCGCAAGATAGTTGTGGGCAGAAAATACATATATATGTTTTAACATGGTGGTTCCTAACTCGCCGGTAAGCGGGTGCGTAAAAGACCTGCTGGTCAACTACATGAAAATTAGTAAGCAAGCTTTTTATGTTTCTCTGGAATGTTGTTTTTCGTTACTTGAAAGGAAATAAAAAATTCAAATAACGCCTATTTTCATCGCTTCACGGCGGGTATGTAGGTTTTTTGTAAACCCGTTTGGTAATATCAATGTAACTGTGTTCTGTTCACTGTGCTCTTGTTTATGGCTACCACTCTCCCAAAAAGGCATGCCCTCGCAACATCATTACCCATGCTAGGTGTCCTTCACCATACCAAGCTGCATGTCAGCACTCGGTACATTACGCCCCGTCTACTTCATAATAATTGCGTGCCCTAGACACCGACATTCCCCCGCTAAATCTACCCGGGACAACGCCCAAAAGCGCGCTTGCTCTTATTTTTTTTTCAAATCAAATCAATATTGTTTTCAACATGGCAGTGTTAAAGGCCACCCTGGCATAAAAGGAGTTAAACGCAGCTTGACGGCGCCAGGGGCCTTAATGGCAGCTTCTAGACACACGAGCAGAAAACGTTATTAGAAAACTACAAAATGTATAGGATCACGTAATATACCTGCTACGTTCACGCACATTACTTAATACCACCCACTAACTAGGTATAGTGTGTTTGCCTAATGGTGTTTGCTTTTACTCCGGCTGAGCTGACGTCGGCACGAAAGGCATGAGGAAAGACCGCAGAGGCATATTCCTTTTCACCATATTCGTTTGGTTCACCGACGAGGCGGGCCACAGAGCACGTAAAAAATCACTCCCCTGTAGTTAGAAGTAATGTCAGCTCTTGAGAAACGTTTCCTATTGTTCGTTTGAAAGATCGGTGGCGGGGGACCAGTGGCATCTTAGCGACCGCGTTTACGCCATGAGAATGCCGGAACTGGACGGGAGATGAAATCCTGTGAAGGGGTCAAAGGTAGCAAAAGGACACCAGACGTTCTTTGTAGCGCTGCTACACAGCTCAAAGCTACTGGGCGAAGTTTGTATTCGCTCCTCGTCTGGCTTTGGTGACTCGGTGGCTGGGATACGCAATGGTCAGTCGACCAGATTAAGGTAGGCGCTCCACGTGTTTACAAAGGAAACAAATTTTGGTGGCGTGAGGTACAATTATAGGCGTGCACGGTATGGGCAATACTTTAAGACGAGCCACCCCAGAATAGATTGCCAGCGCTAGGTTTGCTTTTAGTTGGGTGGCTTTCAAGTGTGCTATATTTGCGTTTTGCGCAATATTTTCTTGTTTTGATATGAGAGTGAGAGAGTCGGCCGCGTGGCAATTTTTTACCTACAAAGATTGGTTTTTCACTGTGGCCAATTAGTGGCCTAGTAAGGATTAATCACTGAGCGATCTTAACTCTGAAATTTGGAGGTACGTTTTTGAGGGCGGTGTTGTAATGGTAAAACCGAGGATTTTGATGCTTTTTTAAAGAAAAGAGAGAGGAAAGCGGGAGCCCCGCTCGAAGCGTGCCTTGCCGGACCTTTTTTGTGCGATTATGAGCCTTGAGAGTTGTAAATACCTAGTGAAAATAAAGTGTACATACTGTACATCAGTACATGCTGTACGTCTCGGGTACGTGGCGTTGGCCAAAAAGCCAGCCAGTTGTCGTTTCATCGGATCATCTCTTTGATCACTGGTGACCGATCCGACGGATCTTCACACCCCTTAAATTCCACTATGCCACATGTACTTTTACAAAACATCTGTGCAACCACAGCCTTCGACTTATAACAGAAGTAGACCTGTAAAGGGCAAATACGTTTTCCCTACGTCAAACCTCTTACTGAAAGTTTATTCGCTCGCTCGCTCGTTGGATTCCTCGCTCACTCACTGACTGGTTTGCTCACTCGCTCGCTCTCTCACTCAATCACTCGCTCGCTCACTTACTCATTTGCTGACTCACTTGCTCACTCACTCACTCACTCGCCATATTCTGATACTGCGAGACGGTGAGAAATGGATTGCTAGACTTAGCAACTGGAGATGCGGAAATTGTGCCTAAGAATTTGCAGACGTTGTAATGAATTATTCTGGTATAACTTAGTCCTCACCATATTCCATAAGAGAAAACACGGGATAGCAGGGCAGTTCAGTGCTCCTAATTAATTACCTATACTAAATACCCCTACAGTAATGTTAAAACGTGATCACAGTAATTTTACACTCTCGCAGCAGCTGCCACACAACGAAAGATTAGAAAAAGCAGCGACGTTAAATGGACGTATTTTAAAGACACAGGCAACTACATGCCGCACAATGGCAGTCAGTGCGAGAACGTATTTTGAGGAACGTACTACTCGACGGGGGGTGCTTCCCATGCGAGAAGAAGAAACCGGAGAAAATGCGAGAAATACGAGGTATAAAGAAGAGGTAGTTTCAGTAATGCAAGGTATAAAAACGTATCAAGAGCTTTACCCACGGGCTGAATGAACGAGGGGCTGGTAGAGGTGCACAGAATTTTGCGAAATTACTTTACGTTTAACCGTAGAAAAGCCGTGTCTGCCTCCAAAGCACACCCCAATGTAAATTCACGCCCTCACAACACTCGTAACCAGTGCATCCTCTTTCGAAATATATTATTGACTACGTCGTTGCTAGTGTCATCGTCTTTACAAGTTCGTTTGCTGCCGTCCCAGCTCCTCTGGTGCCACAGAATATCGTCGGCCAGTGCATGCCCGCACTTTTCTGAAGATCGCATCACAACGTCTCACGGAAAGGCCGCCAATGGGGAAAGTACCAACCCGCACACAGTTGTCATGCAGGCCCTCTTTACAATGAGCCTGGCTGGTGGTAGTTTTCCACTGTATGCCTGCAGCTGCACGTAATAATGGCAGAGGAGGGCCTTGACAACTTATTAGTGCCTGGTTCAAGCAGCAAAACTTTCTACGTCAGACCCACGGTGATCCACAGCATCTATACGATCGCCACGGGCATCACGACACCCGTCGTGAGAGCGCTTCGAAGCTGCCAACGGAAGATGGCCCGTGTATTACCGGGAGGTTATATTGCCGCGAACCATGTATTAATATTGTTTATTTATGTCTTCTTTTACCGCCGCGCTGCGTCAGTATATGTTATCTGTGTGTCGAGGGAAGCGCTTGTTCCATTATTTATTTGTATGCCGCATGTGCGATGTCTTCCTCTTTTGATAGGGAGAGAGTTTCTAACTAACGTCAACCGCCTAGAATAGTCTTCTTTGATCTACAATGTTCTAGATGCAAATCGACTGTTCCAAATACACTCACGCCGAAAGATCAGACGCTGCGGCAGTCGACTCGAGGACGCTCGCCTGCACACGTCACTTTGTTGACTGCTGCTTCGCCGCTTGTGCATTCTTTGAGTTGTTAGGGGAGCCAAAAGTCGCTAAATAAGGTTGTTTTTCTTGAAGACAACTGCGTCATGATTATCTTCGTGACGTATGGTAGAGATGCGGGGTGCGCAGCATTTACGCTCCCTACGCCCTGTGGAAGCCGACAACCCAACCCATGCCGTGCAAGCCGCCGACTTAAAGTTTTAGTGGCCGAGTTTGGTCTCCTACCAGAAAGAACGAATAGTAAGAGCGCCGCATCCGACAACATGGTGCATGAAGCCACTCCCCCAACGTACGGCTGAAATCCTGGACCGGGACCCACCTTCGTTCCGCGGATCTTCCGCTGAAGACTCCGAGGACTTGTTGGAGACAATAGAGCATGTCCGGATCTTTAACAGGTGGGATGACGAACAAACGTTTCGGCATGCGTTCTTCTATTTAGAGGCTTTAGCTCGAACTTGGTGTGAGACCCATGAAAGCTCTGTGACTGACTGGGTTCTCTTCAAGAGTGTGTTGCTTAACACGTTCGCCACCGTTGTGCGAAATGAACGAGCCGCGCGCTTGCTAAAAGCACGCACGCAGCACACAAACCAAGGGGTAGTGCCTTTGTTGAGGAGATGAAAAGATTGGTTCGACGCGCTGATCCGGAAATAACAGAACAAAAGAAACTAAGGTTCCTCATGCGAAGGGTAAGGCAGGAACTTTTTGCTTGCCTTCAAAGCAATCTTCCTACTCAGGTGGCCGAATTCGCTCTGAGGCTGCCGCAAGAGAGAAGAGGCTGGAAGTCCGAACGAATGAGTACGAAAGCATGGTCAATGCGCTGGATTCTGGGACGATCGGTGGCGGAGCTATTAGTTCCGACCCACTGCGCGAGAACTTCCGAGCAGTGGTCAGGAAGGAGCTTCGCATGCTTTTTCTAACGACGCTGAACCTCAAGTGGCTTTCTGACTGACGTCATCTTCGAAGAGTTTCAACAGGCACTGGGGACTTCTACGCCATCCGAAGCATATCGCGAGCCCCAAGCGATGACCTACTCCACAGCTTTTCGTCGACCGCGCCCTGCTCCAACCCGCCGTCAAGAGCGCCGTCTACTGTCACCCGCCCGACCCCCTGTGGACCAATACCAGACGACGAGGAAGACGCCGCATAGCGAACGCCCGATAATCGCCCGCTGTGCTACCACGGCGGAGCGGTCGACCACATTTACCGTCACTGCCCCTAAAAGAGGCTTTGTTGGCGAGGGTTCGCCTTCGACGCACCACGGCCCCAACCTGCCAGCACCCTACCGAGATTCAGGCACAACTGACCAACACGAACCGAGGTCCAGCGTGCTTCTACCATTCCTCGTCACCCTACCCTAAGCGACCGCCAAACCGCTGAAGCAACGAAGAATTCCGCCATAGAATGTCCACCAGCCCACGCGGGGGAAACTAAAAGCAGTAACTTCTGCAGCTGAAGTTGTAAGACGGTGGAAAAACGTTAGGCTGTGGCCTCGTAGGTGTTGTGAAATCCCCCCCTCAAGGACCCACCGAACAACATGCCCCCAGCCAGACAACCCGATCTAACCCTGACGAGACTCCCAAACACGATGACAACGACACGACACGACGCGTAACCGAAATAGCAGAGCCGGCACTGACGACAATGATGACGCATAGTGCGCGACCGCCAACATGCACAAGCCGACATACGACTCCCCGACGAACCCGAAACTCGAGGAAAGCGGCCTCACACATCCAGTTGCCCAACGACGGCTTTGACGTAGTCGCCCTCATCGAGACGGAGCCAAAAAAATAGTGAGCGGGTAGTTCACTTCTAAACTGAAGAACGTTACGACAAGATTGGAAGGTTCACACATACGCACAAGTGGAGGCCATCTCGTATCACCAAATGGAACGCGCACATTGCGCGTCACAATATACGGCACCACGTACTCTGCTGCCTTCGTCATTACCGAAGTGCTCCCGCGATGTAATTCTTGGAATGGACTTTTTGATGGACAACGGTGAAATATTGATCTGCAGACAAGGTCAATAACTTTTGCCTCCGATCACTCCACGTCGCCGGTACCGAGCGCCGAACACCGTGTTGCTGTAAGGATCGCCGACGATCACGTCTCCCTAGTAACCGCCGCAAGCATGATGATCACCGTCTAATGTGAGGATGCTGATACTAAAATCGACGCTATCGTAGAAAGTGACCAATATTTGCTTCTCTACCATGGTTTCGCTGTCGCAAGAGGCAATGCGCGCTATTAACAACGCAAATCCCACGTTTCGGACTCTAATTTCACCGAAGAGTACCAGAATTTTAATAGGGGCGCTGCAATGGCGTTTTTAAAAAACAACGCAAGGAGCAAGTGACGTGATTGCGGTCGCCAACTCTGAACGCGCACGCGCCGATGCTTTCAAGCTGCCGCATCCTTTCGACATAAACCCGACGCTGCCTCAAGAAAACCGGGTCACATTATTGGATGTGCTGCGTCGCTGCAGCGAGTGCTTTTCGTCAAACTCAAAATTGCGTCAGACACGCGTAGCGAAGCACCGAATTATAACCGAAGAAGAAACACGATCTACCCGACGGTGACCGCACCACGTGTGTTCACGCGATCAAATCTCCATCCCGACACTAGCCAAAAACATGCCAGCGACGACAATACACCGCCATTAAAGAGCTCCCGGGCGGCTCCGGGCGTACATTCAGGTTCTGGGCTGAATACCTGCGACGGTGCCCTCGAACACTTTTGCCCCGCAAACTACTTCTCTTCGATGGATTTGAAGACGGGCTACTGGCAAATTGATGTGGACGAGAGAGACCGAAAGAAGACTGCATTCATAACCTCGGGTGGCTTATGCGAGTTTAAGGTGATGCCTTTTGGGTTCTGCACGGCGTCAGCAAAGTTTCAGAGTCATGTACCCGGTACTAGCTGGCCTGAAGTGGCACACCTCCTTCGTACATCTCGGCTAAGTTGTGGTATTCTCCCGGACTTTCGACGCACACCTTGTAAGGTTGGAGTATGTACTCGAGGCCATTGGTACGTCGGGGTTGACGCTGAAGCCAGGGAAGTGCCCCTTCGCGCACGAGGAGTTCAAGTTTGTGGGCTACTTCGTCAACACCGCGGGAGTCTTCCCTAAGCCGGCGAAAACTTCGTCCATAGGGATATTCCCAAGACCGAAAGACAAGAAGGGCGTGCTATGATTTCTCAGACTTTGCGCATACTACCAGCGCTTCGTCGCAAACTTCGTTAGCATTGCACTTCCACTCCCACGCTTGAAAAAGGATGTCCGCCCTTTCAGCTGGGAAAACGCCCAAGATGAAGCATTCTTGAAGCTGCAACAACGCCTGCAAAGCCCCTCTGTGCTCGCTCATTTCTACGAAAACGCCGAAACAGAAATGCACATTGACGCCAGTGATACAGGCTTACGCGCCGTCCTCGTCCAAAAGCAACGCGGTTACGAAAAGGAAATACCCTGTGCCAGCCGTGGTCTGTCATAGGAGGAGAAAAACTACGCTGCCTCCCAGAAGGAGTGCCTCGCTAATAAATGGGGCATTTCAAAATTTCGCCTATACGTCTATAGTATACCAGTCAAGGTTGGGACAGAGCACCACTGGCCATGTATGCTGGTCAAATTTGAAGGACCCATCTAGCCGTCTATGGCGAGGGAGCTTGCGCCTACAAGACTTCGATGTCACAATCGTCTATAAAACCGACAGGATACACTCCGACGCCGGCTGTCTCTCCCGCACCCCCCGTCGACCCACCCCCTCAAAACAACTACGAAAACTGCGCGTTCTTCGGAGTCGGCACGGACAGCACCCTAGCCGCCCCGCAGCGTGCCAACCCGGAGTTACGCGTCCTGATCGACTACCACGAAGGACGCAACGTCGCCGTGCCTGGGGCATTCAAAGGCAACTTACTAGCATACAGTCTAAAAACTCCGCACTCGCGAAGAAAAATGGCAACACCCGGAACGAGAACGAATTATCGTTTAATAAGCCCTGCAGACCTTTGGGAAGAAATTTAGGAAGCCTGCTACGAAGACCTCTCATCACGACATCTCGGCACTGCACGCAGGATAAGAAAAATCAAGGCGAAGTACTTCTGGTACCGCCTTACATCCAATGTGTCCACTAGTCAAGAGCTGCCGTGACTGCCAGTGACGAAAAATACCGCCGACTACACCCGCCGGACTTCTGCAGCCGATCGCCGTCCCAGTGAGAACCTTACAACCGATTGGAATGGGCCTTTTGTGCCCGTTTTCCACGTTACGATCCGAAAACAAGTGGATTGTCGTACCGACAGGCTACATGACGCGATATGCAAAAACCACCGCGCTTTCGAGGAAGTCACAAAGTTTTTCGTAACATAAGTAGTGCCGCGGCATGGAGCGCCTGAAGTCCTAATCACGGACCGCGGAACATCCTGCACGGCAGAGATCATGCAAAGAATCTTACGCTACAGCAACACGCATCACTGAAGAACGACGGTGTACCAACCCCAAACAAAAGGTCTAACAGATCGTTTGAACAAGGATTGTCGATATGCTTCCATGTATGTCGACGTTGAACACGCGACCTGGGACAAAGTTCTCCCGTTTGTCACGTTTTCGTACAACACGCCTATCCAAGAAACCACGCAGATGACACAGTTCGAGCTTGCCTGCAGAAGACGGCGCTTACGATGCTTGACGCCTTGTTGCCGCACGCAGAAGACTACTATATCAAAGCCGACGTTCAAGGATACCTTCAGCGTGTGGTGGAGGCCCGCCAGCTCACTCGAGTTTGTTCTATAAACCAGCCACTAGTGGATGCCGCACGCTACAATCTCCCATGCAGAGACGCCGAGTACCACCCAGGGGTTCGTGTGTGGGTTTGGACTTCTATCCGACCACGTGGACTCAGAAGCTTTTCGGGTGGTTTTTCGGAACCTACCGGATTCTGCGACGTGTGGGCCGACTTAACTATGAGGTGATCCCGGACGGTGATTCCGCTAAATGGCAAAGAATCACGCGACCCGACATCGTCCACGTGGTTCACCTGAAACCTTTACCACGAAAGATGAAGAACTTTTGTGTTGTTTTGGCGGACTGTCCTTTATTTTAGCATCAGGGCGATGCACGTGTACAGTGTGGGTAATGCCGGGAACCATGCATAGGGTTTGTTTATTTGTGTTTTGATTTTGCCGCCCGGCTGCACCGGTATGTGTTATCTGTGTTCCAATGGAACTGCTTCTTCCATTATTTATTTGCGTGCCACACGTATTATCTCGTTTTCTTTTGTTGGGGAGAGCGTTTACAACTAACGTGAACCACCTAGAATAATCTTCATTGATCTGCAATGTTCTCGATGTAAATCGACGGTTCGAGAAACACTCTCGCCGAGAGATGCAGAGAGGCACCACGGCATTCGACTCGCCTACGCTCGCCTGCACACGTTAATTTGTTGACTGCTGCTTCGCCGCCTGTGTATTCTTTGGTTTGCTGGGGAGTGCAAGTTCACTCCAATAAACGTGTTTTCCTTGAAGAGAACTGCGTCGTTTTGGCATCGTGAGAACATGAGCAGAAACGAAAAGTATCACGAACGAACGATAGAAATAAATACAATACGCTAGAGCTTTATATACATTCGGAAAGAAAACACATAGTTGCAACTACGCCATAGGATCCCCTATTTCTCGTTTGGCTTAAATTGATGGCGATAGAAGTTTCGATTTCGACTGTAGGTCGACCCCCCAACATCACGTTGTAAAATTTCGTGAAATGGGTTTACCAAGGATTGTGTAAATACGGTATCTCGGAGTCTGTTCATGGCATGAAGGATAAAAGGCATTAGCCGAGAAAATAAGTCAAACGGAAACCTAAACGACATCTTTTATAAGTACAGCAAAGGCTTAAGTACTTAGAAAATTAATTGCATAACTAGATCCGTTTCGAAGGAAAACGACAGATAAAGAAAGGGTTTTAAAGAAGCTTGCACATTGTATTGTCAAAAGCTTATGCTTCAGGAAAGGGATCGGTAACCAACATATTTTGTAACCCTCCAGGAGAGACCCAGTAAGAAGTAGCAGCCACAGATTTCATCTTACGTGTTTTCTAATTTGAGGGCGAAGTTTGGGGGGACATCATCACGCGTTTTCCGCAGGTAACTGCAAACCAAACCGACATACGTGCAGCCTGTAATTTTTTGGTTACCCCAGCGGAATTCGAATTTCAATACTTGGACATGAGTAGAGCTAGATAGGTGATTGATGGTGATGACATGTATGGATGGTTTAAAACAGCATACAGTCAATAAGGCCACAAATTATATTTATGGAATACGTCTCTTTCTGTTTCCTAGGACCGAATCCGGGATTGCTTGTCAGGAAAATAGTAGTTTGAAGGGTTCCAGAAAAGCATAAGGCAAGAATTTTGACAGCAGAAACAACGCCACAGTTCTTCATACAGGTCTGGCCTACTCGGCAGGTGACTGTAAAACTACATAACTGACTGCCTGAAACTCACCAGGCCATCTTGGAGGCACTGAATGAACTGCACTGTGGCGAGCGATCGTACAATTATGTAAAAGCCTTCCTATCGGATCGCACCGCGTCCATAGAATAGGAGACATTCGATTCAATCCCTTTCCTATGACCAACAAAGGGACGCCGTAGGGCCCCGTAATCTCCCCCTTCTTTTTAACATTACCATGATCAAAATCGCAAAAAAACTGCAAACCATTCCCGACATAGGCTTTACCCTTTACGCTGACGATATAACAATATGGGCTACTAAAGGATCACTTGCTGTAAGAGAAGAGGTACATCAAGAGGCTACAAATTTGGTGGAAAACCTGGCTGCACAAAATGGGTTACAATGCGCACCCGAAAAATCCGAAGTTATCCGAGTCCACGGCACCCGCTATGTAAGCCCAGGGTCAATAAACATTAAGCTTGGAGATTACACAATACCCGAAAAAGATCAAATACGAGTACTAGGGATGTTTTTACAAAGTAATGGCAAGGCAAAGTTCACCATAGAAAAAATAAAGAGGTCAACTGTGCAAATTGCAAGTATAGTGAGAAGAATAACTAACAACAGAGCCGGCCTCAAGGAACAAGAAACTCTGCGCGTTATGCAGGCCTTGGTAGTCCGCCGCCTGGCATATAGCTTGCCTTTCCACTGCCTTAACAGACAAGAGACTGATCAAGCCAATGTCATACTCCGCACGGCTTACAAAGCAGCCCTCGGTCTCCCAAACTATACATCAAATGAAAAGCTGATGAGCTTGGGTGTATCCAACACCTTCGAAGAAATCAGAGAGGCACTCCTCATCTCGCAAGAACAACGCCTGGAAAAAACAAAAGCTGGCAGGGCTATCCTGCAAAGAGTGGGGTCCCCCGCGCACGTACACTCGACTATTGACAAAGTGGACATGAGCAGAGAAGTACGAACACGACTAAAAGAGCTTCGCTCACCTCGAAACATGGACCCCTGCCTGCGCAAAGAGAGAAGAATAGCACGAGTAGCCTTCCTACGGAAACAACTTGAAAAAAAATGTCATCTACACCGGCGCTGCTTTCTACAGCTGGAAAAATGCCTCCATAGTTATAATTGATCACGAAGGATCCATCAAGGATTGCCTCACGCTAAAAGATACCACTGCCGACGAAGCCGAAACTGGTGCTCTCCTCCTGCAATAAGGTACGGGCAGCATACGAACCGAAGCCTCCAAATAGACACAGATTCCAGAAAGGCTACGCAAAACCCAATGAATGGAAGAATTCACAAGCGACTTAAAAAATTAGAGCCGAAAATGTCGAATCAATTCCACCGCATTCTATGGACTCCAGGACACGAGCAGCTGGAGGGAAACGAGAGGGACGACCAGGCTGCGCGCGATCTTACAAACCGCGCGGCTAACAGTCCTAGCCTTCCGCAGCCCCTCCCAAGTGGCTTTGGCGAACGCCTGACTGTCCAACGAGGTGAAGGAGCCCTTTTCTCCAACCCGGACAAGAACCTCTCTGGTGCAGAAGCTCAAACGCTGAGGCAAATCCAGACGAACACTTATCCTAACAAATCCTGGCTATCCAAAATGTTCCCTCAAACACACACAGCCGCATGCAATAAATGCGGAAACCCTGCCAACTTATTTCGCGAACCTTGGGCCTGCCGTATCATCTGGCGTATGGGACCAGATGGCCTGACCAGATGGCCTATCATCTGGTCGCTATGGGAGGCAGCTCTGACCAGCTCCGACTTCGGGATTCAGAAGGACTTAATTCTTCGAGCCCGGAGAGGAGCAGAAGAGTCTGGGGCCCTCGAAGGAGGGCACCACCTTTAAGACAATCGCGCCACCTCGTTTTTTCCTAATAAACGTTTCATCTCTCTGTCTCTTTCTCACGAGGCTGAGCATGTGGCCAGGCTTTTTATATGGCCGCGCCAACCAAGCGCGGGTGGTCTCTAATCTCGGTGAGCTGTAAGCTGTGTTGTAGGCAATACTTCGGTACAGCCAAAATCGAATCAAAATGGCGACCAAATTGGTCGGGACCCATTTACTGGAATTTTTTCAGTGTGTATTCAGTAAACAAAGTGGGTGAGAAACACATTTGTCATTTAGCTGTGAATCGATCTACACCAGCAAAGCGGCAGACCTTAGGTAGCTTGCGTATACCTGGAGTATAATAGGATTAGTCGCGAAAAATGGTAGATCACTGGTGCGGATGTGGGCACTGCTTTCAATTTTTGAAAGGCGCTTCGATAGACACTCGACCTATCTACATGTGTGAACCAAGCTCCAGAAGCACCGTAAACACAGATGAAAAATACGGAAAACTTCAGGAGAAGCCATACAGAGGAGAATAGCTAGAAGAGGCTATTTTCCCCACGGCGTCTTGTCTTACTTCACTATTACAATAGGAATCCAAAAGAAAAATCCATACTGACAATCTGGGGTAGCTCAAAAACGTGTTTAAAAAAACTGATGCAAAGAAGTGGCTACAAATACGAAGAAAGGTCAGTGGCCGAGTGAAATTAGGCTCCTTCAAGATATTGTAGATTTTAAGTTATCGGTGGCTGGTGGCATCTTTTAGAGCAAATAGCAAAGAACCTTTGAAGACACAAAAGAGAACGAGCACTAATCGCCTAGTCAGGTTTATACAAAGAAACCCGAAATTAAAGCGCAATAGCGATATTCTACTATGTGTGATCTACTGTCGCAAGGGCGTCTCAGGACAAAAAGCGCCAAAACGAAGCATTTTTATATAATGTTTGTTTCTAAAATACAACGGCACTCATTGTGGCGTACTTAGAGAAAATAGTGTAGATACGGTTGTAAAGGGTTCTTACTATAAAAAGCCGAGATGATTAGAATGATACAAAACAAGGACGATGGTTCAGTGTTACAGTGCTAGGGGCTTCATAACATTCCCCTAGCTGCAGCGATGTGAGTGACGTCCCTGGCACTTGTGATGAAAATACTCCGGGCCATCCTTACTTGCATCGCTTGGCCCTGATGTCACCAATGGTAAGATATTGGTATAAAATGAAGTGTCGGTGAGGTAAGCCAAAAGTAGTTCATTTCTGATAGCTGGTAGATCGGTAAAAAAATAATGACATGCAAAAGTATCGTGTAAGTGTATCTTTCGGGGAACTGTGGTTTACTTGAATTATGGTGTGCCAAACATTCAATCAAAAGATGCATAACTACACGCGGAGTCACTGTCCAGACTTCTCACAAGCTGGTAATGGGGTACCGTTTGAAAGATATGAATGTGTATCATGTGTATACACTGTTCTTATACTGGATATTGATATTTCTGTGGACGTGGTAAATTTTCCTGTATTGCATTTCCCTATTTCCAGTTTTATAATGTGCAGTTTGTTTTGCGCATTGCGTGTCCCCCTGTAGCTGCCAGTGCCTCCGAAGCCTACTTCGAACTAGTGCCTTCCGTTGTAGGTAAGGAATTTGTGGCATACCTACAACACGGCGGAGAGCAGTCACAGCGTTATTCTGATCAGCGATTTCAGTTCCCGAGATGCCGCAGTGTCCAGGTACCCTGAAAACTATTAAAGTGAATTTTAGAACACAGAAAGGAATTATGGATTTAATAAGACATCTTAAAACGAAGTTCCTGGTTTGTTGTCTCAATGCATAGCGCAGGGAGTCTGCAAAAATAATGTAACTGTGTATTTATATTCTGGTAAGTGTAATGTGTTCCACACTGATCAAAATGCCCTGCTACCTCTGCTTTAGACATATTGGTACTTTGCTTTATTGCCTTTGTGATAGCAAAGGTAGGTCAATGTGCAGCGCACGACACAGAATAGCCAGACTTCGAGGCATCTCTGTAAAACGGTGTATAAAGATACTTGAGTCGTAGCTGTAGGGAGCCTTGTAAGATGAGCTCTCGAGATGGAGTTCTTTCGCTAAAAGCTCTAAAAGATAAATCACATGAAACCAGAGACATTTCCCATGGACGAACAAGGTCGGTGATCATGATATTGTAAGTCTCTAGTGAAGGGCCTGTGCATTGTGGTGGTCAATCCGCCTGACAGGTGGTGTAGCGCTTGCCAAACAGAAAGCGCCACCACAACAGAGGTAGTTTGTAGGACGAGGAAGGGGAACCTGTTTGGAAGCGCTCGGCCAAGACGACAGCTGGACGGCGCCCTCGGGGTGTAGGCCCGAGGTCCGTCGCCGGCGGTGCTGTCGAAGCTATCATCCGTCGCGGCGTAGGTTTGACGACAGTCCTCGATGCCGGCGGGAGAAGCCGCTGTCCGGCACAGGAGTGCGCGGTGTGCCAGTGACTCGGAGCGCCGCCAGCGAGACCTTGTTGCAGGGCTAAGCTCTCTCCTCTCAACGCTAGTCGTCGGCACCGCGACGTTCTTCACCGTGGGACCATAACGCCGGTTTGGAGCTCCTCGGTGCACGGAGCTCCGCAGCGTCGTGAACAGTGCCGACTCGTATCGACTCGCCAAGCCACCACCCTATCTCTTCATCTCCGCTTCATCCACCGTGCCAGCCCAAGCGGACTGAAGTACGCTAATGTCTCGCTAGTTAGCTCTGATCGTTGTAAAAAGTTTAACCCCACTTTTCATACCTGCCCATTTGGATTGTCTCTTGAATAGAATCCTAAAATGTGTGTGTTCGTGTAGAAGTAGTGCACGGCTCATAGCTCTCCGCACGATCCATCCCATTCATTCCTAACAAAGTATCACTAAGAGAAATCCCAAGCTCCTGAGCTTGTACTTTCACTCTCAGAGAAGATGGCATAGATATTGAGGGCCGATTGATATACAAGTGCATGGAAGAGGTGTCATTGAAAACATTTACACCATTTTCCCGCGAGGGGAACCATGGGGTAGACGCGACGCATCGGTGGTTGCCGTTGCGTTTCCGTTTTGTTAGCGTGTGGATTGCTGATGTTGTGTGTCCTATTTACGCAGCATGTTCACCCCCAATGCTATGCGAGATTTTATGTATGTAAGGGATGACAGCTATCTTTTCTTTAGCTCTTCTTTCTTTGTCCTTTCTCTGATTTTCTGCCTTCTGTTCATCGCTCAAACAAGACTAAAATTTTTCTTTTGCGATGTAAACCTTCCGCGACGGAAACAATAACCTGCCTGGGGTAACCCGCGGCTTCCAAACGTACCACCTGCGTTCCAAGGCTTTCATCCACCGCGTGCGGGCATGACTTGCTGAGAGCGCTAGACACGAAAGACAGCACAATATTCCTCTTTACCAGCTTGGTGTGTGCCAATCTGTACGGCAGGGGCGGCTTGTTGGCTCTAGGCTCGTACAACCAACACACGTGATCATCCTTAAAACGTAGCCGCAAATCTAAAAACCTGATGCTGCCATTCTCGGGCAATTCAAACGTAAAATGAGCGGCGTAAAACAGGCATTGAAAGCCGCCAAGATACGCGACACTAGAGGGTGAGACGATGATAAAGCGGCATTAATGCTGTTCATGGCTGAAGGGTCAATAAAACATGAAGTGTCTAAAACAAATAAAAGTCATCGACGTATCTGAAAATTTTCAACACATTAAGGTCACCTAGCCGCTGAAAGAGGGCGTTGTCACAACGGGCTAAAACAAATCACTTAAAACCGGTGCAATGCACGACCCAATACAAACACCCTGCTTTTGGAGGTAAATGTTACTGTCAAATGAAACAAAGGTTGATGTAAGATAAAAAGATAAAAGCTCCAAGAAACCACTCGTGCTCACACCACACACGTTCTGAAATCCGACCGCCCCGAAGCTGGTAAAGAGGAATATTGTGCTGTCTTTCTTGTCTAGCGCTCTCAGCAAGTCATTCCCGCACGCGGTGAATGAAAGCCTTCGAACACAGGTGGTACGTTTGGAAGCCGTGGGTTACCCCCAGGCAGTTTATTGTTTCCGTCGCGGAAGGTTTACATCGCAAAAGAAAAATTGAGTCTTGTTTGAGCGATGAGCAGAAGGCAGAAAATCGGACAAAGGACAAAGAAAGAAGAGCTAAAGAAAAGATAGCTGTCATCCCTTACATACATAAAATTTCGCATAACCTCAAGAAAGTCGGGCAACGTTCAAGGGTCAAGGTCTTTTTCACGGCGCCTAACAAGCTTTTGGCTTTGTGCAGGTTGAGCTGTCCCACGCGTGCACGGAAACCGATCTGCGCTATCAAGCACAGAGACGCGTTTGTGAAATGCCGACGTAGCGTTGTCTACAAAATTCCTTTGTCGTGTGGCAGACACTATATCGGCCAGACCGGCTGATGCTTAAACGCTCGCCTACAAGAACACAAGAACAAGGTCAGGAGCGTAGCCACCGACGGCCAGCTGGCTGCCCACTGTAGAAAATGTGTCTCGGGTAACCAGTGTCATCCCCTGTACGACCAGACTACCATCTTGTATTTTCACCACTCGGCCCTCACAAAGAAAATTGTGGAAGCAGCCGAGATAGCGAGGTCGGGAGATCAATGCGTCAGCAGGCCGTCTGCGGCTTTATCAAACACGAATTGGACCCCCAATGCGTCGCATCTACCCCATGGTTTCCCTCGCGGGAAGATGGTGTAAATTTTGTCGTCACCATTTCAAATCATCGGCGGTCACCGGAGGATGTCATCGGAGGAGCGCCGGCGGAACGACTGAGCGGAGCCGCGCAGTTACCGCGTGTACATGTACGCTGAGGGGAATGAGAGAGAGCAGCGCAGAGCAGCGCATGCGCATGTGTTAACCCGCACCCACGCACAGCTGGCACGGCGACGAAGTGAGCGCAGCCGAGCGCTAACACGCAGATGGCACTGCGGTGAGAGCGGTGCTAGCGCGCAGCTGGCGCGGCGACGAAAATGGGGGAGGGATGCGGATTACGCCGGAGAGACAAGGCGGGTGAAAGAGATGCGTCGCATCTAATAAACAAGGAAGGGTGATTTTTTATGGATGTTGTCACCAGGGATAGGCTGATTGAGTGTAGGGTTTGACGAGCCGACGCAACGCCGGCGATGAGGCGCGCCGTAGATGAGGGTGTCATGCGTCAAGGGCACCCTCTTAGAGGGGAGGCATCAAAACTCCTGAAAAGGAAAAAAACAAAGTAACGGCACTTTGAATGGCGCGCCATTAAAGCACCAATGAGCGAACGCCAGCCCCTAAACCACGTGGCATAGTGGTCAAATATGACAGGGCGGTTGTCAGCCAATTAGAGGACGCCGCGAAGGAGACCAGTGGTGTTATGGCCATATATGGGCATGGAAAGGCAAGGAACCAATGAGAGCACTAATTGGAGAGCCCAGAGGAGTTAAAAGCCGGTCCCGCAACGAGAACGAGGCGCCAAGAAACCGGGAGGGGGCAGGAGCATGTGAGCTTCAAGGAACGAGCCCGGGGTACACGGCGAGGCCACCGACTATGCCAACCATGTCTGGGCGGGAGCGGGCCGGCTACGCATTGGCTGCGGCATCTTAGGCACACCACGAACTTGCGTTTTCGTCGTCCCAGCGACATCGGTCGAGCACCAGCGGCCAACTTCTACGCTACGTCGACCTGCGCTTTGACGGCCCCGAAAGCCTACGTTCGGGCCGAGCCAACCTGGCAGAAGGCTAGAAAGGGGTAGACACCGAGGAAACTAGAGGACGCGCGGAGACAACGCCGTCCAAGCAACGGCAGCGTGTATGAGCACCGGCATCAAGGACTTCCAGCGGGAGCGGCTACCAGAAGGTAGCTACAAAGGAAGCAAGTCAGGACACGTGGAGCCCATGCCATCCAAGGAGTGACGGCCCGCATCGAATGCCGGCTCCGAGGCGAGATGAGGACGGCTCTCACCGAGTCGTGGCAAGGCAACGGTGCGATACGTCAGCGCAGACAACCGGGTAGGCCAGTCACTCTTGCCTTCGCTAGGGATCTACTGTAACCTTGACCACATGTATTTAATTTCTACAAATATGTCTTAACACCCGTTTGTTCTATGACCCACTCTGCTCTCTTCCTACCCCTTAATGTTACACCTATCGTCTTCCGTTCCGTTGCTCACTGAGTCGTCCTCAATTAGGTAGAACCCTCTTCGTGAGCCTACAAGTTTCTGCTCCGTAGGTGAGTACCGTTAAGATGTGACCTGTCGTACCCTTTCATCTTCAGGAACAATGGTAGGCTTCCTTTCATTATCTGAGAATGCCTTCCGAATGGACTTCACCCGATCTTTATCCTTCTAATTATCTCTGCCTCATGGTTCGGATCCAGGGTCAGTACTTGGACTAAGGATATATATTTGCTTACCACTTCCACTCCCTCGCCAACTTTTTCAAACAGCTGTTTTCTCGCGAGGTTATTCATTATTACTTAAGTTTTCTCTATACTAATTTTCAAGCGCATGGTTCAAGTGCGGTAAGCATGCCTTGGAATTCTTCCCCCGAGTTATTTAGCATGACAACGTCATCTCAAATCGGAGGTTATTGAGGTATTCTTCATTAACCCTTACTCCTATCTGTTCCCAGCCCATCGTTCTAAATACTTCTTGTAAATGCTGTGGATAACATTGGAGAGATTGTGTATCCTTGTCTGACGCCCTTCCTTACAGGTATTTTACTCTGAGGTCAAATTTTCACAGCTCATTTGTACAACCCAAGATTATCCTGGCCCTATGCAGCAGTCATTTCATTCTTTAGGCAGTTTTATTTTATTTCAAATCAAATCAAATCACGTCTTTATTTATTTTTCCTTTTGTTACAGAGCTTGAGCCAATCACAAAAAGCTGCTGTTTCAAGCAGCTTGACGAGGTGGCTGGCCCAGTACTGGCAGCAATGATCGGCGCAGATTTTAACAGAAAAGTAAAGTCATACATACTCACACACAGTATACATTTTCATTCGTGTGACCTAATACAGCATACAGATAAAAAAACGCAACGAGGAACACACTTGAACTCGCACACACGAAAATATAATGATAACCGCTATCTTACTATTCGTGATAGCAAAAAAAGAAAAAGAAAAAAGAAAACAGAACAAAAGGATCCCCTCTCTGCAACTTCGTTTTTTCCAGTTGCGAACATCAGCTGAACAAAAGCAACCAAATATAAGAGCGCATCAAAGAAACAACTCGTGAAGACGTTTTCTTGACAAAATAGCAATATGAATGTTTTGCGCTTCAAATTTGTTGGGTAGTTGTGGAAGAATGTAATTTCATTTTATTTTCTTCTTATCTTTTTGTTTATCCCTAATACAAATGTTCAACACTTTTTGTTGGCGCTCTTTGCGCTTCGCTGGCTTTGCGCCAAGAAACGGGCAATCACCATTAGTAGGACCATACTCATACCACACGCATTTTAGACACTAACATGACAGCGAAGGACCATTAAATACAATCTTGGCGCTGTTTGTCGTTGGATGCCCTTGCGCCATAAACTGCCACTTACTACAACTAAACAAAGGTATTTTACTGCTCCCTTAGGGAAGACGACAGTTGCCCTGAACCCATTGTAAAAATCCTCTAGTATTCTTACATCCTGCTCGTCTACATCCTGGTTCCGCAATGCCTGAGTGACTGCTGAGGTTTTGACCGAGTCAAATGCTTTCTCATAATTCATTAGGTCTATATATAGGGGTTCAGATTACTCCGGGCACTTTTCTATCACGTGACTTTACTGCAAAAGAAGTATATGTCTAACCCCCCCCCAGTTTTCATTCCGGTGTCATCGATTTACTCGGCACCGTTTCGGTGCTCCTCCGCCCCACCGTTTGCACCTCTTTCACAACTATTTTCCATATTGTGTGCAAAGAAACCTATTATGTGCAATGAAAAACGGAAGTCTTCTTCCGGAAATGTCAGTAAAGTTTCATTTTTAAATGTTTTTCCCGTGTGTGTCTGTCGCTGCTTACCTTAGTCTCTCGCACTCTGTGAGAGTTTTTGTGCTTCCAAACCATATATACATAACAAATACCCTCTCACCCTTTCTCTACAAGAATATCCCAGAACATTCACTACAGCTGACCTCTTTCTTACCGACTTCGCGGCTCAACCTATACACCCGTCTTTCCCCTACAATATCTCCCCCAGCATACTCCCAAACCAATCCACTTCCTGCATTCCACTCCCTTCTCTCCTCTCACCAGGGGACCTACCCCAAATAAAGCGTGCCAGCCACGAAAAGGTTTGCCCTGATGATGGCAATGCTCTTTGCAGAAACAATGGTAACAATCGTGGGTTCTACGTTGTTGGAAGTTTTCTTTTCTGTTAAATATATGATATATATATATATGTATATGTATATATTTCCACACACACACACACACACACACACACACACACACACACACACATATATATATATATATATATATATATATATATATATATATATATATATATATATATATATATATATATATATATATATATATATATATATATCTGAAGAAAGGGAGTCCTCTCCCTGAAACGTCAGTAAACTTATTTTTATTTTCTAAGTCTTTCTCGTTTGTCTCTGTCTCTACTAATCTTATATATATATATATATATATATATATATATATATATATATATATATATATATATATATATATATATATATATATATATATATATATGTATGTACCACACTCATATATATATGAGTGTGGTGAACCGTAAAAATACTGGTTCGGTTACAGTTCTGGTTTAGGCGAAATCATTTCGTTCCGGTTCGGGAGCTTGCACCGGTTCGCGAATGGGCTCGATGAGTAGCAATACCAATAAACTTAGAAAAAAAAGGTTTCGTAGTTTAAAACCATGGTCAAATCAAAATAAAAGCACCAATTCAAAATGCTGCTGTTCACCAAGGGTAGTGCTGCTACTAGAAACCAAACTTTAAACAATTACGAGACATTAGAAAAAGAGATGAAGTGGCCACGATTTGCCCCTACTTTTTTGCCAAACTTTATGTTGTCTTAGCGACTATTCATAAAGCCACCGCCAAGAGATACAACGGTGGGATATATTTTCACCGTGGCCTTTTTCGTTGAATTTGCTATCGTCGGTATGGAATCGGCCATCACGCTAACCTTGAAACCTTAACTTTATGCCTGCGTACTGGTGCGTTCAAATACCAAGCCCTAATACCAATGGCGCACAATTTTATATTTTTAACAAAACGAAAAATCCTACAACAGGCACATAAATACTAAAATAAATTATAGTATTTTGTCACCCAGAATAATTTGTTAGCTGTCACCTCTTCGAATGTGTTAGCCAAACTTTTATTAACAGTAAGCTTCAGGTAACGCTCACTCTTCGCAATATTGCTGTTATTACCGCAATTGCTTTTGAGGTAGCTATACCAGATGTGTGCATTACAATCAGTATGTCATCGTACCGCCTGACCCACGGCCATCATTCCATGTGCTGCATTGCGGAATCGTATAAGAGATTATGCTGCTACAAAATGAAAGGGAACTTTTACGCGGTGAGGGTGAGATGGTACTTTTTTGGGTCGATGCTGGTGAGTTCGTCCTCAGCAGCACTCCCCTCCGAAGCGAGGAGCAGTACATGTAATGTATAGAGTTAGGCAGACTTAAGAAGTGCAATTTAAAAAAAAGCAGATCTGAAAGACAAAAAACTGCAGAACAAGCCGAAAAGATGATCGCTGGGCGAATAGGGCAGTGTGAGGTACCAGCCTTTCTTGTTAAACGTGGCATCGGTTTATTACTGCTTCTGCTTCTAAGACAAAGTCGAGGGTTGCAGTTTCTTGCCAAGGGATTAAGTGCGCACCTTAACAGTTTTCCCAGTTTTCCCTCTTGTTATTTGTACCAGTAAAAAGCGGAACTTGTCCACTGTACTGTCATCAAAAACTGACCACGGAGCTCACATCCTTCGCATTGATGACACGTTTGGTTGTGATAGGTGGGCAAAAGAAAAGTATAGAGCAATATCCATGTTTTGGTGCTTTTTTACTTATTTGGTTTTACTTACTTCTTGCGTATTGTTTTAAAACAACATAATTCGTCTTTTCTTTTTTGTTGTTTTCCGTGTGAAAAGATTTTTTTTAAACTGGCGCATTTGATGCCCCGTGGTATAGCTCATCTCCGAGGCGCAGCTTGTGTTGCAGGCCGGCAGACTTATTTTAGCCAGCTCTTGATATCAAACGTGAATCAAAATTTCGATAGACAGATGTTGTAGATTTCCATCTCCTTCATAAAAACGGTCATGGGGAAGGGAGATCGAGGCCACTTGCGGTCAGCAGCAAACGCCGTAGCCACTGATCAGCTCCTGCGGTCACACTTGTCAAGTATTAACAATTTGCATGTGTCGGACCTTTTAAACAAATTATGAAATGCAAAACGTTTGCACACGCTGGGTGTGGGCTTTCGCTGTTGCGAAGTGGAGCCCTCCTGCAGCCTGATTTTTCCAAAAAAGTCGCAGCTAGGGAAGGGCAAAGTCGTTTTATATGCACCACGCTCGCGCTTCCAGTAGCAACAGACAATTGCTACATAGGTGCTCATTCATTTCCACTGTTGTTGCCTAGAGTGTGAAGTGTTCAATTGTCTGTAGGGGAAAGTGCATGAGCGGGTACGAAGTTGATGGTACGTGAAAGAAACAAAGGACTGAATTGCATTGACTGTGCAATATTGTCATGAAGCCAAGGACGACGCAGTTGTCTTGAAGGAGAAACAAGTTTATTGGAGCGAACTTGTGCTCCCCTATATACTCAAAAGAATACAGAGGCGGCGAAGCAGCGGTCAAACAAAGTGGCTTGCGTCGGCGACCGTCGCAGAATCGAATGCCCCGGCGTCTGCTGTGCAGGCTTTAATCTTTCGGCGCGAGATTTTCTGGAACCGTCGATTCACATCCAAAACACTGTAGATCACGGAAGATTATTCTGGGCTACCGGAGTTAGGGCGAACCACTCTGCTTATCTGAATGAGTTAGCCCGTGTGGCATAAAAATAAAGAATGGAACACGCGCTTCGCATGGGACACAGATAACAGATCCGGGCGTGGCCGGGCAATAAAAAGAAACAATAAATAAACAAACAAGTATATTGTTTATGGCATCGCCCCCCCTTCAAGAGTGCATCGACCCGATGCTAAAAAAAACAACCGTCCAAACAAATAGCAACAACAAAACAACAACAAAAACGTTCGTCATCTTGCGAAGTACGGTTTGAGGCGAACCACGTGGACGACTTCGGGTCGCGTGCGTCGTCATGATGTGCCGGAATCACCACTGGGGATCACTTCGTAGGTTTATTGGCCAACACGTCGTAGAATTTGGTAGGGTCCGAAATACCGTCGCAGAAGCTTTTCACATTGAGTCCGCGTCGTCGAATGGGAGTCCAAACCCACACGCGATCCCCTGGTTGGCACTCGGCGTCGGAGGTTGTAGCGGCCGGCATCCACCAGCTGCTGGTCCGTTATACGACCCCGAGCGAGCTGGCGGGCCTCCTCCGCACGTTGAAGGTATCTTTGGACGTCGGCGTAGAGTTCGTCGTCTTCTACATGTGGAAGCATGGCGTCGAGCATCGTAGTCGGCCGTCTTCCATAGACAGGATCGAACGGAGTCATCTGCGTAGTTTCCTGAGTCGCTGTATTGTACGCAAACGTGACATACGGGAGGACTTCGTCCCAAGTCCTCTGTTCAACGTCGACGTACATGGACAGCATATCCGCAATCATCTTGTTCAGATGTTCCGTTAGTCCGTTCGTTTGGGGGTGGTACGCCGTCGTTCTTCGGTGATGCGTGTTGCTGTAGCGTAAGATACCTTGCATTAGCTCCGCGGTAAAGGCCGTTCCGTGGTCCATGATTAGGACTTCAGGAGCTCCATGTCGCAGCACAACTTGGTTTATAAAGAACTTGGCAACTTCTTGTGCAGTCCCCCTCGGAAGAGCGGTGGTCTCTGCGTAGCGCGTCATGTAGTCTGTGGCTACGACAATCCACTTGTTCTCTGACCGCGACGTAGTGAACGGGCCTAGAAGGTCCATTCCAATCTTTTAAAGGGCGTCGACGGGACGGGGATCGGTTGCAGAAATCCGGCGGGTCTTGTCGGCGGCGTTTTTCGTCGCTGGCATTCACGGCAACTCCGAACATAGTGGGTGACGTCGGATGTAAGGGGGGGCCAGAAGTACTTCGCCTTAATTTTTGCAATAGTGCAAGCTGTGCCGAGATGTCCGGAAGACGGGTCGTCGTGGTACGCTTCAAAATTTCGTCACGAAGGTCTGCGGGGATGACAAGTAGATAATTCGTTCCCGTTCCGGGGCTGAAATTCTTCTTCACGAGGACGGAGTTTTTGAGGCTGAATGCTGGTAAGTTCCGCTTGAACGTTTTAGGCACGGCGACGTTTCGTCCTTCGAGGTAGTCGACCATTACGCGCAAGTCGGGGTCGGCACGCTGCTGGGCGGCTAGGTCGCCCTCCGTAACAACCCCGAAGAACGCGCTGTCTTCATCGGAGTCTTGTGGTGGTGGGTCGACAGGGGCGCGGGACAGGCAGTCGGCGTGGGAGTGCTTCCTGCCGGATTTGAAAACGATTGTAACGTCGAACTCTTGCAGGCGCAAACTCTACCGCCCAAGACGGCCAGAGGGGTCCTTCAAATTGGCGGGCCAACACAGCGCATGGTTGTCTGTCACAACCTTGAACGGTCTACCATACACGTATGGGCGAAATTTTGAAATGGCCCATATGTTTGCCAAGCACTCTTTTTCGTCGGAAGAGTCGTTTTTCTCCTCCTTCGACAGACCACGGCTTGCATAGGCGATTACCTTTTCGTAACCGCTTTGCTTTTGGATTAGGACGGCCCCAAACCTATATCCCTGGCGTCCGCATGCATTTCCGTTTCGGCGTTTTCGTCGAAATGAGCGAGCACAGGAGGGTATTGCAGGCGTTGTTTCAGCTCGAAGAATGCTTTTTCTTGAGCGTTTTCCCAGGCGAAAGGGGTGCTATCTTTTGTCAGGCGCGTGAGTGGCTCTGCGATGCGTGCGTAGCTTGCACGAAGCACCGGTAATATGCGCACAGTCCGAGAAATCTTCGCACGGTCTTTTTGTATTTCGGTCTTGGGAAGTTTGCTATGGCTGATATTTTCACTGGGTCAGGCAGGACTCCCGCGGAGTTCACGACGTGTCCCAAAAACTTGAGTTCCTCGTAAGCGAAGCGGCACTTTTCGGGCTTCAGCGTTAACCCCGACTAGCGGATAGCCTCGAGTACAGACTCTAACCTTGCAAGGTGTTCATCGTAAGTAAGGGCGAATACCACAACGTCGTGGAGGTAGACGAGGCAGGTGTGCCACTTCAGGCCAGCTAGCACAGTGTCCATGACTCTTTGAAACGTTGGTGGCGCCGTGCACAGCCCAAACGGCATCACCTTGAACTCGTACAGACCGTCCGGGGTTATTAATGCAGTCTTCTCTCGGTCCACTTCAATTTGCCAGTAGCCGGTCTTCAGATCCATCGATGAGAAGTACTTCGCGTGGCAGAGGTGGTCGAGGGCGCCGTGGATTCATTGCAGGGGGTACACGTCCTTTTTGGTGATTTTGTTCAGTCTCCGGTAGTCAATGCAGAAGCTTAAAGTGCCGTTCTTTTTCTTCACGAGTACGACCGGCGCAGCCCACGTACTTTTTGATGGCTGTATTATGTCGTCGCTAAACATGTCGTCGACTTGAGTCCGGATGGCTTCCTGTTCGTGGGAAGAGACGCGGTACGGTGACTGTCGGGTAGGTCGGGCTCCATCTTCGGTTATTATTCGGTGCTTCGCTAGAGGGGTCTGACGTAGTTTCGAGTTCGACGAAAAACACTCGCTGTAGCGCCGCAGCAAGGCCAATAGTTTGTTCCGTTGTTCTTGCGGTAGCGCCGGATTCACGTCGAAGGAATGCGGAAACTTGAAGGTATCTTCGGGTGCGCGTTCAAAGTCGGCGACTGCGAACACGTCACTTGCTTGCTGCGTTTCTTCGAGGAATGCAATTGCAGCGCCCTTGTTTAAATGCTGGTACTCCTCGGTGAAATTCGTGACCTAAACGTGGGATTTGCGTTGCTTAAGCCGCACAATGCCTCTTGCGACAGACACACCGCGGTCGAGAAGCAACCTTTGGTCACTCTCCACGATAGCGTCGGCATAGGGAACAGCACCTTCACAGTAGACGGTGATCATCAAGCTTGCGCGGGGTGGCCGGGTGACATGATCATCAGCGATCCTTCCAGCTGCACGGTGTTGGGGGTTCGGTTCCGGCGTCATAGAGTGATCGGAGGAAAACGTTATCGACTTGGTCTGCAGATCAATTATTGCGCCGTTGTCTGTCAAAAAGTCCATTAAGAGAATTACGTCGCGGGAGCAGTTGGGCAAAATGACGAACACTGCTGGCTACGTCGTGCCGTCTATGGCGACGCGCGATGTGCACGTTCCACTTGGCGTCACGAGGTGGTCTGCTGCTGTGCGTATAAGCGGATTGTCCCATACTGGTCATAACTTTCTTCAACTTAGACGCAAATGGTCAGCTCATTACGGAGTATTCGGCTCCCGTGTCTTCGAGGGCGACTACATCAAAGCCGTCGATGGACACCTTGACGTCGGGTGCCGCCTTCCTGGAGTTCCGGGTGCGTCCGGGCGTCGCATCTCGGCTTGTGCGTGTTGATGGTCGGGCACTGTGCGTCGTCGTTGTCGTCGCCTTCTCAGCGGACGTCTCGGTCAGGTCGGGTACACGTCGCGCCGTATAGCTGTCGTCATGTTCGGGAGTCTCGTCAGGGTTAGGTCGGGTGGTCGGGATGAGGGCATGTCGTGAATCACTACCTTCGGCGCGTCCTTGCGTCGTTGGAGGGTTTCCGGTTTTTCGCCGTAGAGCAACGTCACCTCCAGAAGTTGCTGCTTTTAGTTTCCGCCGCGTGGGCTGGGGAACCTTCCACGGGCGAAGTCAGCGTTGCTACGGCGGTTCGGCGATTGGTATGGGTAGGGCGACGGCGAACGGTTGAAACGCGCTGGGCGGCGGCTCGTTTCAGATAGATAGTCGTCGATCTCACGTGGTAGTTGGCCAGGGAGAGGGTGAGGTGCGTCGACGGAGAAACCACGCAGTCCGAGTCTCTTGTATAAGCAGCGACGGTAGATATGGTCGGCCTATGCGCAGTGGTAGCAGAGAGGACGATTATCGGGAGTTCGCCATACGTTCGTCTTCCTCGGCGTCTGGTTTCGGGTTACCTGGTTTCGGGTGACAGTGGGCGGCGGTACGGCGGGGCCTCTTGACGGCGGGTTGGAGCAGGGCGGGGCCGACGAACAGCCGCGGAGTATGTTATAGCTTGTGGCTCTAGGGGTACTTCGGATGGCGTAGAAGTTCCCAAAGCGGGTTGCACTTCTCTAATCACGTCGGTAAGGGTAGCAACTTGGGGCTGTGGCGGCGTGGGGAGAAATTTCCGCAGCTCCTCTCTCACTACTGCGCGGATGGTCTCGCGTAGGCTTTCAGCTGGAATCCGCATGTTGTCGATGTAGTTCGCATTAGCCGCGCCAACAAATTTCCGCTCGTACTGCTTCGCACGCATTTCGACGGCCGTCTCAATTGCAGTGGCTTCGGTCACGAATTCGGCGACAGTTTTGGGCGGGTTTCGGACACGTCCAGCAAACAGTTCCTCCTTCACAACAAACATTAAGAAGCGTAGCTTCTTTTCTTCCGTCATATCGGCGTCCGCGTGGAGAAATAGCTGCTTCATCTCCTCAACGAAGATCACAACCCCTTCGTTGGGGTGTTGCGTGTGCGTTTCCAACAAGTGGACGGCTCGTTCGTTTCGCACGACGGTAGCGAATGTTTTGAGGAATTCGCTCTTAAAGAGAGTTCAGTTGGTTAGGGAGCTTTCATTGTTCTCAAACCACATTCGGGCCGTATCTTCTTGATAGAAGAAAACATGGCGGAAGGGTTCTTCGTCATCCCACATGTTAAAGATGCGGACGCACTCCACTTTCTCCAACCAGTCCTCAGGATCTTCTCCGGGGGATCCGCGGAACGATGGTGGTTCCCGGGGCTGCTGCAGGACGATTGCAGACGCTCGTTCTTGCACCATTGTGTTGGTTGCAGCGTTCCTTCTCTTCTGCCCTTCTGGCAGAAGACCGAGCTCGGGTGGCAGTCCTTGCAGTCGGAGGCTGGCTCTAGTTGGACTGGGCTGGCGGCTTGCAGGAGGTCGTCATAAAGGGTGCGTACCTCCGGTGGCGTAAATCATGGGGGGGTCAGGGGGGTCCTGACCCCCCTTGGGTTCGGGCTGGGGGGAACACCCATTGCAAGTGTCCCCCCCTTGAGATTCATCTTTCATTTACCTTTGAAAGCTAAAACAACTGTTGTTTTTGTCACTAATAAGTACTGCACGAGCTGAAATAACCATCCCCTTCCCGCTATATAAAAAGAAGGTTCGTTTTCCACAATCGGTGACGTGCACAAGGTGCAAGCGTAATCACTGAAAGCAGGTAAAACCTGTTTCCGCTGTGGTTCGCCGAAATAAATTCAAATTATTTCCGCCAATTTGTTTTGAAATTGCTTGCGGTTACCAGGCTATATAAAATGCTGGCTTTCATACGAGCTAGAGAACATATACGCGACAAAAATCGGTTGTCTGTCTCTTTAAGAAAATACAGCTGCCAATAAATACTTTAAACACCCAGAATATGTTAAAGAAGCACTTGAAAATATTTAGCTACTTTTAGCTCCTTGCTGGATTTTTAGCTACTTCTAGCTACTTTCACGTTGCCATCTAGCTACTTTTGCTCGTCAACATTTGGTGACACTGAAAACACCGTCTCGGTGTTCATTCACTTACTTTGGGTTGACCGGTGAAGTTGTGCTCGCTGCTGCCCGATTTTCTGTGCGATCGGAGATTTCGTCACGTTTTAGGTTTAGGCAACGATGCAGTGGTGCCGTGTCTACGCTTGATTAGGTGAAAATGAGCCGCATGACCAACGTTACCTCATTGAAGCGTCAGTCAAATACGTTACTAACCTACTTTTCAAAGAAGACTCTAAAAACAGAATCAACGGACTTGGCCTCAGCGTCCGAATGTGAGGCGTCCATCTTCGAGGATTCCGCGATCCAGGAAGTGCCATCACATCCAGAGGGGTCCTGTGGAAAATACATTTTTTCCGAGCCTGCTCCAGTCCCCGAGCCTGTCAACACTACCGACGTTGGGGTCTACGATGGAAAGTCGGTAAGTGCGATCAATTCGATATAGTCGAAATTCTGTTCTGATTACGTAAAAAACGAGCACGAAGTTGACCGCGTTTGCGGATGTGGAGGTCAAGATAAGCTGCAGCAATTACAAGCGCAGAAATGAAAATTTCAGATCCCCCATACAAAAAGTATAGGTGCGCTAATGTGCGTGTGTGTACACACATATAGAAAAAACTATTTACATCGTACTCGATCTCACATTATTCCTTATGTTAAATAGTCTAAACATTCCGGTGCCATGAATTATTTTATGATTGTGCGCCTCGTACGTCAAAATATGGGTTATTTAAACTGTAATAGGCTATGTGTACGTATAACATGGTTAGCTACTCAAGTTTAATCGAGGCGGTTTTCTTGTTTCTTTATTTAAGGTAGCCTTCTTACCACAGGTACAATGTCAAGAATCCCTTGGCATACGGACATCGAGCGGAAGATTAGAATCCCAGCCTCTTAAAGATGTCGCCATTGCAAAGGCTTCCGGACCCAGCAGGCAATTTCCCGCTGATCGCAACGTCCCGGAATGGGGTAAACCTTCTTCCTTAACTAGCCCAGGCCCACAAAAACCAAGCAGGATCCCAGTGAGGCTTCCGGGGGCGCCTTCTCATCCAGACGTCCATCTAATGCCGACTCAGAGTGTCACAAAACCCGGGGATGGCAGTAAGACAAACAAGAAGAAATGCCTTACATTTCAACAAAGCTGGTTCGACGCATTCCCAAGGCTTCACTACGCTACAGAAGTTTCCGGTGTCGTCTGCTACTACTGTGCAGCAGCCAGACAACATAATTTCTTGAAGCCATCGAGACAGCCAGCTCCGGACTCTTTCACTGTAACTGGATTTTCAAATTGGAAAAAGGCTAAATAAAAATTTTCGAAGCATGAGAATTCAGAAGGCCACAAGAACGCCGTGTACCAGCACAGCAGCCTTCAATCGACGTCGGTTCATGATCAAATCAGTACACACACTGCGAAGCAGCAAGAAGTGGCCAGGCGGTGTTTAAAGATTATTTTTCAAGCGTCTAAATATCTCTTACGTCAGGGCTTGCCATTTCGTGGTCATTCAAACAGGGAAGGAAACTTCTACCAGTACCTCATGTCACGCGAAGAAGACAATGCAGAATTCACGACCTGGATGAGACGCAACACTACGTACACGTCTCCACTAATTCAAAATGAAATAATTGATCTATTCGGAAAGGCGATCCAAAAGGAACTGAGCAACAACATTCCAACAGACATCTACACTATCATCGTAGATGGCACGGGAGACATTCCTGGCATCGAACAAGAGAACGTATGTGTGCGCTATGTTGATGAAGATCGGCGACCAGTTGAGGTGTTTTTAGGTCTTTGTGCCCTGCCGAATGCCAGAGGAGCGACCATTGCGGAAGCCATTACAAATTTCTTGAGCACGGTGGGGCTGCCCCTGTCTGGTTGCCATGCGCAGACGTACGACGGCGCTGCCAACATGAGCGGGGTGTATAATGGCTGTCAGGCGATTATAAAATCGGAAAACCCGCTTGCAGTTTAATTTCACTAGAGTGAACTAGAATCAGTCTCACTGCGCCACTCGCGCAGTCTCACTGCGCCAGACCAGCTGCGAAAGGGCGCAGTCGCACCACCTCGCGGTGGCGCCGGCGCTCGGGACACTCCCTTATTCTAGTTCACTCTACTTTCACTGCGGAGCTCACAGCTCCAACATTGTAGCCGGTGATGTCTCCAACTGCTGTGCGGAACTTCGCGATGCACTCATGGCCGTTAGGAAATTAGGTGTGCTCGCAGCACGCTCCGGAAAGTTCAAGCAACTTTTCTGTGAAAGAACGTCGGAGAAAAACATCAAACCCCTTTGCCCAACGCGCTTCTTGTGCCGAAAGCCAGCTATATCTGCCGCGTTGGACGAACACGATGCCATAATTGCTGCTCTTGACGAAATGATGAAGGAAGCACCAGCCGAGCAGTCTGCGAAGATATCTGGCATTTTGCACAGCATGGAGTCGGGAAACACGCGTCTCCTCTTGAAAATAGCGTTGAGGGTGTTCTCTGTGCTGGAGGACTTGAACATATACCTGCAAGGACGTTCGTCAACCGTCCACGGAATGCTCCAGGTCGTGGAGACATCCAAGCGTGAGCTTCGCCATCTGCGCTCTGTGGAGATGTTCAGTGAACTGTTTGATGAGACTGCCAAAGCTGCCGAAGATGGAAAAGTGCATCCTGTGGAACCGCCGAGGTCCCGACGGCGCCCAGCGAGGTACTAAAACGGGAGTGCCAGTGACGCCCCAGTTGAAGAAAGGGCCTACTTTCGACGAATATTTTTTTTCAATGATTGATGCAGCTGTAGCGGGCATTGAGAAGGGGTTTAATCCAGATTCTGAGGGAATCGTGACGTACAGGGCACTGGAACTTGTCCTTCTGAACCGGTCATCAGAAGCAGATTTGGACGTGATCAGACGATACAAGAGCATCGATATCGGTAAAGTCGTGTCTCGCGTGCGCTTGTTGCCCGAAGAACACTGCAACCTCAAGTCCGTCGACGAAGTGGCAGCAGTACTCCGGAACATTCACACGTCCACCCGCCAGTATTTCGAGGAAGTGGAGAGTGTTCTCAGGATTATCTTAGTGATGCCGGTCTCTTCCTGTGAAGCAGAGAGATCGTTCAGTGCCTTGAGAAGACTGAAAACATGGCTGCGTAGTACAATGGGGGAGGAACACCTCAACTGCATGGCTTTGGCACACGTTCATCAAGACATTATAGACCTCATAACGTTGCCAGGGTTATTGAAAAATTTTGTCAGTGCGTGCAAAAACCGCGCTCTCGTTTTTGGACCCTCTAGAAGTGTCGAAAGCTAGGAAACGTCATAGGTGATCAGTACTCATATTGTACAGAGTATTTCTTATTGATCTTTTTTTAACGTCTGCAATAGCACAGTGCAATTACGTGAGGTATGAAAGCATGCTCGTTTTTCTTATTTTAATTCAAATCACGATAGTAATTTGTACATACATGAAAATAAAGCACAAAACAAAATGGCCGCCTTGGCAAGATGTGTGTCCCCCCTTGTGATTTTTCTGGATTTACGCCACTGCGTACCTCACACCTCCACCAGATGTCACGAAGCCTAGGACAACGCAGTTGTCTTGAAGGAGAAACAAGTTTATTGGAGCGAACTTGTGCTCCCCTAACAACTCAAAAGAATACAGAAGCGGCGAAGCAGCAGTCAACAAAGTTACTTGCGTCGGCGAGCGTCGCAGACACGAATTCCGCGGCGCCTGCTGTGCAGGCTTTTATGTTTCGGCGCGAGAGTTTCTGGAACCGTCGATTCACATCCAGAACACTGTAGATCACAGAAGATTATTCTGGGCAACCGGCGTTAGGGCGAAACGCTCTGCTTATGTGAATGAGATAACCCGTGCGGCATAAAAATAAAGAATGGAACAGGCGCTTCGCATGGGACACAGATAACAGATCCGGGCGCGGCCGGACATAAAAAACAAACAATAAATAAACAAACCCGTGTATGGTTCCATCAAATATCAACAACCGGGGGTCGAACTGCTTCGGCATGAATCGGCAATCGTTATTTCCATTTTCTGTTAAGTTCGCGGTCGGCGTGCTCAAAAAATAATGGTTTGGGTTCGGGTTGAGTTCCGCCGTGCTCAAAAAAAATGTCTGGGTTCGGGTTGAGTTCGTGCACATATACCGGTTCAGTTTCGGTTTTGCAGTTCGGTTCGGTTCAGGTTTGACACCCTGAATTATATATATATATATATATATATATATATATATATATATATATACATATATATATATATATATACAGGGTGTCCCAGCTATCATGCACCAAGGTTTAAAAAAAGATTAATGGCGTAACTCGAAGAAAACCTAGTGCATAATGTTTGCAGTACTGTGGAGAAGCGGGCAGCATTTTTTTCGTTAATGAGACTTACCTAATTAATTGTAATTAATTATCTAACTCGAAAAGTACTGTCCTAATCACTAAAGTGTCAATGAGGCACTTGTAGGTACCAACGATGGGCATCTAACTGCGGTATTTTCAGCGACGAACTAATTGCGTACTCATTTATTCTGACTGGTAAAGAAAACCCGCGAAATATGAAAAATACCACGTGACGGCGCCTCCGCGCGCATTATCGCGCACCGTAAAGCAATGCCCTCAAACAGGCTGCTTCTGAGTTAGCCAGAATGAAATAAACAAAAGAAAGAAAGAGTATATCGCGACCGAGTTTGTGCCTTATCTGCACACGCGCTCCGCGAATCTTGCTGCTGTTGCTCTTTCCATGCATGTCATTATCAAGGTGATGCGCTGTCTTTTCAGGCGGGTGACAGGCGAAGCAGTTGCTTTCAATCAGCTTATTTGGGGACGCTACTTTACAATGCGCGCGGAAGCGCCGTCACGTGGTATTTTTCATATTTCGCGGGTTTCCTTTATCAGTCAGAATAAATGAGCACGCAATCAGTTCGTCGCTGAAAATACCGCAGCTAGATACCCCTCGTGGGTACCTACAAGTGCCTCATTGACACTTCTGTGATTAGAACAGTACTTCTCGAGTTAGATAATTAATTACAATTAATTAGTTAAGTATCATTAACGAAAAAAATACTATCCGCTTCTCCACAGTAATGCAAACATTACGCACTAGGTTTTCTTCGCGTAACGCCATTGCTCTTTTTTTAAATCTTGGTGCATGATAGCTGGGACACCCTGTATATATATATTTCTTACATTTCTTACAAATATACAAATATACATTTCTTACATGTATATATACATGTATATATACATATACATTTCTTACAAATATACATTTCTTTCTGTATTTTCCTAACGAGCCCCTCATTTCCAAACCCTATTATCGCGCGAAAGCTTAGCGAGGGCCTCGGTTCTGGCAGCCTTGATTCCAAAGTAGCATAAGAGGGTTTCCCGCCAGTTGACCGCTCATGACAGGCTGTAGACGTTCGCGTCACGCCCCGGGGGTTGAAAAAGAAGGTCCCCTTCTCCCCGTGTAGTCGGAGTGGCGCTGGCTACCACCCTCAAGCGTCAGATACAGTTGTAGTAAATATAAATACCCCAGAAAGTGAAGCAGAACACAGTCGCCCAGATAGCCGAATTGGCAAGGCATTCGAGATCTAATCGAAAGGCGTGGGTTCGGTCCCCACTCTGGGCGCGTGTTTTTCTTTCTTTCTTTCTCACGCAATTATTAAATAAAAAAAAATTAATAATAATGTAACGTCACTAACGGTAAAAAAATAGTCTAACCTTCCCCTATGCCGTCTTTGGCGTTGTAGACTGCCCGCATTTCTTTCTGTATTTTCCTAACGAGCCCCTCATTTCCAAACCCTATTATCGCGCGAAAGCTTAGCGAGGGCCTCGGTTCTGGCAGCCTTGATTCCAAAGTAGCATAAGAGGGTTTCCCGCCAGTTGACCGCTCATGACAGGCTGTAGACGTTCGCGTCACGCCCCGGGGGTTGAAAAAGAAGGTCCCCTTCTCCCCGTGTAGTCGGAGTGGCGCTGGCTACCACCCTCAAGCGTCAGATACAGTTGTAGTAAATATAAATACCCCAGAAAGTGAAGCAGAACACAGTCGCCCAGATAGCCGAATTGGCAAGGCATTCGAGATCTAATCGAAAGGCGTGGGTTCGGTCCCCACTCTGGGCGCGTGTTTTTCTTTCTTTCTTTCTCACGCAATTATTAAATAAAAAAAAAATTAATAATAATGTAACGTCACTAACGGTAAAAAAATAGTCTAACCTTCCCCTATGCCGTCTTTGGCGTTGTAGACTGCCGGCATTTCTTTCTGTATTTTCCTAACGAGCCCCTCATTTCCAAACCCTATATATATATATATATATATATATATATATATATATATATATACACACATATATATATATATATATATATATATATACATATTTTGTTACGTCACAGCAATTGATGAAGGCCAGTAGGAGAGAGGAAAAGAGGGTGCATTTCGGAAAACTTGGGCCTGGTGCCTGGTAGCAGGATTCGTGAGCAAAACCTCTGTAACCCTGGAGTGTAATGGTGAACAATCACCGAGCGATAGCGATTGCATGCTGAAGTAGAAGCGGGCCAATAGCTTACGGGATTCCGTCTTCACAGGAGAGGCGGTCGCGCTTAACGCGAACAAGCACGCTTGGCCGTGGGGGCACGCTAGTGTCCACGATGGTGCGCAGAGGTATGCGATCCTCATAACCTGACGGGCTGCTCTCCTTCCTTGAAAATCTGACGACCTGTTCGCGGATGTTTATCACAGCATCCTGCTCCTGAAGGAAGTCCATCCCCATGATCACGTTCTTACAGCACTGCGGAAGGATTAGAAGGTCGCGACGTAATAACTGTCCCCTATTCAAACTCTGGCGGTGCATGTACCCTCGGGGGTCATCAAGTGGCCGCCGGCCGTTCAAATTTGGGGCCCTTCTCACGGTGTCTTCAGTTTTCTTAGACGGTTCAAGAGCTGCTTCCTCACTATTGAATGACTTCCTCCAGTGTCCACAACTGCTGTTACCTCGTGTCCGTCGATGGCGACTGAACGATCGGCACTCGTGGTAGTGTCGACGTTCTTGTTTGCCGCCATAACATTGCCAGCCGTCGGTGGTACTGGGAGGTCTTCATTGCTTCCGCCGCTAGCAAGCTTGCCTCCCAAGGTTGCTCCCTTTATTTTCTTCGCCGCGGACTTGAAGACCGACTCGTCGAGGAGCCTCTGTAATCGCGACAGGTGGGTGAAGCATAGCGGGCTGGCGACGGCGTACGTGAGGGACGACTCTCCTCGGAAGACTGACGCGCGGCAAGATACTCAGAAATGGCGACAGGCCCTTTCCTATAACGAGGACGGCGATCGGTTGGTCGGAACCCTGGTAGCCCGATCTCGCGGTAGGGGCAACGTCAATAAACATGCCCTGGCTCACCACAGTGATAGCACAATGGCTGGTGGTCCTCGGTGTGCCACACGTTAGTCTTGCGGATTGGCGGACGAGGCGGGAATTCTTTTTGTGGCCAAGAGCCAGAAGGTTGCGGTCCGGAGTAGATCGGTGGTGGCATAGTCGCTGCGGTCGGCGCGGTGGGAATGTGAGAGCGGAGAGCAGTCGCGTAACCCATTTGGGGCATAAGCTGCTTTCGGAGCTCAGGAGGGGAAGTTGCTTGACGAAGGTGCTCAGGAGCAGAAATTGCTCGGCGAATTTCTCGCCGCACAACATCCGCAACCGAGATGACAGCTGGCTGCGACAGCGCTATTCCGATTCCGCACTTTGCCAACTCC
This sequence comes from Haemaphysalis longicornis, assembly GCF_048455015.1. NCBI lineage: Eukaryota > Metazoa > Arthropoda > Arachnida > Ixodida > Ixodidae > Haemaphysalis > Haemaphysalis longicornis. The sequence goes on from NW_027526233.1 coordinate 88,225,659, forward strand.
TCACGAGCTACCGAGGGGACAAGTTCGCGAAGATTGTCGTCGCCCATAGAGGTGAACAGTGATGCCGCGGAGGGGCTCGGAGTTTTGCTCGACGTTCGGGCATACTGGCGGCAGCGCTCCTGCTCAGATCGCTCAATGAAAGTTGCCTCTTAATAAATTCTTCCCCAGTACGTGGTGGATTTTTCACAAGGCATGCAAAGAGCTGTTCATTGATGCCGTGCATGAGATACCGAAGCTTTTTGAGGTCGGACATATTGGGATCGGAGCGCCGAAACAGACAGACAATGTCCTCGACAAACATCACGACGCTTTCATTTGGCTTTTCTATCAGTATTTCCAGACGGTTTTGCACACGGTCTCGGCGGTTGCTGCTGGCGAAGCTGGTGCGCGATTCCCGACGGAAGTCGTCCTATGTCTCTAACCTTCGCTCGCGATTTTCAAACCACATCCGCGGCCCGTCTTCTAGCGAGTAGTAGACCTTCTCAAGCTTTTGTGGAGGTGTCCACTTGTTGAAATTGGCGATGCTCTCGAATTGGTACAGCCAGTCATCCACGTCATCGGAATAGGTTCCGTAAAAGCTGCTGGGAGAACGGGGCTGCTGAAGCGTCAGCTGAGGCGGCAGCAATAATTGAGGCATTACCTCTGGTTCAGAAACCCCGCGCCTTGGTGCGGTGTCAAGCGGGGGGCCGTGTTCTGGAGGTAGGCCTAGCTTGCGACGGCTGCAGCGATGTACGGGCGTGCAGAAGTGGGATGTCACTCAGGGCTTTCAGAGGGCGACCTGGGCCTCAGACAATCCTGTACCCAGCACCTTACCAGTGTCATGGCGCAACAATTGATGAAGGCCAGTAGGAGAGAGGAAAAGAGGGTGCATTTCGGGAAACTGGTAGCAGTCACACCAAGAACACGTACTCATGAAGGGGCATGTTCTCGTCTTTTTCGCGGCATAGGCGGTGATGATCGTGCTTGTGATTTCCATGATGATGATGAGGATGATGGGGCTAAGCCGGAACGGTGCACACCTGTACTGGACGATTGGCGTGGCCAACAGAGAGCGCTGCGTCAGCGCCGTCAGCGCTCTGTCGCTGGTTACTCACGTAAAAATATATATATTTATATATATATATATATATATTTATATATATATATATATATATATATATATATATATATATATATATATATATAGCAGAACAGAGAGATACGGGACGAGGGACTCGGTAAAGATACATATCAAGGTTGCAGTCGTCATTGCCAGTGCTATTCGGCTTTTTTTTTTTTTTTTTTTTTTTTTTTTCGAAATATATAATAGGGCCGAATGACGTGTGCTTGTCACGTTTCTTTGATTCATTGATAAATAAGCGAAAATATAAGTCGAGAAAAAATCCGCCGTTTTCCGGGAGCGGGACTCGAACCCACATCTCCGCATAACCGGTGCGGTGCGTTAACCAATTACGCTATCCCCACAGCGGCTTCTCTCTCGACTTTAAAGCGGAGGTTTATATTTTACAAGAGCTCTGAGGCCGGTCAACTAGCGCCGCCCCTCGACTACCGCGGGAGACGTAGAACGTCTTCTTTCCCAGCGGCCGCCACGTAGAACGTGGTCGGAGGTCGGGGTTAGCAATTGGCATATCCGAACTGCTGGAGCCAGTGCCTCGTAATGCATGTAGCAGAACAGAGAGATACGGGACGAGGGACTCGGTAAAGATACATATCAAGGTTGCAGTCGTCATTGCCAGTGCTATTCGGCTTTTTTTTTTTTTTTTTTTTTTTTCGAAATATATAATAGGGCCGAATGACGTGTGCTTGTCACGTTTCTTTGATTCATTGATAAATAAGCGAAAATATAAGTCGAGAAAAAATCCGCCGTTTTCCGGGAGCGGGACTCGAACCCACATCTCCGCATAACCGGTGCGGTGCGTTAACCAATTACGCTATCCCCACAGCGGCTTCTCTCTCGACTTTAAAGCGGAGGTTTATATTTTACAAGAGCTCTGAGGCCGGTCAACTAGCGCCGCCCCTCGACTACCGCGGGAGACGTAGAACGTCTTCTTTCCCAGCGGCCGCCACGTAGAACGTGGTCGGAGGTCGGGGTTAGCAATTGGCATATCCGAACTGCTGGAGCCAGTGCCTCGTAATGCATGTAGCAGAACAGAGAGATACGGGACGAGGGACTCGGTAAAGATACATATCAAGGTTGCAGTCGTCATTGCCAGTGCTATTCGGCTTTTTTTTTTTTTTTTTTTTTTTTTTTTTTCGAAATATATAATAGGGCCGAATGACGTGTGCTTGTCACGTTTCTTTGATTCATTGATAAATAAGCGAAAATATAAGTCGAGAAAAAATCCGCCGTTTTCCGGGAGCGGGACTCGAACCCACATCTCCGCATAACCGGTGCGGTGCGTTAACCAATTACGCTATCCCCACAGCGGCTTCTCTCTCGACTTTAAAGCGGAGGTTTATATTTTACAAGAGCTCTGAGGCCGGTCAACTAGCGCCGCCCCTCGACTACCGCGGGAGACGTAGAACGTCTTCTTTCCCAGCGGCCGCCACGTAGAACGTGGTCGGAGGTCGGGGTTAGCAATTGGCATATCCGAACTGCTGGAGCCAGTGCCTCGTAATGCATGTAGCAGAACAGAGAGATACGGGACGAGGGACTCGGTAAAGATACATATCAAGGTCCCGGAAAACGGCGGATTTTTTCTCGACTTATATTTTCGCTTATTTATCAATGAATCAAAGAAACGTGACAAGCACACGTCATTCGGCCCTATTATATATTTCGAAAAAAAAAAAAAAAAAAAAAAAAAAGCCGAATAGCACTGGCAATGACGACTGCAACCTTGATATGTATCTTTACCGAGTCCCTCGTCCCGTATCTCTCTGTTCTGCTACATGCATTACGAGGCACTGGCTCCAGCAGTTCGGATATGCCAATTGCTAACCCCGACCTCCGACCACGTTCTACGTGGCGGCCGCTGGGAAAGAAGACGTTCTACGTCTCCCGCGGTAGTCGAGGGGCGGCGCTAGTTGACCGGCCTCAGAGCTCTTGTAAAATATAAACCTCCGCTTTAAAGTCGAGAGAGAAGCCGCTGTGGGGATAGCGTAATTGGTTAACGCACCGCACCGGTTATGCGGAGATGTGGGTTCGAGTCCCGCTCCCGGAAAACGGCGGATTTTTTCTCGACTTATATTTTCGCTTATTTATCAATGAATCAAAGAAACGTGACAAGCACACGTCATTCGGCCCTATTATATATTTCGAAAAAAAAAAAAAAAAAAAAAAAAAAAAAGCCGAATAGCACTGGCAATGACGACTGCAACCTTGATATGTATATATATATATATATATATATATATATATATATATATATATATATATATATATATATATATATATATATATATATATATATATATATTGTAAAACAGATGGTCACCGAGAAAATTCAGCGGACAATGTTCTCTCTGTGGGTATGTACCGTGACAGGACAGTATGCAGGTCAATATTTCGTCTCGCCCCATAGTACCCGCTTGGCTGCTGGTCGCTCTTATCCTGGCGGCAGGAACGACCACTTCATTTGGTCCCCTCTCATCGTCGCACCGCTCTCTACCCTCCCAATAAATTTAATTTAGTTGGAAATGTGATGCACAAACGTCACTGGTTCCGCCAGCCTGAAATTAAACAACCGAATGCTAGCAGCCCCTCTACTCCAACATGCCTGATTACAGTGAAACCGCACCACTGCCTTCACCAGCGGCCATCGTCTGTTCTGGGGCGATTCGCCAGCATTAAAATACAGGTCCCTGGAACCACGGGTTGAGCACTGGCAGTGCGAACACTAACCCCAGGTACTAACCCCAGGTCCAGCAGAGCTTCGCACGCATGGTGGACACTATAGCTCCAGTATTTACAAGGGGATACGGGACGACTTCTTCAACATTTACTTCTACCGCAATAGTAGGAGAAACATAAGGACTTGGGTAGTTCGAGGAAGCCGCAGTTATTGCCTCTGGAACGGCGCTCACAAGTTTTTCTCGGGCGGTGCACTAGGACGATGGTGCATTGGGGACATGGAGCGGCGACGTGGTGAAGCCGGCCCGTGACGACTATCGTTGTGTTCTTCATAAGAAAATAAGTACGCGGCTTCACGGGACACGTGTGTTCGTTGTATTGGCGCGTCACGTAGGCGTTGCTCTTATGGGTGGGATTACGGTAGGTGTAATCTGGTGGCGGGACACGACGATGGCAGATGGGTGGCCCGGGCCCAGGATACAGCAAGCAAAACATAATGGAAGATTATTCGTAGTGCGGCATTACCTTTAGGGGAGGTTGTGGCTCCATTGGGCAGAGTGCACCAAACGGGGGCCTGCGTAACGAGGTCTAGCTATGAATTTGCCATACGCAATAGGCGTAGGCAAATGGTATGACATGGAGGAACCGTGGTAGCGTGGTGTAGTTGCAACTTCGGCATATGAAAGAGGAGCCGTCACAGTTAACTGCTGACAGGTCGGACGAAGAGCTTCAGCGACGTGTTCTTGAATAATTTCGGGAAGTGGTGGAGACAATCCAGTTACTTGATCACACGAAATCGGTGGTTTACACCAGAGAAGAGAAATTTCTCGGGTTATCTGTTAGAACGTGGTCTATAATCTTCTCTTGTACCGAAGTGCGTTAAAGAACAGCGCTGCAAGGAATTCTTCTGTTGCAGCTAGTCAGTGGCGAGGATAGAAGCGCTGCTTTCGCAGCTCATTGTAGCTTTGACATAAGATGACGACTTCGCCGATGTGTTGTGGGTTTTCGCGCAGCAACATCTGGAATCTTCCTCGATGCCCTTCATGGTGGGTCTGATCTTTTCACTCTCGGGCATTGAGGCGTTGCCGCCCCTGCACAAATCGACAACATCCTGATTGTAGTTGGGGAAGGTTTTCCCAGCCTGTGGTGCTCGTTCTTCTAAGCGGTGCTCTGCAAGAATTTTGCGAGAAAGACATCCCTAAATAGGGCCTTGGAAACGTTCTACGTCTTCATCTTGGCTTTGTTGTTTGTGAACCACAGTTCGGCGACCTCGCGAAGGCATAAAGTGACGTTATTTCAATTCTTCACGACATCCAACCAATTGTGTCATACCCGTTCCCCCTTTCCTCATTAGTAATTCAGTTTTCGGCGTCATTGTAGCCGGTGGCGGTAAAGATTGCAGGGTTCCACTGGAGAATTCACTTCAGTGCTCAATACACAAAGAAGCAGGTTATATTGCCCTTTACGGCACTGCCAACACAAACGTGTGGGTCAACCAATTCGTTCACTAAGTGGCCCCTGTTTTGGTTTCGGCTTGACAGCCCTGGCTAGTCGCTGCGAACGCTTCCGAGGCTTTATTAGTTTCGGTAGAAATCACACAATAAATACGGCGCCGCAGGCGGCGCGATCACGCTAGCCGCCTTCAAGACGAACAGTTCTTGCTATTCTCGTATTTGGTGAATAACAAGCGTAAGTCACGACTTGCACATTTTGTAAAAAGATGATCGGCTCAACAATACGCCCGTTCCCTTTGTGTGCGTTCTGTCATCACGCTTGAAAAATGCACCCACACATATGTGTGGGCTGGGCTTTCGTCGTCCCAAAATGTGTGCTGTGCTGCACACGGTGGCGAGCTCGAGCACTGCAGCGCTAGCAATAAATATTTTTTCCTTGCTTTATTTGCGCCTCATTTATTCGCGGTTTTATGCTGGATCGTTGGTAATGCTTTCTTGAGTCTTAACCTTGAAGTAGTTCCGCAATTACTTGTAATAATAAAGTATTTGTAATTATAATTTGACTAGTTAAAACTTCATTATTATTTATGTTTACCAAATCCTTTTTATAATATAGGTACTTCTAAAATAAAAACAAAACGTATAATTATTACGTAAAAATTTAGGTTTTCTACACCTGATGCCGTTTTTAAAGTATTCTTACTACTCGCAGATCATACGAATAGAAGTCCAGCCAACACATAGGTGTGGTTTGGTTTCTGTGTGAAATACCTTGAGCTTTCTATTTTCACTTGTCGAAGCATTAAAAGCAAGGGGTATATACAAAAAATTTAATTACTGCTGGCCGTTTTTCCTAAACCCTTTTGCTGGGCGGGAGAAGGATAGGAGGGGTGGTCAAACAGCCGTGGTAGTGGAAAACGTTCTATCTGTACATTGCGTAATTCTCCTTTATTCTAGACGGCCCCTGGGCGTACCGCATCGGTTATACTGGCTCAGCTCGACTTCTTTCCCTGCACAGCAGTGACGAGGAGGGAAAGAGCTCCTCTAGGGCTATTTTGGTCAGTGCCCATTCTACCAACTTTAGCCTTGTCAACTTCAATATTCTGCCTAATATTGAACCCTGAGATTCATAGCCGGCCGTTTTTAATGCGCAAAAGTTTGTATTCTAACACGTGTTATACAACTGCAGCTGTTTATGTTAATCAAAATGAGTTGGTTTCTATGCGTGTCAATACTATTCACAAGAATGTGTTTTTGGCGGTAGTGTGTGTCTCGGCACAAACGGGGCATATTACATTTACATTTTCACTCCATAGCAGAAAAAACTCAAGGATAACAGAAGTTGGAAAGCAATAAAACATCAAGTATACAAAGAAGGGTGTCAGAGTTCGGGGAAACAGAAACAGAAAAACTCACGCCACCAACGAAAGCATTTAGTTGAAAAGAACAATGTGTAATTTGTGGAAGGTAATATGCCAGGCTTTGTTAATCAGTAAAAGCTTTTGGGAACAAATGGTTGTGTACATCGAGATGGCCTGGTAAATATAGTCTATATAGTAAAGACTGCATTACACTGTAAAAAGACTAAATAACCAAACAATGTTTTATAAGAATTGCTAAAAATGCATTGAGGATTGCTCGAGCCTGATATTTTCACGTAGATAAAGGCGAAGCACGTATATTCTGGGAACAAAGTTTATTGGAGCGAACGTGTCGTCCGCTAAAACTAAAAGAAAATATAGGCGACGTATAAGCAGTCAACCAAGTTACGTGCGTAGACTGGCTACGGCGAACGGAATGCCCAGCATGTCTCCTGCGAGAATTTATCTTTCGGCTTGATTGTTTTTGGACCCATCAAAATACTTAAAAAACACCAAAGATTAATAATGATTATTCACATCTTTTGACATCAGCGCAAAAAACAAAATAGTCGGGCAGAAAACGAAACAAACTAAACGATACAGGCATTTCCGTAGCATCACAGGTAACAAAAGCCGGGCGCAGCCGGACGGTACTGTACCGTCAATGATTTTGAACAGGAAAAGAAGATCAGCCTTAATACCTCTGGAGTTCAAGCATTCTAGCATTGGTACAGTCAACGACCAAAAATTGTTATGGCTAGCAAAGCGGTGATTGACGATAGATATAATTATTCTGGACACTTTCAATAAGCATACAGAGGGTTTTACATTGGCTGTTCCGTACCAGAAAACCATACTCGAGCTGCGGGGGACAAATAGTCGTGTACAGCTTAAGAAACGAGCCCGGCTCGTTGAATTCCTTTGATAGGCGAAATATCAATCAATCAATATATAAATCAATAAATCAATCATTCAAAGAATGATTTATTTGCGTGCGCTGGAACAGCCGGGGTCCTAAGCGCTGGTGCACGGAAACAAAAACACACAAAACATGATGTACACATCCGTCAAAGAAAAAATAAGAGGAGGATAGTAGTGGTCAATGAAATATATACATTTTGACTTAGTTACACACAAACGCACAAACAGAATATTAGGGTTACAAACAAAGAAAATACGCATCTTCACTAACACACCCAAACACACACACTTACATGAACCCATTCATCCACACAAGTATTGCCTAACAGCGAGGCATATCTGACTGACGTAAACGAGATAATTAAAAGGTGATTAAAAAGAAAAAGAAACAAAAACGAGAGGGTAGCTTAGTTGAAGTCAAAGAATGAAAGTAAATTGAGCTTTTAAACTGAGGAATAATAGGCAAATACAGAAAGAGTAAAGTTGACAGTTGCGTCAATACAAACTCGCAGACATGTTTGCGAAACAGAGTGGGGCAATCATTAAATGTATCAAGGTAGTCCGAATACAAATTGTATGTGCACAATAGAGGGCACATAGGATACAAGACACGCAGGCAGTTAGGTGTGCAATATGTATCATGTTTCCTCGTCCAGTTTTGCGGCACATGAAGAGGAACATGTTGTAGCAGCTCACCACAATACACCATGCCACGAATAATTTTAAAGAGGAAGAGTATATCAGAATTATTCCGCCTTTATCTTAAGCATAATAGCGTCAAGGAAGAGTGTGATCCAGGGTTATAATTACTGCTATCGCCAAAGGCACGGTTAAAGATAGATGTAAACCTATTTTTGGCCCTTTCGATAAGCCTACGGTTAGTTCCCTAATAATACAACTACTAATAAGAAAATAAATAAATAAATAAATAAATCATTTATATAACGGGCGCAGGAGCAATCGAGAAGGCCTGATGCTCGTGCACATACAAAAAAGAAACAAGAAATTTAACTAACAATAACACAATAAAATATGATGAAAGCATTCCAAAGAAAACTACAAATAGAAAAAGACACAGTGATTTCAGAAATATTAAAACAACAGGGCAAATAAACATTGGCATAGTACGAGAAATAGCTAATGGCAATGGCAAAAAGTCAGATAAATACATATATATACACAAACCACTTTATTTTCGACTAAAAAAATTCTTCATCTCTTTCTATGAGCCACCACAACCTCCCCTCTGCTTTCCGAGGTTTTCTTGACTGCCAACCATTATTTTCTGGCTTATTTCACTCAGCCCCTCTATTCCCATTTTCGGACTCGCTATATATATATATATATATATATATATATATACAGATAAATATTTATCAACACAAACACACTCCCACACGCACACATATAGATGTAGTGACGCAGCTCCTACGTGCACCCGCGGAGGGTGATTACACTGCAGTGAGTGCGATAGAACCCGTAACATGCACGCAGCCAACCGAATGGCCTAAAAGCAGCGTTACCAAGAGCCGTTGAAGGAGTCCGCACCGGGGAAGACGCGAGAGCAGCGGACACGGGCGGCGGCGAGCCATTACCATGACGCCCGCACAGCGAGGAGCAACCAGCGTTCATGACGGACGCTCTTCACCCGGCGTCGTCACAAGTCACTGAAGACATCATCGTGAGTGTACTGCACCGTGCTGTAACGTTCTGGACAAGCAGGGCTCCACCTGGCGCAATATTGTCCTCACGTGCTTTCCCATTTGCTTGCTGTGCTCTATTTATAGTGCCTCCACTAGCTTTTTTTGTTTTTTTGTGATTTGATTTACCCTGATTGAACCGCTGATTTTTTCTCATGCGGATCACCGTTACTTCGTCTGGCGGGTTTGGGCTCGCGAACCCTTTACACTCGCAGGGGGACCCTTCAAAATATATCTCTGCGATCCGTCGGCCCCCAAGGACAAGACTCCAGCGTGAACATAAACGAGAAGGGACCGTCATGGTCTACATTTATTCGAACGTCGAGCGGTACGCTGAAGAGAATAGACAATGCGGGCGTTGAGCCAATTGATACACGTGATTAAGGCCAAAAACTCTCTACTCGTGCGTCGCAAGACACAACGCCTTAACCGAAAATTTCACCAAAGATAGCGTAGCTAAATCGCAACATGGAGGAGCACTGCCAGGAACTTTCTTTGGAAGCAACAGTGGCACGAGCTCTGCAACGCGTTCAACGGCCAAATGGACAATGGCAAAGCTGGAGCATTGTAATACAGGTACTAGAGGAGACTAAGACAAAATCCCATCAACGTAACCGACTGGCCAAACAACTGCACAAGCAGACGATGTCCAAGGGCGAGGCGGCTGTCAAAACACATCTACTGAACAAGTACGTGCCACAGTCGATTACGAAGAACACGGCGCATATAGTTGCGAGACTAATAAAGCCCCGGACCACGACATTAGCGTTGAGGACGTAAAAACGGCAGTCCGCGACCTCAACAGCAGGTCGGCGCTTGACCCTGACCGGGTAGCGAAGAGAACCGTTAGGAACCCGGATGACCAGTTAATGGAAGCACTTAGAGAATATTACAACGAATTCTGACAGACAGGCAAGCTTCCCTAACAGCAGAAAAAGGCCAAAATGATTCTAAACCGAAGCCTGGCTGGCCCCCAGACAAGGACAACCTCAAGCCTATATCACTGACGTTCTGCGTTGGGAACATTCTCGAGCACGTCCTTCTCAATCGGAGGCAAACGTTCTTGGAACAAATTCAAGCCTTGCCCCCCACGATTATCCGATTCAGACAACCCCTGCACACGCAAGACGCCATGCTTCAGCTCAAACACCAAGTAATCGAAGGCCAGACCCGGTGCAAAAAAGCCATATTAGGTCTCGACCTACAGAGTGCATTTGATGAAACCGAACACGCTTCAATTCTAAGAGAAATATCGAAACTCAACTTGAGAGAGCGCAGCTACAACTACATTGAGACCTTCTGACGGACAGAAGGGCTGAACTCGTGGCGTGAGAATTAAGAGTTGGTGAACATACCATGGGGCATAAGGGCACCCCACAAGGGTCTGTTATCTACCCAATGCTCTTCAATCTAGTCATTATCGGAGAGGCCGAGAAACTCGAGAAGCTTGAGGGCGTCGAACATACGATCTATGCCGACGACATTACCCTGACGGTATGCAAATGCAGCTGCAGACACATCGAGACAGTACTCCAGATAGCGATCAACAAGATCGCAAATTACCTCCAAGACACGGGACTCAAATGTTCACCAATGTCGGAACTACTGTTGTACCAACTGGCAAGAAGACAGAAGAGTAAAGCGCAAAGGGAACAAGACAAGATCACGATATTCACCAAAGGTGGTACCATCATACCCACGGTACCTAAGATCGGAGTCCTCGGAATGATCATCGAATCTCAAGGCAGGAATAGGGACACGGTCAACCGTCTTATACGCAAGAGAGCCAACATCACCCGGCTACTCAAAAAGTAACCTCGAAACGGGGTGGCATGAAGGAGGACAATCTCGTCAGCCTAATTCAAGTGTTTCTGATCTGTCACGTAACCTACGTGGCTGCATATCACCACTGGTACCCAAGTGACAGGAAAAATATAAAAATACTGATACGCAAGGCTCACAAGATCGCACTCGGCCTGCCGGACACAGTGAACACCGATCTGCTGCTACAACTAAGAATCCACAACACTTTCGAAGAGATAGCAGAAGCACACAGGGTGTCTCATATCCTCGACACACTGCAGATCAGACACCAACGAGATCAAGGAAACAAGAGCACGCTCAGCAACGAAATTAGATAAGCCCTACGCATACGCGTAATACCAAGGAACGTTGACCCAGAAAAAAAACAAAGGCAGGCGCCAAGCCCTAGCCCAGGCCCTCACTGACAAACACAGTGAGGAGCGTGACGCTAGCTTCGTCGACGCTGCCCAATACGTGAATGGCAGCCGCTACGCTGTGGCGGTAGTTGACGTTGTGGGCACTACAAGATCCACTGCAAGCATAAATTGTGTTAATTCCGAGGAAGCCGAGGAGGTGGCCATAACCCTGGCGCTACCGTCCAAAGCTACGCCACAGTCCTCAGCCTCTCAAGCGAGGCAGTAGGTAATTACGCCAAAGGGGAGATCTCACCCAAAGCGGTCCGCATCCTGGAGCGAGCCCACCTTCATAAGCAGCAACACATGACTTGGGTCCCAGCATATGAATGCAAGGTCTCAGAGGCAAAAAATATTACACCATCGTCCCGTGGGGAACCCTGATGAGGATGCGAAGCATCGTGGCGGTTCCGTGTGGTTCCATTGTGTTGCCGTTATGTTGAGTGATCTGGTTTTTACTAGCGCCAGAGGGAATTGTGTTACCGTGAGTAGGCGGTGGTTCTCGATGCGCCGAAACTCGTCCATCATGTTCTTGTCGATATTGTCTCTGTGGTAGAATCGGTAGTCTGCGTCAGCTTTGGTGAGGCAAAGGTTGTTGACATTGGAGCACCGGCTGAGAGCAACGTACGCGCCCTCCTCTTCGCAGCTTTGTCTTCTCGTTCTTCTTCTTCTTCGGCGGTTCCCCTACGGGAAGATGACGACGGTGGTTGAACGCGAACCTATCTCGTGATGGGTTCTTTTGTTGGCCAATCCCTAGGGGCATCCTGCCACAATCAGCATCAGAGGCGCTGCGGACGGGGCTGGTTGAGCTGCAAGGTGCGTGGCCCTTCCGGCCACAGCTTTCCCACGGGAAATTCAGCATCCCCCTCTAAAGTTTTCAGTTCGTCGTTTCCTTTGACGTTCAGCTTCGCGTGTCTTCGTTGTATCAGTAGCTTCTTGACATAGTTTGAATGAGTGAAAGACATAAGGCGCGTTCGTAGCACTTGCTCCTGTCCCGGATTTGTAGCGTAGTATGAAGAGCACCGCGTACCTCCCGTTGCGGCCAGAGAGTCGTGGGATGGAAACCGGGCGCCGCTAACTACTTCTTTTTAATAGTGTAGTATCGCGGAGCTGTGGGCGTAAGGAGGAGAGTTGCGCATGCGCAGTGAGCGTGTGGATGGCGCCGCCATCAACGACGCAGGACCAGGCGAGCCTGAAGAAATGCTCCGCATTTAAAAAACAGAAACGAGTCAGTCCACGTCGTAGCCCGCGCTGTCAGCGAACAGGCCACACAACTTTGGTTCAGCACTAAGGACAGACTCGTCAACTACCACGAGATCACCAAAGCATATCGCCTCGCTCACAGGACCCTCCCTCTACCCGGCGACAACTGGACGGAGCCCAGGCCGTTATCTTCAGACAACTGCAGGCCGGAAACCTCCTGACGCCGCTACGTTTACACAAACTATACCCCGATGCCTACCCAAACAGCAAGTGCAGCGTCTGGAGAAGGGAGACGGGTACTGTAACACACAGGCTGTGGAATTGCAACGAACACCCCGATGAAGCATAGGTGGGAACACTTCGGCCGTGACCAGCAACGGTGCTGACATCCTATGACCAAGGAGAACACCTGGGTGAACCAGCAAGCCCAATAGGCGGTAACAAGGCAGGCTTGCGACACCTCGCCTGTGGGGGAGAACAAACGAAGCCAAGATGTCCCCCCGACTGTGACCTAGGCCCAGAGGACTAGCGTGCAGCCAAGCGAATCCGAGTTTTGCCGGCTCATAATAGATAGATAGTTGCAACTTCATTAGGGAAAGGGCTGGCTCAGAGGCCTATAGGAATGGTAGGGCGGAAAAGGAGGGAGGCAAATTAAGTCCGGCTCAGATTGTCAGCCTCGCGTGCGAAGGCCCAGAGGGAACGCAGCACTCGGGCTGCGTGCGTGGGTCATAAGACGGCTGATAATAAAGTTTATTCTATTGCACTCCAGCGGACTCACTCTATTACGTTACTTAAGGAATTAGAAGTGCCGTTACAAATCAGTGACGCATTCTCAAGTTGAAGAAGACATACTGCGGTGGACAATTTGCGGAGGGGCATAGAAGAATTCTACAAGCACAGCCGAGAGAACGAAGACCCCGTATAGCAACACGCATATTACGAGCTGAAAAATGCGAAGTGCTATCAAAGAGAACGCCGGAATCATTGATCCCACAAACCCTAAAAAGACACCCAATTGACAAGCATGAAAAAGACACGCTAGATGATTTGCGAGTGAAACTCACGATTTTGACTTTGAGGTATTAGGGGAAAGGTTATTGTTTTTGCGCCATTTATAAAAAGGATGAATATCAGACTGCAGCAAGCGCGAGTCGCTTAATGAAGGAATAACCGAAAATATCTTTATATCATCCCCCTACAAATGGAAAGGGGAGTGTCTCACATGGCTACTTTGGAAGTGCACATAGTGCCGCGTGTTTAGCTCGAAGCCAACCTTGCGAGGTAGTAACGGTGAATAGGGATGAGCAAGGAACATACAAGGATGGGCAGGGTAAATGCCTCAATGAAGGTGAGGATCTCCGCGTCACCGTGCTGCGAGATCATGAATATGTCATCAATAAACCTTTCATAGTACAGTGGCTTTAAGTTTTAACTGTCAAGAAAGTTTGATTCGAGGTGAGTCATGAAGATAATGGCGTAGTTAAGTCCGATTCCAGTTCCCATTGACCTTCCGCTGACTTGTACGTAATCAACTCCGTCAAATTCGAAATTGTTAAGTTCAAGAATAAGCCTAAAAAAGTTTGGAGAGTAAAAGAATCTATATATTTGTCGTAGGATGACTGCTCATACGCAAGGGATACAGCGGTAGTGTCATCTTCATAGGGCATGTTAGTAAACAGTGACGAAACATCGAGGGTGATTAGGAGGCAGTTATCAGGAATTTTAGTTTTTGAAATGTCTGAGCAAAATTCATTGGTATCCTTAATGAAGAAGGGAAAGCTGGGCGGAAAGTCGCAAATGAGATTATCCAAATAGCGCGAGAGGATTTCGGTAACAGTACCAATGCCAGAAACATTGGGGCGCCCTGGGTTGTTCACCTTGCGAATCTTTGGGAGAAGATAGAATTTACCGGCTACTGGGCCCAAAGGGATCAGGGAACGAGCCGTGGTTTCATTTATTGTTTTATTTTTAACAAGCTCACCAATTTGATCTTTGACAATTTGCTTATAATCTTGAGTGGGATCATTGGGTAGTGCTTTATAGAACGTCGATACAGATAGTTGCTTATTGGCCTCGTTAACATAGTCGGTTTTGTCAAGGATTAGGATTGCGCCTCCCTTGTCGGCAGGTTTAATAATTATGTCGGGACAGCTTGCGAGTTCCTCTAGGGCTTTCGTTTTGTTGGTAGTCATGTTGTGGTGGTAAGAAATTTGTGTTTGGTATGCTATTCGCACATCGCGTTGGACAGCTCTGATGTATGAGTCAACTAGCACGCTGTGTGGGAGGGGTCCAGCGCTTGTAGCTAGGTAGGGTGATGCAGGCTTCTTCCGTCGCCGGGTGATCGTAGAAGTATTCTCGTAGCCTCATGTTTCTTGCGAAATTATCTAAGTCCTTAAAAGTTGAAATTCATGACAACAACCACCAGCCGGGCAAAAGTTTAGTCCTTTTGACAAGACGTTCATCTGAACTGGGAAGAGGGTTATACTTGAAAAGTTCATTACATTCCCGGTAAGGTTTTTTTGTGACGGCAGACAAAGAAAAAACATTATTACTGTGGTTTAACTGAACTGGTTGGAGGTAGTAGTCGAAGCATTCATTACAGTCGTAGTGACATTATTGGTCGTATTGTCAGAGTGGAGGCAGTTGCTAGTGCTGGAGCTTGTTGGATTCTTACGCATGCGGCCAGTGTTAGAAATCTTATCTCGGTTAAAGTTTCAGGCTTTTGTTCGGGATATGGCGGAGGCTGTCTTAGTTTCATAGTTGCTTTAAAGGTTCAACACACTTTTGATTTGTTCCTCACTAAGTACTTCTTTCTTTCTGAGAGAATGGGCCGTTGTTTCGTAGTGATCGATGATTATTTCAATTATTGTAAAAGATGCTTTATCGAGTATCTGTTTCCGCTTTTTCATGTTGGAAAGGGAGTGTTCGGTAGTAGCAGGTTTTATTCTAATCCTAAGACCCCTGGGAGCCACCACGGCAGTCAAATACTGTGCAAGTGCCGAAACGTGCAATTCGGCACGTATGCGCTCTTCAGTAATTTTTCTTAACTTTAAAAACGGTCTTGAAACAGGGAAGGAGGCCCCGTTATATTTTTTTCGTGTTGTAGTCAGTTGCTGCTATGCGGATTCTTGCGAAGGTTGTAAGAGCATGTGGCACGGAGGGCTGGATTTTGGACCTAGGAACGTCCAGCGGACACGCTGCTATTGGTTTCTGTGGGCTCGGCGCTCGCTGAAGATGAGGAGGTTGGGCGTAGCACGCTGTCGGTGCGGCACTGGTCGGGGAGCTTCGTAGTATCACCGCGAGCGTGCCCTCGGGTCCTTGTGGCCGGTACAGGTTTGGCCGTTGGCGGCGGAATGCCGCTAGCGCGATGCTCGTCCGTAGACTTCGCGGATCGGATGCTGGCGTTCACATTGAGCACCGTGGTTGCGGTGGAGCTGGGAGGGGGCGGTGGTGGTGGGCTGCGGCACGATACTGGTCCGGGGTCTTTACAATGGATAGAATTGCAGGCAGTTGGCGAAAGCAGCTGTCATTTGGAAAGATAGCCGGGGTTGCAATTGGGCTGGCGGTGCATACCAATTCGCACCACCCCAGAGGATTGCAGCGCTGCTGCGCGAAGCGGTGTGCACGAATGTGGCCGGCCAGCAAGGCCACACCCTCGAAGCTTGGGTGTAAACCATCACCAGCGAGTACTCGGCCGGCTGGAAGATTCTGAAAGCTTAATCAATGAATCGGACAAAGCGAGAGTGGTGACAAAATTCTCTGAGAATTGCGTTGAA
Source organism: Haemaphysalis longicornis (assembly GCF_048455015.1). NCBI lineage: Eukaryota > Metazoa > Arthropoda > Arachnida > Ixodida > Ixodidae > Haemaphysalis > Haemaphysalis longicornis. Next base: position 88,242,083 of record NW_027526233.1, read on the forward strand.
ACGGCGTGCCTTTTTGTGGCAGCAGCGAGCGAAGCGAGAGGTACGGTAGTCGCGGCGTCGGTTAGTGGAGTGGGAATGAATGAGACTGGCATAGATAATGGAAATGTTCGGCCGAGATTCTAGAATGATGTCAGTCAGTGAGCAGTAGTCAGAGAAAGCATGTGCAGCGGAAGTAGAGCACGTACGCACGCACGCACGCACACACACAGAGAGAGAGAGAAAGAGGGAAGGATAGAGAGAGAGAGGGGAAAGAGAGAATTAAGGTTTTGCCGTCAAGAAAACTTCGGAAAGCAAAGGGGAGGATGTGGTAGGTGATTGAAACAGATAAAGGATTTCGAAAGAAATAAAAAAAGTGGAGAAAAATGCCCGCCGTGTGGGATCCGAACCCACGAGCTCCAGAATACCGGTCAGGTGCGATGACCACTACGCTACCGGCGGGGCTACTTTAGATGCGAAGCATCTTACGCTCGGCGCTGTGTCCCTCCTTCCCTTGTTGTCCGCCGTCCGCACCCCCGCTGGGCATGCTTGTGTCATGAAATGAAAACAAAGACGACGACGACAAACCAGACCAGCTCTGCGGGTATGGTTCTAAACCCGAGTCCACCATCATCATCAGCGTCTTGTGGGGTTATTCACCGCAATCACAAGCCAGCCAACCGGAAGCGGCGAGAGTCAGCGGCTGGTGGAAGAGGCAATCTCGTGGTGGAGAACATGGGGAGCAGGGTGGAGAGTGACCGGGATGCACGGTGGTCGGCCGACTGGACCCGCGCCGTGCCCCAAGACGTCCTCCACAGGCGCAACCTCCAGGACATCTCCTCCGCACGCAAGTAGTCTCGCCGGACACCGGTAGTGGACAACGGCGACCCAAGACAGCTGCATCTGCAACTACGCGATGGAAGCTCGGGGTGCGATCTACCGCTGGGCCACGACACGTCGCCTGGACTGCGCAACACCCCAACATTACGGCGCTGCTTCTCGGACGTGTGGGACCGACCCGTTGAAGCAGCGAGCGCGTGTTCTGACTTTTTTCATTCCCGGACTTTTACTGTTTCTCTTTTGTTTGAACCCTTTCCGTTTGCTCACCTGCATTGTCAGTAGTTTCTAGATTGTTCGCTAGATTTCGATTGTTCCCTCTTCGTCTTTAGTGTTCCTTGTTTCTTCTCTGCGTGCTTTTTGGAGTTTTTGGTTATATATAAACTAGTCTCGTTTCCAAAGTTTATTCTTCTATTTATTATAGTCCCCCGAGCCTGACAATAATTGGCGCCCGCGACAAGACGAGGCTAGTTCATGTTGCATACCTCTAAAATACCGAGCCCAAAATGGACACAGGAGAGCTAATGGAACTAGGGGTGCGCCTACGCTTAGCGGCGATGAGCTTGAGCAATAGGTGCTTGAGGAGCAGAGATACTGGCGGGAAGAGAAAAAATAAGCGCTAGAATCACTCAAAAATACTGCAGCAAAAGAGAAGGAGCGCTATAAGCACGTGCTTGCGCGTCTGAAAATTGAAAAAGTAACCTTGCAACTAGGTCTACGACTCCCGGAGCAAGTGGCAACACGAAAGGCCGCGTGTCAATGTAAGCATGGCGGGAAAAATTTTGAGCAAGGACAACATTTGTCACCACTGACTTCTAACGAGAGGAGATTCCGCGACCTTTAAAATGAGCATTATAGGTCAACCAGACATGTGAACCTGAAGTAGCCACAAAACATCAGACAGTACCTAATGATAAGTGAGACACCACAACCTCTATAAAAGTGCAGGGAGCGACATCAACTTTCTCCGTTAGTGCGTCTGCTGTGCACGATGCTGAGGATGTCGTTACAGCTAGTAAGAAGGACATCCTGCCTCTGGAGCGCCACTCTCTACCAAAAAAACCAGCTTTGTCACAGACCAGGAGGCCCTACAACCCCAGATAGCAGCAGAGAGAGAAAGGTTTATCGGCACAAGGCACCTGCAAGGTAACTTACCTAGGAAATGCTTCAGTCGGTCGAAAGGTCAAAACCCAAAAATGAAAGAAAAGGGATCAGGAGTTCCGAACGAAGAGAAACCAAAGCTCACCACATTACGCGAAAATTCCGCCAGCAGGACAAAAGGATTTAAGACAAACTCTAAGAAGAGCTATAGGGCCACAAAAAGATGTCAATCTAAGCGCACTGGTAGCTTTCAAAGTCCAAAAACCACTAAAAGAAATATTGCTCGGCATGTACTATGCTCACAGTCTGGCAGAGAGTTCACATGTGTGTGGGCAGCTTTAAATTTCGATAGAAAGCCTTATCAGTAGTCTGACAGACGTGTGTACTCAAGAGGCAGGGAATGGCACTGCAGCCACTGTCGAAAAAGGGACACAGCCGGTTTGCATTTATGGTTGCCGTATGGTCCGTATATTCAACATGCATGTCCTGGGTCAATATAGTGATTCTGCTGTTAAGTTAGCATCTTTATATACGGCGAAAAGTTTGTTCTAAATTGTGTTTTCCGGTTTAGTGCGCTCCAACTGCAATGTTGTGAAATATAGTTTCTGTGACTTTTTCAAAAGGACTGTTCAGTGCTGTGGACTGATGTTCTGGTGGATGGTACAGACATTTTTCGTCGCAAAATGCTTGAGTGGGGAGATATTTTCAGTAATGAAAACAAAGACGGCGACGACAAACCAGACACGCTCTGCGGGCATGTTTCTAAACCCGAGACCACCATCATCATCATCGTGTTGTGAGGTCATTCACGCCAGTCGCAAACGAGCCAATCGGAAGCGGCCAGAGACAGCGGCCAGAGACAGCGGCCGGTGGAAGAGGCGATCTCGTGGTGAAGAACATGTAGAACAGGGTGGAGAGTGAACGGGATACGCTGCGGTCGGGCGACTGGACCCATGGCGTGCCCTAAGACGACCTCCACAGGAGCAACCTCCAGTACATCTCCGCACGGAAGTCGTCTCGCCGGACATCAGTAGAAGAAAACGGCGCCCCCAGAGAGCTGGGTCTGCAACTACGCGATGAGAGCTCGGGGTGTGCTATACTGCTTGGCCACGAAACGTTGCCTGGACTGTGCAACAACGCAACACCACGGCGCTGCTTCTCGGACGTGTGGGACAAACCCGTTGCAGTAGCGAGCACAAATTGTGGCTTTTTTTCATTCCCGGACTTTAACGGTTTCCTGTTTGTTTTACCGCTTTCTGTTTGCTCTGCCGCATTCTCAGTAGTCTCTACATTGTTCGCTAGCTTTCTATTGTTCCCTCTTATTCTTTAGTGGTCCTTGTTTCTTCTGTGTGTGCTTCTTTGAGTTTTGGGTATATATAAACTAGTCTCGTTTCGAAATATTCTTCTTCTATTTATTATTGTCCCCCAAACTTGACAGCCTGGCCATACCCCGCTGATGATGCTTGGGGCTGGAAGCGCCTAGGGATTGGCCAACCAAAGAATCCATCACGAGAGAGCTTCGCGTTCAACAACCGTCGTCATCTTTTCATAGGGGAACCCTGAGTAGTATGCGAGGCATTCCTCCTTTCCTCTCCGACACTCCTCTCCTCTCCAGCACACCTCCTCTCCTCTCCGAAGCTCTTCTCTTCTCCGGGATTACACAATGCGTGGCCACACCTGTGGCTCCGCAATAATGCGAAGCAGCTTAGGGTTAGAGACGAGACGGTAGCTGTTGCATACGCCACTGTGGGCGCCACTGTACCTCCGCAGTGTAAATGACGTGCGCGCACGCTCCGCTTCCCTCATTCTCCTTCCGCAACGATATGGTGGAAATAGAAACTAACGGGAACTTGAGTCGCCCCCATGGCTGCTTCGCATACTACTCAGTGTTCCCCTCGGGAAGAAGGTGAAAGTTTTTCTCTTCCACTTTCTGGGGTATTTATGTTCAGGCAATATTGTTTCCTCTGCTTGGGGGTGGTAGCCAGAGCCACTCAGATTACTCGGTGTGAAAGGGGCCTTCGTTTTAACCTTCGGGCCGTGACTCGAGTGTCTACGGCTTGTCCAGAGTGGTCGTCCAGCGTTGAACCCTCTTAAGCTTCCTATGGCAGCAAGACTGCCAGAATAGAGGCCCTCGCTATGCCTGTAGGGAATCAGAATATTAAACGAGGGGCTTGTTGAAATAAGACAGAAATAAGGTTTGCAATTCAAGAAAACCTCGGAAAGCCATAAGGGGAAGTTGTAGGTGATTGAAACAGATAAAGTCTTTGGAAAAAAAGAAAGGAAGTGGAGAAAAAATTACCGCCGGGTGGGATCCGAACCCACGACCTCCAGAATAGTGGTCTGGTGCGACGACCACTACGCTACTGGCGGGGCAATTTTTACCCTCCACTTCCTGGGATATTTAGGTTCAGGTATTTTTGTTTCCTGTGCTTGGGGGTGGTAGCCAGCATCACTGGGATTTTTCGGGGTAATGGGGACCTCCTTTTAAACCCCCGGGGCGTGACTTCATTGTCTACGACTTGTCGAGAGTGGTCGACCAGTGTTGAACTCTCTTAAGCTCTCTATGGCACCAAGACCGCCAGAACCGCGGCCCTCGCTCTGCATGTAGCGAATCATGAGGGTCTCGTTGACGAAAACAGAAAGATAGGTTGGGCAAACAACACCCGTATGAGCCTAACATATAAAAGAGCCGAACAATACCCCTCTGCCTCCTTTGCCGTTTTAGACTGCCGACCAGTATTTGTGTATATATATATAAAATATATATATATATATATATATATATATATATATATATATATATATATATATATATATATATATCTATATATATATATATATATATATATATATATATATATATATATATATATATATTCTGCTCTTTTGTCATTACGTAGCCCATGTTCCTCGCACAGAAGTATTTGTATCAAATTAATATTGCACTGTCTGCTGTGCGTACGTCTTCTGCTTATTACGGCCCCGTAAGCGTACGATTTTATCTACTTATATATGACTGTAGTTTATAGTATTATTCGCTATAGTTTCTCTTTTTATACCGAATATTCAAAGGGGTAATTATTCTATGCCAGTCGCTATAGCAAGAGGGAGAAGGAGACTTGTAAAGCTGTTCGCACAGCTTTTTTTTTTCTCTCCTCCTCCATCTCTGATGGAAATTGAACCAATAACAAAGTTTGTAGCAGCCGTGCGTCGTGCCGTTTCTTGGCCGACTTAGGAATAAATTCTTTTGCGTAGGTTTCTTTATGCTGAAAGGCATTACGAGGATTCGTCTCGTATTATTACTAGGGCCGTCACCTTGCTGATATGCTCACATATCCTTGTAAGGAACATTCTTGTGAAGTGACTAGTGCTTGATATGACAGGGTTGTTATTTTGCAGGGTAATGTCGCGTCGTATGTACCGGCTACTACAAAATGCGGCTATGGGCAGGGTGAAGACACGCGTGTAAAAGCTCTGCTCCGTGCTTCACGTGCCGTCCGAAGAGTGTATTTATTCACGTTTCTACAGGACACAAAAGCTATGAAGAGATGAGCCTCGTAGTTGCGGTTAGGAGGGCCAGCCGATTTCTTAATATTCCTTGCCGGGCGGAGGATGTTGGTGGCATCGAATGCAGCAGATGTCTCCAATATCCTTACCAGTGCCCATGCGCTTAATGAGCCTGCCTTGTCCCTTTCGCAGGGCAGTACGGTCGCTGGGATAGTACCAATCGAATTATCGCCAAGATACTAAACGAAATGTACACAGCTCGTACACACAGCGCCTTCAAAAATGCAGCAGCTTTGGTTCCTGCCGCAACCATGCCGACTGCAAAGCGCGTTTTTATGGGTTCGGGTATTATGCCACGATGCCTATGTACCAATCAGCCGTACTGTTTTTTCTACACCAATCACATAACTGATGTTCCGTTAATCCTGTCATTGGGCGCATGCGGTGGAAGCACATGGACGTGGGTGCAATAGCCTTCCCAAGATTTTTGCCACTTACGTCACTGCTTTGTCACTAGGGTAGGCTAGAACTGTTGCGTATGCTACTACTGCCACGTAGAAAGGTTATTTTTGGAACCAGAGTCGATAGCAAATGGGCACAGAAGTCTATATCACAGGGTGCATGCCGACACCAAAATGACGGAAGAGCGCATTTTATTTTTCGGTTTCGAAAATTAAGATTTTGTAAAAAAATCTGTCTGTGGGTATCTATTTACGAACAATTAAGGTGATGTCTTGCTTAACCTTCTGCACAGGAGCATCTTGATGATTTAGTAGGCGGCTTGTGGGTTTAGGATTATTCTCATCTGGTTCTCACTTTAGCAGGAGTTTTCTATGCTAGCAACGGGACCACATTTGTTTATAATGTTTTTTTTCACTCTCTCTGTTTGTGGATTTGTTTTAATATGTTCCATACTCGCAATAAAAATTTTGGAGAGAGGTAGAAACACCAATATAAGATCTGTACTGGGCCCAGTGATCTGAATGGTCACCCAGTGAGAAAGGTTGATTGATTGATTGTAAGGTTTAACGCGCCCACGCAACGCAGGCGATGAGGCGCGCCGTAGTGGAGGGCTCCGGACTCATTTTGACCACCTGGGGATCTTCATCGCGCGCCGAAATCTCGTACACACGCGCGTTTTTGCTTTTCGCCTCCATCAGAAAAGCGACCACCGCGGCCGGGAATCGAGCCCGCGATCTCGTGCTCAGCAGCGCAACGCCTTAGCCACTGAGCCACCGCGGCCGGTCCAGTGAGAAAGGGTCACTAGTACAAATACACTTATGGTGTTGTAATCTCACTGCTGCGAGATCAATGAATGTTAGCCCACCGGCCATCTCAGCACTAACGAGCAATACGTAGTTTGTTATATGGCTTCGTTAACACGTTAGAGTTCGGAAATATGCCTTTCAATTAAGTCATATGTAAATATTAAAACTGACTTTTCTTTCCAGATCAGCATTTTAAGGATACGGACGGGGTTCTCTACCTCGATATCCGCACAAGTGGTTTCTTGGTAATCGAATTTCATGTTGATAATTCCCAAGAGTGAGTATCATGGTACATGTAGTGGCTTACTACACAGATGGCATCGAATTTTGTGAATGCGCTGATCAAACGAGCGGTAAAGGCCTGATGTCTATGAAACGGCGCCAAAGAAATGAAATCACCAAAAATACTGCTCGCGGTACAGCGGTGCTCATAATTTCCGAGCCAACATAAAAGCGAACACACTATGGTACCATAATGCACATGTTATTTATTGTTGACAAACGTTTTTGCGCAAGTCAACTTTGGGGTTCGAGTTTGTACTTCACAAGTAATAGTAATTTGGTAAACGTTTTCTGCCGCATTTAGCGCATTTGCAACTCCTGCTTCGACATCTTCGATATTTATGTGATTAGAGCTCCGTTGAAAAGCCCAACAAAAAAGCAGTACCTAACTCTGCGTGTCCAGGATGCCAAGAAACGTACGTTGAATCGAGGTTCTCCCGATCTCCATTGATGTGTAAAATATAATCACCTCAAATGAAGTGAGAATGGAATCTCTGGTCATAGCGGCCCCTTCTAATTTTGGAGATATTAGCCGTGCACGTATCCTTCGAGGCGTCGTCGCGGTGGCACTTCTGTCGATTGTTTCCATGACTTGTGTGCGTGTAGTCCGAGAACACGTAATAGTCGGACAAGGAGCACGTTCGGTAGTTGTTCAGCTGCTTAAATGATCACCACCAGCATGTGGGCTAAAATTTTGAAAGTGTTAAGTCTAGAATATGGAAGTGTAAAGTAGCTAGATTATTCTAAGTAAGAGCGAAATCTCAGCACCACAATGGTCTAAGAAAGCCAACACTGTTACACAAGCAGGAATCCAAATTTATATTAAACCAAGGATAACTGAACAGGAATTAAGTTAATATTTACCATCACTTCTAACGAAAGTTGACAGAAGCGGTAACGCTAAGCTTGCGTCCAGCCTTAATTTAAAGAACGTTAAGTCAAACGTGCAAATTTCACAAACCCAAATTTCAATCGCACAACGTACTGATGCGATCATTTTCTGGCCCTGACTGAACGCGTAGAGAAACGATCTCAATATATAAAAAGACAACGTTCATGAGATAAAGGTTTACTACTATTCATTACTGCATGCGATCGTGCAAGGTGGTTCATGGATAACTGGGGCATGTTTTCTAGCGCAAAAAAGAGTGGAACGTGAAAACGAATACGGACGGGGAAACGCTAGCGTTTGCCCTGCCTTTATTCTACACTATCCGCTTTTTTTTCGCTAGAGTATATGCCCCAGTTAACCCTTTGTGCTCAATGCGTGGTTTGGCTTATCGACAAGCGCTCCTATTTTACGAATACCACGTTACCTTGTTGATACAATAGAAACCCGTTTCACGTACGCACCGTGTGTCCAGAGCTGTATTCAGAGTTTATGTTTTATCCAACCTGTTTATGTCGAAACGGGTTTTCTTTTGACAGAAGGCATTCGGCGACGCTTCAAGACATTTCGCTTTGAACCATTGAGTATCCCGTACAAAAGACAAACAAGGGCAAACGACCACAAGAAATTCGTTGAAATTTAGAAGCAGTTCTGTGTCCCTTAATAGCTACTCGTGCCTTCTATGTCATGTCTCTAGCGCCAGCAGCCACCTGGCCTCGTTTTCGCGGTGTCGCCCTCATCACCTTCAGTATCGCTACGAGCTTTAGTCTGTGCTTCAAAAGTGCTCACCTTCCCATGGGTCCACCGCTCTCAGTTGGTTACGTGTGCTCACCGAACACATACGTCCACCAAGCGTAGTACTTCAGCTATGGCTTCTCCTGGCCATTACTAAGGATCAGCTCGACCATCAACAGCAAGTTCGCGGGCCCGCTCGCGTTGTTATTATGGCATGGCTAATTTTATTATTAAGAGCGAACCAAGAACGGCGTTTCTATTCCACATCACAGGGTGAGGTGGCGGGCAGGCGCTCAGGGAGGCAATTTCCTTCTCAGGAAGTGCGCCGTGTTAAGAATGCTGTGGAGCACTTGCGCACATGCGGTCCAGCAGTTGGGCCAGTGCGACAACAGTTGGCGAACAGAATGAGCAGTTTCATGCTCCAGGAAATGAAGGCGTAAGTCTGTCAGCACTCGATAAGCCTGTAGCTGGCGGTTGACAGGTCAAGGTAGTATGTTTTACAAAAATACATGCCACACGTAATACGGCAAAAACGAAATTTATGATGAACACGCAATACTGCTTGAAAAGGAGAATGTAAAAAGATCACAAGTTGTGCGCTAAAAATTTCAACTAGCATAGTGACTGCCTAATGTCTATCACAGATGTCCCTATCAGCGAACATATTCGCGTTTTTGTATTGTGGTATAGGCAACCAAGTATCGCATACTATGCTCTAGACTCAGGTGTGGACGCGTTAAGTGCGACGCGAGAAACGGTATAGGATTGCACGTGCGGAAGTTCGTTTACCTTCTGCAAAGTGTGTGCAATATCAAAGTGTGGCAAGCACCTGCGGACTGACATTTTCCAAATACAGTCAGAGTGCAAGCTATGTGCGCTAAATACGGTAATAGCCAAATTGCACGATACACTGACGCGTCCCCGTATCCGCATCGGCCTGCCCATGCTGTGTGTGTAACAAATGCAGCAGGGCATGAAATAACCGCTCTCACAGTCCGCACAACATCTGCAGAGGCTGCCGAGGAGGTTGCAATAGCCCTAGCCGCCACGACGGGTGACGACGCCATCACAGTGCTGACAGACTCCCAGGCAGCTTGCCGTAATTACCTACGGGGACGCATTTCCAACACAGCGCTTAACATCCTTAAGAGCATCCCCCGACTCCCCGAGGTACACCTCGTCTGGGTACCTGGACATGAATTCCTCCAAGGTAATGAGGTGGCACATGCCGCTGCCCGCGCGCATATACACCGGGCCATTACCGAAGAGGGAACAACTTCGCTTTTTGCCCCCAAAATGGACCCGCTCACGAATTACGCCGAAATTTTAGCCCACTACCGTCTCGACCGAAGAAAATACCCGGACCCGCACCCAAGACTATCCAGAGATGAAGCCACCACCCTGAGAAGACTTCAGACAAATACATATCCCCACAGCACCCTTCTTCACGCCATTTACCCAACTCAATACCCCGCCACCTGTAATTTCTGTCCTTCTCCTGGAACCCTATATCATCAGGTATGGGAGTGCCAAAGAACCCCGCACCTCCCTCCCAACCCCACCCCATCCTATGAGCAGTGGATGGCTTGCCTGACTAGCCCGGACCTCAGGATCCAGCAAGACCTGGTGACCAGGGCCCGGACAGCCAGCCGCAGCCAGGGTATCCTGGACTAAGGATGCCCTCCACCAGGCGGGCGCCCTAACATCTGCGCCTCAGGCTCGCAAATAAAGATTTATCAATCAATCAATCAATCAATCAAAATACAGCCTTAACACTGGTGGCTCTTGGAAACGGCCTTGTAACCGCATGTTGCCTTTACTGAGCGCCAGAAATTTCTTTTGCCACACCACCACGCCGGCATTTTCGCTTCGTCCGTGGACCTTTTTTCACTTAAGCGTCTTTCTAGTACGGGCGCTGTCTTTTACTAGCAGCAACCGATTGTTTCGGCGGTACTTCGACTACCAATAGTTCATTTCTTCCTGCGAGTTATCCAGCCCTTATTAACATGAATGTCTTTTCCGGCATATTGTTACACGCTTAACACATTTTGTAAATGAAGCAGCTATTCCCTAGTTCGGAACCTACAAAAAATATTCTCTGTTAAATACTTATTGCGTTGAAAAGAAAGTTGTTTATGCACGTCAAAAGGCACGAGTGATTTGCTTATATCAATCATTTGCCCCTTTGTTTAACGACCGCAATTAACGTGAAGCTTCCTCGGGACGTTTTTCCTATTGTCGTATCGGTTTAATATTTGACTAACAGGCCATATCAAGTTTGCCCAATGAAGCATTGACAATGACTCGCCCCAAATTTGCAGTTCTTTGCTCAGCATTTTTCACTTTGACCTGTCGCCATTTCATTTACCAAAAAGACAGCTTCGCGCTCAACTATCGTCGGTATTGGATGGAGGGGAACACAACGTCTGTGTCTGGTTTTGCACGTCTATGTAGCCTTTCCATATTCAAGCTGCTTTGGCCGTGCCTGAATTGCAAATCGGATAGACATCGGCTTCTGAACCCGAGGTACCACGGCTCGACTCGCCGGTAGGGTGTCGAAATTAGAAAAGGTTTTCTAGCAATGGCACAGTTGAGGAGCCTCGAAGATGTAGAGGATAGTCTACTGGAAATGTAGAAACGCATGGATTGGTTAGACAAGTTTAACATTAGACTGCAAAAGAGCGCGTAAAATCAAGATTTCAACAGACCCCATGGATCACAGGCAACTGTCTCTTACAGCCTGGCAGTGGAATAGTAGGAGCTATGGCAGAAATCGTTCATTTTTGCAGGCTTTCCTCTACACCGGCGAAGGTCATCCGAAAATAATTGCTGTTCAAGAATGTGGAAAAAATTCCAAAATATCCGGATGTAAAGCCTACCTGGGCCACGTAGGCAACATCTAGGAAGTCACGTTCGTCAAGTGAAGCGTAACGGCAGTGCAGACGAGACTGGGAATACCGAGATCCACTGCTTGATGGTGGAACTGATCCCTCGTAAGCGCATGGGGAGGTGTCTATACGTCTTGAATGTGTACAGCTCACCCAAACAGAAGAAATGCGATTTTGGAGACTTGTTTTTCAGAGAAAAAATCTAGTAAAAGGAGCACCCTTGCCGGTCATGGAGGATTTGAACGCCCCACATCCATCTTGGGGGTAATACATACTCTAGTCCAAGGTAGGGCCTTGTGCGAGACAATTCAACACCACGGTCTACTGCTAATCACCGACCCCATGAATCTGACGAAGCAAGGTAATAGTGTGTCGTCAGACACGACATCCCACCTTACCCTCGAACTCAGCTGAGCCAAGGCCAGGTGGTGAAATACCGGGGAAAACCTAGGCAGCGATCATAAAATCATTGAAATCGTAGTCAACAATGGGAGCCCTGTTTGGAAAACACGCCAGCAGGAAGTCACTAGCTGGCAAACTTTTGGAAGCACGGACTCGACGGCAAGCGAACCGAAATGCGACATTGGGAGTGGAGTAAGAAAATTGCCGAAATCGTGCAAGCGGCAACGGACGAGATTGAGATGGACGAAGGGATCAAAACGACTGACGGCCGCCTCATCGGCTTATGGCGGAAGAAAAAGAATTAGAAGAGAAACTCAAACATGAAAGATGGGACAGGAACCGACGTAAAAGCTTTGCAGCCTTAAATAGGAAGAAAGAGGACTACTCTTTGGAGCAGACCAGACTAAATGGGTAAACACATGCAGTCAGATGAAGAAAGAAATTTGAAACGCAAAGACGTGGAAGGTACTCGGACAACTACTCGATCCGGAAAATACCAGATCAGAGGTGTACCAGCAACTCCTAACCCAAGTTTACAAGTTCGAGGGAACCACGCAAGACTTACTAGACGTTGTCCGTAACCGATACCCGGGGTCGTCCACCCGCGAAAGTCTTCCCGAATACGAGGGAGCCACAAACTAGGCTCTCAGCGCCCCTCCTAAAGTAGTAGAAATTAAAGCAGAGCTAAATCGCCCTAGAACAAAAAATGCCACCGGGTGAGACAAGGTCAGCCACAAAATGCTACGAAATCTCACCCAAGAGTCTATCTGTGACTTAGCTGCTTACATGCGAAAATTCTGGAACATCGGAGAGATTTCTTCGGAACGGAGAAGGGTCAATATGGCCCTCATTCCGAATCCAGTAAAGACACAACCCTCGAAAATCTAAGACCGATGTCTATCACGTCGTGTGTCGGCACGCTAATGGAACCCGTTGTCCAGACCAGACACAGCCGATATTTTGAGGACGAGAAACTGTACCCGGACTGCTTGATAGAATTCAGAGCTAAGCTTTCGGTCTACAATATAATGTTCCAGATCAGAGAAGGCATCATAAACTACGCGCGTAAAGATCCCAGCGCCATCGTCGCTCTTGACGTTGCCAAAGCCTTCGACAACGTGAGACACGCAGCCATCCTTCACAACTTGAGCAAGTTAAACGTAGGCACTAAAACGTACAACTACGTGCGAAGTTTCCTCTCAGATCGTACGGCAACAATCTCGGCAACACGGGAGCTCCACAAGGTTCGGTACTATCTCCAACCATATTTAATGTGGCTAGGATAGAAAAACTCCACAGGATAGAAGGTTTAATGTACACCATGTATGCGGATGATCTCACGCTGTGGGTAAATCGTGGAAGCGATAGACATATTGAGAACGTTCTTCAGAATGCCATAGACGAGATCGAACGCTTTTTGGAGCCGCTGCAACCGAAATGTACGGCCAAAAATTCGAGGAGCTTACCCTAGTTCACAAAAACAACAAAAAGATGAAAAGAAATGACTGCACCATAAGACTGAAGGCCGGCGGCCAGCCAATACGCGCAAGGGAAGAGCTTAGAATCCTCGGGCTATACGTTCAGGACTCCGGTAGAAATACTGAGACCATCCGCAAACTACGCAACGCTGTGGCGCAAATTTTCAAAATTCTATGGCACATCTCCAACAAGCATCGCGAATGAAAGAGGCTAATTTTCTCAGGCACTTTCAAGCTTTTGGCGTTAGCAGGGTACTCTTCGTAGCTCTCTTCATGAAGCTAACCAAAGCGGAAAGGAGTAAGCTCGACGTCATAATTAGAAAGGGAATCAAATGTGACTAGGTCTTCCCCCAAACACCTCGACCACCCAAAATACTTAGTATGGGTGTACATAATACTATCGACGAACTCAGTGGGGTGGTAAATGCGTCGAAACAACAACGGCTGCTCAGCAGCGAGATGGCTGCTGAGCAGCAAGACGGATCGGTGAATGCTAGAGCATCTGGGATACCAGCCACAAGAAAGAGTCAAAGACAGTATACAGGTACCAAGCAGCTCAGGGAAACTTTACTGTATCACCCCTGTCAAGAAACATAAGCCCGACAGATCACGAGGCTGGACCTAAAGGTAGTAAGCCAGAGCCCTGCAAATTAGATATGGTGGCAGGACTGACATCCTGTACATAGACGCCGCGCAATATCAGACGAAAAAAGCTTTTGCGGCCGTGGCGGTTACAGAAAACGGGTTCCCCGTTTTGTGCTGCACGGTACTGACCAAAGATGTAACAGAGGACGAACAGTCAGCCATCGCTCTCGCGATGACTCAAACAGGAATGGAAACGATCGTGAGCGACTCGAAGTCCGCCATCAGAAACTTTGATCGAGGAAGGATCTGCAATGTCGCATGGAACAGGAGGGCAGCGACAGGGTTGAAGAGCGGCGAGCCCCGCTCGACACAGGACTTGCCCTACCTCTTTGGTGCGATCACGACCCATGAGTTGTAAATACGTAGTGTAAACAAAGTGTACATATAGTACATTTTGAGTTTACTTGGAGTAGATCATCGTCGGCTACATGCCGACGGATCATCAGCACATCGGGGATCGGATCATCGATCCCCGATGTCGGCGACCGATCCTATTGCGAAAGTAAACTGGTGGAAACAAAGTTTCTCCTCCCCATCCGCGGCGATTACAGGCAGAGAGGTAACGCTTTTTCTCGCAAGCAGCAATAGTATCGGTGTAGAGAAGTTCCATGCAAAAATACTGCTTTTGTTCTTTCGAAACGCAGCAGCAAAGTGGATTCCAATTCCTATCAACCATAGCTGTCCGGGAACATGCAAGTTTCACGCCATACCTAAAATTCTGACTGCTTGTTGAAGAAAACTGGCATGTTTTTACAGGTGGAAGCGAAAAAAGAGGGGAGTTTACTGCCTCAGCATTACTCCACCCGGGGTGTGCCGTCGTAGTTCTATTTTAGAATGCTATTCAAGCAACTCGTCTGAACTGCGCTTAAAACACCAAAAAGAAACGCTGCGGATATGTTAAAAGAAGGCTAGAATTGGTGTATCCCAAAGCAATAGGGTGCTCACTGGTTTTTCATCAAAAGCAAACTTGCCTAGAGGCGTTGCAAAACTCGCCAAGATGTGCTTTGCAGTTAAGGGCCCCAAAAGCGTTTCCTTCTAAATACTGAACCATGCGAAGAATAGTAAATTAGTGGAAACTTGGGTCTCAAAATGCTGATAACCCAGGCTTTGGAAACATAATTGTACCTCGCCGCAGGGGCATGAGCATGCGTTCGTCAGTCCTGCCACACTCTCCGATTTCCGTTATAAAAGATAAACTTGCAAATGAACTGTTTGGAAGCAGGCCTCTTAGATACAAATTTCGAGCGCGTAGCTGCCAATGCAGTAATTTCCCTACCGTCAATCCTGATGTAGGTCGAGTATTCACAAGACGTAACCTCACAAGAAACCTGAAAACGCTAGGTGGTTTTTAGCAAACAGGGGCAGTATGCTGTAGTGTCGTGTAGTAATACATTGGTTTCTGAAACTGTGCGTACTCGCTGAAAGAAACAGTGTGAAATCCAACACCTTTTTTCTATCGTGTGCTGGGGCATGGCAATACAAATGCCGGAGTTTTTGTTATTGCCGGGACGCTTTTGGCCCGCTCTTGTGTGTGATGTTTTTCGGGGCATGATGCTGTTGTTTCACACTAGACCTTTTCTTTTTCGACCATAAATTATGGCTTTTTCTATTTTGTCCCGCAGTTATTTTCTTCCAATTGCCCTGTTTATGGCTTTCCTAATAAACGACGAGAGGCAGTCCACACCAGGTGATGACAGTGGCCATAGGCAGCGTACCAAAGCTCCCCCCCCCCACCAGCGAAGGGTAGGAATGCCTGTCTGGAACGGTAGAACTCCTGAAGGAGTCGAGCGAGAATGTAGGAGGACCGTACGTCTAGATGGGAAGCTTTTTACGACTGGAGCGTTGGCTTCCTGTGTTCTAAGTTCTGAACACCGCAACTATTGCATGTGGCAAGCGTGCAACTTTGGCGTCAACCGCATTACACGACCAGATTCCGGATGATCCTCGGACGATCAGGTGCCTAATAAACAATCGGCAGTTGCCGGTTTATTTCTCACGAACACCTGCAGCCTGCACCAGGCCGTGAACGGCTATAGAGCCAACCATGCCATTTCCGAATCTTCGTGTGTCTTCCTTGTGGAAACCCGTGCACGAAGTAGAGTAATTGTTGCGCCAACAAACATTGCCTCTTATCGTCAGACAAAGCCACACCGCCTTGCAGAATTTCCCCGCAAACATGCGGAGATACTCTACGCAACTTTGTCTGGTTTAGCAGAGGCGCACTGTAACAAGGCGGAAGTTCTCCCGCGCCAACACAAACCCCTAACTGGACAGAAAAAATACGCTTCTCGATGTGAGAATCGACACTCGTTCCTTTGCGTTATGAAGCCGACGTTATCCGACTGAGCTACTCTCGCTTTCTCGGGGCACACCATTGTTTTTCTTGTGTTATTCATAGCCTTGGTTTTGGATTTGCCTGCTGATTGTCATCATCATCATCATCATCACCAGCCTATCTACACCCACTGCAGGGCAAAGGCCTCTCCCATTATTCTCCAATTACCTCGGTCCTGTGCCAACTGTGACCAATTTATCCCCGCAAACTTCTTGATCTCATCTGCCCATCTAACTTTCTGCCGCCCCCTGCAACGCTTGCCTTCTCTTGGGATCCACTCTGTTACCCTTAATGACAAGCGGTTATCTTGTCATCGCAGTACATGCCCTGCCCACGTCCATTTCTTCTTCTTAATTTCTACTAATATGTCTTTAACACCAGTTTGCTCTCGGACCCACTCCGCTCTCTTCTTGTCCCTTAATGTTACACCTATAATTTTCCGCTCCATTGCCCGCTGAGTCGTTCTCAATTTAAGTTGAACCCTCTTAGTGAGCCTCCAAGTTTCTGCCCCGTAGGTGAGTACCGGTAAGATGCAGCTGTCATACACTTTCTTCTTCAGCGACAATGGTAGGCTGCCATTAATTATCTGAGAATGTCTGCCATATGAACCCCACCCCATTCTGATCCTTCTAATTATCTCTGCGTCATGGTTGGGATCTGGGGTCACAACTTGGCCTAAGTATATATATTCGCTTACCACTTCCACTGCCTCGCCACCTATCTCAAACTGCTGTGTTGTCCCGAGGTTATTGATCATTACTTTAGTTTTCTGCATATTAATTTTTAGGCCCACGGTTCTACTCTGTTCGCCCAGTGCGGAAAGCATGCTTTGCAATTCGTCCCCCGAGTTACTTAGCAAGGCAACGTCATCAGCAAATCTGAGGTTACTGAGGTATTCTCCATTAACCCTTACTCCCACCTGTTCCCAATCCAACGTTCTGAATACTTCTTGTAAGCATGCTGTGAATAACATTGGAGAGATTGTGTCTCCTTGTCTGACACCCTTCCTTATAGGTATTTTACTGCTCTCCCTATGGAGGATGATGGTAGCAGTAGACCCACTGTAGATATCCTCTAGTATTCTGACATAATGCTCATCTACCCCCTGGTTCCGTAATGCCTGAATGACTGCTAGGGTTTCGACCGAGTCAAATACTTTCTCATAATCTATGAAGGCTATATATAGGGGTTCAGTATACTCAGCGCACTTCTCTATCACCTGATTGATCGTGTGAATATGGTCCATTGTTGAATAAACTTTACGGAACCCTGCTTGTTCTTTAGGTTGAGTGAAATCTAAGGTTACAGGGATTCAGTTAGCGATTACCTTGGTAAATACCTTGTAGACGACTGACAGTAAGCTGATCGGCCTGTAATTTTTAGAGTCCTTCATGTCGCCTTTCTTATGGATTAGGATGATGTTCACGTTCTTCCAAAATTCCGGTACCATTGCGGTCATTAGGCATTGCGTATACAGACTTGCGAGTTTTTCAAGTACAACTTCTCCGCCATCCTTCAAGAGGTCTGCTGTTATCTGATCCTCACCAGGTGCTTTGCCCCCTTTCATTTCTTTCAAAGCCTTCCTTACTTCTTCGGTCGTTACTGGTGGGATGTCTATCTCCTCTGAACTGCTGTCTCGTTCGGGATTATCCTGTATGTCCCGGCTACTGTACAGATCCCTATAGAACTCCTCGGCCACTGTGACTATTTTATCCCTATTTGTGATGACATTGCCTTGCTTATCCTTAAGTGCATACATCTGATTTTTCCCCTCGCCAAGACGTCTCTTCACTGCTTTCAGGCTACCTCCGTTCTTTACAGCGTATTCGACCCTCTCCATATTATACTTCCGTATGTCAGCTGTCTTACGCTTATTGATTAACTTCGAGAGCTCGGCTAGTTCTATTCTTTCAGCTGCGGTAGAGATTCTCATGGTTTGCCGTTTCCTGATTAGATCTTTCGTCTCCTGTGAAAGTTTACCAGTATCCTGTCTAGCCATAGTGCCCAAGACTTCTATTGCACACTCCGTGATGATGCCTGTAAGATTGTCGCTGGCTTCCTGTGTCGTAAGCTCGGCTTCCTCGTTAAGGGCGGAATATCGGTTCTGCAGCGCGATCCTGAATTCTTCTACTTTACGTCTTACTGTTAGTTCGTTTATCGGCTTCTTTCGTACTAGCTTGTTGCGGTCCCTCCTCAAATCTAGCCTAATTCGAGATCTTACCATACGGTGGTCACTACACCTTACCCTTCCGAGCACTTCCACATCCTGCACGACCCCAGGGTTATCGCATAATATGAGGTCTATTTCATTTTTGTGCTCCCCATTCGGGCTCCTCCAGGTCCACTTCCGACTCTCCCGTTTACAGAAGAAGGTATTGATTATGCGGAGGTTATTCCGTTCTGCAAACTCAACTAGTAGGTCCCCCTGCTATTTCTACAGCCCAGACCATAGTTCCCAACTGCCTTGTCTCCAGCCTGATTCTTGCCTACTTTAGCATTGAAGTCCCCCATAACTACGGTATACTGTGTTTTTACTTTAGCCATTGCCGATTCCACATCTTCACAGAAGGGTTCCACTACTTGGTCGTCGTGGCTGGATGTGGGCGCGTAGCCATTTACCACCTTGAGCTTGTACCTCTTATTGAGCATAATTACAAGACCTGCTGCCCGTTCGTTAATGCTATAGTATTTGTCTATGTTGCCAGCTATGCTTTTATTGACTAGAAATCCCCCTCCCAGTTCTCTTCTGTCCTCTAAACCACGGTAACATAGGACGTGTCCATTTTTCAGCAGCGTAAATGCTTCGCCTGCCCTCCTAACCTCGCTAAGCCCTATTACATCCCATTTAATGCCCTCTAGTTCCTCGAACAACACCTCGAGACTTGCTTCGCTAGATAAGGTTCACGCGTTAAACGTTGCCAGGTTCAGATTCCAGATTCCAACAAACATTGCCTCTTGTAGCTTGTGCTAAACATTGCCTGATTGTAGCTTGTGCTAAAGCGGTCCATTTTGTCAGAGATGTGAAAGGCTGACAACGACACGATCCGGGAGTGGCAGTAATGGCGATATTTTAGCGGCAAGATCAGAATTCTTAGTGAGGGGAGATGTGCCGCCAGCTCCGCGGCTTCTCTTGCCTTGATCCAATAGTATATCCAGCGTCATCATTTTTCAGAGTTACTGTGTTTTAGCCATTTCAAATCTTTAGTTAATCACGTTTATAATTGGCTGCAATTTGTTATAGTCTTTATCCTTAGTAATTTGTTAGGATTGTTCTTCATTCTACAATTTGTTTATACGTGCCTTGGTGAACGCCCTCTGTCTGCTTGTTGCAATGTTGCAAGCCTCAGTCGTTTGAGTATCCGAGAAACCTGTGCTTCTTGACGGAGCGGTATGAGTGGTGCTGAGCGTTCAACTTTCGCGGTGGAGGAAAAACAGGAGTTTACATGGAGTCAGCAGCAGAAGAATATCATGTTTCTGAAGGATTCTCAGCGAAGCGGGCAGATAGAGGGCCAATATTTTTATATTCTGCGTTGTAATAAATTAGCGCGGGTCAGACTCTTAGGAAGGTGCTACTCTCCTATGTACGCAGCGCAACAAGAATGTGTTCTTTTAAGTTATAGAATATTCTAATGTTGATCATATCTTTGGCAAGGACGTTTTTCGATACCACCTCCCGAGAGCAAAAGGGCGAGTAGTTTTATAACAGGCCTTGCACTCTTTGCACCAGATAAGAAGAAACATGCACTTGCAATGTTGGTACTAACTGTTTTGCTTTTGTTGAGGCTTCCAAGGGAGTGATTGTATCCTCGTCATTTCTTGCATAGAAAAAAAAACACTTGATCTTTTACGCAAGGTGCGAAATGGAAGCGATTTGTCAAGCGTGCTTGTTGCAAGAGTTTTTCGTGAAGCAATAACTGTTTTATTGGTTCTTCTTGCTTCATTACCCCATAACTACCTTAAAAGAAATCATATAACGCGAGATAACCAGGCCTGATTCTGTTTTTTTAGCCTTTGACATAACTGTTATGAATATAATTTATTAGAACAACTGTTGAGAGAGGGTTTTAGAGTGCCTTATACTATGTCAAATCTGATCCATGATTATGTCGCTTTTATAATGTGACGTCATCAGACGACTTCATAATGTCACTTTCAACCTCACATGCCAAAATTCCAATAGAGTATCGTACCAAGCAATACCAATGAACGTCTTTTTGGGTTGACCAAAAGTACTTCTATTAGGCGACAAAAAATAATCATATTGGTGACCCACTAAAACAACAATAAAACCTGTGATTTATTACAGAGGGCATACAATATGTGCGTATTTCTGTTTTTGCCACGCTTCAGTGTCGACAAAATGCTTTTTTTCAGCGTCGTGCTCACAATTTTCTAATTCTTTCCCAACCTCTGGCCTGCAGAAAAATGACGAAGCTGTCATTACGGTTCGGAACACACCGAACGGCTGGCTCGTAGGCACATCTTTTAGCCCTCAATACAGTATAGTCAAGCGAACCAATATACTATTTCACCTGTATCCCACACTCTCCAAAAACTGCCGTGTTCATCGAATGTGTTGGGTAAGCATCATATTTGTCGTCAAAAATATTTCAGAGGAGCGAGACATAAACCAAGAAGGAACATTCAATGAATAAACTCGAAGCGGCATTAGTTTGTCCGCAAAATGCAGCTGAAATAATTTGCCTTCGCGTGTAACGTGTAGGGAATTGGTAAAATTCATTTTTGGTTTATTAACTTTAAAATAGGAAGTAAAAACCTGAAAGCGCCGAAGGCAGGCCTAAAAACGTGCATTGTGCTACAACACAAGTGCATTATGCTACAACGCTATAACACGTGTTCTCGCCAATGTAGACCGACTACAGCTGCATGCGTACTTAATTGGCGGCGTAAACAAGAAATCAAAGATGTGTCGTTCATTCCTTTTGTACGTTTGCTTCATCGTTGCTATTCAGCAGTGGCAGAAATGCCGTTAAACAACCTGTGCCGCACCAGCGGTGGCGGAGAGGCCGCGGTGTTCCTAAACTATAGCTAGTGAAAACCCAGCCTAATACTTGCCCACAACAAGAGAGTCGTCATACAACCAATCGTATTTATAGACACATAATGAAAAGCTGAAAGGAGTACAAGCCTTTTATTACTGTAATAGAAACTTTACAACCAACTGCCGAATATATAAACAACATAAGGAACAGGCCGCACTGAGCAAGGATACGCTGCAATTCCGACAGAAATTTGAAATCCAATTGAAATGTTGCCATACGGCTAGTCTGAATCTCTACAGTTTTGGGTATAGTTCGTAGTCAGAGAAAATTCGCCTTTGCAATGATACGAACCCGGCGACCGAATAACAATAGTTGTCGGTGTAGGAGCATATCCTAACTGTTGGCTTGAAGTTTTTAGTGCAACACCGAAGTTATCGAAAACACAAAATGAAGGACCGATGTTATTCACATGGTTTTGCGGCCATCGTCAAGGTAGAGGTTGTTTCTCCGAAAGAAAATTTGACAATTGGCATTCATTTATAAAGCAGCCTTACAGCTCAAAAAGAAAACTACGCTCTTCTTTGCAACTCTGGCCGTTGAAGAAAAACTCATCCCTTGCGACAATATGAACACTGGACCCCGAGTATCGAGATCATTCGCCCTAGCAACTGATTCTATCAGAAAGCAAGCCATTTACTAGGAGGGCGAATTTCTCAACAACGCTAGGGAGTCAATAGCGTTGATTGATACTGCTCAGTTTTACCTAGTATGTTTTTCGATGCTCTGCAACATACTTCAATCATTAAATCAAGGACATGCTAAACACCTTACACCACATTTATGCACTGCCAAGAACAACTTGATAGACTGGACACCACACGAGTGCTGGAAGCATTCTCAGACAACGGAATGGTTGACACTTGTAGAAGCTTTTTAAGCCACAGGTTATGTAGCCTCTCGAGGGAAGTCCACACGTATGAAAGACAGTGTGGTAGGATGTTATTCCGCAAGGAAAAAAATATATCAGTAATAGAGAAACCAACTTATACAGCATTTGTGAGCGGGTAATAATAAGGTTCCGTGACAAAAAAATTAAGAAAATGAATAGAAACAAAAACATCCACCCCACGAAGCATCGTTCAGGCGTCATCATCCAGTAAACAGCTCACCTGCGCATGGTGATTTATGTTCTCGTATTCTTCTTTTTCGTTTTTAAATTACACACGTTAGTCAACATTATTTTCTTCATCAGCAGATGTAGTTCTCTTGCCATTGATTCAATCTTTTCGCAACGTGAATTTTATCCAGTTTATTTATAGCCTTCTGGCCTTTACTAAAAATACATATTATGAAATCGAAACCTTTCGTATGCTCTGCAAGCCATAGCCACGCGAAATTTTTCTCCTGCAGTGTAGCTGGGGTACATGCGGCCATATCGTGGAAATAATTAGAACAGTCCTTGCGACTACCGTAATAGTAAAGAATAGCTGTGAACTGCCAGTGACAAGAAATAATGCGGAAAATTGGTACCTCACAAAGGTATCTTCGTAGGCTTAAGGTCCCCGCGAACGTTAGGTGTAGTACGGTTTAGAAGAAGAGAGCAAGACTCTAGATTGGAATACAGTTTTCGAGCTATGAGATCTCTCTATTCGAACTTGCATTGCCTTCTCACATTGCATTTTAGAATGGAATTGTTTCTAAAGCGTTTATATTTTGGGGACAATTTTTTCCACCTGATGTTTTTCTGTAGACTGTAAAGGCTTCTTTGTCATCAGTTTTGATTTTTGCTTTACGGCGCAAATTACATCAGCGGACTGACAGGCCAACGGCAGAGCTTCGATATTACAAGGGTTTTTCTGGACTCTGTACCCCTGTCCTATTCAAAAACCCTTACATCTTGGTGTCGCGTTGTAGACACTGTTCCAAAAATTAGGCTTCCGATTTATCGCTTTGTAATTTTTGTGTAGCGGGTACATTGCCGGAGTGTTGCCGTAGCGTATGCCCTGTAGATAGGAAGAACACCGACAACAAATTTTTTTACACGCTTCCACAGTGCACAGAAAAAAATACTTTTTATTTCGAAGTTTTCTATTTAGCTGAAAATACCGTTACCAGTGCAAAAGATACAAACTAGAAACGTTTCACTAACCAGACGACGGCTATTATTATGGTTTTAAAAGGCTTTAACAATATGAATATAACGATATTTGGCAGCCATTGCGGCACGTATTTATAAAATGTCTGCTCTTCTAAATTTATTCTCCTCTGAAAACATCTCAGCACCATGTATACAAATCTCCACACATCACACGAGCACGCATGCAAATGCTCCACAGAAGATACAACGTTATTTTGTTCAGAGGGATACCCTCAAAAGTTCCTGCTAGGTAACGAATCCCTGCTGACTACAACTGTCCTGTTTGGGTGTCGTTCTCTAGAAAGCATGGCAGAAAGAATCTTCCCCGCGTTGTAAGAAAACTCAATTAACCTTTTCAGCGGCGCAAATTGTTTGCATGAGATAGCACCAACCGGAAATTTATTTTTGTGGAGTGTGGGTCACGTAAAGATTTTGCTATGAGAAACAAGTGTGGTATAAGGAGATTTACGTCGCTGTCTTCACATCTGGACCCTGATGCATCATCAATGGGTTATAACCGCGTATTGCCAATGGTACAAAAATGCTTTCTTAGTTGTTTTTCCTTACTGCTTAAAACAAACTAGGAAAAATGGCCTGGAAGCCTCGGCTTTGAAATTCTAGTGGTTTTGGTATAAAACATTCAAATAATAAACACCATTAGAGAGACAATAGTTGTAGATAAGTGGCCGCTCTACGCTGCACTAAAGCGAAATGAAAGAGATGTAAGCGAAAACAATGTTTCGTCGCAGAAAAACGCAGTTCCAAGTAAACAGCTTTAAAAGACAACATACAAAAGAAAAGCGAAAAACGAGCTGGAAATGCGAAGAAGTACGAATGAGGTTTGTGATAATCAGAAAGTTTATGTGCTCAAATACATAAGCAGTATCAAGTGCCCCAAGTGGGTTTCTAACATATGCATACTTTGGCTACATGTACAATTTCCTGCATGTTTTTCTTCTCGTCCGAAACAACACTAACCTAATCTCAGGACATTCTCGGCGGTGCTTCCTGGACACGAAGTTTAAGGCACGAGGAAAATCTTTTAGAACAACTACAACAGTGGTAAGAGTGGATACTTGGGATATTGCTAATGGACAGCTATCCTTCGCCGCATTTACAGCAAACGCAAGGCTAGCGTGCAGTTGAACTCTTCCTTGCGAAGTAGCGCTACTGCCCTCCGACGCATTCGTGGGCGAATATACAAAAGGGTTATACGTTTCACATTCATGTAAAAAATATACGTTACTTGTGCATATTTACAAGATTGTTCGGTACAATATGCTTAACATAGTAAGTTGACTGCGATAAATTTATAGGTTAATTTTTATAGTTCTTCCAACACAGCTCTATACAATGTTAACAACTCTCGCTTACTGTCCATAAATAGGCTACTACTGAGGCGTGTGCGCATAGAAAAAGGCTTCGACTCGGCCAACCTTTACGGGGTTGATGTGGTGAGACCACAACCTACCCACCGGAAGTCTTATTATTATACGCCCAAAGAATCTGCAAGTCGTAGTCTTGTAACACATACCAAACAACTGCGAGAGGGTGGCAGTCAAAACAAAATGCAGCGCGCTGCACAACCACAAGGCAAACCTCACGTAAAAACGCTAGAAAATCGAACTTCGCCGACCTATACTGTTCTGATTGTCTGAACTGGAAGAGCCCAGGGAAAAAGCGTGAGCGCGAACGAGGAGAAAAAAAGTCAGTAAAAAACCAAATCACATTACCTGCTATGTAATGAGTGTGGTTACAAATGATGCTACGCGGTGTCTCAAGCTATGGCATGTGTGCTTTGACACGCGCGGAAATTATTCAATTTAATTATCACGTACTCTATGTGCCTTGTAAGACGCGAGAGCTGAGACGAAGACACTATGAGTTGCATAGAGAAAGAAATACTCGACCATTATACTCAGTCGCTGAAGAGGAATTGCCTCTTGCATCGCTAATAGGTTCCGGAAACTGCATATGTCGCACACGCCGTCGCACAAGCGGAGGTTCTCGTAACGCCCCCGTGATAAGATCCCTTCTCCAAAGCGGTCGCCAGCTCTGAAGGGCATTTAGCAGCTTGAGGACCTAACGAATATGTTCTGGTTTAATCTTGAGCATCTCAAGACCACCCTAGCGGGCCACCCTAACCTGCCGCATCGCCGTGTCAGAAAGGCTGCGTTTAAGCGCGAGTACCACGACTGACTAGAGCACATCCTGAACATGCGAGTGATCGTTACGACTGATAGTTAGGACCGGTTTTGGGTCATAAGCAAGTCGGAGGAGGCTCAGGACGTGCGACTGGCGAGCCAGATACAGTGGTACCATCATTTCCACCATCGTTGCCACCCTCTTGTAACCGCTGCCGATGAGATCTCGAAGGTGTCATCATAATGACGTCGCTGTATGCGGTTCTTTCAAAGCGCGGAGAATGCGCCATGGGCAGATCCAACTATTTTGAAGGATTCAGTGCGAGAGTAGCTTCAACGCTCCACCGTCAATAAGTTCACCTCATAAACGCACATTGCAAGCTGTACCAACACCATGGACGAATGAAATCTCCGGTGCTAAAAATATCCGCACCGCTATGCTAAAAATATAAAATCCAAAGTGTAACGTAATGGAATTATTCCTTGTTACTTCAAGCAGAGAGGTGTCTTTTCCTGCTCACGTTGCTTTTCACAGGTAGGCAGAGCTACGATGACGACGCATCACACGCACCCATCGGGCGATGTCTCTCAAATTCTAGTCCTGGAAGCAGCCAGGGATACTAGTGGTGGACACCACCGAAACGATGTGTCGTACGCCAATCACGTGCTGTAGCCGTACATGTGTCTCTCACTTTAGACAGTTCGCTACCACTGCAACTACCGGTCAGGGCGCATGTTGGCAAAGGGAGCGTAGGCGCACGTGCCGTTAAGGCGCGTGGCCAGGCGACGCTGTTGGGGCACATGGCGAAGTGAGAGGGACGCGCCGTAGCTTGCGAGGAACGCCGCGCAGCTAGCGACGTGCCGGCGTTAGGTCAAGCGTGGAGTGGTAGCGTCATGTTAGAAGAATGGGTTGTCACTCAGGGAAGTCTTGATTCCATTCTTGAAATCGATAATGATGGGTGCTGCATATTTGAACTATGGACAGGAACAGTGAAAAAGACAAAACCATACGAGTGACAAAACCCTGTCCCTCGTTCCCTCGTCCCAGTATGAAGCGCTCGTTATTATCGAATTCAAGACTATACCAACTAGCTCCTAATCATGACTTTGTTATCTTGATTCCAGCCAACCTTGGGAGGCAATGGAAGAAAGAAGGTGACGAAAGCCACCAGGTTGCCTAGCAGATCGGTCGCCCCCCACTTCGTTCCGGCTTTATGTACACCAATGTGCTTTCTGCGATGGTGCATCCACCCAGAATTATCAACTTTCTATTCAGCATATCCCCCGCTTTCTTTGAATACCACCAAGGTGAGAAGGAATCAAGATTTCCCTGAGCGGCAACCCATTCTGCGAAGTCCTAACGCCCGCACATCGCTAGCTGCGTGGCGTTCATGGCAAGCAACGGCGCGTCCCCCTCACTGCGCCACGTGATCCAACAGCGTCGCCTGGCCACGCGCTTTGAGAGCACGTACGCAGACGCGGCCTTCGCCAAAATGGAGGTGCCGTAGTCGGCCGCGCCACCACTCCCGAAGAACTCGACGAAGCTTGCTGGCTCTGCATATTTTCAAGCGTCGCCAGCAGACCACCAATGCGCAAACCACGCAGCTATCTCCGCGAAACATTCCTCAGCGACCTTCGACCAACACGCGCAATACGCCTAAGCGCCCTAACCGCAAAGCGCACCCCATTAGCGACCCCCTGCCCGACGATGACATCAAGGTCATTCTGCACACGCAGACTGGCCTAGCGCTCCAAAGCGTGTCAAGTGCCCAGTTCACCGATGCGTTTCAGTCTCAGGCCAATATCGCAACCACTTTCGAGGATCAAATTCACATCCACTACCGCTCCAACTTCGTTATCGTAAGCACTCCCTCCGAAAACCGTGCCCAACAATACCTCTTGCTGACGTCTCTTGAGTTCAATTGCTCCGTATTCCCTCTGGTAAACTTCCTTCCACCTCTATCGAAGACCACCACTGGGGTCATCTCCGACATCCCTAACACGGAGTCCTTCGACAACACCCTGCGCAGCCTCATCGAAGACAGCCAAGCCCTACAAGTCCTCGACGCTAAGCGTCGCCACATCTTCACCATAGTACAAGTCCCCTTAAGTGGCGATGTATTCCTCTTTTGGGTTAGATACCGGGCAGCCATTCGTCGCTGCTACCCGTTCAAGCGCAAGATAGAAGCGTGATTAACTGCTGACAACCACCATTGCAAGGATGCATGTCCTCATCTTCCGCCCACCCCCCGCTCTGCCACCTGCGTCACCATCTCCCCTACGGACCAGCACCCTTGCACATCCACGTGCGTCTTATACTGCGAGAATCACCTCACACGGCGCTGCTGGATCCACCAGATGGTTTAAACCGCACCACCCGCATAAGACCCCCCCCCCTGATTCACGACACGAAAATTCAACTATCAAAAACTGCTGTTCGTAGTACCGACAGCGAGCCACTTTCCTCCTCTGTTTCTTCTGCTGGCGGCAAGACCTACAGCCAGGCCGTCCGACATCCTCGAGACACTACATCATCGATATCTAACGTACAGTTGAGCTCCCAAGGCCGGCTCCCAAAGGCATCCTCTTCCCCCGTTACTAATCCCCCTCCCAGCGGAACGCCCCCTCACATGCGAACCCCATTTACCTGAAATGCGCATTCTTCGTGCGGAAGTTCTCAGGCTTCGCCAACAAAATGAGAATCTCCGGCGGCAAAATTGAGAGCTTCCCCTCGGAGACCTTCTTCCCCAGACACTCACATGACATCTACCGACAGGAAGGCCCGCCTACCACCTCCCACCTAGCGCGAAAGCCCCCAAGACGACCCTTCAACTACCCCGACATGTCTTCCCCCTGTCCTAGCGGAAGCCCTCCAGGCGAAAAGGCAAGAATACCTACACCTTCACAACTACACAAATACCTACACCTCATCGCCTCACAAACAGCATTGTAGGACTCCATTACAGGCCTACACAATAAGCTTTTCTCTCGTATTAAGCAAGTGCTTCCATCCAACTCCCCGTTTCTCGCGTCTACTGCGCCCTCCAGTGCACCTTTACCCTTCGAACCCGATCCTGATGCCGGCCTTTTAATCTTTCCTACTGTGGCAATGAAACTGCAGGGGTTTCTAATCCAAACGCACTACCCTCCAGGCATACATAACAACTACTCTTACACCCCCAGCGGTCATTGTACTGCAGGAAACATGTCCCGGCACCAAACTCTGCGGGTATCAGTCCTTGCAACACCCCCTCTTCCCACTGCAGCTACCCTGGTACAACGCAACTTGAGGGCTGGCATCACATCAAACCCCGCCACAACCATACCGCACCTTTTAGTAGCCATCGTTACTGTGTCCGTTTGCCTGACACCCTGGCACGCAAGAGCCCTCGGTAGTGAGTGGGCCCATCAGCTGGAGAGCGAGGCTTGTCGAAATTTCCGCCCGCAGCTTGACGGCTCCCACACTGAGGAGTTCTGCTTTGATCCCGATGGCGAACGCCGCTGCCGCAAACAGCGCCGCCGACAGGAGATCCTTTCAACAGTGCCCATCAACCCGGACCCAGTGCCTCCTGGGCTTAGCCGCGCTGCACATGCCTTCCTGAACCGTGCGTGCTCCGGATACGCTTTAACAGATGACGTCGTGGCCAGGTGGAGGCACGCCTCTAACAGAACAATGAGGAGCGGCAATTCCACAGCAGCAGCTTCCGAAGACCATTCATCTGCGGTGGCATCACCATCCGACCCTTCGTACGTCTGCTACGCATGTGGGCAGTCACTGAAGCCAACCATCTATCACCTTGTATGGGACTGCATAGGTCTGGTAGGGCCACGTGAGACACATCGGCCTGCCTGGGTACTCGCTTACGAGGACTGGATCCGTCCGAAGGGCCGCATCAAACATACTTTATCCGCACTTTGGCAGTTCGTTCTGGACTCCTCCATGTTGGGACACTATTGAGGTCTTCATCTCCCCTCCCTGCTCTTCCCCATGTGGCCTTGAGCCATCCCTTTTAATAAATGTTCGTTGTTGTTGTAGCCATCGTGCCCTGCAAACCCTTACAGCATTCAATACCCATCCCAATTATTTACAGTACACCGAAAGAACATCACAACTTCCTTACCCTCCTCATGCAGCCTCTTCGCACCGCCGGCCACCACCCCTAAATATTCGCGGTGATTTTAGCGTTCCCCACTTAGCTTTGGGTTACACTCGTACCATGCGCAAAGGCCGTTTAATTTGATAAGTTTCACACAACCTCCGCCTCACCTTAGAAACAGACCCCCAAACCTCACCCGCATAGGCAACAGTGTTCAATGGCACACCACCCCCGACCTAACCTTCTCGCATTGAGCGCCAGAAGTGTCCTGGAAAACCCTTCCAGACACTCTGTGTAGTGATCATTACGTCACTCAAACCACACTCCATCAACCCCATCAATTTGCCTACACGCCACCACCCCTACACATCACTGATTGGGACGCGTTCTGTACTGAGTGTGCTACCCTACCTGCTCTCACTCACTTCAATAAAGGCGCGTTCGAGCAAAGGATTCGTCAACCCGTTAGCCCAGAGCTTCCCAGCCCCTATGCGCATTCCCACCTCCTCCATCGGTGGGATGCCTACCGGACTGTTGAAAAGCTCTGGCACTCCTAGAAACGCCCAAGGGCGCTCAAATGCAAACTTGCTCGCCTACATGTTTCCATGCATGCTCATGCCGCCACACTCGCTCGGACTCACTGGTATCATTTTGATGGAAAGGCGCGGAGGCCTTTCCATGAATTAGACTTGGGCACTTTTCTGCTACCTCTTCGACACGACTTCGTCCAAAACCATCACAAGTACCCTCCTGCACTCGGTCATCAACAATTACCCAGGCACGTCCGCTGAGCTTGTAGACAAGCTTCGATTCATGTACATTCCTACTTCCTCATCGCAGCACCCTTCCCTTCTCACTTATTCCAGACCTCCGAATGTTTCTCTCGACCACGCCATCCTAGCCCACCGCCAGCCCAGATAGACAGGCTATCGCGCACGCACCCGGCCACGTCGTTCTCGCAGCGGCCCACCTAACCTCCCGCTTCCCCTCACTTATGGCCTCCCTTATTCCCACTATGCTTCGCTAACTCTTTGGTGAACGCCCACAGCCGCGCAATGGCTTTACGCCCACTACCACCACGTGTACTCCACTACCAGCACGCCGACCGCCAACTGGGCAGGGCGAGACATGTACAGCGCACATTCCCTCCCTCCCAGCATCATTTTTACGTCGACGCAGCTAGCTACCACAATAAGCCGCCGTTCGCCACAACTGTCATTTCATCGCTCGAAAGCCCTCCCTTGGACGTACTCACGATACATACAACATCAGCAACCGCTGCGGGGGAGGCGGCTATCGGTCTAGCCCTTGTACAGTCTCCAACACCCAGAGTCGTCTTTTCGGACTCCCATACGGCAATTCGCAACTTCTCAGCAGGACTACTCCCCCCAACCATTCTAAACTTTTCTCGCGCAGAACACCATCCCACCATGTGGCTCTGGTGTGGACCCACGCCCACACGGTAAGGGAAGCCAATAAAGCGGCCGACCGTACAGCTCGAGCTCTTGTCACCCGAGCAGACCCTTCTTTCAGCTCTACCCACGGCACCCTCAGCTTCCGGGACGCTCTAGTCTCGTACCGGGACATTAACCTCTTCTGGCTCCTCCGCAGAATGTATCCTCCCCCACGCACTTCCCTAACCCACGAAACCGCTCAGCAGGGGCGGCTACTTCAAACACACACAACCCCCTGCTTAACTGTCCTTCACCGCATCAGCCCCAATCTCTACCCTCGCCTCTTTGCCCTCAATGTCTCCAGCCAAATACCCGCTACCATTCCTTTTGCAAGTGTCCCCATGACCAATTACCTCCTTCTCCTTCCCCCTTAGACTGGAAAGAGGCCCTAGAGAGCTCCGACCCGCAGTGCAGTTGGCACTATTCAACGGGGCTGCCCAGGTCGCAGAGAACATGGCATCTTCCGCAAGCCCTCTCCCCTAGACACAGTTTCCAAATAAAGTGTTTCTTCCTCTCTATGTATGCGCTCCCCTTTACGAAAGCAACAATAATGTGGTTTATCGGTCGGAACTCAGAGGGTTCAGAGGCTCGACGTGCCACCGACCGAGAAAAGTAGGTGCTTTTCTGGCTAATATAATTCTGAACCTTGCGGTGAGACGTCCGCGGATATCGGATACAGCTGATACAGTGCTCCATTGAAATATGCGCTGTGAAGAAAGATTCCGCGTGGTCGCGAGTTGTGGCCCGGAAGGCATTATACCGGTCAAATAAAATGGCTAAGACCCGTCGCTTGTACAAAATTCTTCGTGTTTGACACGCCACTCCCATTCGTTACCTTGGGCAAACAACGGCATTCACCGTAATAAGAGAGGTTTCACTATAAATGTTTTGTTTCCTCACTCCCTCTTATAACTGTATTCAGTCGCCCACGTTTACCTTGTCGGTGAAGCAGAAGGCACTGAAATCTTGATGCTGGAAGGAGCGGATTAAAAACACATCATGTCCTTCTTTCTGATGCACTACCTACTATCGATAGTATAGGCACAGTATTGACGTGTTCGTTCCAATTTCCACTTCTGGCTTCGGTGATCATAACGCCCGCTTTTCTGGAGTTGGTACGACGCGTGGGCTGCCAAATCCGAAGTAACCTGCGATAGATGTTTGCCACTGCAGCGTTGGGGCTTCTCTAGCCGCATTACTGCCAGCTCAGCTTCCTGCTGTCGTTTGAGCTCTGCTTTACGCCGTAGATTATCAGTTTCAGTATATGCGAAAATATAGAAACGTTATAACCGAACTGAAGCCAATCACTGTGCCGTTAACTATAACTCAACGTTCATCGTTTTTTTTGTTGCATATATGAGATCCGCCAGAAACGTATGCGTATGAGGGTTCCCCAGAAAGAGGTTTCTCCGTACAAGATACGCCGCCAGATTTTCGTTTTGCCTAGCCATTTAGCGGTCCTTTTGAAAATGGCTTCGGTTATACAAATCAACTTCCCTAGTGAAAGTATTCCCTGTGCCACAGCCGCGGT
Source organism: Haemaphysalis longicornis (assembly GCF_048455015.1). NCBI lineage: Eukaryota > Metazoa > Arthropoda > Arachnida > Ixodida > Ixodidae > Haemaphysalis > Haemaphysalis longicornis. The sequence continues at coordinate 88,274,792 of NW_027526233.1, forward strand.
CTTTCGGCGGTGTCTTGGCCGCCGCCTCGAAGAGCCTGGACAGACGAACGGACGGACGGACGGACAGACGGACGGATGGATGGATGGATGGATGGATGGATGGATGGATGGATGGATGGATGGATGGATGGATGGATGGATGGATGGATGGATGGATGGATGGATGGATGGATACAGTTTCCCCTTCAGAAACTGCAGGCGCTTGTTTTCTGATTGGTTGTCATTAGAGCGGGTCGCAGTCACAGTTGGCCTGATGGACGCTCCGGCCGAGGCGAGCCGAACGAGGTTGGGGACGGTTATTGGCGACGCGGGGGCGAACCATATGTGCCACTTCGGGACCCGTAAGAAAAGCTAATCTCCCGTTCGAACGGTGCGTACTCGCATCGTTGCCTTACTGACGTCGTCGACAGAAACGAGATATATGTCCACGAATCTTGCAATAATAGCAGACTTGGCGGTCACTCGGGAAAGGCTGGTGGCCAGAGTGCATGTTCGTGTCGTATTACCGTGGCATGCTTGCAGTGGGTATCGCTCTTTAGTGTGCGTGGGCCAACGGGGCTTCAATTGGTAAAAGCGGTTTGGATGCGATGACTGATTAGTACCGCGTGGGTGTCGTAGGACGAGGAGATGTCGAGGGCATCACACCCACAATAGATGCCAGCTGCTCTTTCGCCAGGTCGTGCAGCTCAGGGGCTTCGTTGTGAAAGTAATATCGTGGAGCAGTACGCGGGTCACTGAGCAGCAGCTATTTGCTGAATATTTGGCGTATGAGAGAGCGTAAGTCCATGTCTCCTTGTGACGGCTTAGCCAGAGCATCCGGTTGCAAACGTGGTAGGTTACTTGACGTTAAAAGAGGTTGAGATGTTTGAAAGAAATGAAGTTGCACCGGCTAACATCCCCAAGTGCAGGAAACGATTACCTTAATTTAAATAATCGACAAAGTGGAATGAAGCAGAGCCCCGCTGGTGGCGTAATGGTTATCGGATGAATCGTGTATTCTGGAGTTCACCGGATCAGATCCAACTCTGCAGGCAAGTTTTTTTCTACTTTCTTCCTTTCTAACCTCTCAACCTGTTTATAGATAATAAATAACCCACAACAGTGTTCCCTCGGCTTTCTTTGGTTTTCGTTGCTGTATATCCTTATTTCTGTATTACCTCAACGAACCCAACATCTTAATTGCAGGTTCACTAAATGCTTCGCGAAGGTCCCGGTCTGGTATTCTGGTGCCATAAGTAGCTAAGAGAGTCCACAGAGGGTTAATCCCGCAAGGATAATGCGACCAAAGACACGTTAACTATTGAGTAATGTCTTTGTACGCACACTTTCTTCTATTATTCGTTTTTTGCATGACCCACAAGAGAATAGAACGCATTAGATGATTCGTTGATTGAACAGCCAACACCCAAAAACAGTCAACACCCGAGTACACTTTCTCACGTTAACAAATCTGTGACCCCTTTCTGTATGTGTCAGGACTGTATTTTGTGCCAAATGTTCTTTTTGCTCTTTCTTTGCTCTTTTTACGTGTCGTTCTCTTTTTTGTTCTGCGTTGATCTGTTGGTATTAGTAGTTTTTTTGTGTTCGATAAGTGAACGAATTGTGATTAGTCTTGAACTGCTCTCTCTGACATCGCGAGAGTCTTATTTCCCATGTTATGTAAGTGAGTGTTGCGATTCACTTCTTTGTTGTTGTTGATTGAAGTTACACTGTAATGCTGAAATGCTGCTCCTATGATTATCCCTTGTGTTATTGACAGTATGGCGAAATAAATAAATAAAAAGCGTAGAGAATCCTTGAAAACAGCGAATACAACTGCGACTATTTTTCCGTTTTGACTAGGTGGAACATTTTGCCAGTAGGTGTATTTGTCCGAATTTACACCGTGTTTTCACAGTTGATCTTCACAGTACGTCTCCCACCTTTTTGGGGGAGGAAATTTGGAGAGAAGCTAGAAGAATGGTGGTGGGATAGATCAGTGGAGAATATATAAACAGAAGTCCTTTGAACAATTAGGAAGTATTAAAATGTTAACTGAAATAAGAAATAGGAGTCTGGAAATTTATTAAAGGTTAGAATACCCAGTATAAAACACGAAACAAAAGGAGAGAAAACTAAATAAGCAGAACATATTTCTTGAAATACCTCCGGGCAGGCCTCCTGCACACGCGCCCACATACACACGCGTAAACGCATGCGCAAACCATGGACACTCGATGGAACCCTGTTTCCATTGAGTTGCCGTGCACACACACTCACACAGTCGTACGGATTTATTAGCCGGGTTACCTCTATAAGTATACAGCGTCGGACAAGGATAGGTAGACGACAATGTGGTATTGGCTGGAATAATGCGTTGGTGTTCATTTATAAATTGCGTAATGGTCGGGAATTCATAAATATGGTACTATTCTTGATTTCCCTAAAAAAATAATTTTTCGAAATGTTCAGGTGCTTCGTCAGAGACATGTTTGGATTGTATTTTGCGTATTCCCTATTATTATCGAACCACAGTGCTGATAGTCTTCCTGTTTGTCGTATTTATTGCATTCAACACGCATTGCGGTGAATCAAATAACTCCTATTGGAAGAGTTACACATCAAGCACTCACTGCTTGAATACAGTATTCTGACTGCACCTGTCACCAGTGTTTGTAGCAATGTTTTAAACACGCACACGCACGTGTTTGTGGTGTTTGTGTGTGTACGTGTACCTCCGTGTGTGCGTGTGTGTGTGTGCGTGTCTGTGTGTGTGAGAGAGAGATAGACGGAACTCCACCCTCGCTCGTATGTACTCATAATGGGTGTATCTATGGACAACCTGGCTATTCCAACGAAGCTACCTTGGTGCTCTTATGTATTGTGAAAGCGAGGCTGTATAATCAGGGTAAAAGAAAAGTTGGGCGATTTTAAAGTTGCTTTGTTGCATTATCGTTGTGTAATGGACGCACTGTACCGACTACAACTAAACGCATTCGAATGAGTTTTCATGGCTCGGCCATGTTAGCGGATCGCATGAACACCTTTACAAATTGTAATCTTAATCTGCGGTAGGTTTTGGCAACGGCACTTTTATTGGACCCATTTATCTTTTGTTACACGTCGTCAGATTAATCAGAGCCAGTGAGATGCCGAGGAGGAATTCCCACTCGCAGTGTTTCCGAACAATTACTGGCACGGTATATTAGCACACATTTATGAATTGCTAGCGTGCTCTATTTTCCCAGACCACTCCTCCAACTGCAGCATTGTATGCTGAACACGGTCAAATTTACACACATCTTTCCCTTTTCAGGTGTGGTTTTTTTTAGAGGGATTAAGATCGCCATGCATGAATATAATTGCCTTGACCCCTGCAGGTGCAGAACTTGTCCGATTTTTCAAAATATACTTTTTCCCAAACTACAAATATTTGCTTTGACGGTGCACCTTTTTCAGTTACGCAAAGATACGATGGCGAGATTCCAAGGCACCGAATTGCCAAAAATTACCAGCAGTGCTCCTTCTCCTGAAATCCCACCTTGGAAGGGGACCTTCGCTAAGAACCAAGTATGTGAGAACTTCACAAGAAGCTGCTGTGGGAAAGTATGCATTAACGACCCGTATAAACTTAAACAGGAACAGTGCACACGGCTCTTGAAAGGAAGTCGGAAAGGCAGTTGTTTCAAAAATTCAGATGCAGAAAAAGACCGTGCAAGAAATGATAGCAGCAAAACATTCATCGGCCATTTCACTGTTTAAAGGTGGTTGTCCAGTGAAACTCTATTGGCGAGGCGACATTGAGATTGAGATACTTCAAATTTTAGAGAAGGTTTCAAAGCGAAGGGCTGTAGTTGCCTCGACTGGGTCTCTCGTTCTAGGCGTCACAGTTAATCTCTTGCTCCAGTGCATTGGGAGCGGCACAACGTCCACGGATATAGTCGGCGGTACGGACAATCTCGCCTTTCCCCACCTTAGCCTTGGCTTCGATCGTCATACCGATGCATAACTACTACCTGGTGGGGTTTTTTGACGCCTCGCCAGCTACGTCACCACCATGTAGGCAAGACCATTTCTCTGTGAAAGACCAAGATTTTCTTTTTCTCTTGGAACTTTTGTGTCCCCCCCATTGGTTTCTTTCGCGCACACGGAGACCATGTTCTCGAGGCCTTTCTTCTCGCAATCACGTAGACGGTTCCAGGGCCACAAAAAGCGTCTTTGTGAAAGATATGTTAAGATATCTGGATATATCTATAATAGAGTTTGAACATATCGGTGACGTTGACCCTGACCTTCATCCTCAGCCAGATGCGCAAGCATTGCATCACTTTGAGAATTCAAGGTTTCTCGCAAACGTCCCTAGTACACCATGATAATCATTTTCACGTGTCTAGCCATCTCAGTGGTCAGGTTTACTCGCTTTTGCACTTTCCACCTACACTGGTGACACAGAGCGTATTTTTTCTGTAGTACGGAGGATGTGATCGGCACACCTCCTTTTCTGGCTAAGGCAGTTGAGGGCATGCTATGAACCTACTGTGAACACAGATTTCTTTTACTTCTGTACCTATCTAATGGCGGCATGGCCGCGTACGGCTATTGTTTGCTTTAAGCCTTGTTACCCGAGAAAGTACATGTGTAAGAATTCTGTGGAGCAAATGAAATCTTCATACTCAAAAATGAATCATTGTTTCGGGTAAAGAACTTGTATTCATTGATTATTGAAGAAAACGTAATGCGACAATGCAGGTAGCAAGAGGTAAGACTCCTGTCTATGGCGTTCTTGGGAGAAATCTCTGCGCACAGCATCAATACGTGTAAGAAAGATATATGGGGTATTGTGACAGAATTACTGTCACCGGGGTAGGCCCCGGCCTACACTGATCGACACCATACTTTCAACACCGAAGGTTTCTGTTCAAAGTATGGTATTCAATTCAAAGGACATCTTTAGGAGCATTTCCAGGGTCATTTCGTGTGGGAGAGAGAGTTAGCACAAAAACGCTCAGACACTATTAAACATCAATTCAAATATTAAAAAGAAAACCTTTACAAGGTCGCCATTCGCGGCCTGGGAAGACTCTACATGTCCGGAGAAGAAAGCCTTCGAAAACATGGTCACCGTGTGTGCAAAAAAACGGAGTGGTAGTGACGCAAATACACAAGAAGAAACCAATCATGGAGGTCTTGCACAATGAAACGACCTTGACTTCGTGGTTGTGACGTAGGTGGCGAGCCGAAAAAAACAACCACCAGGTAGTAGGTCACGCGTTGGTAGGAGAATCGAAGCCTTGAGCAAAGACGCGAGATTGCCGTGCCACACAGTGTACCCGTCTTCGTGGGGCTGCTGTGAGTGGGCGGGAAGAAGAGAGGACCCGTGACCCCTAGAGCGAGAGACCCAGTCAAGACAACGCAGTGCTTCGCCTCTAAAAAGGAGTAGTCTATACAGAAACTCCTGCGCACCGCATAGCCAACGGCAAGGAAAATATGGTGTGCTGGGAGAGAATTGCTACAACAGGGGTAGACGCCAGCCTACACCGATTTACAGAGATCATTCGCTACGCCTAACACCAAAGGGCTCTGTTGAAAGTAAGGTCTTCAGTTCAAAGGGAACCTTGAGAAGCATTTCCATGCTTAGCGTTGGTGTGGATGCGAGAGGTAGTGCCCATGTGCACGCTTCTGGACGAAACATGCATATTTGGATTGGTTGGGATAGCGCAGCACAGAGAAAATGCGCAGCTGTGCCAGATTAAGAATTCAATGTTGGCGAATGCGGTCATCCGGCAATAGGGACCGTAAGCAATAATAAGGGTAGGGTCCTGGGCACGTTGGTACTCCATTGTTAAATAAATTGATTGCGCTAAAAAAGGAGGACACGGACGATGTAAGGACCGACACACAGGCCGCCCACGACACACATGGCGCCGTGTGGATCGCTCGTCACATCGTCTGTGTCCCCCTTTTTAGCGCAATCAATTTATTTGACCGTAAGCAGTTGGAAATACTGGTGTGTGAAACAGTTGCGTAGGGTCTTGGTGGCGAGCTGTGCGTCTGGAATGCTTTGTTCGGATATATTACCACATGACGAAGCATCACGACAACAAAAACAAGAGCCAGGGGATCAACGAAAGGAGCGCGGGACTCTGGTGGCTGTCGTGCGTGGTGAAGTGGAACGTGAGTATGGGGAGATGCCCGAGGAGTGTTTATTTAGGGTTAGGGCAATGGGAATCAAATTCATGTGCTGCTTCACGGGCAGCTTGTTTGCCCTTCCAGGTTGGTTTTAATAGAGGTACATGCAAAGAGGGCGGATGTATAGCAGCGTATGGTGAACAAACATGTTCTGAAGTTCGTCGGTGGTGGTATTGGTTACCATTCCCGCGATTGCACAGTACGTTGAGTTGTGTAGGACATAAATGTAAGCGGTGACTTCTTGCTGCATGTCCACCATGTTAAGGGAGGTGTTCTGCTTTATCTTCTTGGGGTCCCGTCGGATGCGAACAGTGATGCAATCATGTGTAGCACAAAATATAAACGCTGCAGTACTCACTGCGTTTGGGTTATATAAATAAGCTACTGGTCAACCATTCGTGCTACGATGCTAAATGACCACTTAGTTTTCATCACGTGTTAGAGGCGGAAATCGCTTTTGGCAGAGAGGTGGTGGTCCGATTACAAATGATGCTGCTGGGGGTGCTAGTCGGTGCATATCCGATCGCTGGAAAGAAGGATGACGAAGCTGGGACTGTTTTGTTAGGAAGCGCCTGTGGCTCTTAAGACTTGCTACGTCGGTCTATGTAAGAACGGTACGTGCTCAGTTTCCATGTGCGCAGTGCACTGGATCTGTCTTGATGATAGTGTGTAGTTGTATTCGGTTAGCTTGCAAGCGATCGGAATGTATGGTGAAGCATACCGAACTACGCCTACGATTAACGCATTGAGCGAGTACACGGGCAACTTTGGACGCTTCGCTGGCGGAACCGGAGTGGTCATGTGGCAGCGCTGCTGTATGGCCGCACTACTCGGGGCGCCGGTATGCTCATTCGGCTTGCCACTCCACTAAGGATCTTTAAAGAGCCAAATAAGTCAAACAAATAACGGTGGCGTCGATGTTCAAAGGTGCACGGACACCGCTCATACCGGGGAATTGATTCGTTTATCTCGGGCCTTCGTTGAGTGAAACTGCCCGTACCTTGGTGTTTTAGGATGCGTAGCACGGTTAAGACACTTTCAAACCCTACCAGGGGTTGTTGCGCCGCCCTCTTTTATTCTGATTGACAAACACAACCTGTCTGGCTCTCTCCCCATGTCGTAAGCATCTTGCTCTTTATTGGAGAGACAAAAATGAAAACCGCTGGAATATGTAGGGCTTCCGTAATATCGAAACAGGCCGTGAAACAGTCAAGCTTTGCTTTAAAACTTCATTGGCAATAGTGGCACATGGCTTAATGAAAAGACTGCGTTTTTTGTGCTAACAGCAATACTGCAGAGGCAGCTGCGAGAAAAATGTGGTCTCCTCTAAATAAGATTCTTGCCAAAAACATTTTTGCCAATCATTTCTAAACCAAATATAGTACACTTGTGTAAAATATCTCAACTTCAGTTGTTTAGTTAATACGTATATATATATATATATATATTGTTTTATTTTCTAAAACAACAATCAACGCTCCACCGGTGGGAAGAAAGTTATTTTTGAAAAACGTTTGATTACCAGGGGCTAATTTTTAAAATATGACATGTCGGAGAGTACCTGGTCGGTTTTTTTCTTATAGCAAAAAACAAAACACTACCGGCCGATTTCTTTAGAAAAACTATGTCGTAAAGGTGTGCTTTAAAATGTTTTTTATTGACAATATTCTTCTTTATTAACCCGGCCTGGAAATCGTCTATTCACTACGATTACGGGACCCCACATGATATATGTTCTCGTGGACGGTATTCGCAATGGCGCGTTTCAGTAATGGGTGCGAACTTACGCTGCACTTTTTGGAAGGTTGATACCTGCTTTTGGCGCTAATGCACAAGTCGCCGACAGAGGCACGACCACCGCAGAGGAACGTGTACCGACCTCATCGTCATAGAAAAATATTGTGAATATTTAAAAATAAAGTGTCCTGAACGCAGAGCAAGTGTACGGGGCACATAATTAAATGAAAGTTGTTTTTTAAGCGCAGCATAGGTGAGTTGTCTTTGCGGAGGCCTAAAAATGATCTGAACGGCAAGAACCGACTGGCAGCGTTTCAACGAACTGAACCATACGTTTTTCTGTTATTTTTACGGTTTGCAGGAAATCAATACCGCAAGGTTAACGCAGTTGCAAAGGGCATCTGTGGCGACTTCAGCGTGCTCAGCGACTCGCACGAACTCAACTTTACCAGGGATAACTGCTTCGGTGCCGTATTGTTCACGCAGCAGCTCTGAAGTGTATTTTACCGTTGCTGCAACGTGACTGTCCGCGAGTCGCGCGTTCGGGTATTAGAGCGGAATGGGTGACCACAGCGGGTTCCGCTTCGGCTGGCGGGCTGATAAATAACAATCAGTCTAAGGTGCGTAGCATGCAAAACACGCTATGGCGGATGGAGATCCTTCTATCCAGTTCAGCGGCACCGGGCTTCAACCGCCACCGAAATTCGATTTTGGGAACCCAAGCTCTTGGAAAAAGACATCCCCCTCGCGAGGGGCACGATCAAATGCACAGCATTTCCGAGGGGGTGCGCCGGCAAGTCGTATCTCTTGATCGCGGGACCCGTGTCGCCATCTTTTGGAAGCGCGGGACAACTTGTGGCGCTTTCGAAACAAACGAGAAATGAGTGAAGGATATAAGGCGCGTTCGGTGCATCGAAATCTGTGTCGGCTTCGTGGCTCGGTCGGTTGTGCGCCGGGCACCTTGCGTTCCGCCCGCGGCGTCATGGGTTCGAAACCGGGCGCCGGAAACTGTTATTTCTTCCTGTTTGCGGACTACGACAAGGCGCGCCTGCGGACTACGACAGGGCGCGCATGCGGACTACGACAAGGCGCGCATGCGGACTACGACAGCGCACGCCAACGCCGCGTGACATTGTGAGTTACTAAAATGCTATGCATTTAAAATGCCCTTATGACAAATCAATCAGACTGGAACTTCTTACTGACCATGCCGCCCGCATTTACAGCGGCGCCGGTGTTTTTACGTCTTTAGTTGCCCAAAATACCACCTAATGAGACCAAGTCCATTTATCGGCTTGGCTGCATGACGACACTCGATGAACACCCAATACCGTGACCTACGTGACCGCGACCCACCAGTCCCAAATGATGACTACCTTGTCTCGCTCGTCAACGATTTACTCCTCCAACACAACGTGAACCTTCTTTTTAAAGTCGTTACGGTCGCGAAGAATAAATCAGGGCCTCCACTTTTTGACTTTCAGAATTCCCATTCCAGCTCTTCCCAGGAAAATGTCGCTTGCTACACTCATCACCTTGGCCGAATGCGAGCGTTTCGTTGTGACCGCCAACACCTCAGGAACCTCTACGGGTGGTCAACGGTACATTTCGCTGACCACCAGTGTGTGTTTCTGCAGATAATAGCGTGGGACATTCCACCTCCTCTAGCCCATGAGCTCTGATGTCTTCTAGAGTCCTATCGGAATATTTTCAAGATGAACTTCTGTCCTCTGAGCCAGACGTCTCGTGTGGGACATCACAAAAACATTCGTTAGCGACCCCAAGGCGTTTAAGCCTCTACCATGAGTCCCGCACTGAGCGTACCGTGATTAAACAGGAAGTGAAGAAGATGCTGAGAAAAGATTGTATTGGGACATCTAGTCCACAGGCATCACCAGTTTTTTTGGTCAAAAAGATCAAATGCTCATCGCGATTCTGTGTCGATTACAGATTTTCAAAAATTACCAGAAAGGACCTTTACCCACTTTTTCGCATCAACGATGTCCATAAGTGCCTGAGAGGCGTATAGTAGTTCTCGTCCACTGACCTTAGATCCAGATACTGGCAAATTGCAATTGACCCCATAAACCAGAAAAAGACTGCTTTAGTAACACCAGACAGACTGTGCCAATTTAAGGTCCAGACGTGTTGTCTTTGAACAGTGCCGGCCACGTTCCAATAGATGATAGACTCGCTTGTGTGTATTTAAAAGTACGACGTGCTGGTGCTATCTGGAAGACGTCATCGTCTTTTCTGTCATGTTTGAGACCCGCCGACATCCCCTCTGGGACATCCTGGCAGTTATTCGCAGAGCTGGAGTTAAGCTGAATATGGTAAAGTGCCACTCCAATTGCGTTAAATAAATACCCTGGGGCACCTCATCGACGCTAAGAGAGTCCGATCTGATCCAGGAAAAATACCCGTCGTTAAAGACATCCCTGTGTTTTGAGATGTGAAAGACGTTCGCAGCTTTGTAGGGACCTGCTACTACTTTCGCGGCTTCGTCAAGAACTTTGCTGAACCTGCCAGGCCGTTCACGGATTTGCTCATACAAGTTTACACGTTTTCCCTAGGCCCTGATCAAGTTTTCGGTTGTTCAGCCCTCGTCGACCATTTCATTAATCCACCTAATCTGGTGTACTTTGATGATTCTGCTTCGGCCGAAGTCCACACAGACGCAAGTGTCCACGGTATAGGTGCTGCACTGGTTCAGAAGCACCCCGCCTCGAACGATTGATACGGAACTCCTGTTGCGTGTTTTCCACATCCTCATGGAAGAAATGGGTCACTGAGTGCCAATGGCTTGCTTTTGTAGGGACCATAAACATACTCCGTGCATATTTATGCGGAAGTACAATGTCCAGGGTAACTGACCACCATGCCCGATGCTGGCTTGCTTCCTTGAAAGAGCCCAAAGCTAGTTTTAGTCGCTGCGGTTTACAACTTCATGAGTATGACTACTCCATGGCGTACAAGTCTGGCAGGCTCCACAGAGACGTTGAAAGCCTTTCGCGTAAACCAGTCGACCAGTCCATACAGCTGACCATAAAATTAATGCTTCCGTCCTTCAACTATCTGATTTTCTTAACATGGCCGACCAACAACGTGCGACTAATCATTGTACTCGATCATTGACCGTGTCACCACTATGCCGCAGACTGCATTGAACGCGTTTTTGGACGGCGTTCAATGCACCATAACTGTACTTTACACTTATTGAAGACAGTGAACTATTTGTTATTCATTATCAGGTCATGTAGAAGCGTCGTCCAACTGCCCTACTTCCACCTCAGGTTTGGTGTCGCGGGTAAAGTTTCGATGGAGCAGCATAACAAGGCTATCAAATAAGCATTAGAAGCCCTTCAATGTCTAAATTCTCTCCACAGACAGGAATTTGTAAGAATGGTCGCAACAGCCTGCCACCTTCTCGTGAAGGGATGGCGGAGTTGTCTATACCAGATCACAGAGATGGACGCAGGAAAGCCGGTGACGTGTGTAACAAAACGCACATTTATTAAACACTCTACAAATCCTAAAACATCACCAACAATACATAAACTACAAACAAAAGATAAATGCTTACACCTTTAACTAACAATCACAAAATACAATTCAAATCTAAACCCAAATGATTCTACAAAAATTCCAACACAATTGGTTGGAATCATCTCATTCCATCACCATCTAGGTGATCTCTCTTAACCATTACTCCTGAGTGGTGTCCTACAAGTGCGTTCCTTATGGAGTCGTTTACCCCGCCGCCGTCGGCGCTGACGTGTCACACCCGCTGTGTGGCCGCGACTCAGTGGTAGCCATCCTCTTCTCGTTTCGGTGCCGGTGTTCGATGCGCACGGTGACTCCTTCGACGGCGTGGGCTCCACGCGTTCTGGGTTGTTTCACTGGTGGATTCTCCCTTGTAGCCGCAACCTCTGTAGGTACTTGATGCCGGCGCTCGATGCGTGCGGCCGTTCCTTGGATGGATTGGGCTACCCGCGTCCGGTCGTTTTTCGGTGGCTACCCCCCTCTAGCTGCTGCCACTGGAGGTCCCAAGTAGGCTCGGAACGAAAGTAGCCGTTCGAGGCCGTCGAAGCACAGGTCGACGCAGCGTACACGTTGGCCGCTGGCGCACGACCGATGCCGCTGGGGCCACGGAGACACAGCTTCGAGGTTCACCTTAGGATAACGGCGTCGTTGCGAAGTCGCCCGCACCCGCCCAGGCTCGGATGGCGTGGTCAATGGCCTGGCTCCGTCCCACTCCGTTCCATAAAGCGCACGTGCTCGTACCACCTCCTCGAATCCTGCCTCTCATTTTCTTGCCTTTCTATTCTCTTTTTCGCACCGCTTTTATCCATTACAGGCTTTGTCGTTGCGCACTCTCATTGGCTCCTTGCATTTTTCATGTCAATATATGGTCATCTCGCCAGTGGTCTTGTGTGCTGCCTTCTCTTATTGGCTGGCCAGCGCGCTGCCATATTTCGCCATGATGCCTCGGGATTTAGGCACTATCGTTCTCTCATTGTTTCGCTCCTGGTGTGCACTTCGAATGGCCGTTTCCTTGTTCTTTTTAGTCCGTTTTCGAGGTGTTTTGATGCATCCCATCTCTGGGGGTGCCTTTGACACATGACAGCCACTAAGTGAATAACCGCAGACCTTCAACAAAAGAAATCAAGACCGTTGCCATCCATATCGAGAAGAAGTATCCTGTCTCTATTGCTGACACGATTTCCTTAAATTCTGTCCGTTAAATTTCATCAACGGGCCTTGCAGACAGCAGTGAGAATAGAGTGAAAAACTGTCAGAGGGGATCAAACAGCTGGTCGAGTTCCCTGAAAGCGGGAAAATGAAGCATCAAACGTCCGTGTCAGAATGTGGCTGTGTTGATTGGCCGCCAGCGTGCGATATGTTCATGCTGCCCGATCGCCAGTCAGCAAAAAAATACTCACATTACTGGAACACTAAAGGCACCCTGTGAACAAAATATGTCGCTTCAATAACAAGCCATGCATATTTCTTATCCAGAATCCAGGTGATATATTCCTCGTCACAGCCAACTGATGTAGCCCTAGTTGAAACGAAACGTCACCTTTATTGTTTAAAAAGGGCATCTTTTTGATCATTTGCAAAGGGACAGGTTTTATTTTTTTAGCATGTTTTTTAGTAGTAAGCCTAACGCAGAAATACACGTGAATTGACTCTCGAGCACACAACCAAATATGAACTGCTAACTTAAACATTTCGTTCTAATAGTCTTTAAAAGCCCTACAGAAACATTCATGTCAGCCATTTATGGTTTGTTCTCACTTGTTAGCAATTAACGTGAATTCTGAAAATTTATGCTTAATTATTGCAATGTTTTACACAAGTTAAAACTTGGCTATTGGCTCTTGAATTCTGCGAGAAATTTACTGTGGTGTTCTTTCCCATACTCTTGGTCACACTGAGGTTGGCAATTATTTAGCAAAAGTATAGTAACAGCTATATTGGCAACTGAAGGAAAACTCGCCTAGTTTTACAGCACAGTGTACTCATTAATTTTGCGCTATAGTACAGGAAGTGAAATGAGTTAAGGTGAAGGTTCTCGCCCCCCCTCTCACCCACCTTTTTGTGCTTTGCAATGTAGCCACTCAGTCTTTCGTTTTTTGTGTGTGGTCTATTTTCATTTAGTGACTTGCGAAAACAAGTTTAAAAAATTATTACAGTGTCTAGATAAGAATTGTAAGTGATAGCTGCACTAAAAACCCTTGTGTATCTTAGATCAAAACAGCGGTGCTAGTTAGGTGCTTCTCACGGTGCAAAGGAATTCTTTACTGTGTCCTCACTTTTAGAGTAGCAATTGAAGCGGAGTTCTGCTTTTTGTGCTGACATGAGCGGTTTGTCTGTGAAAAGGCTTAACATACTGAGTTAGAATTGAGTCTAAAAAATTGGAGATATCACGAGTTAATGGGTACTCTAACTAGTGCATGCTGGATATGAGCGGTAAGATGTACAAGAATGAAGAAACCTGCATTCACGTGCTTTGAGCAGTTAGGGTCTTAAATACGGTAGCAAACTTTATTTGGCAATTCTGGACGGTGTAGGAGTTGTACTTTTATTACTCGTTTTACCTGCTAACCCCTTAAAGAGACACTGAAGTGATTTATTAACAATGCTGGATTACTAGCAAATTGTTGACCGGAGTCCATAGGCCATGTTCCTACCACTATAAGTGCATTTACGCGAAGTTATTTAGTAGAAACGTTATTTCGAATATGCTATTCTCCTCTTTGCACCCTCGCCTATTTTCTGTGGCGTTTTTGTGTGACGTCATGAGGAGATGACTTGGCTTGACAGCGCTACTACATGTCTCGCCACACTTCCGACAGAGTCAGTCCGCTCAGCGTTAAGTCCGCCGGCCACCGACGGGTTGTCGCAACTCCTTCGCTCAGTTGAAACTAAGCCACACCAAGTTTGTGAATGGAAGAATGTGCCTTTCTTTAGTTTGTTAGTTTGCACACTGTTCCAAGTTGCCAGTTCAGGTCTCTCCCCAAAAGCGCTGCACAAGCGCGCTTGTGACGTTTCGCTGACCAGGAAAATGTCAGGCCCCATGAAGGCTGGAGAAGTCAACGAAGTCACCTTATGTACTAAGGAAATAAAATCAACGTAAACGTTTCCGCACAGCGTAAAACTGGGTAGAAGGAAGCACTTTTTGGGGCTTGGGTGAACAAGCACAGCAGTCAGCAGAACGACTACGCATCAGCGATTGCCTTTACGCCTAACAAATGCAATTCTAGACGTGACATATTGTGGAACTTCGAGGGACGCTTACTGCACGAGTGCTATACAACAAATACTCACCTAAGGTATTTGAACACTAAAACTAAATAAAAGTTTTCACTGGTTATACATTATATACATTATATATCCAATGTCGGTAGTGCTGGTTCGTGGCCGAGTGGTCTTGTTTGTCTTCAGCGAAGACCAGTCAGCATGAACCAGCGCTGCCGACTTTGGATATATAACGTATACAATTTATAACAAGTTTAATCTTTTATTTAGTTTTAGCATTTCCAGTACCTTAAGTGAGTATTTGGTGTATAGCGCTCGTGCAGTAAGCGTGTCCCTGAACCGGATGAACTGAGCGCGGAATTTTATCACAGGTGTTCTGATGTCTTTCAAATGTCCCCTTAGACACATTCATAGCCGCATACGATCACGGTATTTTGTCACCAACATTTACGTGGGGCACACAGTGTTAATACCCAAAACTGCAGATGAACACAAGCTGCGATCTGCGCAGTGCTATCGTCCAATCTCTCTCTGCACTGTTGACTATAAAATATTTGCAAAAGCTTCATCTGAACGTCTTCAACAGGTAATTTCCAGTTTAGTTGGGTCTCAGCAAGCGTTCGCTATTCGCAAGAGAAGTATTCAAACGAATATACATATTGCTCGTTCTATATTGGAATGCGTGTCTGATTCGGTGGAACAGGTGGCCCTTATCCCAATTGACACTGCAAAAGCATTTGATCGAGTGTCTCACGATTTTTTCTTCGCACTTTTGGAAGCAGATAATGGGGGTTATGTCCTGTGTTGAAGCATTCAGCTTTGCTTCGAGAATTGCACTACACAACTTATCGTCAATCGCGCTATCTTGAAGACATTTAAGATCAGGTCGTCTGTTAGACACGGCTGTTCTCTATCGCCTCTACTCTTTGTACTGTACATAGAGACTATTTGCCTTAGCGTACCACCGAGCCAAAGGTTACGTGGTTTTTCGTTAGCGTCATGTGAAGTTAAAGTTCTTGCGTATGCTGATTACAACGCCAATTTCTGTACTGACCAGCGTACTGTTCACGAAGCCTTTGTATTGACTAAGGAGTTTTGTGACGTGTCTGGAGAGGCCGTGAGTATGGAGAAAACTAAGGTGTTTCCGTTTGGCCAGTTGTGAACCAAAGCTTCCAATTTTCAGGTAATAATTGTGACAACACGCCGCTTGAGTACCGTGGCGTGCGTTGCACAAAATAAAGAACTTAGGGCCACACTGGTCTTCAGCACTCACGCATGTCAAGCGCCCCTCTCAGCCATGGGCGGGGCGAGAACTTTCTGTATTATCCCGTGCGCTAGTCTGCAATGTCTTCTTGGTGGCAAAGCTTGCTTACGTGCTTCAGGTACTGCACTGTACTCGGACGGCCGTCTAGGCTCTACACAGAGTATTTGCTACCTTCGTGTGTGGATCTGAATGGGAGCCAATGCGCAGGGATAGTTTGTTTTTTCTTTAAGGGTGTGGTTGTGTTCGGTTAATCCATTTGTTTGTGAACCAACTTGTGCCTCGGTTTTTCTTCTACAAGTTGGCGGAGCATCCACTTTTACGTACTATACTTGAAGAGCACATAAGTTACCATTTACCTTTTCTTTTTGTTTCTATGGGTGAGGTGAGCAAGAATCCACCATTGGGTTTTCTAAAAGAAGTTGTGGATACTTTTGAATTCCTTACTGCGCGGTTTTCTCTTGAGCATCTGTTTAGTCTTTCAAGGAAGGCTATGACGAACAGGTTAATTCATGATCTATTCCCCATGCCTCTTTATTGCCAGCCATACTTGCAGGACCATAAAAATAATGTTTTAGACCGGATTAAGCGTATGTGCCCCCCGCCAAATGCCAAAACGTTTTTCTCTAAGCTCCATTCGCAAATTCTTCCAGTTAAACCAAGGCAGCGTGAAAAAGGGATGTCGATCCCTTCTCTTCGTCACACAATTGCCGCTTGAGCAATCAACCAGAGACTATTGGCCATTGGTTTGTGCTCTGCTGTGACGCGGTGTTTTTCTGGGGCCTTATGCAGCGGAAAATAAAAAGGACATTGAAATCCCCCCCTGAAAGAAGTGAAAAGTATCCACAACTTCTTTTAAAAACCCCATGGCGGCTTTTGGTTCACCTCACCCGTAGAAACAAGGAGAAACGGTAAATGGTGACCTAGGCGCTCTTGAATTACAGACGTAAAAATGAATGCTCCGCCGACTTGTAGAAGAAAAACCGAGACACAAGTTCGTGCAAAACAAATGACAATTGCCGTTTGTGCAGCCAACCAGAAACTATTGACCACTGTTTTGTGCGGTGCCGTGACGCGGTGTTTTTCTGGAATGTTTTGCAACAGACACTAAAAAAGGACACTGACATCACCTAATACACCATTCGCTTCTTGCCGTTTCAGAACGTTAATCCGGTGCCATATGACGTTTTTGTTCTCCCAGAATTTTTTAGCTTTGGAAGGGCCGCATGCCTGTCGGCGTACCGAAGCCCCTAGGCCCGCCAAGTGCATTTTTCTGGAACAGGCGGCTTGGTACGGGGTGTTTATGCAGCGCAGACTGACGCACCGGAGGGGCTGCATATTTTCGATGCGTGCATTTGCTTGCCTGAGTCTCGAAATGGTGACGACGTTTGTTAGGCTAACGTGTTTACCCTTTGTTTTCTGTGAGTGATTATATTGCGTGGTAATTGTCTCGTCTGAATTTTTTCCTAAATTTTCACGTATAAGGGAAAAAAGTTCGTGGCCGAGTGGTCTGACGCACTACGATTGGTGTTTTGCCAATTGCAAGTTCCAATCTCCGAGGAAACGTTTCTTTAAGTTGATTTTTTTTCGGCTGATGTTTTCTATACTCAGTTCACCATTTTTGTGCCGTAACGTTCACTGCTCCACGAGCGAGTTCGAAGAACGCGCGCAGACTGACACTGACTCGCGAGCGAGTTCTCGTTGGCTTGCTGTTGCCATAAGCACCGACTGCTTGTGCGCAGTGGGCACAGGCCAGAATCAGCAGACCCGTGGCCTGGTGCGAATACGCTTTTTACGATACAGGCATGAGTGAGGCAAGCTCCGAATATGCAGGAAAAGCACGTGGAATTTGAGCGTCTTTAGTTACGCGGAGGGCGTTCATCCACTGCCTAGTGCTCGGCAAGTGATTGCTACGGTTCCAAGCCGTCCTAGGATGCTTATCTTAGCGTTTTACAGCCGACAGCATGGCATAGGCGCGGTATAGCGATTATTGAGATATCGAGAATTGCCATCCAACGATAACGTCGGATGTTAGTGATATAGCAAATGACAGAAAATACAAGTGCAGGGTTAAAGGACATTTATTGGGACAGCGTCTGCTCTTATACTCACCGCTCGCGGCGCGTGCTCACTGACGGTAATTGCGTCATCGCCGTGCCACAACACTTTTTCCCCCATTATTTGTTTTTCGTTCGTAGCCCCAAAGATCTGGCTTTCGCTTGGGTGTTGTGCTTCTACGGAGAGGTGCGGGGAAGAGTGGCGCTCGAGTTTCCAAGCTTTGCTCGCCTCCAACGCTCGGGCTTGCAGCGTTGGAATTGGAAGGCGCCGATGGCCGAAGAACTGTCTCTGAACCCTCACTCTGTCGTAATATTTTCTCGTGCTGGTGGTCGTGAAGTGGTTGATACCGGGCTGGGTTCAGGCCCGGGCTGAGTCTCACCATGGCACTGCTCCGCGAATTGACGGAGCAGACGTCTTCGCAAGGTTACAGGGTGACGAGTCACTCTTGGCTCCGGAACGAAATTTTAGTTGCTACCAAGTGGTCGGTGTGCACATAACGCTCTTCGTTGTTAACGTTCACAGCATGTGTCACCGCACTCACTCGCCTCACTATGATGCCAACTAGCCATGCAGGGTCACCTGGTCTCGTTTCTTCAGCCGCACCCTCCAACCTTCTTTGAACTCGCGCCACCTGGAAGCAGGATGTTCCGTGCCCACCTGTTCGTTTTCGGGCGATCACCGAGCTGAGGATGTAGCAGTATAAGCCGTGTCTTCGGGGTCCATGACAGGAACAGCTCCGCTGGAGTTTTGGAAGTTGCTGCACAAGGAGTGTTCCTGTAGTGGAAAAAAAAACTGGTCGACACGGTGGTGAATATTCTTCTGCACACCTCGCGTTTTTTTCAGCGAGCAGTTGCTTTGGTAGATCTTTTTTAACGGTCTGTACAAGTCGTTCCGAAGTGCCGTTAGACGCGGGGTGATAAGGTGGTGTCTTTTAATAGCGTATGCCGTTGGAAGAAACGAACGTCGTGAACTCGCTAGAAAGAAACTGCGGTCCATTATCTGTCCCTACCTCTTCTGGTAGACCTAACGTTGCAAAGATGGTTCGCAGCTTTTGCACAGTTTTTGCGGCCGTTGTGACCGTCGTGCATACGACGTCAACTCAGTTAGAGTAGGCATCCACAAGCACCAGCAACCAATTCAGGTTGCTGTAAGCAAATTCCAGGTGAATCCTTTGCCAACGCGGAGTCGGTCATTCCCATGACGTTATGGGCAAGCGCGGGGAGGCCTTTTGAATCAGCTGTCAAGTTTCACACTCCTTATCCGTTTGTTCAATGCTTTCGGTCTGCCCAGGCCACCACACGTGACTTCGTGCCAACATTTTCGTCCGAGTGGCTCCCGGATGTCCTTCGACTAGCAACCGCAAGACCGGGTCTTGAAAAGAACAGTGCACAACAACACGGTTACGCCACGTGATACAATCACGTTCTATAGACAGTTCGTGGCGCCTAGAAACGTACAGTGCCAGCATTTCATCGGTTACTTTTGAAGGCCAACCGCTTTGCGTTTACAACAGAACCTTCGAGAACGCAGCGTCTTTCTGCGTTTCCCTTTGAATCGAGTCTGCTGATAAGGGTAGATTTTGAGCCGCTGAGAAAAGCTCGATGTAGTCATTTGTATCGCGCGCGTTCTTCAACGGAATGCGCGATAGTGGGTCCGCATTTGCGACCGATTGCCCCTTGCAATACTGCCAGTCGTAGCGGTAGGCTGCCAGTAGAAGCATCCACCTTTGCATTCGAGCTGCGGCTTATGCAGGAATAGGCTTTTCGTGACGTAGTAAACCCTTCAGTGGCACGTGATCTGAGTATAATGTAAACTCCCGACCGAAGATGAATTTGTGAAATCGCTTGATTCCAAACGTGACTGCTAGAGCCTCTTTTTCGAAATGCAAATAGCCTATCTCGGCCTTGGTGAGGATTCTGGAGGCATACGTAATTGGTTTTTCATGGCCATCAACTGCATGAAAAAACACTGCCCCCACTACGTAGGCTGACGCGTCCGCCACAAAACCTAACGGTTTTGATGGATCGTAGAAAGTCAGTACGAGTGATGGCCACGTAGGTAATATTGTCATATAGCTTAATAGGTGTACTGCAAGCTTGGCGCATTTGAGGAACGAAGGCAAAATTAGCGTAAATGAACGTATGGTCACTTATTTCATCAAGATACGTTATAGAAGACAGGCTCTCAGGATCGGTTGTTAAGATTAGGTCAAGAGTGTTAGCGGTATCTTGAGTAACACGTGTACATTGTTTTATCAGTTGAGTATGATTAAATTTGAGGCAAACATCATGAAAATCGTTGGCTCTCTTTACATTGGGTGCAGATGAAGTTGGATTAAGCCAATCAATGTTCGGAAAATTGAAGTCCCCCAGGAGGATGACGCCAGCATTTGGGTATTTGGCCGTAGGCTCGGTTAAAATACGATTAGGCTGGCACGCGAAATCCAGACTACTTTTGGGAGAGAGAGAGAAATGACTTTGTTGAACATTTGTCCGGCTGGAGGAGACGGGTCAGGCCACGTCTATATGGTTAGGCAGACCTCGAAGCACTGGGGCCTGGACCACAGCCTGGGCTACAAGAAGAGTCCCCGTATCTCTTCCCTCCGCCACCCCGAGGGGCGGCAGAAAGAAGAAGGTGCGGGTCCTCCTTTCGGCTCTGCTGCGCCAGAGGAGCCTCGAGCCGCTGGACTGCCTGCAGTTGCCGCTCGCATTCTGGCGAGCTCATGAGTCCGTAAATGTCCGGGGGGAGGTCCTTGCAGCCCCCGCTTGCTACGTGTCCACCACAACCCCACAGGAGGTGGGCAAGGTCCGCGGTTGTAAGCGCACACACACTGCACACACTGTCTTCGTAAACGTCCGGGCACACGTGTCGCGAAAGCGCTGGCGTGAGCACAGTCTTAGCCTGCATCTGCCGTAGGAGCACCGCTTCTCTTCTCGTGAGTCCCGGGTGAGGTGGCGGGAAGGCGCGTCTCCCGTCTCTGTACCATTGGAGCACTTCACCATAGACGTCACGGGCTCCATTTCTGCGTCTGCGTTGTGCTGTTGTTGCCGGTCCGCTGGTGCGGGGGACGGTGGGCGGGGTGGCGCAGTTCGGCACGTTGATAGTTCTCGCGCTGCGGCGTCCGCCTCTTCGTTGCGGTTGATGTGTCCGTCCGGTAGGTCCACTCCCGCGTGTGCAGGGAAACATGGGATTCTTGTAGGCCTTGTTCGACTCTTCCCTTCGGCGTTCGAGAGGATGCGTGCCGTGGTCCTGCACACTGCATTCCTGGCGAAGCTTGCGATCGCCGACCTGGAGTCACTCACAATCGTGGTCGTTGTCGGGCAGCTTATGGCCAAGGCTATGGCCGCCTCTTCCGCCTGTCGAGCCGTTCTGGCCCTCACGCGGCCGGTATTCAGCAATTCTCCAGTGGCGGCTTTCAGCACCACCGCCACGTACGCGTCGGAGCGTCCGCGGTACTTGACCGCGTCCACGTACACGGCTCCCTCGCCTGCGTTATACGCCAAGGCGAGCGCTTGTGCTCACGCTGTTCGCCGTTCCGCGTTTCTGTCCGGGTTGATGTTGCGCGGAAGCGGCGGTACTTTGATACTTCGGGCGATTTCGTCTCTTAGTGGGACGATCGCGTTCTCCCGTAGCGATCACAAGGGACGGTTGATTCCCAGTCTTTGCAGAATTTTTCTGCCAGTCTTTGTGGAGCTCAGACACTCGAGCTGTGCCACCCTTTGCGCTTCGCTCACCTCTTCTAGGGTATTGTGCACCCCCAGTGCTAGGAGCGCTTCGTTATTCGTGCCATTCAGGAGGCCGGGGGCCGACCGGTAGGACTTACGGATGGCCGCATTTATCCTAACCTTTTCTTGCTTCTTCCAGCGATGAAACGCGCCGAAATATGCGACGTGACGCATCGCGAAAGCCTGTAACAATCGTAGGAGGCTGACCTCTCGCATCCCCTGCTTGCGCGTGGAGATCTTGTTGATGAGGCGCGTGGCTACTCCCATTTTCGTGGTCATCCGGTCGATCGTAATTGAGTTGCTCCGGTTCGCTTCGACGTGCATGCCTAGCACCCGTATGTTGTGTACTTTCGGGATGACGGTCTCGTCTCCCGTTCTCAGCACAACGTTCTTTTCGGCCTCTTCTGAGGCCTTCTTGCGATACCGACCCGGCGGGGGCAAGATTAGCAACTCGGATTTCTGCTGGGAGGATCTGAGTCCCGTGCCTCGTAGGCTGGCCTCGATGCAGTCCACCGCCTCCTGTAGCGTTGTTTCAATATGGCCGTCACTGCCCCCCCCGGACCCACAGGGTAATGTCGTCCGCGTATATTGTGTATTTCACGTGAGGAAACTCGTCTAGCCTTCCGGCGACCCCGATCATCACCAGGTTTAATAGTAAAGGTGAAATGACCGAGCCCTGCGCGTTACCCATGCTGCCGAGCTCTCTCTCTTCCAGTGGCGTCTCTCCAATCTGAAGCCGGGTGGTGCGCTGCGTCAGAAAGTCTCTGATGTATTGTACGATCGCTCTCCCAGACCGAGTCAGGAGACCTGGGCTAAGAACGCGGAGTGCTTCACCTTTTCGAAGGCGCTTTGCAGGTCCAAACCGAGGATGGCACGATTGTCCGCTGTGGAGCTGTTGGCGACATCCACGACCTAGTGTTGTAGGACAACATGGCGTCCTGCGTGCCGAGCCTCTCTCGAAAGCCCAGCATCGAATCGGGATACATCCCGTTGTCTTCTAGAAACCTTTGCCACCTGTTATTGAGCACGTGTTCCAGGACCTTTCCCACACACGAGGTGAGGGATATAGGCCTCAGGTTTTCGTTGCCCGGTGGCTTGTTCGGTTTGGGTAATAATATCGTCCTGGCAGTCTTCCATTGCTTTGGGAGCTTGCCCGACTGCCAGCATTTGTTATAGTACTTGGTGAGGGCCGTTATTGCCACGTTCAGATCTTGGCAGTTCACATCTTGGGCCACCTTGAGCACTTCCCACTCCTCTATGTCTTTGTGGGGGGCGGGGTTGGGCGGACCGTCGTAATTTGCGTGTGCCTCGCTCGGGGTGTCGAGGAGCTAGCGCTCATTTAGGAGCTTGTACACCTCCTCCGCGCCGAGCTTTTTGGTGGCCAAGTACATTAATTGCGCCAGCCGCTGGTGCTGATAATCCTTGCTTTTGGTCTCGTCCATCAAGTGCCGGAGCAACTTCCACGTACGGCCTTTGTGGAGTTACCCGTCGGCCTCGTTACAGATTGCATGCCACTGCTGAGTGCACAGCTGTCTACTGTATTTTTCAATCTCGCGGCGAAGCGCGGCGATCCTCTTTCTGAGGTTTCGATTGTGCCGCTGCCGTTTCCACCGTTTTTGCATGGCCCGTCTCGCCTCGAGCATGTGCGCAAGGCGAGGATCCATTCGGGAGATGTCTTCGTCCGTCTCAACCTCCGTAGTCGCCTGCGAGACGGCCGTGATGAGCCCCTCGGTCCACTTCTCTATTTCGTCACCTTCGACTTCGCCCAGGTCCGCGTCCCGAAACTGCTGCCAGTCCGTTAGTTTGTGCTTGATTTGTTGTCGACGCCCGATTCCGCCCCCACTCCCGCTGGTTCGGATCGGTATATTGACCTTGATGTTGTGGTCGCTGCCCAGGTTCTGACCCGTGTTCCTCCAGTGCGCGGTTCTAGCGTCCGGCAGATACACGAACGAGAGGTCCGGGTTGGTGTCCCTGGCCGTGGACGTGCCGATGCTGGTCGGGCTGGACGGTTTCATGGGGAGGACGTGCCCGGCTTCGGCGGCGTCTTCTAGTAGGCTTCTGCCCTTTGCCGACGTGATCGTGTAGCCAAGATCTTTGTGTTGGGCATTGAAGTCCCCGCAGACGACGATTACGCTGTCTTGATGTGGAGCCGTGTTGCGCGCCTTGTGTAGTAGCGACTTGAACTTTGGTTCGCGATGTTTCGGATTACTGTAGATGTTTACCGAGAGTAGAGTGTATTTCTTCTGTTTCATGCCGGTCGTGGTCGCCACATCTGTTGGGCAATACTCCATGGAGCTGCCCTTGCGGCCGAGGAAGTGTTCGTGTTTGATGAACGTGATTCACTTGCGGACGAACGTGCACACACCCTGCACCGCCCCTTTCCCGCAGGTGCGGGCGCTGGGTGGGCTGGCGTGGGCACGGTAGCCAGGCAGGGACATCGTGTTGTCTTCTGCGTCCGTTTCCTGGACCGTGATGATGTCGGGGAGGTCCGATTCACCAAGGCCCCGCCGGTGTTGTTGTAATACTGCTTTTCGGCACTGGAAACCGTTGGCGTTCCAGTGCCAAATCCTCAACCTTGTATCGGTGCGGTTGTTACTTGGCATGTTGGTGGTATTGGCTGTATGGTTCCGGTGTTCAAGTGGCTACTGACAACCCCCAGGATGAAGGCCTTCATGTTCTGAGAGTTCATACTTTGCTCGATTTGTCTGCTCAGGACGGCGAACTGCCTCGTTAGCCTGTCCCCGAGCCTTTTCTCGAGCTCCTCCCAGCGTTTCTCCCACCTGTTTAGTCTGTTTGTAATTTGCCGGAGGCGGATATTCAAGCCAGCGTCGCCGGGGGCCCTCGCTTCGCTCGCCTCTTGCGTGGAGATGGACGAGATGGTAGACTCGTCGCCATCTTCCTTTTCCATGTCCGGCGCTTCTTCTACTTCATCTTCTTGTGGTTCCGCGGCTTCCTTCGCTCTTCGCTTCGCGGGAGTCGGAGAGCCCTGCTTCCCATGTTTCTGTTGGGGTTGTGGTTATGGTTGCCGTTGTTGTTGGTTGCTCTCTTTTGGCTTCACTTGATTAGGTTGGGTTAGCCGTTGCTGTTGCTGGTGCTGCCGCTGTTATGATTGCTGCAGCGTCCGGGCTTGGGGCCGCGACATTTTGCCCAGCTCGGGGGAGGGTGGGCCGGTCGTGGTCGTTGCTGCTGCTGCTGTCTTCTTTTCTCTTGGTCCCGAGATCAGGAGCTCCTCCAGTTGCTTCGATAGCTTGGCGATCACTTCTTGTTGTTCACGCACGATCTTTCGTAGTTGTATCTCGCTCGTGGCTGAGGTGGCGGTGGGATTTCTGTTGCTGTGCCGCGAGCGGGAGCGGCTCTTTCTTCTTGTAGTGGACTTTGACCTTTGAACAGCAGCGGCGGCTCGATTAGCGCTGCCGCCAGCTGCAACGGAGGCCCAGGATGACGTCACGCCATCGCGCGACTTGCTCCTCCGCCTATCACGGCATGTCACGCGGCTCGTCACTGTTGGGCTCCTGCTTCGGCTGCTCTCGCTGCGGCCATTGGTTCCGCAGGGGATGAGTTCCGGGAATTCGTCTCTTCTAGAAATTCTGACCTTTAGCGCCGATTGCGGCGGCTGCGGCGCTGCCACGTTGGCCCTGGCCTCCTCCTCTTCGAGTTCGCGCTTCCATTGCCGCTTCTTGACTTGAAACGGCGTCTTAAATTTGTTTTTGCAGTTCTTGGTGCCCGTGGCGTGCGGGCCCCCGCATAGTTTGCAGCGTCGCTTGCGAACTTCTTGGTGATCCTGGGAACGGTTCTACTTGCCGCAGGCGAAGCAGACTCGGGCGGTCGGTGTCGGGCAGACATCTTTGCGGTGGCCCACCTGGCCGCACGTCTTGCATAGTTCTCGGTGTTGGCGGTAAAGGTAGCACCTCGCCACCACATTTCCATATTAGATGTAGGATGGTACTTTGTCTCCGTCGAAAATTACGATCACCGCCTCCGACTTGCCGAAGCGGTGGGCGTCCAGCGCTGTCGGGTTGTACTTGTGTACGATGCGGCTGCGTACTTCTTCGGGCGACTCGTCGATCACAATGTTTATTATAACTCCCTTGGCCGTGTTCTCCGGCGCCGCACGGTACGCGAACGCCTCGAATATTTGGTCGCCTATTGCGATGGCCCGAACTCGCTCGTAGCGCTTGGCTCGTTCCTCGTCCGGTTTACTGACCACCATGATGTTTTGTGCGACGTTGGGGCTCGTCGTGTCCTCCGCCGCCGCGCTTATTTCGATACCCTCCGCTCTTATGATGGCGCTCATCAACTCCATCGGCTTGGCCTTCCCGACCATTAGGCCGCCAGGTGGCCTGACCACGACTTTGATTTCGTTTTGGGGAGCAATGTTGGGCATCTTTGCTGCCTTCGCCATGCTTACGTTGACTTTGCGGGCAAACTGAGCTCGCGTCGGTTGTTGGTTGCGGGGTTTCGAAGCAAAATCGAGGGCTTGCTTACCGGTGGCCGAAAGGGCGAGTTGTTGCTGCTGCGAGGGGAGCCCTTCCGTGCTCGCTTGTGCTCTTCTTCCGCGCTTGGACGTGACGTTGACCCACCCGGCGCGGCTTTCCAATGATGCGGCGATAGAGGAGTCGTCGTGGTCGGGAGGACTCTCGTCTTCGTCTTCTATCTCACCGGGTACTGTGATTGCTGTTCTCCCCGAGCTCTGATCCAGGCTGGGCTGCCGTCTCGAATGTTCTTCCTCGGATTCCATTGTGCTTATATCCATTACGGACTCCGCAGATCCGTCACCGCCGCCGTCTTCGACTTCGGCACACTTGCCGCCGCCCCCGACGACGACTATGTCGGGGGTAGTGCCGGCGACGGCCACTGACGTGGCCGCCGCCATGATGCAGAGTGGTCGTATTCTTCGTTAGGCTTCGCCGGGTGGCTTCGCCTCACTGGAAAAATTGGTCGTAGAAATCGCAAAAATGGGCGAAATTGCCAAAAAGTAGTATCGCCAGGTAGCTGACGCTAAACCTGACTCGTACGTACTGCTTCGGACGGGCTGAGGTGGGATGGTCCTCCGAAAATTGGCATCATCGACGGAGCCGATGTGAGGCACGTCCGCTCACCTCGGCGACCGCAGCGCCCTCCCTACTTTTGGGAGGCCTACAGCAAACACCTAATAGTATGTGGTAGAATAGTATGTGGACTGTGGTACAGAACGAATAAGCAACCACAATTATTCGAGGTCGGAGGCAATATTTACAAAAAAGCACGAAAGTTGTTCTCTTGTAGCAATCAGGACACCGCCGCTACGGGTGCCGGGACGATCTGTTAAAAAAAATAAAGTAAGGCAAGTCGTTCAAAATTTCGCTGTCCGTGACGTCAGAGGTCAACGAAGTTTCATGTAGTATAAGTAGGCTGCTACTAGATGAAGATACAAGGTCAGACACGTGGTCGCGTTTGGAAAGATAGCTACATATGTTGGTGAAAAATGACCGAAAAAGAAAGATTAGCTTTGTGACCAAAGACAGGACCATTAGAAGACCTGGGCCTTGAAGGCAAGTGCTACGAGCTTTCTTTATCATTTTCAGTTGACTCGTTAAATACCTATTGTTTGGAGCCCATAAAAAGGGTCTTATACCGTAAAAGAAAGGAACCTGATTTTTCATTAGCAAAATCCAGAAGATTCTTCTGTTCGTTCCGGACTCGATGCGAGAAATCCTCTCCGATGCTAAAATCGGTACCCTTAAGCTGGGGACCATTAGCAAGGGCAGCTTTCTTGGATTTAAAAGATGTAAACAGCACAATACTAGGCCAACACCGGTCTTGCGAGTGGCTGCCAAGACGGTGGGCATGCTCAACATCCTTGGATTCGACAGTTATTTTTAGGTGGTCTCCGCCAAACCGACCAATACACTCCTCAGATAGCGTTACCGGCGACCATTGGCGGTAACGCTATCCCATACCAGAGCAGGACTGGCCACACTGGTGTAGTAATGGCCACAACACAATAATGGGCACCATACAACACCAATTAACCCTCGGTCCTCAGTCTCTAGTGGCTTCGAAGCAAGTGAACACGGCGGTAATGACACCTGTGACGCAGCAGAGGGTGCTAATAACCCCAAGAACCGGACACGCGGCTATAGGAATCTGAACCTGGCATAATACGAGAACATAGTCTAGCGAAGCGAGTGCGCAGTTGTTGTTCGAGTAATTAGAAGGAATAACATGGGATGTAATTCGGCTTAGGGACGTTAGGAGGATAGTTGAAGCCTTTACGGTACTGCAAAACAGACACGTCCTATGTTACCCTGGTCTAGTGGACAGAAGAGAACTGGGAATGGGCTTTCTAGTCAATAAAGCATAGCTGGTAACATAGAAGAATACTATAGCATTACGAAAGGGTAGCCGGTCTCTTAATTAGGCTTAATCAGAGGTAAAGACTAAAGGTGGTACAGGGATAGACTCCCCTATCCAGCCAGGACGACCAGGCAGTGTAACGCTTCTCTGAAGATATGGAATCAGCAATGGCTAAAGTAAAAACACGGTATACCGTAGGTATTCGAGCCTTCAATGCTAAAGTAGGCAAGAATCAGGCTGGAGACAAGGCAGTTGTGAGCTATGGTCTGGGTTGTAGAAATAGCGGGAGGGACCTACTAGTCGAGTTCGCAGAACGGAATTTTACCTTCTTCTGCTAACGGGAGAGCAGGAAGTGGACGTGGAGGAGTCCGAATAGGAAAAATAAAAATGAAATAGACTTCATATTATGCGACAACCCGGGCGTCGAGCAGGATGTGGAAGTGCTGAGATGTGTTAGGTGTACTGACCACCGTGTGGTAAGATCTCAAATTAGGCTATATTTGAGGAGGGACCGCAACAAGCTAGTACGAATGAGGTCCATCAAAGAGCTAACAGTAAGATATAAAGCTGAAGAATTAGGGGTCGCCCTGAAGAATTGATATTCAGCTGTTACTGAGGAAGCAGAGCTTACGACACAGGGAGCCAGCAACAATTTTACAAGCAATTTAACGTAGTGTGCAGTACAAGTTGGGAGGGACAATGGCTAGACTGGATACTGGTAAACTTTCCCAGGAGACGAAAGATCTCATTAAAAACGGCAAACCATGGCAATCTCTACCCCATCGCACAGAATAGATGTACCGGAAGTTTCGATGTTAATCAATAAGCGTGAGAGAGTAAGTTATGGAGAGGATCGAATATGCTGTAAAGAAGGTAGGCAACCTGAAATCGGTGAAGAGGCGTCTAGGCGTGGGGAAAAATCAGATGTATGCACTTAAAGACAAGCAAGGCAATGTCATCACAAATAGGGATAAAATATTTATCGTAGTAGAGGATTTCCATAGGGACCTCTACAGTAGCCGGGCTCTCTAGGATAATGCCTAAAGAGAAAGTAGTTCAAAGGAGAGAGACATAGCGCCAGCAATGACAGAAGTAAAGAAGATTTTGAAAGAAATGAAAGAGGTCAATACACCTGGTGAAGATCAGATAACAGAGCGCCTCTTGAAGGATGGCGGACAAATTGTATCAGTAAAACTCGCAAACGGCTCCAGGCAATGCCTAATCACCGCGAGCGTACCAGCATCTTGGAAGAACGGGAACATTATCCGAATACATAAAAAAGTGACATAAGGAAGTTGAAAAATGACTGGCCGATCAGCTTTCCGTGAATTGTCTACAAGGTACTTACCAAGGTAATCGCTAACACAATTTCTGCTACCTTAGATTTCAGTCAACCTAATGAAAAAGCAGGGTTTTGTAAAGGTTATTCAACAATACACAATATATACATGATAAAAATTAGTGGCTTACAACTCTATGAAGAAGGATGACCTGCAAAGCTGGAGGCAGTCCACGGAGCGCACAAAACAAAACAGGTTTGTCGGAATTTGCGATGGAGCATATTTGCTAGTCCATTAGCTGAATGACCCTCTGACGGATCCAAGCTTTGTTCATGCAGATAAGCATGAAACTGCGTTTGTCTCTCCCGCATCGTAAGCATCTTACTGTTTGTGTAAGGCCGGGTTGAGACTTTTGCCGCAATTATCGCAATGAGTTACATAATGATGTTATTTCACGTCTCAGCTAACCGAACTGCGTGATATGGCATATTTAACGTCCATAGATCACGATATGGGTTTTTCGTCGGTAATCTGAACTTAGCCTAACACACAAACTCATTCTGCGCTACCACTAAGGACTCCGGACAGGTCCCATTAGGCCTTTTAACGTTCGCGTTTAAATCTCGTACCAGCACAACCGACATACCATCCATCAGTACGGGCGTGAAACGCATAGCTGCGTGTGCACGCCTCTCTTCCTCCCTACCACTGTATTTCACTACAAAACTGCGCTCGCACAATCCAGAACCAGTCATGTACAGGTGCTTAGAAGTGGCATACGCCGCGAAGGCGGGTTTCGGTCGTTTTAACTTTGGCAGCCGTTACCTGGGCTTCGCGGGAGCGGCGTCTGTTTATGTCTGCGTAACCGAGGGCGCCAGCGCAGCAGCGATGAAAGAAAGAACACGGACAGGAGAGTCTAGCGCATGGTGAAGTGGAGTATGACACGTGTGGCTACCGTGTCATCTCTCTCACTGCCTTTCTTTTACACGTTTTATGTGTCGCCAACAAGGAGCGCCCTCCCCCTGCACATTCCACAGAAGCTGTTCCATTCTCCACTAATCCAAACTTCTTGATGTTTGCGCGGAAGCTTCAAACACAATATTGAACAACATGCTCGCTGCTCCATTATGCGGGAAAAAATCCGAACCACGTGAAATTTGCGCGAGAGGTTCGAACACGATTTGCAACACGCCTGCCGTCGGCGGCGTTGCACAGCAAGGTAGCAGCGGAGTAGTGCACGCCGGCGTACGTTCGCTGATAAGGCGAGCACTTCCTTAGACGCAGTAGAAATGCGCCGCGACCGAGAAAACTGCACTTCCTGCTGCGCACAACTTGTAGTAATCGTCAGTGCATTTTTTAGTCCCATCCATGCTTGATTTTATTTTTTGCCATCATCTGATACCGCATACATTACAAGGAGGCATCGGTAGAGGCGAGAAGAAAAAATAGTTGTAAAAGAGGTGCAAACGGTGGGGAGGAGGAGCCCCGAAACAGTGCCGAGTAAATCGATGACACCGGAATGAAAACTGGTGGGGTTAGACATATACTTCTTTGCAGTAAAATCACGCGATAGAAAAGTGCGCGGAGTATACTGAACCCCTATATATAGTCTTCATAGATTATGAGAAAGCATTTGACTCGGCCCAAACCTCAGCAGTCATTCCGGCATTACGGAACCAGGAAGTAGACGGGCAGTATGTAAGAATACTAGATGATTTTTACAATGGGTACACGGCCACCGCCATCTTCTTTAAGGGAGCAGTAAAATACCTTTGTTTAGTAGCAGTAGGTGGCAGTTTATGGCGCAAGGGCATGGAAGGCCAAACAGCGCCAAGATCGTATTTATTGGTCCTTCGCTGTCATTTTAGTGTATAAAATGCGTATGGTATGAGTATGGTCCTACTGATGGTGATTGCCTGTTACTTGGCGCAAATAATGCGAAGCGCAAAGACCGCCAACAAAAAGTGTTGAACATTTGTGTTAGGCATCAACAAAAAAATATAAAAAACAAAAAGAAATAAAATAAAACGGCTTAAAGAATGAAATGACTGCAGTATAGGGCAGGATAATATTGGGTGGTACAAATGAGCTGTGAAAACTTGACCTCAGAGCAAAATACCTGTAAGCAAGGGCGTCAGACAAGGATACACAATCCCTCCAATGTTTTCCACAGCATTTACGGGAAGTATTCAGAACATTGGACTGGGAACAGGCGGCAGTAAGGGTTAAGGGAGAATACCTCAATATCCTCTGATTTGAAATGACGTTGCCATGCTAAGTAGCTCGGGGGACGAATTCCATAGCATGCTTACCGCAATCGACAGAGTAGAACCGTGCGCTTGAAAATTAGTATAGAGAAAACTAAAGTGATGATGAATAACTTCGGGAGAAAACAGCTGTTTGAAATACTTAGCGAGGCAGTGGAAGTTGTAAGCGAATATAAATCCTTAGTCCAAGTAGTGACCCCGGATCCGAACCATGAGGCAGAGATAATTAGAAGGATAAAGATGGGGTGGAGTTCATTCGGCAGGCATTCTCAGATAATGAAGCGCAGCCTGCCATTGTTCCTGAAGATGAAAGGGTACGACAGCTCACATCTTAGCGGTACTCACATACGGAGCAGAAACTTGTAGGCTCACGAAGAGGGTTCTACCAATTTGAGGACGACTCCGTGAGCAATGGAACGGAAGACGATAGGTGTAACATTAAGGGGCAGGGAGAGAGCAGAGTGGGTCAGGGAACAAACACGTGTTAAGGACATATTAGTAGAAATAAAATAGACGTGGACAAGGTAACAGTGGATCCCTAGAGAAGAAAATGGAAACTGAAAGCGCAAAATAGACACGGACAAAGAAAGGGGACAACAGGACGAGTCCCCTTTCTTTGTCCGTGTCTATTTTGCGCTTTCAGTTTCCATTATGCATCACCAACAGGCCCAAACCATGACCCTTTTGGACTTCATCCCTAGAGAAGGCAAGGGTGACTGGCCTACTCCGTTGTCTGCGCAGACGTACCGCGCCGTTGCCTTGCCACGACTCACTGAGAGCCGTCCTCATCTCGCCTCGGTGCCGCTGTTCGATGCGCGCCGTGACTCTTTGGATGGCGCGGGCTCCACGGGTCCTGACTTGCTTCTTTGGTAGCTACCCCCTGGTAGCCACTCCCGCTGGAAGTCCTTGATGCAGGTGCTCGAAGCGCGCGGTCTTTCCATGACGGCGTTGTCTCCTCGCGTCCTCAAGCTTCCTCGGTGGCTACCCCTTGTTAGCCTTCTGCCAGGCAGGCTCGGCAGGGACGTAGGCTTCCGGGGCCGTCGAAGCGCAGGTCGACGTAGCGTAGAAGTTGGCCGCTGGTGCCCGATCGATGCCGCTGGGACCCGATAACACACGTTCGTGGTGCGCCTAAAATGCCACAGCCAATGCGTAGTCGGCCCGCGCCCGCCCAGGCTTGGTTGGCATAGTCGGTGGCCTCGCCATGTACCCCTGGCTCGTTCCTTGAAGCTCACATGCTCCTGCCCCCTCCCGGTTTCTTGGCTCATCGTTCTCATAGCGGGACCGGTTTTTAACCCCTCTGGGCTCGCCTGTTGCGTGCTCTCATTGGCTCCTTGCCTTTCCATGCCCATATATGGCCATAACACCACTGGTCTCCTTCGCGGTGTCCTTTAATTGGCTGACAACCGCCCTGTCATATTTGACCACGATGCCTCGTGGTTTAGGTGCTGGCGTTGGTTCATTGGTGCGTTCATGGCGCTCCGTTCAAATTGCCGTTTCTTTTTTTTTTCTTTTTGAGGGGTTTTGATGCCTCCCCTCTCAGAGGGTGCCCTTGAGGCATGAAACCCTCATTTACGGCGCGCCTCATCGGCGGCGTTGCATCGGCGCGTTAAACCATACAATCAATCAGCCTATCCGTGGTGACAACATTCATAAAAAATCACATTTCCTTGTTCATTTTCAATTGCACCTGTGCCATGCACTTCTATTTCAATCGGCCTTCGATATCTATGCGTTTTCGTTGAGATTGAAAGTACAAGCTAAAGAGCTTGGGATTTCTCTTAGTGATACTTTGTTATGAACGAATGGGCACGATCGCGCGGAGAGCTATGGGCCGTGCACTGCTTTTACACACACTCACATTCTAGGATTCTATTCAAGAGACAATCCAAACCGGCAGGTATAAAAAGTGCGGTGAAAGTTTTTACAGCGCTCAGAGCGAACTAGAGAGACATTCGCGTACTTCAGTCCGCTAGGGCTGGCACGGTGGATGAGGCAGAGACGCAGAGATGGGGTGGTGGCTTGGCGAGTCGATGGGAGTCGGCGCTGTCCACGAGGCTGCGGAGCTCCGTGCACCGAGAAGCTCCAAACCGGCGTTATGGTCCTACGTTGAAGAACGTCGCGTTGCCGACGACTAGCGTTGAGAGGAGATAGCAGCCCTGCAACAAGGCCTCGTTACCGGCGCTCTGAGTCACCGGCACATCGCTCACTCCTGTGCCAGACAGCGGCTTCTCCCGGAGGCGTCCAGGGCTGTCGTCGAACCTATGCCGCGACGGATGATAGCTTGGAAAGCAGCGCCGGTGACGGACCTCGCGCCTGCACACCAAGGGCGCCGTCCTGCTGTCGTGTTGGCCCACCGCTTCCGAACTGCTTCCTCTTCCTCGTCCTACAAACGGCCTCTTCTGTGGTGGCGCATTCTGTTAGGCAAGCGCTACACCACCTGTCAGGCGGATTGACCACCACAATGCACTGGCCCTTCACTAGAGACTTACAATATCATGATCACAGACCTTGTTGGTCCAAGGGAAATGCCTCTGGTTTCATGAGATTTATCTTTTAGAGCTATTAGAGAAAGAACTCCATGATGAGAGCTCATCTTACAGGACTCCCTACACCTACGACTCAAGTCTTTTTATAAACCGTTACAGAGATACCTCCAAGTATGGCTATTCTGTGTCGTGCGCTGCACGACACAGAAAAGTACCAATACAGCAGATGTAGGAGGGCATTTTGATCAGTGTGGAACAGATTACACAACGCAGAATACACAGTTACATTATTTTTGCAGACTCCCTGCGCTATGCATTCGAGACAACAAACCAGGAACTTCGTTCTAAGTGGTCTTATTAAATCCGTAATTCCTCCCTGTGTTCTAAAATTGACATTAATAGTTTTCATGGTACCTCGACACTGCGGCATCTCGGGAAATGAAATCGCTGACCAGAATGCCGCTGTGGCTGCTCTCCGACTTGTTGTGGGTATGACACAAGTTCCGTACCTAGAGTGGAAGACACTAGTTCGAAGTAGGCTTCGGAGGCACTGGCAGCTACAGGGGGACACGTAATGCACAAAACAAACTGCACATTATAAAACTGGAAATAGGGAAATGCAATACAGGAAAATTTACCACGTCCACAGAAATATCAATATGCAGTATAAGAACGGTGCAGACACATGATACACATTCATATCTTTCGAACGGTACCCATTACCAGCTTGTGAGAAGTCTGGACAGTGACTCCGACGTGTAGTTATGCACGTGTTGATTTACTTTTTGGCACTACATAATGCAAGTAAACCACAGTTCCCCGAAATATACACTTACACGATACTTTTGCATCTGTCATTGTTTTTTTACCGATCCACCAGCTATCAGAAATGAACTACTTTTGGCTTTCCTCACCGACACTTATTTTTATACCAATATCTTACCATGGGTGACATCAGGGCCAAGCGATGCAAGCAAGGATGGCCCGGAGCATTTTTATCACATGTGGCAGGGACGTCACTCACATCGCTGTAGCTAGGGGCAGGTTATGAAGTCCCTAGCACTGTAACACCGAACCATCGTCCGTGTTACGTATCATTCTAATCATCTCCGTTTTTTATAGTAAGAACCCTTTACACCCGTATCTACACTGTTTCCTATAAGTTCGCCACAATGAGTGCCGTTGTATTTTAGAAACAAACATTAAGTAAAAATGCTTCGCCTTGGCGCTTTTTGGCCGGAGACCCACTTGCGACAATAAAGCACACATAGTAGAGCATCGCTCTTGCGCTTTTAATTTCGGGTTTCTTTGAATAAACCTGACTAGGCGATTTGTGCTCGTTCTCTTTTGTGTGTTCAAAGGTGTTTTGCTTTTTGCCCTAAAAGATGCCACCAATCACCGATAACCTAAAATATACCCTTTCTCGAAGGAGCCTAATTTCACTCGGCCATTGACCTATCTTCGTATTTGTGGCCAGTTCTCCGCAGCAGTTTTTTAAACAGGTTTCTGAGCTACCCTGGATTGTCAGTATGGATTTTTATTTTGGATTCCATTGTAACAGTGGAGTAAGACAAGTCCTCGCGGGGAAAATAGCCTCTTCTAGCTATTCCCCTTTGTATGGCTTCTCCTGAAGTTTTCCGTATTTTGCATCTGTGTTTACGGTGCTTCTGGAGCTTGGTTCACACATGTAGCTCGGACGAGTGTCTATCAAAGCACCTTTCAAAAATTGAAAGCCGCTCCCATATCCCCACCCTTTTGCCGCGACAAATCCTATTATACTTCACGTATACGCAAGCTACCTAAGGTCTGCCGCTTGGCTGGTGTAGAGCGATTCACAGCTAAATGATAAATTTGTTTCCTCCGTGCGTTGTTTACTGAATACAGACTGAGAAAATTCCAGTAAATGGGACACGACAAATTTTGTCGCCATTTTGCTTCAATTTTGTCTATACCGAAGTATTGCCTATTACACAGCTTACAGCTCACCGAGATTAGAGAACACCCGCGCTTGGTTGGCGCGGCCATACAGAAAACCTGGCCACATGCTAAGCCTCGTATGTTTTAGGCAGTCAGTTATGTAGTTTTACGGTCACCTGCCGATTAGGCAAGACCTGTTTGAAGAACTGTGGCGTTGTTTCTGTATTGTTGCCTTATGCTTTTCTGGAACCTTCAAACTATTTTCCTGACATGCATCAAGCATTCGGTCCTAGGAAACAGAAAGAGACGTATTCCAGAAATATAATTTGTGGTGTTATTGACTTTAAGCTGTTTAAAACATCCATGCATGTCATCACCATCAATCACCTATCTAGGTATACTAATGTCGAAGTATTGAAATTTGAATTCCGCTGGTGTAACCAAAAAATTACAGGCTGCACGTATGTCGGTTTGGTTTGAAGTTACCTGCGGAAAACGCGTGATGTCCCCGAAACTTCGCCCTCAAGCTTAGAAAAGACGTAGGATGAAATCTGTGGGTGCTACTTCTTACTGGGTCTCTCCTGGAGGGTTACAAAAAATTTGGTTACCGATGCCTTTCCTGAAGCATAAGCTTTTGACAATACCAGGTGCAAGCTTCTTTAAAACCCTTTCTTTATTTGTCGTTTTTCTTCGAGACGGATCTAGTTACGCAATTGATTTTCTAAGTACTTAAGCCTTTGCTGTACTTATAAAAGATGTCGTTTTGGTTTCCACTTGACTTTTTTCTCGGCTAATGCGTTTTATGCATCATGCCATGAACACCCTCCGGGATACCATATTTACGGAATTCTTGGTAAACTCATTTCACGAAATTTCAAAACGTGATGTTGGGGGGTCGACCTACAGTCGAAATTGGAACTTCTATCGCCATGAATGTAAGCCAAACGCGAAATAAGGGATGCTATGGCGTAGTTGCATCTATGCGTTTTCTTTCCCAATGGATATAAAAATCTAGCCTATTGTAGTTATTTCTATCGTTCGTTTGTGATACTTTTCGTTTCTACTCATGTTCTCACGATGCCAAAGACGACGCAGTTCTCTTTAAGAAAAACACGTTTATTGGAGCGAACTTGCACTCCCAAGGCAAACCAAAGAATACACAGGCGGCGAAGCAACAGTCAACAAATTAACGTGTGCAGGCGAGCGTAGGCCAACGAATGCCGCGGTGCCTCTCTGCATGCTTTTATCTTTCGGCGAGAGTGTTTTTCGAACCGTCGATTTACATCGAGAACATCGTAGATCAATGAAGATTATTCTAGGTTGTTCACGTTAGTTGTAAACGCTCTCCCCAACAAAAGAGAAGGAGATAATACGTGTGGCACGCAAATAAATATTGGAACAAGCAGTTCCATTGCCACACAGATAACACAGGCCGGCGAAGCCGGGCGGCAAAATCAAAACATAAACAAACAAACCTTATGCATGGTTCCCGGCATTACCCACGCTGTAAAAGTCCATCGCCCCGATTCTAAAATAATGGACAGCCCGCAAAAACAACACAAAAGTTCTTCATATTTTGTGGTAAGGTTTCAGGCGACCCACGTGGACGATGTCGGGTCGCGTGATTCATCGCGATTTAGCGGAATCACCGTCCGGGATCACCTCATAGTTAAGTCGGCCCACACGTCGCAGAATCCAGTAGGGTCCGAAAAACCCCCCCAAAAGCTTCCGACTGAGTCCACGTCGTCGGATACAAGTCCAAACCCACACACGAACCCCTGGGTGGTACTCGGCGTCTCTGCATGGGAGATTGTAGCGTGCGGCATCCACTAGTGGCTGGTTTGTTGCACAAACTCGAGTGAGCTGGCGGGCCTCCACCACACTCTGAAGGCATCCTTGGACGTCGGCGTTGATGTAGTAGTCTTCTACGTGCGGCAGCAAGGCGTCAAGCATCGTAGGCGCCGTCTTCCGCAGGCAAGCTCGAACTGTGTCATCTGCGTGGTTTCCTGGATAGGCGTGTTGTACGGAAACGTGACAAACGGGAGCACTTTGTCCTAGGTCGCGTGTTCAACGTCGACATACATCGACAGCATATCCGCAATCCTTGTTGAAATGATCTGCTAGACCTTTTGTTTGGGGTTGGTACACCATCGTTCTTCAGTGATGCGTGTTGCTTTAGCGTAAGATTCTTTGCATGATCTCTTCCGTGCAGGATGTTCCGCGGTCCGTGATTAGGTCTTCAGGGGCTCCATGCCGCAGCAAAACGTATCTTATGAAGAACTTTGCTACTTCCTCGAAATGCGGCGGCTTTTGCATACCGCGTCATGTAGCCTGTCGTCACGACAATCCACTTGTTTTCGGATCGTAACGTAGAAAACGGGCACAAAAGGCCCATTTCAATCGGTTGTAAGGTTCTCAATGGGACGGCGATCGGCTGCAAAAGTCCGGCGGGTGTAGTCGGCGGCATTTTTCGTCACTGGCAGTCACGGCAGCTCTTGACTAGTGGACACATTGGTTGTAAGGCGGTACCAGAAGTATTTCGCCTTGATTTTTCCTATACTGCATGCAGTGCCGAGATGTCGAGATGAGAGGTCTTCGTAGCAGGCTTCCTAAATTTCTTCACGAAGGTCTGCAGGGCTTAATAAACAATAATTCGTTCTCGTTCCGGGTGTTGCGATTTTTTTCTTCACGAGTACGGAGTTTTTAGACTGTATGCTAGTAAGTTGCCTTCGAATTCCCCAGGCACGGCGACGTTGCGTCCTTCGTGGTAGTCGATTATGACGCGTAACTCCGGGTTGGCATGCTGCGGTGCGGATAGGGCGCTCTCCGTGCCTACTCCGAAGAACGCGCTGTTTTCGTAGTTGTTTTGAGGGGGAGGGTCGACGGGGGGTGCGGGAGAGACAGTCGGCGTCGGAATGTATCATATCGGTTTTATAGACGACTGTGACATTGAAGTCTTGTAGGCGCAAGATCCATCGCCATAGCCGGCCACAGGGGTCCTTCAAATTTGACCAGCAAACATAGCCAGTGGTGCTCTGTCACAACCTTGACTGGTATACCATAGACGTATAGGCGAAATTTTGAAATGGCCT
Organism: Haemaphysalis longicornis; assembly: GCF_048455015.1. Taxonomy (NCBI): domain Eukaryota; kingdom Metazoa; phylum Arthropoda; class Arachnida; order Ixodida; family Ixodidae; genus Haemaphysalis; species Haemaphysalis longicornis. The sequence goes on from NW_027526233.1 coordinate 88,313,884, forward strand.
ATTTATTAGCGAGTCACTCTTTCTGGGAGGCAGCGTAGTTTTTCTCCTCCTATGACAGACCGCGGCTGGCACAGGGTATTTCCTTTTCGTAACCGCGTTGCTTTTAGACGAGGACGGCTTCCAAGCTTATATGACTGGCGTGAATGTGCATTTCTCTTTCGGCGTTTTCGTACAAATGAGCGAGCACAGATGGGCTTTGCAGGCGTTGTTGCAGCTTTCAGGAATGCTTCATCTTGGGCGTTTTCCCAGCTGAAAGGGCGGACATCTTTTTTCAAGCGTGGTAGTGGCAGTGCAATGCGAACGAAATTTGCGACGAAGCGCTGGTAGTATGCGAACAGTCTGAGAAATCATAGCACGCCCTTCTTGTTTTCCGTCTAAGGAATATCCCTATGGCCGAAGTTTTCGCCGGGTTACGGAAGACTCCCGCGGCGTTGAGGAAGTAGTCCAGAAACTTGAACTCCTCGTGCGCGAAGGGGCAGTTCCCTGGCTTCAATGTTAACCCCGACGTACCAATGGCCTCGAGTACAGACTCCAACCTTCAAAGGTATTCGTCGAAAGTCTGGGAGAATACCACAACTTACACGAGATGTACGGAGCAGGTGTGTCACTTCAGGCCAGCTAGTACCGGGTACATGACTGAACCCAAAGGGCATCACCTTGAACTCGCATAGGCCGCCCGGGGTTATGAATGCAGTCTTCTCTCGGTCTCTCTCGTTCACTTCAATTGGCCAGTGCCCGTCTTCAAATCCATCGAAGAGAAGTAGTTTGTGGGGCAAAAGTTGTCGAGGGCACCGTCGCAGGTATTCAGCCCAGAACCTCAATGTACGCTGGGAGCCGCCCAGGAGCTCTTTAGTGGCTGTATATTGTCGTTGCTGGCATGTTTTTGACTAGTGTCCGGATGGACGTTTGATCGCGTGAACACACGTGGTGCGGTGACCGTCGGGTAGATCGTGTTTCATCTTCGGTTATAATTCGGTGCTTCGCTACGCGTGTCTGACGCAATTTTGAGTTCGACGAAAAGCACTCGCTGCAGCGACGCAGCACATCCAATAATGTGACCCGGTTTTCTTGAGGCAGCGTCGGGTTTACGTCGAAAGGATGCGGCAGCTTAAAAGCATCGGCCCGTGCGCATTCAGAGTTCGCGCCCGCGATCACATCACTTGCTCCTTGCGTTTTTTTTCTAGAAACGCCATTGCAGCGCCCTTATTGAAATTCTGGTATTCCTCGGTGAAATTAGAGTCCGAAACGTGGGAGTTGCGTTGTTAAAAGCGCGCATTGCCTCTTGCGACAGTGAAACCATGGTAGAGAAGCAAACTTTGGTCACTCTCTACGATAGCGTCGATTTCAGGATAAGCATCCTCACACTAGACGGTGATCATCAAGCTTGCGACGGTTACTAGGGAGACGTGATCGTCGGCGATCCTTACAGCATCACGGTGTTCGGCGCTCGGTACCGGGGACGTGGAGTGATCGGAGGCAAAAGTTATTGACCTTATCTGCAGATCAATTTTTGCACCGTTGTCCGTCAAAAAGTTCACTCCAAGAATTACATCGCGGCAGCATTTCAGCAATGACGAAGGCTGCAGAGTACGTGGTGCCTTATATTGTGACGCGCAATGTGCGCGTTCCATTTGGTGATACGAGATGGCCTCCACTTGTGCGTATGTGTGAACCTTCCAATCTTGTCGTAACGTTCTTCAGCTTAGGAATAAACTACCCGCTCACTATATTTTTGGCTCCGTCTCGATGGGGCGACTACGTCAAAGCCGTCGTTGGGCAACTGGATGTGTGAGGCCTCTTTCCTCGAGTTTCGGGTTCGTCGGGGAGTCGTATGTCGGCTTGTGCATGTTGGCGGTCGCGCACTATGCGTCATCATTGTCGTCAGTGCCGGCTCTGCTATTTCGGTTACGTGTCGTGTCGTATCGATGTCATCGTGTTTGGGAGTCTCGTCAGGCTTTGATCGGATCGTCGGGCTGGGGGCATGTTGTTCGGTGCGTCCTTGCGTCGTTCGCGGGTTTTCGTATGGGTGTGGCCTCGTAGGTGTTGTGAAATCCCCTCCCTACCCCGAGACGGCCGCCACGAGAGCAGTCTGTCTTGATTTTACCTAACCGGCCAAACCGCTTCCCCTCACTGACTAGCCAGAGTCACTGTTAATTATTGATAGTGACGCTGGGTAGTCAGTGAGCGGAACCGGTTTGGCCGGTTAGGTAAACTCAAGACAGGCTAATCACTCGCAGTTGCGAAGCGACACCAGCTGTACTGGACGGGAGCAGTCTGTCTTGATTTTACCTAACCGGCCAAACCACTTCCGCTCACTGACTAGCCAGCGTCACTATGAATAATTAACAGTGACTCTGGCTAGTCAGTGAGCGGAAGCGGTTTGGCTGGTTAGGTAAAATCAAAACAGACTGCTCTCGCGGCGGCCATTATCCGGTAGGGAGGGGGATTTCACAACACCTACGAGGCCACAGCCTTTCGTTTTTCCGCCGTCTTACAACTTTAGCTCCAGAATTTACTGCTTTTAGTTTCCCCCGCGTGGGTTCGTAAACCTTCCATGGGGGAATTATTTGTTGCTTCGGCGGTTCCGCGGTCGCTTAGGGTAGGGTGACGGCGAATGGTTGAAGCACGCTGGACCTCGGTTGGTGTTGGTCAGGTGTGCCTGAATCTCGGTAGGGTGCTGGCAGGTTGGGGCCGCGGTGCGTCCAAGGCGAACCATCGCCAACAAAGCCTCTTGAAGGGGCGGTGACGGTAGATGTGGTCGACCGCTCCGCCATGGTAGCACAGCGGCCGATTATCGGGCGTTCGCCCCGCGGCGTCTTCCTCGTCGTCTGGTATTGGTCCACAGGGGGTCGGGCGGGTGACAGTAGACGGCGCTCTTGACGGCGGGTTGGAGCAGGGCGCGGTCGACGAAAAGCTGTGGAGTAGGTCATCGCTTGGGGCTCGCGATATGCTTCGGATGGCGTAGAAGTCCCCAGTGCCTGTTGAAACTCTTCGAAGATGACGTCAGTCAGAAAGCCACTTGAGGTTCAGCGTCGTTAGAAAAAGCATGCGAAGCTCCTTCCTGACCACTGCTCGGAAGTTCTCGCGCAGTGGGTCGGAACTAATACCTCCGCCACCGATCGTCCCAGAATCCAGCGCATTGACCATGCTTTCGTACTCATTCGTTCGGACTTCCAGCCTCTTCTCTCTTGCGGCAGCCTCAGACGCGAATTCGGCCACCTTAGTAGGAAGATTGCTTTGAAGGCAAGCAAAAAGTTCCTGCCTTACCCTTCGCATGAGGAACCTTAGTTTCTTTTGTTCTGTTATTTCCGGATCAGCACGTCGAACCAATCTTTTCATCTCCTCAACAAAGGCACTACCCCTTGGTTTGTGTGCTGCGTGCGTGCTTCTAGCAAGCGCGCGGCTCGTTCATTTCGCACAACGGTGGCGAACGTGTTAAGCAACACACTCTTGAAGAGACCCCAGTCAGTCACAGAGCTTTCATGGGTCTCACACCAAGTTCGAGCTAAAGCCTCTAAATAGAAGAACGCATGCCGAAACGTTTGTTCGTCATCCCACCTGTTAAAGATCCGGACATGCTCTATTGTCTCCAACCAGTCCTCGGAGTCTTCAGCGGAAGATCCGCGGAACGAAGGGGGGGTTCGGGCCCAGGATTTCAGCCGTACGTTGGGGGGAGTGGCTTCATGCATCATGTTGTCGGTTGCGGCGCTCTTACTATTCGTTCTTTCTTGTAGAAGACCAAACTCGGCCAGTAAAACTTTAAGTCGGCGGCTTGCACGGCATGGGTTGGGTTGTCGGCTTCAACAGGGCGTAGGGAGCGTAAATGCTGCGCACCCCGCATCTCTACCACATGTCACGAAGATAATCACAACGCAGTTGTCTTCAAGAAAAACAACCTTATTGAAGCGACTTTTTGCTCCCCTAACAACTCAAAGAATGCACAGGCGGCGAAGGAGCATTCAACAAAGTGACGTGTACAGACGAACGTCCTCGAGTCGACTGCCGCAGCGCCTGATCTGCACGCTTTTATCTTTCGGCGTGAGTGTATCTCGAACAGTCGATTTGCACCTAGAACATTGTAAATCAAAGAAGACTATTCTAGGCGGTTGACGCTTGTTAGAAATGCCCTCCCTATCAAAAGAGGAAGACATCGCACACGCGGCATACAACTGAAGAATGGAACAAGTGCTTCCCTTGGCACACAGTTAACATATACTGGCGCAGCCCGGCGGTAACAGAAAGACATAAATAAACAATATTAATGCATGGTTCGCGGCAATATAACCTCCCGGTAATAGACGGGGCATCTTCCGTTGGCAGCTTCGAAGCGCTCTCACAACGGGTGTCGTAATGCCCGTGGTGATCGCATAGATGCTGCGGGTCACCGTTGGTCGGACGTAGAAAGTTTTGCCGCTTGAACCAGGCACTAATAAGTTGTCAAGGACCTCCTCTGCCGTTAATACGTGCGGCTGCAGGCATACAGTGGAAAACTACCACCAGCCAGGCTCATTGTAAAGGCCTGCATGACAACTGTGTGCGGGTTGGTACTTTCCTCATGGCCGGCCTTTCCGTGGGACGTTGTGATGCGATCTTTAGAAAAGTGCGGGCACGCACTGGCCAACCATATTCTGTGGGACCAGAGGAGCTGGGACGGCAGCAAACGAATTGTAAAGACGATGGCAATAGCAACGACGTAGCCAATATTATATTTCGAAAGAGGATGCACTGGCGAGTTCTCTTCTTTATTATTTATTCTCTTCTTTAATTTACATTGGGTTGTGCTATAGAGGCAGGCAGTGCTTTTCTACGCTGAAACGCAAGGTAATTTCGCAAAATCCAGTGCACCTCTACCAGCCCCTCGTTCATTCAGCCCGTGGGTAAAGCTCTTGATACGTTTTTATACCTTGCATTACTGAAAATACCTCTTCTTTATACCTCGTATTTCTCGCATTTTCTCCGGTTTCTTCTTCTCGCAGGGGAAGAAGCCCCCGTCGAGTAGTACGTTCCTGAAATACGTTCTCGCACTGACTGCCATTGAGCAGCATGGAGTTGCCTGTGTCTTTAGAATACGTCCATTTAACGTCGCTGCTTTTTCTAATCTTTCGTTGTGTTGCAGCTGCTGCGAGAGTGTAAAATTACTGTGGATACGTTTTAACATTACTGTAGGGGTATTTAGTATAGGTAGTTAATCAGGAGCACTGAATTACCCCGCTATCCCCTGTTTTTTCTTATGGAATATGCTCAGGACTAAGTTATACCACAATAATCCATTACAACGTCTGCAAATTCTTAGGCACAATTTCCGCATCTCCAGCTGCTAAGTCTAGCAATCCATTTCTCACCGTCTCGCAGTATCAGAATATGGCCAGTAAGTGAGTGAGTGAGCAAGTGAGTCAGCAAATGAGTAAGTGAGCGAGCGAGTGTTTGATTGAGAGAGCCAGCGAGTGCGCGAGCAAGTTAGTGTGTGAGCGAGGAATCCAGCGAGCGAACGAGCGAATAAGCTTTCAGTAAGAGGTTTGACGGGGGGGGGGGAGTTTTTGCCCTTTACAGCTCTACTTCTGTTATAAGTCGAAGGCTGTGGTTGCACAGATGTTTTGTAAAAGTACATGTGGTATAGTTGAATTTAAGGGGTGTGAAGAACCGTCGGGTCGGTCGCCAGTGATCAAAGAGATGATCCGATGAAACGACGACTGGCTGGCTTTTTGGCCGACGCCACGTACCCGAGACGTACAGCATGTACTGATGTACAGTATGTACACTTTATGTTCACTGGGTATTTAAAACTCTCAAGGCTCATAATCGCACAAAAGAGGTCCGACAAGGCACGCTTCGAGCGGGTCTCTCCGCTTTCCTCTCTCTTTCCTTTAAAAAAGCATCAAAATCCTTGGTTTTACCATTAAAACCCCGCCCTCAAATACGCATGTCCCTATTTCAGAGTTAGGATCGCTCATTGATTAATCCTTACGAGGCCACTAATTTGCCAGAGTGAAAAACAAAGCGTTGTAGGTAAAAAAAGTCACGCTGCCGATTCTCTCACTCTCATAAAAAAAACAAGAAGGTATTGCGCAAAACACAAATATAGCACACGGGAAAGCCACCCAACTAAAAGCAAACCTAGCGCTGGCAATCTATTGTCGGGATGGCTCATCTTAAAGTATTGTTCATGCCTTGCACGCCTATAATTGTACCTCACGCCACCAAAATTCCTTTCCGTTATAAACACGTGGAGCGCCTACCTTAGACTGGTCGACTGACCATTGTGTATCCCAGCCACCGAGTCACCAAAGCCAGACGAGGAGCAAATAGAAACATCGCCCAGTAGCTTTGAGATGTGTAGCAGCGCTACAAAGAACGTCTGGTGTCCTTTTGCTACCTTTGACCCCTTCACAGAATTTCATCTCCCGTCCAGTTCGGGCATTCTCATGGCGTAATCGCGGTCGCTAAGATGTCACTGGTCCCCCGCCACCGATATTTCAAACGAACGAAACAAAATGTTTCTCCAGAGCTAACTTTGCTTCTAACTACGGGGGTGTGATCAAAGCATTTTTACGTGCTCAGTGGCCCACCTCGTCAGGTGAACAGAACGAATATGGTGAACAAGAATAAGCCTCTCCGGTCTTTTCTCATGCCCCTCGTGCCGACGTCAGCTCAGCCGGAGTAAAAGCAAAGACCATTAAGCAAACACACTTTACCTAATGAACGATATCTAGTTGGTGGGTGGTATTAATTGAGTAATGTGCGTGAGCGTAGCGGGTATATTACGTGATGCTAAACATTTTGTAGTTTTCTAATAACATTCTCTGCTCGTGTGTCTACAAGGTGCCATTAGAGCCCTGGCGCCGGCAAGCTGCGTTTAGCTCCTTTTATGCCAGGGTGGACTTTAACACTGCAATGTTGAAAACAATATTGATTTGATTTGAAAAAAAAATTAAGAGCAAGCGCGCTTTTGGGCGTTGTCCCGGGTAGATGTAGCGGGGGAATGTCGGTATCTAGGGCACGCAATTGTTATGAAGTAGACGGGGCGTAATGTACCGAGTGCTGACATGCAGCTTGGTATGGTGAAGGACACCTAGCATGGGTAATGATGTTGCGAGGGCATGCCGTTTTCGGAGAGTGGTAGCCATGAACAAGAGCACAGTGAGCAGAACACAGTTACATTGATATTACCAAAGGGGTTCACAAAAAAACCTACATACCCGCCTTGAAGCGATGATAATAGGCGTTAGTTGAATTTTTTATTTCCTTTCAAGTAACGAAAAACAACATTCCAGAGAAACATAAAAAGCTTGCTTACTAATTTTCATGTAGTTGACCAGCAGGTCTTTTACGCATCCGCTTACCGGCGAGTTAGGAACCACCATGTTAAAACATATATATGTATTTTCTGCCCACAACTATCTTGCGCGCAGTACGTAGAATCAAACGGAACACGAAACAAGAACTTTCTTTCTCCCAGTGAACCTAATGAGTACAATGAAGTATATATTTACAAAACCTCGTACTTGATCGCTTCATTAATCTTAGTATTATGAATGGAAAAATCTTTCATGAAGAGGAGTACGATGGTTGGTGAAGTGCCCCTAATAAATTCCTTTGATTGAGCAGCGCTTAATCGACTATTTTGTGTCCAACCTCCTTGTTTGTAGAGAAAATGCCTCTAATTAACGTATTTTTAGTAAGAGATAACACGATCCACGAAACAAGTAAGAGTTTATTCAATCTGCAGAAATCGTGCCTGTTTTGCAAAATTTTCGCTTTACCAAATTTCACATCGCTCGTGGTCGGGGAGCCTCATTGATGATCCAGTTTTGCAGTGAAATGCCGCTGAAAATTCTTCCGAGTTCTTAAGCGGCACGTTGATTCTGAAATGAACGAACAACGCCAACCAAAATAACAAGCTAAATATTGATCTCAATTCACAGGACTGCAGAAAAGACAAAAGATTATTCTTCAAGGACATCACAAAACATTAAAACCATTTTGCGGGTCAAATTAGTTTCTCTCCAAGTGAATAAACATTAAACGCCTGAGAATTTATTATTACTCTGTGTAACAATTGCTCGTAATATTCAATGAGTCAACATTCAAATCAAACGAATTGAAGTGAGTTTCATTTTCAGCAAATTTGCAGGAAGACAAGAAAAAGATGTTGAAACAACATGAAGATTCCTAGCCACCTGACACACAGAGCAGCGTCAAGCAAGACGAGAGGGATAACAAAACAGGTGTAGTGCAGTTACAAAACCAGCGTACAACTACTACACAAGTAACAAAAGGCTTGTACAATTGTCAATACAATTTAGAGCAATTAGAATTATCAGGTAATGCCTGAAAAAATGTCATTACGGTGAATCGGGTCTAAAAATCTTATCACGCAACTCTCTGCATACAGTGCCACAACGGCGACCTTTCTCCGAATAAAAGCGGCATTCAACATTGCATGAAATATGTACTGGATCATTTCTGTTTCAGAGTTTGTGCGAAATTGTTTACGTTCCAAGATTCTGGTGCTGTGGTTTTGTAGACATCAAAGTTTAATTTATTCCGGCAAGACTAGTTAGTTTGTCGTCATTACTGAATAAAGCTATTTATAAGAACGGCATAGCTGCTAATTATGCATAAAATTTGGAACAGCGTCAACTTTTTTAAAGCATCAGGATTAGGTGAGTGATCATTGATTTTTGGAACACAAAGAGAGAGAGATATAAAACTTTATTTGTCATCTTTGCTGAGCGTAACCAACCAGGAGGGGGGGGTTCCGGGTGGACGCTTCGTTAGGTGGCGACCAGCTGCCCATGGTCCCTGGCGGCGTCTTTCGCCAGCTAGATGACCGCAACTTGTGCTTCGGGAATGGAGCTAAGCTGTGCGGCCTCCCACTGCTCGGAATTACTGATGTGGTATCCGGGGTTGGTGGACTGGGGTTGGAGATGGCACGCCCAAACCATGTGGGCCAGTGAAGCAGCTGACAGTCCCCACCATTTTCATGTGCTCTGGTACCTTTCCGGCTACTCTCGATGGCACAGGGTGGTGTGGAGGAAAGCCGACGCCACGCTAGTGATTGTCCTTTTGTGCGGGATATGTGAGCTGCCAGAAGTTTTAGACTACTTAGTCTACAGTTCTATGTAACTTCCTGTTATGTCCGGAGCCTATCTCTTCCCGCCGTGTCAGACGGCACCTCTTGAAACTCGGGGTCAGCTTGTTTGCAGAATCATTAGGCTGCCTCGTGTGCTATCTCGTTCGCCGGAAGGGACGAGTGCGCTGGTGTCCAAACCAGACGGTACTTGCCTTGCGTTTGTCTCAGAGCAGGTCCGTAGTATACGCGCCGCATCCGTAGAAACCCGTCCTCTTGCGTATATGCCCAGGGCGGTTTTAGAATCCGTTATGATTATGCTGGCCCGTGTACCCATGATGGCGAGTGCGATGGCCACTACTCCCGTTTCTGTGGGGGACGTGTTGATTGCTCAATAGGATACCGCATTAGCTTGGTGGCCAACCACCACTGTCATTACCGCGGTTCGGCCAGGGTATCTCGCGTGTCTACGTAGCAGACCTCTGGGTTTGAATGGCTGAGTTTTTGTAGCGCCATGGCCTTTGCTTGACCGCGCTCCTGGTGGTGTGATGAATGCATGTTGCGGGGGATCCGGGCCACACGGATGTGCCCCCGAATTTCCCGTTGTAAGGTGGTCATTCGGTATTTCAAAACTGTGAGCTTGTGCAAGATAATATTTGTGGCAGTACTTCAAACAAGAATTTTGTAGTTAATGGCAGTTAAAACGAGATTTTTGTTTTTTTACTCTTCATACCACGAACATTCTTAGGAGTGAGACGAATCTGCAACACGTAGCTGCGAACTCGTATAAAGCATTGCCATGTACACTATTAGGTCAATTCTTAAAGAGTTCCTCAGAAGATGTAGAAAGATATTGTGCCATTAAAACGCAAAATAAATGGCGTATCGAACAGAAAGCCGTAATCCCGGCTCCAATCTGTCTATCAGTTAGGAGTTAAGGCTATGCATTAAAGGAGCCATGAAGACAAAACACAAGTTTCTTTCGTACGAAAGGGTGCCTCGTTCGAATCATACTGACACCAGTTTTAACGTACCGTCCGCTCAAGTAAGCTATATAATCAGGCAAAAAGGGAATGGCCATGCGACGCACTAGCTCATTTCCCGCAAGAGAACCTATCAGATCATATGAGCGTAGCTGTGCTATTGGCTGAAGCCGGCCAAAGCAAACGCAATTTAGGAAGAGCTTATATAAAACCACTACTACGGTCTCCCGCCATGACCTTTCAATCTTCCTCGAAAGCCATATCTTGCTGTATATGTGGAGGAGTGTTAAAAGAGTGTCTGCTTGTAGGTGTCGTATCATTGTATACGTGGAGTTCTCTGGCGCAGGAGCTGAGCTTCATGCTTCTCAGAGCAGCCCTCAGCTGATGTAGTCAAAACATGAACTTGTAAAAACTCTGTGATTTGTTGTTGTCGCAAGGGACTTTATTTCGCAAGCGGCTTTATGTTCCAGGCAAGTGTTTGTGTAGTGTCAGAGATGGACACACGTTCAAAGTGCTTTGCAATTGTGCAAGCCTGATCTTCAAGTGTGTTCCCCGTTGTGCTGACAAAAGGCGGGCTATGTGTACGTTGTCCGTTAAGTTTACGTATTCGTGTCGATACTTTGCGTGTGTCGGTGTATTTTTTAATGGATGTTATGAAGGTGCCCAACAATCTCGTTTCGGCTCACGGCGCAAAGCCATTGCACTTTTAAAGAAATTAAGTTAGCTGATGTCGGCTACCTGCGAAGGACACCCCGCGCCTTGTTCAGGGCCTGTCGCGCTCGGCTGCAATCATCATTTTACCAGGCCCCCTCGGGTTGCGCGGAGCACTGGACACATGGGGAATGGCCTTTTCGGTGTCGTGGAAGATATGTTCCGATTGTAGTTGGGTAGCTTCTTCAATGTGTAGGTGTGTAATGAATATGTGGTCTAGTTTGGATGTTTCGGTAAATGTACTACAGTTCGTTCTAGTTTCATTGAAGCTACTATGGGGGGAAGGTGAACTGTTCGAGCCTTTACCAGTTTATGTTAAAGTGGTTGGGAAATAGTCCCTACAATATGGGTTAGGGTCAACATCACACTCAGGAGATGAAAAGAGCACTGCAGAGCCAATCGCCAAGCCGTGGTGTGAATCAGCGTTGTGTCCTATAATATGGTATGTATGCTTCTTTTGATTTAATAGGCATGCTCCCGAAGATCTTAGATATTTTTCGGTAAAGCAACCTAGGGCAGCAGTGCTAGCATTGCCCCAAAGAGAGTTATGTGCGTTTAGGTCGCCTAAAAGGATGGAAGGTGTGGTTAGCTGATCTACAAGGCCCCTGAAATCCCAGCTTGAGAGCTGGAAATCAAAAGGACTGTAAATGAAGCATTGTGCTATTTGCCTATTGAAAATATGGTATGAATGGCGACAGCCTCAAGGACGGTCTGTAATTGGATAGTGTGACACGCCAAGGAATTTCGGGCAATGGGGCCACACCCCCTAAAGTTGGACCCCCACCAGCCCTGCCCTTCTTAAATGCAAGGCAAATATTCAGAAAATTTTCTTTTAATTTAAACGTGTTGCTTGTAGACACAGGACACTTGGCTGGCTGGAGTGCAGTATCTCGTACGCATCGTCAAGAATTTGAAGAAGGCATCTATAGTTTATTTGAAATATGTTTTCTTTTCCTATTATTTATTGTGACAGCTACTGGAGTGTCTATGTTTGTGTCGTCTTTCGGAGCTGTGACTCTCGTCTTTTTGAGCTTCTCAAGCGGCTTTGGAATCGGGACACGTCTCCTGCGCTGCACCGCAGACAAGAACGGTCTGAGATTTCTTAGGTCTTCGGAAGTCTTCGGAGTGCCTTAGTGATCTGGCTCTTGGACCCCACACCCTTTTGGGCATGCTTTGCCTGCCACGGAACCGCCTAGGGCTTCAAAAACGCCTCGGATGGCGCAGGGGATGCGGCGGTGTTGGGAGCTCCCGCAGGTGCCTCTGTCTCTATCTCCTCGGTGCCCTAACGTGTGGTTTGAGACGGTGGAGCGTAAGTGGTGGATACAGAATCACTCCCATCAGAAAGTTTTCTCCACAACCGCTCCTGGCTCAGCAAGCGGTGTGGAGACGCGATGGGCCGCTAGAGGCAGCCCAGGGAGGTGCGGTGGCAGGACAAAGTCTGACTTGCAGTACTGCGTCCCCGCAGGCGCCAGACGACGTTCCGCCCCACGGTGAACTGCGTCTTCGTAGCTTCCCTAAATAAAAGAGGCGAACCTTCTCTGTGCTTCTAGGAAGGTTATGCCATTAGTTATCTTGATGTTGATGATTTCCTTTTCAAGTTGAAACTTTTCAGATTTCTTGGAGTAGGCCGCATGTGGACCCTGGCAGTTTAGGCAAAAAAGCTGTTGAACGTTACAGTTTTCGCACCGGTGGTCATGCTGACCTCATTTTCAATGTAAGTCGCCCGCGGCGGGACTTTGTGCCGTTCCCAAAATGTTGGCACTTGAAACAGCGCTGCGGATTCGGGATGTAAGGCCTGACTGGACGTCGGATAAAACCTGCGTTGATAAATTCCGGCTGGGTTGAGTAGTCAAATGTAAAGATGAGGTGCTTTGTAGGTATTGGTTAATCCTGTCTCCGTATGGTTATTTGCCTGACCGCTGTTACGCACTGACCAGGAAGGCCCTCGAGCCAGTCGGCTTCTGTTTAATTAGGTAGGTCAAAATCGGAGACCACGCCATGGGAGCTGTTTAGGCTATGGTGGGGCGTGACACGGATCGCCAGATCGGCGATGGGGACTTGAGCAAGACGTTTATGGGCCTGATCCTGGCTACTGACCTCGACAAGGATTTCACTGGTTCGATGTTTTTTTGGCGTTATACAATTCTCAATTGATACTTTCAAGAAATTTTGAAAGACAAAATACCTATTTTGAAGCAAGAGGTTTGGATTAATTGCCCAATTCTATCACCATAAAGTGAGATTAGTTGTTCGGTTTAGGGGGACTCAAGTTAGGAAGTGTTGGGAAAGAAACTTCGGTGACGCCCCGTTTGGGGGGCCGATTATATTTCCGAAGTGGTTTAGCAAATACCATAAGCTATATAGAAAAGACAGGGGTTGGGGGTACTTTGTCTAACCTTACCCTGATAGTCATAGAGATCCCGGAGCTACCTTACTGTTAAACAGCCAGGGAACTACATCCGCTGGAGCTTGACCACGGTTCCTTTTGCCACAGCTTGGGGTTTCTGCACTTCAGCTTAAAACTCGTAGGCACGGATGAATACACGATGAGTATGGGGGCTCGGAGTCCGCAGTGTCGCCAATACGGTCGCCAAAATTACCCTAGGTGCCCCGTGCGTGGATGCACCATGCATTCATACATGTATACTAAATACATGCATGCATACATGCATACATACATATATACACACATACATACATACATATATTAATACATACATAGATACATACGTACATGCATACATACATACATACATACATACATACATACATACATACATACATACATACATACATACATACATACATACATACATACATACATACATACATACGTGCATGCATACGTACATACGTACAGAATAAGGGTTGGCAGTCAAGAAAACCTCGGAAAGCATACAGGATACCATACCATACAAACCCTATATACATACCATATACATGCAAGCATGCCAGATATACATACATACAGGAGGGATTAAAAGAAGTTCGAACAACGGAGCACACACCTCCGAAGCTTGTCCCACAATCTGGCTGCACCCTCAATAAACTGCGTGCATGCGCAGTTCTATCAGATCGTTTGACAGCGTCGCCTACTCTTAGAGCAAATGCTCGATAAAGAAGCAGCGTCGGCAATTTATTTCGAGACGTCTGTTTACTCTCTGTCGCCACTCAGTATTACGTTTTCTACAAAATTCGGGAGGCAAGTGCGCAGCAGGCTGATTGAAGCTAGCATGATGCCCTTTATTGATCATCCTGCTCAGGGTGACGTAGCGAAAAAAGGCGCATCGAAGTAAACTTGCGGAGTTGCTTCTCGATCAAGCATTTCCAACAAATGTATGCCACACTCAGAAAAGCTCTCGAAGAAGTGCGCATGCGCGCCGTTTACTGACTTTGCAGCCAGATGGTGCCACATGAGTCGGAGGCTGCGCGCTCTGTTCACATTTCTTTGCATCCCCCTGTACATACATGCTTACATACATACCTACATACTTACAAATTATACATACATAAATACATGCATACAAACATACACACACATATATACATACATATACATACATGCACACATACACACACACGTACATACATTCATGCATACATACACACAAACATGCGTGCATGCATGCATCCACGCATACATACATACGTATACGCGTACATAAATACGTGCATATATGCGCGCAAACATACATACATACATACATATATACATACATACATACATACATACATACTGTGGGGATCGCGACTTTCACGCGAACCCCTTTTCTGGCTAGCTTCCCGTCGCGGCCGGCGTGCACACGCACCTCGCTCACGCGACGGGAACCATACGGGAGAGCGCCAGCGACCGGACGGTTTGTTGTCGCCCTGGTGGAAGCGTTGACCCTTTTCCCCTCTGCCTTACCCGAGAACCAGTTCTTCCTCGATACTAGCGCCACCGTAAGGCGAAGTCTGGTGGGACGTAGCATGACGAGGGGACCCTCTCTTGTCTTGGGGATCCGGTAGCGCGCGGACGTTTCGGCGCGCTTGTCCTTACCTGGGGAACGCGCCACAATGGGACGCGTCCCGACGAGCTGGGAGTCTGCAACCGCGCTCGCACTCCACCGGGCTCCGCTGCTCCGGTATGCCGTCGGTGAGTCGAACCATCTCGATCTCCAGCGTTGTTTAATGTCTCGCTGCCAGTGTTACCGTTATGGCCTACGGTTAGTCTGCATGCAGTGTATTTGATTTGCATTTTGGAATAAATGCTGTCATTGATGTTTTGCCCTCGCCGCCTCTTGCCTTTGTCTGTCTCCGCAAACAACTGACCCGTCCGCAGCCGCCGCTCGCAAGGCATGTTTGCTGAGTGCGGATGGCTGCGGGGTGAGAAATCACTAGTGTGTGAAATGTAGAACCCCACATCTGGCGCCCCAACGTGAGGCCTTGTTTGCGGAGACGAGCAGGAGGCACGGTAGCATCCTTTGTTCTGGCGTCGGACGATCGGAGTACAGACAACAGACTTCAGACCTAACTGATTGGAGCGAGTTATTACCAGAGGCCAACTTTCCTGAGAGTGAGGCGAATTAATTATTGCAGCGGCATTTTTAATTTGTTAAGCGCCGAGTTTGCAGCAATCGTGTATATGGCAGGACATCGCTGCCAGTTAACATGGGGTCTCCGACTTTTTGTCGGGACGTTGTTGTTAATGGAAACAAGGGTTTCCGAGTTTGCATCCACGCGAAGCCGGGAGCCTGCGCTGTTGTGTCAGCCCGAAGTGAGTGTGTGCGGAAGCTTCAATTTGGGTCCTAGTGTTCTTTCGTTGTGTCGACTCCGGGAGTCGAGGCTCTGGGAGCCGTGTGGCCGGGCCACGTGGGCCGCAAAAGGCTAGCTGGTATTGCAGCTTGGCACGGGCACTCCGATACCGCTGAATGCGGTAGGCGCCGTTCGCTCATAAGCTGCTTGTGTTGCAGCGAGCGAGTAGGACCCTAACAAAGCAGATGGCTCCTCACGGCTGCACGTACGGGCACGTTCAGGGTTTCTTTCGTTTGGTCTGTTTTATTTTGGTGTGTTGTTGGATGCGGGTCCTTTGCCGAAGTGAGTGACCCGAAGGCTTTCGCAGCCGGTCCACCCAGACGAAGGCACGTCCTTGGGAACAATGCGACGGCGCATGGAGCGTTCCCCCTCTTTTGTTGATCGCCTCGCGCGAGAGAAAGGAATCTCTCCCGCCTCAGGAAATACTTGCTTTGACCCCTCGCTGCTTGAAAAACTGCTTTCCGCAGCGTAGTTGTTTCTGTTGTCGCGCCACGCGGGCGACGGGACTGAAGGGGGGCCTAATCCCTCTTCCACTGACGGGGAGAATTACGCGAGGCAAACTTTGCGCCCGCTGATTGTAACTTCGTAGGAGCCGTCTTGTTCGGCTCGAGAGACCAAGCTCTCTTCACGTAAACTACGGGCCACTGTGTTGAAACGTATTTCAGTATTTTTACGCAAGCGGCGTTCATGTGTGTGAACATAGGGTTGTCGTTGGGAGCAAGTACTGTTTCCGCTTTCATGTGTATGAACGAAGTGTTAGCGATGCGAGCAAATACTGCTTTCGCATTTGTGTTGTTAAGCATCGCGCCGTGCGGTCGATGCGATCATGTATGTTCTTTGTACGCTGTACCGTACAGGGTTAGAACAGGTTCTAGCTCTGTTGACATTTCCAGAGCGGTTGCATTGCTGAGAAACTTAGCAGCTCAACCATCGGATTGTGTCACGTTATCGATGCAATCGAGTTCGTATTCTCCCTACCCTGCACGCTGCAGGGTTAGGACAATTTGGCGTGCTTTGTTGACGCTAACAAGCTGGTAATTATGCCAAATTCTTGGCAGTTGTGATATTCGACATCGAACCACATGATCGATGGGATCAAAGGGCTACTGCAGCCTGTTTTTTTCTGCCCTATACATTGTAGGGTTTGGACTATTTATTGGGCTTTGTTGACATTAAAAGAGCGATGGCAATGCTGACAACTCGGCAGTTGTCGTTAGGATCGCGCCACAAAGGCGGTGCGATCGGAGAGCAATTTTTCTGCCGTACAGTGAAGGTGCGGGGAGTTTCTTTGTGGAGCTAAGCCACCCCGGCTTGGACCACATGACGGAGCGTGTTTATGCTGCTGTCTACTGTTCCGGGCGAGCTGCCGAGCCTGCTGAAGGGATGCGGTGTGGCATGCCGTCACCATCCTGGCTGAGAGAGTCGACAGTCTGGTCGCTCGGCGGCCACGGGCCATCACGGATGTGCCACCACTTGAGCAACGCTTGCTTGGTTTGGCTGGTGCGATTCTTCCCGGAGCTACCCGCCTGCAGACATCAGCGGGCGACGACCGGGCCTGCTGGTACACTACCAGCGGTGGCATTGGACGAGTGGAAGCCGGCGTAGGCAACACGATGCAGTGACTGACGATTTAATCGACGAACGAACGTTTCATCGCTTCTAGTCCTGTAGTCAGCTCTCACCGGCGTACGCAAGGAATTTAGAAGAGAGGGATGTGGGGATCGCGACTTTCACGCGAACCCCTTTTCTGGCTAGCTTCCCGTCGCGGCCGGCGTGCACACGCGCCTCGCTCACGCGACGGGAACCATACGGGAGGGCGCCAGCGACCGGACGGTTTGTTGTCGACCTGGTGGAAGCGTTGACCCTTTTCCCCTCTGCCTTACCCGAGAACCAGTTCTTCCTCGATACTAGCGCCACCGTAAGGCGAAGTCTGGTGGGACGTAGCATGACGAGGGGACCCTCTCTTGTCTTGGGGATCCGGTAGCACGTGGACGTTTCGGCGCGCTTGTCCTTACCTGGGGAACGCGCCACAATGGGACGCGTCCGGACGGGCTGGGAGACTGCAACCGCGCCCGCACTCCGCCGCGCTCCGCTGCTCCGGTATGCCATCGGTGAGTCGAACCATCTCGATCTCTACCGTTGTTTAATGTCTCGCTCCCAGTGTTACCGTTATGTCTTACGATTAGTCTGTATGCAGTGTATTTGATTCGCATTTTGCAATAAATGCTGTCATTGATGTTTTGCCCTCGCCGCCTCCTGCGTCTCTCTGCCTCCGCAAACAACGGACCCGTCCACAGCCTGCGCTCGCAAGGCATGTTTGCTGAGCGTGGATGGCTGCGGGGTGGGAAATCACTAGTGTGTGAAATGTAGGATCCTACAATACATATATACATACATACATACATTCATACATACATACATACATACATACATACATACATACATACATACATACATACATACATACATACATACATACATACATACATACATACAGAAAATAAGGGTTGGCAGTCAAGAAAACCTCGGAAAGCAAAGGGGAGGTTGTGGTGGGTCATAGAAAGAGATGAAGAATTTTTTGAGTCGAAAAGAAAGTGGTGAGAAAGTGGTGCCAAAGGGAGCTTAAGAGGGTTCAACGCTGGTCGACCACTCTCGACATGTCGTAGACACTCGAGTCACGACCCGGGGGTTAAAAAGAAGGTCCCCTTCACCCCGAGTAGTCCGAGTGGCGCTGGCTACCACCCCGAAGTGCAGGAAACAAAAATACCTTAACATAAATACCCGAGAAAGTGCTGGGGAAACAGCCCCGCCGGTAGCGTAGTGGTTATCGCACCAGACCGGTATTCTGGAGGTCGTGGGTTCGGATCCCACCCGGCGGGCATTTTTTCACCACTTTCTTTTCGACTCAAAAAATTCTTCATCTCTTTCTATGACCCACCACAACCTCCCCTTTGCTTTCCGAGGTTTTCTTGACTGCCAACCCTTATTTTCTGTCTTATTTCACGGAGCCCCTCATTTCCCATTTTCTGATTCGTTACATGCTTAGCGAGGGCCTCTGTTCTGGCAGTCTTGGTGCCAAAGGGAGCTTAAGAGGGTTCAACGCTGGTCGACCACTCTCGACATGTCGTAGACACTCGAGTCACGACGGGGGGGTTAAAAAGAAGGTCCCCTTCACCCCGAGTAGTCCGAGTGGCGCTGGCTACCACCCCCAAGTGCAGGAAACAAAAATACCTTAACATAAATACCCGAGAAAGTGCTGGGGAAACAGCCCCGCCGGTAGCGTAGTGGTTATCGCACCAGACCGGTATTCTGGAGGTCGTGGGTTCGGATCCCACCCGGCGGGCATTTTTTCACCACTTTCTTTTCGACTCAAAAAATTCTTCATCTCTTTCTATGACCTACCACAACCTCCCCTTTGCTTTCCGAGGTTTTCTTGACTGCCAACCCTTATTTTCTGTCTTATTTCACGGAGCCCCTCATTTCCCATTTTCTGATTCGCTACATACATACATACATACATACATACATAAATACATACATACATACATACATACACACACACATACATACATACATACATACATACATACATACATACATACATACATACATACGTGCATGCATACATAAATACGCACGCCATCTGCGCGTGGCCCTGACAGCATATCAAATGAAGTTCTTAAACGCTGCGCAGCTCATATTGCTCCTTTTCCGGTGGTATTGTGTACACTGTGTTTAAAATGCGGGTCATTTCCCAGAGAGGGAACGTCACAACCCTATATAGAACTGGTGACAAAAAGAAACCTTGCAACTACAGTCCAGGTTCACTAACCTGCGTTTGCTGTAAAACTTTTGAACATATATATTCATGTCTAATCAAGCGCCTTCAAGACAATAAACTTTTCACCCCGTGCCAACAAGTGTTTCGGTAAGACTAACCTTCTGTAATGCAACTTACTGAGTTTATTGATGATATTGCTTTAGACTTTGACAAAGGTGTGCAGGTCGATGCTTTTTGCTCAGATTTACTTAAATGTTTCGATGTTGTTCCGCACAGTCTTCTACTTAACAAGATGTAGTTGTTAGGCCTTCCCAAATATCACCTAAGCTGCATGCAAGACTGCTTCAGTGATCGGCAGCAGCACTTGCTTGTTAATGGTGTTTCATCATCTCCTGTTAGCGTTTTATCTGGACTCCACAGGGATCTGTCCTCGCGCCAATAATTTTCCTTATTTTCATCAATCTACCCATGAGACCTAAATTCACGGTACGGTTATACGCTGACGATTCAATCATGTAAATTGTAAATTGTGCACTGTAAATTGTTCCGAAGATTGCGATGTAATACAGACACACCTTGAAAGAATTATCACTTGGTGTACAGAATGGCAGATGAAGTTTTACATTTCCCATTGCTATCACATCCAATTTACGAACAAGAAAAATAAAGTGCACTGTTTACTATTGTTGCAGTATACTGAAATACAGACTGTACACGCTGTAAAATATCTTGGTGTGACCATCACAGAAACATTATACTGGACCACACACATCGGGACAATACTCAGCAATGCATATTGCCTTCTTCATTTCTTCAACAACAATTTTATGGATGCCCCCCCCCCCAAAAAAAAAGAAACGAGCTGAAAGCGCCAACAAATACCAGAGACGAGACTAAGACTACAAACAAGCGCTGACTTCCAATGGAATTTTAATGAAACGAAACGCACACATAAATATACATTCTATCACAAAGATATGGCGACACCGCGTCGGCAACACAGCCTTGTGCACAACAGAAATAAAAACCCCCTGACGCATACATCGAAACAAGTGACAAGGAAACTAAGGCTACACTGCCATGTCTTTGAATTAAAATGTATATTTACGTGTGCGTTTCTTTTCATTAAAATTCAGGTGGAAGTCAGCACTTGTTTGTAGTCTTTGTCTCGTCCCTGTTATTTTTTTCGCGCTGTGGTGCTCATAGAATGCCAACTGCAGGAACCCTGACGCTTTTAAAAGAAACGCTTTATTCCTAAATATAAAACCAGTATTTGAATATGCATGCGCATAATGAGACCCCAATACTGCAAGAAAAAAAAGAGCGTTCAAAAGTGAGCTGCTGGGTTTATGCGCAGTAATTATAATTTTAATTTTAGGAGCTCACAAATTATAAACAGTCTTTGGTGGAAGTCGTTACGTCAGAAAAAAAGCTGCTAAGGTTGAAATTTCTACACAACATTTACAATCACCAGAAGGAATAGATAAAAATTTGTATTGATAACAGCCATACTATGTACCCGCACGCAGAACCAATGCACGAAATATTAGAGAATAGCAATGTCGCATTATAGTTGTCCTGTGTCAAGGGCACCCACGAGAGGGGATGCATTGAAATCCCCCAAAAAGTGAAATGAAAGAACAAAGGAACGAACATTTGAAGTGCGCGCCACAAGCGCAACAATGAGGGAATGCCAGTGCCTAAACACTGAGGCATCATGGTAAAATATAGCAGCGTGCGGGTCATACAATCGCGGGACGCCTCTCAGAAGATCAGCGAAGTGATGGCCATATATGGACATAGGAAAGTCAAAGAGCCAATAAGAGTGCGCCACAGCAAAGCCCAGAGAGGATAAAGGCGGGCGCACAAAGAGAACGGAAGAGGCCAGAAACCTGGAGGCAGACAACCAGGAGGCGGCGAGAGCACGTGAGCTGCAAGGAACGAGCCAGGTGGACGCGGCCAGGCCATCGACCATGCCATCCAAACCTGAGCGGGAGCGGGCCGTCTTCGCATCGGCACCGTCATCCTAGGTGCACCACGAACCTGTGTCTTCGTGGCCCCAGAGGCATCGGTCGGGCACCTGCGGCCAACGTCCACGCTCAGTCGACGTTCGTCTCGACGGCCCCGAAAGGCTAGGTTCGCGCCGAACCTACCTGGGACCTCCAGAGGCAGCGGCTACCACGGGGTAGCCACCGAAGAAGCGCGCCGCCCAAAGGAGGACCGCGCGCGTCGAACGCCGGCATTAAGGATATCCAGCGGGAGCGGCTACAACTAAGTAGCCGCAGACGAAACGTCAGGACGCGGTAAGCCCACGCCGTGCAGACTGACTGCGCGCATGAAACGCCAGCACCGAAGCGAGACGAGGACGACTACCACCGAGTCGCGCCCACGCAACTGATGCGACACGTCAGCGCCGACGACAGCGGGATAGGCCACTCCATCATAGGGATATAGGTGTAGGACACAACTGAGGGGTTGTGGTAGGAGAGACTTAAACTAGGACTTGATGTAATGATTGAACTATGAACAATTGGGTAGGACTTTACTGTACAGACTTTTGGGTTTTTATTTGAATTGTATATTGAGCGGTAAACTGAGGGGTTTATATTTGAGTTGTGTTTTGGGATTGTTAGAGGTTTGAGTGCGTATCATTCGTGTGCAGTTTATCCATTGGGAGCTTTCCGGTAGGGTTTTTGAGTGTGCAATTAATGGGCGTGTTGTCAAACATGTCAACGGCTTTCCTGCATCCCTTTCTCTGAGCTGGTAAAGACAACCGCACCATCGGTTCACGTGACAATAAAAACAATTGGCGAGCCTGCCAGGGTTGATTTATCCTATCCAATGATATTTCTATCGGGCCCAGTAACGTGTCTTACCAGCTGCGAGAATAGATTTTGGAACGTTGTTGATGTTGGTTCAGACGCGAAGTTTGAATAAAGAGCAGTTTTTGGAATTGTATTATGAAGAGAACAGCAAAGTGCACAAGAGATTGGAAGCATAGATAGAAGAACTGAGTAAGAAGATAGAACTGGAAAAATCGATGCGGCGCCGCGTGGAAAATAGTTTGTACGAACTTGAAGGGAGCGTTGAACCTGCCGCACGTAGCAGTAAAGGCACGCGCCTAGCACCCAGCTATGATGCCTAAAGCAAAAGAATAGGAAAAGAAAAGGGGCTCTCGAGACAGAGCGCCAAGCAAAACAGACGCCAAGGGAGCGGTGAACGTGCCGCATGGGAGACCGGAGGCACGCGGATCGCCGACTCCGAAGAGTGAGTCACGGGAGATAGAAAGAACGAAGGTGGCAGATAACGATCAGGCCACGAGTAAAAACGAAAACAAACAAACGATGGTTTTTGCTGACGGCCCACTTACGAGAAGGGCGCGTTCAAAGCACGAGAGGATGAATGTGGTCAGTGTGACATGGTGGCAGAAGAGACCCAGAAAGATGAGCGCTATGAGAATAAGCCTGGCGAAGAAGCAAGTGGTGTTGAATGTACGCGCTCGGCGCACAGCGACTAAATCGATGAAAAAATAAAGGAGCAAGGGTACTCACAAAAGACCGCCGAGGGCGGTGATGCGTTCCAATTGCGAACAGCTAAATGTTTGGAGTTGTTCACCATTGCATGCCTTCCGAGAGGAGATGAACGCGGTTAAGAAGCACCAGGCAGAGACCGGTTATATACCCCTGGTGCCTTTGACTCAATTGATTTAAAAGTGTCGCAACAATCACTAGTTGAGTCGGAGGTGCCTGCCGCTGCGGGAACTGCGGGAACTGCCAATACCGTCACAAAAATTACCCTAGGTGCCCCGTGCGTGGATGCACGCATGCATTTATATCTGCATACATTCATTCATACATGCATGCACACATGCATGCATACATGCATACATTACATACATACATACACACATACATACATACATACATACATACATACATACATACATACATACATACATACATACATACATACATACATACATACATACATAAATCTTTATACGGTCACACAGTCAAGGACGACACTGCTCTCTCCAGAGAACCATAAACGTTTGAGAGCAAAGTTGTGCTCCGCAAGAGAGAGAGAGAGAGAGAGAAAAAAAACGAACTCAGAAGATTACACAGCGCGATGAAGCAGCCAAAAACGTGACGTACACAGGCAATTGTCGGCAGATGAAACGCCGGGGCAACTTATTTGGCAGCATTTATCTTTCAGCGTGATTGTTTTTCCAACCGTTCAAGTAATGCGATCAGGCTGGACATCAAGCAACATTATTCCAGTCTGGTGATGACAGAGCGAAACTCTCCCTATCAAACAAGACAATCGGTGTGACATAAAAAGCTGAAATTCGCGCTTTGCTTGGAACACAGATAACATCAAGGCGCGGCCGAATGACAAAACAAAAATAAAAAAAAACACAGTGGAGCAGTCATAGTATTACGCCGGCCTCTTAAAAAGAGTGCATCGACCCGATGTTACAAGAATGCAACAGCCCAAAAAATGTCTCATTTTGCATAGTCCGCCTGAGATTGACCATGGGGAGCGCTGGATGCTGCGTTGGTCGTCGTCATCTGCCGGAATCACCATTAGGAACAACCTGGTAGATAAGTTTCCCAATGAGTCGGTGAATTATATAGGGTCAGAAATACTGTCGATGCAACTTTTTATTGAGTCCTATTTGCTGAATCGGCGCCAAAACTTTCACAAGACGACCAGGTAGATACTCGGCTTCTCGACTTCGGAATTTGTAGCGCCCGTGATCCACCAGCTGGGGGTCCGTTGTACGAATTCGATCAAGCTGGCGGGCATCCTACGCACACAGCAGATATTCTCGGATGTCGGAGTTAAGATCATCGTCATCTATGTGCGGCAGCAAGGCTTCAAGCATCGTTGTCGGCCGTCTTCCGTAGACAAGCTCGAACGAAGTGATATGTGTAGTTTCCTTGATAGCTATGTTGTATGCAAACGTGACATAAGGGAGGAGGTCGTCCCACGTCTTCTCTTCAACATCGGCGGAAATTGACAGCATACAGGCGATCGTTTTCATCAGGCATTTCGTTTGTCGACTATATTAGGGTGGTACAGCATCGCTCTTGCGTGATCAGTGTGGCTTTAGCGCAAGACTCCTTGCATGAGCTCCACAGTGAAAGCAGTCCGGCGTTCCACGATTACTACTTGAGAGGCTCTAAATCGCAGCACAACTTAGTTCTTGTGCTGTTTCAATAACCACCGGCGGTGTCTGGGTAGCGCGTCAATGACTCTGTTGCAACAACCATCCAGTTGTTCCGGGATTCTGAGGTAGAGAACAGATCCAGAAGGTCCATACGGATCTGTCGTAGTGGCTTGGTGGGAAGGTGATGGCTGCAGACGTCCGACGGGTCTCGTCGGCGGCGCCCTTGGCCGCAAGCAGTCACGGCAGCTACGGACGTCGTGGGAGACTTGGGATGTAAGCAAGGCCAGTAGTATGTCTCCTTGATTTTTCAACATTGCATGCTTTGCTGGGAAGTTCGGAATATGGGTCATTCTTACACTCTTCTAAAATGTCGGCACTAAGGTCTGTGGGGATGACAAGAGGGTAATTTGTTCTTTTTGCGGGGTTGGAATTTTAGGAAGCGGCGTTCGAAGGACCTTGGCATCGTGTCGTTGAGCCCATCGAGGTAGTCGATGTTCACGTGTAACTGGGGGTAACCACGCTGCTGGGTGGCTAGGTCGCTCTCCGTCACGACTCGAAGAACGTGCTGTATCCATCGCATTCTCGTGGTGGTGGGTTGACTGCGAGCTAGACAGCCAGTCGGTGTCGGTGTCGCCATCCTGGCATATTTATAGACGCTTGTGTCGTCGCAATCTCGCACGCACAAGCTCCACGGCCCGAAATGTCCACAGGGGTTCTTCCAATTGCCGAGCCAATACAGCGTATGGAAGTGTGACGCAAACTTGTACGTCTACTCTACACATACGTGCGAAAGTTTGCAGTGGCCAATAGTATAACAAGGCATTCTACCTTAGAGGCAGCATGGTTGTCCTCTGTTCGACACGCCACGGCTGCCATAGCCGATTTTACTTTTCTCATCCGCTGTGCGTCTGCACGAGGGCGACTTCAAAGACTATATTAGTGGCGTTGGTGTGCATTTCCGTTTTGGCGTTTTCGTGGAAATGAGGTAGCACAGGCGGGCTTTGCAGGCGTTGTTGCAGCTCGCAGGATGCTTACTCGTGGGTGTTTACCTAGCTAAAGGGCGTGGGTGGGACTGCAATGCATGTGAACATGGGGACGATGCTCCTGTAGCACGTGCACAGTTCCAGGAATCTTCACACGCCATTCTTTTTCTTCTGTCTTGGGTACTTCTCTGGCAGAAGATTTTGCCGGCTCAGGGAGAACTGCTGCGTCGTTGACGACGGGGCAAAAATACTTGAGTTCTTCGTGCAGGAAGCAGCACTTTTCAGGCTTCAGGATTTCCACTACTTACGAATGTCCTCGAGTGGAGACTCCAACCTTGCAAGGTGTTCGTCGCAAGCCCAGGCGAACATTGCAACTCTGTCGAGGTATGCGATGCAGTTGTGCCACTTCAGGCCAGCTAGAACATTGTACGTGATTCTTTCAAACGTTGGTGGAGTCGTGCTGAGAACAAAATGCATGCCCTTGAAATCGTATAGGCCGTCCAGAGCTCTGATTGCAGTTCTCTTTCGGTTTCTCCCGTGCACTTGAATTTGCCACTATCCTGCGTTAAGAAGTATGTTTCGTGGAATAGGTGTGAAAGGACGTTGTCGATTCTGAGAAGGCAGTGCACGTTCTTTTGTGGATTTCGTTCAGCCGCACGTAATGAACTCAAAAGGTGGCTGACGAATTTTAAGTTGTACAACAACACTTGCGTTAGCACCCCAGGAAAGGCAATAATTTGTTAAACTTTTCTTGCGGTTGCGCTACGTTCACGTCGAAGGAATGCTAAAGCTTGAAGGCATCTTCCCGTGCCCGTTCAGATTCAGCGACCTGAGGAGTACGTTTATTACTGCACTTTATCGAGGAGTGCGACTGCAACGCCCTTGCCTATATGCGGGCAGTCCTCAATGAAATTAGTAAACGGAACCTGGGGTTTGCTTTGTTTAAAGTGCGCAATGCCTCTTGCGACAAAGACACCGCAGTGGAGAAGCAGACTTTCAGTTTCCTCTACGATAGCGCCGACGCCAGGAAAAGAATCTTCAAAGAAGATGGTGTTCATCAAGATTGCGTGTGGTGGCAGGGGGACGTGATCATCGGTAGCCCTTACAGAAGCACGGTGTGCGGGTTCTGGTACGGACTACATAAAATGATCGCCGGAAAAATGTATGTACTTGGCCTGCAGATCAATTATTGCGCCTTTGGCCGTCAGAAAGTCCATTACGAAAATTACGCCGCGTCTAGTTAGTCAAAATGACTAACGCAGAGGTGTACATGGTGCCATCTATGGTGAGGCGCGATGTGCTCGTTCCACGTAACGTTATAAGATGGCCTCCTGCTGTCAAATGAACGGAACCTTCCATCTGGTCGCAAATGTCTTCATTGTAGACGCGAATTATCAGCTTATTGCTGTGTAGTCGGCTCCCTGATCTATGAGGGTGACGACATTAATGCCATTGATGGACCATCGGGCGTCGGATGCCGCCTTCATCGAGTTGCATGTGCGTCGGGGCGTTCCATATCTGCTTGTAGGTGTTGACGTCAGTACACTGTGCGCCATTGTTGTAGTCGTCTTCTTAACGGTAGGATCGGTCCTGACCGGTACTGGGCACGCGCTGAGGCTGTCATCGTGTACTGGGGACACGTATGAGTTAAATCACGGCGCCTGGTTGTGCTCGCGTCGTAACCCATTGTATTCTCTGTGTCGCTGCGTCCTTGGAGGCTTTTTAAGATTCCCCATAGTGCCACTTCACCTCCATTATCTCCTGCTTTCAATTACCTCTTAGTGGGACAGGTAACCTTCCACGTGCGGAGTTACCATATCTGCTATATCTCGGCGATAGCAATGGGTAGGGTGACAGAGAACGTTTGAAACGGGCTGGGCCACGGCTCGCATGAGGTACTCCTAGGTCTCACGTGGTCGTTGGCCGGGCAGAGGGCGCGGAGCGTCGACGGACAAAGTGCAAACGCCAAGTTATTCATACGGGCAGCGACGGTAAATGTAACCGACTTCTTCGCACTGTTAGGAAAGCGGACGGTGCTCGGGCGTTCGCGGTAGGTCAGTCTTCCACGACGTCGTGTTTTGCACAATGGGGTGTCGGCTGGGACACATCGGACGGCGCCATGGTGGGGCCTCTTGAAAGCGAGTTGGAGATGGCCGGGGTCGGTGACCAGCATCGGCGTAAGTAATAGCTTGTGGCTTACGGGGTTCATGTGGTCGCGTATTAGTTGCCAGTGCGTGTTGAACGTCTCAGGGCTCATCGGTCAGGAAGGAGAGCTGGGTTGTGGCGTCATTCGGATGTGTTTTCACAGCTCCTTCCTGACAAACATGCGGATGGTCTTCCTCAGTGTATCGAAAATGAGAGCTCGGGCGAATATTGCAACTCTGTCGAGGTATACGAGGCAGTTGTGCCACTTCAGGCCAGCTAGAACATTGTACGTGATTCTTTCAAACGTTGGTGGAGCCGTGCTGAGAACAAAATGCATGCTCTTGCAATCGTATAGGCCGTCCAGAGCTCTGATTGCAGTTCTATTTCGGTTTCTCCCGTGCACTTGAATTTGCCACTATCCTGCGTTAAGAAGTATGTTTCGTGGAATAGGTGTGAAAGGACCCGGGCTCTCATTTTCGCCCGGGCTGTCATTTTCGATACACTGAGGAAGACCATCCGCATGTTTGTCAGGAAGGAGCTGTCAAAACACATCCGAATGGCGCCCCAACCCAGCTCTCCTTCCTGACCGATGAGCCCTGAGACGTTCAACACGCACTGGGAACTAATGAGAGCCCCGGTATGAGAGCCCCGGTACCAATCGTCTCTGGAGCCAGCTCATTGATTCAACGGTCTTACAGACACGTTTGAAGTTCAGGCGCCTTCTCTATCGGTGCCGCCTCAGACGCTACTTCGACCACAGCATTAGGGGGGTTGGGGATAAGGCAAGCAGAAAGTTCTTGCTTTGCTCGTGGCATCAGAAAAGTTAGTTTCATTTCTTCCGTCAAGATTGGGTTTGCAGGGGGAAGTAGCTGCTGCATTAACTCAACAAACACCAGCACGTTTTGACTGCGATTCTGCGGGTGCGACTGCAGCAACAAGTCAGCCCGTCCTTTCCCTATCACAAGCCGTGAAAGATTTCAAAAACTCAAACTTCAATACCTCCAAGGTGGTGAGGGTGCGCTCATGGTTCTCGAACCAAATGCGGGTAGGTCTTCAAGATAGAACACTTGTCTCAGTGTTCTGTTGTCGTCCCAACGGTTGACCGCACGGAGCAGCTCCATATGTTCCAGCCATTCCTCAGGAGCTTCGGAAGGTTACACCTTAAATGATGGTGGCTGGTGGATTGATGCATGACCACTGGTGAAGTAGCTTCTTGCAACATGGCCGCGCAGCACCGGTCGTTCCCTTTCGTCTTTAGAGTAGGAAACAAAACTCGGGCGGCAAAACTTGCAGTCGGCCGCTGGCTGTAGTTGGACTTGCTTGGCGGCTTTCAGAGGGCGTAGAGAGCATAATGGGAGTGTACCCAGCACTTCCACCAGATGTCACGTAGCCACGGGCGTCACATGTTTCTTCGGGAAAAAACAGCAGCTTATTCGAGCGAACTTTTGCGCGTCTAGGAACTTCAAAGAATGCACAGTGGCGACGAAGCAGTCAACAGCCTAACGAATGTATTTGAGGATCGGCGAATGTGGAGCCGGGGTTCTGCTTTGCCAGTATTTTCCTCTTGGCGTGGTTGTTTCGCGAACCGTCGAATTACATAGGGAACATTGCAGATCAAAGAATTTTCGAGTATAGTGGTGACAGGGTGAAACACCCCCCTATTAAACAAGATAATCCACGGGGCGTAAAAAGAGAGAAGATAAAACACGCGCTCCGCTTGAAGCACAGATAACGTAAGCTAGCGGGCGAACCGTAAAACAAAACACATGTAAACAACCACAATGCAGAATTCACAGCTATATTGTGAAGAATACGTTAATACTGTGTCTTGCAGAGCTAAAGGTGAATGCTTTATCCCACATCTTAACCAACACAGGATGGTAGGCAAAGAGCACTAAAAGATAAAGACTTCACAAATAGTTAGCAACAAAGTTTGATGCGTGAAAAGAAACCCCGAGTAACGTCCTTATTAGCTATCACACTTGGAGCTGCTTCGTCTGTTCATTTATAACCGTAATAAAATCTACTAGAACGCCGATGAATACACCTGTTTACAAATAAGTTAGCTGCAATATTTTGTGCCTAAACGGGAAGCCTCAGTGAAGCATTCATTAGCCCCCATCGACTAATTTATCTTTATCTTTTCATTTATAACTGAAATAAAACAAAGTAACTCAAACCCCATCCGTATCAATCCGCTTTAGCAGCATCCGGAGGCATGGCATCGCCTCTACGATGGTATGCTCACCAGTGCTGTTGTTTCAGGCGTTTCGACTCTGGGCCTCTGGGACTTGGCCGCATGGATCAGAAGTCGCTGTTACCGATCACCAATTTCGACCTTGGAATTCATCACAGCTCTCTCCGCCAACATTGGATGCAGCTGTTTCCTGCGTCTGGCTAAGGGGATACGTCCCCGATCTTGTAGTTCTCAGAGGCGCAGAACATACGGTGCATTTAGAGGCCACTCACTTTTGGGGACCGCACCTGCTCGACAAAGGTTAGCTCACCCGTGCTGTTGTTTCAGGCCTTTAAGCTCTGGACCTCTGGGCGTTGTCCGCATGGAGCGGCACTCGCCGCTACCGATCACCAATTTCGGCCTTAGAATGCATCCCACTTCACCCTCTGCCGCTCCGCCCCCCCCCCCCGCTTTGTTTGATATTCGTTCAAGCATAACAAAAATAAAACACGATCTTTCACTAGAACCATTGCATATACGACGGCAGATAGCGCATCGATACATTTTTCACAAATATATTTATTGTATCCCTTTACCCACTATAAGCCCTCTTTTCACATCACGCAGATTATTCAATCAACGCAGCTTCATCAGAATCTACGGCACCACTAATTCATCTGCTGTCCCACGTGCTATCCACTTGCGGAACGATCTCCCTGATAATATCGCAGCGCTGACTAACCCCCAAACATTCCACAATAACCTGCGCAAGCATTGTTTTCGTGTAAAACCACCAGATGGCAACGATCCCATTCGTTTCTGTGAGCAACATGATGCTTCCTTTTTGTCAGTTACGGCTCCCACACGTTCTTTCACATGATTCTATTAGTGCTTGTATTAATTCTCCTGCCATGCGTGTTGTAATAATGTTCTTTCGTTGTGCACTGACTTCTGGATGTATAATAAATAGGTGCAGTTATTGTATAACTTTTGGTGTTGTTTTGTGATTTTCTCTGTTAGCCCACTCTTACCCAATGCTCAGTTGGGACTGTCAGGTACATTGAATAAATAAATAAATAAATAAATAAATAAATAAATAAATAAATAAATAAATAAATAAATAAATAAATAAATAAATAAATAAAAATAAATAAAGCTTCGAGAACTATGAACTGCCTCTATCGCAATGATGAATGTTTCACTGCTCTATAATGCGGGACAACTGTACTGTTTTAAACTGTAATTTTTATTGTTGTTGGAATATGTGTGCTCTTGTTTTTATCAATTGTGGACCTGCTAGAAGATATACGCACCTGTATCTACTTGGAGCATGTGGTTCAGATTCAATTTGTTTCTTCATGGAAGCAGACGAAACACTGCTGCACCACGGCTGCGTTTTGAAGAGAAAAAAGTCAAGGAAATTTCATTTTTTCCACTACTTAAAACCCTTCGTTCCGATATGCTACTGTTTACAAGTGGCATTTTATTTAGAATTTCTGTTTGCATTCGTCACTAGTGCTCTTTGCCAAAATAGATTATATTGTCAGGAAGACAAGGACCATGCAGTTGTCTTGAATGAGAAACACGTTTATTGGAGCGAACTTGTGCTCCCCTAACAACTCAAAAGGATGCAGAGGCGGCGAAGCAGCGGTCAACAAAGTGACTTGCACAGGCGAGTGTCGTGGAATCGAATGCTCCGGCGTCCGCACTGCAGGCTTTTTATCTTTCGGCGCGCGTGGTTCTCGAAACGTCCATTCACATCGAGAACATAGTAGATCGAAGAAGATTATTTTGGGCTGTTCACGTTAGATCGGAATGCTCGCCCTATCACAACAGATAACACATGCGGCACAAAAAGAAAGAATGGAACACGCGCTTCCCTTGGCGCAGAGATAACACAGACCGGCGCAGCCGGGCGGTAAAAGCAAAACACAAATAAACAAACCCAATGTATGGTTCGCGGCACTCTTTCTCACGTACTCTTTCTCAGAGGCAGAATGGGCATTATTTCTGAGGCACTCTTTCTCAGAGGAAGAATAGTTTTTCTCCTCCTTCGACAGACCACGGCTGGTATAGGCGATTACCCTTTCGCAGCCGCTTTGCTTTTGGACAAGGACGGCACCCAAGCCTATATCACTGGCGTCCGTGCGCCTTTCCGTTTCGGCATTTTCGTCGAAATGAGCGAGCACGGGCAGGCTTTGCAGGCGTTTTTGCAGCTCGCAGAATGCTTTTTCTTGGTCGTTTTCCCAACTGAAAGGGGTGCTATCTTTCGTCAAGCGCGTCAGTGGCTCTGCAATGCGTGCGAAGTTTGCGACGAAGCGCCGGTAGTATGCGCACAGCCCGAGAAACTTCGCACGCCCTTCTTGTCTTTCGGCCTTGGGAAGTTCGCAATGGCTGAAGTTTTTGCCGGGTTAGGTAGGACTCCCGTGGCGTTGACGACGTGGCCCAAGAACTTGAGTTCCCCGTATGCGAAACGGCACTTTTCAGGCTTCAGCGTCAACCCTGACGTACGAATGGCCTCGAGTACAGACTCTAACCTTGCAAGGTGTTCGTCGAAAGTCCGGGCGAATACCACTACTTCGTCGAGGTATACGAGGCAGGTGTGCCACTTAAGGCCAGCTAGCACCGTGTCCATGACTCTTTGAAACGTCGCTGGTGCTGTGCACAGCCCGAACGGCATCACCTTGAACTCGTATAGGCCGTCTGGGGTTTTAAATGCAGTCTTCTCTCGGTCTCTTCCGTCCACTTCAATTTGCCAGTAGCCGGTCTTCAGGTCCATTGATGAGAAGTACTTCGCGTGGCAGAGGTGGTCGAGGGCGTCGTCGATTCGGGGGAGGGGGTACACGTCCTTTTTCGTGACTTTGTTTAGTCGCCGGTAGTCAGCACAAAACCTTAATGTGCCGTCTTTTTTCTTTAGAGTACGACGGGCGCAGCTCAGGGGCTTTTCGATGGCTGTATAATGTCGTCGCTGAGCATGTCGTCGACTTGAGTCCGAATGGTTTCCCGTTCGTGTGAAGAGACTCGGTACGGTGACTGTCGGGTACGTCGGGCTCCATCATCGGTTATTGTTCGGTGCTTCGCTAGAGGGGTCTGACGTAGTTTTGCGCTCGACGAAAAACATTCTCTATAGCGACCCACCAAAGCCAATAATTGGTTCCGTTGTTCTTGCGGTAGCGCCGGATTCACGTCGAAGGCCTGCGGGAGCTTGAAGGTTTCTACGGGTGCGCGTTCAAAGTCGGCGACTGCGATCACGTCACTTGCTTCTTGTATTTCTTCGAGGAATGCAATTGCCGCGCCCTTGTTTAAATGCTGGTACTTCGGTGAAATTAGTAACCAAAATGTGGGATTGGTGTTCCTTGAAGCGCGCAATGCCTCTTGCGACCGATACACCACGGGCGAGAAGCACCCTTTGATCAGTGCCTCCGATAGCGTCGATTTCAGGAGCAGCATCTTCACAGTAGACTGCGACCATCAAGCTTGCGCGGGGTGGCAGGGTGACATGATCATCGGCAATCCGTACAGCAGCACGTCGTTCGGGGTTCGGTTCCGGCGTCATGGAGTGATTGGGGGAAAAAGTTATTGACTTGGTCTGCAGATCGATTATTGCACCGTTGTCCATCAAAAAGTCCATTCCAATAATTACGTCGCGGGAGCAGTTAGGCAGAATGACGAACGCCGCAGGGTACGTTGTGCCGTCTATGGTGAGGTGCGATGTGCACGTTACACTTGGCGTCACGAGGTGGCCTCCTGCTGTGCGTATGTCTGGACCGTCCAATCTGGTCATAACTTTCTTCAGTTTAGACGCAAATTGTCCGCTCATTACCGAATAGTCAGCTCCCGTGTCTATGGGGGCGACTACGTCAAAGCCGTCGATGGACACCTTGATGTCAGATGCAGTCTTCCTCGAGTTCCGGGTTCATCGGGGCGTCGTATCTCTGCTTTTACGTGTTGACGGTCGGGCACTGTGCATTGTCGTTGTCGTCGTCTTCTCAACGGACGTCTCGGTAAGGTCGGGTACGCGTCGTGCCGTGTAGCTGTCGTCGTGTTCAGGTGTCTTGTCAGGTCTAGGTCGGGTAGTCGGGATGAGGGCATGTCGTGAATCACTGTCTTCAGCGCGTCCTTGCGTCGTTGGAGGGTTTCCAGTTTTTCGCCATAGAGCAACTTCACCTCCAGACGTTGCTGCTTTTAGTTCCCCCCGCGTGGGCTGGGGGACCTTCCACGTGCGAAATCAGCATTGCTACGGCGGTTAGGCGACTGGTATGGGTAGGGCGATGGCGATCGGTGTGAGCGGGCTGGTCCTCGGTTGGTGTTGGACAGGTATTCGTCGATCTTAGTAGGGCGCTGGCCGGGTCGGGGGCGTGGGGCGTCGACGGAGAAACCACGCAGTCCGAGTCTCCTGTACGGGCAGCGACGTTAGATGTGATCGGCCTCTCCGCAATGGTAGCACAGCGGACGATGATCTGGCGTTCGCCAAACGTCAGTCTTCCTCGGCGTCTGGGTTTGGGCTGTGTACGGCGGTACGGTCGATGGCGGCGACAGTGGGGACGGCGACGAGAGTAGGGACGGCGGCGAGAGTGGACGGAGGTGCGGTGGAGCTTCTTGTAGACGGGTTGGAGCAGGGCGGGGTCGACGAACAGCCGCAGAGTAGGTCATCGCCTGTGGCTCGCGGGGTGCCTCGGATGGCACAGAAGTGCCCAAAGCGTGTTGAACCTCTTCGCGGATGACGTCAGTCAGGGAAGCCACTTTAGGTTGCGGCGTCGTCGGAAAAAGCTTCCGAAGCTCCTCCCTGACCACTGCTCGGATGGTTTCACGCAGTGTGTCGGAGCTTGTAGCCCCGGCACCGATCGGCTCGGAAACCAGCTCGTTGACCGGGCGATCGTACTGCCTCGTTCGAACTTCCAGCGTTTTCCCCATCGCGGCCGCCTCAGACGCGAATTTGGCCACCGTCTTGGGAGGATTGCGGACAAGGCAAGCAAAAAGCTCCTGCTTTACCCCTCACATGAGAAACCTTAGTTTCTTTTCTTCTGTCATCTCCGGATCCGCACGTCGAAAAAACCTCTTCATCTCCTCCACAAAGATCACTACCCCTTCGTCGGGGTGCCGCATTCGAGTTTCCAGTAAAAGAGCTCCGCGTTCTTTTCTGACCACGGTAGTGAAGGTCTTAGTGAACTCGCTTTTGAACTGAGCCCAGTTTGTCAAGGAGCTCTCGTTGTTTTCGAAGCAAGTGCGAGCCGAATCTTTCAAGTAAATGAAAACGTGCCGGAATGTTTCTGCGTCATCCCACATGTTGAATGTCCGGATGCGCTCCAGTTTCTCCAACCATTCTTCTGGGTCTTCTGCGGGTGCTCCTCGGAGTGATGGCGGTTCCCGTGGCTGCTGCAGAACGACAGGAAGATTGGCTTGGTTGAGCATGGTGCTGGTTGCGACGTCTTTCTTATTCGTCTTCTCCGGTAGTAGACCGAACTCGGGTGGTAAATCTTGCAGGCGGGGGCTGGCTCTTGTTGGACTGGCTTGGCGGCTTCCAGATGTTGCAGGGGGCATGAAGGGTGCGTAACCAGCACCTTCACCAGATGTCACGAAGACAAGGACGATGCAGTTGTCTTGAATGAGAAACACGTGTATTGGAGCGAACTTGTGCTCCCCTAACAACTCAATAGAATGCAGAGGCGCCGAAGCAGCGGTCAACAAAGTGACTTGCACAGGCCAGTGTCGTCGAATTGAATGCTCCGGCGTCCGCACTGCAGGCTTTTTATCTTTGGGCGCGCGTGGTTCTCGAAACGTCCATTCACATCGAGAACAGAGTAGATCCAAGAAGATTATTCTGGGCTGTTCACGTTAGATCGGAATGCTCTCCCTATCACAACAGATAACACATGCGGCACAGAAAGAATGGAACACGCGCTTCCCTTGGCGCAGAGATAACACATACCGGCGCAACCAGCCGGTAAAAGCAAAACACAAATAAACAAACCCAATGTATGGTTCGCGGCAATATATATTTGGTTCCAGTCAACCAAATCCGTTTGAGAGGATAGATGGTAACAATAATGCTTAATGATAGCAAACGAGCTTCGAAGATTGGCGCCAAAAAAAGGCGAAAGACAGCCTAGAGCTGAAATAAAACAACCGATGAACATTTGCTCCCCACATAAGTCTTTGAACTGAAAGCTAGTGCACCGCGAATGTAGTAGGGCGTGTATGAAAACTGCGCTTGAGGTTACTAAGGACACACTTGAAAGGAATACAAACGGGCGACGTGGACAGCAAACTAACAACTGATTTATTAGAAGTGAAAAATCAAAACATTTAGAAAGGGTGACAAAGTGCGGTTGGAAAAGGTGGGCAGGGGGAATGAAAG
Source organism: Haemaphysalis longicornis (assembly GCF_048455015.1). Lineage (NCBI taxonomy): Eukaryota > Metazoa > Arthropoda > Arachnida > Ixodida > Ixodidae > Haemaphysalis > Haemaphysalis longicornis. The sequence continues at coordinate 88,350,058 of NW_027526233.1, forward strand.
CACATTCTTGATAAAAACAGGAGCTAAACATCGTAATCTGTTCGATGGCGCTTTATTATGTGCTGGTAGACCTGAGCTACAGCGTTATCTGCGCTTGACGTTTTGTTTATTTATTTATTTATTCAAAATACCTTACAGGCCCGGGGGCATTGGATAAGGGGGGCAAAAACAGCAGATAAACAAAAAATAACAAGAGAAGTTATACAAAAACTAGATATATGATACAGCAACGCGTCAGTGAAACAAGAAAAAAAGAACATGATAACAGCTAGCAAGAGTGGCAAGACAATAAGAACAAGCAATAATAACATCTAGTGTGGTAGCCGCAACCGCGGTTACTTGCTATGGACTGCTCTTCATGAATTCTATTTCAGGCGGTGCCAGCACGATTGAGCATAAGCTCACGCATTCGGTCTGCTGTGCCCAGTTCATCACCTTACTGACGTAGTAGAGCGGCCAATGAAGCACAAGCTACGAGTCAGAAAAGGCTACTTTGGCGACAGATGAACAAAATATAAAAAATCAATGCAAATGCTTGTGTAGATTTTGTGTATCAGGAGAATAGTGTTGGGAGGGTAATGCATAGGCTTTATTCCTGAAATGGTCGCTGAAAGTCTGGTAATTCTATTGTTCAGTATCTGTCAAACTTCTTTTTTAAGAAGGCTGGAGTATGACACAAAAAAGCTAAAATCGCTTGGAAGTTCGTGTTTCATATTATTCGAAATAGCAATAAGCAGCAACTCACCCTCGGCCAAGGTTAACCAAATTGTTTCTCCACCACGGGTCACAACAACCATGCCTCAAGAGACCCTGCCGCAGGCCTACGAAAGCTCTCATGCATTTATTTGTGCCACTGGATTGTCAGAGGATGAAGACGTGCCCAGTGCAGGGCAGTGCTGCATAGTTTTAATAGGCTGCTGGGTTACTACAATTACCTTAGCATTCGCTATGCTCTTAGTTTGTATTTGCAACTGATAAGAAGCGGGAAGGAAATGTTGGGATTGCTTGTATGACATCGGTCAACTATGCGGAAAAAAATTCGATTTGAATCACAATTAAAATAGAAAAATTGTTTGAGGGACTTCCTAATTTGTATAATGTGCTCAGCTTAGCTATGTTTTGCAAATGTTTGATAATAGTGCACACATTTATTAACTTGTTTATGAATGCTGTAGGGTTCTTAGAAAAAAGTGCGAAAGGGTTTTAAGAACCTTCAGCACTGTGCTTTCGGCTATCTTAGAAAATCTCATTCATTTGTAAGTCGTTGCAAACTTCTTTGGACAAAATGTACCAGATAAAACGGAATACTCGGGAATGTTTCGCCTGAGTTCAGGCGCTGTTCTAAAAAGAACGCAACAATATAAAACGCCAGAATTTCGTTTGCGCTTACCAATGCGAATGATATAAAGAACAGCTGCTCGGACGTGAAGTTTTCAAGGCCGGGCAAGACAACAGCCGGGGAATCTTCCAGCATGTGTCGAAGAGTCTGTAATATTCGTTTCTCATAAGACACGCAAATATTCTGCACAAATTTCCATAAATATTTTAATTCTAACTTTATTGGCCAAATGTATATTCATCGAATCACAGAAAGTAGAATCGAGAAGGCACTATTTGAATGAGAAGGCTCCATTGCTTAAAATTGTTCCTAATTTTTAAACACGTCTTTGCTTTGCCTTTTTATCAATAGGTATTTAAATAAACGTTTAATGCGCCAACGCTATACAACTGATGAGGCCCCCTGTAGTGTAGGGCGCCTGGTTAATTGTGGCTACATGGGGAACTTCACTGCTCGCATAAAATGAAACACACCCGTGTTTTCGCTTTTCCCCTTTTTTCCAACACTCTGTCTTGAACCAGGTGAAGTTATTACGGGTTCAGAGATGACGTGTTTTGATATTGGTTTGAATCAGTATAGTTACAGTCTGAACTATTTATGTTTAATATTGTGATACGTGGCCTGCACCCGAAATTATCATCACTTAAAGGAGCATCGGAAAGTGTGGCTGTGCCTCGCAGTTATCATCGTGATTGGTACCTTGGCGAGGCTGACGAGCAGCAGAGATAAGGAAGAAAGGAGCGGGGCGTTTTAGGCACGGGGGCTTGTCTTGATACCTGGCTCAATCTGGGCGATGAGACTTCGGTTAGGCTGTTCTAGCGGTACAGCAAGGTCGGTCCGAGCTCCCTCGTTACCACAAACCATCACGGTTCCCTTAGAGTGGCAGTGCCACTACAAAGCGACTGTCATCGACTTGACGCGACGCCGAGGCGAAAGCCTACCGGGAAGTGTTTTTCCACGAAGCTTTTCTGTGTAGCAAGAGGTTCGCGTGATCCGGTATATTTTTGCGGACACGTGCGACACGGGTGCTTATTTCAGTGTTTTGCCTACCGCGTGTCGTCCATCGTTTTCTGCCATAAAAGAAGTGTTCCCTGATCTGCAGCATCATGAATCCGTCTCCTGCACGTAAGACACGTGGGGGTGTATCAGTGGGCCACCGCAGGGACCTTGAATTCAGGTGTCCTGAACTACGGCTGTGGCCCGAGTAAGAAGGCAGTTCTGACGAGCGGGCAGCGGAACGCACAGCAGCGAGGGACGCCAACAAGCCTACGATGGCGGCCGCTCGAGAGGCTGGAGAGGCGTCCCGGGCTGCAGTACTTCTTGGTGTGTTCTCTTCCGTGCTAATTGTCTTGGTGCTTACCACGGACGTCCGGGAGCATGGAACCCTCCGAGTCATGGATATGACCCTGACTTACTCTGACCGCCATTTATGCTGGACGTATGCGCCTAGAAGCCAGAAGGACTTTCTGCTTTCTCGCCCGCCCACACGAAGGTGGTCAAGTGAAGCATCGGTATGGCGGCCTTGAAGACATCTGTGCTCCATTCGTGTCACCTTACTACGTTCATAAGCCTTCAGCGCCAAGCTGAAAGATTCATAACGGAGGGTACCACTGTACGTTACTTTTGACTGTCACAGATAATTTGTTAAAATCTAAGACATCGCAGGTCTTGCAACAGATCGCGGAGACGAGGCGTTGGCGCCTAAAGGTAATTCAGTAGGAGCACAAAGCGTACATGGATTCGTGAAGATCTGCCAGATGGAGGGAAAAGGGCCGTGTTTTCCCCACATAGTAAAATTGTGAGAGTGTGGAAAGCTGTGAACGACGTGATACCTCCGAACGGGGCATGCGAGGAAACACACGCCACTCGCTTCGTTCCGTGCCGCAACGACGGCGTCAACGAGATCCACCTCAGCTGCGGTGCAGTGTACATTAGACCGATTGGAAGATGCCTCACTAAACGCTTACTTGAGAACGCCTATTCCGTACGTGTTGGCACTGGCAGCAACCTGGTTTCCATTGTAAGCCCTGTGCGTGCACCCCAGACTTTTTTCAAAGCGCAAAGCAAAGCTAAGCCCGACGGGGCACCGTGCACCGTGTGTGAACCCATGCGCCTGTATTCTTGTGTAGTCGTAAGTATATATAGATTTTACATTGCAGCGTACTCCTAACAAAAGACCCGCCGCGGTGGCTCAGTGGCTAAGGCGTTGCGCTGCTGAGCGCGATATCGCGGGTTCGATTCCCGGCCGCGGCGGCCGCTTTTCTGATGGAGGCGAAAAGCAAAAACGCCCGCGTGTACGAGATTTCGGCGCACGTTAAAGATCCCCAGGGGGCCAGAAATTAATCCGGAGCCCTCCACTACGGCGCGCCTCATCGCCTGCGTTGCGTCGGCGCGTTAAACCACACAATCAATCAAATTACTCCTAACAAAAAAGTACGAATTTATCGGAATACTTAGCGTCGGTAATTAAAAAAAAGGTTTCAATTCCGTGGTATCCCGTTGTCAGGGAAACTGGGAGCTTTGTTATATAGGGAAGGCGCTACTTCTCTGGCTTAGAGGGCGGTTTTAAAGTCCGAACATATTGGCTAATAAAGCAGAAATGTGGCGTTTCCTCGCCTGTCAAATCCACTATTCATGATATTGATGATGTGACCTGAGGCTTGCCAAAACAACCTGGTTGAGAAGAAAACCTATTTATACCACCACCACTTGATACCACGCTCACCTTAACCCATACTGGGTTTCTGATAAAAAGGCATGTTATTTACCGTTGGTACAAGCACGCATTCTGAACCTAGCTAACAATGATGTGCAAAATAATGCACCTCACTCATTTTGTGATTGTTTTAACGAACCCAAACTATGCATCTAAAATTATGGAAACAGACACAGTCGTTGATTATTCCAAGGAACTATGAGAATTTGTGTGTATTGTGTATCCTGTGTCATGAGCTTGAGGAGGGTAGAAAAGCACAGGCCTTGCTCCGCCTTCAGAAGCGTCAAGGCGGCACTTCTAACAACCCCCCTAAGCGCGCTTAGTGATGTAACCTTGCAAGTCTCCACTTGTGCTCGCTTTAGCGGTGAGATTGGCCGCTGGCCACTTATTTTATGATTCGGCTGTATCAAAAGTTTGTCGCAGTAATTCTCCATTGCTTCCTGCCGTCCAGCACGAGTTTCGAAAGCCATTTTAGAACGTTTAATTGCGGTGCGGATGTCAGGGAGCATTCCAAACAGAAATCGTTATGCGCTGAGCAAACGCAGTGGAGCAGGTGCACTTCAAGTGGGTGTCACCAGTCAACACATGTGACGTCAACATCAGCGCATCTAGGAGATCAATCGTTCTCTGCTGGTCTCTCGCTCTACTTGGGTACAAACAATGGCTCATGTGATGTAGCAGTCTGCCGAAGCGAGGGCCCCGTTGTATGCGCATGAGCGTTTGGAAAGAGAACTTCGGTTAATGCGTGGCATAGTTTAGTATTTCTCACGGAGATGTCTTTCTCCAGCTGCAAAAAATTATAACCTTATTGAGTCCCAACAATGAAGGAAACGACTCGTGTCACGTTTAAAATACTGTCATTAGGGCACTGTGCACCTGGCATAGGAACAGCCGGTGTGGTGACAGAGCGTACGGGCGGCATTTGTGGTTCTTAAATTGTACCCGATTCTGCTCTGTTGAACAATTGATTTCGCAAGTTCTTGACAGCATGCCCGAACCATTTATCAGACAATATTCGTCGTAAAACATGAACGTGGCAACTAGGCAGACGTCCGACGTAGCCTCCCCAAGCATCCGAACAGGTTTGGTATGATTATGAAAGTTGTGGGCGGGTTTTCAGCACCTCCCGAAAAAAAGGTGTACTGAGTCTATCCAATACGAAATACTTACTGCGAATGCAACCTTCACTGCGGCATTGTCGGCGATGTTTTCATCCAAGGTTGTTTCTCCATTAAGCTAAAGATTCAAAAAGAAATACACATAAAACGTGCACATGTAGACTGCGACAAAAGGAAGACTACGAGGAGCGTTCAGTAATAAATGTATCCTATACTTTCAAAATATATTCTGTGGGCTGCGACGAGTTTGCTTTACTAAAAAATGGAATGATTGAGCTTCTGAAACGAAGTCAGCGGTGGGAAGACTGCATCAAACTAACACATTTCCACACTTCAAGCCGCGCACGCAATCCATCCCACATTATTCTACCCCGCGTGCAAACACTGCGGCAGCCCAGCTACGCTCTACCATATGGTATCAGCATGAAAGTCAAGCCCAGGCTTTGACTAATCCCTAAAACAATCACGAGCAGTTGGAGACTGAGCTTGCCAGCTGAGACCTATCTAAGCAGCTTTGGCTCAGTGGAAGAGCGAAGACTGCAGGTCACTGCAATGGAGTCCTGGACTAAGGAGCCCACCCACAATTCCGCTTGACTTCGCTGTAATGAAGTTTTGGTTCTCCTGCTCCTCAACCGTAGCCAAAGTAGCAATCAACATTGGCAAGAAATTATGGCCACACTGTCAGAAGGGTGTGTGCTGCCATCCCTGTCCTTTCTAAATACGAAGTAACTTTTCAAGAAATTTGAGTGATTGGAATACATATATCTTTCCTGAACACACATTACACTTTGCTGATTATCATGCAGCCTTTCGTGTACATTGAAAAGATTTTTAACAAGGCCTCTGCCGTTTATTAGAATGTTTTCTCTTCCCATTACAAAGTGTTTAGGAGATACTGGAGTGTGTTGTTTATGTATCGTCTTTCGGGACTTGGACTGTCGGGGTGTTGCTTTTCCGGCCTCTCTAGACGATTGGATGCAGGGACCCGTTCCTGCTGCTGCGACAAAAAGAGGAACAATCCCAGATCCATCTCATCCTCGGATGTCCTATGGGTGCCCGATGGACCACGCTCCCTTGAGTTGGCACCCATTTGGGTGCGTCTTGTTGTTTTAGCCGCAATTGCCGAAGGTGTCGGGAGCACCACACGTGGCATGGCAGGTGCGGTAGAGGTGCTAGTCGAGGCAGCACCCCCGCGCTGCATCACCTCCGCAGCCTCCAGTGGAAGCAGGGAGGGTGATGAAGGAGGGGCCGGAGGGGTATCAGTCTCGGCGGTGACTGTTGCCCCCCAGCCGCTGTTCGCGCACCAAGCGCTGTGGTGACGGGTTGGGCGGCCTGGTTTGCCACTAGCGGGGGGACCAAGTCGGACTCACGGTACTGCGTCCCCGCCAAAACCAGACGCCACTCCGCCACCAGGCGAGCTGCATCGGCGTGCTTCTCCTTAGGGAAATAGGCGAACCTCTTCCGGGCATCTCGTGAGGAAATGGTCTCGGTGACTTTCGCATTGATGATCTTGTTTTCCTTTTGGAACTTTTCACAGTGGCGGCACTATGCCACTTGCGGCCCCCGACAGCTTGCTGAGGTAAAGGCGGTGGATTTACTGTTTTCATTGTGGTGGTCATGTGCAGCGCATTTCACGCAGATAGTCCGCCATGCCCCAACCGCTGGCACTTGAATCAACTGCGCGTGTAAGGTATATACGGACCTACTCCACACCTAATGAAACAGCATTGATGTGCTTCAGAAGCTTTGATCTGTTGAATATCAACATTATTTACATTGTTCGCATTTCCGGAATGCCACAATGAATGATGGTTCTCTAGCAGGTTCAACAAAGATGGGAGTACATAGGTTGTAATACACAGTTTTACCACAAGTCGTGATATCACGTTTTGTTCAGCCGTCCTTAATTGGGAGTGAGTTGACGTGGCAGCCGTTGATTTGGTTGGATGGTTCGAGACAACACTGTTTCTTGGAATGAAAGAATCACTATATAGTATATTCCAAGAACAAGGAACACCAGGTTTGTTATCAATGAAATAGAACCAGCGGAAGAATACACTGGGCTGTTAAGTGAGTAATATGGAAAAGAACGTCTGGCATAATCCGAATTAGGTGGTATGTGCAGTCTTTCGGTGGTACGTGCGGATATGCTACGTCAGGACAAGGCAGGCAAACAAAGAAGGTATTTTATTGATTCGACACTGCTGTTACGGCGGTAGTGCGATAAGATAAAACGACTGGAGCGATTTTGAATAGCTTCAACGGATCGCGTCAGAGGGATCTTTCCGGCGTTCAAAATAGCGCAGGCTTACTATTTTGGACGAACGAGTGACGTATAAAGTATTAGTTCAACAGAAGACAGTTCGAAGTAAAGGTTTCTGCGTAAATATTAAAGCTTGCGTTTGGAACTCTTAGGTATTTATTTGGTATGCACATTCCAAGTTAGATATTTCGAGATATAAAGCCCAAGTTATCTATCGAAGTCAACAAATGAGTGTGTATTATTAGTCTAAAGATATGAGCGCATGTAGTTACGCTGCCAATATATTCGCATGGTTATGTACTTAGTGGTGTATATTTCCATTTTCGCACCAAGTATGAACGTTATTGATATCATTCTGTGGATAATAAAATTAACTGGGCAGTTATTTTGTGCTACACTACCCAGTCATCTCCAAAACTTTGGTAGATGATTCCGTGATGCAGCTACGCTGTTCACTAATATAAAAAAGAAAGAGAAGATGCCCAGGACAGACCCATGTGGCACAAAAGAAGGGAAAGGAGGTGATGTGGTTAAACATCAATAGCAGTGACGCATTGCGAGTGGGTAGAATGGAAATGTCTGATTCGAAAAGTACATTGGTATATATTTTTAGCTTTCGCAGTTGAAGAATAAGTGTACCATACGAAACACAGTCAAACGCTTTGGCGAAGTCTAGAAATACACAACCAGTATCACAACCCTTATCTATAATAAAGAACGAATCATTACTGAAAGCAATGGCATTTCATTCGATAAATATGTTTTACAAACGTGTTGCCAATTACTCAAAAATAACTTAGACTCGAAATACCTACTTGCACTGGAAAACAAAATATGCTCGAACATTTCTACAGAATACTCATTACAGGTATTGGATGGTAGTAGAAAGCAAAGTGTGGATCAGCAGACTTGTGAACCGGAACCCCCTTCCCTTTTATCTAATCAGCATGAAGGTTACCTTTTTGTAAGCATTGCCGAAAATGTCCCAGGAAAAGTTCTGTACATTTGAGCAATATTGAATTCAGTCGGGGCCAGTAAAAGAAAGTTTCAGATCCGTTACTGGTTTGCGAACACCAGAGGGGTCGATAGTTATTGGTTTCATACGGTCAAAACTCTCGCTGGGCACAACAAAAAAAACATGCGAGAGCATCAACACTGAAAGGTGCAGATAATGTGTTATTAAGAAAAATGAAGCATTGAAGAACTGGAAGAGAAAAATAATAAGTGAGAGTTGAGCTAAGTTGATATTTTTTGGTATCATAACTAGTTTCTAAAATGTTCGTGTTTGCTTGTACAGGTATCGAGGGTATACTCGGTGACAACTTAAGAACGGCACCGGAAGTTGCCGCTGTGCCTTATCAGCGTAGCCGGATGTTTCTCCGCGCGCGCAAGTACGGCATTACTGAGAATATTTTGAACATGGCGTGAGCCGTGCCCGTGATTATTTTGACCTAATATGCTTATAAACGACAAACTGACGACAAACAAACTGCGTGAGACAAGGAAGACGATATAACGCATTCATAGCAAACCCCTTTCAAAACGCGCGCGCACTGACGTCATGGGTCCGGCGCTTTGGCGGAGTGATACACTACATGAAGTGGTGCCGTTCTTGAGTTGTAACCGAGTATAGTGTGTTAGCAAAATGTTTATTTGCACTGGCGACTGTTCCGGTGTAACCTGTGTTCGCTAGGTGATAGCCCAACCAACTGGGTGCATCGTTACACGTTTCCTTGTACAAAACAAATTGCTATTTTTGTAAATGGCCTATATGATTAGAAAACCATGGGGGATGTTAGTTTCAGTGCATTTGTTCTGATAGGTAAGTCTTTAACGATGAGCGACTGAATGCTATGTCTATAGAGGAACAGGTTCTCAGCGACCGAGTGTTTAGAAAGTTTTTCAGACATTACTGCATGAAATATTTTATTCTGTTGGCATTTACGCTATGCCCGCTCTACAATATCGTAATACTATTTTAATCTTTTTTCGACGCTATAGGAGCCTTTACAGGGAAGTTAAGTAATTAGTGGTGTCTTATTTAACAAATAAAGTAAAACACCATAGCCACTCGTGAGTAGTGGTGAGAATTACATGTGAAGTGTTTGCACTACTAGCAGCAATATGAGTGGGTTATTGAGCAAGCTGTGTGAAAATAAATCCGGGCATAGGTTCATAAAGCCCGTGCATTTAGATGAGGCACATTTGAGCACGATTGAGTCAATGTTCCACTCTATACATCGGAAGGTAAGGTTGCCTAATATAGAGAGAGTAAGGCAGTGGGATATGAAACAATCATTTGTTAAGGGCATCGTGCAGCTCAAAAAAAAGAAATTTGAAGTTGTCATTGTCCACAACATCTCCAGGAAATAAGGTACCAACAAGAAATAAACACACGCACAGCCTAGATCTCATGCTGAAGGGAAAAGGACGGCAAAAGAAACAAGGGTATCACTGGCAACAGTCACAACTCCACCAACACACCGAAGATCTTGGTCAAAACAGTGAAATATGTATGATCCTTTGCATTGTCGTATTTATTTTGGTTTTTAATTCTCCCTAAAACCAAGTTTCGGTAAAAATGACGATATCAGTGTTACACGAATTAACAACAGTGAAGTATTCGCTTAGTTTGTTGATTACACTTCTAAGGTTAGTGAAAAGTAATGACATGCTATGTGGTTGTGCGGCCGTACGTTGCTATAGTGCACTACGGCTAGCCCATTGTACATGCGAGTTGCTAGCTTGCTCATGCGCATCCTGGCGAGAATCAATTTCACAGATAGCGTGCGTACACGCGCAGTAAACAGATGATTGCTCACGCGAAAGCGTTATTGGGCTCAGTACTCGGTTTTTTCATGCTTGCTAGCCCACCCCTTTAAGCCGTGCTCATCAAGCGTCGACTGGACTACGTCACCGCAGCGAAGCGGAAACTATAACGCAATTATCCAGATACGAGGCCTCGTCTGAAGCGGCAGTACAGGGCAGTGGCTACTAGGTCATGGAAAGAAGGACAACGATACTACGGCCGAGACGAAAGAAGATTCGTGATTCAAGCAGGAGGCACGACTGCACAGTGTTGTTATTTCTACGCACCCTAGGAAATCGTATGCTCGGCACATGCGTTTGCTAGCTGCATCTGCAACTTACGCCACTATGAAAGCGCCGTGGGAGCCTATACTAATACCAGAGCTAACATTTGGTCAGCTAATAAAATACATAAAAAGATGAACGCGAGACACTCTAATAAAACATAGATTAGCGCCAGAAACCAAACAAATTGTGTTGAACTAAAAATATAAATGGAGTTTATGACTCCTGATTGCAAGGATTTTAAAACGATTTTTCAATTTTTCCGGCCCAACAGCGTCCAGACCTCTCTGCGGCAAGCTATAAATGGCGCCACAGGGACACGTTACCAGCCTAAAAATATGTCAGCGTGTGAAGTCAGAATATATACGCGTAAGAATCATTCGCACAGCCTTACAGAGAAGCGGCAGAAGTGATCAAGCAGACGCAAAAATGCAGGGAATATTCGAATATAAGGCTTACAAGGCAAAACGCCGATACACGGGACTGCGGAAATAAAATAAGAAACGAGAAAATATATACGCAGTGATCAATAGTCGGATATCGGTCAGCCTGACATACCAGAAACTTATCCGCACTGAAGAAAGTCAAATAAGCACCATTGTCAAAACAGCTTATAAGGAAGCCAGGTGCACTTGCATCTCAATTTTCAAGATCACTGCACAGGCGCTAAATATTGTCGTAATAACTTTCAATTTAGCTGACAGGCTGCAGTCCTAGCACAAAAGAAGCTCCTGGAAAAAAATCGGGACCAGCCATCCTATGGAACATGTCTCACCTCCAGAGAGAAAAGTCCTGCGAACCATGATGGATATGTCACCAATCCAGCGGTTCTCTATTAGAGCCCTCCCAATGTCTTTCCTCCTTCCTTCCCAATAGATAATACATAGACCCAGACCTAAGAGGAACAGGCGAAAAGTTAGGATTAAATTGTTTCGAGGAAAGCTCTAAACTATGAAAACACAGTATACGGCGCCCCGCACGGGGCACCTTAAGTATTCTTTGTGACGGTATTGGCGACACCACGCACCCCGAGCCCCCACACTCACGCTGTAATCTACCGTGGCGAGGAGTTATAAGGTGAGGGACAGAAACCAAAAACGGTGGCCGTCGGAGACCAGGTCAAGATCCAGCGGATGGGCTCCTTGTCTATTTACCAGGCACGGAGCTCCGGGACCCCTCAAGCTATCAGGGTAAAGTTTGAGATGTACCCCCGTCACCCGCTTCCAATACATACTGGGAGGCAACTTGAAAATCCCCTCAAAACATGATCGGCCCCCGAAAGGGGGCTGCACCGAAGCATCTTTTCCACCACTCTCAACAACCACATCTTCCTGAGTCATCTGACTCAGGAAGACCGGTAGCGTGGAGTTCTGTATTCTTGATTTCGACGTTCCTGTATAGCATTCTCGGTGATACATATGAGGTTAAAAACACACAGACGTGAAAAATTCTTTTTGAGGTCAAGACGGAAAAGCAGGCCGACAACCTTCTCGCACAAACCTGCATCCTCAATCTGGACATCAGGGTCACACCAGAGCCTGAACAGCTCACCGGGTTTGATATCTGAGCCATAGCTGCTGACCCAAACTGAGACCGACCTCCTTGAAGGCCTCAGGGAGCAGGGCCTTAGGGCCGTTAGGCACATAACTATCCGAAAAGGTGATAAGGTAATCCCAACGAAGCAAATAATCTCGACCATCAACCGATTCAAACTTCATGAACACATCAATGCAGGCTTTATCCGATGTGCAGTTCGCCCCTGCATACAAAACTGCTGCCGCTGCTTCAAGTACCAGCAGTTAGAGCATGGTATGAACTCTTCCAGTGGAAGAACGACCTGTGCAAAGTGCGCTGCACAAGACAACCCCACTGACAACTCCTTTAACAACACCTACTTGCCCGAATGGCCGGGGACCGCACGCCGCATGCTCCCGGGCTTCCGAGAAATTTGAAATGGAGAAGAAAATCATCAATGCAAAGGTAACAGAGAACATCACCTTCCCAGCGGTGCGAAAGAGGTTCTCTTCTTTTCCTCCGCGGACGTACGCTGACGCGACTCGCCAAGGGGGCGCAGCGGCGTCTCTTTTCATTGGGAACCCCCCCACTTCCCGCTGGGTTGAAAGAGGCAGCCGAACTCGTCACCACAGCGTTTGCTGAGCCAGCAGCGGCTGTGGTGGTAACAGTCGCCGTCGGTACCGATGCCCCTTCGGACCCTCCTTTCCAACCATCTCTGCTTCCACTGGAGGCCACGGAGGGGATGCAGCGCGTGGGTACCGCATAGACTCGCCCCTCTGACGCACCGCCCTTGCCACATGTGGTGCTCCCGACACCTTCAGCGGTAGCGGCTAAAAAAACGAAAGGCACCAGATGGGTGCCAAGTCAAGGGGGCGTGGTTCATCGGGCACCCCTAGGACATGAACACGGGACAGTTCCTCTCTTTGTCGCAGTGGAAGGAACGGGTCCCTCCATGGAAACCAGTAAAGATACCGAAAAAGCCCTCTCCGAGAGTCCAAGCACCGACAGACGATACATAAACAACACGCTCCAGTAGCTCCGAACACTTCATATGGGAAGAGCAAACATAATTCAATGTAACTGCAGAGGCCTTATTAAAAGTCTTGACGCTGTGTACAGAATACACCGTGCTAATAAGCCGAGTGCAATTTGTTTTCAGGGAACACTTTGAATTAGAATAAGAAATATCTTCAATAGTTACATGGTATTCACAAAAAAACAGCTATGGCTGCAGACACTCATCGGGTGGTGTGCCAATAATCGCCAAGATATTCTTATCATGCCTCCCTGTGTTCGTGACAATATTCGCCAAGATATCCTGAGCATGCCACCTTGTCCTTTTGAACACCTTCGATGAGTCTGTAGCAATCCACTCGATAATATTTGATAGGTTGATAACGGTATGCTCTGTATACATTCCTCCAGATTTTGCACTTTCGAGCTCTCACTTCGAGGTGCTGGTTGACCAGCTGCACGAACCACACATACTCACAGGCTACCTTAATGCGCACAATTGTTTTTGGGGGCCTTCTGGCACGGATTCCCAAGGTCGCCTGATAGAAAAATTTTTAACATCATCGGGAGCATGCCTTTTACACAAAAAACATCCTACATATCACAGCTAAGGATACAGTGCCTACTCAAATCTGAACGTGGCTATTGGTTCTGCAATTATCTTTCCATGTCTTGTGTGGGGCCTGGGCACGATCCTATATGGGGGGACCACTTCCCCACCTCACTAACAAATATAGGTAAAGGCCCATGCAGCCCACCTTTCCAAAACACGTTCAATGAAGCAAACGCTGACGGGAATACATTTGCAGAGAAATCCAAACTACACCACACATTTTCAGGAGACCTACACGTTGAATAAGCTACCCAAAACCTCGCGGGGCACATTCTCGAAGCCACCAAAATAATTATTCCCCACGCCTCTGGTGCTCCGAGCAACCAGATCAGGCAGTGGTGGAATGAGGACTGTTGGCGGGCGCGAGAGCCCCAGAACAAGACATGGGGTATCCTTCGACGGTACCCCACGTCGGATATTCTCCTGTGTTGAAACCGGTAAAGGCATTTGGAAAACGTGCGCGACGTGAGGCAAAACTAGCGAGTTGGCGCACCTTCTCGGCATTATTTAACTCGTACACATCACACAAAGTCCGCACACGAGTACGAAATCTCAAAGGAAATTAGACACACAGCCTGCCCTTGGTTTGTACAACAGGGGACACACAGGAAGACCAGGCTAACACACTCACACAACACTTCGAACTGGTGTCTCTTTCAGCACAGTACACGTACACTTTCGTGAGATATCAATACTCTAGCGAAAAGAAGTGCCTACATGAAAAAAAAATAACAGAATTCTTACAACTCCCTGTTTTCCCTACATGAGCTGAGGGGTGCTCTAGGAACGTGTGAATCCCCATCTCCAAGCCCACACAACAGTACATGCGCAATGCTACAACACCTACATACAGACATACTTAAAACACTCTTATACCTGTACAATAAAATATGGCTTTAGGAGCACATTCCACGCTCTTTAGGGGAGGGCATATTTGTGGCTTTCCTGAAGGAGGGAAGGACCCAACTCTCCTTCGAGCTATGGGCCCATCGGCCTTAAAGGAGCACTGACACCAATTTTCGGCGTCAATATTATTGCACAGTTCGCTTCCTTCACTCAACAGAATACCCTGGCTGAAATATGAGCGGCCTGCGACGCAAGGAACATAGTTCAATTGTATCGCATTTATCGCGCCGACGGAGCAGCATGCGGAGCGGCACTCAGCAAATGGACATCAGGGTGACATCACTCCAGGAGAGGAAAAAGAAGTGACGCGACAACGCCCGCCAAAAACTCGTGACGTCACTTCACGCGCGCGGCCCCACGAGCGGCGAGCGGGCGCAACACCCTCTCAAGCGGGCGCCGGTGACGTCCGCACAAAGCGGTGAGGTCAAACCGGGAGGCTGTCATATGCGCCGTTCGGGATGAAAGCGCGGGAATTTGAAACAAACGATTTTCAGGCCGTTCAATGTAATTAACTATCGCGCGCTGAAGTATTTGAAGTGCTGTTTCAGGTTCGCCAGACCATTAGGCATCGATAAAAGCAATAAAAGTGTAATATAAAATTTTCGTGTCAGTGCTCCTTTAAAAGCTACGTGTGCAAGCTCCTCGAGAATATGATCCACAGGAGACTTGTGTCCTTTCTTGAGTACAACAGTTTTCTCGAGGGCTTCCAGGCAGGCTTCATGGCGGTGCGATCTACAAATAACCAACTAGTAGCGTTATAATTTTACATGAAATATGCTTACCTACATAAGAAATATTACATGATGCTGTTCTTTGATATTGAAAAGGCATATGATACTGCATGGCTCTATGGCATCCTTAGAGGCCTCAAATGCTTTGGTATATTACGTAACATGATGAACTCTGTGCCCAGTTACCTGCCTTTACGATCATTTTGGGCCAGAGTTGATTCGGCACTTTCAAACATTCACGTGCAGGAGAATGGCATGCCTCAAGGTGACGTATTGACCTGCACCTTGTACATATATATGATTAACTCCCTCCGAAAGGCATTGCTTCGACCCATCTCCGTCGTGATGTATGTAGACGATGTTAAATATCTATTAAATCATTTAACATCTCTATGTGCGGACGCCAGGTCCAGCTTGAGCGTAACAAACTTCGCTTTGCAGATGTAAATGGGGTTAAACTTAATCCTTCTATAAGTACCTACGCTGTATTTTCAAAACGACGCGGGATGCAAGCAGACCCTGACATTAAGCTCCATGGTGCACGAAAACCCACAGGACCTTATGTGCTTCCGGACCTTGAACAGGCAACGCATGTGTTTGTGCGGTACGGACCCGTGCGCCGCCCTTTGCAACCACACTACGTTGGCCCTTTCCTAGTGGTAGAACGACACTCGTCCACAGATGACATCGACATCAATGGCTCGCACGACAACATAGCCCTAGAACGCCTGAAGCCGGCATACGTCACTGCCGCCGACATCAACCCTACGAGTCTTCCCACTGTGGCTGCACACCACCGTGACCATCATGTACGTTGGGTTCATCAGAGCGTCGAACCAGCTCCTCTCTTGGAGGGGAGCCCTGTAGTGGCAAGCCACAGTGCCAGCGGCAGCAGCGTGACGCAGGCCCACGAGCTCGCTCACTCGCCGAAGGGCTCCCGCGCCCCTGGCATCAGTAGTTAGAGACCCCACGGCGTTCGGAATAAACCGGCCTTGCTACGTGGTCTGGTCGTCTCTGTTTCAACGTCTCCGTGGCATGCGCTCTACACCGTAAAAAAGGAACGCAAATGTTGATGTGCAGTCTTAGAAGAAAAACTCACCTTCACTTGTCACATCAAATGACTAAAATATAAATGGCTCAAAGTATACACATTCCAAATGTCCTTTCACACCAATCCTATAGTGCGGACCAGCAACTCCTATTACGTGTCATCACAAGCTTGGTGGGGTACCGCTTGAACTTTGGGAGTGTGGTTTACGGGTCTGCAACAAAAAAGAGCTGAAAATTCTGGACCCAGTGCTGCACATGGGGCTTCGCCTCGCTTCGGGTGATTTCAGCACTAGCCGGGTAAAAAGCCTATACGTCGAGTGCGATAAATGCTCCATAGATCCTCCGCAAATATACATGGATCTTTTATGTGCGTTTAAACTTTAGTCAATAACCCACCATTCTTTCAAAGGTTTAATTTGTGATACACCCATTACCCAAATTCTCCTAAATCGTCCATTTATCTCTGCTCCGTTCTTACATAGAGTGAGACAGGAAGTGTCCGAATAATCCGTCACCTTTTCAGACACCTACACATAAACCATTTCTGACTTTTACCACCATGGCAGCGTCTCCTCGTGTCATGCGACGTGCCCACAACTGTAATTCTGCAGCACTTCATGTTTTTTAAGTGCTAATGCACTTTATAAGCGACCCCAAACCATCCACCGCCGGCGTCGGCGGCGGCGGCGGCGTCGGCGTCCGCAGTGCTCCTCTATATTTAAAAAAGAAACAGCATCCGGCGCCAGGTTTCGATCCGAGGACTTTGCGGGCCGCAGCCCGACGCTCTACCGAATAAGCCACGGACGCGACGCTTATATCGGTGTCAGTGGCGCCTTATATCTTTAACGCATTAAAACTACGTCGTCAGCGGCGTGCGTTGGCGACTCAGCGGCGTTATAGCGGCTTGATAACTGCGTGGTGTACACGTGATACTACAAACCCGATGGAAGAGATGGAAGAGAAGGCGGCGAGGCGGTGGGCTGCGGGGGCCGAGCGCAAGCGCCGCAAGCGGGCCGACAACCGTGCATTCGCACTTTCACATTCTCCCCCTCGGGGAAATGCGGGGGAATTTTTCAAGAAAAATGCAAGTCTGGATAATTTTTTGCGACACGTCAAAAACAGTCATTAAAGTGGCGTGTACTGCCCACGGACCTGATTTTAGGGTGTCTAATACCTAAAACGAAAAGCAGCAATTTTACGGGTGAAGCCTATGGCATTTTTCTGGTTTAAAGCACATAGTTAACCCAAAATTGCCAGTTTATTATCTTCTCAGATTTCTTGAGCACAGAACGTGCATTTGCATCTAAGCAGTTTTGTAAAAATCATGTCATTCCGTTAGTTTATAAAACCATTATGTCAGGATATGTGTTAAACCTTGAGCTGGGTGCCAGGACACTCGGGTATCGCCGGAAACGAGACAGAAGATCAAATAGCCGCTGCTGCTGCACTTGCAACTACAGTTGACATAACAACAATACCTTACACTGACCTTAAGTCAAAAGTCACACAACTTCGTAAAACATGACGAGAACGCTGTAATCAAGAGACAGACAAGAAATTACACATCATAAAGCCCTTCTTTGGAGCACACAACACTGACACACACAACAGACCCAATGAAAGAGAGAGAGAGAGAAAGTAAAGGAAAGGCAAGAATGTTAACCAGATTACGGCCTAGTATGCTATTCTGCACGGGGGACAGGGGAACAATGAGGAAAAAGAGGAAAATAGAGAAGGAAGGGGAAAGCGGACAGAGCGTGGAGGGGTGTGCCCAGCGGTAGGGCACTATAGACAAAATGTTCAGACAGTTCGTAGAGAGTAGTCTTGCGCTACAGTATTTTGTGCAATTTTGTCGTTTTGAGGAAACACAGGAGCGCTTTTGTCGCCTTGTCCGCAGACGACAGAGAAATCCAGTGGCCCAGGATTGTCTCCTCAGAGAACGGGCGCCGAGAGTCTAACTTTTGTAGAGTCGCAGAGAGCTGGCTGCGTTCGGATGAAAACTGTGGACAATCGCAGAGGACATGTCGTATGGTCTCTGGTGTGTCACAGACTTCGCAGGCCTCACTGGCTGCCATTCGAATCATATAGGAATAAGCATTTGTGAATGCGACTCCAAGCCAGAGGCGACAAAGAATGGTTGCATGAGATCGTGAGAGGCCTAATGGGAGGGGGCGCTGAAGATAGATATCCAGGGCATAGATACGAGCGCTCGTGAACGCTTGGGTGCTCCATTTCGATAGCGTGGTCTCCCGAGCAAGTTTTCGGAGAGTCCTAGCGGCATGCGTTCCGGATAACGGAATAGATATGGTCTCCGTTTTCTGGTGTGCCAAGCGTGCGGCAGCGTCCGCACTTTCGTTTCCGACAATGACGCAATGACTGGGAAGCCACTGAAAGGCACTGTCATGACCCGCTTGGGTGGCACGGTGATACAGTAGTCTTATCTCGACCAGCAGCTGTTCATGAGGTCCATGGCATAGGGCTGACTGGAGCGATTGAAGCGCAGGTTTTGAGTCGCAGGAGATCGCCCATCTTCGGCATGAAGTTTGTTCAGCGGTATGAAGGGCACAACGGATGGCGGTAAGTTCTGCAGCCGTGGAAGTGGTAAGATTGGCTATTTTGAATTCTGTTGACATGGACATTCGTGGTATAACAACGGCGCCGGCAGAACAAGATGTTTTTACGGAGCCATCGGTGTAAATATGGGTGCAGTCGGTGTATCTCTCGTGTAAATAAACGAGACTTAGCTGCTGTACTGCCAGCGTTGGAAAATCTTGCTTCTTTGTTAAGCCTGGGATACTGAGGCATGCTCGAATCGGCGTCGTACACCAAAGTGGGAGTTGCGGCCTCATCGCAGGCGTATAGTTGGATGGCATGCTGGTGATGTTGGAAGCTATAACCTTTGCGAAAGACGCATGGGGGCATTTAATAATAATAATAATAATAATAATAATAATAATAATAATAATAATAATAATAGGCTCTATACAATGTTTTATATACATCATATATTCACTGCACACTTATAAGCACGCAGTGCTTGTGAGTGGGCAAGCAGATCAGAGGCGCAGCGCCCGTGCGATGACGCAAACAATTGAAATAAAGGAAACAAGGGAAAAAATAAATAATGAAAATAAATTCATGTATGCGCTCAAACAGCATTTCATCCCCTAGAAAACACTGCTAGTGAAACAACGTGTAAGTAAGCGCAAAGTGAACAAGGACGAATGAAGTGAACGGGACACGGCGCTACTATCAACTCATTTTATTTTCACTATGATGTCCAATTTTATACCGGAAGATACGCAGCTAATGAAAGAAAGGAGGAAAGGGGGTGGAGCACAAGCAAGTACAAAAAAACAAAAAGTGACAGATGACATTTCAAACGGTCGAGTTACAAATGCACTTTTGCAGGGTAAAATCTAATGATTGGATAAGTATTGCAGTTCTTTCTTTGTCAATGCTAAAGAAGCTGTGCTAACGCAGTTGTCTTTTAAGGAAACTATCTGGTGGGCCTCGATGATCTCTCGTGTCAACTGATCCTCGTGTCGAGCTACAACCCTAGTCTTATCAAAAAATGGCTTACACGCACAATTTCTGCAGTCTCAGCAGTGTATGCCCAGATGTCCTTTAATCTTATCTACATTATTCCTGTGTTCTCTAAGCCTATCGTTTAAGCAACGACCCGAGTGTCCGACGTACTGCCTGCCACACGGTAGAGGAATAGAATAAACTGTGCCTACTGAGCAATTCACGAACCGGTCCCGATGCTGCGTTGCGCACTTGCTTTTCTTTTTTTCTTTTCCATTGACTCTGTTCATTAACTTAGACAGTTTGTTGGGAGCAGAGAAGACAACGCTAACGTTGAAGCGCTTTTCTATTTTCTTTAGATTGTGCGAAATACCATGTAGGTACTGCACGACAGCGCACTTCAACTTTTCTCTTTCTTTCTCCCTGGGTTCCACGTCTGGCTTGTTCCTAAACTGTTTAAGCATCTTATTCGCGACCGACAACAGAAGAAATGGAGGGTACCCGGCAGATGTTAGACGTACTGTCTGTTTTTTGAAACTATCTTCCACGACATGGGAGCAGGATTTCATCAGCGCGTTGGTAAAACAATGCCTAGCGACCCCACGTTTGGTCAGCTTTGAGTGTGCCAACTGAAATTCAGAATCGTTTTCTGGCTACGTGGATCATACTCCCAACAGACGCGATTTGGACCAAACGAGAGCTTGAGGTCGAGGAATTTTATAGACCACTCACTTGGAGTTTCATGTGTCAGAACAAGAGGGGCGAGACACTGTCAAAACTGGCACAAAACACTGGTTACGGTGGACGTAAAAGCACTACGCCCACAGCCTACGACCACAAGAAAGTCGTCGACAGATCGGCACACCTTAACGACGGCCGACCGCTCTAAGCCAGGAGCTAGGAGCCTGTCCAGTGAGCCTAGGTACAAGTCGCTCAGGATGGGAGCTAAGGACGACCCTATGCAAATGCCTTTTCTCTGAATATAAACTCTGCCCTCCCATGTCGCGTACGGGGAATTCAGGTAGAAGAAAAGCATTTCCAGGAAGCTGTTTGTCGAGATCCCACACGCATTCTGGAAGCGTACGGCATCATAGCGGTCAATGCGATCCTCCAGGCAACGGAGCAGAATATTGTGAGGTATGGAATAGTATAAGTCTTTCACGTCAACCGAGAAAGCAACAAGTTCTTCGTGGCAGAAAGCTAATGACGTCCTCCAAGCGTCTTATAAGGAAAGGATCCTCGATTGCCAATATTTCCAGATTTTCTTTGAGAAACAGCGCGAAAGGTTTCTGCCAAGTGTACCTCTCGGGAACAATAACCCTAAGGTGCCAGTCAATCTTATGCGTCTTCATTGAAAAAAAAACATTCTTAAACCAATGCTTGGTTTTTTACCAACACTCTGGGCCAATAGGTTTAGATTTAGTTTTTCACACGATTTCTTGGCCTCTGTTCCAACACGCGACAGGCACACACAGGCACACAGGCACACGCGACAGGCACACATGCTTGTGCGCCTCCCCCTTTCTTCCTTTCTTTCATTAGCTGTGTATCTTCCGGTATAAAATCGGACATCATAGTGAAAATAAAATGAGTTGATTGTAGCGCCGTGTCCCGTTCACTTCGTTCGTCCTTGTTCATTTTGCGCTTACTTACACGATGAATGACCAACTCGCCCAAGAAACACTCTGATGAAGTATATTTCTAGTACAAGGGGCCCTTTGACTGTTTTTCCTTAGAGCCTTGCTCCCTCGTCGCGCTCATCGCCATGTGTGAATGCCGTGCACGGGCACTTGGTTTCTGCATTCGACATAACATTTTGCCACCGGAAGTGAACATGTTATTCCAAAGCTTCGATCCATCTCGATGCCACGGGACAAGATTCTGCAAGATCCTCAGGTCGGAATGGCAACGACAATCACGCCTCTACAAGGACTGCCTGTACCTTCGGCTCAAGGCCTCAGCAGGCGGAAGGCGTAGCAGGGCTCTATGGGCTGAATACTCAAAAATCACCCACAGGACAACGGAGTTCATCTGGGATTCGACCCTGCATCTACTGAGGACCCTCGTCCCCAAGAAGCCCCAGCTGGCAAGAAACAAGGTGCATACGTTGGATGGTGTCTCCCTGCCGAAGCACGTCGAGTGCGTGCTCAGCCTCGGACTCAAGTTCGCCGTGCAGCCAAGGAAGTCAGCCCCAGAGAAGGTCGCGATGGTGAGACAAGTTGCTAGGTTGGCACACGACTCTGATGTTGAGCGCTGTCTTTCGGAAAGAATTGATGTGTTGTCTCAGCATGGTCACGCTCCCAGGAGCCTGCCTTTAGCACGCATTGTTTCCTTCCTGCGGGAGCAGTCGCTCGCGCTGCTAGCAGCCGACAAAGAGGGCGGTTTCGCCGTTTTACCTACTTCCTTGTATCGTGCAAAAGCGCAGGATGCAATAGATGCTTCCTTTCAGATGAAAAGCAATGTGTGCTTGTCGCGTGTCGTAACAGAGGCCAAGAAATTGTGCGAAAAACTAAATCTAACCCTATTAGCCCACAGTGTTGGTAAAAGACCAAGCGTTGGTTTAAGAATGCTTTTTTCAATGAAGACGCATAAGATTGACTGGCTCCTTAGGGTTACTGTTTCCGAGAGGGACACTTGGCAAAAACCTTTCGCGCTGTTTCTCAAAGAAAAGATGGAAATATTGGCAATCGAGGATCCTTTCCTTATAAGACGCTCGGAGGACGTCATTACCTTTCTGAAAAAAAATGACCACAAAGAACTTGTCGCTTTCTCGGTTAACGTGAAAGACTTATACTATTCCATACCGCACGATAATCTGCTCCGTTGCCTAGAGGATTGCATTGACCGCTATGATGCCGTACGCTTCCAGAATGCGTGTGGAATCTCGACAAACAGCTTCCTGGAAATGCTTTCCTTCTACCTGAATTCCACGTACGCGACATGGGAGGGCAGAGTTTATATTCAGAGAAAAGGCATTTTCATAGGGTCGTGCTTAGCTCCCATCCTGAGCGAATTGTACCTAGGCTCACTGGACAGGCTCCTAGCTTCTCGCTTAGAGCGGTCGGCCGTTGTTAAGGTGTGCCGATACGTCCACGACTTTCTTGTGGTCCTAGACTGTGGGCGTAGTGCTTTTACGTCCACCGTAACGAGTGTTTTGTAACAGTTTCGAAAGGGTCTCGCCCCTCTTGTTCTGACACATGAAACTCCAAGTGAGTGGTCTATAAAATTCCTCGACCTGAGGCTCTCGTTCGGTCCCAATCACGGCTGTTGGGAGTATGATCCGCGTAGCCAGAAACCGATTCTGCCTTTTCAGTCAGCACACTCAAAGCTGACCAAACGTGGGATCGCTAGGCATTGTTTTACCAACGCGCTGATGAAATCCTGCTCCTATGTCGTGGAAGATAGTTTCAAAAAACAGACAGTACGTCTAACATCTGCCGGGTACCCTCCATTTCTTCTGTTGTCGGTCGCGGATAAGATGCTTAAAGAGTTTAGGAACAAGCCAGACGTGGAACCTAGGGAGAAAGAAAGAGAAAAGTTGAAGTCCGCTGTCGTGCAGTCCCTACATGGTATTTCGCACAATCTAAAGAAAATAGGAAAGCGCGTCAACGTTTACGTTGTCTTCTCTGCTCCCAACAAACTGTCTTAGTTAATGAACAGAGTCAATGGAAAAGAAAAAAAGAAAAGCAAGTGCGCAACGCAGCATCGGGACCGGTTCGTGAATTGCTCAGTAGGCACAGTTTATTCTATTACTCTACCGTGTGGCAGGCAGTACGTCGGACAGTCGGGTCGTTGCTTAAACGATCGGCTTAGAGAACACAGAAATAATGTAGATAAGATTAAAGGACATCTGGGCATACACTGCAGAGACTGCAGAAATTTTGAGTGCAGCCATTTTTTGATAAGACTAGGGTTGTAGCTCGACACGAGGATCAGTTGACACGAGAGATCATCGAGGCCCACAGATACTTTTCCTTAAAAGACAACTGCGTTAGCAGAGCTTCTTTAGCATTGACAAAGAAAAAAGTGCAATACTTATCAAATCATTAGATTTTACTGTGCAAAATTGCATTTGTAACTCGACCGTTTGAAATGTGATCTTTCACGTTTTGTTTTTTGTACTTGCTTGTGCTCCTCTCCCTTTCCTCCTTTCCTTCATTTGCTTGTATCTTCCGGTATAAATCGGACATCATAGTGAAAATAAAATGAGTTGATAGTAGCGCCTTGTCCCGTGCGCCGTGCCACCGGAAGTGAACATGTTATTCCAAAGCTTCGATCCATCTCGAGGCCACGGGACAAGAATCTGCAAGATCCTCAGGTCGGAATGGCAACGACAATCACGCCTCTACAAGGACTGCCTGTACCTTCGGCTCAAGGCCTCAGCAGGCGGAAGGCGTAGCAGGGCTCTATGGGCTGAATACTCAAAAATCACCCTCAGGACAACGGAGTTCATTGGGGATTCGACACTGCACCAACTGAGGACCCTCGTCCCCAAGAAGCCCCAGCTGGCAAGAAACAAGGTGCATACGTTGGATGGTGTCTCCCTGCCGAAGCACGTCGAGTGAGTGCTCAGCCTCGGACTCAAGTTCGCCGTGCAGCCAAGGAAGTCAGCCCCAGAGAAGGTCGCGATGGTGAGACAAGTTGCTAGGTTGGCACACGACTGTGATGTTGAGCGCGGTCTTTCGGAAAGAATTGATGTGTTGTCTCAGCATGGTCACGCTCCCAGGAGCCTGCCTTTAGCACGCACTGTTTCCTTCCTGCGGGAGCAGTCGCTCGCGCTGCTAGCAGCCGACAAAGAGGGCGGTTTCGCCGTTTTACCTACTTCCTTGTATCGTGCAAAAGCGCAGGATGCAATAAATGCTTCCTTTCAGAAGAAAAGCAATGTGTGCCTGTCGCGTGTCGGAACAGAGGCCAAGAAATTGTGTGAAAAACTAAATCTAAACCTATTGGCCCAGAGTGTTGGTAAAAGACCAAGCGTTGGTTTAAGAATGCTTTTTTCTATGAAGACGCATAAGATTGACTGGCCCCATAGGGTTATTGTTTCCGAGAGGGACACTTGGCAGAAACCTTTCGCGCTGTTTCTCAAAGAAAAGATGGAAATATTGGCAATCGAGAATCCTTTCCTTATAAGACGCTCGGAGGACGTCATTAGCTTTCTGAAAGAAAATGACCACAAAGAACTTGTTGCTTTCTCGGTTGACGTGAAAGACTTATACTATTCCATACCGCACGATAATCTGCTCCGTTGCCTGGAGGATTGCATTGACCGCTATGATACCGTACGCTTCCAGAATTCGTGTGGAATATCGACAAACAGCTTCCTGCAAATGCTTTCCTTCTACCTGAATTCCACGTACGCGACATGGGAGGGCAGAGTTTTTATTCAGAGAAAAGGCATTTGCATAGGGTCGTGCTTAGCTCCCATCCTGAGCGACTTGTACCTAGGCTCACTGGACAGGCTCCTAGCTCCTCGCTTACAGCGGTCGGTCGTTGTTAAGGTGTGCCGATACGTCCACGACTTTCTTGTAGTCCCAGACTGTGGGCGTAGTGCTTTTACGTCCACCGTAACCAGTGCTTTGTCACAGTTTCGAAAGTGTCTCGCCCCTCTTGTTCTGACACATGAAACTCCAAGTGAGTGGTCTATAAAATTCCTCGACCTGAGGCTCTCGTCGTGTCCCAATCACGGCTGTTGGGAGTATGATCCGCGTAGCCAGAAACCGATTCTGCCTTTTCTGTCGGCACACTCAAAGCTGACCAAACGTGGGATCGCTAGGCATTGTTTTACCAACGCGCTGATGAAATCCTGCTCCCATGTCGTGGAAGATAGTTTCAAAAAACAGACAGTACGTCTAACATCTGCCGGGTACCCTCCATTTCTTCTGTTGTCGGTCACGGATAAGATGCTTAAACAGTTTAGGAACAAGCCAGATGTGGAACCCAGGGAGAAAGAAAGAGAAAAGTTGAAGTGCGCTGTCGTGCCGTACCTACATGGTATTTCGCACAATTTAAAGAAAACAGGAAAGCGCGTCAACGTTAACGTTGTCTTCTCTGCTCCCAACAAACTGTCCAAGTTAATGAACAGAGTCAATGGAAAAGAAAAAAAGAAAAGCAAGTGTGCAACGCAGCATCGGGACCGGTTCGTGAATTGCTCAGTAGGCACAGTTTATTCTATTCCTCTACCGTGTGGGAGGCAGTACGTCGGACAGTCGGGTCGTTGCTTAAAAGATCGGCTTAGAGAACACAGGAATAATGTAGATAAGATTAAAGGACATCTGGGCATACACTGCAGAGACTGCAGAAATTGTGAGTGTAAGCCATTTTTTGATAAGACTAGGGTTGTAGCTCGACACGAGGATCAGTTGACACGAGAGATCATCGAGGCCCACCAGGTAGTTTCCTTAAAGGCAACTGCGTTAGCACAGCTTCTTTAGCATTGACAAAGAAAAAACTGCAATACTTATCAAATCATTAGATTTTACCGTGCAAAATTGCATTTGTAACTCGACCAATTGAAATGTCATCTTTCACTTTTTGTTTTTTTGTACTTTCTTGTGCTCCTCTTTCTTTCCTCCTTTCTTTCATTAGCTTGTATCTTCCGGTATAAAATCGGACATCATAGTGAAAATAAAATGAGTTGATAGTAGCGCCGTGTCCCGTGCGCCGTGCCACCGGAAGTGAACATGTTATTCCAAAGCTTCGATCCATCTCGAGGCCACGGGACAAGAATCTGCAAGATCCTCAGGTCGGAATGGCAACGACAATCACGCCTCTACAAGGACTGCCTGTACCTTCGGCTCAAGGCCTCAGCAGGCGGAAGGCGTAGCAGGGCTCTATGGGCTGAATACTCAAAAATCACCCACAGGACAACAGAGTTCATCTGGGATTCGACACTGCACCAACTGAGGACCCTTGTCCCCAAGAAGCCCCAGCTGGCAAGAAACAAGGTGCATACGTTGGATGGTGTCTCCCTGCCGAAGCTCGTCGAGTTCGTGCTCATCCTCGGACTCAAGTTCGCCGTGCAGCCAAGGAAGTCAGCCCCAGAGAAGGTCGCGATGGTGAGACAAGTTGCTAGGTTGGCACACGACTCTGATGTTGAGCGCTGTCTTTCGTAAAGAATTGATGTGTTGTCTCAGCATGGTCACGCTCCCAGGTGCCTGCCTTTAGCACGCACTGTTTCCTTCCTGCGGGAGCAGTCGCTCGCGCTGCTAGCAGCCGACAAAGAGGGCGGTTTCGCCGTTTTACCTACTTCCTTGTATCGTGCAAAAGCGCAGGATGCAATAGATGCTTCCTTTCAGATGAAAAGCAATGTGTGCCTGTCGCGTGTCGGAACAGAGGCCAAGAAATTGTGTGAAAAACTAAATCTAAACCTATTGGCCGAGAGTGTTGGTAAAAGACCAAGCTTTGGTTTAAGAATGCTTTTTTCAATGAAGACGCATAAGATTGACTGGCCCCTTAGGGTTATTGTTTCCGAGAGGGACACTTAGCAGAAACCTTTCGCGCTGTTTCTCAAAGAAAAGATGGAAATATTGGCAATCGAGGATCCTTTCCTTATAAGACGCTCGGAGGACGTCATTAGCTTTCTGAAAGAAAATGACCACAAAGAACTTGTTGCTTTCTCGGTTGACGTGAAAGACTTATACTATTCCATACCGCACGATAATCTGCTCCGTTGCCTGGAGGATTGCATTGACCGCTAAGATGCCGTACGCTACCAGAATGCGTGTGGAATCTCGATAAACAGCTTCCTGGAAATGCTTTCCTTCTACCTGAATTCCACGTACGCGACATGGGAGGGCAGATTTTTTATTCAGAGAAAAGGCATTTGCATAGGGTCGTGCTTAGCTCCCATCCTGAGCGACTTGTACCTAGGCTCACTGGACAGGCTCCTAGCTCCTCGCTTACAGCGATCGGTCGTTGTTAAGGTGTGCCGATACGTCCACGACTTTCTTGTGGTCCTAGACTGTGGGCGTAGTGCTTTTACGTCCACCGTAACCAGTCCTTTGTCACAGTTTCGAAAGTGTCTCGCCCCCCTTGTTCTGACACATGAAACTCCAAGTGTGTGGTCTATAAAATTCCTCGACCTGAGGCTATCGTTCGGTCCCAATCACGTCTGTTGGGAGTATGATCCGCGAGGCCAGAAACCGATTCTGCCTTTTCAGTCGGCACACTCAAAGCTGACCAAACGTGGGATCGCTAGGCATTGTTTTACCAACGCGCTGATGAAATCCTGCTCCCATGTCGTGGAAGATAGTTTCAAAAAACAGACAGTACGTCTAACAACTGCCGGGTACCCTCCATTTCTTCTGTTGTCGGTCGCGGATAAGATGCTTAAACAGTTTAGGAACAAGTCAGACGTGGAACCCAGGGAGAAAGAAAGAGAAAAGTTGAAGTGCGCTGTCGTGCCGTACCTACATGGTATTTCGCACAATTTAAAGAAAATAGGAAAGCGCGTCAACGTTAACGTTGTCTTCTCTGCTCCCAACAAACTGTCGAAGTTAATGAACAGAGTCAATGGAAAAGAAAAAAAGAAAAGCAAGTGCGCAACGCAACATCGGGACCGGTTCGTGAATTGCTCAGTAGGCACAGTTTGTCCTATTCCTCTACCGTGTGGCAGGCAGTACGTCAGACAGTCGGGTCATTGCTTAAACGATCGGCTTAGAGAACACAGCAATAATGTAGATAAGATTAAAGGACATCGGGGCATACACTGCAGAGACTGCAGAAATTGTGAGTGTAAGCAATTTTTTGATAAGACTAGGGTTGTAGCTCGACACGAGGATCAGTTGACACGAGAGATCATCGAGGCCCACCAGATAGTTTCCTTAAAAGGCAACTGCGTTAGCACAGCTTCTTTAGCATTGACAAAGAAAAAACTGCAATACTTATCAAATTATTAGATTTTACCGTGCAAAATTGCATTTGTAACTCGACCGTTTGAAATGTCTTCTTTCACTTTTTGTATTTTTGTACTTGCTTGTGCT
This sequence comes from Haemaphysalis longicornis, assembly GCF_048455015.1. Classification (NCBI taxonomy): domain Eukaryota; kingdom Metazoa; phylum Arthropoda; class Arachnida; order Ixodida; family Ixodidae; genus Haemaphysalis; species Haemaphysalis longicornis. The sequence continues at coordinate 88,378,925 of NW_027526233.1, forward strand.
CCTCTTTCTTTCCTCCTTTCTTTCATTAGCTTGTATCTTCCGGTATGAACCTTTATTTTCGGTACCCAGGAAGAACCCTAGGGTCTTGGTACTGGTACACCATACAAAAAAAACACTACAATTAAGACAAGACAACACACAAAAACTATATGTATGACATAAACAATAAAGTAAAAATAGTTACAGAAATCTTAGAAAGCAAAAAAGGAAAAAAAAGAACAGAAAGTCAAAAAAGAAAAGGCAGGCTTAGTGTTGCAAGCCATGCCACTCGGCCAGCGAAACGTTCAGTACGTGTGAAAAATAGGAACTATACAAGCAAATATTGAATCAACATGACATAGAGTATACGTAATAACCAAGGTTTTCTAACAACATATTAGGAAGTTCCAAAAAAAGGGGGAAAAGCTTCAGCATTACCAACACTGACACTAAAACGTACAAATATTCAAGCAACACAAAAGAAGAAAAAGTGAAAAGCCAGCAACAACAGTTTGCACATAATACATAGGATACATAAATTTGGAATGACATAAAGGACTTAAGCTACAACAGTTTTCAACTCATTAGAGAACAAAGTAAAGGAGCTCTGGAATATATCAAGCCGAACGGAATATTCATTATATGCACATTGTATTCGGCAGATGGACGAGCGTCGGCTATTTAAAGCAACTGGTCTGAATGCTGGAAATTTTCTGAAAATGTTTTTTGGCAAATTGACATTGATAAGTGTAACCAAATCGTCACACCAAATATTACCATGAAGAAGTTTATAGAGGAAGATAATATCAGCTCGCATTCGTCGACACCGAAGGGAAGGAATGCTTTTCAGAAGAGACATGATGCCGTTTGCGTCGTCTTGCACATGACGGAAGCGGTGCTTAAAGATAGAAAGAAACCTTTTTAGAACCCTTTCGATACGGTCACTATTGGACTTGCAAGTTCCATTCCAGACAACAGACCCGTATTCAAGAAGAGGTAAGCAGAGAGCCGAATACAAATTTAAGAAAGGAAGCGGACCTTTAAACTCTCTAGAATACCTGCAAACAGCACCCAGACAACGAAGAGACCGACGGGTAATTTGTGCAATGTGGGAAGAGAAAGTCAGAGGAGAATCAAAAAGTACTCCCAAGTCCCGAATTTCGGTCACCCTCGGCAGTGTGACCGAAATTTCATAAGGGTATTGCAGCTGTGGAGTTTTTCTACTATTGGAGACAACTTTAGTTTTTGAAGGGTTCAAAATAAGGTCGTTTTTGGTGCACCAACGATGGAATGACACAATATCAACCTTACGAGAATTACAGTCCTGAACACTACGCACTTCGCTAAAGATTTTTATATCATCAGCGTACAACAAAAAAGAAGAATTTTGAATGGCAGAAGCAACATCGTTAATGAAAATGAAAAAAAGAAGGGGACCCAGAACGGAGCCTTGGGGTACACCACTGGTTGCCTTGTACCTAATTGATGTTTGACCGTTAACACTTACATAGCAATATCGTTCCTTGAGATAACAACGTATAAGACCCACCAAAGAAGCGTGTACATCTAACAGAGTGAGCTTTGCAAGCAATAACGAGTGGTTGACATCATCAAAGGCTTTGCTCATGTCACAGTAGACCACATCCAGTTGGCTTCTACCAACGATTGCTGGGACAGCCTGCTCCATGAAGCATACAAGGTTCGTGGAAGTTGAACGACCACGCATAAATTCATGTTGATTAGGAATGAGGACATGTTTAAATGAGAAAGACAAGACCGTATGAAGAGATAACTCGAAAATTTTAGAGGCAGAACAAAGCAGCGAGACAGTCCTATAGTTTATAGAAATCAGATTTTAGGCCTGACTTGAAAACAGGGAATACGCGAGAGATTTTCAATGAGCGAGGAAACGTTCCCGACCGGAGACAGTTATTAAATATTGAAGTGAACACAGGAACGAATATATTTGCATATGTTTTTAGGATTGCAGCAGGAATACCATCTGGCCCACAAGAAAGCGAGGGCTTGAGCCGCTTTATGCTGGTCCGAATGATGTTCTCGTCCAGTTAATAATACTTATAATATTAATAAGCTTTATACAATGTTATACAATAATAATAATAATAATAATAATAATAATAATAAGCTTTATACAATGTTTTATATACATCATATATTTACTGCCGCACTTATAAGCACGCAGTGCTTGTGAGTGGGCAAGCAGATCAGAGGCGCAGCGCCCGTGCGATGACGCAAAAAATTGAAATAAAGGAAACAAGGGAAAAAATAAATAATGAAAATAAATTCATGTATGCGCTCAAACAGCATTTCATCCCTTAGAAAACACTCCTAGTGAAACAACGTGTAAGTAAGCGCGAAGTGAACAAGGACGAACGAAGTGAACGGGACACGGCGCTACAATCGACTCATTTTATTTTCACTATGATGTCCAATTTTATACTGGAAGATACGCAGGTAATGAAAGAAAGGAGGAAAGGGGGAGGAGCACAAGCAAGTACAAAAAAACAAAAAGTGACAGATGACATTTCAAACGGTCGAGTTACAAATGCACTTTTGCACGGTAAAATCTAATGATTTGATAAGTATTGCAGTTCTTTCTTTGTCAATGCTAAAGAAGCTGTGCTAACGCAGTTGTCTTTTAAGGAAACTATCTGTTGGGCCTCGATGATCTCTCGTGTCAACTGATCCTCCTGTCGAGCTACAACCCTAGTCTTATCAAAAAATGGCTTACACTCAAAATTTCTGCAGTCTCTGCAGTGTATGCCCAGATGTCCTTTAATCTTATCTACATTATTCCTGTGTTCTCTAAGCCGACCGTTTAAGCAACGACCCGACTGTCCGACGTACTGTCTGCCACACAGTAGAGGAATAGAATAAACTGTGCCTACTGAGCAATTCACGAACCGGTCCCGATGCTGCGTTGCGCACTTGCTTTTCTTTTTTTCTTTTCCATTGACTCTGTTCATTAACATCGACAGTTTGTTGGGAGCAGAGAAAACAATGTTAACGTTGACGCGCTTTTCTATTTTCTTTAGATTGTGCGAAATACCATGTAGGTACGGCACGACATCGCAATTCAACTTTTCTCTTTCTTTCTCTCTGGGTTCCACGTCTGGCTTGTTCCTAAACTGTTTAAGCATCTTATCCGCGACCGACAACAGAAGAAATGGAGGTTACCCGGCAGATGTTAGACGTATTGTCTGTTTTTTAACACTATCTTCCACGACATGGGAGCAGGATTTAATCTGCGCGTTGGTAAAACAATGCCTAGCGATCCCACGTTTGGTCAGCTTTGAGTGTGCCAACTGAAATTCAGAATCGGTTTCTGGCTACGCGGGTCATACTCCCAACAGACGTGATTGGGACCGAACGAGAACCTGAGGTCGAGGAATTTTATAGACCACTCACTTGGAGTTTCATGTGTCAGAACAAGAGGGGCGATACACTGTCAAAACTGGGACAAAACACTGGTTACGGTGGACGTAAAAGCACTACGCCCACAGTCTACGACCACAAGAAAGTCGTCGACATATCGGCACACCTTAACGACGGCCGACCGCTCTAAGCCAGGAGCTAGGAGCCTGTCCAGTGAGCCTAGGTACAAGTCGCTCAGGATGGGAGCTAAGCAGGACCCTATGCAAATGCCTTTTCTCTGAATATAAACTCTGCCCTCCCATGTCGCGTACGTGGAATTCAGGTAGAAGAAAAACATTTCCAGGAAGCTGTTTGTCGAGATTCCACACGCATCCTGGAAGCGTACGCATCATAGCGGTCAATGTAATCCTCCAGGCAACGGAGCAGAACATCGTGCGGTATGGAATAGTATAAGTCTTTCACGTCAACCGAGAAAGCAACAACTTCTTTGTGGTCATTTTCTTTCAGAAAGCTAATTACGTCCTCTGAGCGTTTTATAAGAAAAGGATCCTCGATTGCCAATATTTCCAGCTTTTCTTTGAGAAACAGCGCGAAAGGTTTCTGCCAAGTGTCCCTCTCGGAAACAATAACCCTAAGGGGCCAGTCAATCTTATGCCTCTTCATTGAAAAAAACATTTTTAAACCAACGCTTGGTCTTTTACCAACACTCTGGGCCAATAGGTTTAGATTTAGTTTTCCACACAATTTCTTGGCTTCTGTTCCAACACTACCCAGGGTCTTGCTAGGGAGCTCCCTGTCACCGGCCACGATCGTCGTCGTGCGGTCCGTGAGAAAGTCCTTGATGTAGGCGAACGTTCGTCGCCTCATGTTCAGGTGGGACACTTGCTCGAGTATCACCGAGTGACGGTCCCGGTCAAACGCACTTTGTAAGTCCAGACCCAGCAACGCACGATTGTCCATGGAGCCCGTAGGTTGATCGATCACCTCGTGCTTGAAGAGCAACAAGCATCGTGTCGGGATACAGCCCTTCGTCCTTGAGGTACGATTGCCAGCGATTCAACAGTACGTGCTCCAGCACCTTCCCCACGTACCACGTGAGCGAGATCGGCCGCATGTTTTCGATGTGCGGAGGCTTGCCCGGTTTCGGTATGAGCACCATCCTCGCGTCTTTCAACTTCTTAGGTAACTTGCCGGCACGCCAGCACTCGTTGTATTACCGCGTCATTGCCGTGATGCCCGCGTCTTTGAGGTTCCGGAGGGCCATGTTCGTCGCCTTGTCGGGACTGGCCGCCGACCTACAGTTGATCGACTGGAGCACCGCGCGGACTTCGCACTCCTCGATGTCTGCGTCGAGTCGGGTGTTGGCCGCCCCCGTGTAGCCAGGGAGGAGTTCCGGCTGGCTGGACGGAACGTACTTGTTTAGGCGCCGGCGGACTTCCGGCTCGTCGAGCTATTGCTTCGCCTTGTGTAGCGTGCGGGCGAGAGCGTGGTGTTGCGTTCCCTGGGTCTTGGACTCGTTGAGCAAGTGGCGTAGCAGCTGCCAGGTGCGACTCATGTGTTTCTGACCATCGGCCTCCTGGCAAACCGCGTGCCACTGCTGTCTGCTGAGTACGGCGCAATGCTTCACGATCTCCCTGTTGAGCTGGGCGACCCGCTTGCGGAGCTTGCGGTTGTGTCGTTGCCTCTTCCATTGTTCGCGCACGGAGTTCCTCGAGTCGAGGAGGTGTGCAAGCCGGCTATCAGCCTGGGGAGTCGTGGCTTCCAGCTCGGCTTCTTTGGTTGCCGTTCGCGCCGCCTCATTGAGGGCCCGTGTCCACTCGTCGATGTCGTCGATACGCTCCGGGACCCCATTCAGGGCCTCGCGCTACGCGTTCCGGTCCGTGATACACTGCGCCCTTGGCGTCGGCGCCTTGGATCTCAGCAGTACCACAAAATCCAATATACAGTGGTCGCTTCCGAGCGTTTCGCCCGTATTCCGCCACCGCACATTCGCTCCGCCGTCGGTCGCCTTGCAAAACACCAGGTCAGGGATGGTGTCCCGCTGCACCGACGTGCCGTGCCTTGTGTGCATCGCCGGGTTGTTAGGCAACTCGTACCCTGCGTCCGTGGTCTCCTCGTACAGGTTTCGCCCCTTCGCCGTCATCTTCGGGTATCCGCACGCGGTATGCGCGGCGTTAAAGTTCCCGCACACCAACACGACATTGTCCCTTTACAATTGATCCACCTTGTGTACGAGTGTTCTGAACTTTTGCTGATAGTGCTTCGGGTTGCTGTAGACGGAATGTCTGCAGACGCACCTTCCATCGCGAACGCTCTCACAAGCGCTTCGCCGCAGGCGCTGTAGGTGACGTACTCTCCCACTCCCAGGGTGCAGCTACCGGTGCCGAGGTACAGCGGTTAGGGCTACCAATCTAGCACAAACGCTTTAATTCTGGCTCTGAACTGTTATGAGCAGGCTACTGGCATCAGCGAGAGCTAGGTGCTGCGCAGAGTCCTGCCCGCAACCGTAGTCAACAACCCCGCCCGGTGGTATTGGATGATAGGTCATACGACGTGTACTATGGACGGCTTTCGAACGATGTTCAGGGAACAATTCCAGGCCATAGACTACCTACTAAGAATGCGTAGGAAGTTGGAAATGCGCACCCAAGCCCTGAATGAATAGCTGGTCGAGTACGTTCGTGTGATACAGGACTTTTGCGAGTAAGCGGACTCACATGCCCCGAGCTCGGAGCGGGTCTACGAAGTCAGCAGGAAATGCCACCTCGAATTTGCTTTGTACTTGAGGAACTGCTGTTGTAGTTATTTCAACGAGCTGGTGCCCGAAGCTCGACATGTGCAATCAGCAGTCGCGGCTGCACGGGCGTATCAGCCACCGCCACCTGCGGTGGAAACACTAGAACCAAGCTGTGCTCTGCGCGGCGTAACGGGCAGCGGACGGGCCGAGCACGGCTCTACGTTGACACGCAGCCAGCGACAAACACTCGATGTCAGGGACACATCCCTGGACCTATACTCGCATGGGTTGTACTGCACTGAGGCAATACGGCCGGAGTTCCTTCCAGGTACCGACGCAGAGCGCAGAACAAACTTCTCGGACGATCGGTCGGCGAACGCGCACCAAATCGGCCTACCCTACACGGGATCGGGGCTGCTGCAGTTGCCCGCATCCCCTCACAACTCGCTCACGGAGGACCGCATGCGGCCAGTCGGTTGTGGAGCACCCAAGCAGCCTCAAACATCTCGTCACGCAGCACGGAGCCCCATCTGCTGCTACAAATGTCGCCAGGTAGGTCACATTGCGCGATACTGCCCAGTCGAGCAGGAAAATGGGCCCAGCCTTCGGTGAGTGCACCGACGGCTGGGCCGGTTTTATGCATCAAGAGACCCGGTTCACGAGACTTCATGCCCAAGTCTGGGCTTATTGTTGACATCGGCAAGGGACGCTATCGGGAGAACTCGTTTTCGCCGCTAAAACCGTTGGCCGAGCCGCCGCGCGCAGCGAGGCCGCTGTAAGGTCAGGCGGCCGAAATGTCCCCCGCACCGAGGGAAGCAGCCGCGTCCGGCGCATCCGGTAGCTGGCGCGTGCAGCAACCTCTGAGCACGGTCGTTGTTCGTTTGAGCCGCAGCGCCTGATTTCTCCTGCGCCGCACGCACTCCACCCTGAGGTCGGTACGAGGAATTACGCACGCTCCTGGCAGGCGCTAGCGAGCTGAGCGCGGCGCAGCACTACCGCGTCTTGTCGTTGTTAGGCGACTTCAGTGAATTATTCACTAAGCAAGCAGGTTGCACCAGGTTGGTGAAGCACTGCACAGACACCGGCAATGAGAAACCATGGAAGGAATCATTGGACGGTCAGCCCCACCAAACGTCAGGCAACTAATGAGGCGCTGGAGGAACTGTTGAAAGCAGGCATTTTCGGCCGCTCGACGAGTCTTTGGACGTTTCCAGTGGTGCTCATTTGAAGCAAAGACGGTAGCTGGCGTTTATGCGTGGACTAGCGGTGGCTGAATGTTGTCACGAAAAAAGATGCGTACCCCACTCGAGCGTAGGTGACATCGTCGCGAATCTTGGTGCCGCAAAGTACTTCTTTATTTTGGACGCCAGCAAGGGGTACCTTCCGGTCGAGATGCGCGCCGCCGATGTATGTAAGACTGCGTTCACAGCCATCGGGGGCTGTACGAGTTCGCACGTATGCCCTTCCGTTTGTACAGGAGTCCCAGCACATTTCTACGCTTGGCCGACCTGGAGATCGGTGAGCCAAATCGGCAACACGCCCTCGCCTATTTGGATGACGTCGTCATCTACTCCCGCACCTTCGAGGAGCACCTTTGCCACTCGAAAAACGTCCTGGGAAGACTTAGGGCGGTGGGTATAACTATGAATCCTGTCAAGGCGCAAATATGCAGTGCTGAGTTGAGCCTGTTTGGCTATCGAATCGAACACGGACAGGCGTCCCACGATTCCGAGAAACTTCGGGTGATACTCGAGTTTCCCATGCCGAAGGATGTGGCCGTAGTCCGGCACTTCCTTGGGATGATCGGCTACTACCGCCAGTTTATTCCAGCTAGCGTGCGCTGCAAGCACCCTTGATGGGCTGGTGAGAAAATCCGCCCCTTGTGAGTGGAGAAGGAGCAGGCAAGCAGCCTACGCCCCCTGGGGAAAGCTGTTGAAGACACTGCATTGCTAAAACTGCCCGATCTGAACAGGCCGTTCGTTATCCAGATGGATGTGAGTTATCTTGGCATAGGTGCATTTCTCCTCCGGGCGGATGGAGAACAACTGCGACCCCTGGCTTTTGCGAGCCGTGCGCGGACACCGGCATAGCCAACCTACTCGGTCACCGAAAAGGAGTGTCTGGCCACAATCACAACCAAAATCACATCGCAAGTTTTTGATGTACGTAGAGCGGGTCAAATTCACAATCCAGACCGATCACATGGCCCTGACACGGCTTTTCCGCCTCTGCGACCCCTGTGGGAGGCTCGCGCGATGGGCCTTCACTTTTTAACGCTTCGAGTATGAAGTACGCTATCTCAAAGGTGACGCAAACGTGGTTGCCGACGCTCAATCACGGGCGCGTTGTAAACGACGCCCAACTGGCTGGAGATGGTGAGGATTATGCAGAGGTCCAGAAAACTCTCTCAGCGCAGAGCGAGCGCGATGGTCGGGATTTCCAGTGCATCGAAAGCATAGTGCACGTGCCTCTCGTCTGGGTGAGACTTCCCCTCAAGGTTGCATTCTGTAGGGAAGAGCTACTCGAGGCTCAGCAGAAAGACTTGTTTTGTCGTGAAGTGATGGCCACTGTTAGCGAAGAGACGGACCCTCAGGCACATCCAATACCCGAGAAGTACGGGCCTCGGGAAGCTGTTGGTATTGCGGCTGGCATGAGCTTTCAAGCAGGTGGTATTGCTGCGAGTGAGCTAAAGAGTTACCTGCTGCTTGACGCCGACGCAACTCTGCTGAAATACGCGCCCGGCAAAACTCAGACGAATGTTTTAAGGCCGTGATTCCGCGCAAGCTCAAGTGTGCTAATTTGGAGCCTTATGCCAGGGCGTAGACGATGACGGTAGCGCGCGAACGATGTGGTGGAAGCTCAGTCGGTATGCTACCTGTCCTGGCATGATGGCACAAGTATGTAGTTACGTACTCATAAGCCATGTCTTCCAAGATCGCAAACCGCGAGGGGGTAAGGCGCCGGGCTTGCTACAGCCTATCGTGTGCACAAAGCCATGGGAGATCCTGGCGAGCGATCTGCTGCCGGCACCAAGAGAGGGTGCAAGTTTGTACTCGTGGTGACATGCCATTTCAGTGGCATCGCTGAACTCAACCCGCTGCGCAAAGCGAAAGCACAGGATTTGCTGCAAAAGCTATTGGAGGTGTTCTGTGGCTACGGATTCCCGGAGCGGCTGATTATTGACGACACCGTGTATTTCACCTCAATGTTTTTTTGTTAAGCGTGTGCGGCCATGCGTGTCATGCAGCAAACAAATTTGTGCTATCATCCCCAGTCCAACGTGGCGAAGCGCCGCAATCGTGACGTGAAGCCACTTCTCGGAGCACATGTCTCATGGCATGAGGACTTGGTGAGCACTTGAGCTCAATTTTCTTCGCTCTGCTCACAAGCGTGAATCGGTGCACTGACTTCACGCCAGTGTTCCTGATGTTCGGCAGGGTGCTGAAAACGCCGATGGACATGGTTCAGGCCGGGCGGTCAAACAGACTCCCCTCGAAAGTAGCAGACGCGGGTTACGCACAGCGCTTACACGAGGGGATTGCAGACGCCATCAAGGAGGCCAACTGCAGTCGCGGTAAGTCGAGGGCTGACTAGAAGGTGACCTATGACCCAACTCATCGAGACGTGGCGTACTAGGTGGGTGGCACTGTCTTGAAACAGAGCCACGTGCTAAGCGACGCTATCGCGGCATTCGCAGGCGGTTTCGCACCCAAGTGGGTTGGACTGTTTGTGGTCGCCGAGAGGCTCTCGGTGCTAAACCACAAGCTGAGAGACCGGAGTTTTGGTCGAATCAGCAGCCCCAATAACGTGGGCGATCTGAAGCAGTACTTTCAGAGGGAAAATACTCCCGACGCTCCAACCACGGGTGCGCGAGTGCGGGACCTCGAGGGAGGCACGGATTGAAGTGTCCCGACGCACCGCTACAACACCCGCAATCGGCGAGTCCACTGACCGGGTGCACCACGAGCTCCTGCTGGCTCAGGCCGGCACGCCATGTGCGGACGTTCGCAGATGACCAGGCTGTCCAGAGACACTTCCTGTCCAAGACGGCGAGGGCAACGCATGGATTCCCGGACCAGGGTTCCACTCTCAATTTTTAGCTCAATAAAGATATTTTCTCTCTCTCCTCGGGCAACGATACATGGTGCAACGGGGGTGAGATTTCATCCCAATTATTCCCCGAACCACCGTCCCTTGCCAACCCGCTCAGGCGGGCCTTTCCCATCATGCAGCCAGCTAGGAACCATGTCCTTTCCCGCTCGGTCTGCCTTCTCCAGCGGCAAGCGCCGTCATTTGCGCGCAACCCGACACGCGAGCGACGGGGCGCGGGCGCGGGAGTCGAAAGATGGGAGGAGACCGGCAGCCGCGACCCCCTACCAGGACGAACCCTGAGAGGTGTCCAGGGACCAGCATGGCGGCGTGTCACCGCCGCTGGTTTAGACACTGTTGCCGAGGCCGCCCCGCACGGTGGCGACCTGGGCCTCCCAGAAGGGTAGCGAGCCCAGGTACTTCTCCGCGGCGGCGTGAGCAGCCAACTTAAAAGAGAGGTAGGCGTGCCCCTAAGCGGGTGCCCCAAGTGTTCGGAGCCGAACGCTGAAGCAGGACGGCGCCGCGTACCCAGACAACGTGGCAACTGTGGTCCCGGGGACCCGCTACTGCGAGATTTGCGGCCTCGTGATAGTTGCCGCAAAATACCATGAGGCATCGGCGTGGCTCACGGCCGCCGTGTAGGGCCCCGCAGAGGCCACCCAGGGAGCCAGGCCGGCGGCCAGGGCGGCGGTGGCGGGACCACAGTGAACGCCAGCTACGGCTTCGCCAGCCGAATCCCTAGACGTCGACACCACGCGGTTACAGATGCAGGCCGATGAGGCGTTTGCGGCTGCAATCTTGGCTTGGGCGGCTGCGGAGGCCTGCGGCCTTACCAGTTTCGGAGCGGCAGCGGCCTCGGTGTCGGCCGAAACCGGGGACCACCTGGAAGTGCCTTCGCTGCCGTGTTGGCGTCTCCGGCGGCTGGAGGGACGGAGACTAGCCTCATGGAAGCTGATGTTCAAGGTGACCGTGGCGCAGCTGCAGCCGTGGGGGCAGTCGACCTCTTGGGCCGCGTGGAGGAGCTCCTCGACGCCGTGTTCGCGCCCCCGCAGGTGGAGCTGGAGCAGAACCTCGCTAAACAGGACCAGACGGCCTTCCTGAAGCTATTCCACGACTTCTAGAGGCGCTAGGCTGTGTGACCACTGCCGGTCGGAACCCTCGAGTCCGAGGGGCTTCGGTCTAAGGGGGGAGGGATGTGGGAACCCGGAGTCCCGGTGCTTTTTTAATTCCTCGCCTCCCGCCACCGAGATCAGTGGGAAGTTTCCCTCTCTCCGTTCGGCTGCTGCTCCTATCTCGCCGCGGGGAAGGCGTTGCGTTCCGGTGGCGTGGCGGTCTCTGCTTCCGCGACGGGCTTGTAGGGGACCCCGGGGGCTGGGCTGGCGTCACGGGACGAAAGAGGGTCTCTTGGGTTCGTGCGGTCGGCCATGACAGACGCGAGAACCGCAGGTCTGGCTTTCCCTTCATTTGTCTGCCCGATTCTACCTTCCTCCTGATCTTCGCCGGCGACTGAGTCAGGACGAGTGAAGAGTCGAACCACGTTATTGCAGCCCCAATAAACGCAAGTTATTCGGTTTTGTTGTGTATTGTGTGTTCCCTACTGTTTCGGAGCTACGCCTGTCGGTGGTTCGTATCGGAGATCAGTGGAGTCAGCCTTCCAGCCGTCTCGATTGCGAGATAGGCCGCCGTAGATTCCCTGGTCCCCACAGGTTAGACGAGATATGCCGCAGCCACTTTTCTTATACCGAGATGTTAGCACCATACGAAAATTATTCCTGCTTCGTAAGAATGAGAAAGCAACCTTTGCTATATTGTACGCTTTTGAACCCCTAATTTACTTGTAATAAATTGTTTCGTCGTTAAAATTCATTTTGTAGCCACTCAGATGACAGCGGAGGCACCTGCTATAGATTCCGAGTCTGTGGGAAGCTCAATGTGTCTTTGGCTTGCAGGCGACTTCCCTTTTTCGCTTCTGTGACATGACAAGTAGATATGCGCCAATAAAAAAAGTTCTCAGTACAACTTTTTTATGCAAACGGTTCTTGCTTCTATTAGACCAAGCATTCAATTGATTTTTGTTATATGACTCAACCCCAAAAAAACGCGCCATGTTTTTTAGATGTGTGCTTTATGACCTACGTACCATCATTTTGGACAGTGGATCTTTAATGCTGCCGTACTGCTTCACGAAGCACGATGCTTTCTCTTCAAAAGCATGGCGAGTGTAGTTACTCCACCAGTTATTTATATTGCCATATTCATCATACTTCCGGCCTGAAAATAAATTTCAAAGCATGAAGTATATGCCTTGTAAATTACGGAAACTGTTCGTAAACCATCATGCAATTATCAGTGTTATTTCGAGTTAATAGCAAAGGAGATGGCTCATCCCATATAAAAATAAAACTATAATAAATCTGTATCTGTATGTAACTATGGCAAGAAGGCTAGACTCCGTGTACGTTCGAAGACCGTTTTACGATCGTACGATGGCCCACGTTACTTAGATCCTTGGTGCATGAAAAAAAAACAACACAGCCAAAATAAATATTATTTAGAGATAATGATCAGTACGGGGATGTACTGACGCGACGTTTCTGTCTTAAACGAGTGATGAGCCTGCAACATGTATGGGAGCACCTCCGAAACAGGGAGTAATTACCCACTATTGTTGAAAGCCGGACGACTCTTGCATACTGCATACATTACCTTTATTTACTTACACACACGCCCATATTTCTATGATCATCATAAACTAAATTCAGCCTCCCCAGGTCTGCTGCAGAATGAAGGTTTCTCCCATTGACATCCAACTGTTCCAGTCCTGCGTTGCTCGAGTCCGCCGCTTACCCCAGAATTTTCCTATTTCATCCCTCCAACAAATTTCTGGCCTCCACTTTCTCCTAGCCCCATCTCTTGACATCCACTCTGTCACTTCCACTGTCCGCAGGTTGTCCGTTCACCTCACTACATGGCCAGCCCAGGTTCATTTATTTTCTTTTTTTTCAATTACGACATCCTCTGCTCTAGTTTGTTTGCGATCCATGTAGCTGGTTTCCGGTTCCTGAGTGTTATTCCTAAGATTTTTCGTTCCATGGACTGTTGAGCCGACCTAAGATTGCTTTCTAGTTGTTTACTAAGGCCCCAAGTTTCAGATCCATACGTCTTAGCCGGCTGTGTGCACTGGTTGCATATTTTTCTTTTCAGTTTGAGATTACTTTTCAATATCGGGGAGTGCTTGCCGAGTGCTGCAAACCCATACATATTCTATGCCTGATTTCTCTATTGTGGTTGGGGTCAGTATAGCCGTCTCTGCGAGGTGGTTGTATTCATTTACTTCCTCTTCCGTTTCGTTTCCTAAGGGGATGTTGGCGTATTTTTGTCAGCTTTATTCTTACTTATTTTTAGCCCCCCGGCCATGCTTTGTGATTGTACTCGCTCAAGTATTGTTTAAAGAAGTTATGCCGCCTCATGCAGTAATAATTTCTTGTCTACAACCGTCAAAAGGCTCGAGTATTGCCCATTTATCCTTAATGCTGTTTTCTCAGTCAAGCTTTCTAAACACCCTTTCCAGACATGCTGTGAATACACTTGGTGAAATAGTATCTGCCCGTATTACTCCTTTCCGGATCGGGAATTTATTGCTTTGCTTGTGGAGGGTTAGAGTGCGCGTGGGTTCCTCATATATGTCTTCTAGTAGTTGTTTGTAGATCTCTACTCCCTGGTCTTTAAGTGCTTCTAGCACGGCTGCGGTGAGTACACAATCAATAATTTCTCGTAGTATATCAATGCCATGCAAGGGCATTGTGTGGATTTTTCTATCACTTGATTGACAACATGAATGTGATCCATGGTTAAGTGTCAGTAACTAAACCCACCCTGCTGTCTGTGTTGTTGGAAATGAAGACTGTTACCTATGCGGCGAAATATAACTTTGACGAAAAGCTTGTACACAAAAGACAATAGGCTGATGGGTTCGTAATACTTGAGGACCATCACATCTCGTTTTCGGTGAATGGGTATAAATTTATGTTTTTTCACCCTATGGGCCCTTTTAGATTCTTCGAGCATTCCGAAAATAGTTCACTGAGTTCTTCAAGAACCTTATGTCATCCCTGCTTCAAAAATCTATTATTACGCTATCGTCACCTACCACTTCTCCTCTTTTGATGACTTTGAGAGCCTTTCAAACCGCCTGTTTGATTACTAGTAGGACATCGCAAGTTAACCTTGTACTCTTAGGAGTTTCCATTGCTATAACATCGCTGCAATACAGCCTTGTGTAGAATCGTTCTGCTACCTTTCTTATCTCATCTCTGTTGTCACCCTGCTCGTGTCTGAGTACGTACATCCTATCGTAGCCGATGGCTAGCTTTGTCTTAGTTGTTGAGAGCTTCCCTCTATTTACATCGTTTCAAAGATCATGGCAATAATATATGCCCCACTGTCGTTCGTTTCACTTCTTTTTAGCAGTTTTGACACCTCTGTTAATAAATGCAATCCGCCGTGCTTGACACTTTTATGTTCTGACAATTGGCAATTACTTGCTTCGTTTCCTACGTTTTCCGGTTTTTTCCCCACATGTTGCTGCTCCCACAGCTGCTGCTGTAAGGTTCTCATTTACCCTGTATACGTTGACCTCGTTGTGCTTGTTTAGAATGGCGAATGTGTTTTGTAGAATTGTTTTAAACTTCTTAGATCTGGATCTGACAGTCTGCATGCGGTATATCTTAGTTTTCACGAGATTACTCCTTTCTGTTTTTAAAATTCAGCCTTAGCTTTCATCTACCCGTCCAATGATCGCTGCTCCCAATCTTACTTGCAACCGTACGTCTTGCACAATACCTAGGGTGTCTCATGAAATCAAGTCAATTTCGTTTCTTGTTGTACATTCGTGACTATTCTATGTCTGTTTCCTATTCTATTGTTTGTCCAAGTGTGTCCATCGACCTCGGAAAATTTCACTCTGGAAGTTTTACCAGTATATCTCTTTGACTTTCGGAATTGTCTATTCCGAAGTTTCCCACGGACTTTCTCTCAGTTTCTTGTTGCCCACATTTGCGTCAAGGTCTGCCATCACAATCGTAAACTGTGTTGTTGCCATCGTCATTGCTGGTTCGTCATCCTCGTAGAAGCTTTCTACGGCTTCTTCATCATAGCTGGTTGTTGGCGCATAGGCCTGTGCTATCTTTAACTTGTATGACTTTTTTACCTTCATCACGACAGCCGCTACTCTCGCGCTAGTGTTGAAAAATGCCTCCACGTTTCCTCTAATTTTTTTGTGCTTAAAAAGTCCCACTACATGTTATTTCTTCTCATCTGGTTCCCTGTAGCACAGAATATGCCCGCCGGTGAGCCCGATCAAGCATTTTCCGGTCCTTCTAATTTCGCTTGAACTATATTATCCTACTGAAAGGCCAAGAGCCCCTCTACTAATACAGCTAAGCTTTCCTCGCTGCACAAACTGCGTGCGTTGAACGTTGGCAGGGTTAGGTTCAAGTGATGGCCTTTCCGGAACTAGAGATTCTTAGCGCCCTCGGTAGCATCACTGTTCTGACCACCGCCATGGACAGGTGCTCTAAAGCTGCTTGGAACTGAGGGCCGAAACTTGAGTTCGTTATTCATGAGAGGTTGCGGCCATCTACTACACCAAGGTGGTCACGTTATTCTCTGGTTACGGGGGTCTGCTTGTCTCCCAACGAGTCATTCGAGCATGGTTGAATTGCTCTAGTGGAACCCCTCAGGTATCTGGAATTATGGTTAATTCCGAAGCAGGCAGCACTCCATACCTGCATGGGTCCGGCCCACAGCCAGAAAAAAAAAGATATAAAAAGCCAGAAAAGCTTCCCGGAGGCGAATTTGCCACGCACGCCTGCAGTGATATTGAGCCAGTGTTTCTTGTTTTGCTTTTTTTGGGGAAAGCCGCAAGCTTGTTCGTGAAAAATCCACTCACATCTGGCAGTTGCAAAAGCGAGCCAGTCTTATGCTCAAGGCTGCCGCTAGGATAAATGGCTAGTTTGAAGCTCATCTGGCCAAAAGGGCTGCTGAAGTTATATTCTCATCGTTCCTTGCCATCTCAACACTATTCTAGACAGAAAAACTGCTTATCAGAACAACGCTGGCCATTTGTTTTGGCTGCGGGAAGGTTAGGCAACCATGTCATCTGCAAGTCTCGAAGCCTTGGTCCAAAAAAGGGGTTCAAAAACTCTAGTTTGGTATTTTCTACGTATATTCAAAATACATATCACCGTAACCCTTGCTCGGGCAGTCACAGTAATTGATTGTACTTATTTGTGTAACCACGGTTTGCCTAGTTATTCCTATTAGAGACGTTACTAGTGCGACTATGAATCCCCCTCGTGCTCGTAGCTTACTAGGGGCACGGTGGTTGCGACTTAATGCTAAACTTATTTAGCGTTTTTCGCCTTCTTAACTTAGCGTTTGATGCTCTGGAAGGTCTGCACCCTTCCGAACAATCTGTAACGCCTGTATAGCCAGAAACATTTCTTTTTATTTCATAATAAACCTCTCCCACTGGTCAGGTTATGCTTGTGGTAATTGCTGTTTGTTTGTACAGCTTTACAATGAGCACTGTTGTTTTCCAGCCTTTACTTCTTTTTAAGTACGTTTCCGATGTAACTGAAGCGTTTATAACATATTTCAATTGTTTTGTGGTACCACTGGTTTGATTACTTGATTATTCTGTGATTTGCACTGGAGTCTATACCGATTTTGGCGACTGCGACTGTGGTCGATTTACATTTCGGGCTCTGTCTGTAACGTTGCTGAAAATGCGCCTAATGAGCTGCTTTAACTTGAGAAACTGTCGCAACAGAACGCGATAACGCAAGCGTAGATTTTTAAGGACCCCTTGTCGCGGAAGATAGCTAGGTTTGTTTTCCTTGTCTGTGACACAGCAAGCATGGCCTTTCTCGCGTCGAAAACAAAAAAATAATAGTTTAGAATTATAAAACAATTGGTCGTATGAGGTTCAAATTTGTTACAAAAATGCTCTAGAACTGTATGAAAGAGGAATGCGAAAGGAATGAAACTTATAATGCAGATGTCTTGAAAACAAGTGAAAGTTTGCGCAGCACTATTCAACAAATCTGCCACGAACGAAAGTTTAAATATATCTATCTATCTATATATATATATGTATATATACATAGATAGATATATAGATAGATATAGATAAAAAACACTCTGGGCGCGTGTTTTTCTTTCTTTCTTTCTCTTGTAAATTTAAAAAAATGTTTACTTCAGTAACCATAGTAAAAAAGAAAAGAGCCTAACCACACCACTATGCGTCCTTTGGCGTTGTAGACTGCTGACCCATCTTTCTATATATATACACATATATTTATATATATATA
Source organism: Haemaphysalis longicornis (assembly GCF_048455015.1). Lineage (NCBI taxonomy): Eukaryota > Metazoa > Arthropoda > Arachnida > Ixodida > Ixodidae > Haemaphysalis > Haemaphysalis longicornis. The sequence continues at coordinate 88,396,499 of NW_027526233.1, forward strand.
TATATATATATATATATATATATATATATATATATATATATATATATATATATATATATATATATATATATATATGTATATTTACCACTTTCTTGCTGACTCAAAAATTCTTCATCTCTTGCTATGACCTACTGCATTCCCCCCTTTGCTTTCCGAGGTTTTCTTGATTGCCAACCCTTATTCTGTCTTAATTCACTGAGCCCCTATTTTCCCATTTCTGTTTCGCTACATGCATAGCAAGGGCCTCTGTTCTGGCAGTCTTGGTGCCAAAGGTAGTTTAAGAGGTTTCAACGCTGGTCGAGCACTCTCGACATGTCGTAGACACTCAAGTCAAGGCCCGGGGGTTAAAAGGAAGGTCTTCTTCACCCCGAGTAGTCAGAGTTGCGCTGGCTACCAACCCCCAAATGCAGCAAACAAAAAATACCCAAGAAAGTGGTGGGGAATTAGCCCCGCCGGTAGCGGAGTGGTTGTCGCACCAGACCGGTATTCTGGAGGTCGTAGGTTCGAATCCCACCCGGCGGGCATTCTTTCACCACTCTTGTTCTGAATAAAAAATTGTTCATCTCGTTCTATGACCTACCGCATTGCAGCCTTTGCTTTCGGAGGTTTTCTTGACTGCCAACCCTTATTCTGTCTTAAATCACTCAGCCCCTTATTTCGCATTTCTGATTCGCTACATGCATAGCGAGGGCCTCTGTTCTGGCAGTCTTGGTGCCAAAGGTAGCTTAAGAGGGTTCAACGCGGGTCGACCACTCTCGATATGTCGTAGACACTCAAGTCACGGCCCGGGGGTTAAAGAGAAGGTCCCCTTCACCCCGAGTAGTCTGAGTGGTGCTGGCTAGCATCCCCCAAATGCAAGAAACAAAAATACCTTAGCATATATACCCAAGAAATTGGCGGGGAAATAGCCCCGCCGGTAGCGTAGTGGTGTTGTCTACAACCCCCAGGCCGTTGTAGACTGCCTGCGTATATTTCTGTATTTCCTAACGAGCCACACCCATTTTCAAACTCTATTATCGTGCGAAAGCTTAGCGAGGGCCTCGGTTCTGGCAGCCTTGATGCCAAGGTAGCATGAGAGGGTTTCCCGCCAGTCACCCGGTTATGACCGTCTGTAGACGTTTGCGTCACGCCCCGGGGATTGAAACGAAGGTCCACTTCACCCCGTGTAGTCTGAGTGGCTCTGGCTACCTCCCTCAAGCGTCAGATACAGTTGTAGTAAATATAAATACCCGAGAAAGTGAAGGAGAAAAGAGTGGCCCAGATAGCCCAATTGTTAAGGCATTCGGGATCTAATCGAAAGGCGTGGGCTCTGCCCCCACTCTAGGCGCGTGTTTTTCTTTCTTTCTTTCTCACGTAATTCATAAAACAACGATAAGGTAACGTCACTAACGGTAAAAAAGCCTAACCATTCCCCTATGCCGTCTTTGGCGTTGTAGACCGCCGGCATTTCTTTCTGTATTTCTTAATGAGCCCCTCATTTCCAAACCCTATTAAAGTGCGACAGCTAAGCGAGGGCCTCGGTTCTGGCAGCCTTGATGCCAAGGTAGCATAAGAGGATTTCCCGCCATTTACCTGCTTATGACAGGCTGTTGACATTGGCGTCACGCCCCGGGGGTTGAAAAGAAGGTCCCCTTCTGCCCGTGTAGTCTGAGTGGCGCTGGCTACCACCCTCAAGCGACAGATACAGTTGTAGTAAATATAAATACCCCAGAAAGGGAAGGAGAACACAGTCGCCCAGATAGCGGAATGGGTAAGGCATTCGACGTCTAATCGAAAGGCGTGGGTTCGGTCCCCACTCTGGGCGCGTGTTTTTCTTTCTTTCTCACGTAATTAATAATAATGAAAAATAATATTGTAACGGCACTAACAGTAAAAAAAATAGTCTAATCATTCCCCTATGCCTTCCTTGGCGTCGTAGACTGCTGGCATTTATTTCTGTATTTCCTAACGAGCCCCTCATTTCCAAACCTGTATATATATATATATATATATATATATATATATATATATATATATATAAATATATATATAAATATATATATATATATATATATATATATATATATATATATATATATATATATATATATATACATACATTTATAAACACATCGGTGTAGTGCTCTTCATGACAGTTTTCATGAAGAGTACTACCCCGATGTGTTTTCAGCATTCGCGAAACCAGGCCCCTCTTTGTGCTTCGAAATTGATGTGCCTGCAATCACGCACTATAGCAAAAAAGGGTGTATTCACAAATCGCGTGAACAAACGTTTCAGTAGCGTTTGCTTGGATATATACGGTGACAGTACGCGTGACGTCATAGGCATCAAGGTATTTCACATTACATATTTACGATAATTAGGAACCGTGCATTATCATCTGTAATCACGTGCACACCATGAAAAAAAGCTGACATCACGTAAACAGCAATTAAACAGCATTTTATTCATACCTATGATGTGATTACAAGTGGTGTAAAATATTTTATAACTCGGATAAATAATTCATGATCAATAGGTGGGATGCGAGTTCTAAAGTAACTTGTTCATAATAACAAACTTTTTTCCGCACATCACGAAACCATGCAATTCAACGGCGTTTAGTTGACACCTATTATGCTAGTACTGGCGATGTAATACACCTCATAGTAAGCCACGTAACTACTTCGTGATATATTAGAGACATGTGTCATCATAAGGAATCATATTCACTAGGGAGTTTTAGAATAGGGGAAGCCGGCGATGGGGGCCACCAAGAAGTTGGGGGAACCCAAACCCAACGCGCGCACGCGCGGGGAGTTTTAGAAGAGGGGCGCCCCCGACAGCCCGCAACCGGCTTCCGTTGCTGGGGTCGTCTGGGGGTGATGGGAACTTTAGGCTTAGCGTCATGGCGGATATGTGATCGTCGCTGCGAATGACAATCCGTAACACAACTTTTCACGCCACTATCATCTCCTTTTTCGCATATGGAAGTTTATTTCACCTATAACTGCCGTTTGAGCGTTTGGTGACGAAGACATCTGCATTGCCTGTGTCGATGCTTCCGCGCACGTAGCGCCATTTCTCGGCCGCTCCGAGCACCGCGCACCATCGCCGAACATCCGCTCCGGTCAGCGTAGGCTTAGCATCGCGGCAGATATCTGATCGCCGCTTTTAAAAAAGCCCTGACAACATTCCCTAGCACAATTTTTCATCACACGAACACCTACTTTCTCGCATGTGGAACTTCTATTTAGCGATTAGATTGATTCGGAAGAGCAGCGACAAGCGGTTATTACCGTGCTCTGCGCCGGTTCGAGCCACCGAGTGCGTCGAGCTGGCATGCACGGCAGGCGCGTGCGCGGACGATTTCCGAGTGCACAACACGCTTCACGATTGCCTGTTTTATCCATTCCTTGCGAACGACGCGCGGAATCTACAAATTCAGCTCAGTGATCGTCGTAGTTGATCGGGTGAGTCCAGGAACCAGCCGCATGTTTCGCTTCGGCCATGGTCACGCGCAGTCTCGCTGGCTGCGAGGGCGACGCAAGAACGCAAACTGCAGCTTTGGGGCACCCGCTATTTCGGCAAAACAGTGTGGCGCTGTACATATAGACACAAACCCAAAACCCCAAACACAGCTTGGATTCTGCGCATGCGCATTACGACGCGCTAAGACGCTTGGGGGCACTAGAGTGTTGGGGCCCCCTATTCTAAAACTCCCTACTATGTCAAGATTCTCGTACACATCTCGAATACAAGGAATTAAACAGCGTTTATTTACACCCATGATGCCATACTCGTCGTGTAATAAACGGCCCCCTATTCTAAAACTCCCTACTATGTCAAGATTCTCGTACACATCTCGAATACAAGGAATTAAACAGCGTTTATTTCACACCCATGATGCCATACTCGCCGTGTAATAAACCTCATAGTAAGCACGTCACGTGACCAATTCATCATTTATAGGAGTCATGCGCTATCAAAAGGAGACACGTTCACTGTGACAAGAAGTTTTTGCGCATCACGTAAACAAGCAATTCAACAGTGTTCTTTTCATGCCCATGATGGCAATACTCGTGATGTAATTAACCCCATGGTGAGTTACATGACTAAATCATGCGACATCTTTGCGAATAATGTTCGCAAAGACAAAGTTTCTTGCACATACCGCAAACAAGCAAATGAATGGTGATCATTTGACACCTATAATATTTTACTTGTGAAAAATAAACGTCATAGTAAGTCACGTGACTTATTATTCATCCGTAGGTGTCACGCGACATAATTTCATATCCAATTACAATTTTTCAACACACCATCAGCCTCTTTTTTGCATATGTAACTTTCTTTTTACATTCGGGCGGGCGATAACAAGCTCTAATGCAGCAATTTGACTTTTAACCCAATCTATAACTCACGAGACTATCTGATGCCTATAAACAGGAAGCAATATTTAGTTTGTCCCACGTAATTCGCTAATCGAGACATTTCATTTTATACCTCACTAACAAAAGCTTGATGTGGCCGAGTTGGTACATACACCTAAAAATTAATCGGCGCTAAATTAGGGACGAAGGCACCGTGTTGTGTGTTCTGTGTTTCTTCTTCGTCCCTGTTTTAGCGCCGATTAATTTTTAGCAATACCTCACTAGCCCTAGGGACATCATTTTTACTAACCCAATTTATGACTCACGCAACTATGTTATGAACATAACAAGAAAGGAATTTTTAATGTGTTCTAAGTCTTTCCCCTCATCGCGATCTTCAATTTATTAACTACAATGTTTAGTGGCATCACTTGGACTTTTAACGTAATTTGTGACTCACGTGACCATCTCATGAATATAACCAGGAATCAATTTTTAAATTGCCCCAGGGGATTACGCTCATCGAGACCTTTTTTGGATACGTCACAAGCCCTAGTAGCATCACATTGACTTTTAGGATAATCTATGACTGACGCGAGTATCTCATGACTATAACCAGGAAGCAATTTTTATATTGTCCCAGGTGACTCCCCTCATAGAGCCCTTTATTTATGATATCCCACAAGCCCTAGTGGCCACATATTGACATTTACGTAATTTATGACTCACGTGACCATCTGGTGAATATAAACAGGAAGCAATTTTTAAATTCTCACACGCGATTCTTCCCATCGAGACCTTTAATTTGATACCTCACAAGCCCTAGCGACATCATTTTGACTTTTAACCCAATCTGACTCACGTGACTATCTCATGAGAATAACCAGGAAGCAATTTTTAAATTGTCCCACGCGAGTCTCTTTATGGATACCTTTAATTTGACACCTCACAAGCCCCAGCGGCATCAAGTTGACTTTTAAACCAATTTATGACTCACATGACTATCTCCTGAGTATAAGCAGGAAGCAATTTTTAATTTGTCCCACGTGACTCTCCTCATCGAGACCTTTAATTTGATACCTCACAAGCCCTAGTGCCATCATTTTACTTTTAACCCAATCTCGGGCTCACGTGACCCTCTCATGACTGCAACCGCGAAGCTATTTTTTAACTGTCCCACATTATACCCCTTATCGAGACGTTTAATTTGATACCTCACAGGCCCTTGTGGCATTACTCTGACATTTAACCCAATCTATGACTCACGTTACAATCTCATGACTGTAAGCAGGAAGCAATTTTTTATTTCTCCCATGTGATTCCCCTTTATCGAGACCATTAATTTGGTACCTCACAAGCCCTGGTAACATCAATTTGACTTTTATCCCAATCAATCACTAACGAATAATAAATTAAGTACCTTTATTAGGTAATTAATTAAACTGAACGCGTGTTACCCATACCTAATCTCTGACAAAAACAGTGAGTTTCGTATGACTAATATCATCACGGTAATGTGAGGTTGCCCCATTAAACAAACGGAAACACGTGTTCTCCACACCTACACCCCAGGGCATGTCCCGACCAATTTTGTGATTTTCTTCCGCGGGGGGCGCTGTTTAATGGCGCCAGCAGCGCCACATCTCTATCCTACGTTCGTGCCAGCATTGGGTTTCCTGAGTTAGGCATTGTGGCAGTTTCCCCTAAAATTTCGAGTAAGCAAGCAATTCAAAGGCGGTAATTCATACCCATGACACCATCCTCGTATTCATATAGTAATTAGGCGAGAGTGCTGGATAGTCACGTGACTGTTTTATTGCGAAGTTCTTAGGTCGTCTAGTTAAACTGGTCACGTAACCTAGTTCATCTAACTTGGATTAAAATACATGGCGCCCGGATGGGAGTGGTTTCCAGCTAAATTACAAAGCGCTGTCATGTGTTCTGCACTGCGTGGGTCCTGGATTTTATTGGTTGGCGCCTGGATTATATTGGTTGGCACCTGGATTATCTTCACTGTCGCTGGGATTATATTCACTGGCGTTTGAATTATATTGAGCGGGAAATCCTGTAGTTTCACATAGGCCAAACACCTGCTGGAATCTAGGACTATACTGAGAATCTTCGAGGCATCTCTAACAGTTTTAGTGTCCCCTTGCGCGTTAAAGTGCGTGCTTGGAGCGGTCCTACAGCAGGTCGACGCACATTAACTGGACACTGTGGCTTTCGGGTCTGGAGTTTTTTCGCCAGCTGAGATTAAATATTCGGTAGGAGAACGGGAAGGGCTTGCCTATGTTCGAGCGTGGGAGCGGTGGCATCTGTACCTGTGGAGAAGCCATTTCACGTTGCCCACTGATAAACTAGCCTTGGCGGCGTTGCTTTCAAATGAATAGACAGGAGGGCGCCCCTCGCGGGTAGCGCGATGGGCAGAACGCCTGCTACGTTACAACTACTGTCAAGCACCGGAAAGGGTCGCAAGATCAACTGGCGGACGCACTATCACGCTTGCTCGCGTCGGCTTTGCAGGAAGAAGAAACGCTGTTAGAAGTGGTGGGGTCAGTTCTCGAAATTTCTTCTTGTATAACCAGAGAGCAGTTTGAGCAGACCAAGTGTCAACATAGTACACTGCAACAAAGCAAATTTTATGTGCAATTGTCATGGCCGGAGCACAAATGTTTATCGGCATTTCTTCAGCTGTTCTTCCAACCACGAGGCGACCTTTCTGTGGTAGACAATCTGATCTTGCTTGGTGAATGGCTTGTGGTTCCCATATCAAAGTGGCGGGCCTGGCCAACCATAATTTGCACCACATGTTTTTTGCGATGCTGCTGTTCCTGGCCTCACCACTCGGAATTCGCTACGAGCGGTTTCAAGCTGCTGATACGAACCCTTGGCTTCCAATAAAACTGACCGCGGTCAACGCAGCGACCCGGACGCAGGACGTTTCGGCTATGCTGGATCGTCGGCACGGCCCATCTGGCCAGTGGCCATCGGCGCCGCCAGAGGATCATCACTTCGCCGCCGGGTTTCTTCGTTGGTCATGTGCCACAGATTCAGCCCCCACGTGATATCGCCCCGACAAACGGCTCTGCGCTATCCACACCCTCCTTAGTGGGCTCGGCAGCATGCCAGCAATGGCTAACCGTCATTTGCAAGGAAGGAAGAGTACAGGAAAGGAAGGGAGGTTAACCAGAATACTGTACGATTGGCTACCCTACTCAGGGGGGAGGGGATGCGGGAAATCAAAGGGAAAAAAGGACTGCGGTACTTATTAAAGGAGAAAATGACAGAAAGAAAAGTAGAAAAAACATAAGGCGTGACCAGGCAACTAGAAAGCCGGTACAAACAACGCACACAACCAGAAAATGCACAAAACTAATACGGACCACTGAAAAACTCGGCGAACTAAGGGCACTGCACTATAGTAATGCCCCTAAAATTGTTCCGACAGGCCCGTGTCCTTCAAAAAGAGCAGTAAAGCTTTTATGGCCTTTTCGGCCTGTGACGGACAACGCCTATGACGCAAAATTGACTGCGCTGTAAAGGGGTGGTCGTCGAGTCGGCGAAGTATCGTGGAGATTTGTTCCCTGGGCGTTGTGAAGCGGTCACAATTACACAGAAGGTGTTCAATCGTCTAGTCGGTGGCGCAAGCATCACAAGCAGGGCTGTTGGCCATTCTAATGGTGTAGGAGTAAGCACCGGTGAAGGCAACACCTAGCCACATGCGACAAAGTAAAGTGACGTCCGAGCGTGGCACGTTATTGGGTAGGTGGCGCTGCAAATCTGGATCGAGCGAGTAAAGACGAGCGTTTGAGAACTCAGGTGTATTCCACCTAGGGAGAGTGACTCCCCGGGCAATGAACCGCAGCGACCTTGCTGCATCAGTGTATGATAGAGGGATGCGGGTCAACCTTGCACTTGTGTGGGCGGCTTGAGCCGCTCTATCCGCCTATTCGTTCCCAGTAATGGCGCAGTGGCTTGGAAGCACCTGGAAAACAATATAATGTTTATGACTGACTAATGTGTTATATAGTCAACGAATTTCAGCCACAAGTTGTTCGTATGGGCCGCGGCGGAGGGTAGGCTGGATACATTGAAGAGCGGACCTCGAGTGGCATAGCACAACCCATTTTTCTGGCGATTCCCGCTGGATGAATACAAGGGCCTCCCGAATAGCTGCCAATTCAGAAGCGGTTGATTTCGTCGAGTTTGAAAGCTTAAAATGAATTTCGGTAGACTTTTGTGGTATCATAACAGAGCGGGCATAACTGGACGTGGTCACCTACCCATCCGTGTAGACATGGACCCGGTATCTGTATGCCTCATGGAGAAACAATAGGGATAGCTGTTGAACACCGCTAGGTGAAAGGTCCGCTTTCTGTTTTTTTTATCCCGGGATGTTTAGGTGCAGTTGTGGCTGTGACAGGCACCAAAGTTGCGACAAGGGCTGAGACGGAGGTGCACAGCGCGATGTCAAGCTCCCACTGTGAGCGGCAACCACCTTACAAAAAGATGCCTGCGGTCGTGTTGAAGGCAGGGATGCAAGGTGGTGAAGGGGCAACCGGGTGAGTTCCCTAATGTGTGACCTCTGTGCCTTCAGTGTCATGTGGGCTGTGATCGCATGATCCCTAGCGACGCAAATAGTGGCCACAGTTGAGGCGCAACGCGGGAGACCGAGACATGTACGAAGACCATGGGCCTGTATGGCCTGAAATGCCTGTAGGTTGGTTTTACATGTGTTGGTTAATAAAGGCAGGCTGTAACGCAAAACACCGAAAAACAGGGCATCGTATAGGCGTAACATTAAGTGCTCGGAGACACCCCACGTCTTTCCGGCCAGAAACTTGAATAGCTGGACCACTGCAGTTACCCTTTTGTCAGGTATGAAACTTGAGGAGTCGATGATAGATCCCGGTCTACAATAACTCCCAGAAAAACGGTGACTTTTGACGTAAGGAATATGTTGTCCATTTAAAGAAATCTTATACTGCGACATTTCTTTGCGGCTGAAAGTAACCAGTGCACGTTTCTCTGGAGATATTTCCAGGCCTTTTCGACGCAGGAACAAACATGTTATGGTGCGGCTTTCTGAAGTCGGGCCCGAATCTGAGGCCGTAAAACTCCTGATGCCCAAAGGATTGTCATCAGCATAGATGGAGAGATGTACGTTGGTTGGTAATGCGGTAGTAAGTCCCATCAACGGAGGTTAAACAATGTAGGGCTAAGTACACTTCCTTGCGGGTCTCCACGAGAAACAAAGTGTTGTGATGTTGGGCCATCTGAAGCCTCAACGAAGAAATATCTTCCTGATAGAAAGCTTTGGATCCATTTAAATGTCCGTCCTCCGACTCCTGCATCTTGTAGGCCGCCCAGAACGGCGTCATGTATTACGTTATCGTACGCTCCTTTTATGTCTAGAACCAAAGCGGCTGATAAACGTTTGAGTGATTTGTTGTGCTGTTCCGATGTAACAATGTCAATTACGTTGTCTATGGATGAACGTCCGCGTCGGAATCCAGCAAAAGCATGGGGGTAAATTTTACGGTGCTCAAGGTACCATTCCAAACGACCCAAAACCATCCTTTCTATTAATTTCCCAGTGCAGCTTCCATGGTGTATAGGACGATATGACGCCGGGTCAAGGGGAGACTTGCCTGCTTCAAAAACTGGGACCAGGCGGTTACCCTTCCAATTCTCAGGGACCAAACCATCTTGCCATGACTGGTTCAGCCGATACAAAAGAGTGTGACGGGCTTCTTGGCCTACGTGATGCAGGGCGGCGTACGTCACTCCGTCTGGTCCTGGTGAAGATCTACTTCGGCACAGATGTAACGCCGCATCGAGCTCTTCTATTGAAAATGGACGTCCATGCAGGAGTCGTGTGATACGGGGATGACGCGTATGTCCGCTTGGCTGGTCGAAGCTGAACCACTGGCGAATCTCAAGCAAACGTCCTCTGCTAGGTCGACCTCTCGGCGTTTCTGATGAAGCGCCAAAGCACTGAAAGACCGGCGTTGCTGTGTTGTTATTCGAAGGCCCCTGACAGTGTTCCAGATGTGAGATAGAGGTTTCCGAAGATGATGTTTCTCGCAGAACGATTTCCAGCGCTGCGCATGTACTTGTACCACGTTGAATTTTTTTCTGTGTACGTCGGGCCGCCCGAAGGTCATGAATAGACTTAGTGCGCCTGTATCTTCGTTCTGCACGACGACGAATAGCTCTGAGATGTTCTAGCACTTTGTCAAGTTCTGTAAGCTTGGGATGCACCCAGAAAAAACGCTTGGAATCTCGCGCAGTGTTTGTTACGGCCCTTTCAAAAGTCGAGGAGAGCCCTTCGCAGCAGAGATCTTCCATGCGAGATTTAAACCTCTTCCAGTCTATTCGTCGAATGATTAAGAAAGCCATCAAAGCCCTACAGAATCTACCCGTCATTTGCAACGTCTGTTCTTTGCGCAAGTAAAAATTGCTGCTAATTATTTGCTAAGCGTACTTCTTATGCCACCTTGCCAGTGCTGCCGATGCTGTGTTTTTGAGATTGCATATTGTTGTTCTGTTGCAACTTTGGAATTACTACTGTTGTGTTGCGATGTGGAGGAAAACACAGGGCCAACAACACACTCGTCCTGAACAGAATATTATTTTGAAATAATGTCTACTCTATGCGCCATACGCTCTTCCCAAGAAACAATAGCGAAGGATACCAAATCCATTCGCAATGTGCTCTCCCAACATGAAAAACACTTTCGACAACATCATCTCTAGGTTAACAAAAATACAGAATGACTGCTCAACTATTGCCTCACTTAAAAGACAAGTTGATGACATTCAGACACTGACCGCATGCAATGCCACGGTGATAATTACACTAACGGACAGATTTGACAGTTCTGAATAACACGCCAGCCTTTCAAACCTCCTGTTTCTTGTCTTCGACGACAATGACAAGAAAACGTGGTCACAATCAGAGCAATTGACACTGGAGCCCTGTAATGAAGCGCTACAAGTATCCCTCGATCCAAGAAGTGTGTAGGGAGGACAGGGAATAGGTCGGTTCCAATCAACAAAAACGCCCTGTTTTTGTGCGTTTCGCACGCTACAACGTTAATGAGAACGTTCTCTAGAGCGCCAAAACGTTCAAGGAGAGCATTGGCCAGGACTGCTCACCTAACACCCGCTTTGTGCAAAAACGCTTGACCAAATACGGCAAGTCAAAGCCCGAACCCTAGAAAATTAGCCATGACAAACTTTTGACCAAGAAAAGCCCCTACGTCTTCGATCGCCATGCACAAAAAGTAGTTCCTCGACCACAACAGCCACAAGCTTCAAAGTCCTCCCAAGCTAATTCCATCGGAAAATCTTTATCGCTAGTATACACTAAAATCCGGAGCCGCCTGCCTAAGCGCGACGATATTCGTTCCCTCCACGATACCACTAAATCCGACGTGATCGTACTAACTGCAGCTTGGCTTCAGTCCTCAATTTCCCATAGAGAACTTGTGTCTTGCTTTCCACATCACGATTTCTATCGACTTGACTGCGAGACCAAAGGAGGGGGCGGTGTTTTGATAGCAGCTCACCAACGACTTCAGTGCAACGGTGTTAATGTCCCCTCCACTCTTGAGCTATTATGCATAAAAGGCAAGAGTTCTTTCCAGCCCTTAATTATTGGTGCTTGTGACCGAAACCCTACACTCATCCTTCATGTGTCAATAAATTCAACAGCGCCTCAAACTTATTATCGATATCAAACCCCAGTGTGCACTTACTCAGACTCGGCGACTTCAATTTTCCAGCTATAGCATAATCCGACCTCGCCCTAACCCCATCAAAATGCAACATAGAAAGCGATTTTGTCGACACGTGCTTAACGTTTGGCGTACCAGAACTTGTTTCTGCGCCAACTCGAGAATCTAGCAATTGTTCCAACTTTCTGTACATCCTTCCAACTTTGCAATCTTGTAGCACCCCACACATTACCCACTTATCTGGCCAAAGTGATCACGCAGTAACCAACTCTACAATTTGTCTTAGGTTCCTTCGTCAGCAAAAAATAAAAGACATCACGCTTGACAATAAAGGCAACCACTAGGCTTTGAATGAGGAGTTAACAGCATTCTGCGAGTGGTTCGTCGTTGATTTCTCACAGCGCTCTCTCAAATGAAGCTGGACCTCTATTTAAAATAAAGTGCAGGAGTTAACCCACAAACACGTCCCCACCATTACCGTCACAGAAAAATCGTCCTCCCCCTGGTTCAACTCGTCCCTACAAGTTTGAGCAATAAAAAGATATTACTATTTCGCTCTGCTAAACAGCATGACAGCCCACACGTTTGGGCCAAATTTCCTGTGGTACACAAGATGTTCACGGTGCTATTTAAAATGCTTAACGGTATTTTTTCTACCACATTGCCGGAAATGTGGAGTAATTATCGAAAAGTATTCTGGAAGACCATTACCCCAACAACCCCAGTTCGCTATTGCTAACAGACGAACATAACTACTCTGTACCAGCTAATAATGTCACCGAAATTCTAAACAAAACATTCTGCTCCGTCTGTACCTGACAACCTGTCGATAAGTTGCCCGACACCCCATTCTTCTCCCCCAACATCATGCAACCATTAGGTTTTGATACCAGTAAAATTTGGAAGTTGTAGAATCATTGTCACTTTCACCTTCCTGTGTCATTGGCGGAATCAGTTGAACAATACTCAAAAACACAAAACATATCTCAAGTATCATTTTGGCTCACATTTTTCAGCAATCCCTGTTATGTGGAATGGCGCCGCTCTGCTGGAAGTTGGGTAGGGTTATGTCAGTGGCGAAAAAAGGTACCTCAAATTCAAACACAATCTACCTTCCCATTTCCTTGACTTGTGTCTGTCCGAAATCATGGAACATATAATCTGCTCCCACATTGTAACATTTCTAACTGCCAACAAGTTTTTGACCCCATCAAAAACACGGCTTCCAGAAAAGGCTTTTCTGTGACATTCAACCCGTGCTTTTTTTGAACGATATCAGCTATATCAAGGAGACTGACACACCGATAAATGCCCTTTTCCTAAACTTTGAAGCTTTTGGTCAAGTTCCACACAAACGCGTACTTTTCAAACTATCGCACCAAAAAAAACCTTAAGATTTTTATTGGAACCGTGAATTTTTAATTAACCACCAGCACTTGGTTTATACAAAGAAGACCGCTTCAGATATATCCCGCGTTCTCTCTGGAGTTCCGCAGGGCACTGTTCTGGGCTCTCTGCAATTCTTGATTTACAATAATGGCTCTGAGCTAAGGAGACAAGTTTTTTTGCGCGTGTATTGTTTTTGTAAATACTACAGTATGACATGGGTCGTAAATGAACTAGAGCTACCAGTGCAAGCCGGAGAAGAAGACGACGGGCTGTGGACAGGTGGCACGGCATTTGTGCAAAAATCAAAGAGAATAGAGAACGAAACCCGGAAGGGCTACGAGTGGAACGTGCGAAGGGTCTCGTGCCACGAAGTCACGAGCTGGGCGTAGTTCAAGAGGAAGAGCTCCTCTGTCTTTACTGCTGCGTGCGTTCGGCCAGGGCGTTCCTACCTTATCCGGTTCTAGTCGCCTGTCACTGGACCAAGGGGCGGCCTGTCGAGCGGCTCCTGCCAGGGTGAAGTTGCCGAGTGCGGGTCCTAGGCCGGCGCTACCGGGGTGCTCATCTGCGGGGTCGTTCCTGGGACGTGGTCCTCGTGAGCTGAGCTTGGAGCAGACATCGGCGCGGTGTCCCGTGGCAGGTGCCGCACACGGTAGAGCAGCCGTGTGCAGGCGACGATCTCGCCGCAGCAGTCATGCCACCCCTGCCCTCGCCCTCTTCGACGGCCCCATCCACGGACAACGAGAAACCTGAGAAGGCACGGAACCACTCCTTGAGACACCTTTAATATTCCTGAACCTTGCTCGCGAGGAACGCTGGTGTGGGGCAGAATAGCCAGTAGCTCGAGAATTGCCGAACTGTCTTTCGTGGTCACATGTCATATGAGACCGACTTAAAATTCCGATGTATTTTGTTTACGCCCTCCCCGTAACTAGGGAATAGGGGGACAGATAAACGTATTTTCTTTTTCCCTCTTCACAATGTCTCCGTCACATCCTTTCTCGTCCTTTCGCATCCTTTCGCATCCTTTACCGTCGCACACGAAATCTGACAAACGTGCATTGAAAATCACAATAACCTTCCTAATAACATTCAGTCCAATATCTGACTGTCCCTAATGATTGTGTTCTTTACCACCCTGTACTTGATCCTTCCGGGTCTGCAATCCTTAAGTCAGACCTACACCTCATTCGAACATCGTGCGAATTTTGGTTAATGCACTCGAACGTAAAAAAAAACTTTACCACGAAGGTGCTTGCGGACCCTCCGCTGGCTCTCTGGCGGCTGCCATGTAAATACTATAAATAGATTGTTCACATTCTTCATGGTTCGTCTATACTGCTCTGCTTCCACGCTGCAATATGATAGTATAGGAAAACCTCTACTGCACATGATGGGGCTATTTACCACCAAAAGTGGCCTAGCATAGGCAGTGTAGCCGGTGACGACTCTGGTCCCTGCAAAGCTGCCAGATCCTGGTAAAGACACTGCATTCTCCTACCCTACTTTCCTTGATCCACCGGAACCGGTGTTTGGCCCCCTGTACCAATAAAGGAGGTGTTACAACTACAAATACTATAGAGTACTTGCCTCCATCATCAAAGCCATGAGTTATTTCATGGGCCATAACAAACCCTAGGGCACCAAGGTTTATCAACCTAAGCAAGAAAAACAAAAATGGTTAAAATTCGGCGTTCTCTTCTGATGCCAGTAATACATACACAAGTATTTGAGAGAAAGATTAGTGCCAAGATGTTAACAAGCGGAATAAAACACGCCGAACCTCACTGGAATTCAAAGCGGTTGAAGTGCAGACACAAAAATAAAATAAAGCAACACATGCAGCTCCAGGCAGTTCCAGATGCTCCATTTTCGTGCATAATTAGGCGGAGATAACATTTGGACACTTTCTTTTTCGAAGCCCTTTCTCAGAAAAATAATGCAGAAAAGGTGAATAAAAACACATTGCATGATGGTATAAAAAATAGGCGTTCAAACTTTCTTTGAAGTTCCGCTTTGTAGCAATAAACGCCCATCGGCACCTTTTTAATCGCTTGGATGCTTTTGTGCCAATAGGACCGCGTTAGAGGTACCTATGCACGACCTGAAAAGTTGATATACGCGCTTGTTGTCTGCTTCCAATCCACCCTGAACCCCTTTCGCGCTGAGGATTGTGACCTGTCGGTATTTAGTACTTTGCCAATAAGGTATAACAAGCTCTTGCTGAGAAATCTACTACCAGCTGTTTCGACGTCCAGGACCGGCTCATGTTTTTTGGCTTGTTCATAGATTTCACCCCCCATTGCAAAATAAACGACCATAAAAAGTATCCATGTTGAGATGCAACATATTTTTTACAATTTAGAAGATCGACAAACACATGAAATCTCAGCATTAAACTAGTGCGCTCGTTTCACTGGCACCGTGAGAGTTCCTTCCCTTCAATGCCTAACTTGTGCGAAGTTTGTGTGCGGTCATTCGGGTCAGTTTACCCAACGCGCGTATGGAAGTAGTTTTTAGATAAATCCGGGTGCTTGTTGCTCTGTAGAAAAAAATTTATAGCAGTTGCGCATATCCTTCCAAATGCAAATAAGCAAGGACAATGTTCGCCAAAACAAAAAGGCCCCTTCCCGCAAGGCGCTACTACAGCTAATGTGGTAGCGTTCCTCTTTACTTCGTGCCTTTCTGTAAAAAGTTCCAAAATTTTGCCTATCCCTGAAGGTTGCAGATATATCCTCAGTGGCATTTTTGCTGAAACCTTCCAGAAACACTTGTTGCTAAGCAAGCAGGACAAACATTATTTTTCATTAAGCACTTCACGCGGTATGCTTAGTAGCTAAAGTGTCCTTTGGCAAATAGAAAACACAAAGACTGGCCAATTTAAACAATATAGGCGGTATTCATTGTAATAGTCAGTCGGTCTGGCAGCATACTGATAAGAATTTATAGGAAATGAAGCAATTTCTCCAATTTAAATCAACACTGATATTCAGGGATGCATTACTTACATTGGCAGGTCCTTATGAAATATAACATCTTGAAGAATTCCTGCGAACACACCTGTATGCCAGAAATTATCAGAAAGAACAGCCAGTGCCCTCAAAATGATATGCATTGCTTAGTGAAGAGCACATTTTTAGATGCAACGCCTCTCATGCTCGTGCCTCTGTCCTTCCTGCGTCTGTGCGGCGTTGTCCGCACAGCTGCGCCTCTCCTCCTCTCCTCTCTCCGATAGCAAACACTCTCTCCTGAGCAGCTGCGGGTTGGCGCACCGCGCTCTCACTCCGTTGCTAGGCGCCGGTGGGCGGCGCTGCGCTCGGCGCTGCGCACGCTGCGCATGTGCAGTACTCTCACTCTCAGCGCTCCACTATCCTTCGGGCGCTGTGAATATAAAGCGGCATGCCGTGCTGCGACGGTCACAGTCGACAGTCGTCCGCGTTACGCTTGCACCTCTTGCAGTACTCGACGATTCGCAATCATCGAGCCCCTAACTGTGCACTTTACGGACCACAAGGCACTCATTCTCGTCTGCAATAAAGACCGTACCTGGGTATATGTGTACTGCATGTGCATTGCAATCTGAAAATGGAAACTTACGCCCACCTCCCCTTCGCGTGAGAATCCCTGCTATAAGCGTAATCAATACGATGGAAAACGCCAATGGAACCCCCCATGATATTCGTTGCATAACACCCGGGTTCCTGCGAGGGGAGGTGGGCGTAATTTTTTTGCTTACCCAGTGAATTTTCATGCCTCATATATCCGGCATTTGCGTATTCGTATGGATATTGAATTCTGCAAATAACAAATACATAAGATTTTGCATTAACGAAACCGTTTAATTACGGTAGGCGCCTGTCGAAAAATCAGTACAAAAATTCAGTTTTTGTATAGTTCCTTTTGTTTTGAATGTGAAGCCTAAAGGTTATGTATAAATCAAGACATTAGACAGAGAACTGAGAAAAACACATTAGCCATTGTTTATAACAGCCAATTAAGGTTTACCTAAAATTTCCGGAGTTATTGCGGAGCAGAGTGATACCATTTGATTCTTGTTGCTTTATCAGAGCTGTTAGAATATTCGCAACTGGCTCATTTTGTCGCAGCCCAATTACCTGTCATACAAAAACAGAAAGTCGTTTGTCAGCACTTAAAGGCACTGCAACAAGAGGGTATAAAACTATTTCCTTCGATATGCGTCACTCTGATGAAAAATACCTACCCGCACGTAGCACTAATCACAAAAACAATCAGAGCCGAGTTACTCAAGGCGTCCTACGTTAGACGGATAAAGACATGTGTTTCCCTCAAACCACTGATGGCGAGCAAAGCTGAATTTTGAAACTCATTGCCAAAGCATGGTACAACGTGTAGGTATAAGTTAAGTTGAAAAGCTCTGCAACCGTTCTTTCATAGGTTGTCTTACTTGAACCACCAAAACGTTATTGCTCAATATTTTGTTTCGAAACACAGGCTCCTTCAGTTCTGTAAACTAACATCTGTGTCATTGGAAGATACGAGCAAGTGCTCATGCAATTGAATAAGCGCTTGCCAATACAAATTCGACAAAAGTTTGTTTATTAGAGCCAGAAAACACCAGAAAATTGTAATACCACTCTAGAGAAAATCGCGCTTTTCGGGAGGTGCAACATTGCACTTTTGTGTGAGCCGCACCCCAAATTTGTCTACCTCATAAAGGCAGGGTAAGTTGATCTCTTGAACATCTGGCTTCTCACTTGTTCGCTCGCCTCTCCGCTCTTTTGCCGCAGCAGCCCGGTAATCGTAACACATTGCGTGGAGGCAGAATTAGGACTGTATTTGTACACCTCGTTCCTTCAGGAGTTTGTGCGTTTGTTTCAAATTTTTCCTAAATGGTACACGCAAAACATAAAACTCGGTGTGCGCCCGAAAACAATAATTGCTGTAGACGTGTACGTATGGATGTAAAGAAACGAGAGCCCTGTCTGCGTACTCCAAGAACTGCAGACACTTTTTATTCCGCAGAGAGTTGGTGCCGGAACTGCCATTACGGATTTGCTTGTACGCACCAGAAAAAAACAATTTCAACTACACAATGTTTAAATGAAGCCTTCCTCTGGTTAGTAGTACAAAAATAAGCAGCCGCGGTACACAAGAACTCGATCTTCTTGGAGTGGCAGTGAGCACTGTTCGGGGTTTTCTTGGTTGCTTGATTGCTGACCCTTCGGTTATAGATGACAGTGTCTTCCTCGGTTCGCTCACAGTCCAAAGCACCGTATCATGATATTCCCTATAGTCACTGCTGCCGGTGTTTGTTAATTTGATAAGCTATGGTTTTTTACGGTGTTTGTGCGCAGTTTGCTCGTTTCACAATTGTTTGGGCATGAAGAACATCTTTTAATGTACAGGTTGGCGCCCAAATGCGGTTACTTGAGCGACAAATCTGAGTCAACTTACGTACTTCAATCGCAGTCAAAGCGCCTGGTAAAGTAAACGAGTGGTAGAACATGCTCATAAATAGTCACGGTGAAGGTCATTGGTCTGTTGTACACATTTCTGACTGGATATAAAAGTTCGATATTAGGAGTGGAACAGTTTGGTTATTTTAATGGTAAAGAATTTGGGCCCTACTCAAGCCGTCATGCCCGCTTAGTGCTGGACGTAGAGGTTCCAAGAAATATGACAGTAGTTCAGTGGAATCAGAGAAGAAGAGTTTCTGTTATTTAAAAAGGTATTAATAAGCAAATATACAGACACTAGCCTTTCAACCCGCTGTTATTAACAAGTGGAGCAAGTAAAGCACCGCAATAGATCGATTATGTTTCCGCTATAAAATGGTACAGGATACAAACAAGTCATGAATACTAATCTAACCGCAATTATTTTTCTCCTCGAGAGGAGAAAGACAAGAAAGTTCAATGCTTTTATTTCAATTTGGCATAAAGACAATTCAAACCTTAAATATTCACATCCAAAAACCCCAAAGCGTACTGCATAATATTGCGCTACTCGGTGTGGTTTTCCTCCCTTTCACTATCCCACTTCCGCCTGCTGTGTCGGGCCAGCGCTGGCGGCACCACCCATTCCAGAGGCGGCAGAACAGTGCTAGATTTTCACAGGCCTGATATTAACACGGGTGTGCAACCAAAACCATACTTGGACAAAGAACATGCACGGAACCGGTTACCCTTATGACTGGTACGGTTACTTCGATATGTAGAAATTGTGGACAATGAGTCCTCAGCATCATACGATCTTTCATTGTTGCGCCGCACTAGGCTGTAATATCTCGTCCACCTTTGACGAGCCGCTGCTATTGGCTAACGCCAACGGTCGGTGTGTCGGCCAGCAGTGTGAGGGGCGCAAGCTAGCTGTGCCAGTGGAAATTGAACATCGGGGTCTCTCACGGCGAAACGCTTCACGGCCAGGTGCTTGTGGCGTAGTTAGAGAGGTACACAGGGACAGCGAACATTCTCGTGCGGATCCCCGTCGCTACGATGAACAACGACCGCCGCCGAAATGCGCCCCTCCCCACCATGCCGCCGATTCGCTAGTACGTGAACAAGAGGTCGCCGTCAAATCTAACCGTGCCGTCGAATGTAGCCACCTCCGTTGGGCCGATTTAAAGCCCCGGGTAGCACAACCGACGCCCCACTTCACGTGCAAACGACAACATCGCACCATTACGGTGGAGCGCGGGGAATAACGCGACCCCGTCGCTGAGCGCAACCGCCGGCGTCGAGACAAGGCCGAGGTTGCGGCCCGAAAAATGCATAAAAATATGGAAGTGAAGTCCTGCCGTCATCTTGTGACTGGTCCAATAGAGCTTCGCCGATAAGCCACCTGTGCAGGCTGGATTAGACAGTGATGTTTATTTAAGATCAGGGTAATCAGTGGAGAAGGCTGTATACCGTATTTACTCCCATAATGATCGCACTCGCGTAATATACGAACCCTGAAGTTCGTCGTCAAAATACGACTTTTTTATTTCCCGCGTAATGACCGCACCTTGAAATTGCCGCAGCCATGTCTCATATGTGTGCAAGTTGTATGACGATGGCCGTGCTTACCTTAGTTTCCTCCTCTTTCAAAGCGGACATGGCTACGTTATTGCCGCGGACTTGATGATATTAGCGATTTCGGCAAGCATGAGTTTAATATTGGTGTGGAAGAAACTCTCACTTAATGCACATATTGTACTCACACGACATAAAAAAACGCACTCGGCTTGCTGCATCGGCCGCCGTGTCGTGGTGTCCCGCACTGGGACAGCAGCAGCCACTTATTGGTCGACCTGTCCTCACCTCGCAGCAATCTGCTTCCTGGACGTTTCGCAATTCCGTAATTCTGGCGCGTTGCGTAATGAAAACACTGCATTTCGCGTCACTCGGTGGTCGGTGGATGTTTTTATTAGGTTTTTTTTGTTATGTTTGTTATGTCAATGAGACGTATAATAAACATTCTGCCCTGCAACTTGCGGTTTATGCGCTAGAACGTTTTTCGCGAAAAATTTACCTTGCGTAATGATCGCACCACTAAATTTGCATCCTAATTTTGGAAAAAAAAGTGCGATCATTTTGCGAGTAAATACGAGATTTTTTTAATTTCAATATTTTCCACATTTAATGCTCCTTTTGTGGTCACATAAGAGAATAGATATGTCGCTATAGAGCACTCATGTCCCCCCCGAGGCACGGGTGAGCAGATGGCAAGGCGAGTTACGTTACGGATATCCCACTCTCTGCAGTCTGCAATTCATCAGGATATGGACTTTGTCCTTTGTTGGTACCAGTGCTGAGGTGGTAGAATGGCAAAATGTTTGTTCACTGTGCAAATCGCTCAATATTTTGGACATTTCGCTTGAAGGCCGCACGCAGATTAAGTGTAGATACATGACAAAAACAACGGACCAAGCCGCTGTCTGCTGACCATAAAAATGCGAGTTTGGTCACCGGCCCCGCTGGCGAATTTTCTGATGGGCCAAAACACGATGTTGATGTCACAAAGATGGCAAGCGCGTAACGAATCTGACGTGACCGAAATCTACCTGGAGCACTAAAATTCAGGGCGCACCCGTAAGGGCTGGTGAAGGTTCGGTGCCTCAAAAAATCTGATAAGTTAACTCCAGGCGTAAGGTGCCTATGGCGCCGAAAAGACGGCGTCGTCGCCAGCTTTGAAGGATAGCCAAAAAAAATTGGCCGCGTATCTGCTCCTTTCGTTGCAAATGACGTCAAAAGACGATAGTCTTTATCGAATTCTGCGAAGTAAATGCCTCCCTTCGCTTCACCGCTCACCTCTCATGTTGTTCCTCTTGCGTCGCCCTCCTCCCAATGTAAAGACGCCAAAGGTTTGCTTAAATCATTTTAAATTTCCCGCGTTCCACTGCTCCAAACCGGGTGTCTCGATGCGAACGCTGCCGTACGGCGAAGACGCGCGTTAATCGAGGCACCCTACTTCAACGTTTATAGAACCGCGTTTCCCTACTCCACGTGCGTTGCAAGCAGAACGTGGAAACTATGTAGTGGAACCTTGCCTAACTGTTAGCGGTTGATTTCTTAAAATGGCGCCAGAAGCTATAGTGGCGCGGGCGACAGCAGGCGACGGCGGAGTGAATTCTTTTTCTGCAGTTGATAAAGTATTTAATTTCGCAAAAATCAAGCATGTTTGATTTTTTTATAAAGGAACACTGCAAATATCACTTCTGTATTGATTTGTTGTCTCATATTTGCGTAATGTCTTGTTCTTCTTCAACAATGTTGACAAGTATGAACATTACACCGGACATAGACGGGTAGATTTAGCTTAAGACTATATAAGACTATTGCGCAGGCATGGTTTTGCTTTGGCCGGGTGGCTGAATCGAGTCAGAGACAGACAGACAGACAGACAGACATACAGACAGACCAAAATTTCTGGGTTGAAGTAGCCCAAGAAAGACTATCGTCTTTAAAAATCCCAGGCCACCTCCACTAATGTAACACCCTGGGTGAGGGGGGTACGTGAAGCATGCAGTGTGCGCCGTTGTTTCTAGGAGCAAATTCGCTGCGAGTGGGCAAGCGTTCATCGCAGAAAAAAGCGCTTCTTGGGTCAACGCCGTCAACTGCCTCTCTCTCTGCACACGGCGCGCTCTGATAGGGCGCCCGAGAAGCGCTGGTGATGGAGCAATCGCACGCTTGCTGAGGCCGTGGCGCCCTCTTATGTGTTCACTCGGATTTAAGCAATTAAATGAGGGACATACTGGCCGGAATTTGACGTCGCATCAAACGCCGCAGCATTCTAAGAAGCACGCGTTACGTAAGAAGGGCTGGTGTTTGCAACCAATTTCCAAACGAAATTTAATAAATATTTGTTAATTTTGCAATAAATCCTTATTATTCTCGTGTGTTACATAGGTTCAGGTCATGTTAGTTTGTTTTGAACCGCTTTTATTTATTATACACGTGTATTTCGGCCATCGTTCAACAACTTGATTTACCGTGACAGCTGGAGACGCCGACAGCCTAATGCTCTCGGTACTTCGCCCCTAAAATGTCGAGCGACACCTTGCCGTACCCACTCAAAGACATTAAATCATGAAGTGTGGACCCAATAGATGGCACGCGTGTAAGAAATGAGCGCCTGACAAGTGTTTCTGTTTTAAGGGGACAGAATTAGATAAATATGTGGGTTGAACATGGCCACTTATGGCCGTGCAAGATGAGCTACACTGTAACAAGAAATTTCCCTGGTTTACGAAATAACCAGGACGTAATCTATTGCCCACCACTTTCCATGATTCGAAAACGGGCAGTCTGTAACACGGACTCCTTGACCCTATTACGGATCTTCTGTGCAAGCTGAAATTTCAGGTGTCCGTTTTCTGCTAACAGAATATCTGTTACCTGAAATTTTACGGAAAGCACCGGTTCTGTACAAACAACGGTTCCGTTACTCAAATGTAAGGTGTCCGTTCACGGGTAAGGATCACGTAACTGCTATGTATAAATCGTGGTTGTACAGTGGCTTGAGTGACCAGGTCATGATCATGATCATTGAGTGATCATGCACTTTCCTCGTATGTATGCAAGTAGGCAAAGCGTGTAGCTGTGTCTGCAAAAGCTTTGGCGCGATTTGGCTTGAACACAAATACATACAATTTACTTTTTACAAACTGAACCCTCTGTCTTGTTTCGTGGCGTCCCCTAAAAAAGGAGAAGACAAAACACAAGAGCAATTAGGCACTCCACACAAATTTAAATTTAAACCTACCAACTTTATGTGTTACAACTTTATCTCCTCCATAAATCGACAAAAAAGGGAGTGACGGGAAAAAGCTGCACTGTAATAGACACGTTGACAAGCAGCCCCCTTTCTACTCAACAGCAGTGTCGTGAGAAAAACAAAGACAACCACAAAAAACAATAATGAGCTTCCAGTGATACAATACTTTGCATCACATGTCATTCCCGTTATCTTCAGTGGCTGCACACAACCAAGCACACAAAAAGGCGAGAAAGGCAGAAAAAAAGCTAACGACACATTTTGCTACACATGGCACGTAGCTGATGCTTCGGATATGTGTACACATCACAATAAGCACACTCAACGCAGTTAAATGAGACGCCAGAGTATTCAGTAGCCCCTCTTTCCCAGTATTCAAATGAGCCGTAGGAGCCACCCAAGGTTTATTCCTTAAAAGGTAGTTTTTTGTCTAAACTGAGCAAAATTATGCATATGAATTTTATTAGTGTATCTACTTTAAATGGGACATGAAGGAAATATGCAAGTTCTGATTTATTTCAATGCCTTGTTAGAATAACAGATTTTTAACACAAACTTCACTCACATAAGCTCTGTCATGAGGAAAAAAGAAAATGGTTTTGTGACCGACAGGTTTTTTTCACGCGCTAGAACCTATCACGTACTATGGGCAGCTGAGGCCGGTGCTGAGGCTGAGGGCTGAGGCCGCCAGAGGCAAACGCAAGTTTGTTCAGGCTGATAAACTGGCAGAATGAGCTTATTACGTTTAAATAAATGCATAATATTTTTATAGCAGTAAGAAAGGTGGGTCTCAACAACATCAGCTAAAAAACTACGCTGTCCACAATCGCTCGGTTTTTGAGTGGATTTGTACCTGGCTTATTTTTGTTGCGGTTGACAAAATCGTTTCGTGAAACATTGGCTATGCTCAATAAACAGGTTCGCGTAAAACAATGTCGCTTGGGCCAATTGGTCAATGTCAAGTGAGACAACCCCAAAGCGCCGAACTGCGTTCTGCAGCAGCAACAAGCACAATGCGCAAAGTGCGCACTGCTGCTTCTAGTACATGTAAACATAAAAGCACCAGTAGTCTGTACTGCATGTGCTATGCTGGCTATAGCTGCACAGCGAAGTGACATTGTCTTACGTGGCCCTATTTTCCGCACCTACCTAATCTTTCAGGAAACGATTACTTTTAGCTGCGGCAAAAATAAAGCAGGTGCAAATCTGGTCAAAAACCGAGCGAGTGTGGACAGTAGTGCTGAGTGGTATTGTGGTCCAACCTACGATGACTGCCAATAAACAAGGCTTTCTACAGTGCACTGCAGCCTTAGTAAGCCTACTAATGTTCACTGAAAGACTTTGCCTTAATACATATTCCCAGGCCCCACGAAACACAGGTTAATTAAGGTCCTAAAGGGGCCCTAAAGAGAAAACGCTTTTGTCTTTGCTTAATTTTGTCTGTTTGAAGGACCCATTAAAAACAAATTCCAGTATTTTCATAATTAATAGCTTCTGGAATTTAGGAGACATGTTTGAAATTCTCGTTTTGAAGAGTATCGCAAGCGACCATGCGCGCATCGATAGTCGGCAGCGCAATGAGCAGTGACTTCACATTAACAAGTTAAACAATCTTTGTATATGTTGTTAAGAAAAGTACAAACCCAATGTTTTAAAAATGTTGGCACCTTTATTTATTGTTCATGCCGGGAAACGCGGTACAGTACCAAGGACTAGTGAGTACACGGGACAAAGCGCTACTAGCAACTGAAGATTTTATTACTGGAAAAACATACATATATACAAGGAATAAACGCCACAGTCATCACTTCAAATTTCCCAATCTACCATCTGAAAAGATCAAGGCGCACCGACACCCAAACATTTTATACATATTCACACCGCACGTGTGCTGACAAGAAATGCGCCAAACACTTTATCAACCCTGATTTAAAAAGGCATACTCAGTGTCAGACAGCAAGACCGATGGTTGGCTGACACATTCATTCCCTTCTTTCTTTACACGGAAAGCTTCTAATATTTCTCTTGTTAGTCGTTTTTTGTGTGTATCAACAATTAAGGTATTTGGCAGTTTTGGGCGGCATTTGCAGTATCTGCAATGAACGGCTAAATGTGAATACGGTGACCCTTTTAGCGAGCTCTGATCTTCGCGAAGACGTACGTTCAGGCATCGGCGGGTCTGCCTTACGTTAGTCCTTCCACACGTGGATGGAATACTGTCTACTACGTCTTTTTTGCACTCTAAAAACTTCGTGCCATAAGGCACGAAGTTTTTAGTGTGCCGTAGGGCAGACCGGTCGATGCCTGAACGTACGCCTTCGCGAACATCAGAGCTCGCTAAAAGCGTCACCGTATTCACATTTAGCCGTTCATTGCAGAGACTGCAAAAGCCGCCCAAAATTGCGAGATACGTTAATTGTTGATAAACACAAATAACGACTAACAAGAGAATTAATAGAAGCTTGCTGTATAAAGAAAGAACGGAATGAATGTGTCCGCCAACCATCGGTCTTGCTCTCTGACACTGAGTATGCCTTTTTAAATCAGGGTTGATAAAGTGTGTGGCGCCTTTCTTCTCAGCACACGTGCGGTGTGAATATGCATAAAATGTTTGGTTGTCGGAGCGCTTTGATCTTTTCAGATGGTAGATTGTGAAATTTGAAGTGATGACTGTGGCGTTTATTTTTTGTATATATGTATGTTTTTCCAGTAATCAAATCTTCAGTTGCTAGTAGTGCTTTGTCCCGTGTACTCACTTTTCCTTGTTACTGTAGCGCTTTTCCCACCATGAACATGTACCAACACGACCAGCTCGCAGTTCTTCTGAATTTTATTCCTTGTCATGAACAGTTTTCAATCGACACGACCGGTGTCGCAATGGCTTCTGTTGTCTGGCAACCATTGTAGTGTAGCACCAGTTCCAGCGACATCGCTGGATCGAGTGCCGCTCCTCGCGCAATAGGCCTATCGACATGGTCACAGGCTGCGTGGCCGCGCGGGTGCACGAGGACACGGGGGTCTCGCTTGTGCTCACAAAATAGAATCTGGTTTTGCCTTGCGACGACCGGTCGTCCTGCCTGAGGCTCCTTCCTCTCGCCCGACATAGCGCTTTACAATTATGGACCCGAACGTCGGCAGTATGAAGCCCCATTCTGCTTGCCCGTTGCCCCCCTCCCCGCCTACGAGCGACGCTACCCACGAACCTGGTTCCTCAAAATGAAAGGCATTTTTTTATTCGCCGCATCGACTCACAGACCGAGCGCTACTGCATCACCACCGCTCTGCTTCCGGCCGACCTACGCTGTGAGGCGCTAAAACACGGTGAGCAGCCCTACGACACGCTACACGCCTACGTCATGGAGAGCCTCGGCTGGAGTCTTTCCCAACACAAGGACGCTGCATCGCCCCCTTCCGCGGTTACCTCCCTCGACGTACCGCACGTTGGAATGGGAACCGAGCTGACCTGCTTGCAGACTCCCTCGCGCCCTGAAAACGACTGTCCGACCCAAGAGCGAAGAAGAGACATTCTACCACCACCCGGCTTCGCTGAACGTCATTCTACGGGCCACTCCAAGCCGGCTGCACCCAGTCACTTCACTAAAAGTGCTTCCACCACAGCACTCCGTGCGGCGACCTTGACACCCCACCCACTGTCCTACCCTAAGAACCCCGAGGTGTGGCTTATGCAGATGGAGTGCTTTTAGGGGCGAAGCTCCTTAGGGCGTCGGTCTGTCCATCCTCGACGTATGTATGTAGCCACCTCTAGTTTAGTTCTTGGATTGTTTACTAGATGGCGGTACTTGTATATGATGAAAAGATGCGCTTGGATTGTTTACTAGATGGCGTGCCTACCTCTAGTTTAGTTCTTGGATTGTTTACTAGATGGCGGGGAGCGTTGTAATAAAATCCGTTCGCTGTTGGCGCGCGCTCGGAGTCGCCCGATGGATAAGGCTGCAGATGTGCGAGCCCGCGAGGCAGAAGCGCTCCGTGAAGCTGCGCGACGCCGCCGCCAAGATCCTGCCGTACGAGAGCGGGAGGCCGAAGCGTGTCGTCTGGCTGCGCGACGACGCCGCCAAGATCCCAGCGTTCGAGAACGAGAGGCTCAAGCGTCACGGCAACGGCGCGAGGACCCTGCATAAGCGAAGCGGCACGGCTGCGGCGCGAAGAGGATCTCCAAAACGTCAGAGAAGGGGAAGCGGCGAGAAAGCGCGCGTATCGGCAGGCAGACCCCGATGCAGTGAGAGCTCGTGAGCCGTCTGCAAAACGCATCAGGCGAGCTCAGCCCCAAGGTGCAAACGCGCGGTTTGAGCGAGACTTTCTAGACGTTACGTTCGGACACAGATGCAGTGGGCGAACTTTCACTGAAGAGTCACTGTTTTACTGATGATTTCCCCTCAGGAGCTTCGCCCACTCATCATCATTCACCGCGTTATTATGCTGTGAATTTTTGTCGACCTGTACCACATCACAGCCCAGGAGGACCAGTACTCACTGATTAACGAGCTCCTACCATCAAGCTTAGCCACCAGCTTGCCGGAGCCTGGAGCTCGACCGTACGACGAGCTCAGGACCGTCCTCCTGACGCGCTACGGTCGGTACCTCAAACCACCCACGCCAGCCCCCCGGCCTTGCACCACCCCGTTCGGGGACCTTGTTCCTCACACCAGCACGCCGGCGTCGGCGGTACCGCTCCGTGATGACACTACTACTACGACCACGCTATGCCCAGCGGACGGCAGCTCAGCGGCAACGATGAACGACTGCGCCTCACACCCCAGCAGTCTGTTGCCCACTGCGTCTACGCTGCCTGCCTGCTTTACGCAACTACCGAGCTGGCGCCTGAACACACCGCCGTTACCACCCTTCAAACAAGCGGTTTGTGTGGACGTAAGCGCAGTTCATGCACCCAACACGCCGTGTTCGTCCTCACAACAGGAGACGTCGGTCGAAGGCACTGCATCACTACTCATCTCGACCATCTGTGATGAGGCTGACGTTCCCACTACCCCTCCACTGCAGTCTCCTTACACCCATGAAGCGCACACTTTGCCACTGATTCCCAATCAGGATTGGAAGCCTGTCCTCCGAAGAGCAGCCACCGTCCCATTCGACTTACCAGTACGAGGACACCGACGGTAATGTCGGGGTCACAGAGAATCCTCTGGCCCACGAAACAAACCCGAGCCAAACGAATCCAAGGTGCAACTTTACCATTCCCAACATGGCTAAGTGGACGCTGAGTTTGCGGGCCGCAAGTCCCGCCCGTCCAAAGGATCAGCCACGAAATCTATCTGACGAAAACGCACCCTCTCCGGTCTCGAAGCAGCCCCCACCAGCACTCATGTGCGCCGTCGTGCATGAACATCGCCGCCGACGCCGCAAGCGCCCACACCGAAGGCGGTCTTCGCGTTGTAACACAGCAGGAATTTCACGTCGACCATCTGCTTCGGCTCTGCCAGCACCGGAGGAGCGTGCTCTAGATCCGTCGTGGTTTTACGGCTCAGAACAACCTGCGTTCGACTTCCGCAACACGGAAACGCCGCAGTCACTGTCAGTGTCACGTACTGGTTCAGCGTCAAGCATGCGAACCGACGCTGCGTCTGACGCCATTCCCTCCTCTCCAACTTCAACGCTCCTTTCTTGAAAGCCCCAGTGCTGTTTTTACACCGGCACACTCACGATGTGGAACGCTGCACTTCCAGCGTCCCACCTTGCAGACCCCTCCCACCATCAGCATTAATTTGCACGCCCGCGGCAGCCGGACATCGGCTCAGCCGATTCGTGCTCAAGATCGTCCGCTGCTATACTCCCAGCCCAGACCACCGGAAGCTACAATGCCCTCCGAAAGCGCTTAAGCTGACGACGTGGACTGTTCAAGGACCTTGACCGTGGACACACCTCCTACATTTACTTATCCAGCCTTCTTAATGCTCGTGCTACCCTGTGTCTAGCTTGTTGCTCATGTTCTTGTGTTCTTGTGTCGCGCTCCGCGCTAGGGGGCAGCCCTGTAGCGGCCACTTCTTCATCGAGAGCAAGTGCCCATCATCATCATCATTGGCGGCTGTCTCCATCGTCAGCAGCGCATGGCCTCGACACGCATGACGAGCCACGCGCCAGAGAATACCCAGGCCTCTGCGCTGCTCGGCCGAGTTCCACGGGCGCTCCCCGGCTCGCCGGGCTTCTGCTGCCACTCAATCTTCCTCAGTAAATAAATGTAGGGTCAGCCGCACGACCACATCGGCGCCCTACATTATAGGGGGAGCCCTGTAGCACCAGCTCCAGCGACATCGCTGGATCGAGCGCCGCTCGTCGCGCAGCAGCCCTACCGACATGGTCACCGGCTCAGTGGCCGCGCGGGCGCGCAAGGACACGGTGGTCTCGCTGGTGCTCACAAAATAGAATATGGTTTTGCCTTGCGACGAACGGTCGTCCTGCCTGAGGCTTCTTCCTCTCGCCCGACATAGCGCAATACAATAGCATAACTCGGATCTACTGGCTGTGTGAACAAATTGTGGCCAGTTTTCGAGATATAGTTCATGTTTTCCCGAATTCTGCTTGGACCTTTTTTGTGTCACATCGCACAAAATAGTTTATACAAAAAAGTGCCCCATAAGCTAGTTGAACTTGCGGCCGCCGGGCCAGCCAAACGTTACGGCCAGGCTACACTGAAGTCAGACACTTTACTTATTACTACACTACCGTTGCGAAAAGCGCGCACGGTAGAAAATTGCGGCATAAAAGCTGCTTCGCGTTTGTAAACAAGCCCTATGGTGTGTTTTCATGAATTCATATCAAACCAAAGCTTTAACCGCCAACTTGCTGTTGAACGTTCCTGCAGTAAGTCAAAGGGAGCATATCCAATCAATGAAACAATGTTAACGGTATTTTTATTGGATGAAACCGGAAAGCAATTGAACTTTGTGACGCTGGAACTCGGCGACTCCGCGCGACTCAGCATACGTCGTCTCGGATGGTCGATGGTTAATATTGCGATTGACAAGAAAATGACTTAAGTTCAGACTACTGGAAGTTCCTTCGAAAAATGTGTGTAGGTAGTAAATAGTCATTTTGGGCTTTTGGTGAATCATCTTGTCATGTCAGAGTTTTTTTGTTCATGCAACACACATTACAGGCTACGTGAGACGGACTTCGGCAGTTTGGACTGTGTGCAACAGCGTAAATAGCTTACACATACCCAGTTTATTTTAAACGTGGCTACTTCTGCCTGCGCCACTCGCCCGCGTTGTTGACTAAAAGTTCGACCATGTTGATTATTCATATCAGAAATTAGACGTCTCCCGTTCAGTTCCAGGGTGAGTTTCATCGTGTCGCTGATGTCGCTTTTTCTGGCCCTTTGCAAGCCCGCTCTATGCCGACATGTTGTGCAGACAAGCGGGAACTGTGATTGGCTTCTTACCAAGACGTCACTTCAGGAGTTCAGGAGGAAAGCCTTGGTAAAACCCTAACTGTATTTTTTCCTCTATTTGATGATATCGGGCAAAGAAACGGTTATGAATTGTTTGTTTATCATGGTTCGGCAAGTATAAGTACCACCATAAGTTTTTTTAGATCTCTTAATGTCCCCTTTAAATTGTTTATATTCTTAGTGAATAAAGCATTTCTCACTGTACGACAAGCGCTTGGTCACTATAAAACACCAATCCTAAGAATAAAAAAAACACATTTTGTCTTCGTGGCCCCTGTAAAATCCAAAGTTTAAGTAAATAAACCTAATGTACGGAGGAATACTTTTAAGTACCTCAAATAAGTAGGCAATAATTTAAATTGGAAACTCAACATAATTAAACACTAGCATTTTCACAGGCTTGAGGCAATTTATATAGGAGCAAGTGCTACGAACGCGCCTGATGCCCTTGACTCATTTAAACTACGTCAAGAACCTACTGATACAACGAAGGCACGTGAAGCTGAACGTCAACGGAAACAACGAACTGAAAACTTTAGAGGAAGATGTTGAATTTCCTGTGGGAAAGCTGTGGCGGGAAGCGCCACGCGCCTTGCCGCTCAACCAGCCCCGTCCGCAGCGCCTCTGATGCTGATTGTGGCAGGATGCCCCTAGGGATTGGCCAACCACAGAATCCATCACGAGATAGCTTCGCGTTCAACCACCGTCATCATTTTCCCGT
Organism: Haemaphysalis longicornis; assembly: GCF_048455015.1. NCBI lineage: Eukaryota > Metazoa > Arthropoda > Arachnida > Ixodida > Ixodidae > Haemaphysalis > Haemaphysalis longicornis. The sequence goes on from NW_027526233.1 coordinate 88,428,365, forward strand.
ATGGGAACCGATGAAGAAGGAGAAGAATATAGAGCTGCGAAGAGGAGGGCGTGTACGTTGCTCTCACCCCGTCCGCAGGACCTGTGATAATGATTGTGGCAGGATGCCCCTAAGAATTGGCCCACCAAAGAATCCATAACGAGCTAGCTTCACGTTCAACCACCGTGGACATCTTCCCGTAAGGGAACCGCCGAAGAAGAAGGAGAAGACAAAGCTGTGAAGAGGAGGGTGTGTACAGTGCTGTCAGCCAATGTCAACAACCTTTCCCTCACCAACGCTGACGGAGACTACCGATTATACCACAGAGACGACAACATCGACAAGAACATGATGGACGAGTTTGGGCGCCTCGAGAACGACCGCCTACTCAAATTACACCATCCAATGAACATCAAATGAACATCAAATGAACAAGTGAAATCAGCACCTAAGTACACGGCAAAGAAGAAAACAATGCTAGGCCTGCTGAAAAAGTAACTAACCTCTGGAGAAATTGAAGTTTGGTAGCTGCTGGCTCAGAATATTCCAGGTCGACTCCGCAGCCCACGAGCAGCCGCAGGCAAGTTCCCTCCCTGAGGATCGTCAGCTCCGCGTATAGTGCCTCTTGCTCGCCAAAAAACCGCAGCGCCACTGATAGATGCTGCCTGCAAGCAATTAAAAAACTCGTGATAAACCTTGTCTTCCAGTGTTTGGGGAGCGGCATTTCATTGAAAATAAATCCCGGGCTCAACGCTCGACAACTTGTATGAGGTGTGCTATATAACAACACTCCAGTATAAAGGCCAACTGCACTAAAAAATGGGACCTCTTGAGACCCTAAATTTTATTTAGTGTGCCTTTTTTCAAAAGACACCAAGATACAAAATATGACAGCTGACATACCCGTATGCATGGCACAAAAAACATAAAAAATCGGCGACTTTCAAACCAAAATTGGACAGCGTGTGGACATCACAACCAGGCTGAAGTGACGTCACAGCCAGCAAGCCAGACCAAACCTGGGCAAAACAGCGTCACATTTGCAGCAGGTCCAGGGTAAGCGCACCCAGAAGAGCTTTACCGGTTCTTCTGGATGGTTGCAGGACCAATCACCTGGTTGGCTGCATTGTCACTTCTGCTTCATGGCTGGTTGCACGATCTGCCCACAGGTGTCACGTTGTCTGCAATTGAGTTTTGTTTATTTTTATAACATTTCCAACCGATTATCAAGGCCTATCACAGGGCTACCCGTCATGTCCCAGTTGGTTTGGCGATACGCACTGTACGTCAAAAATAAATTTTGACGATGCGTAAAATGAGTGCATTTGGCCTTCATTTGGCCCACCTGGAGTTTTTTGAACATGCACATAGCACGTACAATATCCTTTTATAACTTCACCTTCATAAACAGGTCTTACAGCCACATATCTAACCTGCGACCTTGTGCACAGCAGCAGCATGCCTTTGTGTATGAGCTACTGGCAGGTCAACAAACTATTCTGAGTGGCTTGAAGGTAAACACGCTTACAAATAACTATTTAGGCAAGTCTCGAAAACAAATCTCATAAATGAAAAAAATGACAGGTTTTAAAGTATCACAGCTACACCTGTGCCATGCGGTGTGCTTTTGTGCAGGTCTTCGAAATATTTTAACTCCCAGAGACCTTTCACATGATCCTTTTAATAGTCATTGTTCACACAATTTCTTTGAAAATTACATCTAATATTCTACCACCACAGAGACCCTCAGCTGAAACGGCAGTACGGGCGCGAAGAGATGCTATGAGGGCAGGATTTAAAAGAAGAAAGTACACCATCTCGTGCCACCAAAATATGCCTATGGTTCGCAATTTATTTTGTTCTCGTCAGTATTTTTTCTGTGCGAATAATACCTAAAATAGATCTGGACAGCCATTATTGCACTTGTTGCTGGCTCTCCAGATGGAGCAATACAAAGCATAATTCGCACTCATAAGGTCGAAATCTTTGCCCTAGCTAGCAACAAGCTCTCCTCCTGAAGTGAATCAACGTAAATGGGCAGGGGCATTCGGATTGCCCTGGCGAAGTTGGTGGTTCCATTTCAACGTTGTTGTTTAGTTCGTCAGAGTGCACTGATGTATCATTTGCTCCTTTGTGGCACGTACACTCGTGGGTTATAAACGAGCCAGCTGACCTCAGCACAGCGACGCAGCCTACGAAAGAATGCACACCAGGCTGTCCTAATCTTGAAGTGGCCCACAATGTGTGGGATCTGCTTCATGCATCTTGATTCATGGCTCCCACAAGACGGCAGAGAACATAAAAATGCAACATTGTTTCTTTGTCCATCCTGTTTTTTTGGGTGTGAAAATATTGGCTTGAAGGATTAGTATTTCCTGAAAACCACACTGCGTAAACTAATGGGACAAAGCATCACCCTAACTACACTGCTGTGAAACGCAAAATGTTCAAATGATGCGAGAGCGTAGTTCAATAAAATTGACAGTTGGGCTAGTTGGTTTTGATTCATCGTAAGCAGCGCTAGATACGGGACACAGAAGAGAAGACACACACGACGGCGCTAACTCGCAACTGACTTCAGTAGGCGTAAACACAAATATATACTCAGAAAGAAAGAACACGTGCCCAGGTCAACCCCGAAAATGCAGATTTGATAAGCACAAAGGTCACAGGATTACGATTCGAAAAAACACACTAGATTACACTGCACATAGTCAACAACCAACCAGCAAATCATCTAAGTAATGCATTTGACAAGAACAGAAATTCCTTTTCATGAAGTGCCACCGACGCGTGGCTGACACACTTATCATCGTGCTTTCTTATGTAAAACGCTTCGATTACCTCGAGTGTCAATTGGTGCTTGTGTCGCCACAACACGCTGCTGTTTTCAAAAAGTGGACAGCATTGCGACTGGGTCTTATCTTTGTGGGTCGCGCAATGTCGAGTGATATGTGCATGAGGGTTGTTTTTGAGCGAACTTCGGTGTTCCATAAGACGAACGTTAATACATCTGCCTCATTGACCGATATAAACGTTGTCACATGATAATGGCAATGAGTGCACAATTCCTGTCTTGCACGGGACAAAAGGCGAAGCATGCTTAACATTGCAATATCTGGCAGCCAAATGCATCAATGTTCGTCTGATGGAACACCGAAGTTCGCTCAAAAACAACCCTCACGCGCATATCACTCGACATTGCGCGACCCACAAAGATAAGACCCAGTTGCAATGCTGTCCACTTTTTGAAAACACCAGCGTGTTATGGCGACACAATCACCAATTGACAAGCGAGTTAATCGAAGCTTTTTATATAAGAAAGCACGATGATAGGTGTGTCAGCCACGCGTCGGTGGCACTTTATGAAAAGGAATTTCTGTTCTTGTCAAATGCATTACCTTAGATGGTTTGCTGGTTGCTGGTTAACTATGTGCAGTGTAATCTTGTGTGTTTTTTCGAATCGTAATCCTGTGACTTTTGTGATTATCAAATCTGCATTTTCGGTGTTGAGCTGGGCACGTGTTCTTTCTTTCTGAGTACATATTTGTGTTTACGCCTAATAAAGTCAGTTGCGAGTTAGCGCCGTCGTGTGTGTCTTCTCTTCTCTATCCCGCATCTAGCGCTACTTACGATGGATGGCTAGCGTAGGTTTGAAGTTGACGCCAATTACAACCTCTGGCTGTTTAGCCAATGATATGTTGTTTAGCATTTTATGTTGTTATGTTGATTAGCTGTATAGCTGTGTAGCCAATGATTACAAATGACAGCCAATATGATATGTTCTCCCGTGCCGGATGCACTAAGCCCCATAAGCGTGTTTTAGAGTATAGCTTGGCAAGTCATATATTTTATTCGCCCTGCCAAACCGCACTTCAATAACTCGTGTGAGCCGCAACACTCGTAAATGTCGCGCTTGCACGACGACCAGCCTCGAGGGGAATGTTTTAACATTTAAAGGAAAGAAAAAAAACCGAGCTCACCTTCAGGAAAACCACGACGGGATTCTCGCGACGATGTGTCAGTCACTGCACGTCAAAACAAACCTCTGAATTAGCGAGGAACAAAGCCAGGTTCAACTAAGACGTTGGTTCAATGCGCCCCGCGATGCAGTACTTCAGATCAAGCAATGAATTGACTCTTACATCATGACGCTTAGCTCATGCTATCTGTCGGTCGCGCGATAACTGCGAACGTGCGAAAGATATAAAAAAAACACCGCAAACTCGGCGCGAACAAAAATTTCTCCCGCCCACACCCCTTGCCAAAGCAAAAACAAGACATCCCTCGCGGGATGGACGACTGCCATGCCGTGTGCACGAAGAGTTCTCAAGAGCAACCAATGATGAGGTGCTCACCAGCGCCGCTGCGATTGCAGGCAGCAGATACTTTACTCAAGTGCAAATGCAAATGGGCGTATGCGGCTTCCAATCGTGCATCCTTTTTATACAGTGAACAGAAATGCATGCATGTTTCTGTGCATTTTGATAGAGATTTTTTCAGCGAACTCGTGGGGTGCTGCAAACGTTTTTATGGAAAGTTTTTACTGCCTTTATTTCTGAACAGTTAAACTTCTAACTTGCAGTGTGTTTAGGCATTATTGAAGGGACGATAAAGGAAACTATTAAGTTGACGTGAACTGTTGAAATGCCATATAAGAAACGCCATACTGTTTTGTGACATGAAAACGTCGAATTTGTGCAAAACTCATATTTTAGTGGTCGCATGCCGTACTACTCAAACCGCCACCTTCAGCGGCCTCGTGATGTAGATTTGCTGAGTTCTCTTTCTGCACTGGCCGGCGGTCCAACCATCTGTGCGAGAGGGGGGACTTAAAGTGGCTAGCAGAAGAGCAGGAGGGTTTAGCTATTGTTGTGAGAGTACAGTGCGCGTCAGGCTTGTCTAGGGAAAGCGAACGCGCGGCTTCGAAGCATGCTGGCGACATCTGCTGATAGCGGCGGGGTATAGATAGCTTGCCATTGCGCCTGCGTGGATCTAGGGCAGGCCCTGGCTGGTCGTCGTTCAACTTGGGCCTCTCAAATTACAGGCCCTGTATCAGGCGTATCTTTTGCGCTAGACGCCTGACAGTCGTCATAACTCTTAGTAAGATGTCATTTTGGGCTTTCTACATTTTAGCGATCACCATTTTGCAAGGAAAACAAGTTGTCCCCAACGTGTCGCCGAAGTCGGCGATCGCCCCGGGAAGGGGATCGAGCAGAAGATGCGAAGTTTTGCAGTCGCTGATCGGCAGATCGGTAGTGTGGCAAGCGTTTTATGACCCGGTATTGAACGCTGCTAAGGTGTACCGCATTACACACAAAATTCACAAACACTTTGAACAAAAAAGTGTGCCTTACTTGCCACTCTGTCCGACTCTGTTGATCTTCTGCACCCATTCCTCTCGGAGCTTCGGATCCTTCGGGAACACGTGAAATCTGATGCCCTTGTGTTTGACGCTGTCGTTATAACATCCTGGCACACAGCACGTGAATCCAACCATCGTGGTTCCCCGCCGCGGTGGCTCAGTGGCTAAGGCGTTGCGCTGCTGAGCACGAGGTCGCGGGTTCGATTCCCGGCCGCGGCGGCCGCTTTTCTGATGGAGGCGAAAAGCAAAAACGCCCGTGTGTACGAGATTTCGGCGCACGATAAAGATCCCCAGGTGGTCAAAATTAATCCGGAGCCCTCCACTACGGCGCGCCTCATCGCCTGCGTTGCGTCGGCGCGTTAAACCCCACAATCAATCAATCAACCATCGTGGTTCATCCAAATAAGGAAACTAAGGCGGGTTATTGCAGTCCACCGATGAAGCAGCTGCGTAGCTGAATACGCCGAGCATTCACAGAACACTTCAGTTACCAACATCCATTGCGGCAGCGGTGGCGTAGTGAAACTAGCGGTGAGATCGGTCTATTGGCGATTGGAACATGCTTCCAGAAAGCGGCCCTTGCGCATCTGGTGTTAGATTTGTCATGTCGCTAAGGTAATATCTTCTTGGCGACGTTGAAAACGGTGTTTCTTGAATAACCGTGATCTTGTTCCTGTCAATTATTTGTTTTCTTTGTGTATTTATTATTGCTGCTGCGTGTTCCCGCCCACGGCAATGTGTGATAACCGCTGTGACTCGTTTTACAGAACGTCCTTTGTTATTTCGCCGTTTGTATTGGTTTCCTTTTTCTCTTTTATTTTAAATTTTTCGACAGTATTGTTGTTTGATGTTGTACAATGTCCTTTGCTGCAATCTTTTACAAGATGCCTTTGTTGCTTTTTGTTTTTGTATATTACAAAATTCGCGATTCTGTTTCAGCACTGGACATTTGTTATGTATCTCCTACAGGAATGCCGTCTGGGCGAAAATAGTAAGATGAATGAAAAAATATAGATAGGAAGGATGTTTCGCCCTAACAAAACTAGCCTAGAATAGTCTTCTTTGAGCTTCAGTGTTCTCGATGTAATTGGATGGTTCTAGCAACACCGGCGCCAAAAGATAAATGCCGCAGAGTAGACGCCGCGGCATTCGATTCGCCGACACTCTCTTGCACACGTCACTTTGTTGACTGCAGCTTCGATGCCTGTTTATTCATTGAGTTGTTAATGGGGCCCAAGTTCGCTCTAATAAACCTGTTTTTCTGTTAAGACAACTGTGTCGTTTTCAGCTACGTGACAACACATTTACGAGGTCTACATCAAGACTGACGGGTGAAGCAATTACATTCTGCTAGCATCTTATCTCAGTTAGCAGATTCAATTTTGTTTTCCTCGCTGTTTAAGTCAAATTACGGAAATCGCATTCGTTTCCTAAAAAACGCAAAGCTGTTTTCAATTTTATGAAAACTCCCTACGTTTTCTCAAATACGAAATCCATTTGCGTTGTTTTACCTAGGCTTTGTCCGCAAAAATACGGAACTTTTTTACAGTGTAACGATGGCACAAAATGTTTCAGACATCACACGCAAAAGAGCCGACTTCGCGAAGATTCGAAAAAGGTAGATTACTCAGGATCACACCAGATGCCCAATTAAAGTTATCGCAAAAAATGTAACTAATTCAGTAGCAAAAAAGGTAGACTTTACTCGGGGGACGTTAACTAGCGTCATCACGAATGTCAGACGAGCACGAAATCGGCAAGTAAGGTTTTTCGCCTTCTCTAGGTGACCTCATTGTTGGAATAACATTGAGCAGCTGCAGACATTATTATCAAAACGAAGTATTTCTATCTTGTGGAAACTTGAAGATAGGAAGGCTGCCACATGATGGGGTAAGGGCACGTTTATTATTTATCCACTAAAATTTACAACCAAAGCACACAAGATTCCACAGATCCTTCACGAAAGCAACTGCGCAGTCAAATCGAAAATCACCTTTCAAAGAAGACCGCCGCATTCGGTGGTTTCATTTATCCTACAATATGTTGCCGGTGATACTTCAATTCACAAAAATTTGCAAAACACAACTTACAAAAGCGATTGTTCGCGTTAATATTATTTAAAATACAATACCCTCTTTGATGCCGAGTTTTTTTATACTTCTTCTCGTCCTAGTAGAAGTCTCACGTTCGTTAAATTAAACTTGACGCCAATAAATAACGTTTATGGCAAGACAATAATAAAATTCACAGGGATAAAGATCTGGAATAGTTGCCCACTGAAGTGAAGAGATCACACAATGCTGCGGTAAAACTAAAGAATAAGTTCTTGAGCAGTTTCTAACTGCTTCTTCTTTTCTTTGGTGGTTAACCCTTATATTTGTACCATTATGCACTGATGAATCTCGTAAACCGTCCTTTTTTTCCACATCATAAAACCCGTGACAGTTTTCGTGTGTTTTATATTTTAACTCATGCTTCAAGGGGTGTCCACAAAGGTACCTGTCATAAATATTTGATGGTATGAGCACATGCAGTTTTTTTTTGTGCCCAATTGTTTAAGGAGAGAAATGCTTCTCCAGTTTGTAAACGTGTTTGCTCATAATCACACGGAACTGATATTTACAGTGTCTGTATACCTATATCTGTATTATGTGTAATTGATATTTCAAGCCTGTGTCCATTACTTTTCTTATTGTACGCTGTACTAGCCTCTGGCTATGGGTCCAATCAGTGTTTATAAACTTCATTTGACAAATGGTAATAAACGTTCGATCAATCAAAAAAGTAAGAAACCATCAAAAAGTGAAAAGGGTGATAATATTTATTAGGTCTGCAGAGCAGATGGGACGTTTGTTATTTGAATGAGACTTTAATAGGTTTAAAAACCACGAAATCAACCTATGTGCAGAATATGCACCTTAATACAGCGTGCGTTTACAGTATATTCTATATTGCCGAGTATGTAAACTAGAGATGTGCGTACCTTTGAACATGTGCTGCTCTGACCAGCTCTTCAGTACCATGCATAGAGCGAATGTGGTATCTTCTACGGGATTGTTTTTCTACATATTTCTTCTCTAAGATAAACACAGCAAATAAACTATGAACTACCTACATCAAACGCAGTGCTCATACGTGGCAGCACAAACAATACCAGCATATCCATAGCGGAGTTTAAAATTAAACCTTTTTTATTCCCTGCAAGGCAACTAGTGTTTGGGGTCCGTGAATTTTTCTCGTTTTTAAAATCAGGGCCTGTAATAAAATATGTCTAACCGAAACGAATTAATGGTTAGCTGCTTGTGAACAAAGTTTTGGAATACTTGGCAAAAGCGTTATCTTACGAAGGCAGAAGATTCGATGCTTTCCAAACATTGTCAAGCAAGGTGTTTTTATCAAAAAGCCGCTAAGTTTCGCAAAATCGCAGAGCAAGTAATCGAATTCTACTTCCGCTACGAATATTATCGCCTGAAATGTGTTCATCGCACCGATATCTTTTTGGTGAATCCCACCCAAAAAGTGTATGGCTACGTAAGGTGAAAAATGCCGGAATAATCTCTTTACCCATTAGCATGGAATTCTTGTGATTCCTGTACAATTTCATACTAACTTTGTGGTGAGGAAAAAAAACGCCCACGTTATATCAGCAGTGTAACAAGCAAGATATTCACTTTGGGACGCTGTATTCGGGAGTGTCTTTACACACGCTTCGCAAAGCATCGACACACGAAATACTGGTGCTGTTTTGCAGCTAAAGCACGCATCTCCTAAGCTCTGCGTCCCTCTTGTTGACATTGATACTGTGTTAACTGGACGTATCGCACACCAATACGAAAAACGCGTTAGGGATGGGCGGAACAGGTGTTTGCGCTTCAACACCATCAGATTCGCAATGTTTACTTCTGGAATTAAATAAATATTAGAAGGGACGTTTGGGAAAGCAACTCTCCTTTCACCAGATCAAATTTTTGTTTTAACTGCTCCTCCCTTCACCTTTCTTATTGATACGTCTGTTACGGAGAACCAGACCCCTAGAAGACATCTCCTAGTTGATTACTGCCCTCATGGTTGTTTCACGTGGGGTAAATAAACGCCTCCGGTTGTAAAAAATCATTTGGAGCACTCACATCTTTGTACCAGAAATTAAGGATTGAATCATTCATAATTGCATCAGAACTGCCGACGTATGGCGTCATTTTCCAGAGCTGAAATGAGAAGCAAGATTTTGAAAAGAAAATGTTGCCAAAAGTTTGTGATACAAATTATAAACTCTGCCTGGTTTTACAGATAGGTTGAGAATATACGGTAGGTGGACCTGGTAGTTAAAATACTGGTTTTTTAAAACAAGAACTTGATGTAGCTTTTTTTTGTTGATGTAGCTTTTTCTTTTTTTTGTTTTTCTTGCAGTTGATGTCTAGCGTTCGTACTGTGCTTTTCTTACTCGTGTGGTCTGGGTCTGTCTTTTGCGCTAGTGAAATGTACCCTTTATCGACTAAGAAACTAGCCCAACTTTCCGTCCTTAATTCGTAGCTTTTTCTTTAGGAGCCTTCGGTAATTTGCGCTTGTTGTTTACAGATGGAGCAGGCTTTTCCAACTCGTACGCTGATTTTTTTAGTGGCCATGACGGAAATAATAGCATCCAAGAACCGGCTTGGGCGTCCACATTGCTTTTTTTAAAATACCTTAAGCTTTAAGTTCAATTAGGAAACTCTTGAAAAATCCAAAAGGACTAACTACATTATTTATTTGTCTACATATTTGCTGTTTGTTTGTTTGTTTGAACGGGTTTCTTACAGGTAACGTGTTTTACATGTACTGTAACAGCTGGGGTGATTTAAGCTTTTGCAGGAGACACTACTGCGGAGCAAGTGGAGCCGGAAAGTGCAGTTTGACAGACGGAGAGGTCACCGCGCTGAAGCCGGATTTATTCCGCAGCTGACAGTGGAATGTTTTCATAGCTTGCTCGCGATGTTTCTAAGGCGTTGCCATCTGAAAACGATGGCACGCATTTTCTAAACTGAATAATATTTTTAAAATGGGTTTTTGATTAGAAACGTGGCTCACACTGATAAGAGCTAACGTTTTCTGATTTGGTCTACTGTTCGTTCAAGGCTTTGAGTGGTATGCACATATTGTCAAGTGCACGCCTACATGAATGTCTGACCACAATACTAATAAGAAAAGTGTCTCAGGCATCTTCACCTTCGTTTGAGGAGTCTGAAAAAATGTGTACAATAACTTATTTTTGCCCAAGCTTTCACAAAACAACCCATGAGTGCTGGTAACTGAAGATTTCTGTCGGTACTTATACAGTCACTGCAACTTAATTTTTAGAAGCGGAGCTGCCAGCTGCACAGGCCGCTTTCTTTGAGGGCAAGGTAAGTAAGCGCAAGTGATAATATTGCTAAAAAATTAGGAAGCGCAACCACCGCGTAATACGTGACTGTAGCTAAGCTGTACACAACCCTCACGACCATCGCGACGGTTTAACTCTAGGATTCGGGCTGATTTGCGTCTTCGCTGCAGTTACAAACTTCACCATTGTTTCTATCCGTGTGAGCTCCCTCCATTTTTTTTCAAGGGATAATAATCGGAAATCGCCCGAAAAGGGCGTACCCTATGGCGTGTCTTTTTCTTTCTGAACAAGGGCTTCGATGAAGATGGCGAATTTTGGAGATTTTTGTTTTAGTGGATATTCTTGACTTGGATAGTGTGTGGGACGGACGCTAGGTTGCGGGCGCCATGAGGCACGCACACACAAGCTATCGGCTTTTTTTAGGTAATATGACTGCCTGGCAGTCACCGTGAGGGACGCACCTCACGGGAGCTTCGAACTTTCTTGCTATTTTTAACTTCGGATACCAAACTGTAACGATTTGCTCAACAGCTTGGTGGTTATAAAAAATTCAGGCTGGTCTCAAAGCATAATATAATGCACGGTGATCAGAAGAGTTTGGTAATATTTTTTACCTTTTTATAAGCCAGAACCAGTTAAATATAACCTTTTATAATTGGGAATGGTTATCTCCTCCATTTTTCTTGTTTTTAAATGCATTTACCGTGAACTGTACCCAAACCCTTTTTAACGCGACCTATCTTTTTCTGCGATTATTTTCCGCGGCTATTTCGGAACTGTAATGACTGCAAAGAGGGTTGTTGCGGTGCAGTAGTTTTTTTTTTATGTGGTGGAATTGATGGTTGAAACTTTTATTTAGGAGTTTTAGTGTAGTTTCTACGTTAGGTACAGCAGCACTACGTGAAATGAAGGAGGGGTACTTGAACCTTGTTTGCCGCATTTTTCCACGTATCGTGATCCATCCACGGCACATGTGCGAGTCGTTTATAGTAAGTTTCTCCGATAGCATTGAGAAGGCGCCGTGCCTGAAACAAATTTTAATGGGGATTTGGGTTTATCAGGGTAATGTATTCAGGGGCGATTTCACAGTAGCTTATTAAAAAAAACATTGAAGCTTGAGGAAACCAGTACCAACTTAGTGTTCGTGGCATTATGACTTCTGAGATGCATTCTGTTTCTCGAGTAACTTGATAGAGACTAGTGGAACGCCTCTTAAGCCAGAACACAGCGGGCTGGATTTGATTTGCTTCCGGTTCCATTAAACTAAATTTGAGAAAATTAGTGTAGTCCAACAAAGCAGCTACAATTACAGATACGATTGTCTTTGCACAAAACGAGCCGTCGCTCCTGTTCATAAAAAAGTAGGAGATTGCCAAAAAAGACCTTATCAATTCACCACAATGCTCAAGAGGTTCAATCTCGCTGAATCTCAGGCACATTAACGTGTTTTTAACTTATAGAGCTCTCGGTAACGTATTTGTTTCTTACAAAAGAAAATTGGCGACTTTTTTTACTCTGGTGTACTTTGACTCCTAGGTTAAAAGCGCAGTCCAAGGTTGCCACACCGTGCTCATACCTGTTATCTTTTCTTATAAAATTCCAGTTTCAAAGCTTTATAATACCGCTGTTCTGCATAACATAAGACCTAGGTTGTACAGGATGTTTCTGCCTTTTTTCCATTCAACGTCCTCTGCCCCTGGTTTCTGAAATTTTCGTTCTAACCTTTTTTGCTTCCATTTTTAAAAGTGTACAGTTCCAGTGGCTGACAGGTGTTTCAATGGGCTTTGTTTATGAATCTTACGTGCGTACCTCTTGTGTTGGTCATTTGAATTCCCCAACTTGTGTTTGTCCACGCCGCGGGATTCTTCACATTTTCTGGTCCTAAGAGCTGTTCCATAGGCGTTCTCTGACAAATGTAGCAAGACAATCTGCGGGAATGGTTTTATGCGAAGGGGCCGTGGTATTTAAAAGCACGTTCACACAATAGGCAGTAGCATGAAAAACCCTAAACTTAAGATACCAGCACCCCTAACGCGGCAGCTTGAGTAATCAAAGTGACGCTATTGGCGACCTAGTGGACACCAAGCCCCCAAACTCACGCTGTAACCGACCGCGGTAATGAGTTTTAAGGTGAGGTGTAGAAACCTCCAACGGTGGCAGTGGCAGCCCAGGTCAAGCTCCGACGGATGGGGTTCTTGTCTCTTAACCAGACAGGGACCTCCGCGACCTCATAAGCTATCAGGGTAAGGTTTGAAATAAAACTAATCCCGTCGTCCGGTATCATTTCCGTCACTTTCAGCCATTCAATTCCCGAAGCGGGGATATTATCCCCGCTTCTTGATTGTTGAATCTCTTGACAAGTGAAACCCTGTCTCCTCCCAGTAACTGGCCCATATCACCAAATTGCTTGAAGTCATCCTGGGCAAGCCTTTCGAAGCCAAGAAACTGAGAACCGGCGAAGTCTTGGTCGAGGTTAACACGCACCACCAAGCCATAAGCCTCCTGATCCAGAATCGCAAGGCAGATGTGGACATCAGAGTGACACCCTACCGTAGCCTCAATAGCTCTGATGATGTGATTTCAGATCTGATAAATCATACGGAAGCCGATCTGCTCGAAGGCCTTAAAAGCCAGGGCGGCATGCCACTGAGGTGCATCACCATGCGGCGTGAAGATAACCAAATCACAGCAAAGCACACAATCTTTTCAGCTGACCATTTCACACTTCCAGATTCAATCAAAGCACGTTTCATTCAATGTTCCATCCAGCCGTACATCCCGAACCCGTGGCGCCATTTCAAGTGCAAACCGTTCGGGTATGGCACCACCTCCTGTGGTGGCAAAGCAACGTTTGCAAAATGTTCATCACAAGATAATGGTAAAGATAACTCCCAGGCTCAACAATTCCCTATGCCTCTCCCTACGCCTTTCCCTACACCTCCGGTGCTCCGCAGAACCACCAGAGGCCGAGATAGAATGACGACTGTTGGCGAACGCGAGAGGCCCACAACGAGGCATGGGGTAGACTTCGTCGGTACCCCACATGGGGTAACCCCTCTGGTTCCAACGGGCAAAGATGTTTGGAAAAGGTTTGAGCGGTGAAGCAAAACTGGAGAGAAGGCGCACCTTCTTGAAATCAATAAACTCATACACAGACACACACAAAGTCTGTACTCATATACGTAAGCCCAAAGGACAACAGACACATAGCCTGCTTCTGGTTAGCACAACAGGGGACACACTCGAAGACCAGGCTAACCCACTTGCACAACACTTCGAACACGTGTCCAGTTCAGCACACGACAAACACTCTAATGAAACACAAAACATCTACAGAAAGGAAGTCCCTGCTTGATAGCAACAAGTCCCACACTTCTTACAATTCTCCTTTTTAATTCATGAGTTGAAGGCTGCTCTGTCCACACGTAAGGCTTCGGCTCCAGGTGCAGAAAATATTATATACACTATATTACAACACCTACACAAAGGTTCTCTTGAAACACTTCTACAACTGTAAAATAAAAGATGATAATGAGAGAATTAGTACGGCCCTTTCTCCGGCCGTACTAGTTCTGCCGCATTATATATACTACCGCGGCACCGAATATCGCTGCTTCATCCACAAGAAGCTCCCGAACTCTGCGACGGGTGCGGCAGTTTCGGCCATCGCGCGGACGTCTGCCCATCACCCGACAAAAGGACCTTAAAAATCTGCGGCTCCGAATCACCGCTCGAGGAAGATCAATGCGAACCCAAGTGCACTCTCTGCGGATGGGATCATCCGACTGGCAACAAGAAGTGCCGACTGCGATTCCTGACCCAATACGTTCTGAAGAAGCACAAATGGGAAAAAGAACAACAACAAAATAACATCCATGGACGACCAGACAATCGCGCGTACGACAGAACCTCGACGTCGTCCATACTCCATAAGGACGTGCAGATCAAAGCGACAACGTGCCAGCGTGGTAGATCGTGGCCCTTCCCCTTACTTCCGCAGCATGAACGACCTAGCAGACGGGACGTGAGTCGCGGGCCTCGCAGCAGGAACAACTACGCGAGCAGTAAACACCTGCGACACCGGAGCCCCAGTATCCCTGGCCACCAGAATCACAGACGCAAGTCAAGACCCCTGTCTCGAAACGAAATACAGCCGAGCGGAGCCAACCAACCAAACCAGGTGAGCTGGGCAAACTTGGTCTCTCATGGCAAAGCCTTTCAAACGCGCAGCGCTCCTACGAAAGGCGTTCCGTGTTCTGAACATTCAGACCAACAGTCCGAGATTACAAAATATAAGCAGATGCTAGAGCTCATCATCTCGCAAAATACAGCCCTGAAAGCGGAACTAGCTCCAATGAAGGAAACCTGTGCGGACTCAACGACATCCTCTACCCCACGCACCCTAGTCCAGGCAGCTAATAATTAAGGACAACTTATCCAGGCAATTACGCCAGCTAAGGAGTCTCCTAAAAATATTTCAGAACACAGGTCTGTAGACGCGATGGACGACTCACTACCCGGCTCTTCACCACCGAAACGCAAGGCCAAAGAATCGCCCCCCAGTAGTTCTAGGCAGCCCGCACCCTCGGGCCCTCAAACATGCGCCGATGAAGACATGATAGGCCAATTTGGAGAAGACCTCAGTAGAGCCCTAACCGATACGCTCATGCGCAAAATTCAAGACCATGCTGGCGGAACTGGCGGAAAATATCGGCTGCCCCCATATCGGCTGCCCCCCCCCCCCATACAGCTGGGGATACAGCCTTTGAAAGCACCAACAGCTGGATGTGTGGGGATGAAAGAACGGGCCCTATAAAATCAACTAAGCCCTACACCCGCCCGCTCTCAGCGAAGTGCTCCAACAATCATCACGACCATGCCTAAATGCTTACAAAAGACATCCCGGCAGCCCAGTACGCTTGTAGTCTGGAAATGGAACTACCCAGGATTTCCGAACGCACCTCATCTGATGTTGCGAGCAACCCTTCCATCGAAGAGATATCTGACATTCAGGAATGGACAGAACAACTCTGCAGGTATGCTAAACAGGCGACTAAAGAAATACCAGTAGATGCAGGCCTTTATCAAGCCGGTGTAAAGTTCCTTTAAATGTGGGAGGCCAACCGCAGTTTTCACCAGAGACATCGGAAACAAAAGCTAAATCACAACCTCAGGCGCCGCTTCACTACCCTCCACCAGGACATTGAAGATTATACAAATCAACTAACACGTCAAAATTGGCACAGAATGTTTGATCGAATGGAACATGAAATTGGACCCTCAAACACGTAGAATATTCTACGCTGTCTCATAGACTTCGACCATAGTAACACCACACAGGGAAATAACCTCAGCAGACCTCTACGCAACATTAGGTTATGACACCAAGCTAACCAAGACAATTAAGGATAGATACTTCGGACACTCCACACGTGAGGTCCTCTTTCGCTACATGGGACAGGAAGATGAGCTCCTTGATCTACCCATCACTGAAAGCGAAGTCCGAGGAGGGATATTAACCCTTAACGTTTCGAGTCACTTGGGCTACACAATACGCTAAGCGTACTCTTCGTAGCTCAACACTTAGCGCAACGAGAACTACTAACCTACAGCGTGACTGGAAGGCACATCCTCTACTTTCTTGGTATCACCTATCAGAGTACTGCCCCAACCAAGGTCCCACTACTTCCAGCCATAAGAGAAGGCATCCACATTCCGCCTATTCCAAAAAACATGCCTCCCATGCCCAATTTGGAGCGAAGACACGCGCGGGCCAAATCCCTCCACGAACAGAACGAAAATTCACAGAAAGTCGCGTACATGGAGACAGCCGATTACAAAGGCTGCTACATTATGCGTTTGTGGTAGTCAATTGGAAGTGAAACACATTACCGCCCGCCTCAATTCGAACGAACGAACCGGAAGCGGGAAAAGAGCTGGCCATAGCACTGGCAAGGACGGCCACCGCAAACATCAAATATGTAATCAAGGATTCCAAATCGGCCATTAATTTTTTTCAAGAGGGCGAATCTCCCCAGAAGCGTCTGCCGTCCATAAACCTAGCTTTCATCACAGTGCGCTGACCGGCAAAATATACCTGGTACTGGCACCTGCCCACTCCGCCCTGGCTGGGAACCAGTGCGCGCACGATGCTGCTCCAGGGTTCACCTACCGCACTGATATCGACACTAACTCCACATTCGCCCATTTGCTCCGGTGGTCGGGCAGGGATCGTCTCTGGTCCTACAGGCACGTAACAAATCACTACCGTCAGTAACGGGGCCGTTTCCCCGGCTCATCCATCAATCAATAATAGGCAATCCGTCGTATCGCGACTACAGACGACTTCGTATCCGAACCCGGTTATCTAAAGCTACTGCTATCCAGGGCAACATTACGGCAAATGCCACATATTTAAACAAAGGGCAGATCTTGCACATATGCTATGGGCCTGCCCACGGGCGGCTACACCCGTGTACAGAATCACGCAGGCCGACCGTGTTGCTCAGTTCGGACCCAGCATATCAAGTCTGGGCCGACCAGCTGGCCAAGAACGCTGCTAGAGCTCAAGGGCTCTTGGCCGACGCCTAGAATCACCAGCCTCTCCCAATGAAATTAATTATCTCTCTCTGTACAGTAAAATAAGGCTTAGGAGGACCATTTCACGCTCTTAGAAGGAGGCCATGGTAGTGGCTTTTCTGAAGGAGGGGAAGGACTCTTCCTCGTCTCTGAGTTATCGGTACATTCACTTGAAAAGGTGGCTGTGCAGGCTCCTCGAGAAGATTTGTAAACATGAGACTCGTCTACTTTCTTAGGTACAAAGGTCTTCTCGAGGGCTTCCAGGCAGGCTTTGGGGCTGAGCGATCCACTATCGATCAGCTCGTTGCGCTTGAGTCCTACATAGAGGATCCTTTTATACAAAAGGAGTGTTGCGGAACGGTGTTATTTGACCTTGAGAAGGCCTACGACACAGGTTGGCGCTGTGGGATCCTTAGTGACCTGAAGTCATTTGGTGTCTGAGGCAAAATGAACACTCTTTGTAGATATTTGTCCGAAAAAACATTTTGTGTAAGATTTGATAGCGCACTCAAGCGTTAACCCGGATGAAAATGGTGTTTCGCAAGGTGGACTTCTAAGCTGCACTCATAGTTAACATGAACCCACTTGGCAAGGCATAGCCACCTACACTATCTTATTCAATGTATGTAGACGACGTCCAGGTATCTTTTGTATCATGCAATATGTCGATCCAGCTTGATGTGAAATCCACGCACGTCCAGCTTGATGTAAAATCACTAGCCAGCTGGTCAGACATGAATGGTTTCAAACTTAACCCCGAAAAAAGTTCTTGTATTGTGTTCTCCAGTAAGCGTTAATCCATCCGCACCCATACATCACGTTCAATGGCGTTCGATTTCTGTGACGAAGGAACACCAGTTTTTAGTTTTGGTGTTGGATGAAAAACTTACGTTCATCTCTCACATTTAAAAAACGTTCATCTCTCACTGTAAACAACCTAAACATAAATGTCTAAGCGCTATCAATATTCTTAAAATCGTTTCACACCAGTCCTCTGGAACTGACAAGCAACTGAACTTACGTATTTTACTGGCGTAGTGGGATCTCGATGGGACTGTCGAAGCGTAGTTTATGGGTCGTCAACAAAAACTGCACTAAAAATGCTTGACCCAATGCTGCATCTGGGGCTTCGCCTTGCGTGAGGCACTTTTCGCACTAGCCCAATCCAGAGCCTCTACGTTTATTGCAATAAGTGGTCCCTGAACCACCAGAGGACATAGATAGACTTGATGTATGCCTCAAAAGTCATGGCTGTGACTAACCATCCTTTTAATTCCACTCTTAACGATATATCCACACACCTCTTTTTAAACCGCCCATCCATTTCTTACATTTCTAACTTCAGGTGAAAGAGGAACGTTCTCAGCTCAAGGTTCCCTTTATAGACATACAAAGGACACCCATTATTTATATTATGCCACCCTGGAATCTTCACCATGTGTCGTGTGAACACGTTGTTTGCTCAACTTGATAAAAACAGGGCACCAAAGATATCGATTCTGCAACATTTGCTGTTTTTACAGGACAGCACTGATGAGTAGAATTTTATAGCGACGCATAAGACAGCCACTGCTGTCTCTTGTTTTTGCATGGAATGAACTTTCGGGTCTGTAAGACGATGAATGTCTATACCAGTATTTTAACGCAGAAGCCTATGGAATATAATGATTTTACATCACATTATCCAGCACCAAATAACCAAAGTATGTTAAGTACACGAACTCCCTCAGTGTTGTACCTGCTTTCGCTTCTGGGAACCAATGTAAAAACTATGTAATTAATATTGAGTAATTACATAAATTACCGACACACACAACACACAGAAGTTGCCTTTGCTCGGCTAGGGTTAGGGTAGCAAGTTCGGTGAGGCCCTATCTGCTGGTCACATTGTCACGTGAACGGATGGTGAGGTTGTCTTGACCAGTTTAGATAGATGGACGCCGGGAAACCGTTGACATGTTTAACAAAACACATTTATTACACACTCCAAAAACCATAACACAAGATACACAAGAATCAATTCCAAACAACTAATAAACAATCACACTTCAAACTAAATATCTCAAACAAAGTTCAAAGCAAAACCCCAAAAGACTGTACAAAGATGTTCTAAACCATTAGTTCTAATACACTCCTTAAATCAAGTTTTAGTCAATTCCTCTCGTACCACAACTCCCTAGTGGTGTACTTGACGACTGCGTCCCTACAGGACTGGCCTACCCCGGTCGTCGGCGCTGACGTGTCACACCCTTGCGTGGTCACGGCTCGGCGTTAGCCGTGCTCGTCAAGCTTCGGTGACGGCGTTCCATTCGCGCTGTCACTCCCTGGACGGGTTCGGCTCCGTGAGTCCTTAATTGTTTTCTTTGTGGATACCCCCTGGTAGCCGCTCCTCTGGAGATCATTTATGCCGGCGTTTGACGCCTGCCGTCATTCCTTGGGCGACGCGCTTTCTCGGTAGCTACCCCCTGGTAGCTGCTGGCGCTGGAGGTCCCTGGTGGGTCGGCACCAAAGGTAGCATTTCGGGGCCATCGAAGCGAACGCCGACGTAGCTTAGCTGCAGGCCGCTAGTGCCCGAGCAATGCCGCCGGGGCGACGAAGACACAAATCTCTGGTACACCTAGGATGACGGTGCCGATGCAAAGTCGGCCCGCTCCCGCTCAGCCTCGGTAGGCATGGTCGATGGCCTGGCCGCGTCCCCCTGGCTCGTTCATTGAAGCGCTCGCGCTCCTACCGCCTCCTGGTTTCTTGCCCCGCGGTTTCTTGCCTCTACCTCATCACTTTGTGCGCCTGGGTTTTAACCCCTCTGCGCTCTCTCGTGGCTCACTCTTATTGGCTTTTTGCCTTTTCTTGCCCATATATGGTCATCACGCCACTGGCCTCCAGCGCGGCGTTCTCTGATTGGATGACCCGTGCGCCGCCATTTTTCACCATGATGCCTCGGAGTTAAGGCGATGGCGTTCTCTAATTGGTGCGCTCCTGGAGCATCGCTCAAACTGACTTTTCTTTGTTCTTTTTTCCTTTTTTGGTGGGTTTTGATGCGTCCCCCTGAGGGGGGACGCATCAAAATATAAGAAAGCATCGGCATTAGCTTTCGAATGCCTGAGTACCTCAGCGCCGTTCCCAAATCTTCCTGGTCAGGGTGGTGGCTATCAGCAGGCTGCGCTGCACGAATCAAAAGCTATGCGTTCGCGCGTTGTTGTTAGCAGTTTTCACCTCTGTACATACATGTCCGACGCAAGCCTGTTATGTGGTGATTTAATTTCTGTACAATTAACTGTACTGCGTTACGTTGCTTCGATTATGCAAGCTCGTATAACTCCTGCCTTGAACACCTAGGGGTGGCTGGCAGTACGTATTAAAAAAATAGTAAATAAACAAAACATAAATGATGTCTGAACGCTAACACTTCCATAGCAATTTCGCTCCTTGACATCGCACTCCTGGATATCGCTCCTGGGGATAGAGGGACAACAACAGAGCTAGAGCAGCCTATTTTTATAACGTTAGTTTTTAGGCCTGGCTTGACAACAGGGAACACACGGGGGATTTCTATTGAGCGAGGGAAACTGCAAGACATGAAACAGTTCTTAAATATTGAAGTGAACGCAACAACGAATACAATATCACAGTTTTTAGAAAGGCAGCACAAATACCAACTGGCCCACATGAAAGCAAAGGGCTTAGCCGCTTGATGCTGGTCTGCACGGAGATCGCGTCCAGTTGCAAATCCCCATAGCTCGTGCCGTAGGGACAAGGAACGGTGCTGTTATCACTACCCCCGTTAATGCTCAAATATCAAGAAAATTTACCTACAAAACAGTCGGCCACCTTGCCGCTGTTGCAGTATAGTAGACGAATATATTTTTAGTATTACTTGATCTGGAATGAAACTACTTTCAGCAGGCTTCAGGTTAACGAGTTCCTTTAGCTTTTAGCGACACTAAGTATGAAGTATGATCGCGTTTGGGCAATACTTTGCATAGGGCACCTAGGCGCAGGAATTCCTGAGCAAACTGGTTGTCGCCCGAGCACTTCATCTTTCATCTTTATACTTTATCTTTCTGTTTCTTAATTTAAATATTACAATATAAATGTTATGTCCAATCGAACAAAATTAATCATAAAATATTATAATTTTATAATAAAACGTTGCAAAGACACCTACACTTCTATCTTAACATGTACGACGCGATAGCGTTACCTCGACACTGAAGGCTCGTTTTGTAACGGAGTTGCTTCGGCTCGATTTCTGCTTTCTTAGCACTGATGATCACCCATGAGAGCAGGACTAGCGTCAACAGTGTTAAATCGCCGTGGTACACGAACGACAGACGCCCCCTCCACTCGTATGTCTTATGGTGTGGGCCTAAACGGTAGCGGCTGTATGGTGCTGATCACTTCTTTATACCTTATGGTGCTTATACCTTCACGTCGGGGCCCACCTTTTGTATTTTACTTAGGGAGAGATAGAAAGAATACCTTTGTTGAGTAAAAAATAGTGGAGTGCACGCAGAGGGGGGACCCGATCTCCAGAGTCCTGGATGAGGAGCTGGTTCCCTGACCTCCCAATATGCTCAGGCCGATCTTGAGGTGACGAGCAGATCCAGGCTGCTTACCATTTTCCTACTGAAATAAGATGTGTAATGTTGTTTGCTCCAGTTGTTTGCTCCGTGGAAGAGGGTACATGATTTACGACTTTAGCAGCATAGTTTTCAGTTAACGTCGCTTTTTTTCCTACCAAGCATCCTCCAGCATATGCACCTGTGAATTTATATATTGATTTGTATAGTGCTCAGAGTTAGCGGCTCAGGAACAGGAACCATGGAGCCCCTTGTGGCACACGAAGAATTGTGTTCCCTGCGGAGAAAAAGGATACGTTCCCTTTTTTAGAGGAGGCGAGCGTGGCGGTCGTCGTCGGAAGGAGCATGGTATGAGAGTCCGCGTGCTTCTTTGTCAGCAACCTCGACCCCTTCCAGACCTTCCCTGGAAGGGGTCGAGGTCGAAGTATACCTTTGTTGAGTAAAAAATTGTGGAGTGCACGCAGAGGGGGACCCGATGTCCAGAGTCCTGGATGAGGAGCTGGTTCCCTGACTTCCCAATATGCTCAGGCCGATCTTGAGGTGACGAGCCGGTCCAGGCTGCTTACCATTTTCCTACTGAAATAAGATGTGTAATGTTGTTTGCTCCAGTTTGCTCCATGGAAGAGGGTACATGATTTACGACTTTAGCAGCATAGTTTTCAGTTATCGTCGCTTTTTTTCCTACCAAGCATCCTCCAGCATATGCACCTGTGAATTTATATATTGGTTTGTATAGTGCTCAGAGTTAGCGGCTCAGGAACAGGAACCATGGAGCCCCTTGTGGCGCACGAAGAATTGTGTTCCCTGCGGAGAAAGAGGATACGTTCCCTTTTTTTAGAGGAGGCGAGCGTGGCGGTCGTCGTCGCAAGGAGCATGGTATGAGAGTCCGCGTGCTTCTTTGTCAGCAACCTCGACCCCTTCCAGACCTTCCCTGGAAGGGGTCGAGGTGGAAGAATACCTTTGTTGAGTAAAAAATAGTGGAGTGCACGCAGAGGGGGACCCGATGTCCAGAGTCCTGGATGAGGAGCTGGTTCCCTGACCTCCCAATATGCTCAGGCCGATCTTGAGGTGACGAGCCGGTCCAGGCTGCTTACCATTTTCCTACTGAAATAAGATGTGTAATGTTGTTTGCTCCAGTTGTTTGCTACGTGGAAGAGGGTACATGATTTACGACTTTAGCAGCATAGTTTTCATTTAACGTCGCTTTTTTTCCTACCAAGCATCCTCCAGCATATGCACCTGTGAATTTATATATTGGTTTGTATAGTGCTCAGAGTTAGCGGCTCAGGAACAGGAACCATGGAGCCCCTTGTGGCGCACGAAGAATTGTGTTCCCTGTGGAGAAAGAGGATACGTTCCCTTTTTTAGAGGAGGCGAGCGTGGCGGTCGTCGTCGCAAGGAGCATGGTATGAGAGTCCGCGTGCTTCTTTGTCAGCAACCTCGACCCCTTCCAGACCTTCCCTGGAAGGGGTCGAGGTCGAAGAATACCTTTGTTGAGTAAAAAATAGTGGAGTGCACGCAGAGGGGGACCCGATGTCCAGAGTCCTGGATGAGGAGCTGGTTCCCTGACCTCCCAATATGCTCAGGCCGATCTTGAGGCGACGTGCCGGTCCAGGCTGCTTACCATTTTCCTACTGAAATAAGTTGTGTAATGTTGTTTGCTCCAGTTGTTTGCTCCTTGGAAGAGGGTACATGATTTACGACTTTAGCAGCATAATTTTCAGTTAACGTCGCTTTTTTTCCTACCAAGCATCCTCCAGCATATGCACCTGTGAATTTATATATTGGTTTGTATAGTGCTCAGAGTTAGCGGCTCAGGAACAGGAACCATGGAGCCCCTTGTGGCGCACGAGCAATTGTGTTCCCTGCGGAGAAAGAGGATACGTTCCCTTTTTTAGAGGAGGCGAGCGTGGCGGTCGTCGTCGCAAGGAGCATGGTATGAGAGTCCGCGTGCTTCTTTGTCAGCAACCTCGACCCCTTCCAGACCTTCCCTGGAAGGGGTCGAGGTCGAAGAATACCTTTGTTGAGTAAAAAATAGTGGAGTGCACGCAGAGGGGGACCCGATGTCCAGAGTCCTGGATGAGGAGCTGGTTCCCTGACCTCCCAATATGCTCAGGCCGATCTTGAGGTGACGAGCCGGTCCAGGCTGCTTACCATTTCCTACTGAAATAAGATGTGTAATGTTGTTTGCTCCAGTTGTTTGCTCCGTGGAAGAGGGTACATGATTTACGACTTTAGCAGCATAGTTTTCATTTAACGTCGCTTTTTTTCCTACCAAGCATCCTCCAGCATATGCACCTGTGAATTTATATATTGGTTTGTATAGTGCTCAGAGTTAGCGGCTCAGGAACAGGAACCATGGAGCCCCTTGTGGCGCACGAAGAATTGTGTTCCCTGCGGAGAAAGAGGATACGTTCCCTTTTTTAGAGGAGGCGAGCGTGGCGGTCGTCGTCGCAAGGAGCATGGTATGAGAGTCCGCGTGCTTCTTTGTCAGCAACTTCGACCCCTTCCAGACCTTCATGGAAGGGGTCGAGGTGGAAGAATACCTTTGTTGAGTAAAAAATAGTGGAGTGCACGCAGAGGGGGACCCGATGTCCAGAGTCCTGGATGAGGAGCTGGTTCCCTGACCTCCCAATATGCTCAGGCCGATCTTGAGGTGACGAGCCGGACCAGGCTGCTTACCATTTTCCTACTGAAATACGTTGTGTAATGTTGTTTGCTCCAGTTGTTTGCTCCGTGGAAGAGGGTACATGATTTACGACGTTAGCAGCATAGTTTCCAGTTAACGTCGCTTTTTTCCTACCAAGCATCCCCCAGCATATGCACCTGTGAATTTATATATTGGTTTGTATAGCCCTCAGAGTTAGCGGCTCAGGAACAGGAACCATGGAGCCCCTTGTGGCGCACGAAGAATTGTGTTCCCTGCGGAGAAAGAGGATACGTTCCCTTTTTTGAGGAGGCGAGCGTGGCGGTCGTCGTCGCAAGGAGCATGGTATGAGAGTCCGCGTGCTTCTTTTTCAGCAACTTAGACCCCTTCCAGACCTTCATGGAAGGGGTCGAGGTCGAAGATTACCTTTGTTGAGTAAAAAATAGTGGAGTGCACGCAGAGGGGGACCCGATGTCCAGAGTCCTGGATGAGGAGCTGGTTCCCTGACCTCCCAATATGCTCAGGCCGATCTTGAGGTGACGAGCCGGACCAGGCTGCTTACCATTTTCCTACTGAAATAAGTTGTGTAATGTTGTTTGCTCCAGTTGTTTGCTCCGTGGAAGAGGGTACATGATTTACGACGTTAGCAGCATAGTTTCCAGTTAACGTCGCTTTTTTTCCTACCAAGCATCCTCCAGCATATGCACCTGTGAATTTATATATTGGTTGTATAGTGCTCAGAGTTAGCGGCTCAGGAACAGGAACCATGGAGCCCCTTGTGGCGCACGAAGAATTGTGTTCCCTGCGGAGAAAGAGGATACGTTCCCTTTTTTAGAGGAGGCGAGCGTGGCGGTCGTCGTCGCAAGGAGCATGGTATGAGAGTCCGCGTGCTTCTTTGTCAGCAACCTCGACCCCTTCCAGACCTTCCCGTCCGAGTGTCCATGTAATTTAAACCTCATTCATTGCAGATGAGATATTTCCGAAACGTTTAGATAAAGTGATTGTAAAGATGTTTAAAATGCAGTAATCATAGTCGCTAATAATGGTTGTGCTTTTATTTTATAGTTTTGCTGCTTTGGTTGCAGAGAGGATGGCTCCAATTTCCGCTTCTTCTGTTCCTTTTGGTGGGGTAGGGTCATGCAGTCACAGAGTTTGCCGGGCAGTCCACTGCAGCGGTCGTTGCCTGCGTACCTTAGGAAATTCCGTCGTCGGAGTATACTGTGTTTCATCCATTCGGATCTTTAATCGTACGAATTGGTTCCTGGTTTCTCGCGTGCCGTTGTTTAGGTTTAGATGAGCACTCGCCTGGTCGCTGACATCTCCATCATGGCATCCTGGTAGGAAGGGGGGATGGGCTGCCTCGCCTACGACAGCCCGTTTCGGCTTTTTCTTTCACAGCCGCTACCTTTGAGCTACGAGAATGGCTGTCTGAATGTGTACAGATGTGTTATAAAGACACGATTTTAGGACCTTACCGGCGACCATAAAAATTAGAAGGTTGAGGGTTACCTTATATGTTGTGCTCAAGAAACGGTGTATTCGGTTTTTCCTTTGAGGGTAAGCTTGCTGTACCACAGGTTGTACGATATCTGGATAATACTCATTGCCTAGGTAAGTCTTATCGTTTCTTCTTTCACACTTGCTGTTCTACTCGTTATGCGTTTTACAATAGGGCCTACTTTGTAAAACATTTTCGGTATTTGGCGATTGGGAGAACAGTTCAGACGCTTGTCAATAGGCCTACGCCGAGGATTCTCGCGTTTGTGTTTTCTGAGACGACATTCGTAAAGATTTTGGGTGATTCTTTTATCTTCGTCACGTGGTAACGTCACTCGTAAAATTAGTGTGATTTGCTTAATGCACTGTGATTTATTTCTTTCTAGAAGATGCTTTCTTTTGTTTCTGCTGAATATAAGGCCTTCCTTGGTTTTTGCGACACTGCCGATTATCTTCTGCTTTGTTTTTTGTTATGTGCCACAATGTTGGTGGCGGCGTTATTTACGATGGGACAGCGGCTTTGCTGTGGTGGCACCAGTTCCGGGCATGGCTGACGGCGGCCTGCCGAGCATTCTACCACCGGCCGAGCGTAGAATGAACTTCACTGCGCAGGCGTGGCACCTGGTGAATTCACGTATTTTTCCTTTTGTTTCGGTTGTACTATGATTGTCCTTTCAATATTTCGGCTGGTGCTGCGCGTATTCTATATTTGCGCGAGCCTTCGCAATCTGCCTGCCTCGGTAGTAGCTCCTGTTGGTAGCGATGACGTGCTTCCGGGGACGCTCGATGAGCACGGGTAAAAACGGATGGCTATACGGCAAGGGAAAATCGAATAATAGGCCTAATAACGCCATCGCGTTAGTAATAATCAATCCATCATGTTTCAGTAATGTTTATTTATTGCGCTCAAATACAGCCTTGAAGCCTCAGTACTGACGCACAGAGGGATACAAGTTCAAAACAATGCACGAAAAACGAAGACAAGACACGTCAAAATGAAGTGAAGACGATAAAGAGAGAGAACAAGTAAAACATAGTTTTGTAAATTATAAGGATGCATCAGAAAAATTATTGAAGTAACCAAACTTTGACACTGTATATGAACAACGTATATTCAGAAAACACTGCAACACATTCGATATTACACATTATACACACAATGAGCACAACAATGCTGACATGAGACAACAGAACCGACAAACAACCCACAGATTCGAACGAAATCTATTATAACACAGACGCGGCTTTAAACTTGGAACATAAATCCCTACCATGAACAAATAAAATTCTGGGAGCAGCATGCTCTGCAAATAGCAGACAACGTACGAAACCGGCAGCCTAACAAGCATCAATTAAAAAAAAATATGAATTAGTGGCTACGGAACAGATAAATATACCGCAAGTTTTATGAAGGAGAAAATGTGCATCTGTGTAAGTGAATTACAGCTCTCTTAATTTCTGAACTCAACTGAAGGAGTGAGGTGGTAAAATTATAGATTTCAGCAGAATAAACGTTCTTTGTACTCTGCAGCCGGAACACTGGATAGTGTCTGTTATGGGCGCGGAGAGTACGAAAAGGATGACATTCTTTTGTGGTTTTTAGAGGAACTGTTAGATGTAGCGCAGAAAGTAGATCAGCAATAATAATTTGTCCATGTATCAGTTTAGGAGGAACAATAGGTCAGCTGTATTACGCCTAGCCTTTAGGTCAGGCAGCACCCCCGAATACCGTGGTCCTGAATCAAGACGCTGATACCCGCCAAAGAAGCAATGTGTAAGCATGGACACGAACTTATTTAGCACTATATCAATAGCTACGCCGTTCTATACAACCGAGGCATGTTCGAGCAAGAGACGACACATAGTGGAGCACAGTTTCAGGAAGCGTTGTTCAGCAACGAATCTCTTCAGACATCCGGCACACAATGCCCAAGCGGCGGAGGCCTCTCTGTGTAATATATCCTAAACGCGGTTCAAAGTCAGCTGTCTGTCAAAGAGCACACTAAGATCACTCGTTGTTGAAATGCGAGGCAAACTAATATCATTACCAGAGTATTGCAAAGGCAGGCAATTGCACTTACGCCTGTAAGACAGGACGTTGCTTTTGTCGGCGTTCACTTAGGTTTGTTCTTTATGACGTCTCTTACATCGACGTCGCTTTTCAAATCCTTGCAGACGCTGATACACGACTTCACTTTGAAGATCTTGATGTCATCCGCGTAAAGTAAACTGGACGCGTGCTCTATAGCGGCAGAAGCATCATTTACAAACAAAGAGAACTATAGTGGGCTAAGAACAGACCCCTGGGCCACTCCACTCGAGGCAGAGTAGCGATGAGACTGCTACCCGTTAATATTTACGTAAGAGGTGTGCCCGCGCAAGTAACTGTTTAACGGGTCAAGAAATGAATTATCTAAGTTCATGAGGGAGCGTTTCGAAATTAAAAAGCAGTGACCGACGACATCAAAAACCCTTGCTTAGGTCGAAGTACACAGTATCGAGCTGCCTCCTACAAGGAACCGCTTCTGACGCTTGTTGCATAAAAGAAACAAGGTTAGTTTTGTTGAACGACCAGACATGTTGTTAACAAAATATTATTTTTTTAACAGTCGACGACAAATATCGTGCAAAACAGTCTCAAACCTTAGACGCGCAATTAGAAGCGAAAAAGTTAGGTGGCTACTGGCATTACCTTCATAGACAGGAATCATGCTTGATACCTTCCAGGCTTCTGGAAAAGCAGCAGATTGAAAAGAAATTATAAATATGGCCGATAAGATCGGAGTCAGAATCTCCCCAAAACTTTTCAAAATTGCAGGTGCAATGCCATCAGGGCCACAGGAAAATGTTGGTTTGAGGCGCTTGAGGGGTTTCCGAACGTCATCCTCAGTAATTTTGAAAACACAGAAATTAAACAACATAAAAGAGGAGTTGGACCGGAGCTGAACGTCACCTTGCACGAACAAGAGGTGAATTTATATGCAAAAGCATTCGCCACCTGTTGAATGGGGTGCTTCCCATTGTCATCTGAAAGGCTGACGGTTCCGACCGTCTTGCCGAGAGATAAGGAATGAACGTAGTTCCAGAACGTTTTCTGGTGACTCGTAGGGCTGATTTTTATGCTAGCTATGTACTTTGACTTATGGTGAGCATACCGTTCTTTACACAGGGCCCGGCAGTAAGCTAACTTCTGTCTCGAAGTTTCAGATTATGCGCCGCGAATTTGCATGTGGGCATGGGCTTTACATTTTAGCACCTTTCACAGTTCTGTTGAAAAACCAGTTAGTTAATTTAGATTTTTTGAACAACGTTTTAGGTATGAACGTGCATTCCTTGCTGAATAACTGAGGAAAGTTTACGGACTCGGTCATCAAACGAAGGACGTTTAATCAAAAGAAACCAGCCAATGTCACGTGACACAGGTACTTATAAAAAGCAGTATAAACTCCAGCAGGAATTTTGAACGCAGGAGTTGAAGAATCGCCGTACCATCTTGTGCGGTGCGACAGCTACGGAGGAAAAATATTAATGACAAGGAGAAATTCGTCACGTCGGAGCAGCAATACATCCGCTACAGAAATATTTCAACCGACCAATGCAAAAAAACAAAGATGTAAAACATTACCGCAGATGTTTTCACTCTTATTTCTGTGTTGTAGACCACTTAAAAAAGAAATCCTAGCAGGCAGTAACCTTTTTTGGCAACGTAGTGACTACTGCCGCTACCAGTTACGTCATCCCAGTTCACACCGGGAACAATAAACTGCTCAGATATTGCAAACTTACTGAATGGGGAAGCGTTACCGATATCCTCCACCGATATGAGACAGCGCTGAAATTCGGCAAATTAACAAATCGCGGCATATAAGAAATCAAACTGACCGTGTTGTTTTTGCCCTGACCGACAACTTCTACGAACACTGATTCCTTGGGCGTTTCAAGGTCCGAGCGACGATGGCCATTCAACGGCTTCTCAGCAATGACCACTCCACCCCCGCAATTCTGGGACGTGGAGCTTTCACGGCCACTACGTAATACAGCACAACTATAAGCAAAATATTCACAAGATTGAATTGCTGAAAAAAACAAAGTTTCAGTAGGGATAATCCATTAAAAGTGGACAATGGTAATAAGAGTAAGAATTTAACAGCGTTGGTCCTGAGACAACGTACATTTTTGTAGTACACATTGAGGTGTCGAATCTCTCTGCGGGAAAAGAAATTCCAGACGAGTGGAGCATAGACTCAGGCAGTGCCAACAATGTGCTTAAAAAAACAAGTTTTCGGCCACAGACCAGTACCTAGCAGTAGGTTACAGCACTCATCGCTTACTGAAACATGAAATGAGCAATAGGTATCATACTTTTTTTTCAATAGCTTGGAGGTCAGGCGGTTTCATTTATGGCAGACAAGTATGAGGCGAGCTGAGCTTCCGTTGTTTCAGACGAAAGCTTTTTGATAAAGAAACCCTTCCGCAACTTCCGCCGTTGCACCAACGAGGGTTCGCTGGAGTCAGACGTTCCAAAGGAAGCGGTGGGTTGGTACACCCTGTCCGTAACATCACCGGTGGTGGTGACGGCAACGGCATATTCTCGTGCAGCTGAACCCGCATCGATGCCAGCAGTTCCGACAGCAGTCGGGCGGTAGCCATGATATCCTATCCCGTTCCAATACAGGTCCCTGTTTTACCCTCCAATTGAACCCCCCTGTTTTCATTCTGGTGAAGGCAAATTTCTCGGCGCTGCTCCGGGGCGCCTCCTCGCCACCGGGACCCCTATTTCGCATTGGTTATCACAAAGCTCATGGACCTCACAACCATCGATGCTGCTTTCACAAGTTACGCAGCGGTTGGACAGCGGACGTAGCGTCGGTATTGGATGGCTGCCGTGGATCAGCAGCAGCGCGATCGGGTTTAAAAACACCCGAAACCGCCGCAACCGCCGCCGCCACAGCTGAGAGTAGCCGCGGCTGTGGCCCCCATCGAGTTTCTTACAATATACGCTAGAGTGAAACTACTATATACGCTAGCGCCTATTCGGCTCAAATCAACGCCGTCTTTGTCGCCGTGGCCCGCCATTACGCCATGCGCTTGCCTTAGTTTTATCATTGGATTGGACTAAAACGTTGTAGTAGCCGTATGTAGTAGCCAAAACACAAAGTATTAGGTTATCATAAAAGGGGAACATAAAACGAGATACTTTAAAGCTAACGAAAAAAATTACACCATATTCCCACGTGGGAACCGTGAGGGGATGCAAAGCCGTGGAGTAGTAGCATGTTCTTTGGTTGTTAGAGTAAAGACACCTGTTTAGCGTATTAAATTTCTTCTTTACTTATCGAGTAGTGGGGACCGTTTTGCGGCTTCTCGTTCTCGAAGCAAGGAATCCGCTGTTCGACGCTGGCTTTTCGAAGCTTTGTCACGTTTCCGAACGCCCTCTGGATCAGCTACTCGCCGCTGGCGTTTCAAAAGGCTTCTCATTCTCGAAG
The DNA here is from genome assembly GCF_048455015.1 of Haemaphysalis longicornis. Taxonomy (NCBI): domain Eukaryota; kingdom Metazoa; phylum Arthropoda; class Arachnida; order Ixodida; family Ixodidae; genus Haemaphysalis; species Haemaphysalis longicornis. The sequence goes on from NW_027526233.1 coordinate 88,459,854, forward strand.
CGAGGAATCCGCTGCTCGATGCTGCCGTTTACGTTCGGCGTCACGTGCTCTCCTCTGTGCAGCCTTGTCTTCGGAAGTTCTCGCGGTTCTGACAGTGTGCTGGCTGCCGCTAGTTGAAGGTGTGCCTGCCACTTCGCTGACGGAATCGTTGGCGTCCATTTGCAGTCATCGGACGGCGCAGTACCGACGAAGCAACTGAGCGGAGCGCGGATGGGTTTATTTGCAGAGCTGAGGGAGTGGAGAGGATGAGCAGCGCGCATGCGCGTGATTGGACAGCTGGTGTGCACAGGGGAGAGTAGGAGCAGCGAGCGCTAGGGCACAGGTGTTGTGGAGACGAGGAGGGGAGAGAGAGCGGTGTTATTACATCTGCTGTGGAGAGGAGGAGAGGTGCAGACGGTGGACGATGGAGGGTCGACTAAGAGATGCTTTCCATCTAAAAGGAAGTAAAGCGAATTTTTGCCGGAACGGCTGCTCCTACTATTTTGCTTACCAAGCTCGTAGCTAACAACAATGTCAATATTTTGTGGGAAACGTCTTAGACACTTCTATGGTATTTATTTTACCATTATTGGAAATGAGATGCTTGCAGAGCTTGGAAATGTTCTTGGGCGTTTCTATGTAAACGTCGCTTTCATGGCGAACCGGTGTACGACCGCCAGCCACTGTTCAACAAATATTGTTGCTGAGCTAGTTTGTTCGTACGTGAAGAAAAATGTACACCATATTCCCGCGAGGGGAACCATTGTGTAGATGCGACGCATCGGGGGTTGCCATTGCGTATTCAAATCATCGGACGATGTCATCGGAGCGCCTGCCGCGGAACGACGGACCGGAGTGGTGCACTTACCGCGCTTATATGCAGCGGAATGAGAGAGAGCAGCGCATAGCAGCGCATCGCAGCGCATGCGCATGTGTTAACCGAGCGCAAGCGCGACCGCAAGCTGCGCGCTAACGCAAAGCTGGCACGTCGACGGGAGCGAGCTCACCGCGCTGACGCACAGATGGCGCTGCGGTGAGAGCGGCGCAGCGCACAGCAGCCGTGCCGAGGATGCCGACAACGCCGCGACAACAACGCGGGACAAGGCGAGTTAAAGAGATGCGTCGCATCTAAAATGTAACCATGGCATAAAACAGTCGTCAACCAAGGCATAATATGGACGGCCGCAGGCGCCCACTTCTAGTGTATCTGGTCTTCCTTGGAGTACATTTGCTTTTACCCGCTGACTCATACGTTCCTTCGACGCCGGCATTGCCAAAGTTTGTTACGATTGCGCACTGCGTGCTCTTTAACAAAGCACGCAGTTGCCACGGCTCAAGGCTACCACAGACCAGCTACCACAGACCATTGACTACGTCGTAGTTCTAGACGTGTTAATGTATAGTGAAGAAGGTAAATCTAAAAACACCACCTAAAAATCCAATATTCATGGCAAGCCAAGCCAGAAGCTGTGGTCTTCTCATCGATCCACCGACGACATGGATTCCCAGGTGCAGTTTCCTCTCTACAAAAATTACTCAAAAACTCTACTGTTGCCACAGCAAATTTCGCTCGCCCCATGGCTCCTTGGCACGGCCGCTTCAAAGCAACTTGCCCCGTTGCGTTCAAGCGGCTGTGATCTTCACGCGTTGGTGTACTTCACGCTTAATTATGCGCATATCAGGGGTTTCCGGTATAGGTGCGTAACGGTTTGGATTGGAGGGAGGCGAAGGCATCCGAAGCAGGGCTCAATGCCGTTACCGATGACCTCCCCGTTGTGGTGGTGGGAGACATAAACGTGGTAGTCTCATGGCTTAATGCGCCCTGTCATCTGTCCTCCGCAACTGAACAGTCTGGGTGTGGGTTGGTGCTTTGCACAGACCATAAGATGCCTACGACTGGACAGTGTAAGGGACACCCACGTGCGTGTCCGCTAGAATAAATGTAGCGGCCTTCGCTATGCGACGGACGCTTGTCGTTCGCTTGGAGGAAACGGAGAGTAAACTGAAAAAGCGACCACCCAAACAGAAGCGTTAGTGGGTGAGAAAAACACGAAAAGCCGCTGACACCGCCGTTGCCGCCTCAAGTTCCAGGTGGTGAGCAGCTCCGTATTCCTACTGAATGAACATCATCTGGCCCGCATGCAACAACGACGTGGACCAATATAAGTTGTTGAGCTTGAAGGGGGTTGAGGGCGACATGCTTGAAAGTGCCTTTTAATTTTATGCACCCGCTCATGACTGCTTGCCAGTTTATGCGGGCACGGGTTAGGCTTGGGGAGAGGGGGCACGTGCAGCTAAAGGTGTCATGCCCTTATTGATCTTATGTTCTTTGTGTTGGCGTGAAGTTTAAAGATGGCTGTCAAAAAGCTAAATTTTTGTGTCTCACGCCCCCACAATGCATTCGGTTGGCGTTTTACAAAAATAGTACTACGCCTGCAACGCGTAAGAGATAGAGACAGCTATATGCTTTTCAAATAGCATAAAGATGAAATCTTTCCAAATTTCGTTGAACTAATTGGCAGGAAGTATACTCAGTCGTAAATTAAAAACAGGAGCGATTTCTTTCGTGCACTCTGCGGAGGGCGTGCAGTTTTACAGATCATCCAATTTCACAGGGTGGAAGGGCACTAATTTATTCTTGTCAGATTCTCGTAAAGAATATTTTCTCAAGCGAACCGGAATCGAATTGATTTCGAAGCCTGTCTCGGGCATCAAAAAATTGTCTCTGGCGGCTATAGACGTGATACGGATACGTATCTTCGGAACAGAGCCACATTTGCACAGAAGGCGATGAATAGAATAAACCTTCGATATGAAAAACTTGTGGAGGGCCAGTTCTTCAGCATTTTCATTCAACACATCGGATAGGTTTTCTTTTTGTTTTTCTGGGAGACCATGAAATTCCCATGTTCATGTTAGGGCTATATTTCTCGCTCTTATTTACTTCATACTGTCCACTGTAGCTGTTCAGCCTGAGCCTTCATTGTTGTTTAGATGGCAGTTATCTGTGCATCTACAGCAGTAGCTACCCCCTTGTCAGTTTTTATTTCATCTAGAATTGAATCATACGGCGTTCCCTGAAAGTACACTGATGCCTCCAGTTCGTGAACTGTTTGGCGACCATGGGTTTCAAGGAAAGCAATGGGTCAATTTTATCATCTGGACGTTCATACCCTTTTTGATTTCGGGACATTTCAAGAGCACAGGGGAGTTCAGACCTTTACTTTCATCAGCACTTTCCTCAGCCTTGGCCGCATCCGTTTGAGCGGCGGAGTCACCTGCGCGTTTTTACCTGCTATGCACGTCTTAGAAACATAATGGTCCCATCTGACTGCACCCACGGCAGTGTAGGTGCTTGGCACAGTTCAAAAAAATGTTTGACCCAAATGGTTAGCTAATATGCAGTTTGAACACATCATGAATTTGCCATCATCGGGCACTTCTTTACGGCAAGCAATGATTTCATTATTGCCGTCAGACATTGTACACATGGAAAGTGCAGGGTACGATGAGTCGGCGCCAAGTTCAAATTAAAGAAAGCAGTCACAGAGAAACCACCCTAGCTGTTGAAATACAATGCGTCAGCGCTGAGCAACCTAATCGCCGCCGACTGCAGACGGTCCCGCGATGTGTTAGCTTTCGGATGTATCAAGGTTTCCAGTTGAAGTGGCTGACTGCTGCCAAAAGTGACATAATAGTTGGGTCGGAAGAAGGGGATAGTAGAATCTAGGGATTCAGGGGAGCCGCATCCCAGGTCGCCGCCTGCTGAAATACAATATGTCAAGGCTGGGCAAAGTAATCGCCGCCAACCTAGCAGGATCCCGTGTTGTCCGTAGCAGGGCATCGAACCGGACTTTTTTCGGGTTTGGTTCGGGTTTGATTTCAAGCCTTTCGGGTTCAGTTCCGGGTTGGGGTCCAGAGCACCATTCGGCTCCGGTAAGAACCGGTTCAAACCGTTTCATACGGGTTCAAACAGGTTCGGAGAAAAACGCCGGAGCGTTTTTTTAATTTGTCATATTTTAGTCCTACGTTTTCATTTCTTTTAACGTCGGTGTACAAACAAATTCACAATTTGCATAGTTTTTTAGATTTTCAGCAGGAATACCATCGGGCCCACATGAAAGCGACGGCTTTAGCCGCTTGATGCTGGTCTCAACAATGTTCTCGTCCAGTTGCAAACAACCGGAGATCACGCCCTTTTGACAAGGGACGCTGCTGTTATCACTACCACCACTAATCCCGAAAAATAAAAACCCAAAAATAATATTATTATTATAATTTAATATTAATAAGATTAATCGATCAATCAATCAATCATGTTTATTTACGTGCCCAGGAATAGCCAGAGGCCTGAGTGCTGGCGCACGAATAGTTACATAAAAACAAAATACCTGAAACATATAGCAAGAAACAAACAAGTGACAAGACACACACAAATTGAAGCAAGGAAAATGACAGAAATAATGCACAGGCGGATCCTGGGTGCAGGTAAAAAGAAGAAACGGAAGGAAAAGAAGATGCCTTTGTTGCTCTGCCTGTTGTAAAGGCCACATGAAAGGCACAGCAACAACGTTTTACAGTAATACAACAAAAACAACGGCAAGTGTGTAGAGAAAAACAATAAGGCGAACAAATAACTGTAAACAGTTTCAAAAAGAGGGAACTATCAGTTGGATAGACACAACCGCAAGGAAAGCAAATTCCAGAAAAAAAAGAACGACAGACATATCATAGATGTTGAACATACTGTATTCAACAGCGCAGTACGGTAAATTGTAAAGTATTTCTGAAAGCTGTCAAGGCGTTCAAAGAAGCGGTTGCAACAATTCTGTATTCTGCGCACAGGAGAATGATTGGAGTTGGGTGCAGCGGTCAAGAACGGGCGATGCGACCTGGTGGGCCTTTGTGGTACACTGAACTCCAAACAGTTAAGCAGGTCTGTGCAAGATAGGTCATCATGAACAATTTTGCACTGCACGCATGCGCCTGCAGATCAAGGAAGCGATGGAAGGAACTATGGGTAAGACAGAATCGGGATGAAAACAGCGATTGCGATGACGGTGCCTAAATATGGCAAAAAACTGCTTCTGCATACGTTCGAATATTTCACTACTAGATTTGGAGATGCCGTTCCAGGCAACAGAGGCATATTCTAAATGTGGTATACATATTGAATTGTGTAGCATTAGAAATGGATCTGGAGAAGAGAATCCGACACACATTTCCAAGACTTCGGAGCGCTCGCCTGGTGATGACCATAATATCGGTACTGTCGAAAAGCACCCCTAGGTTCCTAATCTTTTCAACACTTTGCAGAGAAGCTCCCTCAATACTGTAGAAAAACAGCAGACGGTGGGTTTTCCGGCTGTACGTGACAACCTTTCTTTTAGCGGGGTTTAAAATTAGACTGTTTTTGCTGCCCCAGACCAATAATTCCGACACATCGCTCTGCAAGGCACAGCAGTCCTGAACACCACTAATGTGCCTAAATAGTTTGACATCATAAGCATAAAGAAGAAAAGAAGACTTTGTTAACACTGTTGACACATCATTGATGAAGATAGAAAATAATAGTGGACCCAGCACGGAACCCTGAGGTACACCACTTGTTGCAGGTTAAACACTAGACTTTTTGTAGTTTACATCTACATAAAAGGACCGGCCAAGGAGATAGTTGGACAACAAGGCAACAAGGCTTGCGTCTACACGGGACGTAGCCAGCTTAATAATTAATAACTGATGGTTCACCGCATCAAACGCCTTACTGAGGTCAAAATAAATAACGTCCAACTGGCCGTTTTCACAAACTGCAGCCGAAGCCTGTGTCATAAAGCTTGCAAGATTGGTGACCATCGATCGACCCAAAAAAAAGCCGTGCTGATTTGGTATCACAACGTTGTTGACGCAGGCTGGAAGAACTTTGTGCAACCCGCCTCGGTGGCTCAGTGGCTAAGGATCTATGGATCTATGAACCTTTCTGTGTTGCCCACATTTGCGAGCGAATTCGAAAATACGCATTATGCATCGAAAAAGCTGTCAGCGAAGCACCGGCAGGGAAGCTTTTGGAGGCTGTCGCGTTTCTTCTCCTTTTTTTTGGGGGGGGGGAGGGGGTGGCGGGATTGCTTTGAAAACGAAAACATTCAAAGTACATCCGTGTTGGTTCGCAGCCTGCGGGTTTCTCAGGCGGTCATTCCTGAAACGCTTCGAGCCGATGCGGGCTGCCTGAGTTAGAAATGGGGGAGTAGGGGGAAGGGTAGGGATGGGGGGCCCTCCGCGATATAGCTATACGCTAAGGATCCTCTGGGACGCAGAGGAAACCTGCAAAACAAAAAAATACACTTAAATAAATAAATTGCATAAATGGCATTTTTTAACAGCAGAGCTGTTGTAGCTGGCCGTAATGTGTAGCGCGTAACGCGTGTGGCGTTTAACGCGTTAAACATTGCCAATATATTACCAATAAATTGCAAATTAATAATTAAATTACCAATAAATTGCCGAGCGCTGGTGAGCGCGTGCCTCGCGGCGACCGCCGAGCGTCCCCAGCACAGGCGAACGCTGTAGCAAAAAAAAAACTGGGAAAACCTTAAAGAGCGAGAAAATGCCGAGCGCTCGCGAACGCGTGCTTCGCGGCGAAAGCTGAGCGTCCCCTGCTCGCGCCATGATAAACAAACCTGGGTGCGCACTACCGCTTAGAAAATTCCGCTCGAAAAATTTGATCTTGGGAAAGTAGGCTACGGTCGAACAGCAGGCGACGAGCGGTAAATGACCGATAGACGGGTTACTACGTACGTTGCTTGCGCTACTCATGGCGCTACGTGAAGGTTGCAACTTATTTCTTGTAACGATAGGCAAACGAAAGAATGCGTAGTATTTCCATAAAAGCCCCCCGAACGTCCAGAATAAAAAGAAAACACCGGCGCGGAAAGCATGAACGGCAGGCTCAAAACTCATCCCACACCATAAAGTACGAACTGACCGATGCAATGCGCCTTAAAGGGAAGGTGAAGCGTTTTAGAATTAAAAGAAAAGTTCACTAGCAGCAAGTACACATTGAATAGTTCATGTGTACGAAATATTTTCGCAATACATGCAATAGAAGCGGCGCAATGAGCAAACAAAAGTGGCCCGATGCCCCGCCCCCATCTCGCCGCGCGATGCCGGAAGACCGAAGAGCGCGGGCGAAAACCGGCTGAAAAACGTCCTACCTGGACTTCCGGCCGGATCGGCCCGCCTCGGCCATGCTCTTTTAGCCGTGTTTCCTTGTGAATGGTACTTGTTGTTGTTGTTGTTGATAGCACTCATTTGCACAATTTTCGTGTTCATAAAGTATGCACGAACGCCAAACGAGGCATACGTTATCATGCCGTATTCCTAAGCAGAATAATGCCACGCCGGGATGCTTGATAACGTACGGAAGCGACAGCCGAGGTGGCTGTGCTTGAAGACAGAGAATATACTACACTACGTTAAATACTTTGTAAACCGCTCCAATGCGGTTTTTTTTATGCGACGGACGTGAATGTTCACACTAGATTCTAGATTTAGGAAGGATGTGGAATACTGCTGTACTCTGGCCGGGGATGTTTCGTTCCATTCCAGAAACCAAGTCACATTTGTTCAGGAAATACTTGTTTCGTTAAACGCGTCGGTTTTCTTTCCCTATGGGATCAGGACAGTTTTCAAAAAAACAATTTTTTGGCGAAACAAAAACAAGGGGCCAATCCTGATAGAAGTTCTCTCCCGGCTAAGAGCTAAATGGTATTCCTACAAAGTAAAAGAACCAAGACAACCAGATTACAAGAATGAACTTTAGGCTGCTAGCACAGTTTTTGTGCAGATTTCACATATGGAATTACTTTTATAGTGACTTGCATAGTTCTTATGTTGCATCATGACAAAGCGTAAAATATAAGCAATTTTGGCACCACTTTTTCTCCAACTAAACTTCCGTGCATTTAGCTCATTGATAGCTGATAGTATTCCCCATACACAGTAGAATGCTGAAAAATAACTTCAATGTACATATGAAGCACGATAAAACAGGTGAAATATTTAAAACTTGGAAGTGTAATTTGTAAAAACGTCAGTATGAGATAATTATTTTTGTAATAAAAAATAAGTGGTATCAATGTTTTATATAAATAACGGCAATCCTCATGCTTTAGAGAATGTGTGGGCAAAATGTCATTCAGATACGAGTATCAGAAGTGCCAAAAACAAGCGAGGTAAACTGAAAAAGTTGCTAAAAATTACGTTCTGACAAAAACGCATTTGAAAGTAACATTGTAAATTTATTTGCAAAGCAGTGCGCGAGCAGTGATAAAACGTGCACATAAATTCGAACAAATGTCCACCCAGCAGCCACTGCCACTAGAAGCAGCCTGCACCATAGGTTTGTCCCTCACAGCTCTTCCGAGCAGACTCCACGTCTCGAGACCTCTTCTTTAGCGTACGCCGATGTGCCCTCGCTTCCGCAGTCTGTTTGGTAGACATTTTTTTCTGCCGTGTGTTACCCTCGATGCGCCAAGCACAACCAGATCTTCAGCTGGAAGCATGCCCAGCTCCTTCCGGACACGTAAAAAGCTGGAGTGCCCTTGATTGAACCACAAACTGCCAAGGCAGCGGCCATCTGCACAACAAATCGGGAGGCAAATTGTGTCTTCGGGCAGAGGAGCCATATCTTACTGTTCAATGACTTTGCTGCCTTTTGTGTTTTGCCCCGAACACCGCGTGTGAGCAGCTCCTTGTCAGTCAACCTCTAGTAAATAGGCAGGACTGCCTTCCCCTGTGCGTTGGTGAGCAGTGGTGTGTGGGCAGGTGCCGGTTCACCCGAGGCTTCGGCACGCCTGTGCTTGCACCAGGATGATGCGCCTGCTGGGCAGTACTTGTGACAGCTTGAGGCAGTACTTGTGACAGGAAGAACAAGAATGAAAATAGGAAGCCCAAATGGCCTGCTGCATGCCTTGAACGCTGGCCCTGTTGCTTGTGATGGCAAGTTGGTAATGGGTTTGTAACTTCTGGATCACAGGATCCTTCAGTTTTTCGCCTCTAGGCAGCGGCTCCTTCACAATGCGAATGTTGGTGCCAAGGCGCTTTTCCACATGATTGGTACAATCTTCCTTTTGTATCTGAACAGCACCATCATACACATCGCCATCTACAACTGTATTATAGGGTTTCGAGTCGCCATCACTGAGGAACACTCCAAAGAGCAATGGCGAAGAAAATTAAAAAGAGCGCAAAGGACGAGGACGAGGACGAGAATTTTCTTGAAGCCATGAACCAACTCGCCCAACAATCCATTTTCTTAAGCAATTGCGAAGCATATTCCAGTCTCCTCTGCCATATCCGCCATTCTGCTTCTGCGTCCATTGCATGCGCCGAGCAGTCAACATTTCTCTTACGCACAGGAGCATGGAAAGCTTGCCAAACTTCCTCTCCCTCATCTGGAAGGAACTTGTGCCGACTGTAGGCTAGACAGAAGTTTGACCGGACTTCAAAGTCCAAGCAAAGTCCAGTGTCAAGGAACACAACCATGCCAATACCACTGTGGCTCGTGTACCCCCCTTTCTGCCACGTTCAATAGTAAATCACGGCAACGTTGTCCTCCCCAACTTCACTTCTCGTGAGCTGCCTAGATGTCTCAAGATTTTCTGAGACGGCACTCATTGCTGCGCCGTGCACCTTCCGACTGATCGCAGCAAATGACTTTCAATGCATGAGCTTCGGCAGCACAGCTATAGGAGAAAAGCGGAGCAGCTGGTCATAGCCCATTTCCACAGAGCGTGCTGCCACAAGAGCTTTCACATTTTTGGGGAGACTCACGCGAGCTCCCGCCGTCGTACGCTCTGCTTGCGCTCGGTCTGTTCTCCGCGCTTGTGCTTGCATATCCGTCCGATGCAACTCGCCGTGACGTGTACGACGCGGAAAGAACACTTTCTGAGCACACAGTGTTTTCACATCGAAGCTCTAGATACGACGCGAGTCCTTTACGCTTCTCAGCCAGATCGCGAACTCGAACTTCCGGTCGCCGATCGCACCGCTCACCAGAAAGTTCAGTGCTGTAATGTCAGCAATAACGCACGAATCCCCTTCGCGCGGTCCTGATTCTGAAAGAGTCAAATCTTCTTTTCGGAGGCACTCACGTACTCCAACGCAGCGTCGAAGTCGCACAAGTTGTCGGCGTCGCCGTTGCTAGGCTTCGCGGCCGCAGGTGCACTTGCCGCTCGGCGAGTCTTCGGCGCCGATTTGCGCCGGCGTCCCTTAAATTTGTGCACAGAGCGGTACTTCGATGGCCGATGAATAGCTCTGTTAACCACTTTCCCAGTCATAATGCAGGTTATAACGCACAACCAGTGTTTCTTAGCTGGGCAGTTCGAAGTGACATGGACCCAGCAAGTAGGCTTCGCCACACGCCAACCCGGAGCAGCCAATGGCGATCCCGAGATTCGTACCGCGTGACTAAAAGCCCGCCGCACGGCACAAAAAAGCAGCAAAAAACATCCTTTTGTTGATTATTTTCTGCTCTGCAGCAGCCCGCGCAACCAAGGTCATTGGGAGAACACGGCTTGGCCTATCTCCTCACGCTGTCGGCGATGGCGTGCGGATGTGCTGTCTTGGGCGTGCGACGCTTGAATATAGCGTACTTTCGGTCTCTTAACTGCCACCATGGGCTCTTTAAAGGCCGTTTGAAATAATTTCCAGTTTAAATTAGGCTTTGAGTTTTAATTTATAGATAGTAGAGGAACTAATCATGATAAATCAAGTGAAAAAAAAAACGAAAATTTCCGAAAAAAAAACGATTTTTCGACCCGAATCTCCCCTTAAGCAGGCTAACGTGTTCTTTAGACGCCTTAGAACGGCCGCGTGCACACCTCCGGAATTCAGCCGGTTTCTGAGACGCAGCAGCCTGTAACGACTCCACATAGAGCTGGTGGTCACGCCGGTAAAGGCTTTTACAAAGTGAGCGATACCGACTAAACTCCGCTTTACACTTGTAAAGCCCAGAACGCTTGGCCTTTTTGTGGGCGCTGTCCTTAAGTGTAAGCGAATTTCGAAGTTGTTTAGAAAACCAGTGGGGCAATTTTGAATGAACAGGCCTATAACAAGAGATGTACTTTTCCATGCCACTCCTGACGATTTCAGAAAAACGTCGAACATGTTCGTCAACATCATTAACATAAACAACGCTAGACCATTAAGCAGATGAATAGAAGTGATACAGCCCAGCATAATCTCCACGCTTGAATGCATATCGCGGGACTGCACAATTCGCAACACCGCCAGAGCTATGCTGGGTCGCGACCGAGGCAAAGATAATAAGAGGGGGTGGACCTTGTCGCTGTGCAGAAGGGATATTTCGGAGGCACAGACTTGAAATTTTTAGTTCGAGAAGCACACATCTGGGACATTACCACATAGTGAACAAATGTAGCGCACCAGAAACACAAAGAACAGAAAGAATACACACGGACGAGCGCTCGTCCGTGTGTATTCTTTCTGTACCTTGTGTTTCTGACGCACTACATTTGTTCAATATAAATTACCTACTATCCCAGTCTACAGCTTTACTTAATTACCAGTTTTCTATGTGGCAGAACTTCTGCAAGGAGGTGAACGATTGAAAATGTAATAACATGCTGCATTTCTGCGATGCATAATGGTTTTTGTGCTGAAACGAAAGACTGTTCCAGTTAATACCTGCGGTGTTGAAGTACCCAAGTATAATTAGCTTATGGTTAGAGTGTGCATTTCAAACATTTTCGATAGATGTGAGCTTTCGATTATATTCAGCAGGTAAACTATCCTGTGATATATAGACTGCACCAATGAGCAGATTCTCGCCCTCTTGAGGCCTACCTTAAGCCAGACTGATTCCTCTAGGGTCTCGAGGTCTGCACGCCGCACGCATTGCACTGAGCGATCGATGACAATGAGAACACCACCACCCTTTTGCTTAGGCCCGGTTACTTTCTGTCGCTTCTAAGATTTCGTAGGTCGCAGGAAAATAATCGGAAGATGAGATATCATTGCAAAGCCAAGTTTCAGTAATAACAATACCAGAAAGTTTGGAGCACACAACATTTCTAAGAAATTCGGAGGACTTAGTACTTAGACCCCGAGCATTTTGATAAAAGACGTCCAGAGTGTCGTTCTTACTGGTCATTCTCATGAGTTTATTAATAGCAATAATAATAATTATTATTATAATATTACATAATATTATGATAATAATAATAATGATAATATTCAATCAATCACTCAATCAATCATGTTTATTTACGTGCCCAGGAACAGCCAGAGGCCTGAGTGCTGGCGCACGGGTAGTTACATGAAAACAAAATACAAGAAACATATAGCAAGAAACAAACAAGCGACAAGACACAAACAAATTGAAGTAGTGAAAATGACAAAAAATAAAAAAAAGAAGATGCCCATGTTGCTCTGCCTGTCGTAAAAGCTACACAACAGGCAGAGCAACAAAGTTTGACAGTAATACAACAAAAACAACGGCAAGAGTGTAGAGACAAATGATAAGAAGAACAAATGACAGTAAATAGTTTCAAAATAGGCAACTATCAGTTGGATAGACACAACCCCAGAGAAACCAAATTCCAGAAAGAAAGAACGACAGACATATCAAAGGTGTTTAACTTACTGTATTCAACAGCGCTGTACGGTAAATTGTAAAGGATTTCTGAAAGATGTCAAGGCGTTCAAAGAAGCGGTTGTAACAATGCTGTATTCTGCGTACAGGAGAATGATTGGAGTCACGCGCAGCAGTCAAGAACGGGCGATGCGACCTGGTGGGCCTTTGTGGTACACTAAACTCTAAACAGTTAAGCAGGTCTGCGCAAGAAAGGTCACCATGAACAATTTTGTGAAGAAATGTAAGGTCTGCACGCATACGTCTGCAGTTCAAGGAAGGAATGGAAGGGACTATGGGTAAGTCAGAATCAGGATGAAAACTGATTGTGATGACGGTGCTTAAATATGGATAAAAACTTCTGCAGACGTTTTTATAATTCACTACTAGATTTGGAGATGCCGTTCCAGGCAACAGAAGCATATTCTAACGGTGGTATACATATTGCATTGTATAGCATTAGATAATAATAATAATAATAATAATAATAATAATATTAATAATAATAATAATAATAATCAATTAATCAATCAATCAATCAATCAATCATTATTTGCGTGCCCAGGAACAGCCGGAGGGGCCTTTGTGCTGGCGCACGAAAACAGAAACACACGAAACATAATGTACACATCTCTCAAATACAAAATAGAATACAAAATACAAAAAAAAACGAAAGGATAGCTTATGTTGAAGTTACGGAATGAAAGTCATTTAAGTGCATGAACTCAAAGATAAAAGACAAATGCAGAATAAGAAAAGTTGGCAGTTACGCCAATACAAACTCACAGACATGTTTGCGAAACAGAGTAGAGCAATCATTAAATATATCAAGGTAATCCGAGTACCGATTGTACGTGCATTGCAGTCGGAACACAGGGCACAAGACACGGTGACAATTGGGGTTGCAAAAGGTATCATGTTTCCTGGTCCACTTTTGCGGCACATAAAGACGAACATGTTGTAGCAGCTCACCACAAGACACTATGCCGTGCATAATTTTAAAGAGGAAAAGAATATCAGCCTTGTTCCGCCGGGAAGTTAAGCATGATAGCGTCAATGAAGAGGGCGATCCAGGGTTATAATTACTACTATCGCCAAAGCGATGGTTGAAGATAGATATGAACTTATTTTGGACCTTTACGACAAGCTTACGGTTTGTTTTGCTCGTGCTGTTCCAGACAACAGATGCATATTCAAGCTGAGGACGACTTATGGTTGTGTAGAGCTTGAGAAGAGAAATCGGCTCCTTGAACTCCTTGGACACGCGACAGACAACGCCAAGCGATCGAATAATAATAATAATAACAATAATATACATATATATTGCCACAAAAGGAGAAATACAATTATTCACATGGCTGTCAATGCTTACAAGGTTTGATGGACATGGCCTGGCTATTGGTACGGCAATACAACATGTTGAAGAGAAAAGGAAAACAGCATTGCTGTTTGAAGAAAACGCACGCACGTTACATTTAACGGCAAAACGTAATACCATCCGCGAATAGAACCAACACAACAAAAGAAGAAAATAAGGAAACAAACCTGCAAACAAAAACCAATGTATACAAATGTCACATCGGAATATGTGAAAAGGGAGACATGGACGTAATAACTCCACTAATCGCACTAAATTGCAGTAATCCTATTCTTCAGCATTTTCTTCGATGACGATAACAACAAATCTTCTGGTCATTTGTTAAACGATTTAGGATTGTACACTGAGCGCCGTGCTTCGCCGTATCTCGTTGAAGAACGAGGCACAACGAAGCGCGCGCGAGAACGGAGCATGCGTGAAGGTTTATTTTCAACTTTAAATTTGGTGCAGCAAAAGTACTTCAGCACCACTGTTCGAGCAAACAGCGAGTGGAAAGAAGGGAAGCCTAGTGCGGCGAACACAATTTCAGACGAAAGCCGAGGAAATTGTAGCCCACGCTTTTAAGTATCTTTTTTAACAAAGCATCAATACGGGCCTCCCAGCGTGCGGATCAGATAGCGAAAACCATTATGCCATACCGTAATACCCCGTAAGCGACAGCATGAACAATAGTTTTTTTGACCGGGAATGGGACAATGCTTTTGATATGACACATAAGCCATGGAACACTCCTAAGCTTGCTGCATAGGTGTGCAAATGAGTATCCCACGACATGTTTGAATAAAAAATATTCCCATGTGCTTTATTGATTGCACTTACTCTACTGGAACACAAATGCATGGTGCACAGGATTTAGAATGCAGATAAATTTGTTGGTATATTACTTTCGTCTTCAACGGATTTTTAAAGCAAACATATTTGGTTTTTGAGGTGTTGACAACAAGAAGATTTTTAGAAAATTCTGGCAGCGGTCGGTGTAGCTGGCGCCCCTGTTTCTGGCTTCCTGAAGGGGCGGCTGAGGTTGCCAGGCGAGACCTCACATGGTCGGCGTGCCGGTGCCAAGTGGTCCCGTCCGACATGCGGATGAGCCGCGACGACGCACTGGCAGGACAGACCACGTGCCCTGCAGACCAGGGTGGACCCGGCCAGAAGTACTTGGAAAAGACCGGAGCCCCAGACTCTGGCAAGGGCCAAGGAAGGATTCCAGGCTGAGGCAGTGCGGCGGGCCCGTGGCCAGGCAGCCCGGCTATGCCAGCACCTGCTCGGGAACGTACGGGTCCCCGCACCGCATTCACAGCATCAGCCGCAGGTCCGGCCGGGGCCCCGCGGGCACGGGCAGCGCCTGGTAGATGTGCAGACGGAACGCCCGCCGCTCGATGCTCTCCACCAGCGCGCACAGCGCCTGCTCCAGCCGCACGGGGTCCAGTCCGCCGCCGTCGTCCACGAAGGGGCACTGCAGGCTCTTGGCCCGGTTGATGCCCTCCTCTTGCAGGAAGTCCCCCTGGCACGCAAACACCATGACCAGGGGCAGGGCGTGGAAGGGCAGCCGGTCCTCCTGCTCCAGGTTAGCCAGCAGAGTCTTCTCGAAGCTCTCGCGGATGTACTCCAGCCCCGGCTGGCTGGCGTACACGCACAGGCAGCCATGGGGCAGGGGCTCCGTGCGGAACGAGTTGTGCAGCAGGCCCACGTCGCCGTCGATGATCCGGAAGTCCAGCACAGCAAGGAGCTCATCACCAAGGCTCGGGTTCTGGTGCACTTCGATCCGGTCAAGCCTGTCGTCCTTACCGTAGATGCGTCACCGTACGGCGTGAGAACCGTCCTGGCCCACCGGGAGAAGGATGGCCAGGAACGCCCTGTATCGTTTACGTCCCGTCGGCTTCATGCGGCACAGCAGCTGTACAGCCAGCTTGACAAAGAAGGCCTGGCCCTCATGTTCAGGGTCGAGCGCTTCCACCAGTACCTGTGGGGCCGGACGTTTGAGGCGGTCATGGACCACAAGCCGCTGCTGGGACTGCTGGGGCCTGACAAGGCGGTTCCAGTGCAGGCATCGCCTCGAGTGGTGCGCTGGGCCTTGAGCCTCGCGGCCTACAGCTACCGGCTGCTCTACCGTCCGGGAAAGGACCTGGCACCTGGTGACGCCCTGAGCCGACTGGCCCTTCCAGAGGTGCCTGCTGCAGTTCCTGAACCTGCCGAAGTGTTCGTGATAGAGCACGCTTACCCGGAGGTGCTGTCCAGATCGGCATTGTCGCAGGCAACCAGCCGGGACCCAGTCCTGTCACAAGTGGTCAAGGCGGTGTCCCGAGGGGGGCGCCACACACTTGTCACAGGTGGTATGGCGTTTGAATGGCTTCAGTTTCACTCATGCTTCACAGACGATTTTCACAGACGAATGGCTACACAGACGATTTCAGTACCATGACGACGGGGGTCTGTAGGCGGAGGTACCAGTGTGATGCGATAATTGACAGGAGAAGTCTCATCTAAGATTTGGTATGGGCCAAGAAGATGGTTGAGGAACTTCTCGCACAGTTCGGGGTCGCGAATGGGTGTCCATAGCAATATTTCATCCCCGGGCCGCAACCGCACAGAGCGATGGTTCACGTCGTAGTGGGATTTCCCTTCCTGCTGCTGAATTTCTGTTCGACGTCACGCGAGGTCTTGGCAGTGGGCGAGCCGTGAAACGTACTACTCATGCGAAGCTGCATCAGAGGCGACAGGAGCGTAGAAAAAACTGCATTCGAAAGTAATCGATGAGGAGCGGCAAAAGACGAGAAAGAACGACGAATAGCCGGTAGTGTTTTGCTTTGCGGAGTTGTAAGCGAAGGTTATAAAGGGTAGGATACCGTTCCAGCTGCGATGATCAGGACTAATGTACATGGAGAGCATGTATAAAATCGCTCGGTCAGACCGCTCGTCTGGGGATGGTAGCTGGACATTGTTTGTGGGCCGTGTTCGAAGCACGCAGAAGCTCTTCAACAACGGTTGAGAGGAAAACCCTGCCGCGGTCACTCTGAAGGACGCGTGGAGCTCCATGGCGCAAAATATTGTTGTGCAGGATGAAGTCTGCCACTTCCGCGGCCGTGCCAGAGCGAATAGGCGCAGTTTCGGCGAACCTAGTCAAGTGATCCACGGGCGTAACTATTTATCGTTACCCACAATTAGGTCGCAGGTAGCGGTCAATACAAGTCGTATCCCACGCCCCTAAAGGGAGCCGAAGGACAAGGAAGAGGCTGCAGCAGTACGGTCGGAGGAGTTGTCGAACGTTTGTGGTGCTGGAAAGAGGTGCACGAACGGACGTACTTGGCACCAGCTGTAGAGATGCCAGGCCAAAAGAAGCGGCTACGTATTCGCTCCTATGTTTTTGCGCCGCCAAGGTATCCAGCGGTTGCCGCATCGTGATGTTCTTCGAGGATACGACGTCGAAGTGGACCAGGTACTACAGGGACCCATCTGTTGCCATTAGAGTGGTAAATTTGGTGGTAAAGGGCACCATGGAGGAGTTGAAACTTGGCGAGTTGACGACGTGCACGGCTGGTCGGAGATGGCACACGCCCGTCGAGGTAGTCCATTATGAGGCGGCAGTATCCGTCTGCTCGCTGTAGCGAGGGCAAGTCACCGTGTCCAGCAGTGACGGGTGCCAAAGAGACATCGTGGTTGAGGGTTTCCTGGAGACCTTTCCACAGACAAGAGAATGGGCAACGAGACAGAGCGTCTGCATTCGTAATGCTTCATTCCGGCCTTTACGTCACGGAAAAATCATATTGTTGGAGGCGGAGAACCCAGCGACCAAGGCGGCCACACAAGTTTTTCATGGACGATAACCAGCATAGTGCATGGTGATCTGTGACCACTGTAAAGTGACGGCCATGGAGGTCAGGACAGAATTTTTGAAAACCTCAAACGATGGCGAGGCATTCATGCTCTGTAATGGAGTAATTCTTCTCGGCCGGTGTCAACGAACGACTAGCATAGGAAACGACCGTCTGCCGGAGCTGAGCATCACTTTGAAGGAGAAGAGCACCTATTCTGTTGCCACTTGCGTCTGTGTGAAGGACAGCGGGCTTGCTTCCTTCAAAGCGGCAGAATACCAGGCTAGACGTTAAGGCGAGTTTCAATACCTCGAAGGCTTGTTGGCACTCATTCGATTAAACGCAAGCTGCACAGGACTGTAGGAGCTGGTTGAAGGGGAGCGCAATGGTGGCAAAGTTCTGGACAAAGCGACGGAAATACGAGGCCAACCCGAGAAAACTACACATATCTTTTTGTTGGCTTGGACGCGGAAATCCGACATCGGCAGCGATTTTGTCGGGGTCGGGGCGTATCCCGTCCTTGCTAACGACATGGCCGAGTACCTTAATAGTTGTGGTCGCCAAACGACATTTTTTGAGTTGAGCTTAAGTTCAGCATAGAGATGCACGTAAGCATTTTGTCCAAGCGTTGGAGATGCTGAGCAAATGTCGAGGAAAGACCACGACGTCATCAAGATAGCAGAAACAGGTCTTCCATTTCAGTCCTCTGAGCACTGAGTCCATCATCCGCTCAAAAGTTTGTAGGACATTGCACAAGTCAAACGGCATGACATTAAATTCATGTCTTCCGTCGGGAGTAGCAAATGCCGTCTTTTCCTTGTCGAACTCGTGCATCGGTATCTGCCAGTAACCAGAACGCAAGTCTACGCTCGAAAAGTATTCGGCTCCTTGAATGCAGTCCAGGGCCTCGTCGATCGGGGGCATAGGATACACATCTATTCGGGTAATTTTGTTGACGGCTCAACAATCTACACAAACACGCACGCCACCATCCTTTTTCTCCGCCAGGACGACTGGGGAAGACCAAGGACTGGATAAGGGCCGAATAACGTTACGCTGCAGCAAGTCGTTCACGTTCTCCTCAATTACTAGCCTTTCTGATGAGGAGGCTCGGTACGGGCGGCAGTGAACCATAATTGATCCATCAGTTTTGATGCGATGCGTAGCTGCAAGGTTGCGAGGAAGGAACTTTGAATGGGTGTCGAACGAGGCACGGTGCTCGTGTAAAAGTTCCAGTACTTTGGATTTCTGTGAAAATGTAAGGTCCAGACCAATGGTGACCGCAAAAGACGACGTAGAGGAAACGGTCGTGAAAGGCCCACTGGCAGGGGACAGAGTACCAGACAGAAGGATGGACACATCGTCGGCAGAAACAGAAGCAATCGCAGAGCCTTGCGGGAGCAGAACCGCTTCGGAGGTCGTATTACGCACAGGGATTAAGGTGCGCCCTCGGGTAAATCGTACCATACAAGCGCCGACAGCAAGACCTCGTGAAAGGAGGCGGCCGCACGGAAAGGCCAGCACATCGCCGGCAACGATTTTGTTAGCGGAAACTGAAAGAATGTGCTCTTGGCGAGCGGGCACAACGTGATCGATACGTAGCACCAGAAGTGGCGTACTTGTTTCCGGGACCGCTGAGTGATTAACGTCTGTGATGCTAATAGCAGGAGTGCGGCCACAAATAACAGCGGAAGTCGGCGAAAGAAATTCCGAAACAAGGATAAGCTCATAGGGGCACTCCGAAATCACCGCACACTGAATATGATGACACATCCAATCGATAGAACGCGTACCGTGCCGAAGGCAGAAGGTTGGATGGTCGTGTCATTCGCACCACGTAATAAATGGTCACTGTACGGGGTGTTTACCTTTCGTAGACTCTTACAAAGGTCAGCTGGAATAATATAAATACTTGCTCCAGTGCCCACCAAAGCTCCCATAGCGTTACCTTCAACTGATACTAACAAATAGTTTGATCTGTGTTCTGGAGCAGTTCCTAATGTACCGAATGATGCAGTTTTCCCTCCAAAAACTGCATGACTTAGTTTTCCGAGAGGTGGGTAGGGTCATGCTCGACACGGCGAAGCAGAGACAGACATCGTCGAAATGTTGATGGGGAACGACGTCGCGACGCACGAGAATTGGTTGGGGACTCGGAATTGGCAGCAGGAGAGGTCCGCCATAGCGGTGATGGGTAATCCCTCTGGAGGTAGCCGTAACGAAGGTTTGGTCGCTGACGTTCGTACGTGTCGTAGCCACGTCGCTCCTCAATTAAACGCCTCCTACAGAACCGCGAAAGGTGCCCGCGAATTCCGCAGTAGAAACACACCGGCCGGTTGAAACAGGGCTGAGGGCGCAGTGGTCACGATGCTTGATACTAAGGCTGCGGCTCAGGGGCCGGGCTTACCGCCGCATAGCCAGGTACTGGTTGGGCAGGGACGCCTGCCACGGATCGAAGCGGCCTGCCAGCCAATTCGAAATAGGATGTCGTGACTAGAGGAGGGGTAAGATCGGCGGGAATTCTTTCGTGAGTGCACGCGGAAAGCTCCTCTCTAATGATTTCTCGCAGATTAGTTGTTGCCTAGTAGGGACTGGTAGAAGGAACGTGCACAGAGGTGCAACCGTGAAGTTGTTCCCGAATCAGTTCGCTTATTAGAGCTCGGAGGTCCTCATTGCCGCTGTTCCGGGCCACGGTACACTGCTGGAGACGGTGTGACTGAAGGTCGTCCAGGCGTTGGCACGTTGTCCTCATATCCGAAGCGGTAGTGTGATTCTGAAGGACCAGGGCATTAAAGGCGAACTGGCCGATCCCTTTCGAGATGTGGCGCATGGGATCAGCCTCTGACATATCTTTGTTGGTCTTTCGGCACAGGGTCACAATATCTTCAATATACGGCGTATACGTCTCCTAAGGATGTTGGAATCGTCCCTCGAGCTTCTTTTTCGCGATGTTTGACCAGGCCGAGGAAGAGGCGAAAATCTGGCGCAGATGCGTGGTGAAATCGTTCCAGTCATCAATACGATGGGCATTGTTCTGGAACCCCGCTTAGGCCACTTCGTCCAGTCACGCCGAGACGTTTTCAAGCTTCGCGCTGTCGTCCCACCTGTTAAAGGCGCTGACGCGTTCGAAGGTGCAAAGCCACTTGTCAACGTCGTCATTACGAAGGCCAAAGAACATCGGTGGATCCCGCTGGCGGCTGGTTACAAAGTACGGTGGCACGGCGGCTGAGCCCGCCCCGCCGATTCCACTGCCAGTACCGCTACCGGTTCCGGTGGCACGTTCCGCTGTCATAGGCATGGCGTCTCGCAGCAAGCGATGACGCCAACAGAGCTCCAGAGGTGCACTCAGAGATAGAGGGCGAGCGACCAAGATGCACGCTCCACCACTTGAGACACGAATGTTGGCCTTGCCGTTTATTTCAACACACGGGCCAAAGAAGAAGACCAAGCGGTGATGATTATTTACAGGTAGTGATGACGCTGAGCCCATCGGGGATAGCACTGACGATGGTGGGTGATTACGAAGAAGCGGCGGTAACATAACCCAAAGTACTGGGAGCGTAGTGACTGGGTCTCACACTATTATAACGTTAAAGGATCAATCAATCGATCATTCACTAACGTACCCAGAAACAGTCAGAGAGCCCTCGAGCTGGCGAAGACAAAAAAGAAACGAAAAAAGACGAGGTACGGTGCCCACCTTTCACAGGTAGTACTATTAGGCGAACGCGTTGCTAGCACACATGCAAACGATTACACATTGTCGTACATCTGAATGTACGTGCACCCACAGAAAACACACACAAACTCACACATACACACAAAAACATGTGCTTCGCTTTTAGTACGGCATGTGACAGCACGAAGTTGGTCATCATACAGAAAAACTTTTTAAAGTATGCATAAATTAAAAAAATGCTTCTTGTGTAGAAACATAGTTAATCAAGACAGCTTATATATGTGAAACGTAGCATGTAAGGAATACACATGTAGAGAACACCAGGCGTTGATTAAACGGATATAATAACGGTAGAAAAAGGATTGTTTTGTTAACAATTCATACTCAATCACCGTGGGTGAACCGGGCAAGAAAAGGTCCCTTACATAACAAGCTAACAGACATGTTTGGGAACTGTACTGGGGAATTATTTGAGTTTGTGGATGTTAAGACAACTGATTGTATGTTCACTGGAGCCGAAACGTGGGGCACAAGCCAAGCAGACATGTGGGATTAAAAATTTTTCTTGTCTTCTGGTGGATTTTTCCGGTGCATGGAGTGGAACATGTTTTAATCAACCAATAAATCGATGGATCAATTAATTTCTCAATCAATCAATCGCTGTATCAATCAATGAGTCATTTATTAACGTGCTCAAGAACAGCCGGGGGCCTTTGTGCTTGCGCAGGAGAAAACCAAAAGAACAAACAATGTAACATTCGCACACCTCTAAATATTTCAATGAAGGTGCAGTGTTCCTGACACACACACACGCACACCAGCACACACGCACACACACACACGCACGCATGCACGTACGCACACACACACAAAAGCACGCACACGAACGCGTGCGCACAAAAGCATGCACGGACAAATACGCAGAAGAAAGCACGAGAATAAACATACACCCACAAACGCAGAAGCAGAGACATACACACATGTGAAATGTGACACCATGTGACCCCACCCAAGGGGTCGTCATACACAGATAGTTTCAAAAATATGCGTGAATGGTGAGACTGTTTATTTGCACAGAAACGGAGGGAATAAAGACAGCATATATGTAAAAATGAGTAGATACTGAATATAGATCTATAGAAAACCCGACATCGAGTCAGGAGAATTGAAAAAAAAAAGATAAAAGGGATTCTTTTGTTAGAATTTCATGTTCAAGTGACCGCGCGTGAGCAGGAGATAAGAAAGGTCACTTACATTAGTGCCTCACAGACATGCCTGCGGACCTGTTTTGAAGCGTTATTAACTATGTTTAAATATTCGGACCACTGATTATACCCACACTAAAGGTGAAACATGGGGAACAAGCCACACAGACATGTGGGATTGAAAAAAGTGCCCTCTCTTCTCTTGACATTTTGCGGCAAATGGAGTAGTACATGTTGCCGCATTTCACCACATGACACTGTGCCATAAATGTTTTCGAACAGGAAAATAAAATCAGCCTTATTACGCCTGTAGATTAATCGTTCTGTTGTTTCGGTACAAAAGATGACCAAAATTGTTACAACTACAAAGATAGGTATAAACTTTTTCTGGACATTTTTCTACAGTATATTTTACATGTCGTATTTCATACCGTAGAAGCAAAGTCGAGCTGCGGAAGACAAATGGTCTTGTACAGCTTTAGACAATATCCCGGCCCGTTGACCTATTTTGAAAGGCAAAATACAACCGCTATGCATCTGAGGGCCCACCTAGCGATCTCCCGGATGTGCAGGGAGAAGCTCAACTTATTGTCAAAGTTATCTTCAAGTTCGTCAACCTCCACAACAGGTGGAAGTTCTTCATTGTTGATGTTATAGGAGAACAATATGCTAGTTTTTCTAGAGTATGTCATTACCCAATTTTTTGATGGATTTATAAGGCGTTTGTTGCGTGAACACCAATATGAAAAAGACGAGGTCACTCGCTGGAGAGCAAATAGCTTGCGGTGAACACCCTTAAATGTGTTGACATCGTCAGCATATAGGAGAAAGTGACAGTGAAGAGGTACTCAGGAAACATTTATAAACATTCAAAAAAGTGACTCCAGAAGAGAGCCCAGAGGGACAAAAAAATAATACTATAAATAAATCAATGAATCGATGAATCAATCTTTAGTAATGTATCCAGGAACAGCCAAAGCCTTCTTGCCGGAATACTGAGAGGGATAACACAGCGGTGCTGAAATATACCATTGAATGACAGATACACAGTCAGCACGAAACTCCAATAAGTAAAGAAAACCAGTACACAATGAAGTTTAAAAATAAAATACTGCCACACAACCTCCGTAACCTGGTCAGTATAGATTGTAATGTCTAATACATCGCGAAATGTCATTGTACAATAAAAGTAGCAATATCACCGTGAGCGGAAGAAAAATGTCTAGAAGTACGGGGTAACATAAGCTTGAATTTCACAATACTGCATAAAAGAAAGTTTAGAAAAAGATATATGAATAATAACTTCAGAAAATTGTAAGTTTTAAACAAAGGAATTACATTTTTGTAAAATTCTGATTCACCGGCATAAAAATGCGCGGCGTAATAGGTGTTAACTGGGAAAGTGTGTCATAGCATATACAATTACACCCGGAGAATTCACATCATACATGAACACATAAACACCAACTCTGTGAAATCAACGCACACTGGAGCAAAATAAGAGAACAAAAAGAGCACTCGCAATATAAAGTTTGTGCACCACAGCTAATGCCCCGTCCAAAAACTCCACAAGGACAGGTTGAAAAATATTGGCACGCATCGTGTGCGACCGGGAAAATGTCACCTTGGGGTAGAAGTGGAAGGCTTGTGAGGATCAGTGCCCTTGAAGGGGTATATGTCAAGTGGCGCTGGATAGCCGAATTGAGAGAGAAGTCGACGCTCGCTCGTACAGCTGAAATGACCAGCGGCCGCCTCGTTGAACTTAATCATCCCCGTCTCTTCCTGCAAATAAACCTTTCGGCACCCCAACAATTTTGTTGGGGGTGACTGGTAACGTACCGGAAGACGGATCCACAGGGACTTCGCTGCAGCCGCGGAGTGGCCGGTCGTTCACTGCCGCGGGTATTAACCCCAACTTCGACTACCCAAAGCAAACACCCAATGCCCACAGTTACCTAACAGCCGTACAGGAAGCCCCGTTTGTTCTCTGGAAACGACGGAGACAACATCGATGAATGGCTCATTCACTACGACTTGGTGAGCAACATCAGTCGCTGGAATATTGCCGTGCACCTTGCAAACATCGTAATGCTTTCGTAAGGCACCGCTTTGACATCGTTCGAAAACCGCGAGGGCACACTCGCCACCTGAAGCCGACAAGTCGAGGAAATTAACAACCGCTTCGGGGATTCCATGGCGAAAAAAAAGTGGGCAGAGCACACTCTGCTTCAGCGGCACAATTAGCTAGGAGTCTTGTACGACGTATATCGACGATCTACTGCAAATTGTGCCGGATTGTGAACCCCCCAATGTCTCAGGACAGCAAGTATGGCCACCTACTCAAGGGTATTGCCGAAGATGTGTGTCCTTTTCTGATTAGTAAGGCGAGCTTGAACACCTTCCCAGACGTTATTTGAAATTGCTCTACATTTGCAGCTTCCAAAACAAGTCACATCGCACCGACGTTTGGCCAATTTGTAGAATGCAAAATAAATACATCTATATATTGGTACACTTTCGCCCAGTACACAGCAGTTCTGCCAGTTCGTACCCGCATGGCCACACATGTCCACCGGCCCGTCCACACGCGTACAAAACGTGAGCGTACACCACACTAAAACATCTTAAAACATGCACTAGGACACGAGCGGGTCACGAATTCTGCCGTGCCCATCCGAATGTACAGGAACACCACTCTCAAATCGCGAACCACACACACTGTTTGGCCACATGGCAGCAGGAGCACAGCACAAACGAGCAGCGTCCGGAATAATTACGCAGCGGATGACTGTACAGAAATAGCTGACTCCACGAACGTCCCAGAAGCTGCAGAACTTAATTTCCCTCTTCTTCACGGGCTTTGCCGTCAGGCTTCGCTCAAAGGTCGAAGGGGAAGGCAGATGTCATGTGGAGAGCAAACAGGTATCGGTTACTAGAGGCCATATTACTGCCGTAAATGTCCGGCATTCTGTTACCGACAAACTCCACCAGTCCTATTAAAATTGTAACCGTTTCAGCGTTGTCCAGTGGAAAGTCGAAACAAGTCGAAAGACCTGTCTCGATGCCCACGACAATCGACAGCGGAAGGCAGTTTGCCAATACATCCAGCGCCGTGGTTCTGGTTGTGGTGTAAGCTGCGGTGACCACAAACAGTGACGAATGCATCAAGGAGTGAATGTTGGCTTTTAACAAATGCTGCTGATGATCGCCCCACCATGTCGCTGCAGCATAAGTTACAGTCGGCAGAATTGCTATGTGGTAAAGGAGGCGAAGTTGACTGCGGTCCAGAAAGGAATGAAGACGCGCAAAACCGCTGAGGGCGGCGGACATGTTCTTAACGTGGTTCCGGAAATGATTCGTGCGGGTGCCAAAGTTCAAGTGACTATCGAACACCACACCAAAGAGCTTCACCTCAGTGACTTGCCATAGAGTTGTGCCGCACAGCCTATTGGTCGGCTTCCGCTGTGGACCTCTCTGTCCTCTTGATACCAGCAGGCATGTACACTTGGTGGGGTTCAATTTTAACTTCGCAGCATGCGTTCATTTTACTATTCTCTCTAGAGACTCTTTGCCGAGGTTTTCAAGCGCCCGCCGTGAACCTCCCTTGATTACGACTACAGTATACGACCGCGTAGACCTGAATATCCACATTATTAGTACAGGAAGGCACAGAGGTCATAAATTGCGATGTTCCAAAATAGCGGGCTCAAATATGAGCCGGGGGGGCTGCCCATCCTAGTCTGGACACGGACACTCCCCGCATGACTTCTGTAGTGCAGCGACCTTCCATGTAAGAAGGATTCAAGCAAGCGGTAAATGTTAAAAGGGCAGCTGTGGGCTCTCAGGAAGTAAAGCAAGAACGGGTGCCCAATGGAGCCAAACGCTCCTTTAAAGTCCTATAAAATGAGCAGAGCCAACGATCCCTCTTCACGGCAAGCCTGTAGAGGCGAGGGCAGCTGGTGCAGCGCCGATGTTGCACTCTGTCCCTGAGTGAAACAATACTGATGTTCGTGCAGTAGGCTGGACGTCCCCCCATCTTGGGGGGGGGGCGCTCCCGTCGTCCCACGAAGCGGGGGACTGGAAACCTTCAGAGCAGTTTTGATTTGCACGTTACAAGCAATGGCCTTCTCGATGTTGTCGATAGACTCTCGCTCGGCAGAGACGACGGTGAGGCCTGAGCGTGACGGAATAAGCTTCACTTGCTTCACTCCGATAACGAAGGGGTCATTGCAGAAGGTAGATTAAAATATAGTGATTGTGTCTGCCCACACGCTAGCAGATGGCACAACGGGAGACAGCAGAAGAACATGGTTCGGGTTGCTGGGCCGACAGCAGTAGATTGTTGAAGGGCCAAGGTGCCAGCTGGGGTCCACTGTGTGGCTTCGGAGTAAGCAGGATTTGCGTGCGTGGCACAACTCCCACGGACTGCTTCTACAAAAGTCGCCACCGACGCCGGGTACACAAATGTGCCTCAGTGCCAGAACGGGACTCGCAGTGAGACTTTACTTCAACAAGATTCGCTCGTAGTTCTTCAAAGCGACCATCCGCCCGTGCAAGCTTAGTCTTCAGACCCACAATAATGCCTTGCATGTCAAAGAACAGTACCATCCCCTTCTCTCGCGTCGCGATGGGAACCTTGCGCTTGTTGTCCTACACGAGGCTCATTAACTGTTTGCCAAGTATAATGGGATCCTTAACGTCTATGGCCGATAAATCATCACCACTGAGTGGGACGCAGTCTTCGAAGTTGGTCCCAGAGCTTGCAGGGCTTGCGCTTGTACGGTGCGCTGGATTGGCAAAAGGGGATTGGCACTTTCTACCTGGTGATGATCCCAAGGACCGGGTAAATGCTCCGAGTCGATCCCAGTGGGATTGCCCAAACCTGAAAGGCTATGGGCCATGGTGCTGTCGGACAGAAAGTTGGGTAATCATGTAAACACTGCCTACACTGACGCAAGTAAGAGGCCACATGGCTCTTCTATTGCAGCATTTGTCGACTTCAAAGGTTCCCCCATAGACTACGCCACCCTTAGAAAACAGGACACTGATGAAGCCGAAACCAGTGCTGTTCTGATGGCTATCAGATGGGGAGAAGGAACATCATCACGGACTCGACAAGAGCCATCACAAACATCACTGCCAGACTAATACCCATTGGCTCTAAACATCATCCCAAGGGAGCTGAACCGTGTGCACAAAATTACATGGTGCCCTGGGCACAAAGGCTTGGAAGGAAACGAGAGCGCTGACTCGCTTGCGAGAAGTCTTACGAACCGCAGTCAGGAGGACCACTCCTACACCCTTCCACCGTACCAATCCTACGGAGAACGTCTTAAAAGAAAAAGACTTGAAAGGAGACCGCTGCCCGCTCCTCACATGGCAGTAAATGCCAACAATGCACAAACACTGAGAAGAATACAAACTAACACATTCCCACACAAATCAAGGCTGGCGCTGATGTTCCCAGACAGATTTAGTGACGACTGTTATCAATGCAATGAAAAAGCCACCCTTTTCCACACCATATGGGATTGCCCAGCTATATAGCAAACAGAGTTCAATTCACTAGAAACGTGGGAGGCGACTCTGGTCAGCGAGGCTTTGAAAGACCAGCGCCAGCTGATCGACAGGGCCTGGGCTGGGGGACAAGATTCTGGGGCCCAGGAAGGAGGATACCACCTAAGGTTCTCCCTTCATTCCCTTCCCCAACCTCAATAAAGTTTTACTGACCTGAACTGCATAACTTGTAAATCAAGGTTGTCAGTAGATACTAGATGCTCCGAAGAACCCTGCGACCAGATCATAGAGAACTGTTTAAACTAATGAAATTGTCCTAGGAAATTGTCATTAGTACCCGCTAGCGATTGTGATTGGGAAGCAATGACATCCCACTGACGATTAGCGTAATTGGGAAGTCTCACCGGCAAAAACTGAAAGGTTCGCTTAAAGGACTGGGGTCAAGCTCACCGCGATGTCGCTGCTGTTCACGAACACCACTGTAGAGATGAGAGTGTCACAAACTCCTCTCCGGATAATTGCGTCCGCTAGCAAAAACCAAAGAAGGGCGCGAGACAACAGTTCTTTGTATTTTAGCAGGGTGGTTGACACGTGACTTTTCTCCTGTGCCGAGATTGCTGGGGTGAATGAAATCACAACGGAGATGCTCGACTACGTTTTGAACTATATAGCTTTACTGTACAAACAAAAAGACTACATGGCAACGCCCGACACAAGGAGAGAAAAAAAAACCTTCACACTGCCATCGGACTCGTGCGCGCAGGCACTAATCGGCCGTACACTAAGGGCGAGCGCGCTAACTCAGACAGCTGTACGCGACACGCGAAACACTCTAGAAACAAACACTTGTTGCACCTCAGTAACGCAACTACACAAAAAAAATACTAGCAATACGCGAAACACTATGGGACAAACATCGTTACCCCCGACAACAGCACTCACTATAAGAAACATCTAACAGCTCTGCAAGCTGTACCCGACCCGTGAAATGCCCTCAAACATCGTCACCCTTGATAACGACAATTACGACATCCAACACACAAAGAACCAACTCTCAGCTTGTTCGCTAGGAGTGACGCTAGAAACAAAAACCCGAAGGATGCGAATATCTTAATCCGAGGCAACAAACTACGGCGGGAGGGGCGCGGTAAAAGAAAATCTCTACGAAGCAAGGAGAACACGCCGGTTCATCGACGGAAAGTCAGGACGAGGTGGAGACGGCCTCGCCGGGCAGCAGCTCTCGTGTTTCGGGGGTCCGGGGTGCAGAAGCTGGTCGGCCATGGGACTCGGGGCGACGGGTGAACTCGAGCGCTGAGCCGAGGCGTGGACAGGTCCGCTGCGAGCCTACCGATGTGCTTCTGCTAAAGCGCGTCACCCCCGGGACCCTTTCCCGCGTAGCACGTTCACGAATATCCAGCCGACTGCCACAAGCGACCGCGTGCGCTCCCTTAAATAACCTTTGCCGGCCGCGGAAATCCTGCTCTGATGTCTTCCCATTGTTCCTCTTTTCCCCTCCTGGAGCCCTCGCCCATTTTCCACGATCGCAAGCGCGCGTCCGAGCTAGCGATCGTGACGTCATCCTACGCACCTGCACGCTGGAATGCGGCAGCTCGCTTTTTCCTTGTAGCAGGCAGGGTGAAACAAAGGAGGTGTGCACAAAGCTTTGGGGGGACCCCGAATTCCTCCGCGAGGTGCAAAATGGCCGACTCCGTCGGGGAGGCCGTCATGTCGGCCGTCCGAATATACAAAATCTGGCCTGCAGTTTGTGACAGAGAGGCGTTGACGTAGGCTAGGAATGCGAAACGCAAGTGAAACAACGGAAATCAGAAAACACAACCTTTTCTTCTTCATCGTCTGGGTAAGACCCCACTGGTTATAAGACGATTCCACATTCTACTTTGCACAAGATGATTCCAGAACAAAACTCCCGGCCTCTCACATTCGTCACACCATAGACACCGAATGAGCGCACCCAATTAGACAGAATCCTTACCGGGCGGCGCCATCGGAGCGCCAGGTTATAGCTAACTAGTAACATACAGCTGTAATACGGGTGTCGTCAAGCCCATATGCAGCGCCAGTGTTTCCTATGCAGAAGAAGGATTCTCCTGGAGATTTCACATTGACTACCAGTGTTTGAACTCCATTACAAAGAGACATCCATGCACCAAGAAGAATCGACGAGGTGATCAAATTCCTCCATTCCGCACCCTGTTTCTTGTCCGTGGACCTAAAATCCGGTTATTGGCAAATACCGACAGGCCCAAAGCACAGGGAAGAAAACGCATTTGTTAGTGCAGACGCTCTTTTCGAATTCAACGTCATGCATTTTCCTCTCTGCAATGCTTCATCGACATTTGAACGAGTCAAGAGCACGATTTTTCATGTCTCAAAATGCAATATCTGTTTTCGTTATCCGGACGATTGTGTGATATTCGTACGAACATTTGACGAGCCTAATACACGCCTTGCAATTAATATACAATGCATACATAGTGCTTGCCTCAAGCATACTTCAGAAAATATTGCCGTTTCTTTCAACGACAGACGCTGGTCCTGGGACACATTGGCGGCAAGAATGGCGTAATCCTGGGCTCTGCTTAAATTGCGGCTATCTCGATCTTTAGTCAACCCCAGAGTTTAGATGGGGGTGATTCTTTCTCCCGAAGTCCGGTGCCGATCAGGAACCCAATCGCCCGCTCCGGTTGATCTGGCAGGAGGCTGGCAGGGCGATGGTGTTGAGGTTCTTGGAGACGGTGGTAGAATTGACGTACTCGAGAAGGTGGGGTTGATTAAGTGAAATGAAGAGTTTATATACAGCTATTTACAGTGGGGAAAATGGGTACATAACTAATAACAGGAAAAACTTCAAACCTCAGCTAGATACTAGATCCAAGTGCGCACAAATCACTCGAGCTCGTCAACTTCGTCTAACTCTCCTATCCTCGGAGCGTACAAAAACCGCGCGAGGAACGACGCCGAGACTCTGTTCTCGCCGCAGGATCCGTCTAGTTGCCCGGCAGGGCGCTGTACCCTAAACCTCCGACGCGATCCTAACCTAATGCCTAGGGGGCTCACAAATCCCAACCTAGATTTAATGGTAGAGACTCCTTGTCCCGCCGGGAACTGCCCAGCTCAGCGCTCCGCCACGAACGATTTCTAACGGCAGAGTTCGGCCTTATAACCCCTCGACATCACACTCTCTCGGGAACGCAACCTGTAGCGTTCGTACACGCGTAAGGGAGTGCCCGAATTCGCGTAGACAGCTGTCACTCAGCGCGCTTCGGAATATTCAATGAGTCGCTGCCATCTTTGGACCAACGGCCCGCTTGCGGCCCAGCAAGCGGGCATGACCCCGAAGGGTGAGCGCGAAAAGCGGCAACTGTGCGTCGTACTGACCGAAGCGCGTTAACAATGAATGCTCGCGCGGCGCTCGTTCATACGTCGGTGATCACACCTCCCCTGCGCGCCACGCCGATGGTTCTCGGAAGCCGGCAGCATCATCGCCGTCCTCAATGGGGGCTATCCCCACGACGCTCCCCCGGTCGGACAATGCGGCGCCCGTCCGCGCGTGACGGATTGGCGGTGGCCACTGTGTAGTATAGGCAGTGCTTCGCGGCCAGAGGGGGGGGAGCGGGGGGCGAGTTCTCGTGCGCCGCGAGGGCGCTTGGTCACTAACCTCATCAGTGGGCCTTACGAACCCATCAACACCGACTGCGTCCTGAGTGGGGGATCACCCCAGCGGAACCTTTTGGCCGGACTATGCGGCGCCCGTACGTGCCGTGCAGAATTGGCGACTGCGGCCGCGTAGAGTCCACAGTGTTGAGCCACCAGAGAGAGTGGCGAGTTCTCACGCAGAGATTGCGCGCCTGGCCACTGACCTCATAAGTGGACTTTACAACTCCCCCCTTTAAGAGGGTTACTGGACCTCTTGGTTCATCCAATCTGAAAAGAATTTAAAAGAGCCACTCGTTTCATTTCTCCTCCAACAATAACAGCGGAAAGCAAAACACATGGAATGAGGTGGGTATAACCACAAATGAGCCCCCTTTCATTTCTGCAGCTGATCCGAACCCTCTATCACCTAAGCTACAAACACAACCTATTCACTAGCCGTTCAACAGCGACGGAATACTCTAGCAAACCGGAAACACACCAAAAAATGCTAAAAACACTAAGTGCGAGTAAAAAAAATAGGGTCGTCCCTCCGGGGCGCGTAAACACTACGAACAACGAGTCAACTCAACTTATAACACTGATGCGCGCTATAACTGCAAACACGCACAAACATTCTGGCACTCGACAACAGGACCAAAAGGAAGCAGGAATGGCAAAGAACACGGGTAATTTTGCAGTCAACAATAAAAAAACGATTACAAAGTTTGCATTGTCACTATGCGCACGCAAGCAAATGTTTTCCTTGACGTCGTAGCATGAAATTCTTCCTTCAAATTTTAAGCTGTACTTCAGCTCACGCGTGGTGGGCAGAAAGTTCAGTTCGGCGTACGGATGGAGCCACCAGGACAACACGTCGCTCAAAAACACCGCACATACACCACCTTAAGAAAAGTACGGGTGAACGGGAACGTTCATGTCCGTCGTTGCGGCGTTCAGGCTGGGAGGCAATTCAATAGTGGCCTCCCCAAGCAACATTCTGAAAACAGGGTAGTGCATTGGGGTATTTCCAAACCCTCTGCAAATGGCCCCGACCGTGGAGCGCGGCAATGTCAACGCAATTCTCGACAATTTAGCCCCATGAGGCGAACACAACTTTGGGGAATACGGAGTGGCATCGCAAAATGCGACTTCGCTTCCTGTCTCATAGGCCAAGTGACCATGCCTCTCCAATGCCCCAACGTAAGGCAATGCTGCGTGCTGGCAGCGTGACCGAAGGGTTGATGCTGGAGCGGAATGGCGGCCCGCGAACGCGATGACCTCCTCGGGATCATCCTTTCCCTTACCCACAGACTGCCCCAGAACAACAACCTCACAAGCACCTGTTATTACCAGAAACCACGGGTGCACGCTAGGTGCATTCTGAGCAGCGGCCTGACCAAGACAGTTTTGCATCCGTCTCAGCGCGCACTCACCCTGGCACAACTCAGAACCCGGGCCTGTGACACACTGCCAAGTCGCAAAACTGAGTGCGTCAACCTTTCCAGTGGGGCTCCCGACTACATCTCGGTAACTGCCCCAACCGACACTAAAGCTACGAAGCTCTATCTCAGACCTGCTTTGCGAGACCGCTGATTGCGTCTCGTTCCCCTGTCTCCTCACATGGTTTTTCTCTCTCCTTCCTAACCTCCTCAAAAGCTCTCATTCTTTGTTTCGCAGTCTCCACGCATACATTTTGGTGTTCTCCATCAGCCTCCTCGGGTACTCTCTCACCATCAAGACTACCTAACCCACACGACATCTCCGTATCGCTCCTACCCTCTTCAAATGTTCCGAGCTCCTCATCCTCCATCTTCTTGCGTTCTCTCTCACTCTGTCTTCCATTTTCTACATGTTCAACCCAGTCTACCTTCTCAGCACCCTTATTCACCTTTAACTCCTGCTTTTCCTCAGCGTGATCGTCAACTCCGTCTTGTCACATGCTTTCTCCTCTTCTATCTCCTTTATCTTCTGGGCGAGCTCCTGAATGCCCGACACGGAGTTCGCTTTCTCGTGCAACTTTCGAGCGGAATTTGGTGCGCGGTGGGCCCCGAAACTTTTCTGCGCGACTTCAGTCTCCTCCGGTCTACCGATTAGAATTTGGGTACTGACCGTGCCAGCAAGTTCAGCATACATTAGCGCAGTGTCTGGTGCAAAAGTAACTGGCGGCCCTACACTCGCGGCAACGGGGCTACCCCTTGACTCTGCTCTTATAACGGACGCCCTCGCTGGAACGCTCCGCGTGCTCGCTTTCCTTTCCACGCAGCGGTTCTCTGCTGAGCCGCTCGCTACTTGTGCTCTGCCACGGCTCGTTCTCGCACGGCTTCAAAATGAAGAACGGGCTGCCCCTATTCAACTTTGCTGTCAGTGCATAACTTGGCCGGTTCGAAAGTTTGTGTCTCATGCGCTGCAGCTCCATCCCGAAATTTCGCCGGCGAGGCTCCTCTTCATGTTCGAGCATTGCTTTATTACACCGATCTACGGTATCAACGGACGCGCTTACCTCGTCGCTCCTGATCCCGATGTCCGTCTCCACGCGTTCTACACCGGCGAAAATGCTAGCTTCCTGTAGGGAGTGATAGCTGCCTACTTTGTCATCGCAATGTTCAACTGCCAAACACTGGCTGGAACCATTACACATCGCTGTCACTATACAACTAGCTGGGTCTGTTCCCCATTGTTTCTGCTGGCGGGTGTCCGAGCGCAAGGGCGTCTGCCTTCTCCAGTCCAGCTAAAACTCATACCTTCGCAACTGCTCTTTAAATTCGAGCCGAAGTTTTTGCATACGCTCCTTTAATTCTCGCGCCTCTCTTCTCTCCCGTTCGTCCGCTTCGCGCGCTTCTTTTCTCTCTTACTCCGTCGCCTCACGCGCTCTTTCCTCCGCTTCACGCGCTTCTTTTCTCTCTCGCTCCGTCGCCTCACGCGCTCTAACCTCCGCTTCGCGTGCTTCTTTTTTCTCTCGCTCCGCCGCCTCGCGCGCTTATTTTCTCTCCCGTTCTTGAAACTCCAACTCCATTCGTCTAAGAATTATTGTTTCGGACTCCGCCTGGACCACCCCTCCTGCCGCCGTTCCTCCTTGAGGTAGCGCCTCATGTGTCTGACCATTTCCGTCTCCCTCCGCCATGTTCGCCAGCATGCTCCGCGTTACTACCATACCACCCCAGACTCAGCCTACACCGCCATAACGTAGCGAGAGATATCCCACTCCCTCGCACCCTTAGTGGTCGGCTGCCGCGTCGTTGGGCTTGTGCGCTGGCTTGGCTCTGCCACTCCACTCCGAGCGGAGGTTGGCTGCTACCGATGAAGGCAGGCTTGCGTCTGCTTGGTGCCCCTGGTTGTGGCTTGGTGATTTCTTCTGCCAAATCCTATCGACTGCGCTAGGAAAGTTGGGGGTGATTCGTTTCCCCGAAGTCCGGTGTCGATCAGGAACCCAATCGCCCGGGCTCCGGTTGATTTGGCAGGAGGCTGGCAGGGCGATGGTGTTCAAGTTCTTGGAGATGGCTGTCGAATTGACGAACCCGAGAAAGTGGGGTTGATTAAGTGAAACTAAGAGTTTATATACAGCTATTTACAGTGGGGAAACTCGGTACATGAGTAAGAAAACGAAAAACTTCAAACCTCAGCTAGATGTTAGCTCCAAGTGCGCACAAATCACTCGAGCTCTTCAACTTCGTTTAACTCTCCTATCCTCGGAGCGTACACAAACCGCTCGAGAAACGACGCCGAGACTCCGTTCTCGACGCAGGATCCGTCTAGTTGCCCGGTATGGCGCTGTACCCTAAACTTCCGACGTGATCCTAACCTCTTGCCTAGGGGGCTCACAAATCCCAAACTAGCTTTAACGGTCGAGACTCCTTGTCCCCTCGGGAACTGCCCATCTCAGCGCGCAGACAAGAGCGATTTCTAACGGCCACGTTCGGCCTTACAACCCCTCGAGATCACACTCTCTCGGGAACGCTCCAGTAGCGTTCGTACACGCGTAAGGCAATGCCAGAATTCGCGTAGACAGCTGTCACTCAGTGCGCTACGGAATATTCAATGAGTCGCGGCCATCTTTGGGTCAACGGCCGCTCGCTGGCCAGCAAGCGCGCATGACCCCGTTGGGTGAGGGCGATAGGCGGCGTTTGTGCGTCGTGCTGACCGGAGTGCGCTAACAATGGAGGCTCGCGCGGCGCTCGTTCCCACGTCGGTAATCACACCTCCCCCACGCAACACACCGATGGTTCTCGGAACCCGCAGCAGCGTGTGCGTCCTCAACGGGGGCTATCCCCACTACGCTCCCCCGGCCGGACAATCCGGCACCCGTCCGCGCCGTGACGGATTAGCGGTGGCCACTTTGTAGTATAGGGAGTGCTTCGCCGCCTCACAGGGTGGCGAGTTCTCATGCGCCGCCCGGGCGCTTGGCCACTGACCTCATCAGTGGGTCTTACAAATCCATCGACACCGACTGCGTCCTGAATGGGAGATTATCCCAGCTGAATACCGTTGGGCCGACTAGCCGGCGCCCATACGTGCCGTGACGATTTCGCGACGGCTACCGCGTGCAGTCCACAATGTTGAGCCACCAGGCAGAGTGTCGGGTTCTCACGCGCAGCCTGCGTGCCAAGCCCTTGACCTCCTAAGTGGACCTTACACCCAGTCTGTACGAAGACTGCGTGGTTTCTTGTGACATCGCTTGTACTTCCGCCAATTTGTTGATACTTTCGCTGACCTGGCATCTCCTCTGACTGGCCTATTGCACACCAACGTCCTCCTTTTATGGACAACCGAATGCGAAGCCGCGTTATGCCATCGAAATATTTGTCTGGACTGATCCTTCGCAACTATGAAACGCTCCTACCAAAATATATGCAGATGCTAGCGGCATTGAATTTGGTGCCGTAATAATACAGTGGCACGACAACGCTGAAGTGGTGATCGGTTACGCCATCCGCTGGGTAAGCAAGGCTTAGCGTAATTACACAGCAACCTACCGAGAATTTTGGGATGTGGTTTGTGGAGTAACCAAATTTTGTTCCTTTTAATGTTACGATTTTTTCGTAACTTACAAAAGTGGCCATCGACTCGCAAATGCTGATTGCCTCTCCAGACTTCCTGATGCGCAAAGTGACTGTTAGGCACACAATTCTGACGTAGGTTAAGTAGCTGTGGACCCGAAGTTTTCAGGCCCTAAGACTTGCGAACGGAGCTGCAAAAGGATGCGAGCCTTCAGCCCCTTCTCGCCGCTGCTCAACAGTCTGGGCGGCTCCTCGCCACTACTACTTTCACGATAGGCAGCCCAATGAGAAATATTTGAAGCATTTGGGAGCACGATACCTACTAGTCCCACCAACGGGTCTACGTGCATCAGTTTTACACAGTACTCATGATGAGCCTACTTCGGGTCACAACCTGTCATACCAACCTTGCACCACACCCAAGAGCGTTTTTCGGGCTAAAGATGCGTCCCGAAGTCGTGCACTTAGTGTCCAACTGTCTTCGGTGCTAGTGCTGCAAGCGTCCTTCAAGCATTCCTCCTGGTCAGCTGCAGCCGATACTTCCTTCCTGATTTTCATTCGAGCAATTTGGTATTGATCTTACCAGTCCATTTCTATTCTCCTCGACCGGTCATTGCTGTGCCATCGTCTGCATCGACCCCCTCACGCGCTACGTAGAAGCGACATCCGCATGCTCCCAAGCCATTTTGAAGAAGCTTGCCAAATCTATAAAAAACTCGGCACTCTCTCGCACATAATAGGTGAGTGTAGGTTTAGCCCGAAGCACCCGCCCCCCATACCTGAGCCTCGCCCCACCAACCCCACTCTACCTTTTAATGAGAGATGAAGGATCTTGCTGACCAGCTCCGCCAAGGAGGTTGTTTTGCATAATTGGACGATTCTCTCCCTGGGTAACGTTTTCCTGGTGTGATCTACAAGATTCTATGCGCTGACTGCGGATTGGAATATGTTCTTGTCACCAAGGGCAATATAAAGACTGATTAACTTGCAAAGCATGCCCAGAAGATAGACCGCCAGACGAACTTGGACAACGCTCGCATCATAGCCACGGAGAAATTTTTGCAACAAGGCTCAAACTCGAATTACTGATATTTCACCAACGAGCAACACAATCTAAAGATCATCAGTCGCTATATATCTCGTGTACTCCCACAATTAACGTCATGTTCTCGCTGCTACTTAGGAACCTGCTGCTTAGCCGTCCTTTCAATTGTGAACGAAGGATTCGTGCAGATCTCGCAACATCAATATTTTATACACGGATGAATGTCCTAAATTTTTATAGAAATTCCTTAACCAGAACAGACGGTATACCGGCTAACTCTCGAATGCGTTCACTGTACGAATTATTTGCATGATTAGCGATGGTTTTGTATGATGGCGCAAGACGATATTTACAGTAGTTTAAAGCTTTAGAACACGTATTTGCTGAAAAAGCTGAGGCATGTCAGAGTTAAATGCCACGATTGCTATTACTAGTAGTGCTTTTTTTTCAAGCAGGAACAGCGGGACGACAATGTATTTCGTCATTGTTCCCTGCACTAAATTCGCATATCTGAGATTTGGTAAGAACAATGAGTCATAATGATTACCCTAATACGTTCCGGTTACTTATGTCTACATTTTTAATTGCACCATCTGTTTCCAAAGTTTATTATGAATTTAATTGATTGTTGCAATCCCCAAAAGTTTGCTACAAAATTGTACACCTAGCTCTTTGATGTTCCCTACAATTTCAATCGCGTGTACACAAAGTTCAAGATCTGACACATTACCCGATTCGTTTGTAGGTAAATGTATGGCATTTTCCCATTTTTATGATCACCGTGCTTCCCTACGTCGAGGATACGGTTCAGCTAGTACTTTTTTGGGTGTTTCTCTTTCGATATCACTGGTCGTTTTACCAGTTACCAACAAGGTACTGTAATTAGCATAATAGAATAGGTATACCTGAGGGATGTAAGTCATTTACATATAAATCTGTAAGTCATTTACATATAAATCGCGAACGTTTTTGGAACAGTACTTCCATTGTGCCATCTAGATAATATATGAAGGATATAAAAATACACATAGCAGTGTCACAAAAGCAAAACCAGCAAAGGTCCGAGAATTTAGCCTGAACTTTTACCCAGTGCCACTTAAAGGTATGCCTGACTTAGTCAGGCCAACACCTTTCGGTATGCATATACAAAAAAGAAACTGTAACTCACCTCTGGTTTTTTTGAATGGTCAAAAAAATTTTCGAGGTAGAGCCTAGTTATAACCTCTGACATGAGCTTAGGAAGGTTTAGTAAGCACGTTTCATTGGGAGGTTTCAGAGCCAGATTCGTTAAATTTCTTATGTGTTCAACGGGTTCCAAGCTAAAGTATTCGGCGGATGTGAATAACATCAACTCCGTGGCTCGCATCATCCCAAAATAGTTAAAAGCATCATCTCTGAAAGGGAATATTTATCGGAGTAAAAACATTTTTCTCACATCTTTAAATACTGTAGGTAATTTATTACCTGAATGATGAAACAACACGTTCACTTAACTTTCGATGAAGAATTTATAAACGATACCCGAGTAACCATCGAAATGATTGCTGTCCTTAGAAACATACACTCTACATACTTTCTGAACATTTTCGACGTCTACTTCGAGGGTTTGCCTAAGGGGATCCACTCAGGCAAAGTGTCCCCCCTAGCTGCACAACAGATATGATATTTTGTTAACAGACTAGAAAAGTGTAAAGTACGATGGAGCGTAAGCGAATTTAATTTAAAATACTACAATCCCACTCTGCGAAAATGGATGGCCTGCAAAGCTACACGCCCTCCACGGGGTGCACAAAACACCGTACGTCTGTTATTAGTTTAAGGCTGAGCATACTTCTCAGCCAATTAGCTGAACGAAATTTTGAAAGACTGCATTTTCATCCTGTCCGAAAAATGAAGAGCTGCCTATCCCTCCCGCGTCGCAGGCGTCTAACTGTTTGCGTAACACGGCACGGCAATCCTATGGATTGGGTTGGCGTGTTACACCAACATTACGTTGTTTTATGACCATGTTTAAACCTCACGTCAACACAACGAACATTTCATAAATAACGGCCTGACACCGTTATCCGCGAGAGCCCCACTCCGTTAACTCCCCAAATGTGCGTGCATAAACCAGCAACCGGTCATAAGCGGGTAGTTAAAAAAAGACAATATTAAGCATCTCCCTCTGAAAGCCCTGTAAGCTGGACCAGTGATATTGGGCCACGTCGGCTTTCCAAGCGCAGCAGATGCTCTTCATTTGGGGAGGGATTCGCCGCTACTCGTCCTACTGGAACTTCAGGCGGCAGCGGCTGTGGCAGCGGCTTTCCGTTCTCTTCTCAACCATTCAAACTTCAGTTCGGGTGGACGCTTTTTCAGTTTTCGCTCCTTTTCATCCAAGCGAACGACATGCGTCAGCCCCATTGCAAAGGCCTCTAACTTTATACTAGCGGACACACACGTGGGTGTTCCTTCCGCTGCCCCGTCATAATCATCTTAGTGTCTGTGCAACCCACCAAACCAGACCCAAACCCTTCAGTTGCGGAGGACAGCAGACCGGGCGCATTGAGCCATGAGACAACCACGTTATATCTCCCACTACCGCAACGGGAAGGTCATCGGCAGTGGCATTAAGCCCAGCTTTGCATGCATGCCGCCTCCGTCCACGCCCAACCCAGGCACGCCTATACCGGTAACCTGAGACGGGCACATATTTAGGCATAAAATACACAGGCGCCGGAAAAAGAAAGACCTTATTTGCGGCCAGGTGAAGATATACTATTATTCTTTCGCCAGAAGAACTATGACGCGCTGGTCAACGAGGGCCGATGACGTGACAATGTCGCACGGAATGGCTGTCAAGGCGAAGAAGAATTATATGTTCACGCCGGTGTTCCAACGGGGCAAGTGGTTTCCAAAAAGCAGTGCCACGCAGCTACTGGGGAAGCGGGGATTTGCTGGGGCAATAGGGTTTCTTAGTAATTATAGTATAAAGGAAAGAGCACCAGGGAATCGATTTCGTTTGGGGGTTTATTAGATGACCCCAGCTTCTGGCTTGGGGTCGGCATGAAAATTGGATACTTAAGCGGTTTTTTAGATTTGCTTTTTTCACTATACATTAGCACGCCTACGAGGTGGGAGGTAAGCGAAATGCTCTCTGGGCCGTGGTTGTCGTGAGCCGTGCCAAAAGTGTGCTTTGTGAAAGAGCAGGCAGTGCGTAATCGTACCAAACGTTGGCCATGCCGGAGTCGAAGGAACGGATGACTCAGGGGGTAGTACGCCGCCGCGAAAGTTGTAGTTGAAGGAAAAAAAGAAACCAACGACCTCAACGAAGAACACATACACAGGAAGCGGGCGCCTGCGGGGGTCCATGTCACCCCTTCGTTCGCGACTCTTTGACATCATGATTCCTTTTCTCTTCAAGTATGAACCAGCTCGCTCAGCAACAACATTGTTCAACTGTAGCTGATTGTCGGTACACCAGTTCGCTATGAAGGCGACATTTTCATAGGCACGCTTAAACCATTTCCAATCTCTTCAGGCAACTCATTTAAGAAAATGGCGAAATTATTAACAGGTGTGTCTAATAGGCTTCCAACAAAATACAGACATTTTTGTTGGCTACGAGCTTGGTCAGCAGAATAGTAGGAACAGCCATTCCGGCAAATATGCGCTTTAGTTTCTTTTTGCTTTGCTTTAATATATCCCCTTTGATTTTCCCCTTCTGGGGTGGTGCATTTTTTGCGTTTTTGCTGCACTTTATTCGAATATACGGCCAATAAAACGTTTTAATTCGATAAAATGATGAAACTAAGGCGAGCGCCTGGCGCAATGGAGGGCCACGACAACACAGACGGCGTCGATGTGAGCCGCAGAGAGGCTAGCGGAAGATTCCTCTCTAGGGTATATAGTTAGAAGCTCTATGGCGGTAACAGCCGCGGCTTCATTCTCGGCGGTGGAAGTGGCGTCGGCTTCGGGCGTTTTTACACCCGATAGCGCTGATGCTGATTCATGGCAGCCATCCAAAAACGGCGCTATGGCCGCTGTCTAACCGCTGCGCACCTTGTGAAAGAGGCATTGGGGGTTGCTACGGGAATACGCTTTGTGATAACCGTTGGAAAATAGCGGCGCCGGTGGCGCGGAGGAGCCCCGGTGCAGCACCTAGGAAATCGCGTTCACCGGAATGAAGTCTGGGGTGTGGAGACATGCACTGCTTTGCAGTTAGAAATCCTAATCAGGGGTAGTATATTTCACATTGGTGTCACTATGTTGGGATGGTTTCTTAAGTACTCAAGTATATTGGAGGTAACTTGAGCTGTTTCCATCACCTTCAAAAACCAGGGACCAAGCAGTGAGTGACAAGGGAATTCTCAATTTAAATTCGCCGAATAGATGCTTAAACGAGTGGGTAACGTGCACCTATTGTTGATTCTATTCCTTTCCGGAAGCTTCCCTTAAAGAAATGAAACTGTAAGGTAGGCTACAACACTTTCGCACACTGATACGGCTACCCTTTAGTCAAAAGGGTAAGGACTCGGGCTGTCGGAATGCCTGAAGTAACAAACAAGCCAATGCGTTTCATCCAGCCAAGAATTACATGATATTTATTGTCCATGCTAGGGCAACAAACACAGTTGACTCAGAAATTATGTGTTCTGGAATCACCTCACTCTCCTTTAAATATACTCTACCGGAAGCACAAAGGTGCGGTATATCGCGCTTTCTAAGGCCTGAGGCGAACACCATAAGTGACGTGGTGCTGTCAAAGCTTTGTGAATGTCCCGTCAACACCTTTTTAGACATCTTCGTATACAAGTTTCGGGACGAGTTGTTAAATTCCTTTTATTTAAAAATTTCATGAGAGGTGCTTCTCGCTGGGGCCATTACATTGGATTGAGATTCCTAACCCTAGTTTATAATCGGGTTGTTGTGGGTGCCTCGGCATACACGATTGTGCCTCAAGTGTCCACAACCATCTAGTTCAGAGCTGGCAATGTAGCTTGCTTTGCTCCAACGTTGTAGATTTTCGCTTACGTGATCATCGAGCATTTTGTGCTCCGAACGTGAACTAAGGTTGTGTCATTTCCGTTGTTTCGAAGACAGCTGTGTTGTATGTGAACCCGACGACGTACCCGACGGGTAACGCGACGACGATGTAATGCTTAATACCATAAATCAAC
This sequence comes from Haemaphysalis longicornis, assembly GCF_048455015.1. Classification (NCBI taxonomy): domain Eukaryota; kingdom Metazoa; phylum Arthropoda; class Arachnida; order Ixodida; family Ixodidae; genus Haemaphysalis; species Haemaphysalis longicornis. Next base: position 88,502,925 of record NW_027526233.1, read on the forward strand.
ATCATATCCCCCAGTGTAGTGTGTGGCCCTCATTGGCTTGTTTGTTTGGGGTAGTGTGCCGTTGTCCTTCACGGCCCCTGGTGCCTGCAAAAAACCCACCGCAGTGAATTGGGGATATGAGATAGCTGGTGAACATTCGTCTTTAAATTACCCTAAACTTAGGCACAGTCAAAAGACACGAAGGAATCCAACACCCGTATAGGCAACACAAAAAAGCGCTAGTGTAAGGCTTGTGTCTGTATTCTTGGTCACTCGGCATTCTATAATGAGTAAGGCCTTTCGTCGTCGCTATCACGTTAAGGCTATCGCGCAAACCCTGGTGATGACTTCGGAACCATACATGTCGCACCCTACTGCAAGTTTTCTTTTTTTTACTTTTTCAGCGCCGTTATTAAAACAGAGGCTCTTTCTTTGTATTGCGTTCGCTACTGACTATTCACTGGTTTTGAGTTTGTGACGTAATCCTCTTTCGAAGCCCATTTTCTTCAATTCGAAGGATCTTGATCTAAGGAACCGCGGAATCTGAAGAAGCGTCATGAGGAACAGAAGCATGAACAGAAGCATCATCAGGAACAAAAGCAAGCCCCTGCCGCCGTCGGTTCTTGCTGAACTTTCAGCTTGTCTAGTAGCTGCGTATTTCTCCCGGATGAACAGCAACTGCACCGCTTGGTACGCCAACGTGTGCCAATATCCCCTGTTTATCGTAAACAGCTTTCACAGCGACATGTTCGACAGCGTCTTTCACTTGTGAGCAGCCGCTCATAGATGGTGGCCGATTTATGCGCGCACGGGTTGGCAATTGATTGAAAGGGGGAAGGGCACGTGCAGCTAATGATGTCGTGCCCGTACTGAAGGCTTGTACGTCTGGCTGGCCTGAGGCTTCGATGTCCTAAGTATAAAGCTTGGGTCTTCCCAAATTTCATTCATGTAATTGGCTAGGAATCATGTTCATACGTAAATTACAAACAAATGTGTTCTGTTTCGTGCCCTCGGTGGAGGACGTGCTGCTTCGCAGGTCATCTGTTTCCTCAGAGTGGAAGGACACTATTTCTTGTACTCGCCGGCTATGGCCCTATTTTTGGTTGGATTTATTCCCTGCATTTTCTTGGTGTTTTTTCAATGCCGATGTATGTGTAGTTTTTTTAGGCACATCTGGTAGCAGCTTCGGGTACTTATGCCGTGAGTGTGTGAAACTGCCTCCGCATGTGGAAGAACCATGTATGGTTCGTTTATATGGCCGAAATTTAGGAAAACGAGTTTCCAATGCAAGGTAACTCACATCTGCGTAGTAACGACAGGTATACAATAGTACTGTCACTTTTGTAGTCGTCAGTAGTCTAGTCGTATCTATGCAGGACGAAAGTCTATTCCAGATATTTATAGCCACTCGTCCAATGGGCATCCAAAGCCAATTTTTTGCGCCCCCGCCAGAACCAAAGTATACAGCTTACACCAGCAATACAGCAATACAGCAACACCAGCAATACACCAGCACTGCCATTCATTGCCTATGCCGCAATGTTGAAAACCATAAGAAATAACGCAACGAATCCGCGCTAAGGAAGTCGTTGCGTTATTCCGCACCAGCGCACTACTTCAGCGCATGCGCTGGTTACCTCCGCACAAGCTCGCAATTCCTCCCTCGCTACTATGACGATGCAACTGCCTGTCTCATAACATCAAGCCGATAGCGCAGCTGAAGGACAATGTCGTCTAGCCCACCGCACAGCCCACCGCTGGGCCGCGCGAGACCCTCCACAGATCCACGCAGTCTTTTCTCATGACATCTCGGCACTCGACGCCGTAACCATAGAACCATGTCAGGCGAATACGGTGGTTATACCGTTTTCTTTCACATCGTGTTTTTGCCATTAAGCTGGTTCTTGTGCCAGAGTGCCAGGTGCCCTTCCAAAGATAGAACTTACCTGAAGCACATAGTGAGGAATGCACCATGGCCCACGTCACGCTAGCCCTGGTTTTTCCGCTGCCTAAAGCGACGACAGGCAAAATTAGCACCTTATTGAGTGCGTTGGGGATGTTGTTGAAAAGCCGGTTACTCAAACATGACCGGCTTTACACCGACGCACCGAACAGTATAACGCCTACTACTTCAAAAAATAGATGTTGCCGCACACATGGGTACCGGAGTAATATTTATTTCGACTTTCCTGTTTCTTTCTTGCTGGTATTACCCATACTAACTATACTTCTGTCTGAAGCTGCGTCTGTGAGCGACATTTATCGAACTATATGCGTCTTCCCCGGCTAGATTCCCACCAAGATCGAGCGCCGGATGAACGGGTATTAGGGTTGTTGAGTGGGTAACTCTCCAGGAGAACCTCCGCCCACTAGCGTGATGCGGTGGTCTTGGATTCTTTCACAATTTAGAACGTAGTTCTGTAATGACAATGTTGTTTTGGCTGTATTGATTCACTATAACGAAAAAACTATATCCCAGATTTATGTTTACGGCATAAAAAACTATTTATTTCATTTCATTGAATTTATTTTACCCTCAACGCTAGAGGCGTTATAGAGGGGAGTTGGTTACAAACACACACAAAAAAAAACAAGTAATAAAATGCAGCAAAGAGGTAGTGTACGCCCACCCAATTTTTTACCAATATCACGGGAGCGTCGACCGTTCGGTCGACCAGCGCAGCGTGATGGAGTGATACGGCAAACTCCGCTAGAGTAGCCGCATGCGCACTAAGCAAACACCACTGCAGACGTCGTCTGCTAGGTTGTTCCAAAAGCAGATGGTCGGCCATGATTTTTTTTTATTCGCTTATCACAGTGCCTGCCATACTCGATTTTTTTCTTCAAGACCAGGCACGTGGCGCCACCTGAAAACAAAGTTATCAGCGTTGCCGAACAAACCTTGCACTGACAAAACCTTGCATTCGGCAACGCTAATTACTCTGTTTCAGTTGGCGCTACGTGCCTGGTCTTGAATAAAAAAAAATCGAGTATGGGAGGCAGTGTGATAAGCGAATGAAAAAAATCAGGGGTGGCTCTCTGCTCTTGGAACAGCCTAGCAGACATCAGCAGTGGCCTTTGCTTAGTGCGCATACGGCCACTCTCGCCGAGTTTGCCGTATCACTCCATCACGCGGCACTGATCGACCGAACGGTCGACGCTCCCGTGATATTGGTAAAAAATTGGGTGGCTGTACAGCAGGTCTATGTGGTTCCTGAGGTAACAAAGTTAGCTAAAGTTTTGCAAACTGTCGATGGTTTTCAATGCCGACGATTGGTCCGGAAAGGTGGTTCCAGTCATATGCTCTGCGAGGAATGAAATACTGAGAAGACGATTTCGTGCGACAGGACATGATTGCAAATTTACGATGGTGATCAATGCGGGCAGAAACATACGACGGGGCAGAAGCCAACATGAAACGCAAGGAGGAATTGTAATAATATTTTCTATGAAAAAAACAAAGACGAAAATACTGACGACGATGAGTGACCTGAGGCAAATGCAAATTATTTTTTCTGGAAGTTACACTAGATACACTACTTTTTTGCCTGTAATAAACCGCACAGCGTTGGTCGGAGCGTGTTTCAGAGATTTGATTAAAATTTGAGTGCCAGGATCACATATTGGTGCAGCGTATTCTTATTTTATTCTTGCCGAGAAAGTGTACAAAAGTGTCTTAAGGGAATTAGGAGCAGATAAAAAATTACAACGAAGGTATCCAAGCAGGCGGTTAGCGTTGTTAAATATTTTTTCAATTAGCACTCACCATGATAGCGGTGAAGTGATGTGAACCCCTAAGTAGTGATATGACGTTACGGCTGTGAACGGTACAATCTTGAGACGATAAATGGCTGGAGAAGAATAAATCCGTGACACACGCATAGCTTTACGTTTAGTAGTGTTTAGTTCCCCGTGCCACTTCCGTACACTATGTGGACACCTCATCAATATCACTCTGAAGCATTTTAGTGTCGTTATCGCTAATTATTACGCAAAAACTAACGCAATCATCAGCAAATAGCCTAATACTAGACGAAGTGCAATTCGTAGACCGTAATATAAATTAAAAAGAGAACAGGGCCTAATACCGAGCCTTCTGGCATGCCAGAGAGAACAGGGCTATGAGGTTATTCTTGGTCATTACATGTTACGTACTGTAAGCGGTTCAGTAGAAACTGTTTTATCCACAAAAAGGTGTTACTCTCTACGTTAGATTGGTTATGTTTGAGGGGAAGAAATCTATGGCATACTCCATCGATTGCTTTCGAAAAATGAAGAAAAAGGTCATCTGCGGATGAACCGCGGTGAAGAACGATATTACGTTTATGAGTTCAACAAAGTAACTGCGTTTAGCAAGAGAAAGTCTGCTTGAAACCATGCTGACATGGCGAGAAAAAAGAATTTCTTTCAAAAAAGGTACTGAGTTATAGTAGAAGATATGTTCTGAAATTTTACATGGGATGCTTGTTAACAATATGGGTCGGTAATTGTAGGCGAGCCTTTTTTACCGGACTTAAAGATGGGCACCACCTTCACGACCTTCCAGTCAGCAGGAACCGTATGTTGAAAAATATGAACCAAAATAACCGAAGAAGGCTGTACAGTGCTCTTAATGAATTTTTCAGTGATAAGGTCATATTCGGGACTTGGTGATTCTTCCAATGATTCTACAGTTTTTGCAACACCTTGTGGATCAATCATGACTGGGTTCATGGAGGCAGGTACTGATATTCGGTTTCACATGAAGGTAAATTACGGGAGGGGGTTACGAAGGTTTAAAAAAAAACACTGTTAATTCTGGATCGACAGTTGACATGCGGTATAGAAAAGCCGCTGCAATCGAATAGCGGTGTAGTATTGTGATCCCGGGGAATAATAACGAGCCAAACCTTTTTAGGATCGTTAGAAAGTGTAGAGGGCAATGTATGTTGAAGAACGCTGTGGCAGCCCACACGACAACCAATATTACGCATTGTGAAAGCTGCTGAAGGATAAGGTTGCTGCAGCCACAGCCAAACATCGGCGGGAGACTGTGAGAGCTGTGCAAACACGTAGGCAAAGTTTCAGCAAATGATCTGCGCAAGTGACCACATTGATACAATCGTGATCACGCTAGACGAAGACAACGAATGCAGGTCCGACGGTGACACTGCTTCTGACAGCGACGTCTCTGGTTTTTGGCCTGTTCAGGAGATTTGAAATGGCGACAGCACTTCCAATGCCACGAACATTTCTAACATCGTCGTCTCAGGTTGCTTCTGGTGATGAACCCACCGAATGTATACCTCGGCTATGACGCCCGCCGTAATGGTGGGCATGAGTAATTTTTCACCACCTGAGAATCGTTAACATGCGCCCAAATCTGAACACACGGAAGTTTTCCCTCTTCGTCGTCACCGGAAAAGCGGCCGCCGTGACCCGGGTTAAACCCGCATCCTTGGACTCAACCGGACAAGGCCTTAGCCCCCCAGATACTGCACCGGGGCGATGACGTCTCTGGTGCTTGCCTCCATGATAAAGCTCCACCGTCACCATGATCAAAAAGCACTTTGAAATTCTACCAAAGTTTTGTTGGGGGACTTCCTGATTGGCGACCGCCATACCTGCCTGCCCTCAACAAATTCATTATCTAGGACCTAAACAATGGCACAAAAAACAGTACCTTACTAAATAGCCACCGAGTGTACTTCAGTGCTTTTGAACACCGCAGAAATATAATCATGCCTCTAGTCGATGAAAAGATTCGAATGTCTACACATATATCTATTGTACCAGTAGCACGGTATCCAGCGCTTTTGACTCTGATGGCTGAAAGCACAATGCTTTAAAGGTGCACTGAAGTGTAAAAGCATGTGGGACTATATCAGTAGTAGGGTAGTGAACACAAACACGCCACTAGTCGCAGCAGTTACTTATCATTGAACAAAAAGCAGAAAATAACAAAAACAGGTATCACTGTGTCGTAGTTTCCAACACTACATTTGGTGAAATAAAATGTTTTGAATGATTCACAGGATTGGGGAAGCCTGCAGAAGCAGTTTGCTTAAACTTACACTAAGTGAGGTACATGTAAACGCAAAATAAATGTGCGTGGTGACTTTTATTAGTGTTCTTTTAAAGGGATGGAATCGTTAGCTTCCAAAAATAAAACATGATGCCTCTGTCCATTCAGCTTTGTTGCAGTTATGTTGAAATATTTCACCTTGCGTACAAGCGCAGCCAAAAGCTGCATGCATGCTGGCAAACATGAAGGTCTATCGCACCAGCTTACCACTGGTGCATACATGCAACATAGTGGCAAAATAAAGCCGAGTGAAAGCAGCTTGAGAAAATATAACGGAAATAGGTGTACATGTCTTCTTTATTATTTGTTTATCATATACATCATCATCATCACAAAGAAAGTTTAAAGGAGCCATGAAGAGAAAACACAAGTTTGGATCACTCAAAAGATTGCCTCGTTCGAATCATACTGACACCACTTTTAACGTAAACTTCGCTCAAATAAGCTACATAATTAGGAAAAAAGGGAATGGCCATGCGACCCACCAGCTCATTTCCCGCAACCGAATCTATGATGTCATTCGAGCCAGCTCTGCGATTGGAGGAGGCCGGCAGAAGCAGATGCAAATTAGGTACAGCTTACAAACTAGCCGAACGAGCGATTTGCGCCTAAATTTAGGGCACATTCTTTAAACAGCAATAAGAATGATGGGAAAAACAGTGGAAGTTACGAAAGCACATGTAAACATAGAAGTACTGGTGCGTAGTGCTGTTCGTACTGCGCACAGCATGCTTTGTTTAGCTGCACAGCACTATACGGGGCTTGGGGTTGTCTCAGACGACACTGGCCGATTGACGCAAGCAACGGTGTCTTACGTGGCTACATTTGTCGAGCGAGCACTGTTTCAGGGAACGAATATTTTCTCCCAGAACAAAAACAAGCCAGGTTTAAATACGGGCAAAAACAAACCAAACGCTTGCCACGGTATGGTGGCGCCATCTAGGTTCGGGTAACGTAAAAAAACGCGGGAACAAACCAACACTGCTGTACAGGGTGGAGACAACCTTTGAACGGTCCCGTACCGCCGCAATTGGGCGAATGTGCTCAACGCGTTGTTCGTTTCGTTTCCCACGAGACCTAGCAACGCGAAAGAGACAATAGGATTCAAACTTCTTCAGTAAACCGCGTTGTGGCGATAATTTTAGCACTGTTTTGACACAATGACTTGCTTCGGCGGTGAGCGAGTGACCCAAAACGGCGGTGCCAGCGTATACGTGTCTCTACACTGTACGGCGGATGAGGGAATGAAGCTATTCTAGGCTGCAGAGCGGTCGGTTCCTGTGATGTCATTGCAGACCCCGAAAACAAACGATTTAGCGGGAAAATCAAAATTTTTACCGAAATTGTTTAATTTCTCAGTGAATAAAGCATCGTTTGTATACGGACAAGCGCTGGGGCACTATTAAACACGGAATCTTTCGAATAAGACCAACTTGCATTTTCTCTTCATGGCTCTTTTAAAGACATCAAAGAAAAGTTGATAAAGCTTTGAAACGTATTATCTTTCAGTTAAAACAACAAAAAAGTGCAGACCTTTGTGCCCCTTGAAGAACGACAAATGGCAGTAGCAGCAGGCAAGCATTGTCCAGTTTGCAAGACTGGCTGCAGGCGCGGGCAAACAAGTGGTCGCTCTTATGTGCCATTCCGAAATAGTTACGACCAGTTTGCGGGCATATCAGGGCTCAGGGCTGATCTCGATTGGCAGCCCATGAGCAAATTTAACGTAAATAGCTACTCTGGAAAAGTCCTGGGTTGTCCAACTCTCGCTGCAGCTTTACGGCCAGAAGCAACAGTGTGGGTAGGAGAAGCACCGACTTAGCCGCATGACGGCCTCACAAAAAGTCATTCCAGCGTTGTGGGAATTGCGGAGGTCCGCCATATTTTCTATTTCTCGCTGGGTGAGCCGCGGAGGCGAGAGGGAGAGTTCCCTCTCTCCCCGCGGCCCGCGAATCTTTCGCACTGCGGGAGGATAACGGCGGGGGGTGCTGCCGCATCCCTCACCTGACAGGTTTTGACCGGAAGTTCCGGGAGGCCTGTACCGGGGCCAACGACAAGGGAGAGCTTCTTTGGATATCAGCGATCATCGGGAGCAGCTTGATCCTTTTGGCCTTCCTTCTCCGCCCTCGCACCTGTTTCTCCCGTCCTGGCTAAGGTGGTCTTGGCGGTGTAGAGCGACGCGCCCAACGTCCCCTTATTGTAGTGCAATAAACGTCAGAGTGGCCAAATTCTGTGACCTGTGTTCCTTGCTGTTCGCTGCCGCTACGCCAAGTTGGCGATTCGTCGCGGTGTTCAGCGGAGCTAGCCTTGCGGCCGAAGCTGGAGGATCGAGAAAGGCCGCCGAAAGAACCCTGGTCCCCACAGCGTATTACACAAATGTCTTTATCTCTCACCCAAGCTTCGCACCCAAAATTAAGAGTGTGGGCATAAAAAGAAGCGACTGAAAATCCTGAGGGTCTGGTGTGAATCTATTGGAAAGTTTTAAATAAGATCCGTTTGTTCTTGTCAGAGCTTTCTGGCCAGAAGCAACACCCACCCTTGCGATGGAACGACATTTCACCTTCAAGGAGTCACTTCAAAGCATTGCAACCTGTTAAGCAAACGTTTCTAATTCTTACTGCACCTGTACATGCAAAAGCAAGAGACTGTGGTAGAAAAACAACTGCATGAAGTCGTGAAAGCTTAAAGTCAAACCATTTTGATATGCCCCATCATTATTTTCTAATCCTACCACAGCTGCATAACCGGAAGCCGTAGTGTGAGGGTGGAAATCAGCCGCCAAAAACTTTTAACGCAAACTACTCCTATTTGCTACACAAGTGTTTTCAGTGATTACTGCAGCTTTGCAACCTAAGAAACCTTCCGCCATAGTACAATGCCTATGCAACCATTGTCACTATTTCTGGAGAGAAATGAAGACATGAAAGTGTTGCGAACAAGTGTTGAATAAAAGTAACTCAAGCGCTACAGGAAGTATTTGAAACATTTGCCCCACTCTGAAGAATAACAATAATCTATCACGACTAAGAGACGCTGACAATCTGAATGTCTACGAATTTAAATTGCACCAAGTGCATGCATTAAACTACGGCAATCCCTATAAAAATAAACTGCATTAACAGATTTTTATTACGGATGAATGCCATCACACAACTGTAAAAACACAATGGCATGATAAACCTTGGTTTATTACTCTGAAATGCACTGAGCTTTCTTAAAATAAGTTTAGTAGCTTACACGTCTGAGAAATTTTAACACTCCAGTCTCAATACAAGGCAACTTGACCTTAGTAGAAGAAGTCCGACTTTCTGATCCCACTTTCATTAGCAACGGAACATAACGAACCAAAAGCCTTTAAAACTGGCCGAGCATGGGCATGTGTCGCACTGTACCGACAACACGTGAAGTCATGCCGCGGGTCCCCAAACGTTCATCTTTTTGTAAATCGGTTTTCAAGATCTAGCAATACTACAGCCCCAACGGTTAGTTACCAACCTTACAACCAACCAAAATCCAGAGATGAAATGCTCGGATTATAACGTCACTCAATTTATTTATCTGATCAACATTCGCGCTCCTTTACGTTTTTTTTGTATATAAAGCCACTCAATCTCAGACGACTGCGTGTGAAGGATTCGTTGTTGTCACGTCTCTCTAAAAATGCTGTAATCATGCCTACTTACGTCAGCAAAAAAAAGGAGATCGCTGTTTCGACCGTACTACGACCAGCCAGAGCAACATACCCTGCCGATGCGAACCAGTTACTCGCGGTACCTTCCTCTGTTTTCAGTACAATTCGAACCATGCCACACACGCTTGCAATATCCGGCACCGCGTCTTGTCAGACGGGCACGCACTACCTGGGCATATCGCTCATCATCGGGCGCACCTTAAGTTCAAAGCGTGAAAACAGAACCCTGGCAAAATGTACCGCTACTCTCGTAGAAAAAAGCCACTGATATCGTTTCTTGAGAGGGGGTACGGTACGCCGACAGACGTTTCACAAGCACTCCAGCAATAAATGCCGCCTCGATGTTCTAGGTTCGAGATCGATGATGATGTCGCGCACAAAAACAGACCACCGCGATTTCGTGATACGAAATTTATGACTCCGAAAGACGTACACGGAAGAAACGATGATAAAGCCCTACGTGGTGCACTGTTTGTGCACAAGCAGGGTTTTGTAAAGGCTATTCAACAATGGACCGTATTCACACGAGCCATGAGGTGATAGAGAAGTGCGCTGAGTATACTGAACCCCTATATATATCCTTCGTAGATTATGAGAAAGCATTTGACTCGGTCGAAACATCAGCAGTCATTAGGGCATCACGGAACCAGGGTGTAGATGAGCATTATATAAGAATACTAGACGATATCTACAATGCGTCCACAGCTACCATCACCCTCCATAAGCAGAGCAGTAAAACACCTATAAGGAAAGACGTCAAACAAGGACACACAATCACCCCAATGTCACTCACAGCATGTTTACAAGAAGTATTCAGAACATTGGCTAGGGAACCGGTTGAAGTAAGGGTTCTTGGAGAATACCGGTATAACCTTAGATTTGCTGATGAAGTTCCTTGTTAAGTAGCTCAGGCGAGGAATTGCAAAGCATGCTTACCGCACTGGATAAACCGAGTAGAACACTGGGCCTGAAAATTAATATGCAGAAAACTAAAGTTATCATCAATAACCTCGTGACAGCACAGCGGTTTGAGATAGGTAGCGAGGTCGTGGAAGTAGTATGCAAATATAACTACTTCTGTCAAGTTGTGACCTCGGGTCCTAACCATAAAGCAGAGATAATTAGAAGGATCAGAATGGGGTGGAATGCATTCGGCAGGCATTCTCAGATAATGAATGCAGCCTACCATTGTTCCTTAAGAAGAAAGTGTATGACAGCTGCAAATTACGGGTGCTCACTGACGGGGCAGAAACTTGGAGACTCACTAAGAGGGTTCAACCTAAATTGTGGACGACTCATCGAGCAATGGAACGGAAGATGATAGGTGTAACATTAGGAGACAAGAAGAGAGCGGAGTGGCTCAGGGAACAAACGCGTGTTAAGGACATATTAGTGGAAATCTAGATGAAGAAATGGACGTAGGCAGGGCATGTAATGCGAAGGGAAGATAACTGTTGGTAATTGAGGGTAACGGAGTGGATTCCTAGAGAAGGCTAGTGTTGCAGGGGGCGGCAGAACGTTAGATAGGCGCATGACATCAAGAAGTTTGCGGGGATAAATTGGTCGCAGTTAGCACAGGACCGGGGGGGTAATTGGAGAATAATAGGAGAGACTTTTGCCCAGCAGTGGGCGTAGACAGGCTGGTGATGATGATTATGATGATGGTGCACTATCTCACAAACATAACACAAGTGCTAAACACCGCTTAAGTTTTCGGCAACCACGTTGACACTTAACGACGTGACGGCGACCGGCAAGCGAGCGCGGCCTTAAGAAAACTAGTTCTCGTTTCGAACGAATGTTACTGACGTCACGCAAGCGGTGAGAGGCCACTTGTTGTGAGAGGCCAACACAATGTCCCTTGAATTTTGGAAATGCCCCTACAGACTGTAAATCTAATCGACTATAGATAAGTAATCATCATGATCATCATTGTCATTATCAGCCTATCTATACCGCCTGTAGGGCGAAGGCCTCTCCTGTATATCTCCAGTTATCCCGGTCCTGCGCTAACTGCGACCGATATCTCCCCTCAAACTTCTTTATCTCATCAGCCCATCTAACCTTCTCGTAACCTGCCACGCTTTGCTTCTCTAGGGATGCACTGTTACCCTTTATGACGAAAGGTTATCTTGCCTCTGTACACCTCCCATGTATACGCCTATTAACCCACGGCCCTCAGCCTCTACTGTCTGCGAAGCAACTGACTACGGCGGCGGTCCGACGAGTGACGAAACAGACGGTGATAATAATCCCCGGACCCAGAAAGCCCCCAATATAATCTGAATCTTACAACGTTTAACGCGAGAACCTTATCTAGCGAAGCGAGTCTAGAGGTGTTGTTCCACTAATTAAAGGGCATTAAATGGGATGTCATAGGGCTTACTAAAGTTAGGAGGACAGGTGAAGTCTTTGCGGTGCTGAAAAATCCACACGCCCTATGTTACCTTGGTCTAGTGGACAGAGGAGAACTAGGAGTGGGATTTCTAGTCAATAAAAGCATAACTGGGGACATAGAAGAATAGTATACAATTAACAAAAGAGTTTCAGGTCTTATAATTAGGCTGAATAGCAGGTACAAACTTAGGTGGTACAGAGGTGCACGCCCACATCCAGCCATTACGACCATGTAGTGGAACGCTTCTATGAACATGTGGAATCCGCAATGGCTTAAGTAAAAACACAGTATACTGTAGTTGTGGGAGACTTCAATGCTAAAGTAGGCAAGAATCAGGCTCGAGAACGAGACAGTTGGGAACTATTGTCTGGGCTGTAGAAATAGTAGGAGGGACCTACTAATCGAGATCGCAGAACGGAATAGCCTACGCTTCATGAAACAAGCTAGTAAGAAAGAATCCGATTAAAGAGCTAAAAGTAAGACGTAAAGTAGAAGAATTACGGATCGTGCTCTACAACAGATATTCAGCTCACACCGAGGAAGCAGAGCTTACGACACAGGAAGCCACCGACAACCTTACACGCATTATCATGGTGTGTGCAGTAGAAGTCGGGGGCACGATGGCTAGACAGGATACTGGTAAACTTTCTCAGGAGACGAAAGATCAAATTAGAAAACGGCAAACTATGACAATCTCTAACACCAGCTGACAGAATAGAAATAGCGGAGCTTTCGAAGGCAATTAATAAGCGTAAGACAGCTGACATACGGAAGTATAATATGGAGAGGATCGAATACGCTGTAAAGAACGGAGCCAGCCTGAAAGCAGTGAATACGCGTCTTGGCGTGGTGAAAAATCAGATGTAGGCACTTAAAGACAAGCAAAGCAATGTCATCACAATTGGGGATAAAATAGTCAAAGTAGCCGAGGAGTTATATGGGGTTCTGTTCTGTAGCCAGGACAACCAAGACAATGCCGAAAGAGAAAGTAGTTCAGAGGCGATAGACATCCCACCAGCAATGACAGAATAAGTAAACAAGGCTTTAAAACAAGTGAAAGGGGGCAGAGCACTTTGTGAGGATCTCATAACAGCAGGCCTCTTGAAGGACGACGGAGAAATTGTGCTTCAAAAACTGGCAAACCTGTATACGCAATGCTTAATGACCGCAAGTGTACCAGAATCTTGGAAGACCGCAAACACCACCTTAATACACAAGAAAAAAACATAAAAGACTTGAAAAGTTACAGGCCGATCAGCTTACTGTGAGTCGTCTACAAGGTACTACCAAGGAAACCGATACAGAATTTCTGCAACCTTAGATTTCAGTCAACCTAAAGAACGAGCAGGGTTCCGTAAAGACTATTCAACAAAGCACCACTTTCACACGATCAATCAGGTGAGAGAGAAGTGTGCTGATTATACTAAACTCCCCTATATAAAGCCTTCGTAGATTACGAGACAGCATTTGACTCAGTCGAAACCTCAGCAGTCATTTAGGCATTATGGAACGAGGGTGTTTATGAATACTAGAATTATTCTAGTATTCTAGAAATACTAGAAGAATACTAGAGGGTATCTATAATTAGTTTACAGCTACCATCATCCTCCATAAGGACAGCAGTAAAATGCCTATAAGGAAAGGCGTCAGACAAGGAGACACAATCTCTCCAATGTTATTTACAGCATGTTTACAAGAAGTACTCAGAGCATTGGATTGGGAACATGTGGGAGTAAGGGTTAATGAAGAATACGTCAGTAACCTCAGATTTGCTTATGACGTTCCTTGGATAAGTAATCCGTGGGAAGAATTGCAAAACATGCTTTCCGCACTGGATCAACAGAGTAGAACCGTGGCCTGAAAGTTAATACGCACAAAACCAAAGTAATGATAAATAACCTCGGGACAGCACAGTGGTTGGAGATAGCTGGCGAGGCCGTTCAAGTTGTAAGCGAATATGTCTACTTAGGCTAATTTGGGACCCTGAATTACAAGTATGAGGCAGAGATAATTAGAAGCATAAGAATTAGGTGGAGTGCATAATGGAGACATTCTCAGATAATGAATGACAGCGTACCATTTTCCCTGAAAAAGAAAGCGAATGACAGCTACATCCTACCGGTACTCACCTACGGGGCAGAAACTTAGAGGCTCACTGATAGCGTTCAACTTAAATTGAGAACGACTCAGCGGGCAATGGAGCGAAAGATGATAGGAGTAACATTAAGGGACAACAATAGAGGGGAGTGGGTGAGGGAACAAACGCTTGTTAGGGACATACTAGTAGAAATTTGGTCAGCAGGGGTGGCACATTCATCTCAGTAATCAATTGGTGTGTGTTACAGACGCCGTATTGTATGCTTGTGGCCGCCTCGGGAAAATCAAGATACTGCGTCTGACGACCCGGCTGCTAAAGACAAGAGCACGTGATCTGGGAAGACTGCTGCGACTGCGCAGTGGGGACTTCACTGCCACTTCAGCGAGCTCGGCCAGTATAAAAGAGGCAGCGCTCGACGTCCCCGGCATTTGGGTAGCAGCGGTGGCACTGTCAGCTCAGCACTCAATTCCTCTGTATTGTTACAGGTTTGTGATTATTTTAATTGCAGACTTCAAGCTTTTCGTTTATATCTTTTGCGGTTGAGCTGTTGCCCGAGAGAGCGTCAAAATGAGAGATGACAGCTTTTGTTTCGACTGCGACTTGGCTATTGGTTTTGATGATTCTTGTGTGGTGTTTACCGAATCACTATGCTCCTATCACTTCAGAATTCGTTCTGGCCTGTCAGAAAAAGCACACAAGTCAATGGGTGACGCCGCTCAAAAGCAGTGGCGGTGCCCTTTTTATAGAGGTGAGAAAAAGACGATTGATAGCGTCATGGCAGCATCGATTGTAGAGCGGCAAGAAAAGGTGAAGCAGCTTCTCAAAACGGTCACTGCTGTCGACGCAAGCGTACAAACGTTGCCCTACAAGTTGACTCCGTGCTAGCGAAGTTAACCGAAAACCAAATTGATGTAGCAGAAGTGAACCGGCGAGTTGATGGAGCTCCGGCGCAACAAGGTGGCGAGGCCGTCAGTGATGTGGACAAAATACATCAATAACCTTGAGCGGCACAACAAAAAGAAACTTAATCTAGAGTTTCATGGCCTCCCGAAGACAGAAAAGGAAGACGTTCTTTCAAAGGTGAACCAAATAGCTGCAATGTTGCAGCTTCCCCACCTCGAGAAAAATGACGTCATGGCCGCTCACCGCCTGCCTTCGTAGCCAGATAAAATACCCGGTGTTATCGTTCGCTCTACTCGGCAGGCAGTGCATGAAGACTGGTTTGAAGCTAGCAAAATGATGAAAACGGCTGACACAGAAGTGTACATCGAAAAAAACGTCACGAAGTACACTAGAAAGTTGTTTTGGGAAGCAAGCCGTAGGCACGTGAAAGCAACTTCGAGTTTGTATGGCACAGCAATGGAAAGGTTCTTGTGAAGTGAACGGAGGGCTACAAAGCGATTGTTGTAAAGTCCCAAGGGTCTCTTGAAACAATAGTAGAAGTCCCCAACCACTACATGACTAACATAAGGCGTTCATATGCAGCCTATGTATGTACGTTACGCCTAACGAGCTATGCGCGCACCTTGGTCATGATTGCTTATCAGGTTTTAAAAATTTTCACTTAAATGCTCAAACTGCTTGAAATAAACACAAGTCCTTAAAATATTTTTCCATTAAATTACTTTGGAATTTTATATAATATAAATGCAGTCAGAAACATGGTTCGCTGATGGTGATGATGTTTTCACTACGCCAGGATGTAACGCATTTTTTCTAAACTGCCTAACTCAGCGTTGCGGTGCCGAAGCAATATTTGTGAAAAACGAGTACCGCCATGAACTTCTTAAAACCTTTACTTGCACACATAACGACTATTAAGTGCTGTCACTGTATATGAACAAGTACGTCATTCCTGCTGTATATCACCCTTCCTTTGCAGCATACACCCCTTTTCTTTCGTTTTAAGAACATCTATTCTGGTTTCCCGCTAAGATCTAGCTTTAGACAACCGGTGGCGGTGATTTTATCATAGACGTCATATGTATTAGTCCTATGAAATATGAAATAACCTGCTTGTACCAAAGCTTCGGTTTAACCAGTGTCATCCACCACCCAACCCGAGTAAACACTAACTCTTCGACTCTGCTTGATTTTTCTCTTGTGGGTTTTCATGTTACAAACATTAAAGATGGAGTCATAGCCAGTGATTTTAGTGATCAACTTTTCATTTTTATGGCTGTAAAACAATGTAAAAAGTTTCATAGGTCGGCGTCTTTCGTAAGAAACGTTTCTTCTAAAAATTTAAATAGATTTCGATAGCAATGGTGCACAACCGACTGGACAGACGTTTTCTTTCAAAAGAAGATGCGTCGTTAGCGTTTGAATCCTTCCTTGGCAAATTCAAATCTTTTTATGCGAAAACTTCCAATGTAAGCGGTTAAAGACGCCCCGCACAATTCACAACCCTTGGATGCCGCCTGATCTCTCAGGTAAAATGAAGTAAAATGCTACATGTATAACAAATTTTTCACCGATCCTGACACTGATCTACTAAAGAATTTTAAAAAATATCGCAACAAGCATAACAAAGAGATAGCGAAATCTAGGAATAATTACTATTATACCCTTTTTGAGAAGTCCAGCGGTGATTCTGGTGCTACTTGAAGGAACCTCTATTCAATCTTCAACGTTTCTAAATCACGCACAGATGTAACCGAAGTTATGGTGGATGGCAAGCAGGTTAAAGGAAGCGCTCTTGTGAGTGATTTGGTGACCATCTTGTGAATATGACTTTTACAATAATTACGGGTGACAGTTCTAAGTACATGAATTCTCCTTGCGTAGATACATTATATATTACTCCTGTAACCGAGCACGAAGTTTTCGCAGCAATTATGAAACTCGACATTAATAATTCTTCGAATCCACTCGATATGCAAACACATCTGATTAAAACTTGTTGCGGGCATGATTACTACTCAATTAAAGCATATATATACATGTTTTTCAAGTGAAACTTTCCCCGTTTCTCTGCGGATAGCGAAGGTTTTCGTTATTTATAAAAAAGGCGCCAAGAACAATCTTGGAAATTACAGCCCCATTTCTATTTTGCCCCTTTTTTCTAGGATATTAAAAAAACTTCTGTATTGTAGACTTACCTCTTTTACGGGTAGACAGCATTGACTAACAAAATTACAGCATGGAGTTCGAAAAAACTGTTCTACCGAACTTCCACTTCAGGACCAAAAAGAATTCATTCTAGAAGCCATTGAAGACAAAAAATAGGTTCTTGGAAGTTTTGTAGATTTCTCCATTCCCTTTATATAATAGTATTCTTGCGAAAATTGAAATCCTGTGGTATACGTGGCACAGCGCACAATATCATCGAGTGATATCTAAGCAATCGTACACAATATGTTTCATTCAAAATCACCATTCATCAAAAAAGAGACCAAGTTCGGAGTATATTAGGACCTATATCAAGAACATCTATATCAATAATATTGTTCAAATCGATCCTTCCGGTAAATTTGTAATTTAGGCAGATGATACAAGTCAATTCATTTTGGATAGTAACTGTAACGTTTTTGTGTGAACGGGGAAATAAAATTTTGTTTAAACTTGGTCACTCGGCTTCGTGTAATGGACTAGCTATAAACACTGACAAGACCAAAGCTCTTGTATGCCGAGAAAAAACCAAACAGCTGCACCAAATCAAACTCTTATCCAAACTCTTTTCCAAGACAGCATTGACTAACAAAATTACAGCATGGAGTTCGAAAAAACTGTTCTACCGAACTTCCACTTCCGGACCAAAAAGAATTCATTCTAGAAGCCATTGAAGACAAAAAATAGGTTCTTGGAAGTTTTGTAGATTTCTCCATTCCCTTTATATAATAGTATTCTTGCGAAAATTGAAATCCTGTGGTATACGTGGCACAGCGCACAATATCATCGAGTGATATCTGAGCAATCGTACACAATATGTTTCATTAAAAATCACCATTCATCAAAAAAGAGACCAAGTTCGGAGTATATTAGCACCTATATCAAGAACATCTATATCAATAATATTGTTCAAATCGATCCTTCCGGTAACTTTGTAATTTAGGCAGATGATACAAGTCAATTCATTTCGGATAGTAACTGTAACGTTTTGTGTGAACGGGGAAATAAAATTTTGTTTAAACTTGGTCACTGGGATTCGTGTAATGGACTAGCTATAAACACTGACAAGACCAAAGCTCTTGTATGCCGAGAAAAAACCAAACAGCTGCACCAAATCAAACTCTTATCCAGAACGGCTCTCCCATTCAAACCGTAGGTAGTTTTAATACGCTCGAAGTAACATGTTCTGAAAATATGCTGTGGACTTACCTACAGATGAAGTAGTTACTAAACTATCACTTCTCACCGAGACTTGCTTCCAATGAAACCTAGACTCCTACTATATAAATCACAGTTCTTAGCATACATTAAATACTGTTTTGTTGCATAAGGTACCACTACTTCTGCAAATTTACATAAACTTACTAGCTTACAGAATAGAGTATTTAAAAATACCTCAAACGTAATATCTTACCACAACGTGCGTCCTATAATGAATAAACTTACCCTAATTAGCCTCCAAACGTCTAGATTACCGCCTCTGCAAGAAGCTAATTACAGAAAGAAATAAAGGTACGAATAGCCTGGTTATTATGTTTCCATATAACTAAAAATGTCCATGCACGTGTTACGAGACAGTCGGAGTTCTGGTCGCTCTCTCTTAACAGAACCATTCACGGGGATAATATGCTACAAAGCAAAATACCGGTATTGCTAAACAGCGTGCACAACCTGGGGAATAAAATAGATACCTTCTCAGTTAAACACGCGTTTGAGCTGTACCTTAGAGGTTATTTATTTTGAACCTTTTAGTATTTTTTTGTGTCACACTCCTGATTTTATAAATAAATTTTGTGTTGGCTGGAAGATTGATGCCGGTGTAAAAGCATGAAGAATTGTATTTGTCGGTCTGGGATTTGTATGTGGGTGTGTATATTTGTTACACTTCTCACTCGTGTTCATCGGGATACATGGAATTTTTAGCATGCACGCCAAGTTGATTTTACCTTTTACATATATCTGGGCGTGACTAGGTATTTACACAATGTTGAAAATTGACAACATATCCTTATGCCTATGTTTGACAACAAAAGGCTCTTGTAAGTACTGTTCTTACTGTTGTCCATGTTACAGGAGTCAGGGACCTCGTCAAGAAGCCGTTGGGAGCCTTTTTGTCCCGCCTCCTCGTGTACAAAACAAAACGTGAAAGAAATGAAAACTTGAAGTGAAATGAAATGAAATGAATTAAGAACAAATGAACATGGGCAGGGCATGTAATGCGAAGGCAAGATAACCGTTGGTCATTAAGGGTAACAGAGTGGCTTCCTAGAGAAGGCAAGCGTTGCAGGGGGTGGCAGAAAGTTAGATGGCCAGATGAGATCTAGTTTGTGGGGATAAATTTTCCGCAGTTAGGACGCGGGCACGGCGTGTAATGCGAAGGCAAGATAACCGTTGGTCATTAGGGGAAAAGAGTAGTTCCCTAGAGAAGGCAAGTGTTGCAGGGGGCGGGAGAAAGTTAGATGGCCAGATGAGATCTAGGTTGCTGGGATAAATTGGTCGCACTTTGCACAGGACCGGGATAATTGGAGATTGATGGGAGAGGCCTTTGCCCAGCAGTGAGCGTTGTATAGGTCGGCGTACTCACTCGTGAGTTCACTCATTTGTACTCATTTGTACTCAAACTCACGAATGAGTACGATGATGATCTACTCGTGAGTACAGTACTCATGAGTAAACTACTCATGATTAGGAGTACTCGTGAGTACAGTATTCATGAGTATGAGTACTCATGAGTTTGAGTACTAAAGAGTATGAGTACTCATGAGTACACAGTACTCATGAGTACAATACTCATTAATACTGGTTTTGCGAGTGATTGCACTCTTGAGTATATGCAATCGTGAGTACAGTAGTACAAACAAGTTTTATCACGTACTCGATTCCGGACGCGCGTGTAAGAGTCGCAAACATTTAGCGGTGCGGCTGTGCAGCTTAACCGTCAAGGATGGCAAAATTAGACAAAGAAACCTGCACTTCCCTCCTTTCCCGGTCCCTTTGGCACTGTTTCTCGACGGCCGCTCGCTCGCAAAGGGGTCATGGTGAAGAGGGAAAAACGAGGGGGTGAGGGCCCGGCGGGGAACGCGGCCGCAGTTGCTCTTCTCCTGTGGCACTTGTTGACTGCCGCAGTTATTTTTGTTGACGCGGCCTGTGAACGCGTGGCGGCTTCATTGCGCTTGCTCCCTTCCAGTTGCTTTTGGGGGAGAGGCGGTGGAGGCTGATAACAATGCACGCACTAGGCGTACTGAAGTCCCTCTTTTTCGGTCTTCAGAAGTTTCTATAGACGCATGTCACGCTGTATAGTCGTTTCGTGAGCCGAACCGCTGATTTCAACAGTCGCAGTTAATTTACGTAACTCGCGTCAAACTGAGTGCGTGATTTGTAACGTTCGTCTCACCGAAATTGTCCGCACCATTCCGCTGTGCGTATTCCAGCGACAATTTGGCTGATGTACGTGCGCCCATATGGTTTTATTTGGTTCCCATTTTGAAACATTTTCCTCAGGTTCGCTAGTAATATGGTCTCGTGTAGTGCCATTTACAAGTGAGTATATAGCCCCACCGTACATGCGTGGCGGTGGAATATGCCCCAGCAATGGAAATAAAATATCCCAGTACACCTAAGCACGTTTGTGAGTTGTGAATCGGACATGATAATATCCAGTTGAACGCGTGCGACGCCTTGTTTAGCCGCGCATATTTTGTTTAGCCTCGCATAATTGGTTAAACATTTTATTTTTTTCTTCATTCGAGCCACGACCTAGCTGAGATGTTGCAGTCGACAGGATCAGGATTTGAGGCCATGAGAGGACGAACGGACGAAGAGACGAACAACGTGGACGAACCGCACCACGACTACGAGAGTGCGGCACGCAGACGTGAGGCACCGACGGACTCCATGTCAGTGGTGGTCGACACACTGCTGTCTTCAACGAAACGCTACGTCCTATGCTCTGCGAAGAAACAGAAGTTCGTGAGCGCACTACGATTTCGAAGGCTAGCCTGATCTGGCCGTAAGGACAACATCGTCTTGCGTCTTCAAGAGGACAACGGAGAACTTCACCATCTCTCCAAACGAACGAATGTGCCAACGCTACTTCAGGCTGCCTCCGACACCAGACGGCAGAGGACCCTGCCAGCCGCGCTGTTTGAGAGCAGGAGGCTGCGTGAGGAGGAGGAAAAACTTTCTTAATGTACAAGACATAGTTACAGAGAGTGAGAAGTGGTTTGGCCTTTCTTGCATGCGCGGTATTCCTCAGTCCGGGATCCCATTGGTCGAGGCCACTGCCCGTTCCCGCTAGACGAGAGCCCGCTGAGACTCTAGGTCCGAGCAGACGGACAGGGCCTCCTCCTAGCCCTCCCTCGTTGGCTTCACTTTGACTTTTAACCCTGGATTATACTGGCAGGCTCATACCATACGATACGTGTCGGCCCACTGACCGCAGAAGTTACAC
The DNA here is from genome assembly GCF_048455015.1 of Haemaphysalis longicornis. Taxonomy (NCBI): domain Eukaryota; kingdom Metazoa; phylum Arthropoda; class Arachnida; order Ixodida; family Ixodidae; genus Haemaphysalis; species Haemaphysalis longicornis. The sequence continues at coordinate 88,524,713 of NW_027526233.1, forward strand.
GAACCCGAGAAGGACGAGTTGATGTGTTTGAGCATTGCGGGGCTGTAGAATGAGCCCGTCTGCAGCCGGCGGAGATGGCGCTCCTCAGTTCTATCCAGGCCATTGGCGGGCACCGGGAACGCCCGCCTACTGTGGCGCAGGTATGTTCTGACCTCAGAAAATGTGGTTAGCGGGTGAGGTACAAGAGTACGGTCAGAGCCTGGGAAGTCAGAAAAACTCCGGGGGAGAGACGTTCGGGCGGCTGTGTGCGCAGCCTCGTTCCCCTCTACTCCCTGGTGGCCAGGTACCCATACAAGTTGTTTGATGGTGTCGCATATTTAGGGATTGGCATTTGTGAGAATTTTTTTTCTAGCTAGGAGTGCTATGCGACCCCTGATGAAATTTCGGCAAGCTTGTTGCGAGTCAGACATTCTGTGCGTTGCGTCAGAGTGAGTGGCGGCCAAAGCTATAGCTGTCTCTTCAGCAAACTCAATTTTACTCGTTTTCACCAATAGTCCATCCACCTGTATCATGCAGGACCGCAACCGTACAGATGCCCTCCGGTGTGGACCCTGCTGCGTCTACATAATACACGCCTTTAAGGGTGCCATATTGTTTTGTTATGGCTGTTGCTCGGGCTTGCCTTCTTCCTGAGTTTCGGTCAGGATGCACATTACGGGGATGAGGTTTAACGATTAGTTTGCGGCGCCAAGGGGGAGGGATATCCGCCCTGTCTTCAGTGGTAGGGGGTAGAGCGATGCGGAGATCTTCAAGGACCTGCCTGCCAGTAGTCATTGACAGTCGCAAGATTTGACTCGTGTACTGAGCCTCTATGAGCTCAGTGATCGCATTGTGCATCCCGAGCTGTGGTAAACGCTGGGTAGATGTTTTAGAAGGGAGTAATAACAAATGCATTAACACCATTGCCCTGAACAAACTTAAATCCACGTGTCAACAAATCAGCCGCATGATCGGTCGAGTATCAGGCAAACGCGGGGGCCTCCAGGAATGCGAGATGCCCCGCCTAGTGCAGGCCCTCGTCATCAGCCGCATAACATATGCAGTGCCCTATCTCAAGGTACGACCAAAACAAACTTAAGAAACTTGACAATATGATCAGGTCAATTGTTAAGAGTGCGTGATGAACGAGAAAGTTTTCAGAGCAACTGGCGAGAGCCGGCCGCACGTTTCCCACGGTGCCTGGCCTGCACGAGATCCGGACACTAGCAGAATGCACGACGGCACGCACATGAACGAGACGACGCTAGCAAAATTGTGATTGCGTGCTCACCGGACCTCTCCCAGGTAACTGCCTTGATTACAGAAACGCATGAAAGGTCAGTGCATTTCTGGCGAGATAAACAACACATGTTGCTCTGCTACATCGCTCACGAGCTACATCGCCCACGCGCAGGTCATTCCAGCAAGGAGCAACGAGACGCGCAACGTACGCAGCGTGCACGAGCCAGAAGGCACCACGTTCCTGGCACCCGCTATTCCGGTACAGACGTGCACGAACGGAACGCTGAGAGCACGGAACGCAACGGAGCCAGTACGTACGTTTCTCGCTCGTGCCGTCCCGGCGCCGGTCCACGCAACCAATGACATCACATCCGAATTGGTGGATATGGCAAGCGAACACGACAAGCGAACAAGACGCACGGCGGCCGAAATGCACCATATGTGGTGAACAACCACGCACCACTTATGGGGGAGTTTCCTAGATAAAACGAGACGCACAGCGCACGAAACGCACCAGAGACGACGAACGACATCCAATTACTTGAACCAGTGGAGCTGACCACGGCGAACAAAATGCACAGCGCACGGAACGCCACCAAGCCAGCACACACGGAGGAAACTACTATTCGCGACATCCTCCGCTCCCACTGCTGCTATCCGGACTTGGCCAGCGAATGTTACAACCGCAGAAATCACCTGGCCACAAGCAACAATAGACCCAGCGCACGCAGTTCAACCCTACTGGAACGTGCGAGTTCTTCACACCCGCTGGTCTAGCCCGATGTCCAGCGGATGAACGACATAACACTCGTGCAGGTAGGTCCGTCAACGAGCAACGACACGGCCAGCTCATGCGGCATGTCCGAGCTAGAATGAACAAGATCCCCGGCACCCACGCTCCGACCGAGACTCACTCGACAAACACCATTTCGTACAAGAGGACGCAACCGCGAGCAAGCGGACTCGGGACGAACGGAGCCTGCTTGTATGTGAGAGAAAGCGATTATAGCATTCTCAAAACAACGGGCAAAAGACGAGGGCTTGAGCGACGACACGGACACGGCAAGAACGGAAACAAATGAACCCGACCCAGACGAAGGCATCGAATGCCCTAACGATAAAGTCACGCTTGCGACGCCAATGAATGTGGGACCGAACGGACGGCATGAACCACGCCTGCTTCCCCACCACAACGGTTTCACTTTCAAAACAACGACTGCGACTGCGAGCACGGAGCCGCCACGACCTTGACCGATCAGCCATGCCACCCTACGAAAACGCCACGCTACCGCGCACTATAAACGAAAAGCCAAATGGCTCCCGCAGCATACGCAACGAACACGACAATTTAAGCAACGTCCTCAACGCGCCGAACTATGCCATCCCTACACAACGCAGCTCGCCACCGGACAAACCGGACGTCTACGCCCCCACATGCATCAAGCACGTGACGAGCTACACGAACACAATCGCCGACGGAAGCGGCGCGGCGAACGCAACGCCGTAAACACTGTCAAGTTCAGGTCTGACAAAGGCAATCCCAAGGCACACACACAATAAAATCAAGCAGATTTAAAATTCACCGAAACTCAACGAGACGAACACCCTCTTAACGAAGTTTTTAGTATCCGGAACAATAAAAAACAAACGCCAGTATCGAGCGTCTGGGAATAATCGGACAGTGATCTGGATACGAACGGACGTCAGTCTACGCGAACGTTTCATGCACAATTCAGATTTGGAGCACGATTACCAGTAGCAGCGCGCCCGGAAACAAAAACGGACGAGAAAAGCTGCCACCCGAAGACACGCACAAAACCGCAGTTTACAGCCCTGGCCGCACCGACAAGTCCAGAGCTCCCCTGAGCCCGTCCCAGCCTAGACTTCGTTGTTTTATTCCTGAAACAAGAGGAGATGCCAGACGCAACGCGAGTGCTTACGTTCGGTTTCGCTCTCTCACATGTATGTGCCTTCGCGCAGTAAGTCGCCCTACGACAGTGCACCGCGTCAGATGTTTTCTTCCTCTGTCTTGATATATATGTAACTGTGTTTTTCTAATCAATTAAACAATTTATTTTTTCTATTTATTCTTCCATTCGAGATACGACCTAGCTAACAGTGCAGATAAGTTGATTATTCGTGAGTAATACAAATTGAATACTCATGAGTACATATTGAGTACTCATGAATTCAGAATGAGTAGTACTCGTGAGTGTAGAATGAGTAGTACTCATCAGTACAGAAGATTGAGTACTCATGAGTACAGATTGAGTACTCATGAGTACAGAGCGAGTACTCATGAGTACAGATTCAGTACTCATGAGTACAGATTGAGTACGAATACTTGTGAGGACAAATGAGTATGATTACAAATGAATATTTGATGACTGAGTATGAGTGATTTTGTGAAGAGACGAGCTTTTTGAGTCTGGGTTTGATTGGGTACAGCGTGAATGATAAAAATTGTGATTGAGTTTGTGTGAGTTCTTTCGGTTTTGCCGACCTATGGTGCGTATATAGGCTGTTGTTGATGTTGATCTTGACTTTGTATTACATGCCCTGCCCGCAGCCATTCTTAACTAATATGTCCTTATCACGTGTTTGTTACCTGGTCTCCTCCGCTCTGTTCTCGTCTTTTAGGGGCACACCTATCATCTTCCGTTCTATTGCTCACTGAGTCGCACTCAATTTAAGTGGCATTTTGTAGTAAGCCTTCTCTTTTCTGCCCTGTTGGTTAGTACCGGTAAGATGCAGCTCTCATACACTTTCTCCTTCGGGGATAATGGTAAACTGCCATTCATTATCTGTGAATGCCTGCCGAATACACTCCACGCCACTCTAATCCTTCTAGGTATTTCTGCCTCAAGTTTGGGATCCGCGGTCACTACTTGGCATAAGTAGATATTTTCGCTTACCACTTCCACTGTCTCGCAATTATACAAACCGCTGTGCTGTCCCGAGGTTATTGAGCATTAAGTTGGTTCCATTACAAGGCAACATCATCAGCAAATCTGGGGTTACTATTAACCTTTCCGGCCGCATGTTCCCTATTCAGTGTTGTAAATACTTCTTGTAAACATTCTATGAATAAAATTCGAGAGATTGCCTTCAGCTCGGACGTACTTCCTTATAGGTGTTTTACTGCTCTTCTTATCGAGGACGATGGTAGCGGTGGACCCATTGTAGATATCCTCTAGTATATTTACGTAACGCTCGTCTACACCCTGCTCCCGTAATGCCGGAATGAGTGCTGAGGTTTCGGACGAGTCAAATAGGGCTTCGCGAGGTACGGAGGACAGGTGAAGCCTTTGCAGTTCTAAAAAAATGGGCTCGTCTAATATATAAGTATCGTCGGAAAAGTCGTGTGCTGGGCGGTGGGAATAACCAGGCCCTCATGGTTACGTTCTAGCATGGCTTGTGTACACAGGAGGTGACAAGCTACGTTCGTCTCAGACATGCAAAGGATTAAGACAGTGCGCAAGCACATGCGTGAAGCTTCGCTTTAGGTCGGTTACTTTCAGTAGATAAACTACCCAAATCTTTGCAGCAAGGTACAAATCTCATGTTTGTTCGCTCAAGCTCTGGTGTTATACAATAGGAGAGTGTTGGTGTGCGTGCTCAATTATGACAAATCTGTCATTATGTCCAGCACACAACACACTAGAGAAGAGGCTAGGCACAAAGAACATGTGGCTTTACAAAAAACATTTCTGTGACACTCCCATACCAATAAAATACACTCACGATGTTCGTTGTCAGCTCTGGCGTGTTCTACAGAGCGCTCGTAAAACTTGTGTCTTTAATTAAAAAGCCTCTCTACGTCAACGCGTCAGAATTGACGGTAGAGACAGTTACGCAAAAATGCTGCTGCTTGAATTTATAGAAACAGATGCTCCCAGCCATGAATACAAACACTTACGGTTGGATGGCCAGTACATACTTTACATTCGCTACCAAATTTGGCATTGCTTCTATTTCAATGTTTTCGTCTTCGTGAAGTGTTACTCCTGCCTGTTTTAGCTTCTTATTTATTAAAGAAAGAAGTGGAAACTGTAAAAAACAGGAATTTAAATCTATAACAGGCGCTTTGCAAGAATGTTTGCAAATTGGAAGTTTTTTTGCCTAAATCGTGGAGCTCTTGCAAGCTGGCAATCATATATCTGATCCGTGTCGTCAGCAAAAACAGCAAATAAATTGGAGAACTCCTTCCGGATCTCTAAACGCTATACTGCACTTCGCGTTTGGTTACAGAAAATGCCAGTCTAGGTTTGTCCGGTCACTTCGCGTTATGCACGTCTTCAGGATTTATTTACGCCCAGAATATTTATTGAAGTTCTCCATAAATATCCTCGGTCAACCGGTCACCATGGGTTAGGTGCACAGGTTGTACACCATCGAACACGGATATATCAAACACGGATGCATTGTAATATTGTCTATATTGAACAGCCTGAACATCCCTTTGAAACTTTCACGCAAACGTCTTGTGCTGTTGTACGCGTGTACCCGAATTTGACAACGGGAACATTTCATTTATTGAACACAATGGCGCAAGCGCCTCTGCAAGGGACTTTGTCTTGAAGGTGTAAATGCGATGATGACTTCTCGCGTTTGCTGACGCACTCGGTGAGGATGAGGTGGCGTCGCGGTACGTCGATGGTCTTCACTCACGGAAGAAGACTGCCTTCAACACGTGCAGCTTGCACGCTAGAATGGGGGTGGGGTGGGCAGCCGCCTCCCTCCGAGACCTCGGAGAGTAATCGGGTGAGGAAGGTAATAAAAATGAAGGGGAAACCGACCGGGTGCGCTCGGTTTCTGGCAATTTTACTGCAAAGCAGTATATGTTTTCATTCCGGTGTGATCGATTTACTCGGCGCCGCTCCGGAGTAACTCCTTAGCACCACTCACACCGCTTTCACAACTATTTCCCCCTCGCCTCTACCGATTACCCTTCGGTAAGTTGCGCAGTCGGTAGCTAACGGCGCTATGCGGTTATCAGACGATTGCCAAAAATAAACAGACGCATCGATATGCGTTAAAAAAGCACTAATGTTTACTACACTCCCAAATATAAAAGTTGGGCGCAGCGCAAGCTCCAGTTTCTCGGTCACGGCGCATTTCTCCTGTTTCTCAGGAAGTGATCACGTGATCAGCGAACGTACGGGGGTGTGCGCTACTCTGCTGCTACCACGCAGTGCACCACCACCACCTGCCAGGATGTTGGAAATCGTGTTTGAACCTCCCACGCAAATATAACGTGGTTCTGATAAGCCCCGCACAAGGAAACAGCGACCATGTTGTTTTATGTTGTGTTTGAACCTCCCACGCAAACGTCAGGTGGTTTGAATTAACCGAGAATGGAACCGTCTCGGGAAAGTATTTAGGGGAGGAGGCTCCTTGGAAGCGACACATGAAACATGTGTGAGGGAAAGGCAGTAAGATGGATGACGCCGTAGGCGCACGTGTCGTCCTACCCTTCACCCTTCGCTAAACGCTCCTGTCCTTTTATTTCTTTCGTCGCGGCTGCGTTCGCTCACTCCGTTACGCGGACATAAACAGACGTCGCTCCCTCGAAGCCCAGGTAACGGCTGCCAAAGGGCTGCCCCCTAAAACGACCGACACCCGCCGTCGCCGTTTCCGCTCAAATTACTTCGCCAAGTAGCTGCGAATCCCTTCCGGTAGAAGAGAAACTTTGCCTGTAGGAACGCCGGCTTGAGCCCACACTTCTTTTTCAGCTTGGAAGGCATGCGAGTGCTTTTTCGCCGGTGTCTTGCACGCTCAAGTATGCGCCATCACCGGTTGGAGATTTATGCGTGCACGGTTTGCGGCCAGAAAAAAGGGCAAGTGCACGCACAGCTAGGCTTCATGCCGCTACCGAATAAGTTCTGGCTGTTGTGACTTCCTCGTCTTCACCACTTCTAGCAGACGACGCCGATCAGCATCATTTTCATCATGCTCGGCACGAGCTGCCGCATGCTCTCGTGGCTGCCTCGGCTCGCTCCACTTCTTCTTTTCTATTAAAGCCTCGTCGCATCACGACGTGTCGCTCCCCTTCCTGAGCGTCGTGCCGCAGCTGAAGGACCTAGAGGTCCAACACATGGTGCCGAAACCCGGGATTTCTAGACGACGCCAAGCCCATCGACGCACGGAGCCACGAAAGCCAAGAAAAAGACACGGCGTCTGCGATCTTGGCGAATTCCCATCTGGGTGCGACCGAATGCAGTGGCGACTTCGACGGCGCCTCAGACTACGGGCACAACTGGTTGGCCTTCTAGCGGAAGCGAAAGGCCATATAAAAGGACTTCGAGAGGCGACACCATCGGCAGTAACTGTACTGCTCGACCGAATCAGCGCAGTTTTTGCAGAGATTGAGAACGTGGATGACGGCGTTTTCGAGGAGAAACCAGACGACTTGCTAGAGAGTGAGACGTTAGACGCCGGACAGTACCGCGACAAGGTTGTCACCTTTACGGCTAGTCTACGTTGCAAGATGCAGGAATTCCGGTCTTCGGCGACACGCCCGGCGACCATTCACGCCATACCAACAGGCAAGAGCACATCCAAGCAAGCAGGCTCTATCATGCTTCGGCAGACTCCGGAAAACTGCGACCCACCGACCGCGCGACTGCCACCACTCTCTATATTTGTGGACGATCCCCTCATTGGATTCGACTTCCTTCCTGAAGAAGCAATGGAGATGCACCAGAATGAGATCTTCCGAAAAGCTTTAACTAGTATATTGCCTAGCAACGAAAATGTTGTATTTGCCGCCTCGGAAGAAAGAATGGCTTCAGCGGAAAAATCCTTTTGCTCTCTTTCTGGAACCTCAAAAGAGCTACAACTTCAATGCAAAAAGCGGTCGGACATCTTTTCGCTCAAGTCGAAAATCATCCTGCACTCCAGCGAGGAGGAATCAAAGGATACAGGAAATCTTCGCAAGTGGACTTCTACAAAACTGACCTAGTCAAAAAGAGAATGCAAAAAGAAAGCTCGTACCAGGAGACATCATGCCGTGCACAAAGTGAGGCGTCAAGGGAAAATTGACGCGCTGCATACACGGAACACAGCGGAAGTGACGGCGCGAAGACTACCAGGGAGGAAAACACACAGAAAAGGCAGCACAATCACGCCCTCACAGAAGGCCAGACAAGTGCAAGAAAAGTTTTCCATCTACAGCAAATTTATCTGCTTTAGAAAGCGTTCCTTCTCCTATCCTCACAAATTGCCTCTGCCTAGCAAAACACCCTGGACAAATTGCAAGAAGCAGCAGGTTAGGCAGTGTAAACACCGATGGCCGAGAAAGCGCTCTGGAACGAGGAACTAAGAGGAACGAAGCTCAGAAATTTCACCTGGAACGTCTCCCAAAAAATGCGGACTCATTGAAGGATAGAATGCTACTCGAAAAAACTCGTCCAAGACATCTGTAGTCCTTGGCATGAACTGAAGAGTTGAGATCGGCGGACGGTACAGAGTCTTCAGGTCCAACAATCTACGTTTTCCTTGCGGCACACCACTCAAGCGCCCCGAACCCCGACTTTACCATTCCGTATCCACCTAGCGTCATCTGTCGGCGGGGGAGACTGTTGTGACTTCCTCGTCTTCACCACTTCTAGCAGACGATGCCGATCATCATCATTTTCATCATGCTCTGCACGAGCTGCCGCATGCCCTCGTGGCTGTGCCGGCTCGCTCTACTTCTTCTTTTCCATTAAAGCCTCATCGCATCACGACGTGTCGCTCCCCTTCCTGAGCATCGTGCCGCAGCTGAAGGACCTCGAGGTCCAACACCGGCTGTGCTGGTATTTAGATGCCGAAATTACATGGCTCAATGCGGTTATTCGGCTGTTCTTCTCAGTCAGATGGTTTGGGTGTGGGTTGATGTGTTACACAGACATCTTACACACAGGGTAAGATGCATACAAAGGGCAGGGAAAACGGTCAGCCACATGTTTCTACGCGAGAATAGAGCTCAAGGGCTTCCAGGTTTTAAATCGTCTTGGGACGGATACATGCCGTTCGTTTGGAGGAACAAGAGCAAGCATCGAAGCGTTGGACCGAACGCAAGCCCAAACTGGCGCAAAAACAACGGAATGCTTCTGGCACCACCGGTTACCGCGCCAAGTTCTGGTGGTGGAGTAGCGGCGGATCCCTCCCGGATGAACAGCAAATTGCCCGCTTGGAACGCCGGCGTGCGCCAATATCACTTATTTAGAGGGCTTTTAGTCTATATAACCGACGGTGTTTGTCACTTCTAAGCACCGCGCACATGACCAGTAGCCGCTTTATGCGTGCGCTAGTTTCTAGTGGAGAATAGGGGGAGGTAGGAGGGAAGGCATGTACGCGCGGCTATAGGCTTCATGCCCGTACTGATGAATGGCATGTCGTTGTGCTTGAGCGAGTTTTATACGCGGACGTTAAAGGTCCCAATGGGACCTGGCCAAGGTCCTTAGTGGTAGAACGGATTGGGTTTGTGTGTTAGGCTAAGTTCAGATTACCGCCGCAAAACCCGCATCGGAATCTATGGGCGTAAAAAATGCGATGTCACGCAGGTCTTTTGGCTGAGACGTGAAATGACATTATTCTTTAAAGCTATTACGACAGTTGCGGCTACAGACTGAACCCGGCCTTACACAAAGAGTAAGATGCTTACGACGCGGGAGGTACAGAGGCAGTTCCATGTTTATCTCCAAGAACAAAGCTTGGATCCGTCAGAGTTTCATTCAGCTAACGGGCTAGAAAATATTCTCCATCCCAAATTACGATATACGTGTTTTGTTTCGTGCACTCTGTTGGCTGCATCCAGCTTTGCAGGTCATCCTTGTTCACAGCTTGGAAGGGCACAATTTTTTTTAAACAATCTTGAAACAGGCATATTTAAGTAACAATATATAGAGATATCGAGCTATTTCGCGATCCCTATGGAGTTCGAGGTATCGGAGTTCGACTTGAGTTTTAAAATAAAAGATTAACCAGCCAGACAATGTATATTATTCTAAACGTGTCCTGAAAAGGTACGTTATGTGTAATTGTGTTTTGCAAACTCACTTAAACATTCCAAAACGGCAATGTGCTCCGAACCAAAGGTGTTAGAAAAAATACAGAATTTTTTCTGATATCTTCCACTTCTCAAGTTTACGCTGGTAACAGTACAGGTAGAAGGAGGTGGACGGCTGGTTATTTATTACTAACATGAAGTACGCTGAGTATGTCCGCTGTTGGTGCAAACTACTAGGAGTAGTATGACGCACAACGCCTACAATACAAACTACAAAGCAACCGAAATTACGCACGAGAAAACAAAAATCACGCCATAATCCACGGAATGAATGATGATAAGTGGGGCGAAGCTCGAGAGGGGGAGATCATTGGTAACCGTAACTCTCCCGTGAAAGTTCGCCCATTACATCATTAAGAAAGACGTAAGACTGTGTGCGTACATTGTACAAATCAACTTTTATTTTGTTCTTTTATTTTGTTCTTGTTCGTTTGTTGTTGTTGTTGTAGGGTTCGTGAGGCTGCAAGCAAGCGCTCGTATCGGCAGGCAAACCCCGATGCAGTGAGACCTCGCGAGGCGCCTGCAAAACGCATCAAGCGAGCTCAGCCCGAAGCTACCGACGCGCGGTTTAAGCGCGACTTTCTAGACGAGATGCTTTGGCCTCTCTTTCGCGCACGGCGGGATCCTGTCGGCTAGCGCGCGCTGCCGCCGCCCTGCGCGCCTTCCGCTCCGCAGCCCTGTCAACAACCAACTCCTCCATCTGGTGACTCGTTGCCCGATCAACTCCCCCTCTGTTACCAATGTGGCGAGGCAGGACACATGTACCGTCGGTGTCCCTAACGGGAACTCGGGCTACGGGGCTTCGGAGTCAATGCTCCCAGCCCCAGACCTGGTGAAAGACCCCGCGCCATCGAGGACTACCCCGCACCTCCACCACAATTTGTCACGTAGGATGGGACACAACGGTAAAGAAAAAACTTTTATTTAGGGCGAACTTGTGCCCGAACAAGACGAGCAAAGGTCCTTGCGTCTCGTTCGATCTCCGAGAACGACTGCCTGCGTTCGTGGCGTGATCTCCCCCTCGCAGTGCACGTGCGCTCGCGCCTCTGTTGGCGAACACAGACAAGCTCGCGCTCCCGGTGCCGAGTTTGCGCTGCCGGTTGCAGCCGGTTCTTGCGCGTGCAACGCGGCCCACTTTCCGACATCTCCGTAAGCATGCGGCGGTCACGTACCACGAGACACAAGGGATGGACAGACCCATGGCTTTAGGAACTTCGCCCCTAAAACATTTAATGAGTACTTTATTGGTATGCGGCCACCAAGACGCACCAAGTATTTTTCTCTCATGGGCCATGGTCCCTCCTTAAAGCGTGTACTTTGTAAGACACGTTTTAGTTTTTTTGTAACTGGTAAAGCTGTGAACTGCATTTTATTCCGTTTTTTGCAGTGTGACATTGACGTCTCACATTTTGGATTTGTAAAATCGGTTGCGATCGTTCCGCCTCTACCACATGTCGCATGTCAGCCTCGAAGTAAGAACATCGGAGGAGGTTGTTCTAGAAGACATTGATTTGGACCATTTTATCTGACCGTTCGTTGTGCAAACGCACAACTGGGCAGCTTTGTAAAAAACCAGTGGATTTGTTTCTCAAATTAATGCGTGCCGAAAAAATATCAATGCATTCTACTGTCCTCTGAACACCTTGGAAGCGTTTTATTTGGTAAACGATCGAGCAAAAGCGGTATTTGTAATTTTGTTGTTTTTAAATGAAATAAAGAGCCTCTCAAGTTCAAACAACGTTTAATCACTTACCCCCGGCATTGCAGATTCGGCTTCCTTGATGGTTACTGTAGTACTAGTTGTACTGTCCGGTAACTGAAAAAAACGCAGGGCATTGGTACAGAAATCACAGTCTCAAACAATATTGATAACAATAACACCCATTGTGAAGTAATTACAATGAGCCGCTTACAACTCGTTTGAATACTTACTTGTACTGCGGTGTCTCTATTCACAAGGCCGATACAACCATCGTACTTTCATTATCTATAGGCCCAATTTCTTCGTAAACATGAGGGGTTTAAACCCAACAATATTTACGCAGCAACATATTGTTATGTGGTGGCGGCGTGAAGACGAAATGAACTGTAATTTGCGATGACATGCATATGATAGCCGTCATCTGTGCCCAAGGCCTTCTGGGTGTAGATTGTACATTCTATTCTACTTTTATTGGTGGTTGGTTGGTTGGTTGGTTTGTTGCTTCAGAGCATTGACAAGGTGGGGCGTGAAACTCTTCAGTTTTTCTTCTTCAAGCTACATAAAGCCCCGTTATAACATGCCGATTTAAGCCGCAGCAAAGTGACGAATAGAATGAACATATGTGATGTGAGGATAAAAGACCGTACAAAACTTCCTGCTGCCACAGATGACGCTGACATTCTTGGTATTGCGTGGTATCGCAACAGAGACGGCAAGACAGTGACGATGCGAAAATGTAGTCGGAACCCCGACAACGGAGAGGAGGGTTGACAAGGAAACAGTGCATTGTTTGTCTCGTGTCATCTTGTAAAGGCTATTTTGAATAGGGGTGAGCATCATGACGCCATTACTGGTGGCACCATGTTACCTTCAAACCAAGATTGATGTGTGATGCGCTGTAGGTTTGTCAAGCTTGGCTGTCTGTGTAAGGCTCCTAGTACCGCAATCACCGATGATGCCACAAGTCCCACCATCAATATCACCGTGATCTGAAATTTTCCAGAGTAAATAAGTTTCCATATTGGTATCGCGGAATGAGTGCATTAAAATGTCCGCAGCCCTATCAACTGGCAATGCTGAGCGCAGTTTTCTTTGCGTTGATAGTATTATTATAAAAACCGGCCTGTCAGAACACCTGTTGTGTTTGTATCTGTGCCTGTATGTGCTGCTTGTGACATTGCCCTTGTGCTTTGCATTGGCGTGCTTTAAAGTGTAGGATGTCGCTCAAGGTACGTAATCGCTCCCATTTATAACTGCTAGCGGACGTCAGCGACTTAACCACAACAGGACCGCTATTTCTATATTCTCACCCATAACCTGAATGATTTTCTCTGTCTGGCATTAATAACACCAACTAGAAGTACCCCTCAGAACAGGGTCTGCGCGCTTTTCAAGAAAGACCAACCACGTCGTCTATTTTCGCCCGTTCGTTGATCATGATCTGCGGTGATAGTTTGATGATGATTAAGATAGACAACAGAGATGACCTTCGATGCAATGGATGCAGTTGAGAGCGGTGGCTAACGTTGCGGTGAGCGACGGTGGCGTTCGTAGTAGGCTGCCGTACAATACTTGTTGCGTTAACTCTCTCTGCGTTGACGTATCGTGCTGCTGCTGCGGCTGATCATCGCAAAGATTCATTTTACTGCATCTGGGTTGTGATGGACGCATCCTAGCGTTGAAAATAGGGTTTTAGACGCGCAACACGGGATATTTCTGGGCGTAGAGTTCGGCGGGCAGATCGAACGACTTTGCCCGGAAGTACCTCGTAAAGTAGGTCGCCAATACAACGTTGTGGTGTGCAATGCCCTGAATAGCCCTTTACCCTAAACCTTGTCCTCGGTTTGAAGTGCCCATCACGTCGGCTGAGGTTAAAACGCGCGGCGTTTGTGGGCTGTTCGGTATCTAGGTGGGTTCTACACAGCCGCCAATCCTCCTCTACACATTGAGAGACGAGTTGGGCATCCTTGTCAGTGTCGTAATCCGGGATAAGCAGCAGCATGGCATCAAGCATTGTGGTCACTTGCGGTCGGTGCACTCGCTGGAACGGAGAAAATACCGTTGTCTCTTGGACGGCTGTATTATATGCGAAGGTGACGAACAGTAACACTTCGCCCCTTGTCCGGTGCTCTACATCTAAGTACATTGCCATCATATGTGCAATTGTTTTGTTGAGGCACTCCATCAGTCCATTGGTCTGGGGCTCATATTCCGTTCTGCGAAACTTGAAGTGGCTCAAGTGCAGTCTGTCCCGTGTTAGCTGAGCGCTGAGAAACGAAACTCGGTCGGTATTTATGACTTCAGGACGCTGTGTCGTAGACGTATGCTCTAGATGAACAATGTAGGTATTTAGGATGTAGTAGCCGATGGAGCGGTTTCGGCGTACCGAGCGAAGTAGTCAGTCTCAACAAATACCCACCCGTTTCCTGCATTCTTCATCGGAAAAGAGCCTAAGTGGTCCATTCCTACTTGCTGGAATAGAATCATTGGGGCTTCAATAGGGGGAAGTCCGGGAGGGCGCATTTTTAGTCGTTATCGTCACTGCCATTCGCGGGAAGTTTTTGTGTAATGACGAACAAATTCAGGAAGGTTAGGCCAATAGTAATTTTGTCATAATCGCGCAAACGTGCGACTCTTGCGAAGCGACTCATTAAGTGCCAAGCGGTATCATCGTCGCAAGCTTCGACGAACTCCCGCAGTACGGTGTCCGGCACAACCAGGAGCACAACCAGGACCCACAACTAGGCTCAAAGTTATTTTTTTGCAGAACACTGTCTCGGAGAGTCATCGCCTGTAAAACACGTTCGAAGTATCTAAGAATTGCACTCGTTTGGCCCACTAAGACGGCAATCACCTGTCACAGCTCGGGGCCGCTTCGGTGGCGCGTCACCATGTCTTCAAGCCTGACCGCTCCAAGTAGGTGGGTTCGTAATCGTCGGTTATAGTCTTGGCAGTATTCAAGGGTGCACGGGAGAGGCAGTCGGCATCGTAGTGCCGTCGCTCAGACTAGTACGTTGTACTGACGTCCAATTATGCAGTGTAGAGCTTCAGCAAGCAAGAGGGCCAGATGTGTCACTGAAATTGCTGAGCCATCACAACGAGGAGTGATCCGTGACTCCGAAAGAAAGGCGACCATTAAGCTACGACACAAACTTTCTGAGTGCCGAAATTACTGCGAGGCACTACTTTTCAGTGGTTGAGTAGTTGATTTCTGCCCTGGAGAGCACGTGGCTCGTATACGATTTTAGTAGATCGGCATCTCTTTTCATTCAAATCCGCACTGCAACAGCTGCGCTATTGCTAGCATCACTGGAAATTTTAGTCACAGCCTCCTGGTCGAAATATCCTAATACGAGTGTTATTAGTAACACTTCCGTTATTGCTTCAAAAACCCGCGGCGGTAGCTCAGTGGCTAAGCCGTTGCGCTGCTTAGCACGAGGTCGCTGGTTCAATTCCCAGCTACAGCGGCCGCGTGTCTGATGGAGGCGAAAAGCCAAAACACCCGTGTGTACAAGATTTCGGCGAAGAGAAAAGATCCCCGGGTGGTCAGAATTAATCCGGAGCCCTTCACTACGGCGCTCCTCATCGCCTGCGTTTCTTTGGCGCGTTATTCCCTACAATCAATCTTCATCATCATCATCATCATCACCAACAGCCTATCTACGCCCACTTCAAGGCAAAGGCCTCTCCCATAAATCTCCAATTACCCCGGTCGTGCGCTAAGTGCGACCAATTCATCCAGGCCAACTTCTTAATCTCACCTGCCCATCTAGCTTTCTGCCGCCCCCTGCCCCGCTTGCCCTCTCTATCTATCAATCAATCAATCAATCAATAAATCCTTAAAGGGACACTGAAGTGATTAGTAAACATTGCGGGATTACATGCGCAAATTGTAGTCCGGAGTCCATAAGCCATGTTTCGAGAACTCTGAGTGCGTTTACACGAATTTATTTAGTAGAAAAATCAATTGAAAATGCTATCCTCCTTTCTGCATCTTCGCCCGTTTTCTTTTGCGTTTTTTGTGTGACGTCAGGGGGGAATGACTTGGCTAGACTGCGCTACTGCACAGCTTGCCGACCTTCCGACAGGGTCAGTCGGCCCAGCGTTTAGTCCGCCGGCCGCCGACAGGTCATCGCAAATCGTTGGCTCTGTGGAACCTAAGCCACGACACTTTTGTGAATAGAAGAACGTGCCTTTCTTTAATTTCTGTGTACGTACATTGTATCAAGCTCCAATTCAAGGTCGCTCCACAGACCGCTGCACAAGCGCAGATGCGACGCTTCGCTGATTCGTACGATATATAGTAGGAAAATCAAAGGGCGCTTGAAGGCGGGAGAAGAGCCAGCGAAGTGAATATGGGTAGTAAGGAACTAAACCAACCGAAACTTTAAACCGTTCAGCGTGAAACTAGGAAGCAGGAAGTACTTTTTTGCGCTTTGTGAACAACCATAGTGGTCAGCAGCACCACCACACATCTGCGAACGCTTTTCCGTCTAAGTAATGCAATGCTAGACGCGAGATATTGTGGAAATGTTTGGGACGCTTACTGCACGAGCGCTATTCAACAGTCACCTAAGCTGCTTGAAATGCTAAATATACATAAAATTGTTAATTGGTTATACGTTAAGTACCTTATATTTCCGACGATGGCGGCGCTAGCCCGTGGCCGAGGGGTCTGGACAGGTCGGTATGTTATTTTGCAAGTCGCAAGTTCGAATCCCCGAGGGTATATTCTTTTTTGGTAAGAAGACTTTTTGTTCATTCTCGGCCAAGGTTTCCTATACTGAGTTCACTATTTTTGGGCCGTAATGTTCACTGCTCAACAAGCGACTTCTCAGAACACGCGAAGACTGACTCTGACGCGCGAGCGAGTTCTCGTGGAGAGAGAGAGTGAGAGAACAACTTTATTTACCGCATAAAACTGCGGCGACTACGTGCCGGATGGGGTGGTTCCCTCTTCACGGGACCCATATGCTTCCGCGGCTGCCTGGCCCCTGGAGACCAGGATGAGCTGGTCTTTCAAGGCGGGGCTGGTTAGCAAGGTCTGCCATCGCTCGTTAAGGGGTGTGGGAAGGGTGGTCGAGGGTTGGGTAAGGGGGGGGGTTGTCTCGGTGAAATCGCTCTCTCCGATGACGTGCTGGAGCGTGCCCAACTGTCCACAGAAGCTACAATCTTTCTTGTATATCTCGGGGTACATTCTGCTTTTGTGATAGCTTTTGTGATAGGGGTGCGTAGAGGATCCTGCATGTATTTGCCAATAGATCGTTTCGTGCGCTCTGCTGAGCGATTTATGCGGGTCAGGGTACCGCCTTCTGCATTCCCTGTAGTGGCTGGTGATGTCCTTGTAAGTCGGTATGGCGAGCGGCTCGTGCTCGACGGCCCGGTGTTCAAGTTCTCGGGCAAGCTGGTGGGCGAGTTCGTTGCCTTGCAGCCCTGAGGGAGCCGGTGTCCATATCAGTTCGACTTTCTGCTCGGGTATGCGGCGCATTCCTCCCTCTAGTATTCTGAGTGCCGTCAGAGACACCTGCCCTTTTCTATAGTTGGCATACGCGTGCTGTTGCCATAAGCACCGACTGGTTGCGGGCAGTGGGTGCAGATGAGACTCAGCAAACCCTTGGCCTGGTGTGAGCACTCTTTTTACGATACAGGCATGAGTGAGGCAAACTACAAATATGGGGGAAAAACGCAGGGCATTTGATCGTCTGCGGTGTCGCGGAGGGCGTTCATCGATTGCGTAGGCCACAGCTAGTGATTCCTACGATTCCAAGCCGTCCTGGGAGGGTTTATCTTAAGCATTTTCCAGCCTACAACATGGCAGAAGCGCGGTATGACGATTATTGAGATAAGGAGAATGCCCACCCAACAATAATTTCGGATGCTAGGCATGATGTTTTACAGAACCAAAACCGACGCTTGTTTGAATGCTAATCTTGGACATCGTCCAATCACGCTGCACCTCCTTCCAACGTCACAGCATTTAGTTGGCACGGCCACCACATACCGCGCATGGCAGTGTTGCTTTTTTTCCGCGTTGAAAAATAATAACTGACTTATCAACCGCATAAACGATGCAAAATGTGGTAATTTGAGCCAGTCTATGCAGTGCAAGCAAAACCGGGGTCTTGACAAATTCACTTCTGTGTCCCGTTAACACGGATTGTAGATTCAATGCAGCTGTCATGATTAAGGGGGCAATCCCCCCGTGGATATTAAGATGACGTGTCATAGCGGAGCCAGAGGCCGACGAAGATAAAGACGAAGAAAAAGAATGCAAATTTCCCGCGAAGAGGGCGGACAAATGACGAGATGACGCAAATGAAGGCACGTGGAGAAATAACCAATGTTGTGGTGACCCGTGCGGCGGACACGGGCACAGCGAATACAAGAGTGCCGTGACGGCAGGGAAAAGGATATATAATCCCGGGGCACAGGCCGGGAGGGTGGAGATCAGAAGAACGCCACATCAGGAAGGTCAGGTGGCACGAGTCCGGGGAACAAGCCGGGGGTACGAGGCCACGCCATCGACCAGAGCCACGTCAGCCTGGGCCGGAGTGGACCAACGTGGCATCGGATCCTACTTCCCCGTCGTACCACCAACCCGTGCTTTGGTGGCCCCAGCGGTGATGCGCCTTCGCCTGCGTACAGCGTGCACGCACCGTCAACTAATGCCTTGGCCTTCCCCACGCGGCGACATTCCCGGAGCTTCTAGATGCTGCCGGCTACCACGGTGACGGCCCCGAGGCCAGGGGTTGCTTCCTGCTACGAGGGCTACCACGAGGGGTAGCTGAAAAGTGGTCCACCGTGTGACTACCACACCAACTACGTCACTACCACCACTACCGGCACCGCGGCAGCGGACAACTATGACTACCAGCGTGTCACGGCCACGCTACGGGTACGACACGTCAGCGCCGGAGACAGCGGTAGCCCCGTCTGCTAGGGACTTGGTATTACATGACCATTGTTGTTAGGATTGTTAGCATGGACGTTGTATAGAGTGGAACTAGGACGGGTTGATTTGTTAGGGACTTCATTGTAGTGACTTTTGGTTTGGATTGCTGGCTTTTCTGGGTTTTTGTTACCGATTAGTATTTAGAAATTGCTTTGGTTGAGTTCTTTGTTTACTTTGTTGTTTATTTTGCTTAAGGGTTGTAGTTGCGCATTTTAAATGTGTGCTGTGGTAAACGTGCCAATGATTCTCCCATGTCCATTCTTCGGAGCTGGTCGAGACGTACCACAAAACGTGACAGCAGCCACAGGGTCAACAGCCGTTATCGGCGGCAGGCACGAAGATAGAACCGTCGGGAAGAAATATTGCATCACGTCCTGTGTTTATAAATGGAGGGGGCACTCGCCTTACATCACGTGCTGTAGAATGCCCTGAGATGAGTGTGTCAGCAGCGTCACCTAGGGGGAACTGACAAATTACGTTACAAAAATAAAACGGACCCGCAATTGTTGTACCGAAATTTAGACTTTGTGAAACGCATACACGCAAAGGGGAGGAAAGGTAAGTTTTTATTAAACTACTTTATGTGGGAATTTGCGAAAGTCAAGTCAACAAACCAGAACGCCTAAAATGGATACGAGCACGTTTTTAACATCCTTTCATTTATGTTTAGAAGTGTTATGTAGATAATATTGCGTGCACAAACGTGTATGTATTGTCTGTGGTTGTTTCACTTGTTAATATTTTTTGCGCTGTAACTATTGTAGTGCAAACTCAACGGGTGTTAGGCTCTAAGCTATGACTCCGCCCTGTCGGCCTGCATTTTATTCTTTGCCTACTCAGGTTTTCCTTGGAAATAAACTAAATTCAACATATTATGCGAACTGCACTTCCTAGTAATTGCATCAACAAGCCGCCTACAGCTTTTATTTAGTATAGTTCGACATGCCAAACGTAAGTAAAAAGACATTTTTAAAGCACCGCGAAGGAGAAACCGACGAGACCATTGCTGTCACATTCATGTGCTTTGATGTTTTCTCAAATGATCGGATATGCACGCCAGTCCACCTCGAGAATGTCTAGATTGTGCTGTGTGACGAGCTGCCAGTCCAGGTGCAGATATACAAATGAAAAAAAAATTGTGGCACTGTTGTGTCTTGACAGGAACCGAGCATAAAAAGAAACGAAAAGGCACGACAGCAAGTTTGAATGTGAATATGTTGGCTTTAATTCTAAGAGCATTCAAAATGATTGGAAGCACTGCGACAGTATTGGCGCTGTAGAATCTCTCAACCTTATCGAAAACAGGCAAGTGTTGTTGCAAGAAGGAATAAAGCAATGCAAATTATTCAAAGTGATCTCGGCTGCTGGAATCGTAACTTTTATCGGATTGATTGAGGCGTTGACGCCCCGAAGAAACACTTGAGCTATGTGGGCTAGGATGCACGCAATGGTTGAGGGTCCGGAGTAAATTTACCACCTAGGAATCTGTGACGCGCGCCAAAATCTCGACACAAGCAACTCCGCTTTTTGCCTCCATCAGAGACGAAACCACGATGGCCGGTACCGAACGTGCCTCCTGGGGTTTTGCAGAGAAAGGCTTACCCACTCAGCCAAATATACGACACAAATAGTTTCTACGCTTTTACAAGCTACGTTCTACTTGTCCAGAAAATTTCAGATCGACTGCATGGGTGCCCCACACTCATTAATACATCCCTCTCGTCCCCCCTCTAGAAAAGGAAGCTGTACGTGTGCGGTCCACCACTAAACCAGTTAACTAGCAGTCGTGTCAAAAAAAGCTACAAGTTAACATGTTATGCTACCCGTCTTTAGGCCGGTTACAAATATTTAAGATGGTAAGAACCCGGTGGTGATTCCACGAGAGAACGAGCAGGCGTATACATGATCACTTTTTCATTTTCCCCATATTTTTATGAGTTATGCAAAAGCCTGAGAATAGCCTGAAACTGCACTTTGTTGTCCTCTAGCGTGCGAACTTCACAAGACAAGAAATAGCAAAGGTGGCGCTGGTGATGCGCAATTTTTGACGCCTGCCGTTTTTTCTAACTTTAGGGCGCTGCGCACGGCAAGGTTTGGTCGTTCTGACTGAAATATATTGGCAAAGAGAAAATACACCAAAAAGACACGCAGGTCAAGACACCTTTTCAGTTCTGCTGAGAATAAAAAATGGAAAAAATTGTGAAATTGCGCAGACATTGCATTTATTCCTAGTTTGGCAACCCCTACCTCCCTATCTGCCATTATGAAGAACTTGTAAGTGAAGAGTAATGTCGACCAGATGTTGGTGAACATATCTGCAAATTATCGATTGCCAAAATACAATTTTAATATCCGCAAAAATAGACAGACTGCTGTGCTTTCTCCAAAATTGTGGAACTGTAAATACCAAAATAAGAAAAAAACTGACCTCGACTTCCGTCAATACGGGGAAACGAGACTTCTCAAGGGAGCCAAAAATACTGCTGAAAAACAGGTTCCAGAATTTGGTTTCTAGCGATGTCATAAACGGCTGTAGTCACGTGCTCGAGGCGTGGCTCCGTGCCGTCTGCTATGCTGCTGCCACCGTTTTCTGGCTTCTCGTTTTGATAACAAAGTGTCTGTTCAAATTCTCTGGTCACACGATGGAACTTTCAAGGTTTTACGTCCTTCATAAAAAAGATATCCGTGTTTTCTTTGAATTTTATTTATTTATTTTTATTTGTTTGTTTGTGTGTTTTTATTTATTTATTTATTTATTTCGGTAACTTCAATTCCCCGAGGGGGTTACAGAAGGGAGTGGTTATGTTGCAAGTATACAAAACAATTGTTCACGGGGAGATTATTCAAGTTACTCTACTAATGCGGTGTAAACATATATAACAATTTATTTATTTATTTATTTATTTGTTTATTATTTCGGTAACTTCAATTCCCCGAGGTGGTTACAGAAGGGAGCGGTTATGTTGCCAGTATACAAAGCAATTGTTCACGGGGAGATTATTCAAGTTACACTACTAATGCGGTTTATACATATATAACAATAATGTTTCCAGGAATCAAACAGCGCAAATAACAATATACGGGTTCAAACATTAAATAAAATACAAAGCGAGCATGCGTCCGAACGCAGTCCAATGCAATATTTTCCTAAATAAGCGCTAGCACCGCTGCGCCTGTAACGAAGAACCATGAAAAAGAGCGTCTTGCGGGTGTATCTTTTTTAACAAAAACCAAAGAGCACGGAAACAAAACAAAGAGTTTCCTTGCCATCACGACTGCCATAACTGACCTAGTGTAGGACGGGTAAACCCGAGGCGTGCATGCCCTTCGAACGAAAACTATAGGGAGAAGCTGACTGCCTCTCCACGACGGCCGTATTTCCTCAGGTGAATTGGGCGCACTTTAAAAAAGAACTTGCCAGTGTCTTCACCGAGGGCAAAGATATACCGACCATTGAAACAAGCAGTAGGATTGTGAGCTTTTGCGCATGGACAACAATAACACCAGCAGTGGCTGTGACACGCCCAACATGGCTCATGAGCTTATCGTGAGGCTAAGCGTAAACTTATCGTGAGGTTAGGCAAAGAGTCGGTTGTAATAACAGACATAACATGTCAAGCTGTCTAAAATTTATGTCGTAGTCTTTATGATGCAGCTGTCTATTGTACAGTTACATAGCACAGCAGCAAGGCGAACATTTTATATGGTCCTTAAACGAAATTTGGTGTGTCTGCGCCGGTCCGAGTTGTAATAAAAAAATCCCGCCATCTCCACGAAGTGAATGATGATGAGAGGGGCGAAGCTAAAATGCTTATCCGTAAAACCGTGAAACATTCGCCAACACATCATATAAAGACTCGACACGTTGTTATACGTATTCTCGACGCGCGCACCACCTGAATGAGTGAAGGACATAATGCGCGTTCAAAGCCATGCTCGCGTCTCGGTTTATAGCGCAGTGGAAAGAGCGCCACGTACCTCCCGTAGTGGCCAGAGAGTCCTTGTATCGAAACCGGGCGCCCCCGCGTCAAGACCACCACTCCTCGCTCGCCAAGCTTGAGACTTCCCACCGCTCCGTTGACAAGCCCGTCGACGATGTCGATATTTGTGGGGATCATGTAGGGCTTGTTTGGGACGATGAGAATCCCCTCGCGCAAGTTGGCGAATTCGGTGGGTGACATTTTAGCCACCTTGACCGTCGCCTTCTACAGAGCGTCTTGTGTCGCGTACCCCCAGTACGTGTCTTGAGCTCGCAGACGATGAACGACAATCTCTTCTGCTTCCGCTCCTCCTTGTTCGGTAGGAACGAAAGCGTTGAACGCTTTGGCCTCTTCATCCAATTTTTCGTTGGCCAACCCCTAGGGGCATCCTGCCACAATCATCATCAGCGGTATGTACTCGGCGCTACGAGGGACGGGACAGGGCCCGAGCAAGAGAAGCTGTGCCCCTAAAATTCTATAAGAATTAAACTTTAATTTTGTGGGTATGATAATGTTTTCTGAGGGGATTAAATAGAAAGCAAATGGTTTTGAATATCAGCCACGTCATCCGGCTGATTACCAGGTGCCCGCGTTATTTACTTTTAATCGCTCCAAAACGCTCACGCCTATGACTTTTCCTGTCAGTTTACTCGTGCTGCGACAGCACCTCTGTTATACTAAATTGCATAGCGGATACTTTCACGCTATAGGCGCGTCCTAATAAATGACGTTGTTCTAAGTGCAGAGCAATTTAGGGGCTTGCCTTGTCAATGTAGAACGCTTGCTGGACCTAAGTACAGCCACACCGCGTTCCGTCGTAGCGGCTCTCGTTGCCGCGTAATTCAGAGGCTTCAAAACCCCAGCGGCTTCTACAGTCATAGGTTGCCCGTCCTGGTCACGAAGTTCAGTCCGAACAGCTAATTGATGCCGAGGAGGCCGACGAAGCAGCCACGGGCACGGGGGATCGGGAAAAGACGGAGAAAGAGGCCACGACGACAACCATCGCGGGCGAAGCCACAGCGGCAGGAGGCGGATGGGACAACGACGTGCCGGAGCAAGCACCGGCTCACACGGGTGACTTGTCGAAAGATGGTGGCACCCCAACAAACACCCAGGCAACGGTCAACAACGCCCCCGACGCCATGGACTTGCTCGGGAACCCGGTCCCCAAACGGTGCCACATCGACGTTGCCGAGGGTGGCTTCAACGACCCTGCAGTCCAGTCCAACGAGCCGCCGCTGAAGATGACGCCAGGTCGCCGCTCGACGACGTGGCCTAAGCCAAGCGTCGCGTGGGAACGCAGGAGTGCAGAGGCGGCGAGAGCGTATCAAAAACAGCTCGACGACCCTGAGCCCAAACGCGTCGCTTAGCGACGCGCTGGATCTGAGCGGTGAACATAATGGCCCTGGGTTCCATTGCTTCACGGGGAAATGTCTTCGCTAGAGTACCTGAACCTAGCTACCCTAAACGGCCGTGGTCTTTCGAGTTAAAGATGGCAGAGTGAGGTGCACCGCCTGCTAACAGATATGAGACGTAGACGTCTTAGCGGATCAAGAGACAAAGGTAGAGGGAGAGGAGGAAACCGGGGGCATAATGCAACGTTTCACTTCGCGGTATTATGTATGCGTCAGCCACGCAGTTTTTTATTCTGCTGGCTGCATGTCATTGGTGAAAAAGTTGCCGGGGCATGCTGTGCGAGAGGTGTGCTCTGGCTTGTGCAGGGCGACCAGTTGTATGCGATATAGTATTGAGTGGTGAAGAGTGGCGAATAGTGTGCTTGTACGCGCCAAATGGACTTAGAGAAAGGGCTGATTTAAATATTAACATTAAACCGCATCTGTTGACAGACAAGCGTCTTGTCGTACTAGGGGATAATAATTGCGTCTTTCAGCCTTTTCGCGACGGGAGCTCGGCTGTGCTGCCGGAAATTATCAATACTATTGGGTTAGTGGATGTGGGTGAATGTCTAGAGGGAGGGCTGGAAGAGCAATCTACCCATTTTCAAGGAGTCAGTCACGCCAGACTGGTTACAGTGTATGTGTCGTGAGATTTATTTGAAAAATGTGAAGGGTACAAAGTAAATCCTGTATCATTTTCAGATCACTGCCTGGTTGTGTGTAATCTAGTATACAAGAAACGGTGAAATCCTCGCACGTTGAATCTATGGAAATAAAATGATAAGTTACTTAAGAATGGAAACCTTTTTTGAAGAAGTGAGTCATATGATTCGGAAAATAGAAGGGGGTAAAATCGGTGAACAGTGGGAGTGGTGTAAACAGGAGGTAAAAATGTGGGCCATTGAGAGGTCCACTGTCGTACGATACGAACCGAAAAAAATATAAAAGACACTAAGGTCAGACCTAGAAAAACTTGTCCGAAAAGAGTGCAATTCGCTTCGGGTGTTTAGTGAGGATATCGGAAAAAGGAAACAGAAACTTGAGGCGCTTGTCGATGAACGCTACCGGGGAGCCTTCTTGAGGGCGAGAGTGGACCGATTAGCCGGTGGAGAGGCCCCTACCAAGCGTGCTCTGGGTATAGAACGGGCGAACGCTCGACGTAATCATGTAGGCAGATAGAGTGGGAAGGACGGGTGACGGATGATCAGCAAGATATTGGACGGGCATTTCATCATTACTGCAAAGAATTGTTTGCCTTCCATAAGGTTGAGGTGGAGGCCTTTAAAACAGAATTTATCAGTGCATTCCCAAAGATTGATCAAGAGCACAAAGAAAGTTTATGCCAGCCTATTGCAGTTGCTGAAGTTAACTGTGCGTTCAATAGTTTGAACAACGGAAAGTCACCGGGTCCAGACTGGTTAACTGCAGCCTTTTAAAAGGTCTTTAAAAATGATTTATCGCCAATTTTGGCAGCACTATTTAAAGAGGCCTTCGAAATAAAGGCAATGCCAACCTCTTACGGAGAAGCGCACATGATACTCATACCCAAAACAGGGTTCACGGAGAAACATAAACATGTTACAGCATATTGTCCAATATCCTTGACAAATGTCGATTACAAAAGTTTTATGAAGGTGCTCGCAAAAAGAATTCAAACAGACATCAAGCAGATTGTAGGGCCACACCAGACGCGTGGCATAAAAGGATGCACTATTTTTTCAAACACACGGGAGTGCGGCGTCGCTGCGCGAGCTGCCGTGGCTGTTCTCCAGCTTTATTTGGAGACAGCTTTTGATGGTGTGTACCATGAATAATTGTTGCTGATTTTAGATCATGTGAACGTTGGAACACTTGGCTCTGGCGTACCGAAAGTGCACCACGAGATCAACTGTAAACGAGGCGCTGGGGGCCCCCATTAGCGTGGAACGTTCGGTGCGTCAGGGCTGCCCTGTGAGCCCACTTCTTTTCTTCCTGTATATCGAAACACTCTGCTTGAATATAAACGAAACTGAGCACATTAGCGGGTTTCAGCTGTGCGAGGCAGAGGTAAAACTTCTGGCCTACGCAGGCAACATTGCTGTTTTCTGTACGACCAAGGAAAGTGCTACGAAAGAGGTGGGCATTGTTCTAGGTTTTGGGTCAATCACAGGTAGTGGGGTAAACTGGGGGAAAGGTTTGGGTTTCAGGCATGGGAACCGGTCTTTGACACCGGAATTTTTCCCAACGTGAGCTGGGAAACCAGTCCCGTTAAGTATCTAGGGGCGCCACTGTAGTGCCATCAGGACAGCGAACCGTATTGGCGTGCCCAAATGCAGGACATACGCGGTACGGCAGAAAAGTGGAAACGGGTTTTTCTTTCAATGTTTGCGAAAGCGACCGTTTGTAATTAATTTTTTATTGCCAAAGTATGGTACGTTATGCAAGTGTTGCACTGCTCGCGTTTGAATGTAAAGAAAATGCATCGCACATTTGCTGCGTTTATCTGGTCATCTACTTTGGAAAGGTCCAGTAGAAGTAACCTTTGTCGACGTGTCAAGGTTGTCGCACCTGTTTGTCCGCCAGTTGGAAATAGGTTCCTTCTTCTTCGCGATACAAGCGATCCTTTTTGCGAACAGTTTGCCAGGTGCGGCTGCCTCAAGCGCTGTAGGAATTTGTCGTATCCAGTTTGCACATACAGGGAAGGATTTTAGAATATTACTGCAAAGCAGTATATGTCGAACCCCCCCCCCAGTTTTTCATTCCCGTGTCATTGATTTACTCGGCGCCCCTCGGTGGCACCCCCTCAACCCCGCTAACAATTCTTTCACAACTATTTTCCCCCTCGCCTCCACCAATGCCCCTATGGCAAGTTGCACAGTCGGCAGCTAACGGCGGTATGCGGTTATCAGATGATTGCGAAAGGAGGAACAGAAGCACGGACGGGCATAAAAAAAGGACTGATGATTACTACACTCCCTAATAGGAAATTTGTGCGCATTTGTCCTGCGGTTGAGGAAGTGTTTACGTGATCAGTGAACGTACGGAGGCGTTGTCTACTCTGATGCTACATCACAGTAGGCGCCGCCGCCGCCGGCCAGCATGATGCAAATCGTGTTTAATCCTCCCGCGCAAATGTCACGTGGTTCGCATTAGCCCCTCACAAGGGAGCAGTGATAATGTTGTTCCATGTCGTGTTTGAACATTCCGCGCAAACTTCACGTGGTTTCGATTAGCGGAGAATGGAACAGCGTCTGAGGAAAGCATTGCTTGGTGGCTTCACAAGACGCCTGTGTGAGGGAGAGGCAGTGAGAGATTTGACGTAGTAGCCGCACTTTTCGTGCTCCACTTCACCGTTCGCTACAAGCTCCTGTCCGTTATCTTTCTTTCGTCGCTGCTGCGTTCGCTCACTCGGTTACGCGGACGCAAACAGACGCCGCTCCCGTGAAGCCCAGGTAATGGCTGTCGAAGGGCTGCCCCTAAAACAACCGAAAACAGCCGTCACCGTTTCCACTCAAATTCACTTCGCCAAGTAGCTGCGAACCCCTCCCGTTAGAAGAGAAACTTCCCAGTTAGAATGTCAGCTTGAGCTCATATTTCTTTTACTGCAAAGCAGTATATGTGCATCCCCCAGTTTCCATTCCGGTGTCATCGATTTACTTGGCGCAGCATCGGGGCTCCTCCTTACCACCGCTGTCACCTCTTTCACAAATATTCTTCCCCTTCCCTCCGCCAATGACCCGTCAGCAAGTTGCGCTGTAGGCACCTGTCATCGGTAGTATGGTTATCAGATGATTGCGAAGAATAAAAAGCAGCACGGGTGCGAGTAAGAAATGCCCTGACGATTGCTGTAGTCCCTTATAAGAAATTTGTGCGCAGCGCGAGCTGCGGTGTTCTCGGTCACGGCACATTCTGCTGCGTCTCAAGGAAGTGTTCGCGTGTCAGCGAACGCACGGCGGCGTGAGCTACCCTGTTGCTACCTAGCAGGCACCGCCGCCGCCGGCCAGCATGTTGCAAATCTTGTTCGAACCTCCCGAGCAAATGTCACGTGGTTCCGAAGAGCCCCACACAAGGAAACAGCGAGCATGTTGTTGGAAATTGTGTTTGAACCTCCCGCTGAAATGTCACGTTGCTTCGATTACCAGGCAATTGAACAGCGAGTTGGGAAAGTGTCAGGGGGAGTGTGCTCCTTGGTGGCGACGCATGAGATATGTGCGAGGGTAAGGCAGTGAGACAGATGGCGCCGTAGCCGCAAGTTTCGTACTATACCCCACCATTCCCTAGACGCGCCTCTCAGTTTTCTTTCTTTCGTACCTGCTGCGTTTGCTCACTTGGTAACGCGGGCACAAACAGACTCCGCTCTCACAAAGAACAGGTAACGGCTGCCAAAGGGCTGCCCCCTAAAACGACCGGAACCCGCTGTCGCCAATTCAGCTCAAATTCAACTTCGCCAAGTAGCTGCGAATCCCTCCCAGTCGAGGGGAAACTTGCCCACTTGGAATGGCCGCGTGAGCCCATATTTCTGTTTCAGCCTTGGAGGCCTTCCGAGCGACCTTTTCGCTTTTATCTTTCAGGCCCAAGTATGCACCATCACCTGTTACTGGTGTATGCGTTCACGGTGGGAAAAGGAGGGCGTGGTAAAAGGGGGGCGTGCACACACAGCTCTGCGTCATGCTGCTGCGGATGAGATGCCCGTTGTGCTGGTGGGAGATATAGATGTCGAAATTACATGCATCAATGCGTTTAGTCGGCTGTCCTACATTATCCAGTTGTCCTTGTGTGAGCAGATGTGTTACACAGACGTCTTACACAGACATTAATATGCCTACGAGAAGCAAGGGAAGAGCTTAAGGGCTTCCAGGTTGAAATTGTCATGGGGCGGAAGCGTGCCGTTCGTTTGGAGGAAGAGCAATAATTGCAGCGTTGGCCCCAACTCAAGTTCTAACGGGCGCAAGAACAACGGTTAGCTGCTGGCTCCGCCGTTAGCGCCTCAAGTTCAGCTCATCGAGTAGCCGCGAAACCCGTCGGATGAAAGCAAATCGCCCACTTGGAACGCCGGCGTGAGGCAATATCACACCTTCAGAGGGCTATCAGGGTATATTTTCGACCACGTCTGTCATTTCTGAACACGCGCACATCACTGGTTGTCGGTTTATGCGCGCACAGGTTCGTAGTGGAGAATAGTGGGAGGGAGGAAAGGGGCCTGCACGCGTAGATATAGGTTTCATGCCCATAGTGATGGATGGCATCTCCGTTGGGCTGGTGCGAAGTTAAAACGAGGAATTTAAACATCCCAACGGGATTTGTCCAGAGTCCTTAGTGCTAGAGTAGATCGGTTTTGTGCATTACTCAAACAACAAGATGCTTTCGAAGCGGGGGAACATAGTCAGCTTCATGTTTTCCTGCAAGAATAAAACTTGGATCCTTCAGAGGTTCATTCAGCTAATTGGCCAGAAATTATGCTCCATCGCAAATTACAACAAACGCGTTTTGTTTCGTGCATTCCGTGAATTTTGTCTAGCTTTGCAGGTCATCCATTTTCATAGAGTGGAAGGGCACTAATGGTTAAAGACGATAGTCTTTCTTGAGCTATCTAAATCTAGAAATTTTGGTCTGTTTGTATGTCTGTCTATCTGTCTGTCCGTCCGTCTGTCTGTCTGTCTGTGACTCGATTCAGACTCTGCCTCCTGCGACCCCCCCGCACACACACACTTAACGCCAACCTTGGACCTTGTTTGCCGCAAAAGGGGTCCCTGACGATTAGCAACCCGGATATAAGGTGCGCCCCAAAACGAACGGGTACTGCGTCCTCGGTGACATAGATGCGACCCCCTTTCAACCTGATGTGGTGTGCTACCCGCGCGAGTATGTCACTGAACTAGGATAGCGTGCCCTGCAGTTCTTGACCTTTCTAGTTATTCTCTAATATTTCTCCCTTCCTCAGCAAGTGTTCACAAATGCGCCCCAGCGAGCGGAAAGGAGTCTTTTGAGGTCCAACTTGCTGCAGTCACGGGAAAGAGCCCCGCGACATCGGTTGGACCGCGGCAAGCTTCGAAGCCCGACTGCGACCCATTTCAGGTATCCTGTATATTTCCCGTATATTGCCACGAAGCCAAAGACGGCGCCGTCGTCTTCAAGGAAAACGAGTTTATTAGAGCGAACTTGTGCTCCCCTAACAACCCAAACAATATACAGGCGGCGAAGCAGCAGTCCACAAAGTGACGTGTGCAATCAAGGGTCGATGGGTCGAATATCGCAGAGTCCGCTGTGCACGCTTCTATCATTCGGCGCGAGTGTTTCTCGAACCGTCGATTTACAACCAGAACATTGTAGATCAAAGAGGATTATTCTAGGCTGTTGACGTTAGTAGGAACACCCTCTGCCTATGAACAGAGAAAGAGATAACACTTGAGGCATAGAAATAGACTGTTACGGGGATAAGCAGGCGAGTAAGAGGCGAAGTGGGGTTTATTCACAATAATGGCGGTGGTTCACCGTAAAGCGTGCAGCAAACATCGATCCCGCCCCAAAAGAAGCGCTTCGTTCCCTTCTTCATCGGCCGTGCAGCTGGAGGGGAGGATTTGCCCGTACAGTGAAGGAGTCCTCACATTTTGTGTAACATTTCCCCCTCCGCAGATGAAACCCCTAGGGAGAGTCATTCAGCCGCGCGCGGGTTGTATGTTTTAAGGCGTGCAACATGTACAAGCTGAGTCTTGCTTGCTCGGCGTCCGGTCGCAGTGAGACGCTAAATGACGTAGGTGACATTGCTGACACGATCCACAACAACAAATGGGCCAGTGTAACGAGACAAAAACTTGGTACGCAAACCGCGTTTCCATAAAGGTGTCCATAGCAACACCAGATCACCTTTACAAAATGCAATACTGCGGTGGCGAGCGTCGTATCGGTCCTTAGAACGGCGCTGCGAGGACAGTGTACGTAGACAGGCTAATTGGCGGGATTCTTCAGCCAGGCAAAGGGTTTTGGCAATGGATGCCTCGTTGTGCCAGGAAAACGGTAGAATGGTGTCGATAGGCGTCCTAGCTTAGCGGGCGTAGACGAGGTAGAAGAGACGGTAGACGGTGGTTTCGTGCTGGTCGGTGTTGTAAGCGTAGGTGATGAATGGTAGTATTTCATCCCAGTTTCTATGGTCGGAGGAGATGTACATCAAAACGATGTTGATGAGTGTGCGATTCGTGCGTTCAACCAATCCATTCGTCTGTGGATGGTACTGGGTATCATGCCGGAACTGCGAAGTACAAGGCCGGAGTAATTCCTCCACAACATCCGCAATAAATTGGCGGCCACGATCACTGATAAGCACACGAGGGGCGCCGGGGCGAAGAATAAGGGCATGCAGCAGGAATACAGACACATAGGTTTCTGAACCAGTTGGAACAGCTGCGATTTCCGCATAACGCGTCAGATGGTCAACACAAACGATAATCTAGTGGTTGCCGCCAGGCGGTCGTGGAAGTGGGCCTACAAGGTCAACCCCAACCTGCTCTAAAGGAACAGTGGGTGGTTGCACAGGATGAAGCAGACCGGCAGGTATGGCGGCAGGACGCTTGTGACGCTGGCATTCTGTACAGGTGGCGAGGTATTTTCCAGTCGTGCGCCGCATGTTGGGCTAGTAAAAGCGCTCTTGGGCGCGGTGTAATGTCCTAGCGTAACCAAGGTGTCCAGACATCAGATCATCGTGCATAATGCGCAGTACGCAAGAGCGCACACTCTCTGGTACAACCAAAAGAAAACGCGCACCATATGCTCCGTAGTTTGCCTTGTAAAGCAGGCCGTCCCCAAGAGAAAAGCGATTAGAAGTGGCGGATGCACGAGCACCTGCGAAGAATGGGGCCAGCTTGGGATCCTTCTGTTGCTCTCGTCGAAAGGTTTCAACGTTGGGAAATTCCTCAGATACTGGCGCGAGGTAGTCGTCGAAATTGTCCGCGTCACGCGCAGTCGTTGAAAGTGGTAGCCGGGAAAGGCAATGAGCGTCGGTGTGACGGCAACCGCTTTTGTAGGATATAACGAAGTCGTATTCTTGGAGTCTGAGAGACCAGCGGGCGAGTCGCCCGATTGGATCACGTAGTCCAGCCAAACAACACAGAGAATTATGACGCGTGACAATCGTAAAAGGACGTCCGTAAATGTAAGGGCGAAACTTCTGCACAGCGAAGATAACCGCCAAACATTCCTGCGTGGTCACAGTATAGTATCTTTCTGACTTGCTGAGTGTGCGGCTGGCATAGGCGATGACATGTTGGGCCCCGTGATGCCTCTGCACGAGTAGTGCTCCGGGGCCGATGCTGCTGGCATCCGTATGCACTTCGGTCGAAGCCCATGGGTCGAAGTAGCGAAGTATTGGACCAGAAGTGAGCAAAAACTTAAGTTGGGAAAGTTAGTCCTCGCACTCTGGCGTCCAGTGGAAAGGCACAATCTTGCGCAAATAAAAAACAGAGGAGAAGCCAGCTCTGAAAATTTTGGCACGAACCGGCGGAAATAGGATCATAGACCCAAGACACTTCGAAGGTCACGCACAGACTGGGGCGGCTTGAAATGGCTAACGGCTGCGATATTCTCCGGGTCAGGTCTAACGCCATGTTTGCCAACTAGGTGGCTCAAAACTAGTGCTTGGCGCTCAACGAAGTGGTACTATTTCGAATTCAACACAACACCGGCCTTTCATAGGCTGTTCAGGACAGTGTCAAGGCGTGTGTTATGCTCTTCAAAAGTACGGCCGAAAATTGCCACATCGTCGAGGTAGCACAAGCAAATCTCCCACTTTAAGCCTAGCAGAATTGTGTCCATGAACCTCTCAAGTGTAGCAGGAACATTACAGAGGCCGAACGGCATGACGTTGAATTAGAAGAGTCCGTGGGGGGTAACAAAGGCCGTTTTCTCTTTGTGGGCTGGATCCACCGGAATTTTCCAGTAACCAGATCTTAGGTCTACTGACGAAAAATACGAAGCAGAGTGCAGGCAGTCGATGAAGTCGTCTATTCGTGGTAGTGGGTAGTCGTCCTTCTTTGTGATTGAGTTCAGGCGCCTGTAATCAACAGAAAATCGCCAAGAGCCGTCCTTCTTCTTTACGAGAATGACCGGTGCTGCCCACATACTAGCTGATTCCTGAACAACACCCTTATGCAGCATTTCGTTGACCTGGTCCGCAACAATCCTTCTCTCGCTCGGAGAAACCCGGTAAGGTTTCTGTCGCACTGGCCGGAAGGTTCCGGTATCCATGGTGTGTCGCGAGCGGCACGACGGAATGTCTATTTTGGCGTCTCTTTGCGAGGAGTCAAACACCGATGCATGTCTGGAGAGGACACGAGCTAGTGCCTCCCTCTCAGTAGAAGAAAGACCCTTGTTTATCATTTGCAGGAATGGTCCGCCGAGGGTAGCCGAGCTCCCACCAGAATCACAATTTTCTTCTGTCACTGCTGCCAGGGATACTCTAACATTTTTTTTCAAATGCCGCTAGTTTCATTCCCCGCGGCAAATCAGTACCAGCCGCTGAGCAGTTAACGGCCCATAGAAGACTGCAACTATCGTTTACCGAAATCAAACAATGCGGTAGCAAAAATTAAAAGCCGTTCCACTCAATGTGACAGCTGTCGGAAATGCAGAACAGTGATTCCCCATAGTGGCCTGTACCGCCGTTATCCGCTTACTGCTACCACCCCATGCAATTCAAATTTCCCGCATTCGCAGTGCTCGCGCGCCCCCTGACTGAAACTGCGAAAGCGGGAGTTCTGTTCTCTTTGTTCATTTCTCCCAGCACGTTCCGGCGTTGCACTGCCATCGCAATCGAGCCCATCTCCCCACGAGGTGGACTCGAGTAAATGCGTTGAATAGGGGGTGGGTGTATTGCGTTAACGTTTAGTGTTTCGGGAGATGGTGGTAGTGAATGCGTTGTATCAGCAGCTTCTTGACGTAGTTTGAGTGAGTCAAGGATATAAGGCGCGTTCGTAGCCTCCCATTCTGTGTCGGCTTTGTGGCGCAGTGGGTTGAGCACCATGTACATTGCGTTCCGCCCGCAGGGTCGAGGGATCGAAACCCAGCGCCGGATAGTATTTTTTATATAGTGTAGGGCGGGGTGCGGACAACAACGGTGCGGACTACGACGGACGTCAACGCGGGTGACATCGTGAGTTACTGAAATTCTCTACATTTAAAACATCTTTATTGATGCAGTTTGATGCAATGGGCTCAGCTATAGCGCAAAAGGTAGGCTCACCAGCACCACGGGCCAACACGGGAACAAGAGACGCTGAGCGGGCGGGCAGAAGCGTGTCTTCGGATACAACCAGAACGCGTTCTTCGCGGAGAGAAGGCTCCTCCGCGAGTACTGCATGGAACTTGCTGTTTATGGAGAGCTCGCCCGTCGCACAGTCCACCATAGTGCCATATTCACGGAGGAAGTCGATACCGGGAATAACATCATGTGTGGACCTCGGAAGCACCGAAAATTCGGCCTGTAAGTGTTTGTCGGCTAGGAAAACGTCAACCGCACAAATACCGTTGGGGCATATTGACTCATCCCCAACACCTCGAAATATAGAACCACGGTCTCAGCTGAACATCACTTTAGGCCCAATACGCTCCTTAAAAACCCTACTCATAACTGAAAGTATTGCTCCAGTGTCAACTAAAGCCATCGTCTGTACACCATCAATAAACACTTCCACTTTGTTCTTGACCATAAAGACGGGCAGAGGTATGTTTCCTAGAGGCTGTCCGGCGACCTCACCCCCATCGGCCGCGCGGGCTAGTTTCCCGGCGGCGGTGACAAGGGACGCCGCCAAGACGACGGAGATTGGCGTTGGCGTAGTGGCGGTGGCGTCAAACTCCTGTCGGAGGCGGGAGAGCCGTTGCGGGGACCATTAAGATGCTGGTTGTTTCCAGTGGGGGGAAATGATGGCGACCAATTATAATTACTACCCCTAGGCCAGGTAAACCGCGGGCCCGCGCTTGATCCAGGGCTGCGACGCCGGCAAAACCGCGAGATATGACCGGCGAACGCACAACGGTAACAAACAGGTGGCTCGCGAGGAGAGTCGAACTGCCCGGATGGGAATTTGGCGACTGGAAGGGCTTGCACGCCGATACTCGTCCGGGTGGTAGTGGTCCTGTGGACGATGGAAACGGCCTCGTGATTGATAGTAGCGATCTCGTGTCGGGCTAGTATACATGTCACCTCGCCGGTCGTCAACGAAGTCGGCCCCGTTGACAGCAGGCCGTAACGATTCCACGTGCGTTGTAGAAAAGTAGGAATTCGGAGGTGCCTCGTGCCGTGAGGCGCTGTTGCGAGATGGGGTCCAGGGACGGGCAACGTCACTGTGTCGGAGCAGCTCTTCACGGACTATTTGCCGTATGGTCGACGCAAGGTCGACAGACGAGTTGACGTCCACGCTGGCGACCGTTTTGACGTTGGGTAGTCGACCAAACTTTGGCGTTATCCGACGCATCTTGAGCGCTTCAAACCTGCGACAGTGTTGGATTACGTCAGAGATGGTGTTCAGGTTGTCCTTACTGATGAGAAAATTAAAAACGTCTTCCGCAATGCCCTTAAGTAAGTGCCCAACTCTGTCGCCCTCCGGCATCCTAGCGTCGACGACCCGGCACAACTTCAGTATCTCCTCTGTGTAGGTCGTGCATGTTTCCCCGAAACTTGCGCTCTCTGAAGAAGCGTCTGCTCGGCCCTCTTTTTCGCTTACGCATCACCAAAGGCCTTCCTGATTTCCTCGACGCATCCATCCCATGTGGTCAACTTTTCTTCGTGGTTTTCAAACCACGTCAACGCTGTCTTGTCCAAGGCGAAAACGACGTTCGCAAGCCGGTCCGCAGCGTTCCAGCGGTTGTACTTGCTCACTCGTTCGTAATGGGTATTCCATTCGTCGACATCTTCCTGTTTCCATTCAAACTTCCGCGGCTCTCGTGGCTGATGCCAGCCGTTGTGAGGTGTCACCGAAGAGTTGCCTTGAGTCGGAGGGGCCATGTCTTCTCGGATGGGCGAGAAGCCAGCTACGCGACGGCTTCGACGAAGATCCAGTGACGCCGTTGTCCGCTGGGATTACGCCGCTCCTCCACCAAAACTGTTACGGGGATAAGCAGGCGAGTAAGAGGCGAAGTGGGGTTTATTCACACTAATGGCGGTGATTCACCGGAGAGCGGGCAGCAAACATCGATTCTGCCCCAAAAGAAGCGCTTCGTTCCCTTCTTCGTCGGCCGTGCAGCTGGCGGGAGGATTTGCCAGTATAGTGAAGCAGTCCTGACATTTTGTGTACAATATATTAGAACACGCGCTTCCCTTGGCACACAGATAACATAGTGCGGCGGCGCCAGGCGGTAAACGCCAAGGCATATGCAATGTAAAAGCCAAAATATGCATCAGCACGCCCTTTCGCTGGCCACGGCACGTTGCTCGGACGCTTACTCTGCACGCTTGAGACCGACAGGTGTCGGCTCGCTCGCCCTTCTCCGCCGCAACGTCGTTCTCGATGATTTCCTTCTGTTTTGTGGGCATGTCTTCGTGTCTCGATTTGGCACTTCAGCACCACTACCATGATCACTGAATCATAGAAAATCGTATACCTGAAGCCGTACATTTCAGTGCTATGTGGACACCCTACAAAATAAAATTTGACGCTACGTAATGTAGACACGGAACACGAACCGCGAAAAGTACTGGCGTAGGTACTTCGGTTAAGTACCGTGGCGCACCTGGTACTATCAGCAAGACACAAACGAACTTGGCCTATCTGGCCACTTCTGAATGACACCTTTCTGGACGGCTACTTTTCAAGTGGCGAACATTTCAGGGGCTCGCCTTGTCGTCGTAGCTCGCTCCCTGGACCCAAGCCGAGCCACACGGTGTTCCGTCGTCGCGGCGTCTAACAGAGACTTGGAAAGCCAAGCGGTTCATATACCCATAAGCGTTCGAAACTCGTGCACCGATGACGCTTGTCATAAATATCCCCGTTGTTCAGTGCAAAAATGACGGCAGGCACATTTGATGCAAAATATACGTAATTACCCTCAGTGCTCGCGTTTATTTTGTTAGGAACGCTCCTTGGGGTAAGTTTTTACGATATTAAGGGGGGAAAACTGATTTTGAAGGTACGTTGCGTTTGCTGTGAACACAAAGACTTGCACGGGAAAAAAACGTAGACTTTCACGAGAGGAAAACTGGCCGTGCAAAAACAAAATGGCGCGTTCCAAATTGCACATTAACGCGCCGGCGGCGCCGGGTCGCGCGGGAGGAAAAGCAAGTACTAAACCAACAAAGCCCTCAAGCCCTAGTTTCAGGCAGGGTGTGCGCTAGGCCTTCGAAGGCAGGAAATTTGAATTTCATAGCAGAAACCACCGTTTCATTCCTTTGGAGACTAGTGAAACAGTGCAGTGAAGAGCGTGTTGGGTGGGAGCAGTCAGCGTATAATCGGGCTACAGCCCGTTAAAGCGAATAACTGCTGTGCACATCCGACAGCTTTCCCATTTAGAAAAATGCTTATTTTTTTAGTGTTCGTTTACGGGTAATTACTGCATTGTTTCTTTTTACTGTTTTTGAGGCTTTCCTGCGTCGTAAGTGCTTGTAAGATGACCTTTTCACGAATGCCAAACTTAATGCAACTAATACTGCTGCAACGGAAGGATCAGAAAATATTCTACACTGTGTACCTCGAGACGGTTCACTTGTATATTCATAGCTGTAGGGTAGTATAAGTTTGTGTCCGATTAGGATAATTTGCTTCGACTGCGAGCACAGTACGCGTTTTTTAATGGGTGGGTGTTTATTCAACCATAGTATGCCTTACGCGAAAATTTTGTATTGCTTTTAGAAGAGAATACATTGATTTCCTAGATTTGACAAGCCCAACACACTCGTGTTGTTGACTTTCTTGCCAGTGTTTTAGAATGCAGCTTTGTTGTGCAACAGTGCAAAAATATCTTTGTGCATTCACCGGAAGCTTTTGATAAACACGTTTCTCAGAGGATGGGTATGCTGATCTACATAGAAATGCCACACAATGCGAAAAAGAAATGCATTCTGTTCACGGTCCTTCACAAAATTTTTGTCGCATAAAGAATGTCACAAAGGAGTGTTGTGTTTGAAAGGAACGTTTACTACAGAAAACAAAAACACGGGGACCAATGTCGATCGTCAGTCCTATTTTTGAAATTATTTCCCATTCACAAATTACCTATCATATCCCTATTATAACTGATATAAGCTTACGTCAGGCTATAGGCCTGAGTGAAAAATGCCTACCTGTTGAGCGTATCAACAAATGAGGCAGCGGAAGAAACAAAGTTTGGCTTTAAATGGCTCGTACGCAAGTAACATTACTTCATAAAATTTTTTCCGCAGCTGGCCGGACCGTGTTTCAGCATTGATCGAAGCAAAACAAAGTGTTGTAACTCGGAGACACTTCATAAAAAGATTTTTTTCGCAGCAAATGCATCCAGTTCAATCAAGTTGTAAAGAGAAAGTGTTGGAACATTGGATAAAAAATGATGAAACAGTATAACAACTCAGCAGACGCGTAAATGGCTGAAGACGAAGAGGACTAGGTGAGGTTACAAGATTGGTTCTTAGAACACGGTTCTGCGGGAGTAGTGTAGGCATATTGCCTTTTTCCGATGACGGCCTCTTTCCTTGCCCACCTGGGCATTCTTCCACATGGGCTGAAACCCGGGGCGTCAAGCGACACGACGAGATGAGTCATGCAGCGGAGTTCAATTGTTAGGCCTCATTGCTCACTTCGAAGCAAGTGGAAGGTGTCGAGACAGAAGAACGGGCTACACATTGCTGAGGAAAAACTTTTCTTCTTTATTCCGAAGCTCCTCGCAGAAATAACACCCACGCTAAATTCAGATACCGGGCGGACATAAACGCCAAACATACCAGACACCATCTTCCCTCACACGAACTGTTCTCGGGCGGTACAATGTTGGCACTATTGATAAAGAGCAGGATGAAGCAGGGTAATAGCTTAGCAGACGCGTCTATGGACAAAGGCGAGAACAAATATGCAAGGTGACAAGATGGTTGCACCGAATACGGTTCTCCGTAAATACAGTTTCTGTAACGACGGACTCCCCAGTTGCCCTCCTGGCATGTTCTTCCACATTACACTTCGTTTGCCTCTCAAAGTATATTGCATCACCATGGATTCCAGAGAAGCCTAGGAGGTATCAGAAACACCGTTGTCCTGTTAACCCTTTAATAAAACGCACGGGTTATGCTACTGGCGCCTCATCTTCACACGCATTCCAGTAGCTATACAAACTGAAAGAGAAGGCGTTATTTTCTCCTACCTTCGGAGAACCGTTGTCATATTTTATAATCGACTTCACCAAGTCTTCCAGTTCCTGCTGTGAAGCTTCAGGATTGAATAACGCTGCTGTAGTATTTAACGCTGCTGCATAAGCTTCAACGACAGCCTTTGCAGGGCTCCCCCTTTGATCGCCATTAGTATTGTTCACCACGATGCTCGTTGTCTTTGGTTTGCCCAGCTACATGAAAAATCAAGAAGCGACAATTATAAATTTGCTGCCGCGCTGGCAATGTCACAACTTTCATATTTTGATCGATCAAACGGTAATAATAACTCCAAACACGAGAAAGAACTCAGCGGACAATGCGGAGAGAAAAATTACATTCACCTAAAAACTCCTCGTAACAACTATACAAATCTGCTTCCTTCTCTTCGCATTGGTTATACAGAGCCACCGTGCACACCGCCATCCAAATGAAGTGCACATGCAATGGGTCCGCTTTAACAATTGTAACTGCTTTACTTTTCTGTTGTGTGGTCTCAGTAATTTGTTTTCTCAGCGTCATAAAGCTACGAATGTAAAACAACCTTGACCGTGAGTATTCTACCTGCTTAGCGGCGGAACACAAAAGAATAATTTGCTCGGTAAACCTAGCCAGAAATGTTCTACATCAAATGAAAAGGGGAAACATTTATACATTAAACCCTACCAAGATTTTGCATGCATACTGTAACCAGGCTAAAACTTTTAAATATGACTTGCACTTCGTGTAACGGGTAAATATATTTTACTCAGCCATGTTTTCAATTTAAAAGACTCAATGACAGGGCTTTTACGAGTGGTATTGAAAGAGAGGCATTTGATGTTTGTTCTTTTGAACGTTCGTGGTCATTATTCTGACAGGCGTATGAGATGAAACACATTTTACCGTAGTTACTAGCTATTTCCAATTCATATTCACCTTTGTATTAGGGCTCTTCCTGACGCCGTCTTCTTAGTAACCACTTTTGCCGGATACAAGGTGGCATTTTGTTTTTGTTGCAACCATGTTTTAAGTTCCATATTTTTACTCTCTACTACATGTAGACTGCACTACACAGGCACGACGTGCAAACAGACGATGTCAAGCTTAAAATCGACGTAGTATTATGCAAAGGCTATC
Source organism: Haemaphysalis longicornis (assembly GCF_048455015.1). Taxonomy (NCBI): domain Eukaryota; kingdom Metazoa; phylum Arthropoda; class Arachnida; order Ixodida; family Ixodidae; genus Haemaphysalis; species Haemaphysalis longicornis. Next base: position 88,565,434 of record NW_027526233.1, read on the forward strand.
AATGTTGCTCTTTATTATCACTTGACTATTTCTATACAACGCAGTTGCTCTTACGAGAATGTAATTTTGGGTGCGTGCCCCTATTTTAAACAATTCACTTAACAGACACTCGAAATACAGAACTACGTTAAAATAACGGAAAACCAAGACCTATTTTTAACACAACAGCGGCACGACCAATCTCAATGAACCCTTTACACATCCGGAAATATATTCTTCGCCGGATACGTTAGATGCTCAGCAGTTAGCCGCTAAGAAGGAGCGCATGCAGTCCCACAGTTGATATAGATAAGTACGATGGATTCCCGCAACATTATTTCGAACTAACCGAAAGTCCTTAAAATTTACGTCGCAGTGCATGAATATCGGGAATGCGTGGAATAACGTAGAAAGAAGTATTCAGTGTGAAAGTGGTGGCAATATAAGGCAGTGTGGTTCGGATAAACGAACCTTTCTGCCTAGGGAAAGAGTAGACGTTGTCTTCTTTAAGTGCACCTACAAGACGGCCAAAGCCGCTATTATCTGCTGCGTACTTTCTGTTTTTTTATACCTTCATTCTTCCCATATTAGCCTCGTAATATTGGCCCCATAGGGTCAGTGGGATTTCCGAGTGTTCATTTGGAATTCATTGTGAAATGTTATATCTTGGGAAGCCCACTATAAGCGCAAAGGGGCTGACAATCGGGTGTAGGCGAAGCTGCAGTTAATTTTTTCAAGAATTTTGTTCACTGAAATTGGCAGACGGGGAAGAAGAAAAAGAAATAATCGGAGATTTTTGGTCAGAACACCTATTTATTTAGGCAGATTTCTTCGCGCATCTTACGACAAATGTTTGAAAAGGAACAAAAAAATAAAGCACAAAAGATCAAACGCTGAAAACCAAGGAAAGATTACAGAGCTTGTCATCACGCTGGTAGCAAATATGTACCAGGTTTACCAATACTCAAGCTAGTTATTACGCGTAAAAGGGGACACTTTGCACACTTCGTTTGGTGAAAGTTTGCGGTTGCTTGCTTGCTATTTACCAGTCTGCTAAGAAGCCATATCTTTTCGATAATGGGCTTCGTCATTTTGCTTGCGCTGAACCTAAGGGTTATACAACGGAGCAAGTGCGCCATCGATGGAGAAACTAAGGGACCAAGTACAGGCAAAGCAGCCGTTAAATTGCGACGTAGTCATGAAGTTCTGTTTGGCTTAAGCGCACACACAGACAGCTCAGTTGGCTTTGAGCGATAGAGTGCATGCCAAGACGCAGTTTCACATTCGCCTAGGCACCTCGTAGCGCAGCCTGGCTACAAGCAAGCGAAGCGAAGGAGCAGCTTGCGGGCCATCGGCTGAAGACCACTTGCGATGCGATGAATAATTTTGAGTACGTCATGTAGTAGGGCTTCGCCCTAAAACATAAACAAAACATTCTGTGGAAGGGGAAAACTTCACGGTATTGCTCTCCCTTACAGTTCATCGGCCTGGTATACAGGAATTCTCCTTAATATATAAATACTCGCGTCGACATAAAAGTTAGTAATGGCCGTCCGGGAATGTTTTGCGAGCCATTTGGCGTACATGTCGTCCAAATTGGCATGGTCGGAAATATCGCGAAAGAAGGCGTTCGCCGCGACAAAATATCGCGATAGAAGGCGTTGTGATCGACACTCACAATATGCCACTTTGGTAAGTACCTCGTCACGACTACGGAGGCCGGAGCGTCTAGTATCTACGAACTTCTGGTTGCGATTACGCCCCGAGAAACGTAACGGGACTCCTCCACAGCTTGTATGCATAGCTGGACCTCACATAGATGTGATCCCTTTCGACGATTGTCAGAATTGTGTTCAGCATGGTCGTCGGCCGTCTTTCACAGGAAGCTGAAATTACGCAATCAGTGCAGCTTCCCTTGCACGAGAATGTTACGCTAATGTGACATAACAGAGGATTTCGCCTAACTTCTTCCGCTGAGCGTCGGTGTGGGGGGAAGTGTATTCCTTATCCTTTTATTTCGGAGTTCCATTAGTCCGAGGGTGCTGTGCGGCATGGTTCTTTGGTCATAAATCTTACTCGTCATTTCTGCAAGTGCTCCATTTTGACGCGTAACTTGGTGGGTGAACCATCAGGCGACTTCTAGTGCAATCCCGCTGGGAAAGCGCGGCGTTTTCGTCGTAGCGCGTCTTGTAGTCAGTGGTTGCACCAGTCATCTTGGTCTCGGAGAGTGGCGAAACGAATGGATGGTAAAAATCTATTTCCATCTTTTGGAAAGGCCTCGATGGCACGGTTACGTGCGGTGGCCGTTTTTAGGACTGAACAACTAATTTGACAACAACGACCGCACTCTTTCGCGTAATGCACACTTCAGGCTCTCTTCTTAAGAAACAATTACGCGGAGGTTTCGCTACCAACGGAACAATTGCGAAGTGTTCAAAGCGGCCTGCGTTTTCGCGCATCGCCACCGATGAGAGCACGACTGAGCGCCGGAGTCGCCGATGTTAATAATATTTCTTTTAATATTCTACAGGAGGGATATTCCACTTCTGCGGAGCTTGCGCACTTGGTGTCATGCTAGAAATCTGCACGTTTTCCCTATCACACGCAGTGCTGCTTGGGTACACAAAGAAGGAGAGAAATGAGCGTACGAAACCTTCCATCAACGTTCCCTCCTGCTTCATAAGGCACACGTTTACCAATGCAACAACACCGATAAGGCATTTCAGTTCTTAACGCCTAAACGCGAGATGCAGTACATATAGCGATCCCACATTAAAGAACTGCCGTCTCTATGTACTCAAATACCCATGTTGAGATGTTTTTTCTCGACAGCATATTAAACTGATCTCAGGTGCACTTTTATTTCCATTACATGTCGTAAACACAGGCGTTCAAGTAAAACACGTGCAATCAGGGAAGCATGGTTCTGAACAGGCTGAACATAAAACTTGATTTTATGTTTCCACAAAGCTACAAAACTTAGACGTAATTGAAACATTTGGGCTTAAGGCCAAATTGTATCTATCAAAATCAAGCCCTAAAGTTCTTTGCGGTTATTTACTACTGCCCGGCAGTGAATGTTGCAGTAAAAAATCCGTGTTCTTTCTCGTCCGCATTGCTGAGATTTATGCCTAGGTATTGGATGGGCCGACGGTGCTACACGTAAGCATGCCAAGATGCAAATATAATGCTACCTATTTTTTGTTTTATCTACACTGACGCTCTGGCGAGGATATCTACGTTGAAGCAATAAACATATATTCTGGACGATACTTAACAATAGCGTTTATTAGTATCAATTAAAACTCGAATACTTCCTTACCTCAAATACCCCCTTAGGTTATAGTATATCTCCTTATTATCTTAAGATTTGCAAGGCACAGTTGCATATCATCGCTTCTTGCTTATGTTTTATTTCACACCGCATTTATTAAAACAAGATGTTTGAAAATGTAGGCATTAACGCCATTACGCAGGTTTTTGGTCGCAGGCATTGCCATTTGCAATGTCATTCTCGTTCAACTTATTGGCTCGACGTCGAGACGGGGACATTCTTTTTCGCACACCCAGCAAGGCCGTGTCAATACCATAAACTCAATATTACCTCTTATTAGGAGGTTAAAGTTTGTCTGAGTTGATGCTAGATGTCGAAAGTCAAGCCAAATGACAATATTTAACCCAGGAAAACCAATGTGTTAATAAAACAAACTATGGTTGGCCAGAATATTCAGCGGGATGAACGCAATTTTTTTTTTTCAATTACGATCTTAGCAGCTGCACAAGTTATAACTATTGCTTGTATAATTATTGCGACAGAACTGGAAAGATATCAGTTCAGAAGGCAACCCAATGACTGAGAACGAACTAGCTCGTACGCCATACAAGTACACCGGTTTCATAAATGAACACAGGGACATCTGTAAATGCTGGAAAAACCGCCATTTTGAGAGAATTGGTAGCAAGAAGAGATTCTCTGGAAGTTCCATTTGCTACCGCAGAATACTATGCGCGGGATGAAGATTTTTTTAGCAATTATTGCTTGAAATAGTCAAATCAATTTCCTTTGACCCTACTCATAAACACTATCCTTAAGTGTGGCCCTCTTGTAAATATATAGAGCGTCCCGAGAATAAAACCTAAGCACTGTTTCAGAAAAAAATACTTGTCTTTATATTAGTTCTAAAGAATTCACATGCGCTCAGAATAATCGTTCATCGCGAGGGGCATACATACAATGGGTTTAGAGGCTCTTGGATAACGAATAGTTTTTACTCGAAGTATACAATTACTATTTGTTCCCGAACTTCTTGAGACTTGGCATTGAAACATGTAGTCAGCACCGACCGCTAAGAAAACTTCAGTGACGCTGTTGAATCGCTTTTGGATGTAAGCGCCGTTTCAACAAAAAGCTTCTGCTTATATTACTTCTAAAGAATTCACATGCGCTCAGAATAATGGTTCATCGCGAGGGGCATACATACAATGGGTTTAGAGGCGCTTGGATAACGAACATTTTCTTACTCGAAGAATATATTTACTATCTCTTCCGGAACCGATTGCCAGTCCGTATTCAAACATGGAGTCAGCACCGACCGCTAAGAAAACTTCAGTGGTGCTGTTGAATCGCTTTTCGATGTGATCCTTTTTCAGTATTGGCCACCCAGAGAAGCCTTCACTATCAAGCACTTTTCTTGCTGCTTTCACGTCGTCATGTAAAGTAGACCCTGCCAACATGGGGTATAAAAGAGAAAACAAGGCATGAGATTTAAGAGCATTGAGTGAATGACGTACGGCTGAATGAGCGATCCTAATTTTCGGTTCATCAGCGAAAATAAGAGAGCTTTGTACAAAGTGCATTATTCATACCAACTACAAAAACAAACTTCAATAAAGATCACCAATTGAGAAAAAGTATATTTTTGTATTCATATTCGCAATGAATATATTCTCCTAGGACTCTAGTTTGTGTATACATAAAAAAAGTCAAGAAGAACAGTTTAGGAATAAAAACACTCAAATTATCTAACCCATAGCCAAATCAAAAGAGTCAGTATGTTTTGCAGCACACGTAAATTTCTCTTTAACGCAATTTTCTTGGCTGGTTGAGAAATCTCAAACTTATGCTGGAATACCTGTGCTGCAAAGGCTGCTGAAAATGGCCGCCCTCCCGCATTTCCACTTTGGATGTCCGCCGAAGCATTCGTAAACTACTACACATGATGAAGGGGGAGGGTATCAGATGTCCTTAGTAGTGTCGGTGGGCGTGTGGCTTGCGCTCGGCTTCTCTGGCGGCAAATACGGTATTGTGCCTACACTCTAACGCTGGCAGCCTTTTAATGTAATTTACAAAAGCAGGTACCCTACAGCGTAAAGGCTGCAATAGAGCGAATCTGATGCTGTATTTCTCCCAGTATATTGTAGAGGTTCTACGCCTGAAGTAAAAGTGGTTTAAATTACGGGCAGACGTTTATAGGCTAACTCAACACAATCTAACATCTAACCTTTGCATTGTAACCCATAAACTGCCCGCTCACCTATAGGAGATGCTGGTCCTTCTAACTCACTAGGCGGCCTGCCATTTGGCCGTTGCATGCCGTGGTATAGACAAATGGCGAGAGGTCACATTTTTGAGCCTGTCGAGTCTTCACACCACTGTAATTCACCCATGCGGAAAAGCGGAAAGCTGTTACAAATACTTGTTTGTCGGCGTGTGTTGGAGGGACTGCGGCAAGCCTGGTGTGACTGGCAGCGCTACACACCCCTTTCTTCTACGACCATCAAGACCTCATGTTGGAGCAATGTCAAAGAGCCAGTGCGAGCGAACTCGGCATGTTCACGTAACAGTCTACGCGCTTCTGTTGGGTGCATGTTTTTCCTGGGCACTGTTAAAATATATTATTTCAAGCTACAGCATAAGAGAAGAATTCGCTTTGCCTGACTGACTGTTTCGCTCTATATTTTCTGTTTTCAGCACCAGCTAACGAATGAAATTATGGGCTTGCGTTCGTTGAGCCAGTTTAGAGCGGACGATCAGGTAAACTAGTACACTGTGACAAATAACGATGCACATGTCTGGTTTTTAGCGATAATGATTAGGAGCAGAGTTTGGTTGTGCGGTTTCCCCGCAATAATTTTTGTGCGCTTTCCCCGCCTCTTGAGCACTTCATCGCCGCGGGGGGATGTATGGTGTATTAAGAACACTTAACGAGTGTTTGGCCCGTGTAATAGTCAGATAGTTCTGTTTGAATAATTGATTTTTTTCTCCGTTATTAAATGCATCTCATCGCGCTAATCTGTGCGCATAATCGTTTTGTCTCACCCGTCGCAGAATTCTCATTTTTTCGCCGCACTGGGCACCTTGAGTAATCTTGGTGACGGTATTGCCGACACCGGGGACCACCAGCCTCCGCACTCACGCTGTAACCGACCGTGGTAATGAGTTTTATGTGAAGAGTAGAAACCTCAACCGCGGCCGTCGGAGCCCAGGTCAAGGTCCGGCGGATGGGCCCCCCGTCTGTTTACCAGGCAGGCAGCTACGGAGACTCTCTCGCCATCAGGGTAACTCAGCGAAGGAAGTACCCCCGTCCCCTGCTTTTTTCAATATCGCATGGTCTTTTCTTTATACCCCCAATTCAATGATCGGCACCCTAAATGGGCCCCACCGAAGTACAGGCTAAAGGTAAATCAGAAACTTTCCACACGTTTCTTGTCATTCACACGGCAACAACCACTCTTGTTGTATAGAAGTCTGTCATTGTGTTGGCAAATTTAGTCTGTGGTTGGTTCTGGCTACGATGCTAAGAAACTCGCATCAGGGGATGTACTGGTCGAAGTAAAAAGGAAACATCAGAGTGAGAACCTACTGAAACAAACGACGTTTCAGACTTCACTGTCCCTGTGACAACACAACGGACCCCCAACTCCTCGCAAGGAGTCATATCAGAGAAACAACTAGAGTCTGAGACACCGGCAGATATTCTTAAGGCGCTCCAACCACAAGGTGTATCTCCAATGAAACGAATCGTAATCCGGAGAGCGAATCAAGAAACTCCGACAAAGCATATAATCTTAACGTTTCGTCGCACAACGGCACCAGAAAATGTCAAAGAGCGGTTTCTTAGCTGCAACGTACGACCGTATGTCAAAAATACAAAGCGCTTTTTTACGTGCCAACGACACGGCCATGAAATCCAGTCATGCAGAGGAAAGTTGACATGTGCCAAATGTGCTTAGACGGTCACTTTTATACGGAGGCACATCCCGCTATGAATACTGCACTACACTGATGTCTACTGTCGAGCTTTGGGACAGCGCCTTGGCGAGCACCAGCCTGGACGACCAGCTTCGGCTGGCTCAAAGCGCTGTCGATGCTGCCCGCGCTCAAGGCATCCTGAACTCAGAACGCCTCCTTCAAGCTTCAGCACAATCCCCCCTGTTGATAGAAATAAACGTTTATTCTCTCTCTCTCTCCACGGAGCTGCCAGAAGTCGTAGCTGCGAAAACAAACGGTGGTCTCGTGGCACCATCGAAATGCTTCTTGAAATTGTGCCCCGCCATGGAAGAAGGGATTCGCGTTCTACAGGTTTAATGCAAGGTTTATTGTTCAACACGTTTAATGCAGTCGTTATACGCAAATAGTGACCGCCTATAGTGGAGGTCAGGCGCGGAGCCAGGACTTTTTTTCTGGGATGCGGGAGACTAAATTTGTTTTCAAGCACACCCCCATCCCCCACCCGACAGAGAAAAAGCGAGGTAGTCTGCCGCCAACCTTAAAAGCTTGAATAAAACACATGTTTCGTTCATTAAACAGACGGCATTTTTCCGATAACAATGATACTAATCTCATTGCAAAGTTAAAAGAAATAATCGAGATATGAAATAAAACATTTGAAGCAGCGATGACTCCCAACCCACTTTCCGGCGATTTCTCTCTGACACTAAACTGTCTTTTTACGATTGGCGTCAAACGACCTAATACACACCCAAGGAACATGGCTGCGGGATTGCAGGGAGCATCTTCTTCTATTGATGCAATCATTTCGATTGTTACGTGCAGCCAACATCCTCATAACTACGTTGTTGTGCAGACCTGTACTAAATCACTCCTGCCCATATTATGTCACTGCAGCACGAAATCTGAAAATTTTTATATTTGTTGCATTCCCCCGTTGAGAAACGTCTTCAGGGGTTGGAATGTAGCTCAGTGAGTTACCAAAGGCTAGTTGTTTCAAATTCAACAAGGTTGTATTTTGTCTTGAAATGGGCTTAAGGTATCTATTGGTGTTGATTATGATGGTATTTAGCGCCAGATGAAGTTGTCAACTGGGAACAAATACGGAGATCCCGTGGTACAAACCTACACCCGAGATACGGTACGCATACTGCACCCACGGGCACCTTGTACACGCATTGCATTAAATGAGCATAGCTTCATGTGAATACTTGCTTTATTTCAACGTGTGTGGTATGATGACTGCGACATCCGCAATAAAATGGCGCAGGCCGTAAGAATGAGATTTTTTTATTTAGTTCCTGTTGTTCAAAATGCATAACTTTTTTTGCTGATAAGCATTCTACGCCCGATAGCGTGCTGTGTAATGGGGTAACAAAAGTCACGATAACCTTCACACCATGCGACAGCCGCTACCTCACTTGGAGTTGCGTGCCTGTCCATGAAGCAAGCTACTAAAACTGCTGCGAGAACAAATATATTTTTCACTCTTCATGTACTCTAACTGTTCGCGTTATTCACGGAAAGCGGTAACTTTTCATGTACTTAACGCTGTCCCGATACGCTTTGAGCACCCCTCTTAAACTTCGTGCATCATAGGGTATTTACGCGTTTCTATGAGTTGAATTTACGTTATTCTCTTTCTAAGTTACCTACCCACTTCATAGCAGGCGCTCGTTTCAACAACCAACTCAAACGCAAATATCGCATTAGAATTAAAAAGTGATACAATTTTTTTGGCTCGGAAACATAGAGGTACTGTGATATCGTATAAATATTAGGAAGCGATTATTTAAATATTAAAAGACACAGTGATGACGCAAGGATAAATCAGTGGTCAGGGGAAGAAAATGACTTACAATTGCGGCCTATTTTTTGCGTTGCATGGCACTTTGAGTGTGAGCTTCCCAAAGCCAGTCGCTTGAGCCTTTGCACTATTCTATCATGGCGGCGTTGTTGTGACTCAGGCCCTTGAATATACACTGCTCTGGGCAGCCTCCGCCAAGGCATAAAAATTACCCCATCTTCCGGAGTGGAACTCTGAGTAGGATGCGGAGCATCGGGGGGTTCCGTTGCGTTCCGTTGTGTTAGTAGTTGGGTTTGGGGGAAATTGTCGAAGTTCCGGTACCGCCACTCGACGTTATCGAACCGACGCTGCTTGACGTTGACGAAGCTCAGGATCCGCTGCTCGACGTTGACGCTTCGAAGCAGCTTCGCGCTGACTAAAGTTAGGGTCCGCCGCTCGCTTCAAGCGTTTGCGTTCAGCGTCGCGTGCCCTTCGCTTCGCAGCTTTGTCTTGAGTGGACGTAACGTTGCTAATAGTGTTTGGGCTGATGCTGACACGTGCTTGCGTCAGCCCACTCACTGACGGGACTGTTGTTTCCATCACACTTCATCGGAAGCATCAACGGAGTCAACCGAAGCAAGCGCTGCACTGAACTGGCGCAGCGCTCTACGCGCTTTATATTCACACTTGAAGGAGAGGAGACTAGCAGAGGAGAGTAGCGCATGCGCCGCGAGAGCAGAAGCGAGAACGCAGGAGAAGCGTAAGCAGGTGGTAGAAGAGAAGTGGAGAGAGTGACGCGCAGCTGTTGGAGAGCGGGAAGGAGGAGGGTTGCGCATGCGTATTATCAGTGCGGACGCCGACGCCGCGGGACATACCCCCGAGCATGAGACTCTCCGCATCTAAAAGTGGCCGCGGAAGCAATGGCGGGGCTTTAGTTGTGACCGCGGTCGAAGATGGCCATCGGGTATTTGTTACTGTCGTGAGCGCCGTCTGCCCATGGCACGGCTGGTGACCGTCAAGCCTTCCCGTGTAGGATAAAGTCTGCAACTCGCTCGGCAAGCCGCAGCGCACCCTTTTCGTTAACTCCCTGTTCCCCAGCTTCATTGGGTAATGAAAAATACCGCCGAACGAATCTGCCTAATCCTGGAGAAGAAAATGAGTGTCTGCAACACCGCTTTCTGAAGGCGACACACACTGTGGGCAAGCTCATGGCCTAAGTTGTCGGCATCCCAAGCCAGACAGTTTGAGACCCTATTCTCCGAGCAGAGCCCATTAAATATTCCCACGTCAACACCCTCCAGGCTCCACAGAAACGTGAAAAAGAATTAAGGGGTGACGCCCATAAGAGGGGAATGCTTTGCTACGTGCCTCATCTACAAAAGCCCTGTGCCCAACCACGACATTCACCTATCTAAAGCACTTTTCTCCCAATACACAGACCCATCGCTTTCTTCAGTTAACTTGCAAGACTGTCTGCCACCGCCACTTGCACGTGGTTCTGTTTACACACACAAAGATCGTCTGTTTCCTTTCTGGCTATCATCGTACCAGTCTTCACCCATCAGTGGCGGGCGATCTCTCTTTTTTCCGCCGCGAATCAGTGCGGACTACTCCTTGCTTCCCGGTTATACCGTGACGAGCAAATCTCCTGTGCGAAGAACGACACACGCGGCCAATTATTCTCTGTGTTGCCACATGCCACACACAAAGGGACACAACTCATGCCTTCGGCGTTCCGTGCGCAGTGCGTACCACAGGGCTGCCATCGCTTTTGGAGCTGCGCCCCTCCAACGCGATTATCCTGACCCGGGCGCTTCGTTTTATGTAAGCACCAATGCGTTAGGACAGCCATTGGGGCGTGAATGTGTTTCATAGTTGCGCGTACGAAGGATACGTACCTTTGTTCATAGCAGGCGTACCAGGCATAACAAGCAGCACGGCGCCGGCAGAAAAAATTTGGGGGGGAAGCGGGAACTGAAGCCTGGTCAGCCTGCTCATCCCCCCTCCTGGCTACGTCACTGAAACTTGCGACGGACGGATAGAGGAACCCGCCTGAGGGAGGCAAGCTAGACGAACCGGGAGATCACAACAGCGACTAGAAGCCGAACCTTGATTGAGATCTTACCGAAAGTCGCAAGAAAATCGGCGTCATTCATAATTTTTTCTTGCTACGAGCCTGGGAAGTTCGCCAATTTGGGGAAAAAGAGGAACTATGCGCGGCGCTGTGGGCAGAATAAGGTTCCCTAAAAACTACGGAGTGAGGAGGGGGGGTGCGGTGAAAATTTTGACGGGGTGGTTTGAACGCCACTTGTTGATGTGTTGACCGTATTGTTTGAGCAAATATTACTTGCTGAGTGGGACCCTCGTCTGTTGAACTGCGATCCATTCTACTATCACATTTAAGATTTGTTTAAGGAGATTACCAACCTGTATTCAAGAATCAGGTTCAGCCCATTCTGACTGAAATCAACCGGATAAACTCACTTGCCCAACTGTGTATGAGTGCAGCAGACGACGACTAATATTTTGTAACATCTGCAAACCGCAGAAAGATCCAGCATTGAATGAAGCTGGCTAGCTAGAATACCTTCAAATGTTTTGTGGTTTTTGGCTCCGTGAGTTTTGTATAAGTTGCCTCATAGCCTGCGCTGTAGTACATAAGGCAGTTTTTTTGATTGGTTGCTCTTTTATCATGTGTGACTTTTTTTTCTTTTAAAATTGTATAAAACGTGGGGTGAATAAACAATTGGGCACCCTTTGGGGCTTCCTCTGTGCGCATCTCTTTTGGAACTCTTCAAGCGAATATGCCTTACACCCGTGAACAGCTGAATGATTATTCGCTCTTTTACAATCGCATACGCCTCATATATAATTCACTCCCTTGTGCAGCTTGTTTGGGAGGCAATAGGGTGGTTGTTTTAGCCGCCCTTTTCTTTTTACCCAACGATAAAATGTTTCGATGTGGTATTGAGTCATCTTGAGGGTGAGCAAAATCGGCAGCTTCCCTGTCGCCACAAACCTATCCAATGGTTCTATTATACCGTGCATATATAGGGTGTAGGCCCGTTCGTCACATGGCGTACCGTCATAGACCGGTTCGTAATAGGCCGTTCAGTAACATAGGATCATTCTTCATAAGACACTTTTTCACTTAGGAAAGTTCGTCACAGGAACGGCAAAACAAAATTTACGGAGTAGTTTTATACCTAAGTGGAGATAAGGCATCATCCATTTTCGTTTGCACAGCTTGCGTAACGGTTGCTGAGTAAGAAAGTATAATTATAACTTATTTGCACACGTTGTTCTCACTAACTACGTGATTCTTTCAATCTTTCTTCAGCGATCGTGAAGTTAAGAAGTTTTGAACTATGTCTTTCCCTACCCGTGTGACACGTTTCTTTTGGAAGTAGAAATAATATATGAACGAGGCAGCGTGTAAACAAAAAAAATATTTTAAACAACCACCACCTGAAAGAAACCAAACGGAAACGTCAACCCGGCAACTGCGAAAGAGTACGAATTATCAGAGTTGAAGCCACTGACCCCTCTCCTGCCCACCCGTCTAGAGATCCGCCCAAAATGAAACTTCTAGGCAAAATTTACTAGACCGAGGAAGTCGGTGCTCACCAAACCGGCCGCAACACTGAAAAAGGGGCGCGCGTTCTACTTTGCAGCCCGTCTTCCAAGAAATTTATAAGGCTACGTCCCTGTATCACTTTGCTGTCTAGGGTTGTAGAGCTCGCATCGGTATTAATGATCAACCCAGGTCACCCTGCTTGCCCACTCTGGCTTGCATTCTTTGCTGAACTTTCCACGATGTCCGGCCTAAAAGAGAGGAAAAAAGAAAACACGTGCCTCGCTTTTCTCTTTGGATTCGAGCCATCCTACCTACTTTGCCGAGGCTCACATGCGCACAAAGAAGTATGTGGACACTCGCTTTGTGCACCTATGATGAACTTTCCTATTTGACGAACGGGCCTATGACGAATGACCCTATGTGACCAAGCGGCCTATTACGAACCGGCCTAAGGCGCAATGCCATATGACAAACGGGTCGTATCCCCGTGCATACATATCAGGTGTCCTGTAAATAGTGTGTTCTTTAGGCCCTCAAACATTGGTTTTCCTTGTGCATCCTTGCGTCATGTTATATACAATTCAGCCTTAAAAAGTCCTTTCGGAGAGGTGTCTTGTATGACTGCAGCTGAACGGATTTCTCGATTTAGAGACATCAAAATGGCGGTCAAAGATCTTTATAAATTCCAGCGTACCTCGAGCAACTTCAAATTCTTGATTCAAGCTTTCATATGAACTCGCAAAAGTGGAGTGTGTTTGTCGCAGATGAACTGAGCGTCCGAACTGTAATCGAACTTTCATCTTTGTTGATCTGATGTTCGTATGCACCACAGAACGTACGAAGGCGAGATACGGTGAAACCACCCCAGCGCATATAAACGTTTAGCATAGGAACTCTTTAGCGGAAGTTGGTAAACGGTACCTCGCACCTACGAGATTCTGAAAAACTGTCGTATTGCTGCGCGGACGTAAAAGGCACTGCTGGTTTGTCCGCACTGGTTTCAAAAACGTGTTGGGTCGTTTTTGGTCGAGGTAAGAAACCACAGCAGTTATAACAACTACGCTGAAAATGATAATTCACCTAAACTCCAGCGTACATGGAAGTTAAACGCAATGTAGATAGTTCAACTATCGGCCGGCCGGCGATTCTCTAGCCAGCCAACGAGGAACGCGTGCAGGTCAATGCATACAGGCGATCTAACGCACTTCCACTTAAACAGTGCACTAATGTAACGCAGTGACGTCGAATACAAGGATGAAGACGTTTAAGCTAGTCGACTGGAAATATGATAGATGAATAAGTTTAGCAATAGCACTACTACACAGCTGCCGTGGGGCGTCCGAGGCAGACGACACGCCGACGGTGGCGCAAGACTTGACTGCAGTGCCACTAGTTCTCGCGACCGCCGTTCGGGACACCCTCCTCTACTGGCGGGGATGCGGAGCTCCGACACTGACCTTATTCTAGTAACGTTGGTGTTGCTGTCCCAAACCCCCGTTTAGCGGCCACCTGCTGCCTCTACAACACCTGGAGGGGCGGCAGAGGTACCGGCCCTTGCCGGAAGCCTTTGGCCGTCCTGAATGGTGAGCAATTGTCGATTGGGGCGGCTCCAGTGAGTGGCGATTGCGATCGCCACAGGGAGCTTTGCCACTCTCACAGTTTCCTCTCCACCGGCCCTACGGACAGCTGAGGGCATGGCCGAGATGGACACGGGAGAGCCCGCCGGAGCACCCACCCAAGCACCACTGCCCGGAGGGGCCGCGGCGCTACTAGTGCCCCTGAAGCTGGCGGCTGATACCAAGGGCACCCGAAAAGGTGCCAAGTCTAGGGCGCCCGGCCCGCCGGACGCCCCATGGACATATGCTGAGGAAATTGACGTCGGACTGTTCCTGCCTGCATCGCAGCGCAAGGAACGGCTTGCGGCGTCCAAACTGGCAGAAAAGGCCTAGAAATCTGCTACAAGATTACAAGCCCCGTAAGACAAAACAAACACACACATGTTCCAGTAGCTCTTAAATGTAAATAATCGGAAGACAAAATATCATACAGTGGAACTGTAGAGGCATCCTTAAAAATATTGATGATGCCTACGAAAGATTGCAATCCAATCAGCCAAGTGTGATGTGTGTACAGGAAATGCATGTAAACTCCAAACGCACAAATTTCTTGTATAGTTACTGTTGAATAAAAAAAGGAAGCGCGCCACGAGGCAGGCAGCGGGGGTTCGCTCCACGAGCGCGGCTCTCGCGCCAGTCGTTCGTAGGCATCGCTGATAGCCGGACGTCTGGTTTACTGGTCCTCTTTCGCTACACATTCTCTGGTGCCGTGCAACCCGGGAACCGGCACACGAGCGGATCTACGTTCGACGGCGCAGCCGCTCCGAGGCACGCGAGGCTTGGATACCTTCGTACTGCTTTATCCTGGAAGCCTTGCTCTCGGCCGCCGCCCCTTTCGGCTCGTGCCCAAGCCCGCTCTTGTTCCTTTGGTATTCGCAACCCCAGCGTCTTGCTTCATCGTCTGGTACCATGGACGCTCTTCGTATTCGCCGAGATGTCCTGCAAGCGACAATCTCCGGGACCATGAGAGTCCTCGACGCCTTGCTGCGGAGCCAGGCAGCAACGGTCCTTGATAGACAAAATGCCCTCGACCTCATCTTGCATGACCAGGTGAGCCTTCACCAGCTCGACGCCGAAATTCAAGCGAAACTGACGGATGACGAATTCGAAGCGGACATTTTGGAAGCTATCCATTACGACGAGCGTATTTGCGCCCTTAGAACGCGTGTACGCTTCTCTGCAAGCCACGACTCTGTCGCAAGCCCCGTCCTTCAACCTCAGGCGCCCCTGTTCACCACCCGCATCGCAACTTCGAATATTCGCTCGCTTCCCGAGGAGGTCTGGCGGACAGTGGTCCTGGGTGACGTGCCGCCCGTCCGGGAAATAACTAGTGCGGCGGTAGAACAGGACAACGACGACGGAGGCGCTGCAGCCTTTCAGAACGCCAAGCAAGACCCCGATGGGCTCAGCCCGGGAGAGTGGCTCCAGCGACCACCCAACCCTGGTGTTGCCGAGATTTCTGAGTTGGAGAAATCTGAGGCAGCCTACCGAGACCTCGCCGTCGCTGACACGACCATCGTTTCCGAGACGTCTCACCGGCCTTGCCGCAGCGCTGGCGTCACCGACGCGGCTCTTACGTCAGAGGCGTCATTACAGCCCTTCCGCAACCCTCGCATTCACGACTTCACTACCGCCACGGAGACGTCGGACCCGTTCTGCCACGGCCCTAGATTCGATTATGCGACTCTTGTTTCGGAGACCTCCGAGTTTTCCTGTTGCGACCCTTTTGTCGGCGACGCGTCTCTCGTTTCGCAAGCAGTTCAGCAACCCGGTTTCAAGTCGAAGATATTTGCTTTGGTTCCAGCAACGAAAACGCGGTTCGTGCAGAAGATGGACTCGCTTCAGGGGATAACGAAGCCGCTACTCCTCCGACGCTCCATGACCGAGCTTCGACGCCGGAAGCGAGCTTAAGCCGCGCTCGCCAAGGCTCGGTGTGGAGGCAACTTCGTGGCAAAGCAGAACAAACGCTTCTATGGTGACGACCCCTTATTTAGCAAGCGCAACTCGATTCTGAACGAGCCTTTGTACCGTGTTGGTTCCGCCGAGAGTGAAGTCCTATGTTTCCCAGAGATAACGGACACGCCGCTGGAACACAACAATTACTTCACGGAAGGCGAATCAGACGTGGACGCAACGGCGATGCCATTACACTGACCGCATGATCTCTGTAAATTTGACCGTCCAAATCAGCTGTTTCCATTCGATCCCGGCGGCTGCCTTCTGGCCGAAAACCTAGAGCATGCCACGGGTGACCGTATGAACATTCGCAGTCTTTTAGCCCTACGTCACTTTGGTCAACAACCCAGCAAGCACTCGTTGCCCGTGCCGCTGCCAGCTAGCTCCTAACGAACTTGGCGGCGGCGGGAGTGTGTTGAGAAATAAAGAAGAGCAGGCAGGGGGCGACAGTAGGAGAAGAGGAAGAGGAGGATCGGAGGTGCGCACTGCATAGCCACTCGACACCATCACCACATCGGAAGCCAGACGCTGGTCTTCTTTCGTTACAGTTACTACGTATTTAGGAAGGATATGTATGGTGGTGGTACATCTTCTGGGGGTGTGGTCATCATTGCCCAAATATCATTGGCATGTCATTCTGTCCAATTACAGACTGTCCTTGAGGCTTTTGCCATTACAACCGTATTTTTCAATAGGCTAATAACAGTGTGCACGATATACAACCCTCCTAATTTCCAGCTTTCAAGCTCAGATTTTGAGGGCCTTGTAGATCAGCTACCCGAACCTTTTGTTCTCATAGGCGAACTCAATGCACGCAACTTTTGTTGGGGTTCTCTCCGCACGGATGACCGACGTCACCTATTCGAAAAATTTCTAACATCTTCAGGGGCATGCCCATTTAACAAAAACAAGCCTATATACCATAACATAGGACACAGCGCTTATTTAAACCTTGCCTTGGCTATTGACTCTGCAGTACTCTTTCATCGCTTGAGTGTGATGTTGGCCCTAATCCGTATGTCAGTGACCACTTCCTTACCTCACTAACATACATGAAGGCCTTAACAGTGTTCACCTTCCCTTGGCAAGTTTATCCAAGCCAGAGCAAATTGGAACATATTCACAGAGACATCTCAACTACACTACGCATGCATAGTACACTTGTAGAGAGGGCACCCCAGCTCGTCACGGCGCACAATATCGCTTCCGCCGAAGAGTCAATGCCCCAGGCCTCCTTTTCCCCGCGCAACCCAAGTAGACCCTGGTAAAATGACGACTGCCGGCGTGCGCTAGAGGCCCAGATCAAGGTGTGGAGTATCCTGCCTAGATACCCCCCAACTCCTGACCTTATTTCTTTCAAAAGGGCAAAGGCATTACGTAACCATGTGCTCCGTGAAGCAAAAACGGAGAGCTGGTGCGCCTTTCTCACATAAATAAATTCGTACGCGGACACCCACAAAGTATGGACACAAATACGTAAACTTAAAGAACAGCACACACATGGCCTGCCCCTAGTTAGCTGGACAGGGGACACACTGGAAGATCAGGCTAACACACTCGCACATTTCAACACGTGTCTAGTTCGGCACACTACACAAACACTTTGATGCAACACAAAACATCTGAAAAACGAAGCCCATACGTGACAAGAACAGTCAAAGTCTGCATACAAATCTGCCTTTACACTCCATGAGCTTAAAATTGCTCTTTCTAGTTGTAAGGGTTCTGTTCCAGGTTGAGACAGCATTACATACACTATGATTCGACACCGAAATGCAGACACTCTTGAGAAACTCCCACATATACACAACCAGATTTGGCTTTCGGGGCACCTTCGAATGTCTTGGACGGAGGCGTAGGTGTGGCTTTTTTTAAAGAAGGTAAAGACCCTTCCTCTCCTACCAGCTATAGACCCATTTCCCTCACAAACTGCCTGTGTAAGCTTTTAGAGAAGATGATAAACTGTGGGCTCGTGTACTTTCTTGATTACAATGGTCTCCTCGATAGCTGCCAGGCAGGCTTTCGGGCAGGGTAATCCACAAATGATCAACTAGTCACATTGGCATTATACATAAAAGATGCCTTTACACACAAACAGTACTGCATGACTCTACTTTTATACAAAAAAAGCGTACGAAATGGCATGGCGTTCTGGCATTCTAGCAGACGTAAAATACTATGGTGTAACAGGAAACATGTTGAACACTCTTGATAGTTAATTTTCCAAACCAACATTTTGTGTCAGAGTCGGGTCGGCACTGCCAACAGTTCACATTAAAAAAAATGGCGTGTCTCAAGGCGGAGTGCTGAGCTGCAGGCTGTGTATCATCAAGATGAATTTCCTTCCGCCAGCATATCTTTAAAATCTTGTAATATATCTATATGTGAACTTTAAGTCCAGATTGGGGTAAAGAAAATTTCTCGCTGGGCAGAAGAAAATCGTTCAAAAGTGCAAACTCTCAAGCAGACGCGGATTAAGGTGACCCAATCCGCGTTGGTGACCCAATTCCTGTTAAAAAGGAACACAATATTTTGGGTGTGGTGATGGATGAAGAATTCACATCTATCTCTCAAATCAAACAATTCAAATAAAAATGTCTCCAAACAATTATTGTTCTGAAAGTCCTACCTCACCAATTATACGGTGCAGATAAACAACTCTTGCTGCGCATTTATACTGCTTTGGTAGGGTTTCGCTTGGATTAGGAGAGGGTTGTCTACGGGTCGGCCACAAAAACAACGTTAAAAATGCTCGACCCAGTGCTGCACCTGGGGCTTCGCCTCTCTTGTGGTGCTTTCTGTAGAAGCCAGTCCAAAGCCTGTATGTAGAATGTGACAAATGGTGCATGGAGTCGCAGCGAATTTATGTTGATATTTTGTATTCTGGTAAAATATAATCGATAACCATCTTTTTAAACCTGTTTTTATGGATACATGGACAACACAGCTCTTTTTAAATCGTCCTTCCGTTCCTGTTTCCTTCTCACTGAGTGCGACAGGAGGCAGCTTTACTTAGTGTGTACTTTTTAAACATCTTGAAGTCATTTTGCATTCATTTTACTGCACTATGACACCTCCGCACTGTGTCGTGTGACTTTTCTTTCATCCAACTTTCTAAAAATATGGTACCGAGAAATGCGATTCAGGAGCACTTGCTGTCACTGCAGGAAAAATACCAGTGTATAGAATTTTACAGCGATGCCTCCAAAAGGGGCCTCCGGCGTGTCATGTGCTGCGCAAGGGCCCATTTTGGTGTTTCTAAGACCATAAATGTAACTTGTAGCATCTTCACAGCCGAGGCCTATGGAAACTTTCTCGCTGTGAATCACATTTTAAAATGTCATATTCCAAAATCTGTCAGTTACAATGATTTACGAACCGTTATACGCGCCTTCTCATCCCGAAAGAAGTCCACAAATTACGTCATCATAGTGTTCTTAGAAAAATTATGTCGGCATATGGTGCAAACCTTAAGGTGACTGTTTGTTGGTTACCAGGCCACTGACGGATCGCTTGAAATGAGACACCAAACGAAATTGCCGCTTTTGCACTCACAAGCATGGTGTACAGAGCAACCGTACCGTACAACGACTTCAAACTACGTAAAATGTAAACAACTACGTAAAATGTGGTAAAAACAATGGAGTGAATAGGCAGACAACAACCTGCACATTGTAAAACCACACTTTGCACGATACACAACCGATTCACACAACAGACCCACAAACGTTTCCTTGGCAAGGTTACGGATAGGCCACACACATGTAACACCCCACCAAACCACTAACATCTCTGCGACCTCCCAAAAAGATCCGAACGCCTATGTCCAAGCAGTATCTCTATTATAAATGCGTACAACGTGAAATATTTTTCTGAAAATTTTTATCGTTCAGATAACGTTGCTGGTACCTTATTATCGGACGTTCTTTTAACTATGGTAAAGACCGACTCTTGATGTTACTGCTGCTTCATTTGTGGACGGTATTTAGACATATTTTGCGGACGTTGAGATGTTGCTGGTATGTCCGGTTTTACTTCGTACATGTCTATCGCAGTTACATTTATTTTAGCTATATCTGCGATACTTTATTTTCAAACTCTCTGCAGGCGTACTGTTTAAAAGCGAACGAGGGGTTTTTTATGGGTTTTGTACAGAGTGGTTTAGTGCAGGTTTTGTAATACACCAATATTGCTTTTACAAAAATATAAATGCGGAGGGCATAATAAATAAATTACATTCAACATATGCCTGAACAAAATTTGATGCTCATAGGAATTTTTGTTCAGTGAAACCATCATTTTACTTGGTCGTTCTACCTTCTTAATAAAAATGGAAATGCTGACCTGACAAATCGCTGGTGACACTGTCCAGCCACATATGTGAAACAAGTTTTACCAGCTTGTACCGATTGTGAAAGGCTGGAGGAACGGGAGAGCTGGGAGGCTCTCCCCTGGTCACCTTCCTCACCGCACGGACATCTTACCCCGCAACGGTGGAAGAGGCGGGAATAGCCCTGGCCCACATCACCAGGCTGCCACCACACATTGTAATCATTTATTCGAAGAGGGCCGTTCAAAACTTCATTCGTGGTAGCGTTTCGGTAACAGCACTCAAGATTCTCCAAAATCCCCGTACTTGAACACTCGACATCGTCTGGACCCCGGCCCCTCTGGGGTGGGAGGCAACGAGGCGGCCCACAAAGAAGCACGAGAGCTAAACAGCGGTGCTGGGCTCGCTCCTGCTCTCTAAAAAAGTGCTCGGTAGGCACGCGATCGTCTGCTCTGGTATCAAGAAGCCACGGAGCATTATCGCCTGTCCCGCCGCCATTTTCAAACTGCCCACAGATCCCTCACCAACGCTCATAAGCGCCTATGGCAAATCCTTCAGACCAATTCTCTCGCCCGTGGATCCCTTCTCCACAAGACCTACTCCTCTGAGTTCCCTGCGCCCAACTGTCCCTTCTGTGACTCCCTGGACGCACAAAGCCACGGCATGTGGGCCTGTCCACCCCATCTCCAGCGTCGAGCCGTGGGAGGATGCGCTCGGCTTCTCGCAACCAGGGGCGCAGCTATTTTTTGGTTGACCGAGCCGCCACTGCCGCCGCCAGCCTTCGGCCGGCAGCCACCACGTGTTCCTACTCAAATTGCTTTGAAAATAAAGTGATTTCTCTCTCTTTCCCTCTCCCTTCGTCTGAGACTTGGCTGTTGCACCTGACATGGATTTCCAAACTTGCTCCTGAAAGCTCTCCATCAGTGGCCGACCCGGATCGTTTCGTCCGTTGGCTTAAACAAAATGCGTGGACCTAATTTGGTACCCTAACAGAGGCTACCAACCAATATTGGCGAGTAATTCGTTTTGGGCGTATTTGACGATAACGCTTGTTTCTTCCGCACCCATCTTGGAGGAGAGGCCAATTACGCTAAAACTGCAAGTTTTGTAACCAAAGCTTCCTTATTTAAGCCAAGAAAAGCTATCGCGCTTCATCGTTCCTGATATGCAAGCTACGGTACCGGGAATGAAATTGCATGCGCCGCTAGATTTCTGGCGTTGATAAACTTTGTTCGTTGCGCACCGAACTTGCAGCCAAGCCCGTCATGCTAACACTACAAGCGATGTAGCCAGAGCTCCCGTATATAACTCATAAAAAGCTATCCCAAACCCCCAATCTCCTCGATGAAAGCCAAGCTAGCCACAAAGGAGTGCGCACTTTCGAACAGAAATAGCTTTTATTTTACCTCAGGGCGCCTGATTACCGCCGGTTAAAAAGAAATTGATTGTTTTGTGCGAAAGTAATGACCCGAAACCAGGAGATGAACATGATATCCGGACGATGTCGCCTGCTTTCGGATGCTTTCTGGCACTGCGTCGACGCTGATATTTGGTGAGCATAGACATCGGCGTAGCTCCCGTGTCAGATCACGTCACCGTGCATTTTGCCGACGCTGTCAACGCGGGGTGATGTCGACGCACGAAACCGGGGAGAATACGCTGCAAGTCATTGCGGCCTCAGAACAAACTGTGAAATTACGGCACTCGCGACCCCACGCCATCTGTACTTCCAGCCTAGACCATGAAATTGCCTTAAATGTCGTAGCATAGATTGTGATACAATTGCAGTTTTCATTTAATAAACCACGCTCAAGCTTTTCTCGTATATAATTGGAAAATAATATCTCTATTTACCAATACCTTGGGCATCTATTTTGCAACGCATTTTTATCAGGGTGGGTGTCTTTCAGGAACTACTTTTAACTGTGGAGCATTTCTTAGGCTCGCCTGGCCCTCCGCCGTTGATGGTTGCGCGTCCACACGCTCACTGCGCATGCGCAACTCTCCTCCTTACACCCACAGCTCCACGATACTACACTATAAAAAAAGAAATAGTTAGCGCGCCCGGTTTCGATTCCACGACTCTCTGCCCGCAACGGGAGGTACGCGGTGCTCTTCCCACTACGCTAAAAATCCGGGACAGGGGCAAGTGCTACGAACGCGCCTTATGTCCTTGACTCACTCAAACTACGTCAAGAAGCTACTGATACAACGAAGGCACCCGAAGCCGAACGTCAACGGAAACGACGAAATAAAAACTTTAGAGGGGGATGCTCAATTTCCAGTAGGAAACCTGTGGCGGGAAGCGCCACGCGCCTTGCAGCTCAACCAGCCCCGTCCGCTGCGCCTCTGATGCTGATTGTGGCAGGATGCCCCTAGGGATTGGCCAATCAAAGAATCCATCACGAGATAGGTTCGCGTTCAACCACCGTCGTGATCTTCCCGTAGGGGAACCGCCGAAGAAGAAGAAGAACATAGAAGACAAAGCTGCGAAGAGGAGGGCGTGTACATTGTTCTCAGCCGGTGCCCCAATGTCAACAACCTTAACCTCACCAAAGGACTACCGATTCTATCACAGAGACAACATCGACAAGAACATGATGGACGAGTTTCGGCGCCTCAAGAACCACCGCCTACTCACCGTAACACAACAGCACTTGCGTGCCTTTGCCACCGGTGTGGACCCGGACGCGGAATTCGCTCTGGCGCTACTAAAAACCAGTTCACTCAACATAACGGCAACACAATGAAACCACACGGAAGTTCCATGATGCTCCGCATCCTCATCAGGGTTCACCGCGGGAAGATGGTGTAATTTTGTTTACCTCAGACGAACATGAGACAGGAAAATCGCTGCGCGGCGAGTCCGAACGTCGGACAGTTGTATTAACTGCACTCCGTACCAATGCGCGTGATACTGGCCGGTGACAGCACGGGTGTGGACGCCTTCAACTTTCGTTATTTCGGTGATTTGACTACCATGGATTTATCTACCGGTCGAAGAAATACTGCCGACAACTAGTGAAGGTACGTGAGTACTATTGAAACTTGTTTTCTTGTCATATGTATTTAACGTAACAGAGCTTCTCTCGAACTTCGGTCCGCGTAAGCGGTTAACCCTAACGTATTGAGTGACTCGCTTTGTGCGTTGCGCAGATTTTCCGGTAGA
The DNA here is from genome assembly GCF_048455015.1 of Haemaphysalis longicornis. Lineage (NCBI taxonomy): Eukaryota > Metazoa > Arthropoda > Arachnida > Ixodida > Ixodidae > Haemaphysalis > Haemaphysalis longicornis. The sequence continues at coordinate 88,589,078 of NW_027526233.1, forward strand.
CCTTTGTACCTGGCTGCTGCGTGTGTAAACAGCATCAATTCTGGCACAATTTCTAGCCCTGTGTTTGGTCAAGTGTTTGTGTCCTGTCCTGTTTTGGTAGCGGAATGTTTTGATATGAAATGAAATAGGGGAAGCTATAGAGTGGGAATATAAGTGCGTGTATGCGTTGCACGCACATTGTGTACTTTTAGAGTAATATTATGCACTCTTGGTTTTTGTTTTGTTTGTGCAGATGCCGTTTTTTTGTCATAATAGTTTTTGTAAAAAAACGTGCACTATAAATTGAATGATTGCCTGGCGTGTAGCATTAGAATAAAATACTAGATCGAGTGTCTTCCGAGCGTACAGCATTAGATTAAAATGCTTTTTGGATGCTTTTTCGCGTTTCGATTCAGTGTTCAATCTTTTCGGACGCTCAGTTTGGTCGTGAAATGTTGGGATGAACAACGTGTGTGCAACCCGAATTTATTTGTAATGTCAGACCTACACGCATATCGTACTGTAGCTATAGCTATAGCAGCGCTTGTTGCGCTTCGTACTGTTACTACAGCATAGCAACTGTAAATTAACCGTTCAGAACCTAGTAAAAATTTTCAGATTGGCTTTTCAGTTTCGGCCACTTATGGAATTTCCAGCCTAATGAATTTAGTGTGTAACACATGAATTTGAGATTTCGCAGGTTTAAGGCAGAGTATGATTGTGGTGTCTGGCCTGTCGTTTGCTAATACCTTACATGTTGCAGGATGCTGACTGGTGAAACTTAGACTATGTTTGAATGTGATTGTCCAGTAAAAATTTCTTCTACTACTTTGATGATTCCTGCTGTACAACATATACTTCAACTAAAAATGTAGGCCTAACAGGATAAACGAACAGGATAACAGGAAGAGTTTTTTAGTGGTGTGCTTTTTGAAAGTTTAGTTATGCATATATAGCAACTAGCCCACCATGGCATTCTGCTGCAGGAAGCATACGTCCATGGCACTGACGCTGTCCGGGTTTGTACATGTTTTCGTTTGCCACATTTTGTGGACATGGCTTCATCCGTGTATATATTGTCACTTTAATCAACGAAGCGTTTAGGATAGACACAGAAAAATATTTTGCAAGTTCAGATGGGACCTGAAGCTGGGTTAAAAGTCCTCGGAGTCCCCATTCACGAAATACAGTTCTTATAAATAGTGGTACCTCACATTTGCAGTCATGGTTAGTTTTAAGGTTACCTTAGTAGTGCCAATGCGGACATTAAAATATATCCACTCTGCTGTCTTCCTGTCTCTTGAGGTTACACCCATCATCTCGCGTTCTATTGCCTGCTAAGTCGCACTTAATTTAAGTTAGACCCATTTATGAGCCTGGAAGTTTCTGCCCCGTTGGTGAGTACCGGTAAGATGCAGCTGTCATACACTGTCTTTTTCAGAGACAATGGTAGGCGGCCATTCTGTATTATACCAGCCTTAAAAGCTGTATTAACAATACAGATTTTCCTGTACCCATGCCTAGATTGGTGAACTGGCTTGCAAGGGAGGTGCTACTGCAACAGTGTGCACAAGGCGCCTGCTAAAGCTACTCTTGACGGTCAAATGGGTGCAGGAGTTCTCCTGGTTTGGGAAAAAGTAAAGCGCGCTTTTTTCCACGTGCGAATGGCATCCTCCATTGGGTGCAACTAGATATCGTCGTTTTGTTACAGACATCAAGTTCTTTCACCAGACAACGTATAAGGCCCAGATTTTTATTGTCAGTCACATCCTCCGCAAATATCATCTTTGTCGACAACCTGCGGCTTCTTAGTTTGTATTGCTAGAAGTGGTATTGTATTTTTTTCAGCCTTTGGACCATTAAATGTTTAGTCACTTTCCAACCAATACGGTCTGCAACTATTTTGGCAGTTTCTGGCACCACAACGAACAACGCAAACTGTTCAAGAAACCCTGCCATAACTGATGATGGAGGCATGCACCATTTAATCACCATTGAATCATTTCCGTGCTTCCATGCATTTTCATTTTCTGTTATTGTTTTTTCAGCTTTGTGTGAATCACGTAGTCGTATAGATCGGTCTTGTTGTAACTAATATTCAATCATTTCCATGTTCCCCGTTTTTTATATTTTGTTCCCAAATCATATCACTTTGTGTGAAATATTTAAATATTGTAATGTTGTACTGTTTTCCTAACGAGAATTCAATAGGTTGTTTCTAAAGTTTTTTGTTGTTTTATTGTTGTCCTGCCATTTCACTAACTGTGAATCATTTCATCACGTAAATTTCTACTGCTCTTGTAACTGCCGTACAGTAATTTCTGTATACACACCTTATCTATAGTTTATAACCATTTCCTTAGATGTTGGTTTGCTTAAAGTAGCTTAAATTTGTATGGCACTCACTACAACCACTGAACACCACTTCTGTGTTTCCAACGTTTTTTTGTTTTATTATTCCCCGAACTTTTCACTAGATGTGAACTGCTTAGTTACATAAATTTGCTTTGTTTTTGTAACAGCCATTCAATCATTTCTTTGTTTTCACACTTTTCTTGCATTGTTTTTCACCCATTTCACTTAATGTAAGATATTTCAAGTTGCGTGACTATCTTGTGCTTGTAACCTGGGTTTACATGTTTCCTTTTTTTTCCTATTTTTTTCAACCTTCCTGTTGTGTGTGACCTATTTATAGTCATAAATATTTGTACTATTCATGTAATTATACAATGCCTACCCTGTGGGCCATGGCAAAAAGGAATCAAAATTTAAGTGGTTGGGTGGCGAAAGCATATTACATAATTTGGAAGTCACTGTAAACTGTTTTAACTGGACTCTTTTGTGTTTTATGTGTACTTTGAAAGCTTTCTTACTACCGAGCTGCACTTACAGCTAGGTTAGTAATACTGTCATCTGAATTAGTTTATTTTTGAATTGTTTTATGATAGTTTATTTGCAGAAGACCTCTACAGCCGTGCTCTGTGGTACAATACGATGACGTTACTGTGGTTGCCTTTGTGTCAAGGGCGCTTGTGCTGATCAGGACTGGTTTGCTGTTACTTACCGTCACTAATTTTCGGTGTGACATTTCTTGTTTAGAGCTGTGCTTCGTGTGCTTCTGCAAGAGTGTGTGGTCAGCTTGGCACTTCATATCTGAAATTTTATGCAGTAGGCAGCACTTCAAAAATGGAACCACAATATTTCAGGAACCAGGTGCCAAGTAACAGCAAGCAGTGCTGAATAGCTAGCAAAACTTGCGTTTGAAGTATAAATGCCCACAACACGTAGGCAACAGTGGAAAGCGGGATGGCCAAACTCCAAAATGTATAAAAAATGTAAATTTTAAGCATGCAGGTTTATCTCCACAATATCATAATAACGTATACTAGTCATGAATATAACAAACTAATGCTCGTGCCAAAGACAAAAAAATAATGTTGAACAGACATCTATAAAACTTATGAATGAAAAAGTTTTTTTCTTGCTTTTCTGATATGTATGACCCTAGATAATAAACTAGACGGATCAGAAAAATTCTGCATACCCCTGTTTTTGTTTTAGGTTGCATATACATTTGTGTACATCGTGCCCCACCCGGTACAAACACACCACATTTCTTGGTAATTGCAAAATAGAAAAATATTTATTTACACACAAACCAGCGTTATGCTGGCATTTTACATAGTGTGTTTTTCATGCAAACAGTGGTTTCGATTATTCATTTGTTATGGAAAGCGTGAAAACAATTTTTGTTGACAGAAAGACAAAGGAACACATTGCACTTCTGGCAGCGGATGCGCGGTCTGGACGTGCAGCCTTCAAACTTGCAACGCTGAGCAAACGGTTGTGCGGAGTGGGCTGGCCAGTGGTTTAGGTCATCATAGCGAACAGCGTTTACTGGCCTTTGCTCTGCGTTGTGTTCTTTGCGGGGAAGTTCAACCGGCTCCTGGAGACTTGGGCGGCCCCGTTTTTTCGCAACGTTCTTGCTGCACATGATGAGCGCCATGGCAACTTCATTCTGGAATGCCAGCAAATCCATAGTGTTCTTACGCTGCCCTCTGTTCGGTTCCGCTTGTTTCACGTACTCAAGCCAGCTGTTGACAATGGCGAAAGAGACAAAGTGGCATTAGACTCGCACTGGCCATTTCTTGGTACTTTGCCGGAGAGGGTACAACGAGAGTAGAAAATCCATTTTGTCCACGCCTCCGATAAAGGTGTAGTTTTTTATAAGAGCAGGGCATGGGATGTCGACGTGCTGTTTTGTGGCCTCGCTCCACCTTCTTGCAGTGGACAGGTCATCCACGCCCACGTAGCTTGAAGCGACATTTATGACTCCATTATCTTACCACCGTACCAGAAAGACGTCCCCGTCTTTTGTGACTTTCTGGTCGTAGCTTTCTCTGCCTTCACGTCTCAGCTCCTTGTCAGTCGTAAAGACGCAGCCTTGCAGTCGGTTGGCGCGGATTGTTCCGACTGCCCAGATCCCTATGGACTTCAGTTCTTGCAGAAGAGGTACGAACGTGAAATAGTTATCGAAATAACATTTGAAATTTCGATACAAGGGCGAGTCCTTAACAAGCCTCATGACGATTGATCCACCCAAGCCAAGGCTCTTGTGCTCCTCGGATACATCGGTGCCTTTTTCCTCGTACAGTTCAAAGTCATGGGCCATGCCCTCTGCAATGCAACGAATGAACACCTTTACTCCCTCTGGGATGGGTTTGTTCCTGATAAACTCTTTCGCCGCTACCCTGCCGGTAAAGGGGACGATTTGCTCATCAATGATGTTGTGCTCCGAAGATGGCAGCTGTAGAACACGTTCTTTGACAGCGTTCAGGAGTAGCCGCACTTTCCAAAATGTGTCAGCTGGTGAGGGCAGTGTTGTTGACTCAGTGACGTGTAGGGCGGACCTGAGCTTGAAAAATGTATTCACGTTCATCACTTCACAAATTGTAGGCATCTGTGTCGCTGGTTGCGAATACATGCGCATTCGTGGGAATTTCAGCGTTCCCATTATCATCAGCACAGCAAGGAACCTTTTGTATCTCATCTGGAGTGGTTGCGAGAATCGTTCATATCGTTTCCATGACATAAATGTTTGTGCATCTCGACATCTCCTGAAACACCTCCTCAGAAATGTACTTAAGAAAGTACTCAACAGGTTCGGCGACTGAAACAGGGTGATCGTACTCGCACTGAAATGTGGTGTCTGGCCGCACGAAGTCCATCGCTGTACATAAAACTCGACCTTTCGCAGTGGCCTTTCCATCGTCGTCGTCGTTTTCGTCCATCGGTGATGAAGGCCCGGCCTCAACGTCAGGTCGGTTGTCCTGCGTTTTAAATATATTCTTGCATGTCAAGAAAAATGGTTTGGAAGCACGAAGAGAAAAAATAACTGCTTACAGTTTCAGTCAGCTGTTGGTTGCCTTCCTCGCCATCCGACAAACTGATGTCTGACGTGTTCCATCCGCTATTCTCATTAGCAGATTATCAGCTGCTTTGTTTTTTATTCTCGTTCGATTCTTCGCATGGCCCACCAGCTCTAAGTATCAAAAAAGGAAAACGTTTTCCGTTTTTAGCACTTCTGCAACACCACTAGCGAAATAGCAAGAAATGTAGTGTTTGTATTGGTAGCGGCACAATGTAGACAAATGTGTACCCGCAAAGTCAACTACTCTTATCGCGACAAAGTCGTTGTCCCAAAGGCTGATATTCTGTGAAGTTGTTCAAAAACTTCCTCTGACCAGTTACCAACAATGCACAGTAAGTGCGAGATTGTGCCATTAGGTGAAAATTGTGTTTATGTAACCCACTTACCAGAGCTGTCGTAGACCCAAGCGACATCCATTGCGGAACTTCTTTCTAGTCGTTCGTTTTCAATTCTTTCGGTTAGATGGCGCCACATGCTGGTTCTAAAACTTGACGCTGATGTGTGGCGCGCAATTCGAACTCTCCAAAATGGCTGGCGTCCGCAAAAAAAATTCTAATACTTTGCGTACACAATTGTGTACGCCGTGTCTGAAGGGGATATACGTCTTGCATGCGTACCACTACAATATCCGTAAGACGTACCACTAAGGTAGAGTCTCGTAAACAGCAAATAAAAGTACCATGAAAGGTCTATTCTACGTTATTCTTTGTGTGATTTGGATAGGATGTTTGGAGTTGTAGCAACGTTAAATATATGTAATCTCGACCCCAAAGCTACGTCTCCCGGTCATCTGCAATGTCGATTGCTGACGTCTCCAGGATATCTGCACGACGTAACGTGGTTTGCTGGGAAACTCTCACCTGCTCACTGAATCCCCAAGACCCGTGTGCAGCGGGTGTGGAGAGGGCCTGTCCGTAATCCACATGCTCATCTAATGCGAGGAACTTGACACAACACCACGCAAACACTTCCCAAAACTATACGCACGGCATATTCCACAACACCCTTCATACTTCTTACGAGACGAACCCAAGTATTTAATCAAACGCGTTTTTGAGTTTCTTACCGACGTAAATTTTTACATATCATTTCTTATCATGTATCTTGAAAACCTGGCCCTTAACACCAGTCATCTTTATTACGTTGTGCTTTATTCTGTTCGTTCTTACAAAAATGTTTTACTTTTACTTTCATGTCACTCTCGTCAAATCATCTGTTTGGCGCTCTTTGCCCTTAATTCGCCTTGCGCCATTAAAATCGAAACATCATCATCAATGCTCACTTTATTCGCTGCATAGCTTAAGTATTGCGTCTAGGCAATTGACGTGTAGGAATCTATCCGGTTCAACATAAGCTCTGCACTTCAGTAATGTCGTCCAATAAATGCGGCCCAAAATTCTTACTCATTCTTCTCTAGCATGTGCCTCTGTTTTTGCAATTTTTTTCTCTCTAGCGGGTCAACATTATGTGGGTCATTTTAGGACAGTGGATCGTTTCCACTGTGATAAGTTGGTTCATAATTCAGATTTGCAATAATTAGTCGTTGATCTATTCCTGTGGTTTCGCAAGGCCGATAGCTGTTACGCGTGCCCTTGGTATAAAGCAGTACAGCTCCTATAGGAGATGGTTGTGTGGCGAGGCACATACGGGCTACTGGATTGTTGTTTCATGATGATATCGAAGTTTTGGCAAATGTGGTTGCATGCTGAGCTGGCAGAATTAAACATAGACAGGTGAAATCATGGGTGCTGCACCCTCATCAGTGCCTGGCTGGTCAAAAAGTACACTTGCGCATGTGGGCTCCTATGATATGACTTATCAGCATTAGTTTGTTCTTGCAGACAATCTACCCTGAGCTGAATACCAAGACTGGTGAGTATGACCCAAGTGCAAAATGAAATCTGATTTCGGTTTCAAAAACGGTATGCAAATTTAAAACTGTACAATATCAATTCAAATATTCTATGTAAATATGGCAACCACGCATTCATAGACCACAGATATCTACAAATAATTCGCTAAGAAAAATGCGATGTCTTTCTTCAACTTGTGTAATGGGGTTTCATACTTCGTTATTTTCAATCATGTTTAGCGACTCTTCCTATGAGATGGTTGCTGCATGTAGGTTAGGAATTTGCGTAAGAATGTCCTAAGCATAAAGCTTTCTAGTTTTTTAGCGACTGTAGCTACTCTATTAGAAGGGTTGTTTTGCTGGGCAACCACGAAATATTACAAAAATGAGTTCTTGAAAAAAGCTACGTTTTTTAGCCAGTGCTCGTGTTGCACTCTCTTCATCTTATCAAGTTCTTGGGGCTCTTTTATTAATTATGGACGCCGCCTGGTCTGGCTTTCGACCTTTTGGATATTTAACTAAACCTTCGGCCGTTACAGCTATAGAGAGTCTCTTTCTTTTCAACCTCCTGGAAATGACATTTGAAGTTCGGCGAAAGCTCTAGACGAATCCACTTGCACAACACATCTGGATGGAAAAAAATTACGTTGGCTATTCCTTGTTACTAATAGCAGGAAATGATAACACTGACCAAAACATTTTACTAAAATTAACGTCGTTTCGGATTCCACATGTCAGCCTTGTTTCAAATAAAATTGCCATTTTGGGTGGGGGGGCAGGTTTTAGTATGGACAAAAATGCGACACAAACATTGTAAGTATAGTGGAGGCGGGGCGGAAGTGAGTTTTTTTTTTGCAAAGGTATGCGCGGAGCCCTAGGGTATCTCATTGCAAAAAGTTTCGGCAGACTCTGGGTGAAAATTAATGGACGTTGGGCGATACAAATTGGGACGCAGCACGCATAGAATTCGGGAGAGTTGGCCGGCATGACTACACTAGCTTCACTTGTTCTGAACTATGCTGCATAAAGACTTTGTGCAATGATTAACAAAGTACCTAAAATTACTGTAAGTTACATAAATTACTCTGCCTTTAGTGCAGCCTATCATTTCATTCTCTGGCATACATCTTCATTTTCATGCAATGGGTTTAGAGTGCATCACATGTTGTGGTTTGGTGCATGTGGCTTGTGGTTGCTCTGCATTTTCTTCTTTTCTGAAATTTTCTGTACGTGGCTTTGTAAGGTGACAAAATTCAAGTGACAGCCCATCTAATATAAGTGTTCCATCAACGGCAGCAGGGAACTAGGTACTCATATTACCTCTGAAGTCTTCAGCGTGCATTGATTTTGTTCCAGCATGTGTACTACATTAAGTGCCGAACTTAAGTGTTTACGAAGTGCTCAGTCGCACGAAGAAAATTATATGTTGGGAGAATCTTTTTCGAGAAGACAGATTGCAATCTGCCTAAAAGACTGTTGGTGCTGGGAACAAAATATAACTTGATGTGGGTATCCCCCACACAGGTGCAATTTTAAAGACGAAGATAGAACGAAGTCTAAACGCGAATTCGTAAAGGTAAATGTATTTCGAAGGTAATAATAATTAATCTTGGTAACATGAAAGCCCTTAACAGGGCTTTTCATGAAACAGTGACATTATAGAAGATGTTCTGTCTACTTCCCTATATTCTATTTTTTCTGTGCTAAACCTCGCATAACGCTGGACTGGAGAAGTACACATGTGAGAAGCATGTCATCAATTTACCTCAAAATATAACTCATCGACCAATCGCCCAATGGCAGTATCCAAACAATTGGAGATTGTGAACTACTTTGAATTCATCTGTGCAACTACTTAAGTAAAAAAATCAGCATATCTGGCCATGTCTGTAAAACCGCTTGATCTAACAGGTTTTGTACGGATACATGAAGAAAGTTAGTTTTACCTATAAAGCTATTGAAATATATCAAAAACGTAGTACTCATTAGTGGAGAACAATACCATTAGGGTGCTTTGCAGCGCTGGTGCTTTTTCAGGAATAACCCTCTGGTGTGGCACAATAATAACGTGAGTACTATGTATGTTGTAAACTTCTGATTTCAAACTTCGCAAAATGTGCTCCTGTAATATTTGCGAACGTGCGGGTATGTATTGCATGACCTTTTTTATGATAATGACGCACATTGTCACACAAGAATCTTTGGCAGAAGGATAAGTTAACACAGCTTTGTCACCCTTTTGAAGTAAACTGTAAAGTGCATCTTGCCTGGCTTATTTAATGATAAGTGGTTTCACTAGAGCGTAAATTCATGCCTGCAATATACTAAAATTGCTATGATTTATGTTTGATGCTCGTTCTTTAACGACAAAAAGCTGATGCCAACCTCAAATATCGTCATGCCAGTTCATAAGCCTTAAGCGTTGGCAATATTCGTGAAGATGTATGAGCGGCGACTTTGGTAACAATTATCGAATACGTAAAATTCGTATTGATGGGTAAATATTCTGAGAACATTTTCAAGCTTTCTTGCACCGAAACTGCAGGATATATAGAAGCAACTTCTTTTTCAGCTCCCCTAATGTAATGTTCGCACAGATGTCTGTGGTAATGGTAGATGGTTATTGGCGGGACTCACAAAACTTACATATCTAACTTGTGCCCATCAGATCGTCTTCAAATAGTGGAGCGGTCTATAACAGCCGGCAAGTATATGATGCCCTGGTCTGTCGACTTCACGGCCTAAAGACGCCATGCAAATTCGGTCCTCAAAAAAGACGTTTACCCTCCTCCTTCTACACTACAGGCAACCCCGTTCAGACTGAGCAGAGGTAAGCGCGGGCGCATATATCATCTTCCCTTGACGCACTGTTTGTTTACCGCTCCGAAATGGGCCGTCGGAAATTTTCCGCATCTGTATTGGTGAGAGGGCACGCGGGCTGTCGTTTCACATAACACTTTCCAGATGTGTGGCCTTTGGTGGCTGTATATGGCACCTATATAAAGGTATATATGCTGAAAACTGCAGGAAAGTAACTGAAAACTACTTAACCCTTAAACGTATACGTATTTAAAGGTTAGTATATATATATACTATACAACACAAACGTTACTTCGCAGGTTACTTTGTATACATTATAAATTGTGGGTTAAAATGTTTGGATATGTGCTATTCTATTAAAGGTTACCAACCTTGAAGTGTAGGCTGACGCTTGCTTTCGCCCACGAACGAAGTCTCATCCAGTTTTCGAGTGAATCGGCAACCATATTCTTTACCACGGTAACATTTCGGGGTGTTTTAATTATCCAGAGGCGCCTCAATTTCCACCTTGTGGTTTTGATGCATGTTTTTGTGTTTTTTCTCGACACAAATAGTGTTGTGTTTTTTTCTCGAAACGAATAAGCGGTATGTCTTGTCTACCTTGACACATGTGATTGGCGCCTTGGTCGACGCTGCTGGATCCTGACTGGATTGTCCGACAGACTAGAGTGAAAGAGATTATCTGTAAATAGGCCACCATCGTGCCCTGCGAAACTGATGGTGCAGCGGAGCTTTGGTAAGCCAGGACACATGCTGACGTGGGAGGATGTAAAATGGTCATCACCTCTTGGGGGGCTCGTCATTTACGGTAAGTTCCTCTGGTGGCAGGGCCTGACTTATATCCTCACCATCCAATTACCTCAAGCCCCTTTTGCCCAGCAGCTGCAAACAAAGTCTTTATGAATAGATAACCAGGTACTGTAAGGAATTGCCCAAGGGCATCGTAGGCACAGATACGAACGCTGATTAACACACTGAAGACTATATTTAACCGCATGAAGGACAACCACACTACGCGAGCAACATAGACGACGGGGAAAGCAGAACACCGGCTGGCAAAAGGGAAAGTCAAATAACGGATCGCAGTGGCCAATAAGTAAACGGTCTCACTATGATTTGGTATACGTTTCTAGTAGTCCAGACAAATAGATAGACGACGATAAACCGTGTAGTCTGCGTTCGCCTCGAGCACGTCATCCTGAACGATACCCCAACAGCAAAAATGGCGTGTTAGCAGTCCACGCACCAGCACCACGATGATGGCGCCCAGACGCACTCTCGAGCCTAGGCGGAGGGTAGCGACGGTCCTGTTCAAGGTTGACCGTGGACCAGGCGTCACAACAGCGTCGTTGCCACGTATCCGCGCCCTATCCCACCACTTGGCTTCCAGCCATCCTAATCCAGCTTCCGCGATCACTTCCACGCGGCCCCTCTCTTCATTGTCGTCGTCGCTGTCGTTCTCGCTGGCCTAATTGCGCGGCCAATCTCTCACTTGGCCATTCATCATGGCACGCGGTCACTCGCCCTCTTGGGCATTTACCACATCACCACCACCTTAAGAAAGTTGTTAGGGACCAAACAATTATTCTGCTAGTCACTTGGCAGAAGCCGAAATATGGTACGGGTCACCGCGCACTCACCCACAGCATGCCGTCAGTTCACAACCAACACACTACGTTGAACGACGTTGTTTCCCCCTCGAGTTACATCCGCCGCGCCCCATCCCACACTGCTCGATGCTTCTTCACTTGTCGTGAACCTTTTGGCATCGGCTACTGTGGTAGGTGCACGGTGTACGCCACCAGAAGCAAGGTTGCGTATCCAGGTGCAGACGTCCAGCTCGCATATCGTGCCTTCTTGAATCGCATCCGTTTGACTCTGGAAGTTGATGAGAGGTTTCTATTGTGATACCGGTGCGCTGCAAGCATGTTGCGGTACCCCGATCGTTGAGCAGAAATGCCGCAGCAACTTGCGTTTCAGGCGTTTTCGGGTAGCAGATGTTGCATGGTCGCGCGAAACGCTTCACCACGCGTCCGAAATCCGGCCAGCATAATCACCAGCACTGAAGTCCTGCTGGGCTTCAGTGGTTGCCACCGCGGAAATCAGCGAGTGCGGTTCCGAAGACAGCGTTCGCCCTATGCTGGTGGTACCCGTTTCACTGTCGCCACCAACTTCATACTCGCAGTAAAGATCAAGATCGTAAGGTTCCCTGAAGCACAGAATGTTGCCAAGAACCAGGTCGTAAACGGCAGGAAAGGCAGAAAGCGCTAATCTTTCCTGCAAAATACGCCGTGTGCACTTGGATTTTCACCTCCGGTAGTGACTTGATGGACCCGTCTAGAAGGACAACACGGCGTTTCTTTCCAGTGAAACAGTCGTCGACCAGATTATGGCAGACGATGCAGTATCGCTTCCAGTATCCCGAAGCACGGTAACGAATTTTCGTAGCAGTCGTCCGGTAACAAATGGCATCCCCTTCACCAGAAACTATGAATTATTATGCCTGGCTCCCGTAGAGTTGAGACCACTTCCACTGCCGTCATACGGCTGGGCTTTGTAGGACTTGGTTTACGCGGATCTCATTTAAGTCTCGTAAATGCCACACGCAGCTACCGTGTCTTTGCCTCCCGACCCGCTTCCACAGTCATCGCCACTTTGACCTGATCTGCCACACTCAGAACAGGTGGTTTTTACTCTGGCACAATGGGACAGTCCTGTGCGCGGTTTTCGCGACGATCGCTTAGAAGCACGTCTGCACTGGCCTTTTTTGCGTATCGGTTGCCGCCTTGGGATCATCTCGCCCGTCAGTAGGAACCTTGCTTGAGTTCACAAAATTTTGCGCCTCCAGGAAACGGTCCGTGACGTTTGCCAAGGCAATCATAGTGGCCCACTCGCATTCCTTGAGAAAAAAATGCGTTTCGGCTGGTAACAACTCTAAAATTTCTACGTCAGTAACAAATCTCGGAGAAATTTGTAAGTTTTGGAAATATTCGCCATTTCCACCCAATGTTCGAAGTAGCTCGATAGCCTAGCCGTAATCTGCCTTCCCGTCTCACCGTCTCCGGCCCTGGCTTTCCTAAACGTCTCCTGGTACCCCGTTGCCGTAAATATAAACTGCTGGAGTGACGCTTTTTTGTCTGCTGTAGTCAAGCGAGTCCTCTGCAGTCATACAGCCAATTACAGTAACAGCTTCCGCAGAGAAGCTAATGCTGAGGCCGACGGGCCATTTTTATTGCGGCCACCCCTGTCCTGTCCCTACGCGCTCGAATCGTTGTAAGTACGGGTGTAGGTCATCGCGTCTCTCATCAAACAGGGGTAGGAGGGGTAGGGGTAGACATAGAATTTGGCATAAGATCAGGCGCATAGCATGCAATGAGACGCATGCGGTGAATGCGTAAATGCTCCATTCTGATCGTTAAGCATATGCAAGATTGCTTCATTAAAAGACTCGGCGGGGGCCTGCCACTGAGCGCGCGCGAACAAATCTGGACGTTGAGCCACTGCGCCGTCAACATGAACACTTCATTGCTTCGTGCTTGAGTGCTCGACTAATTTGCGTATCTTTTTTGTCTGGTTTTATTTTATTTTTGATCCGCCGGATAAACGCGCTGCAATTATTCAAAAAATATTTTGCGCGTTCGCGTTCATCCTGTCTTTCCCTGTTTTCGCTGTGTTTTTACATCCTTTGTAGAACAACTATACTGGACTGAGTTACGCGAGTTCCGCGTCATAGCTGTTTATCTTTGCGCATGACTATCACTTTAAGTCGGTCATCATGAAGGCGGACCAGACCGATCACTTTGCTTACGCTTTGCCAGCGGCTGTAATTACCCGAACCACACTGGCGTTGGAGTTTGATGGGTAACTTGCAGTGTACTTGTAGAGCACACATGCGTGACGAGCGCATTGGTAGGTTAGGTCTTCGTCCTCGCCATAGCGCCGCCCCTGTTTGTTCTCCGGCGGCAATTACTTAGTGAGCGGCTCGACGGAAAAGTGCGGTCGAACGATGGAGCAACCGCCGCCACATCTTGTAGAAGCATGATGGGCAGTTTTCGGGTGAGCATTTGTAAGCATTTGTAAATGCGGGTGAGCATTTGTCAACCGGTGCGTTGGTGGTACGGTGGGTAATGAGGTACAATGATGGACTTCAATCTCTTCTATTGTTTTCTAGACGTAAACATTAGATAAGGCAGCTAACGTGGAACGAAAACACGTAAGGCCTTGATTTATGACCGTGGGTGGGTGTTGAGGCGCTGAAGTGAGTGCAGGGCGGAGCCGATTGGGGAAGGTTATGTGGTAGACAATGCAGCTGACATAAAGAGATTGTTGATTCCGCCGACCACATCTTTTCTTTATGATAGCATGGCAGTGGCCGATGGGCAGGACCATTGCGTTAGTTGCGTTGTTCGGGTTTGGAGAGATCCATTCTGTGCGCAGAGCGGTCGTCGCACTGCAGATGAAGTCCGAGGCTCGGATTTTGATGACCTAAATGTTTGGGTATTAGCAAGGTGCACCGTTATTTGCAGGGTGGTTACTGGTCACCCGTCAGAACGTATCACGGGGGCTCGAACTTACGCGCTCTTCTATACGGGTCTCCAGTGAGACATTGCGCTGAATTACTCTCGCTCTCTCTCTCGTAGGGAATCTTGAGTTTGGCCGCTTGCGCTACGCGTTGTCTGGACGGTTAGTTCCTGCGCGTGGAGCACACGCCGTAAGAACGGAATTGCCAACGTTAGAAGAGGCACCATAGCCGTGGGAACAGTGAACCGGCTCTTAGACTGGACTGAGACCCGTGACAGTCCTTTCCCAGTCAATTTGATAACCGGTACACTGTATTCAGCGAACTCTAATGTAGCGGTCCGGTCATAAAGGAGGCCCAGACATAATTGTACGCGGTTGTTATAATTAGGCGGCACCAGGTTCGCGAGAACAAGAATAGTTTGCGTGACCTTAATACACGAACCTTTTCGGTTAGAGGACAGGGTGGCGCTTGTTATAAAACTGCTTACGTGAATAAAGAGGGGTTGCTTGATATAAAATATGACATTTTGTCTAGTCACAGATGATCCAAAGCCAAATAGTGTGTCTTTAAAAAAGTCGCAGGTTTCAAGGTGCTTTTGGAGCCAGGTAACAACCGTATGTTCTAGATTTCCCAGGCATGCAGTCAGTGAGATTTTGTAGTGGTTCCTTATAGAGAGGGGTACCAGGCTTCATGATGAACATGATATGTGCCAGTTTAAACGCAACGCTTTATTTGGCTTGAAAAAAAAGATTTCCCGTGTAATTCTATGTGCAGTACTCAATCCGGCGAAGCCCGATAAGCGTACGGAAACAAAACGTAGGGCCTGAGTAGCATGCGGATGAATAAGGATGAGGAGCTAAAGAAGAGGAGGGATTGGTTGGCTGGGGTTATCGCCGCCGAATGAACGAGCAGTGAGCTACTGCCTTAAATCCATCTGAAATGATAACGCCGGGAGGAGCGGCTAGAGAATCGTTAGGGTGGTATGGGCCACACGGGCCGCATGTTACGTCGGATTCAGCAGGCCGCACCTAATAAGTAACAGACAGGCCGGACGACACAGCTTTGATGGTTAACCGTGGGTACAGAGTGCACAGACGCACTTTAACAGCTAAGCTGTTTAAGCCGACGGTTAAATAGAGTTTGTTGCTTTATTATATTCGTACTTTGTTAGAGGAATCTGGCGCAAGTTCTATACGTCCCACATCAAGGCCGTCAGTGTTGTCATTTGCTGGCATTACATTGTGCACTGGACCTAATTTATTCCATGGCTTGGATTAGAACGTTTTATTTGGCATAAAGTTAAACACATTGCCGAAAAAATGCCCAGAATACAACGTAATTACATAATTATCAAATTGAACACACTGTTTTCAAGCTAAAAAAATAAAAAAAACAAGAGTTTGAGTTCTACTGAGAATCTGCCAGAAAGGTTATTGTTTGCTATTCTGCAGACCAAGCTGGTAGTAACCACAATGTACAATTTGGACGAAACTCATTGAAGATATAATTTTACAAACATTTCAAATATTACAGCAGCAGAACTTGTTGCTGGGCGTGTTGGTTTTTGTCTAACAACAAAATGAGTAGCGCAAAGAGAACTACACAAGAGGGCACGAAACTGGCGCTACACTTCCAATTGTTTACTAGCGACGATAGTATCCTACCATTATAGGTACATCCACACATGTGCAGCAGACGTGCCAACAATCCTTATCGAAATAATTTATCTAAAAACCGCATCTCAGCACTGGACAGTATCACGGAAGCGTACCTAATGCACTCAGTCCCGTTCAATCTTATGCGATGTGTCTCCAGCAGTTCACGAGCCTTGGGATTTCTGCTTTTTTCCAGTATATAGGTCTTGGAAAGTCGTGGCTCACACTTAGTGCGAGAACGACAATTCGTTGTCAAATTCAAGCCATTGTTAGAATAACCATTCCGCATCTTTGTGTAACACCTCCCCCATCTCCAAAACGCCGCGCGGATATTGCTTCCTTCTGCCTTGTTGATGAACCCCCTCTCCACTTCACCGAGCGGTGTTTTCTTCATTGATTGTGGGGTTTAACGCGCCGACGCAGCGCAGGCGATCAGGCGCGCCGTAGTGGAGGGCTCCGGATTTACTTCGACCCCATGCGGATCTTTAACGTGGGCCGAAATCTCGTACACACAGGCGTTTTTGCTTTTCGCCTCCATCAGAAAAGCGGCCGCCGCGGCCGGGAATCTAACCCGCAACCTCGTGCTCAGAAGCGCAACACCTTCGCCACTGAGTCACCGCGGAGGGTGAGCAGAGTGTTCTGTTATTTTATCGCCCGGCCAGAGCTTATGCTTAAACAGCTCTGCTTTCAAGAGGAGCATTGTTATGCTAAATGCTAAAGAATTTTCCATAGTGTGCCTTAACTACTGTTAGCTCTGTGGAACGTTTGGCGCCCACTTACCTAGGGTAGAACAAACTTTGAAAGCAAAGACTAGTGCCTCCACTGCATTCCTGGACACATTGATATTGCGAGAATAGGAAAGGTGCCCTGGAAATCACAGGGAAAACAGATTATATTTACGCATCGTCAAGTATCCATTCAAAACAACCTTGTGTTTGTTGTTGGTAAAGAATGTTGTTAATCGCGCAGCTTTATGTGACACAGCCACTACTTTGGCCCCTAATTAAAACTACTTGAGGAGAGCAGCAAAAAACCTATAAGAAAGGGCGTCAGACAAGGAGGTACAATCTCTCCAATGTTATCCACAGCGTGTTTACACGAAATATTCAGAGCACTAGATTGGGAACAGCTGGGAGTAAGGGTTAATGGAGAATACCACAGTAACGTCAGATTTGCTTATGACGTTCGCTTGCTAAGTAACCGTGAGGAAGAATTACAAAGCATGCTTTCCGCACTGGATCAAAAGAGTAGAACCGTGGGCCTGAAAATTATTATGCAGAAACCCAAAGTATACATCAATAACCTGGGGTCAGCACAGTGGTTTGAGATAGCTGGCGAGGCTGTTGAAGTGGCAAGCGAATATATCTACTTCAGACAAGTTGTGACCCCGGATCCCAACCATGAGGCAGAGATAATTAGAGGGATAGGAATGGGGTGTAGTTCATACGGCAGATATTCTCAGATAATGAATGGCCGCCTACCATTGCCCTGAAGAAGAAAGTATATGACAGCTGCATCTTACCGGTACACACCTACGGGACAGAAGCTTGGGGGCTCACTAAGAGGGTTCAACTTAAATTGAGAACCAGTGAGCGTGCAATGGAACGAAACATGATACGTGTAATATTAAGGGACAAAAGGAGAGTGGACTGGGTCAGGGCACAAACGCTTGCTAAGGACATATTAGTAGAAATTAAACACAAGAAATGGATGTGGACAGGGCATATAATGCGAAGGCAAGATAACCGTTGATCATTAAGCGTAACAGAGTGGATCCCTAGAGAATTCAAGCGTAGCAGGGGGCGGCATAAAGTTAGTTGGGCAGATGAGATCCACACGTTTGCAGGGATAAATTGGTTGCAGTTAGCGCAGGACCGGGGGAGTTGGACATTATTGGGAGTGGCCTCTGCCCTGCAGTGGGCGTAGATAGGCTGGTGATGATAATTAAAAGTATTTGCCCTGTTCCACAGCCAAATTTTCTGTGGCTTTTTTCTCAGTGGGAACAGAACTATTCTCCAGCACAACGAAATATATTCTTATTTTACTTAAAAGAGTTTGACATCTCGCCTGCGGCGTTCCCTGACACCGTTTGCGTTCATCGCGCAGGTTCATGCTACTGCGTGCCGAATTGAGTCCTTCGACGATTTCTTCAACAACCCAACATAGCTACGCTTGTTCATGTTGCATGACAACGCATCACGAATACAGCCAGTGCGCCCAGATGTCCGCAGCTTCGCCCATCCTAGAGTACTCTTGGGACCATCAACATCACCGTCATCAACGACATCAGCAATTCAACTTTACATAAAAGAGCGCGCACTGTAGCCGCCACTTCGTTGGACTGACGGCTGTGCCAACATGCAGCTTTCTCTGACGCCGTTTACATTCATTGCGCAGGTACGTTCACCTGACTCCACTTAGGCAAGCAAAAAACTACAACTGTTTTTTTTTTGGTACAGCTGCCACTCCCACAGTGTCTTTGGTTACTGTACTGGATATTTTCAATTTCCTGAACATTACTTTTAAATTGTTACTGCTGTCAGGTGGCATACAGGTTGACCCCGGCCCCACGGCACGCAACGCAAGCAGCCAAACTGCCCATACAATTCACGCGCTTCTAAACAAACTCGAAACATGCCAGGCTGAAATCCTTTCTGTAGTTAAGGCGATGAATGCACGGCTAACAACCACTCATTTACAATAAAGCACATAAAAATCGACTCACGAAGACTGAGGACACTTGCTCCTCAACTTCGGAAAATGTTTGAACGTAGATGTTCTGAATAAATCAGCATCGTTACAGAAAATCAACTCTTCCACCTGAAAGATTGGCTCAATGATTCTGAGGACAAGTAACGTCGCTGTAACTTCCTCTTTTATCGAATTCCCATAAACAAAACGAAACATGGGCAGACCGCAAAAAACTTGTTAACGAAATTTGCAGGAACCACCTTAAAATTTGCATGCAAACAAACGAAATCGAAAGTGCACATTGAATTGGGAAACTCTGGCCCGGGAAACATCGCCCAATCATTATTAATTTAATTAGTTCAAAAAAAAAGTCTGTGTTATCGACTGGTTTCAAGATAAAAGATACGCCGCACTGTGTAGCCAAGAACATTGCTTTCAAACCCACACTACTCAAAGAAAGCTGCTACGTTTTGCGCGTGACTGGCGGCCCATTCAAGCTGCGCTACAAAAAGCTGGTTGTCGGGAAGCAGTCCTACCACAACCATGCAGCTAGAAAGTATATATGATAATGATACATCCCCCTGATATATCCCCGAATGATATATCCCCATTGTGCACCCATCAAACATGATCTGCGACCACTTAATCCGCTTGCCACATCCAAAACCATCATTCCAATTATATAAATGACGTCGATTTTTATATCCTCTACACCAGCATACGACGTCTCATGGCGATGCAACGCAAAATATGTCCCAATATTGAATCATGTAATTAAAACTCAGTTGTGGTAACTGAAACATGGCTTTCACATTCTGTTAAACCTACAGAAGTTCTGCCATTCCTTCCCGATTTCACGTTGCATCCCTGTGACAGTTTATCCTGTCGAAGTGGGGGGACTGTTAATCGCGATAAAACCCACAGGCTGACATTTTAGGGTGGATAGTAATGGTTCCTTGGAAGCCTCTTTTTGGCTAGCGCAAATTCTCATGGTTTAATTATTTGAGGTGTTTGCTACAGTCCTCCGAAATCCGATCAAAGTTTTAACAAAAACTTTATCACACCCTTAACACTATACACAAAACGTATCCCCTTGCCACTTTTGTAATTATAGGGGACTTTAACTACCCAACTATAAACTGGTGCAACTTGGTTCCTCCTTATTCCGGCGAATACAGTAAATTCTCAGCCTGTTTCCAAAATTACCAGTTAACCCAAGTAATTACTAACGCTACAAGAGAAAATTCACATTTCTGCCGTATTAGACCCCACTGTGTGTCCGATTGAAGTAGCCTGGAGTCTGTCCATTACCTAAAAGAAATAATCAATCACAAAAGCATCCTCGGGCCTTCTAGTTTTACTTTTCCACAAGATAGGCCAACTTCTAAAAAGATTAAGATGTAGGACCATGGTCATTACGACAGAATAATTCCCCATCTGGAGAAATGTTACACTTACTACGAGCGGTAATCACACAGTGGTCCGGGTGAAACCAACTGAAGGTTAATAATGCATAAATTAGGTCAACTAAGAGAGACTTTTGTACCCAGTATGGGAACGTTACGCTGATGTTTGCCTTGCAATGAGCAGCGCCGTTTTCTATATCCTCGTGGTTCGGGGGGTCATTTCTTGTACCAAAGATGCCACGCATACCACCGGCTCGGTTCGTAGCATACATATAACGTAAGTTCCGGCGCCCTCTTCTAGACAGCAACAGACTGGATTATACCGAGCCACGCACGGTCGCCCACACAAAGAAGGCATCTAGGGTAACGTTATCGTAGCAAGGCCGAGAAGGAACAGTTTAATTTGCGCAGTCGCAAATACGTTAGCTATTGATATTGTAGCCCACCAGTCCGTTTGCAGAGCACAAGTGGAAGGGACTAACTGATGCATTTATCACGGCCGTGTTTCTTTACGCCGTGTCTCAATGTCAACCTCATAGATCATTGTCACGGCATGCTTCAGGTAGTGGGCGATAACGGGTCGAGGAATACCCACTCTTTTACCGATGCCCTAGCGTGCACTGCAGACAACTTTTCCAGGGAAAGTACTCCGCTCACACTGGCCTCTGTCCAGCGCAACGTCCCTATAACCACCAAAAATGAAGTATCGGTGCCATTGTTGAACAACTCAATAAAAAACCAGTCAAATAAAAAAAGTGCCTGTTTAGAGCGCAAGAACTAAAAACCCGCCATCTCGTTGGAGGCGTACTCTGACGCCGTTAAACGCCTTTTGGTCCCCGTTCAGAATGCCTAATGAGACTTTTTTCACCACTTCCAGGCATTGTCAAAGTGACCGTAAAAATTTCTGGAAGACAATAAACCCAAGAAACGTCTCGCCAATAGCTATATCAGGTCCGAACTATGAATATTTAGTCGACGTCGACGCGGTTCATACCTTAAACACCGTATTTTGTGCGGTTTTCACGATCCATCGCTCACTTAACGTAGCTTGTAATACTGATATTGCATAGCAGATCCAATGTTACCCTTCGCCAGTTCTGCGAACGGAATATTTGACATAATTAGCATCATGAAAACTTCACGTACAGGTGAAAGCGACAATATAAACCGCAAAATATTGAAAAATACGAAGCTGATCATTTCTTCTGCCCTAGCATTACTCTTGTCTCGGTCACTTTCATTGGGTGACATACCGGAGGATTCTAAGATGTGTGAAATCACTCCGTCATTTAAGAGTGGCAATAAATTATCCCCATATAACTACAGACCCATATTTATAACAAGTGCCCCATCCAAAATTATGTATCAAATCTTATTCGTCAACATAATCAAAGATCTAAAACACTACAGCTCCATCCACTCTTCATAACATTGTTTCTGGAAAGGCATGTCCGTGTGAAACGCAATTTGCCCCCTTCATTCATTATTCGAATGCACATCTCGACCACAATATTGAGACAGATTCTGTTTTCCGCGAATACGAAAAGGCTTATGACTAAGCTCCACATTGCCACCTAATGACCAAAAATTCTTTGCTTATCTTTCATCCATCCGTGTTAGAAATAACACACAGTTGGCCATTATAAACAACGGCCGATCTAGAACTTCTGCCGTCCTTTGCTGCGCACCTCAACAAACTGTATTTGGTCCCCTAATCATGACATACGTCAATGCCCTTCCGCAATACGTTACCAACAAAATCCGGCTATTTGCAGACGACTGCGATCTTTACGCAAACATTACCAGACAAGCCGATTAATTATCCTTACAGAGATACCTTAAAGCCACGAAACTTTGGAGCCGGATGTGGCAAATATCTTTAAATGTGTCTACGTGTATATCACTTTCCTTTCATAGAAGCACTAACCCATTTACGTTCAACTACGCACTGTGCGGTTACTTGCTACAATCTACTAATTGCTACAAATAGCTCGGCGTACACATTACGATCTATCTATCTCCCGCAGTTCATAAAACCATATGAATTGTGCAGCTAATAGATGTCTTGGTTACTCACAGCGTAACTTGAAGTTTCCTTGTATACCCTCAAAAACGCCGGCCTTTACCACGTTAACCTGAGCCAAACTTGAGTACTCGGTAACAGTGTGGCACCCACACCAGAATTACCTAGTGGAAAGCATTTAGGCTATTCAGAACCACTCTGCCAGGTTCGCGTTCTCAGATTACTTATCGTTTACCAGTGCGACGGGATTAAAAAACACATTCTGCCCTCACTCCCGTTAACCACTCACTTTCACATATTCGACAGCGCATTCCCACCGAGCATGTACATCACACCACGCCCCATTTCTTCTGATCGTAGTAGCAACTGAGAGTATGTTCTATACCCGTGCCCCAAAAGCAACACGTTTGCGCAGTCATTCTTTATTTGAACTGATAAAAGCTGGAACATTCTACCAGATGACATCGTTAGTACAAAAAGACAGTAGCATTCAAAACGTTACTAACAACGATTAACAAACCCGATTTACAATTTGTGTTTACGGTTTTTAAGCTCTAATTTTTTTTATTCGAACCGTATCACATGCTTATGTTGATTTGCGCGCAAATTCCGGCGGCTGGGCTTTTGTATCTGCTGTTCACTTGTAGTTGCCAATGATTTGTGCTACTGCGATTATATCTCCGCAAACCGAAACCATGTAAATGCTTCGGCGCGTGTACGTAACATTTTGCGTGAGTTCACACATTTTTGTGTCTTTGGTTAAGTAGACGTCTGTTTGCTGTTTACAGTGTTTGCTGCACATCACCCTTTAAATGTTCAAAAATAGGCACCCCACCCCTCATTTAATGTCCCTAGAAGCAACGCTTGAAGAAAATATAAGAAGTAACTAAAATAAATGCTCACAAATACGGTGGTTCTCAATTTAGTTACGCTGAATAGCACTCTCAGACAAAAGTTTTGAATGTTGAATATGGGCAAAAACTCATACATACTGTATACTTTGGAGAGTTCTCTGTAGGATAAGTTATCCAGGAGAGTAGATTCCTCTCGGTCACCTTCAATTTCTTGTATTTGCTTGCCGCATACGAAGGAATAAAAGTCCTCACAAGGATCTGCCTCTTTATCCATGGAAGCCAGGATCGCTTGGGCTGCAGTTTCAAAAAGGCACAGTTGTAAAAATCGTGCAGCAAACGCGTTTTTGCAAACACTGCAAAATGAGTATCCTTAATATAGCTTGGTAGATGAAGGCTGACAATGACGAGTAGCATAAAATTATGGCGAAGCTCCGGTGGAGGTCAAAGCCTGAGGGGAGGTAAACATTCTGTGCCAACGCTGCTGTAGGACAAATACCCGTACTTATCTTCCCTATACCGCGCAAGCACGCGCCGGGATTCCTGGGTAAGCTAAAATATGTATCTTGTGACCTAACTTTAGGCACCACACATGTGGAGTGTTTTTATTTAAACCGCTTGAATACACGCAGCTCCGGCCGACCAGTACCTAGTGGACAGTCTCCCCAAGTCTTCGCTACTGTGTTGTCGTTATAGTCAGGCGTTCATTGGTGTTGTTAGAGTCACGGTGTCGTTTGCGCATGGCTTTCATCAGCAGGCTTTTAACTTGCGGACTCACGCTAATAAGCAGCGTAATTTGTTCCTCTTGCATGAATAATTGCTTTCACGTGTTCTGAAAATGAGAGAAGCTGAGGGAGCTTTCTCTTGGCGAGAAAAAATAGAAAATTCGAAGAGATCGGCGGCCCGTGTGCGCGATGGATCGCCAATCTTCGAGCGAGCGCGGTATTTACACTACGGCAGATTTTGTAATCATGACGACGGTAGCACGCTCTCAGTCAACTGTACAAGTACTCGAGACGCGAGTAGCGAGGCGATACGCTGTTGACTCGGTCGGTCGGCACGTCGGACCGCGAACAAGTATGGCGCGCTAAATGATAACTGTCTAGGGTGCACTCTCTAAGGGCAGGTCAACTGTACGAGTACGGGGTACGAGTGCACTGGCAACGCGTGGGGATGCGTTGTTTTTGCGGACGGTCGGGGCAGCTACGCGACGCAGTGACGGCATTGATTCAGTTCAATCCACTTCGTCGGAAAATAGAGAATAACTAGCCACAGCGGCCAACATTTCGTTCAGTGGTGATAAAAAAAAGAAACAAGTGGGTACATTTCGAGGAATGTGTAAGGACAAAGCTAGCAAAATTGAGTCTTGTGTAGGCTGGCGATTTCCCGGCGCGAGCGACGACACTTCAGTGTTTTTTGAATTTGGATGGCTTTATATGGTCTGGCATTATTGTTTGTTTAAAGATTGTGTGCTGGAATCCTGCTTGCAGGAACAGAACTCACCATGGAAACGAAAATATTAACGAAATTCCAGATTTAACTGTGATTATGTGCGCTAAAACCGGATTCGTACACGCTAGCCGGCATCTTGGGCGCTATCCTCCCGCTGTTGCTTTTCTTTATTGCGTAGCGTTCTTAGAAACACTTCAAGCCGGGTTTGTTGAATTGACTCATCTTGGCAAAAAGCGCACGCAAATTAGGACACGAAACGGAGGCAAGGGACTGAGCGTGAACACATGGTATTTTGGGCACCGATATTTATTTATTTCATTGTTGTGCGGAGAAATGTCAGGTATAAGAAGTCTTTTTGGTTCATCAGAATTGAAGTTTTTAGAAGGGCCTGTCCGTGCTTTTTCTCTTCCTGTTTGTGTGCGCTATTTGTTAAGAAATAAAATCTTTTGCCAAGTACCCCTATAACCATGACCCTGCAAAGCCCTGAATTTCCACAAATGCGCACATTTTGCAGAAATAATCTTTAATCGTTATAATAGCAAAATGGATATAGGGTCGACAAAAGAAGCTCTCCATGCGCTAGGTGGGTGCGAAATAAACCAGCAGGTGCCACTTTGGGGAGTATTCTGTGGGGTCGCCGGACGTCTGCTTCGTTTGGCAGCACTGGAAACCATGTTCAGTTAGTGGATGCGTAAAAATGACGGAAATTTATTCCCAACTTTAGTGGCAGAGAAGCAGAGGCGCGCGGAAGGGGGGGGGGGGCTGCTAAGACAACACTACACAAGGGGGAAAGAGGGGAATGGAGAAGCATTTTGACATTTGGTCGCTAAAAGGGATGCGTTTCGTTTGGCCCAACGGTGCGTCTAGAACTCTTTGTCTTTGAACAGCCAGTCAGTGGAAGTGTCTGAGATATAGGTGCAGCTTTGCATAGCTTTAAATAAAAATTGATACATTACACACGTTGAGCACAGAGTGGCAAATGCCGCGTCATCACAATGCCGTTTTTTTTCAGGACTTCGTGCAACATGCGCCTGTACTTGTTGTAAATTTTAGGATTCCTGTTATCTCTGCAATGTCGAAGCCCCCGTGGAATTGTTGGAAGCATGCCAAGAGGCGGCGGCAAAGTCAGTGTTTGGGGAGCTACTACAAGCGAGCCGCGGAACTATGAAGGCCTTGTACACTTCACAGTTTGCAAATGACTTGCATATTTGTTGCGCAAGCTATACTACGCTACCTCGGACAGTCTTCGCGATGTGGCAGTTCTGCCCTTGAGCGCGGGAGCTCCCGGCACGGAGCAGCTGCCCGATAACGGGGAGAGGCGGCAGGGGAAACATAGGCAAGTAGGGAAACAAGACCTGCCCTGGACCTGTGCGCGGGACGTGGCGGAGGAAGGCGAGAAGGCCGCTACCGCAGCGATAAGCGTGCGCAACGAAGGAAGGCCACGAGTACACGTACGACACATAACTGTGTTCGATAGAGGAACGAAAACTTCTAGCTGTGGTCCCTCGTGTAGCGATGAGGCTAAAACAACGCGTTTAGGCGAAAAAAAAACGATAAACGCAAATGTCGCGTGGGGCGTCGCTACCTTCAAGTCTTTCGCGTTACTACGACTTTCCTTCATTTTTTTTCGCTAAGACAGCTCCATTAGGTGAAGTTTTCACCAATGTATCTCGTATTTTCGATTTACGTTATTTGTTAATAGAGGTTTTATATTGTGGGCCTATTTATGTGTTTAGAAGCATGTTTGTAAGTATGTAATTTCTAAGCAATGAATGGTCTGTGTGCAATAAACAAACCTTTGCGTTTTGTTTTGATATGTTCTAAAAAATCTCGAAATTGTGCCCAAAGCGGTTACAGGGCACTCCTAAAATAAATACGGGCTATTAGCCGTATGAGAGCTTCCAAAAACTGTCACATATTATCCCATAGCGCTTAAATAAAACACCCAAAATACAGCATGAATATCAGCCTACAGCTCAACAGCACTGCCAGAGCGCCTCCCGAAAACTCCTACTTGGAGAAAATAATATACGCCCGATGCGCACCTTGAAATCTCATTTTTAGTGGCACTAAAATCTTACTGCAATATACTACTAATTAAACTGCGGAAATACTGGGAGTATCACGATAGTCCCATGTAAGGAGTATTGGATACTCCGACTCGGGATGTAGTTATAAAACAAACCATTTACTCCCATTTCGGCCTATTGGTGTTCGGTGTGTACGATACCAAAGAACGTATCATTCCTAGCGAACTCTAAAAGTAAAGTTAGTCTGCGCTAGTTTACACGAAAACAAATTAGTCGTCCGATCAAAAAGCCACCCGTCGCAACTATGCGACGAGTTTTCGTTCTTTACGATGGAAAGCTATGGTTGTGCGGCTCAACTCAGAATTATGCTGAGCAACAGCCCCTAGCAAAAGCAGAGCGCGTAGTAAAAATCACGGTCATGATCACTTGCACGGACAGACATTCGGGCCGTTGCAATGAATCGTCGTGTTGGGCGCTGTTTTGCCCGCATTACAGTTTATTACTACGCATTTTTTTTCCAGCACTCCCGTCTGGCCGCATGTATCAGTAGTATTGTATTAGATCCCTTGGGTACTGCTGCCGCAGTGGTTGGTTTGACCTCTGCAGGTTTCGATTTTAATTTTCTTCCTGCGACTCCCTTGCATCCGTTCGTACTTGGGGATAATTGGTACGAACTAACCCTTTCTCCGATCACATTTACTCAACAACAAGGGGTGTAATGATTGTGGCAAAGTCCGCTAGCTCCCCGAAGACGTACTTATGGCCCTTTTTACCTAAGAGTGTAGGGATGAGGCGGTTTCCTTACAAGCTTTTTGGGGGGGATAAAAGTTGAATATATTTCCCAAATTCGCTATTATAAACACTAAGAGATCATATTCATTAACGGAAAGTGTCGTTTTAGGTGTTCTGCACGAAAGAAACCGAGCAGTATGACTCGGTTGGAAGGATGGATATATAATAGTACGGGCTGTTCAGGCGTCTTTTTGCGCTGAAATGCTGCCAGAAGCATACTTTACTTTCAGCAGCCAGCCTCGAGGTCCTTGTGACGTTGAACAATTGTACTGCAAAAAATTGCATATAGAGGGCCACAAGACACTCGGAAAACACTGGTTTGCCGTTTCTGCTAGAAGTGAAGCAATGTCGGCCGATGACTTTTTTCCTACTAACGTGAGGTCCTTAGACGGGCCAAGATAGAGAACGTTCTGTGCGATAGACAAGCCAATTTAACTTATATGACTTTCGGCCACGTTTTGCCTTAGTGCTTAACAGATTCATGTCTGATTTCAAGGAGCGGTAACAAATTTTTATGACACGATAGGTCAGCATTTTAAATTAGAGGTTTATGGACAGCATTTATAGATTTTTTGAGCTACCAGAAAAGCCTTCAGCGATGAAATATTACTCAATTGAAGTATATTGCTGTTCTAAGCTAATAGTCAGTAAAGTGTTTATATCGCACATTAAAAAACCAAACTATTGTACACGATTTTTGCCCCATTTCCTTCCCGATCTGCCAGACTTACCTCTTCGAGTACAAGCACGTGATTTGCAAAGGACCTTATTTTCCGTCACAGCTGCAAAATATTTTGACCCTTCGTTAGTTGTATTGAATTCCAATTATCAAAATATTACTCAAAATACTCAAATGGGTCTCAGTCATGGTTCTGGATAATTGGCTCCAAACTCCTGGTTGTCATATATAGGATGTTTGTTGTCGGATTTTATATAACTTTTAAATCATGGGGTGAAAATCGAGTTCTATTTTGCAAACTGATAGTGGGGGATAAATCGGTTTGCTTATCGAACAATTCCAGAATCCGTTTTGTTTTGGGGTGAATCTAGAGGTGTTAAAAGTGTAACTAGCTTCCTAATTTTATCACATTAAAATTTGTGTTTGTTTCAAGCGGCTAACCGGAGTGACATAAGAGTTTCCCAAGAAGTATTTTTCAAAATTAACGGGTTCGTCTGAATTGTATAAATATGGATAACAGTAAGGAGTATTGATAACCTTCAAGACAGAAAATATTTTGTTCAGAAAAAGCTGGTCATCGATTTTTTACACGTCCTTGCTTACATACATTATCATCTCCATGCGCAACATTTCGCTCTGCATTTGAGACCTGTCCGATTATTTGAACATATCTTAGCCCAAACAAAGTTCTCTGGACACCACGGTTTCTGTGAGACAGGCAAACACTTTTAGTGCCTCATTTGCCAGCCTGCAGTAGAAAGAGGTATAGTAATGCCAATACTGGGTCACTTCTAAAGCTGTCTTTGTGGAACTTTGTTCCAGCAAGTACTAGTGTAGATCACTACGTTAGATCACAAGCACGATGTTTTTGATCGCTACATTGAAAAAGCTTATTCGGGGAGAAACAGGGCTAACACCATTCTCAAGAAATGTGTTGTGGGTGCAAAAATATCGTAAAATCGCGTTTTACCCAAAAATGAACAACCCTAGTGATATATTATGAAACAGCTTAGATACAGAATATATCCATCACCTTATTCCGAGAGCGACATGAAATTAATATGCATGTCTTATGATAACCAGGTAATATTTATTAATATGCCGAGGTTCAAAATTTTCAGAAGATACCTTTTCTATCGGGTTCCACAATCAATGTGTGGTGGAATTACAGTTCCCCAAGGTTGTGCTAAAGTTATGGTGAAGCCTTTAAAACTCCATTGTAAAATAGGTCCAGTGAAGAAATCACCAACATTCTTTCGAACTTTCAACCAGCAGTAAATGTGCGAATTTCCTTTTTTTTTGAAGCGGGCCAATAAATACTGCTGCTAGTGAGCAAAATCAAGCTACCGAGTGGAGTCACCAGTCGTTTTTTTTTAAATCATCATATAGGGGTCATTTATAACCTAATAAAGATAATTTCTCAAAAACAAGTGTGCACTTCACCAGCGTAACTAACGTTTGTCACAAGATTTGTGAAGAAACAACCGCTCAAAATTCAGTGTGGTACTTGTGGGAAATCGGTTCACGCGGGACATAATTACGAAAGCGAAAAGTTCTGCTTCTTACACACCGTGGAAAAACATTTTAATCAAGAGCGAAAATTCGCAAACACGCTTAGTTGTTTTAATAGAATTTGCTCAAATAACAAAAACGAAATTGGCAGAAGCGACTACTCAGTTGCATGCAACAACAGTGTTAAGGAAACGGCAAGCAATATATTTCAATTGAATACACTGGGGATTACGTTTAGCCAAACCAATACGGCGACGCATTTTGAAATGCCATCAAGTCAAATTGGCGAAGCACCGGATAATAATCGAGGATGGAGCCACACCTACCCGACAGTCACCGTACCGCGTCTCTTCACACGAGCGCGAAGCCATCTGGGCTAAAGTTGACGACATGCTCAGCGACGACATTAGAAAGACATCGAAAAGTTAGTGGGCTGCACCGGCCGTACTCGTAAAGAAGAAATACGGCACACTAAGGTTCTGCGTTTACTACCGGCGATTGTACAAGATCATCAAAACGGACGTGTACCCCCTTCAACGAATGGACGACGCCCTCGACCACCTCTGCCACGCGAAGTACTCCTCATTGATGGATCTGAAGACAGGCTAATGGCGAATTGAAGTGGACGGGAGAGATCGAGAGAAGACTGCATTCATAACCCCGGACGGCCTACACGAGTTCAGGGTGATGCCGTTTAGGCTATGCGCGGTGCCAGCAACGTTTTAGACAGTCATGGACACGGTGCTTGCAGGCCTGATGTGGCACACCTGCCTCGTATATTTCGACGATGTTGTGGTATTCTCCCGGACTTTCGACGAACACCTTGCAATGTTGCAGTCTGTACTCGAGGCCATTCGATTCGTACGTCGGGGTTAACGATGCAGCCCGAAAAGTGCCGTTTCGCGGGCGAGGAACTCACGTTTTTGGGCCATGTCGTCAATGCCGCGGGAGTCCTGCCTTACCCGGCGAAAACATCAGCCATAGCAAACTTCCCAAGACCGAAAGATAAAAAGAGCGTGCGAAGATTTCTCGGACTGTGTGCATACTGCCGGCGCTTCGTCGCAAGATTCGCACGCATTGCAGAGCCACTCACGATGCTGACAAAAGATAGCACCCCTTTCGCCTGGGAAAACACCCAAGAAAAAACATTCTGAGAACTTCAACAACGCCTGTAAAACCCCCCCGTGCTCGCTCATTTTGACGAAAACGTCGAAACGGAAATGCACACGGACGCCAGTCATATTGGTTTGGGTGCTTTCCTTTTCCAAAAGCAAAGCGGTTGCGAAAAGGTAATCGCCTATGCAGTTCGTAGCCCGGAATGTTTTAGGCGGGGGGGGCACTCGCTGCAGCCCTTGACTTTTCCGAGAAAGTACCCCCTTTCAGTAATTATTTTCCGTAAAAACAAAAGTATGTAAACTATTTGTGTTTTTAAGTACTATTCTACTCTTTTATATCTTTAGTTTGGAAAGTGATCTACCAAATAGTACAACATTTTCATACGGGCAATATGTCTCAACAAATTCCGCTAATAAAAATAAAACTACGTTACCCTGGGCCAAAAATACAACTACGAATAGCCGAAATATATTTTGTACGTTTTTATTTCTGCATATAACAGGTTAAAACCACTGCGGCAGTGAAGACGGGGGACCATGTCTACTCTTTGAGGTTGGGCGTCTTGAGGCGGCTCTGCGAAGAAGCGGCCCGCTCCTTCTTC
The DNA here is from genome assembly GCF_048455015.1 of Haemaphysalis longicornis. NCBI lineage: Eukaryota > Metazoa > Arthropoda > Arachnida > Ixodida > Ixodidae > Haemaphysalis > Haemaphysalis longicornis. Next base: position 88,620,490 of record NW_027526233.1, read on the forward strand.
CTTAAAGCACTGAAGAAAAGCTTGACTGAGCCGAAGTGCGTACGATGGGCCGATGTGCGATCGCGGAGCAAACTCGACATAAGAAATGTTGATTCATTGTATAAGCGTTCAATTACGGTCTCGCACTTATGTAAAATTGCACAAATCTAGAAAGCCTACCTTCGGAAGCTTCTTCAAGTAGTTCATCAGTGTTGAACCTTGACGCTTCTTTTTTGTGCTCATAATGACGAACGCAGAGAACACCACAAAAAGGAGGGCAAACACGCCATATAGTCCGTCCCAAACATGGGCTGAACTGCAGTGCATCTTGGCCTCCATTGCAAAGACCCTCGCCACTGAATTTGAGCCGGGGCGCACTTTGTCGCTCCGTGTAGCAGATTTTGCTTGGTGGGGGCGGAGAGAGAGAGAGACAGAGAGAGAGAGAGAGAGAGAGAGAGAGAGAGAGAGAGAGAGAGAGAGAGAGACAACATTGTTTAAGCTCAGGGATCAGGGGAAGGGGGAGGGGCGGGCCAGAAGGCCGCCGCGATTGCCAGGCCCTGGGGGGTCACTGTTGTGAACCGGGGTAGCATGGTAGAAGTTGACCGCGGTAGGTGTCGTGCCTCATGAGGACAAAGTTCAGGGAGAAATGAAAATTTTATGTAGAAGTATTTATATTCTTTACCAGCGTGAACAGGCAGTGCCGTAGTTCCGTCTACTTTCTCCCGCTGTTATTAGGAACGCACCAATCACAAATAATGGCACTCATACTCTCGCCCACACTCTCACACAGAGAGGGCACGTTTCCCTCTCGCAAACGTAAAGGTCTCGTTGACTCCGGTGAGGCAATCTTCCTCAGGTCGAAGCCCTTCAAACCACCGATGTTGAAGCGTCGGGAGGGCATCTGGGATCCCTTCTGGTATTCTGGCATTGGGGGATCATTGAACAACGGCCTTTACGCCTTTACAGAGTCATCAGCCACACCGCAAAGTGCTAGAGAAGGATGCGCCGCACGTCCACAAGGAAGCAGACAGGAACGTCAAGCCTGCCGCCAAAAGTGGGGCGCCGCATGAAGCCTTTGTCGCCACCTCTTCGGAACGTTTCCGGTCATTAAGGCGGCATTCGGTGGCGCTTGGGTGGCCGAGAGGGCTGCCGAAAGCGGATTATGTTCAGCAGCCGCGGCACGGCTCGTCGACGCGTCATTGTGTAGACGACGGGATGTTCCTCGCTGATGAGTGGGGTGAGGGTAGGGGGCACTCGGTCGATGGCAGGCTTGGGTGGTCGACCCCAGGACGGCGAAGACGGCTATCGCGACATCACCTAGACCTGGCTTGATGCCTCCAGGTCGCGCAGCGCCTGCTGCCAGATGGATTGGGAGGGAAGGGGTCTGCTGCGCCCTCGCACAGAGAGTGAAGTGCTCGTCGAGGCCGCCGTAGGCTGGGCATGTTTATGGGTGAAATAATGGTGTGGGTGGTCCGAGCGAGGGAGCCGCAGTGGCAGCAATGTCGGTATCGCAGCCGCCCTACTCTGTTTTTCAGGCGCCGACTGTCGCATGCGGCTTCCTGTACTCTTTTCTGAAGCTCCGGGTTGCTTGCGCAGCGTATGAGACGGGCACGGAAAGATATGCTCAGTTTTGCACATGGCCACGTGCAGTAGACAAATTTCTTGATGCGGCGGGGTGCCGAAAGCCCTGCTGCTGAAGAATACCCTACGCACTCCCCTCATAAAAATTTCAAGGGGGGGGGGCAGGCCCGTAGGCCCCCCCCCCCCCCCCCCCTGGCTACGGGCCTGCGCCTATGCAAGCCGTTGTCTGTCGAAGGAGGAGAAAAACTACTCTGCCTCTGAAAAGAGTTCCTGGCTATCATATGGGCCTTTGCAATATTTCGCCAACACGCGTATGGTAGACCGTTCAAGGTTGTGACAGACCACCACGTGCTCTGTTGGCTCGCCAATTTGTAGGACTCCTCTGGCCACCGTTTTGGGCGATGGAGGTTCCGCCTGCAAGAGTTCGACGTTACAATCGTCTGCAAATCCGGCCGGAAACACTCCGACGCCGACTTCCTGTCCCGCGCCCCCGTTGACCCACCACCACAAGACTGCAATGAAGGCAGCGCGTTCTTCGGAGTCGTTACGGAGAGCGACCTAGTTGCCCAGCAGCTTGCCGACCCCGACTTGCGCGTCATGATCGACTACCTCGAAGGACGCAACGTCGTCGTGCCTAGGGCGTTCAAGCACAGCTTACCAGCATTCAGCCTCAGAAACTTCGTCCTCGTGAAGAATTTCATCCCTGGAATGAAAACGAATTATCTAATTGCCATGCCCGCAGACCTTTGTGACGAAATTTTGGAAGCGTGCCACGACGACCCGTCTTCCGGACATCTGGGCACAGCTCGCACTATTGATAATATTAAGGCGAAGTACTTCTGGCGCAGCCTTACATCCGACGTCACTCACTATGTTCGGAGTTGCCGTGACTGCCAGCGACAACAAAAGCCGCCGACAAGACCCGCCAGATTTCTGCAACCGATCGCCGTCCCGTTGAGGCCCTTTCAACATACTGGAATACACCTTCTAGGCCCGTTCCCTACGTCACGATCAGAGAACAAGTGGATTGTCGTAGCCACAGACTACATGACGCGCTACGCAGAGACCACCGCTCTTCCGAGGGGGACTGCACAAGAAGTCGCACAAACCAAGTTGTGCTGTGACATGCGGCCCCTGAAGTCCAATTCACGGACCTTGGAACGGCCTTTACCGGAGCTGATGCAAGGGATCCTACACTACAGCAACACGGATCACCGAAGAACAACGGCGTACCACCCCCAAACGAACGGACTAACGGAACGTCTGAACAAGACGATTGCGGATATGCTGTTCATGTACGTCCACGTTTAGCATTAGACTTGGGACGATGTCCTCCCGTATGTCACGTTTGCATACAATAGAGCGACGCAGGAAACTACGCAGATGACACTGCTTGACCTTGTCTACGGAAAACGGCCGACTACGATGCTCGACGCCATGCTTCCGCACGTAGAAAACGACGACCTCAACGCCGACGTCCAAGGACACGTTCAACGTGCGGTGTAGGCCCGCCAGCTCGCTCGAGTTCATATAATGCACCAGCAGCTGGTGGATGCCGGATGCTATAATCTTCGACGCCGAAATGCCGAGTACCACCCTGGGGATTGTGTGTGGGTTCGGACCCCCATCCGAAGACGCGAACTCAGTGACGAGCTTCTGCGACGGTATTTCGGACCCTACCAGATTCTACAACGTGTCGGCCAACCTACCTACGAGGTGATCCCCGATGGTGATACCGGAACATCACGACGACGCACGCGGCCAGAAGTCGTCCACGTAGTTGGCTTGAAACCTCCCTATGCAAGATGACGGACTTTTTCGTTGTTTGTTCGGACTGTCTTTTGTTTCAGCATCGTGTCGATGCACTCTTAGAGGGGGGTAATGCCGCAAACCATGTATGCGTTTGATTGGTTATTTATTGTATGTTTTTACTGGTCAGCCACGCCCGGCCCTGTTATCTGGGTCAAGCGAAGCGCGTCTTGTATTCTTTATTTTTATGCCGCATGGGCTATCTCATTCAGATAAGCAGACTGTTTCGTCTTAACGTCACTAGCCCAGAATAATCTTCTGTGATATACAATGTTCTCGATGTAAATCGACGGTTCCTGAAACACTCGCGCCGAAAGATAAAAGCCTGCAGAGCAGACGCCACGGCATTCCGATCGTCGACGGTCGCTCCCACACGTCACTTTGTTGACTGCTGCTTCGCCGCCTGTGTATTCTTGGAGTTGTTAAGGGAGCACGAGTTCGCACCAATAAACGTGTTTTTTTTCAAGACAACTGCGTCGTCACTGCCTTCGTGACAATATACATACAGGCATGCATCAATGCATACATGCACACACATATACATGCATAGATTTATTCATACATACAGACATATATACATAGATACATACATACATATATATATATGCATGCATACATACATACATACATACGTACGTACGTACTTACATACATACATACATACATACATACATACATACATACATACATACATACATACATACGCATACACGCTTTCGTACTGAATAAAAACATCGGACAATTCAGCTTTTACAGACAAGGCTAAACTTGATCTGGCCCATTAGGTTTACACAAAATATGCGAAGGTGTTGGTCTCGTTGTTTACATAAACTTTTAACACAATATTTTGAAACACTTCTGCTCTGTTTTGACTTGAGCTTGGAATGTGCACCAGGATTCTATCAATAATGGTTGAAATATTTTGTGATAAAAATTCCTTCAAAAATAGAAGGTTATACATGAACATGCGCCAGCTAGCGGGGTGAAATTTTACATTTACTCTCTTCCTGATTAGCTTAAAAATTTTCTACAGATACGACCCACAGTTGATCAGCCACTCCTGGTCTAATAGAAGCGACATTATGTTCAAACATTGGTATAAGCCATGCTATTTTGGTGCGATGCACAACGTAAATAAACGTTTTCAAATTGTCCTAATTCTGCGAAACCACCCTCATACACAAAAAGGCTTACCAGACATCTAAGAGAACATGTGAGAGTAAAAACGTAAAGGTTCTTCACACGATATATTTGCCCTATTTGGGCTAAATCCGGGTCGTTCGCCCACAAACCCATGTGTCAGCCCCAAGGCTATTCAGGCCAAAATTTGCGCTTGTCTAGCAACGAGGACGTCGATGTTTTTCTTCAGACATGACTTATTGTTTCTTTTTGTGCAACAGTTTAACAAGTATTATGCCTGTTTGTGGATTAAGTGGTTCGGAAAAGTTTTGAATTTTAAACGTCTACACCAAATATGCTTTCACCGCTTTGCCAGATTGCTGAATATGGGAACATCACCACATATAGACATACATACATAAATACTTACATACATAAACACATACACACCTAGATAAATACATACATACATACATATATACATACATACATACATACGTACATACATACATACATACATACATACATACATACATACATACATACATACATACATACATACATACACACATGCATATGTCCACACATATACATGCATACTTTCATGCATACGTACGTACATACATGCATACTTATGTACAAACATACATAAATACATACATATATACAAACATAAGTATACACACATTCGAACTAAAAAAAAACTTCGGTCACTTTATCTTTTACAGAGAAAGGCAAAGTTGACCCGGGTTTACTCTAGCAAATTAGCCATTAGATGTACACAAAACATGTGAAGCTGTCAATATGTTGAACGTGCCTTGCAATTCTTCAAAGAAATACGATGAGTGCTGCAAGCGAATCAGCATGTGGCGGTGGAGGCGCAAATGAAATCCCTGGCTTGTATGCACCAGGAAAAGTAATCTCGCCTGATAGAGAGACCACCGGATGCTGCTTATGGTAAACTAGACAGGAACAGCAAAACTAAAGGATCTTCAGAAAACTATCAGCATTTTTCCGGAAATAAAACTTGGGCCTCATTTAATGTCATTATGTGACCCTGTTACATTCCTTGGCATTCATCTCGACCCTGACCTTACATATAAATCTAACTTTTCCAATCTCAAGCAAAAAACCGCTTTCGTTAGTCCAGCTTTAAGCAAGGCTCACCGCTTTTTCCCTCAGCATGCTTTGCTGTCTTTTTATTTTGCTTTTGTTCACAGTCACTTTCATTATGGCATTATTTCATGGGGCAACGCTTGCTCTTCTCACGTTTCATCGGTTCAACAGATTCAAAATCAATGTATTCGCATTATAACGTTTAGTTCACGTCGCTCCTCTACCTCAGGTATACAATGTCAGAATAACATACTATCAATTAGTGCATTATTTCATTACAACATGGGGAATATTTTTTTACAATTTATTGCACTGTCACCATTCACATGATTCCATTGATCTTGTTAGTTTAGTAAGCAAATGCTTCAATAAATTTCCAAATGAAAATAAATTATTATTATTAACAGTTCGCACTAACTGCGGTAATAGAACACCTTTTTTCGCAGCAGTCACATTGTGGAATAATTTGCCTGTCACGGTCAAATCATCGTCATATATTACGTGCTTTAAAAAATCTTAGAGGTTTTGTTTTATTTAATTATGATCCTGTTTTGTTCGTATTTATGATTCGTGTTCTCTTATGTTGTCTTATGCTTTTATTTCCTTCGTGTTATCTTCAAATTGTTTGTATAACCTTTGGTATTTATTTTAAGCTTACTTTTGAGTATAGGTACATTATAGATTTACTTCACTCGTCTTTTATACTGCTTTGATTTTATGATGAGCTCTCACGTCCATTTGCTGCTTTTACGCATTTGTTTGTGCATTCATATTCGATAGTCTCCTTACAGCCTGTTGACTCTGGGACCGTCGTCTTTATATCAACATATTTGTAGTGTTTTTTATGAAAATCTTCCCACCCCTTACTCTAACGAGAACTACAGAACTCCCAGACACTTAGAAGTGGTCACTTTATCATGCGGTTTTTCAGAATTATCCCCATCAATTAGAGAATATTTTTTCACCCAGTGGGCAGGAAAAAACTGACGGTAATAAAGACGATAACAGCGTCTATAGTGAGTCAAAGCCAATCCCCGATGAATATATCGCGTAAGAGCGGTGCATGGGACAAAAGTGGTGGAATTTAAATTTATCTCCCCAAAATGGCAGAGGTAAGGAGATCCCGCAGGCGAATCTGGCAGCAGCACAAAATCTAATAGGGACGTGTCAACGAAGTGAAGATTGCTCAGACACATAATGCCTCATATGTAAAAAAAAGTTAAGTTAGGAGCTCAAGGTGGCACAGAGGAGAAAATTTGAAAAGAGCGATGGAGAAGACGACTAGGTCCAGATTCGGGAATTTAGGTGGGACGCTGCCGGGACATCTGCGTTGCAACGCCTGATTGTGCTGCCAATGGCCGTTGGCACACTGGTAAATCCTCTTCAACGCACCACGCACGTACACTTTGGCGGCCAGAGCAGTGATTGGCAAGTGCCTTTTATAGCGCAACCGCACCGTTGACTTGCGTGTAGACGGCCCCCCAAAGCGACGCTTTTGTTTCAGGAGTTGCTCCTGTGGTTCATAACTACCGGGGGGCCTAGCTACTCTGCCCCAACTACGAGAACTACCGCACCAATTTGCCGACAGTTCGCGTTCGTCCCGCCACATCTGATCAATACCACTTCACAAAACAGTGCGCATAGACTGAGACACTAAGGACCATGGCGTGAGAATTTTTGCGGCAATAATATTAAAATTGTGATTTAGATGTGAACTCTAAATATTAGTTGAGGGTTTTGTGCTTAGCCTCTGTTATCAATAAACAGGTATTCGATTGCTTGTTAGTTGGGCTTTGGTGGTGTTTTGAGTTTCATCATCGTTGTTTTCTGGTGTGCTATGAATTTGTTGTGTGCATGACACCAGTACCTAAAATTTTTATTTTATTCTCCTCGCTGAGAAACTATGTGACAGTGATATACAAAATATATTGGTGTCATCGTGCCCATGTAAGCGTTACTTTTATTGGGAATTTCACTTTTATTGTAACTTGCTACAAAATACGCAAAATTCTTAAACGCTACAACAGCAGTACGTTCCATCAAGCCCATGGCACCGCCAACCTCATAACGACATGGCAGAGATTACGTATGTACCAAGAGCAACTTTTGCATCGGGGTTATTTTAAATTAAAAACAGTGCAAGTGAGATTTTTACCCTCTATACTTCACTTATAATTCTGCGTGATTTACACATTTACTATGTCTGATTTCTCGTTAACGCAATTTCGCTCGCGATTACGCAAGCCGACGCTTTTAAAAACCACATTTTACCATTTATATTTTCAAATTATCTTTTTCAGCAGAAAACTGAGGATATATTTTACTTATTGGTACAGCCCCGTAATTGAGCAGGAAAAAAATTCATCTTACCCCTTGGCGTCGGAAACAGTGATCCTTCGGAGATTCGTGCTGAATAAATCGCACTGAATAAAACGATAGTACTCACGATCATCATTTGGACATAACAATCAGTATATTCTTAATTAGGGGGAAATTTGATGACGACACGTTGATCTGCGTGAAAATGAACAAACCCACTGTCCTGGTCACACCTGACATAATTATTAAACCAGTGAAGGTTTTAAGTGCTTTAAAATGAATGAAGACAATCTTGGTACTGAAAGAGCCACTTCAAAGAGCGCATTCGTTTAATCGATATAGCCCAGTATTTCGCAAATTTGAATGTGTTTTAAGTATCTTCTTCCTTGTTGGGTGCAATTAACAAAAGAGCACACCTAATTTTGGTTGGCGTCACCATGTAAAGCTGGGTATCAGTAGAAAGTGCGTTTATAGTTTACCGAAAATTGAATTTTTTAGTAACCAATAAACCCATATATTGGACGACAACGCTTAATTTTCATCCTTTTGGTTGCAGGGCTTACATAATAACATAGGTGGGGCATAAATGACTCAGTACTGTCCCTACATGGCGTTATCGCGAACTAGGCCGACCATGCAATACAAAATTTATTGCAGGAGAAAACAGCGGCCAATTTAGGTCTTCAATTAAAAATATCAACGTTAATTTCGGCGATGTTCATGAGATGAATTTTGAACATTGCTCTAGTTCACGGAACATGCAATCAAGAAAGATGCGACAGTTCAATAACGTTGGCTAAACAATATACTGTTGAGTGCTATGATGCCTTGCTTTGTCTGCCATAATGATCTGAAAAAACATGAACCTCTACCTAAACTATTTCTTATTAATCAACGACTTAGGATACCTATGACTGTTTCGCAAGGGCACTACGTCTTCTGAGTTGCGACTTACAAGTCCCCACAACACTTTCTTAAACTCAATGAAACTTTAGGTTCTTTTACACAACAGCTAACAAGACCGCAGAATGCCCACAAGAAATTTGCCGCTTTGCACGGAAGCAACATATTACTCAATGACACCGGTCTGAAAACTTACAGACCCGCTCAAACCATAAACGTCTATGTTCTCAGTGTTTGAAATTACTCCTCGTAAGCTTAATGATGTTGCTTATGTCAAAACTCTGCTCATGCAGGGTGCTTTAACCCGGACGGTAACATTTCTTCTGCTCACGCACTAAAAATGTCAAGGAAACGTGAGACAAACCCAACTGCAAGTATCAGCTCCAACGAGCTGACATTGCGGAATACTTCTTTGTGTCGACACTTATATGTTTTATTAAAGTGGCTTTGTTCAAAACATGGCAGTAATAACATTATCATTGGAAAGGAATCACTGTGACCCTGGGAGAAAAATGAAGTGGTAAAGAAAGGTAGAACCATAAGATATTCACGACTTCAAATAAAAGGTAAATATTGGCAACTTAGCAATGCTTTTGTAGAGGAGTTGGGGCCGTCGTTAGGGGAGTCTCTGCAGACCATTACACCAGTTTCTACAGAATATTAGATAATGCCGACTCGACGATCAGTTCAAGAAAAGAAGGATCCCTTTCAAACCGCTGTGCGTAGCCATCTGTGGTCATGGGTGCAGAGAAAGAACTTGGGAGGTGCGGTCTAGCAGCCTTTAGTAATATTAGCACTTCTCCAGTGTAAAGAAACGTTCGATGAGCATAGTGTGTTGTAGGAGAAAAAAGAGCGGAAACTTATATTCGGCATGATTCTACTTTAACGTTTGTCATAAAATGCATTGTCTTGGTATCCTTTTTGCTAACTACACTTTAAAACACCATGAATTATGTGGCAGGATGTCGATACCGTTTATGCAGCATATGGTTATATATGTGACACCCTGTGACTGCACGTATACCTACGCTTTGTTACGTGTCGTAGGCCTCACTAAACACGGTGTCCGCATGACGTCTTTGGCAATGCGCGTGCACTCAGGTTTAATAACGTCGGCGTAACGTTCGTGTGATACATATTTTCGCAATAAACAGTTTTTTGTTAACTACGCTATACAGGGTGAGTATGTGGCATTCGGGTGTCTGTTTAGCAGGGTAAGCAGACATGAATAAATCCAAAGGCGGTTTTTGTTCGCACCTCGAACATGCACATAGACCTTAAAACCCAAAGACCGGAACTTTTGGGGTCATCAGGTGAAGCCGTCATGATGCTTCTAAGATACATGAGGTGACGGTGTTTATGATGGTTATTAGGTTTTTGCACTAATAACCGCAATGCGGGCGTGACCTTTTTGCGTGACATACAACATTTATGTTTTTATTATACCTTAGCTGATGCAAGAGTGAGACAACATATATTATACAGTTAAATACTTGCAGCGAGGGAAAACTAGGAAGCTCCCAAGTTCAAAATCTCGATTAATTCAAATCGAAAGATATAAGAACGTAGTTTGCCTTATCATTTATAGCGTTTTCAGGGTTTGCAAATTGCAGCGTACGCGCACAATCCTGCCACAAGTACTGGAAGAGAGTAAAATAAACCTCTTTATAAGGCATTCCCACAAAACTCAAAAGCTTTGCATTGCGCAGAAATGCCTGCAGTGATAAAAGCTTTGAGAAAAGAGGGAGATTTAAAGGCATAGCTATGACTCATACTGTATAAAAATTTGTATTCTCACTGCGTGTGTGATTGGTGCTTTGCGATAGCAATTATTAGGAACAGGGGCAACTCTAAACTTCCCAGGGCGTGAGACAGGTGGACATAATTCCACAGGAAACCTACAATCATAGTAACGAAATGGCTGCTCATTAAGGGGACTAATAATAGGAGAATACCGATCAATCAATCAATCAATCAGTCAATCAATCAATCAGTCAATCAGTCAGTCAGTCAGTCCATTCGTAAATCAGTCAGTCAGTCCATCTATCATTCAATGCATCACTGAATCAATCACTCTTTATTCAACAGCGGTTCCACTACAGATCTACAGAACACAAAAGAAAAATCTTCAAAGATTGCAATTGACGAGGTTGTGTGCCACTACGTCGGTTGTTTGTTTCCAGGCAAGCAAACAATGGTTGCCAGAAAAGGGATACCACAGGAGAAATAATAGCAACGTAGATTATATAAATTATCTTTTCCATCAACAGCATATTTAGGTCTACTATAGGGCGAGGGCTAGCATGTAGTTACTACCACAGGGAATTTATATTACTCACTGCAGTATTTTTTTCCGAGATATTACTGCCAGTAACTCAATAAACGAGTGAGATCACAAAATTTAGAATGGAAGCCAGGATTCATGCGATCAAGCACCGAAGCATTTTCAAGCCCATGAGAGAAGGCTTGATCGTACACTGGATATAAGGAGATGGGAGAATATGATGATTTCGATAATTATGGGCTCATAAAACTCTGTCCATTGTCTGTAGAAGTTATAGGGGTCCTACAGGTTTCAATGACAAGCTCTCGTTTTGAACCATTTACCATTTTCTCGGTTTAGCAATGAGTATAGTGTTCATTACGAGATGGTCCGTATTAGGAGGAAGGCTAGGAAAATTGCGCAGTAGTGAATTATCTACACCTAACTCCGCGGCGCCAACTCTGCAACGCTGCAACTTTGCAGATCCGCAACTCCTTGGCACCAATCCCCTCTGAGTTAATAGGTAGGTTACTCCTGCGCACTGCATTGCACTGCGCTTTATCTGGAGCTGTGTTGTGTCATTATCAAAGCGTAAGAGAGTGGATAGGTTACCATCACATTTCTCGACTTTTACTTAAAATTCTCAATACAGAAGACAGCGATATTTATTGCCTTGCAGGAAAGTAAGCTTCGACACTGGAGGAATGCAACAGTATAGCACTGTAGCAGGTCACCCAGAAGCAACGTTCGCTGCTCCTGTGTTTTTTTATTGACACGTAATCGTCTCTGTTGTTTCACTTGCTGCGTGAAGTCGAACCGAACGTACTTAAACAAGTATCGGAACCCAAACACGCCCAACATGTATGCAATCACGCTCCAAATAAAAGAGAAAACTTGCTGAAAACAACATAAATGAGGCAAAGCATCCAAAACATACAAAATCACTAGCCCAAAGAGAACTAAAACATGGAAACTACGTAAAATCCCAATTCCGTGCACAAAGGTGTCATAAATCCCTTTCGTGACTACTAAAAGGTATTATACTTGGGGTATACCAACGATTGCAAAAATACAACGATTACTGGTTTCGAAATAGGCAGCGCAATTTCGCTATCCAACAGATCTACCACATTATTGTAAAATGTCGTACAGTTTAGTTAACTAGAACATAGTCATATACGCCTTCAAGCAATTTCTGCCGTAACCTAATTTCCCGTCTGTAAGTGCAGCACCGATTAATCATTGCTGCTCAACCCCGTATTACCACGTTAAATATTGCAACATCAAGTGCCCATAAAATACCTCACAGAGCCAAGATTGGGAAGAAACCGATCATTAATTGGGGGAATAAAAGTAGTTTAAGATATATTGTGAGAAAACAGAACAGATTCACAACTGTTTTTCCGGACTGTTCTGATCCTATCATCGCCGATTTTTGCGAAATTGGCATTCTTAATCATATTTTCAACCTATGTTCTTGTGTGCGTCTCCTATATGAATGAGAAGCCGTCACCAAAAACACGAACATAATTCTCTGACAGAAAAGCAAACTTTCATTAGGACACTTTTAAAAAAATGTCGCTCACCTGTGTAGCCCTTTGCGGCGATCTGCACACATTCGTGTCTTACGGAATCATGGATTCAGTTAGTACCGAACGAGGTGATGGAATACCCAAGATCTGCGGGCTTCTAAGAATCAGAAATCACGTATGCGAAGCGTGCTTCCAAAGCTGTCGGTGCTGCATTACAGGTAAAAACAGCACTGGAAATATTCATGGCGCACATTACCACAAAATACGTGCTTTCCCGTCGCTCAGATCTAAGCATATTATCCGTACTCACTTAGTTTCTTCTAAGAAAGGCAGCAAGGAATTGTTCGAGAACGTTCTCAATATCAAATCTATTTGAAAGAACGGTAGCGCCTTTCACCGGCAAGCGCGTAGGGTTTCCGCTGTCTTCGATCAAGAATTATACCGAGACCCATGTTTTCGGCTACAAGAGGAGAAACTTTCACAACCTTTCGATGAGTGTGGTGAGCAGGAGCAAATTGTTTTAATTATAAATAAGAATTGCCGCAAAATATGATACAAAATCGAAGTTTGTAAATCCTCAAAAACATTTTTTTGCAATAACAACTCTCTTAAACAGGCCTTTAAATAAAAAGCTATTCCGTGAAAACAGAACTTCCGAACTTTATTGCATATATTGTTCCTCGATGACAATGAAGTGGGGAGTAGAATATAGCTCTGTAGTCCCAGCCACCAACGACCAAGAAGCTCTGCGTGGCGCGCGGCCTGTGCGGACTCTTTCATGCCCGCCATGTAAAATCCTGCAAATACATCGTTTACATATTTCATAGTTTATGTCTTCTATCCTGCCGCCACGTCACACTTTCGGGGAGGTGCGGTGTTCATCTCTATCTAAGCCACTCCGCCCCCCCACCCCCCTCCATTCCCCAGATTAGCACCGTCTCCGTTCTTGAATCGGTCACCTAAGTGTTCAATCACGCCATCCCAACCCAGGTCCTGAGGTGCTAAGGATGTGACCGTTCAGCATGCTTGTGACCCATGCCCGACAAGACAAGACAGGCTGCCCGGGCTTTGTCATTCCCACGTTGTACATATTCGGCAATTCAATTGTTCACCTTCCCCATTGTTTGTGGCCTGTGTGCTTCCGCCATGTAAATATATGATCCAGTTTTGGGCCTGTAACCACCTCACCGGAATACATGTGCGTGCCGTACATTGGCCCAAAAGTTGCAATGGGCTTGCTATACCCCACATTTGATTAAGAAACTATAGTAACAAATATTCGCAAATCAAAATTGTGAAACAATCTATGCAGATCTTTCTACTGAAGGCGAAAAGCGAAAACACCCGTGGGTTCAAGATTTCCGCGGAAGTTAAAGATCCCCAGGTGGTCAAAATTAAGGCGGAGCACTTCACTATGGCACGTCGCTTCTACTGTTTAGCGTCGGTGCGCTAAACCCAGAGAAGCAATCAATAAATGAAAAAGGAAGGCCTAATTCCACGTTCTCTTGATCTGGTATTGGACTAACTGCTGAAGGAGGTTGGAGGCCACGCCGGTCACTGTTTGAAAGGACAGAACTATTTGAAGGTCAGTCTTTTCGCTCACCACAGTCAGAGGCGTATGTTTACCATAGCCGATACATGCCCATCTTAAGGCGGCCCTGTTTCGCCCTTAGTGGTGGCTTACTCTACTCTAGAACAGCTGTTTACCGTGCATGGCACCATGTGTGTTGACTTTATTAGAGCCCCTCTTCGGCTCTTCTGCCGTGATTCTGGTGCTTTTTCGTAGCACCCGCTCCCCGTGTAGTGCCTCGGCCTCCTATTTCCTCAGCAGTACTGGGTACTGCCCAACATTTCCCCCGCCTCCCCGTTCAAGGACGCATAAAGGTCCATGGCTTCCGCCTGACATTTATTTACACGAACTCTGCAGTTTTCATCAATACATACGCAAGGCATAACGGATAACTTGTATGCGTAATGGACATCGCTAGATAAGCGAAATTATGCGGACTTTGATGCACACCTTGAATTAAAAAAGGCGGGTTCGATCTGGACTGTTAATAGAGCAAGTGCAGCAAATGAAGCTTGGTACTGGGCCTAGAAAAAAGCCACTTTGTCGAAGGATATTTATTCCAAAACTTCTTTATTATGTTTTAACAAAATGTGACGTATACCCAGCTGAATTCGAAATTCGGGTGGTGAAGACACATAACACGCCAGCACTATGGAAAGTGGTGTCATAGCCCGAATTTGGGGCCGCGTGGAGACCTTAACCAGGTTCTACATTTTTGAGCTCTAAAAGGTATAAAGGTTACAACGGGTCAAAAAAACAAATCAATGCGCGCCACCAAATCGGGTTTCACAAGAAAAATCACCACCTGGGGAATGAGGCACACCATGCTGGATACCCAAGAATAGCTTAGGCCAACTTGTATAACTAACGTGCGCCGAAAACTATTGTGTACGCTTCTTTTGCTACTTAGGCTATTAAAAAAAAAACGTGCTGACCCTCTTTGCACTTCAAAATTGATAAGAATTGAGGGCCTCACGTGCATTAACATACTTAGCTGGTGCTGGGCATCTCAGCTCAGGCCCGCTGTCGCATATGTTGTCTTTTTATTGTTAAATACATTTTCATTGGATATGTTCTTGCACGCAGTTTTTTTTTTATTTTCGCGGAAATCTTCCTGTCCCTGGGAGTGCATAACACCTTAGAAGAAATCTCCGACGTGCAGACGACTTGCCAGCTCGTGCTGCTATTGGAAACAAGAAGGGGCAGCAAGTACTGAGTGACCGAGGCCAGGGGCCAAAGGAAAGGGGAACCGAAAAAAAATTACACCATCTTCTCGTAGGGGAACCCTGCGTAGTATGCCATGCAGGCATAAGGTCGATTCAAGGGCCGATTAGTTTTCAGTTCGTTGTTTCCGTGAGGTTGAGGTACGTAGCTACCGTTATATTTAACCTTTTGTTTCCATGGTAACTATCACACTTTTCACTTACTGGACCTAAGAAATGGGAAATTCCGTTGACCCTATGGCTGTTTCGCATACTACTCAGGGTTTCCTTACGGGAAGATGGTGTAATTTTATTCGAGGGGGCGGGGGTGTTAGAGTGGAGAGGAAATAAAGAGAGAGAGAGACGTTGTACGTGGAATGAGTACGTGGAACAAATCAGCAGATGGTTATGGGCTTGTCCCGTCCCCGGAAAAACGAAACAACCCGAGTTCAGCAAGCAGCGGCGGGAGGGAGAGGTCAAGGCGCTCATCGATATTCATGCCCAAGACAGCGGTGCTGTAATTGTGGACGCGGCAGAGTATCCAGATTGCAGAAAGGCATTCGCCGCAGCAGTCGTACGGACATCGACCGGTCTAACATGGACGGCGGCGAGTATGTGCACTCGATTGGCGCATCGCGCAGACGATGTGGCCATTGCCCTAGCCATCGCCGACCCCGAAAGCACTGTGATTTTATGACGCCAGAGAAAAACTACACAGAGGAGTAGGGTGCGGTGAAGCCGCACGTGTGTTGGCTGTGGTTGATCTCGTGAGTGAAAGTCGGTGTGTTGTGAGCAATGGATTTCAGCGCACATGGGCAGTGATGTGTCGGATCACGTCAACGCAATCCACGACGAGACGGCAGACGCGGCGGTGCCAGGACTATCAAACCACGCCACTGTTACTGCGGTCGACCCAACGTGGTGGTGTGAAATCAAAGGACAGAATGACCTCTTACAACGATATCGTGAAGTGAACTTGAGAGAAGGAGTACGCTGCCACCTCACCTAGACTTGACCAGTGAGGAAGCGGTGATATATCGACAACTCTAGGCAGGATACTGACTAACCTTGGGGCTGGTGATACAAGTATGTGCGAGTGTTTATGTGAGTGATATTGTTTTGAGCGAAAGGAGAGAGCCACTGCGGCTCACATCCTTTAGACTGGGGCAAGAACCCGCACGCGACAACAATCCCGCCGTGGTTTGAAGACGGAACGCGTTGCTACGATCTGGAGGTCCAAGTGTAGGCCCTTAAGCAGGTCTCGGCCGCCCCCGAAAGGCAATGACCGAACGAAACCGGAGTCATTCTGCCACCCAAAAACAGGGGGAAGCGCAGTCGACCGAAGGGGGTAGTGAGGCCGCAGCTATAGTAGATGTGCCAACAGCCGGGAAGACGTCATGAACGTGTCACGGTGACGCAACCCTAAAATGGGAAGGCTAATCGTTCCGCAGGCATTTTTATTCAAATTGCTTCGCTCGCATTTTGATTGGTCTCTTTTGAAGAAGCGATCTTGTCGATAGGATCTCCTAGAGGGCCTACGTGCAGTACAACAACCCGTATGCTCAGTCGTTTAGATATGGCCGTTCCTTCTTTGGGTTGTTTATCAACTGAAAATTAAAGGTAGCAAGTGCTGGGGTACCAGAATAACTTTCCATTTTGAGGTTTGGCGGCATGCAGAAAATATGCGCACATAATTGATTCATTGTAGTGCTTAACAAGCCGAAGCAACACTTTGGCCCCCATTCGTGCCGTATTGAAGAGCTGCACAATATTTTTGACTGGTTGGATATCTTTACGTGCGCCGGCATCTCGACATGCAAGTTGTTTTAGCGTTTTGCTTCCATCAGAGAAGCACCCACTGCAGCTATGATTGCCCCCAGTGTCTTTGACCTCAGCAGCACGACGCGTCCGCCACGCAGCCACCACCTAAGCTAATTCTTTTTCACGATGCATAATGTCTCGTACGATTCACAAATATTTATGTTAATTAATTATTTAGGCTTTTATTCTCATTTTGGCAAGAAAGGCAATACCTACTGGTTGTAGACTACAGCCAGTAGTTACATGACTACACAGGGAACCAAAGTTTGTCTTCGTGCATGCGGATCTTATAAGTTTCAGTGTTGGTTGACTACAGCGAAAACATTCCACAGTTACCAGTGAAACCCGCCATTGCTTTTCCGACAATATTCTTTTATTTTTTCAATGTTTGGAAGCAATTGCTCCTCGCTCTACCATGAAGAAACTTAGTAAGGGTGAATCACACTCCTTTTTTGGGAAGCTGCGAAAAACGGTTTTCATGTGCCTGTAAATATCGAACCGTCCAAGTGCAGTTTACGGCTGAATTGGGGACCAGAGAAGAGTATACGCGCGCTGGTATACCTGCTTTTCTTTTCTGGGAAACGACTCATTACGAAAACTTCAGTTGGTAATTTCAGGGGGGCAGGAAAACGTAATTATTGCCCAAAAGGGCTACACGTGTGAGGGAATCTCTAATAACGCCATCCGTATGAGGCTGTTGTTTCCTATCGAGTCTCTTTAATATCATTCCTGTATTAAGAACGACATCTTTGAGTAGACGCACGGGAAGAGATAGCTTGCGCAGTTGACTACGTACAGAAATTAAAAAAGCACCAATCTTATATAGCCAAATCTATAACCGGATCGTGGTCTTTGTCAAATGTTTTGCCCCTTGCCTTGTACAGCTCCGCTTCTCATTCTTCCATAAGGGGTTTAAGAGAAATACACAGTTCGAGGTTCAGTTTTGTTGTTTTCATTATTACAGCCCTTTCCTGAATTGCCCCGCCCAAGTCCAAACAGCCCATATACAACAGCGCTTTGGTTGAGCCGACGTTATACGAGGCTGTGGATAGCGGCCCCAAATACGATAAAAACGGTTTGAGCAAATTTCTTATTTGTAAGTTATCAAACTCGCTAAATAGCGTAATATGTCATTTGGTTCCTCATGGCTGCTATTTCTTACGAGTATTGTACCTGCCCTTTCACAAGGACTCAGAAGAATTTCAAGTTATGCCCAAATTTTGAGAAAATGTGTTGTAACAAAACGCAGGTCCTACGTCAGCAAGGAGTGTGAGTTTGCTGTAAAGTGGTTGCTTTCCAATTTGAATCTCTAATATAAAAAGTATTTTCAAGTGAGAATTGGAGAGCACAATGCTTTGTCAAAAACAAATGCCCTGTTGCCTTACAGCGAACACGGTTTCTATGTTACCTGTCAGCTCAAGCAAAAGTACTGCAAACATCTCATCAAAAGGCCATAACACTCTCTCATGTCAATCCGGAGCCCTCCAATACGGCGGGCCTCATCATCTGCATTGCGTTGGCACGTTAAACACTACAGTCAATCAAAGCAATCAATTTACACTCTCTCATGTGTTGATATGAAAATTGGGCTAGCGCACTTCAACCCCGCAATTCTTCCTCAACATTTCTGGACGCATGTGTAGCATTGCTCAAAATTAATCACATTGACAAAACGAATTTTCGCGTGGTCTTTTGAGGTATAGCGTGGTCTTTTGAGATTTGGCTGCTGTATACAAGCACGTATTTTTTGTGTGTGTTAAAATGTCCGATTGCCTTGTCGATGCTATTCCGCGACTATGCGAGTTATTCACAGAACTGAGTCCTGTACACCCCATACGTGTTATTTTGTGGTCATATTGGAACATATTACATTTGAACGCCGCTGATGCAACCACCCATTGAGGCACCGAAATTTCTAGGAACACTCTATTCTGCTTCCGTGCTTTCAATGCGAAACCATTCCGGTGTCCTCTGGTGCCGCAGCAACATTCATAGTCAGTGCAGGCCTTGTACTTCTCGCTACATCTAGCGCCGTCAACTAGTTTAGTACTGCCGCAATCGTATTCATCAATGGCTAAAATGAAGTGGCTGTGCGTCCTTTGTAGCCAAGAGAGAAGACAAGCCGCTCATAGCACATGAGTTGTCGGTGCGAGCTGCAGCAGTTTCACCTTTTATGTTATATCCAGGATTTTTAACTGAAAAAACGCTTCTTTGTGTCAGTTCTACAACCTGTTTGCCTAAATACGGATATTTTATATTACCTTTTAGGCACGTTTTGGTGTGACGATGAGCATTACACAGTGCCTAATTGAATTTGAGCATTGCACTTGAAGTACCCATGCTGCACTGTCTCAGAAACGGAATGTCGCGGTGCTGTATAGAGCGGCAAATGGAGCGCGCTAGATTTGTGTTTTTTTTTCGCCGCTTCGACCCTTTTCCATTACGTGCCTTGGAGCAACGAGGGTTGTGCGCCCCATTTTCGTTGTTGTTGTTATTGTGGCTCCCTTATGCTCATAATCACTTGTGATGAAATCTACATTTCCTCTGACGTGGATGTACAACAGGAGTTTAGTCGCATGCACGTCACCACACATCCGCAGTTGATTCGCAGTTTTTCCAGTGGTTTCTGGTTTATTTGGCGGCGTTCGGCACGTCGACTTTCCAGCTATCAGATGTTCCCCACACCGCCTTTTTAAAACGAAGCTTTCTTAGTATTACCGATCTTGTCAATGCAGTTTTGTAATGCCCATTTAGTCGTACGAAAAGCCCTCATAAGATCTCTGCAGACACGACGAGTGCCTGATACCGGGCTTTATCGCGAAGACGCAACAGTTCTAGATAAGACAACGCAGTAATCGATCATAAAGAATGGGCGCAATAGCATACTTTTGTATTAAACACCACGCATTGGTATACATTTCGATTGTTAATAAATGCGTTTTCTTGTTGCGGAAAAATTGTCGCATTGATTTGTGTTTTGGTTTCCGATTTGTGTCACCGTATGATTGACGCTCTGTTGAGCGCACTTTTCGCAAAGCTTTCGCACTTCTCCCAACTTCCTTAACCCGCCGCGGTGGCTCAGGGGCTAAGGTGTTGCGCTGCTGAGCACGAGGTCATGGGTTCTATTACCGACCGCGGCGGCCGCTTTTCTGATGAAGGGGAAAAGCAAAAACGCCCGTGTGTACGAGATTTCGGCGCACGTAGAGATCCCAAGGTGGTCAAAATTAATCCGGAGGCCGCCCTTACGGCAGGTCTCATCGCCTGCGTGGCATCGGTGAGTTAAACACCAGAATCAATCAATCAATCAATCAATCAATCAATCAATCAATCAATCAATCAATCAATCAATCAATCAATCAATCAATCAATCAATCAATCAATAAACTAACCTCAACTTCCTTAATGAACGGATGATAATATAACCCCCGTAAGACATAATATTTCTGAGATCATAATGAACAGATCATCCCGCAAAGGTTAAATAACCTGTGCTAATCAATTACTTTGTATAGGGGAAAGAACGAAAGACCACAGAAAATAGTGACGGGCAGAAGCGGTTGTGTCCGTCACATCTTTCTGTGCTTGTCCGTTTTCGCGTTACACGATGTCTTGAATCACCAACACTAACCAGCCGAAACCAAATCTCGAGATTTACTAAAAGGGCAAGCTTGGAAAATGTAGACATCTCAGCGAGAACAAAAGGAACGCCAACGCATAGCTCCAGCGCTATACGTGAAACCGTGCTGTAAGTATGGCGCTGTTGCTACGATTTGCAACCATTGAAGTGCAATTCTGTTTCAGTAGCTCAACATCCTGGACTTGATCTCACGAACTTTCGTTCCGGGAAAAGTGTTTTTTTTTTGAGGGGTGGCGAAAGGTGACGGTCACCAGGCAATGCCCATACGGTGACAGATCACTACGCTGACGCTGCAACGGACACGTGGTGGTCTACAGATCATGACTGACACAAGGCGATACATGACGAAAAGAGAGCTCTAAAAGAAACGTTTTGTTAGCGGAGTGGCCATTGTGAAAGTGTAATAATATTGAGACGGGGTATACGTGGTTAGAATTGGATGTATTTACGCCATTTACAACAGGGGAAAATAAGAGACACAGCAGATTCCCACTCTAGCTGCGGACGGGCGCGACACCAATCGTCGTCATTTTCGTCCTCCACGATTGGTTTACTGGCGTGCAGCGAGATTTCTCTCCATAGCAGTGGCTTCACCACTTCACGAAGGATGGCTGCACCGTAACATAACCCCCGGCAGCGGAAACGCGTCCCGGCGTGTTCTACGAAGGAGCCGACGTAGCAGAGGTGTAGGGTTTGAGCCGAGCGACATGGACAATGTCTGTCGTAGGGACGGAAGAGGACGGCTAAATCGGGGTGATCTCGTAAGTCATGTTGGTAACCCGGCGTAGCGCCCTGTAGGTCGTCGTCTGTGTTCCGGTCCTCGTCTTTGCTGCGCTTTAATACGCCGGCGTAACACCTTGTAAGGGCCGGTGTAGCATGAAAGTAGTTTTGAAGAAAGACCCACGTGGGCGCGAGGAGACCACAGAAGGACGAGGGATCCTAGGCATGCTCTGAATGAAGGGGGCGCTTGTCGTAAGCAGCCTTTTCGTGGGCTTAGTACTGGTTTATGCGGGTACGGGCAATGTGTTGGGCGTAAGCAGTAGCGCGAGCGATGGCATCAGACGCAACAGTTCTAGATAAGACAACGCAGTAATCGATCATAAAGAATGGGCGCAATAGCATACTTTTGTATTAAACACCACGCATTGGTATACATTTCGATTGTTAATAAATGCGTTTTCTTGTTGCGGAAAAATTGTCGCATTGATTTGTGTTTTGGTTTCCGATTTGTGTCACCGTATGATTGACGCTCTGTTGAGCGCACTTTTCGCAAAGCTTTCGCACTTCTCCCAACTTCCTTAACCCGCCGCGGTGGCTCAGGGGCTAAGGTGTTGCGCTGCTGAGCACGAGGTCATGGGTTCTATTACCGACCGCGGCGGCCGCTTTTCTGATGAAGGGGAAAAGCAAAAACGCCCGTGTGTACGAGATTTCGGCGCACGTAGAGATCCCAAGGTGGTCAAAATTAATCCGGAGGCCGCCCTTACGGCAGGTCTCATCGCCTGCGTGGCATCGGTGAGTTAAACACAAGAATCAATCAATCAATCAATCAATCAATCAATCAATCAATCAATCAATCAATCAATCAATCAATCAATCAATCAATAAACTAACCTCAACTTCCTTAATGAACGGATGATAATATAACCCCCGTAAGACATAATATTTCTGAGATCATAATGAACAGATCCTCCCGCAAAGGTTAAATAACCTGTGCTAATCAATTACTTTGTATAGGGGAAAGAACGAAAGACCACAGAAAATAGTGACGGGCAGAAGCGGTTGTGTCCGTCACATCTTTCTGTGCTTGTCCGTTTTCGCGTTACACGATGTCTTGAATCACCAACACTAACCAGCCGAAACCAAATCTCGAGATTTACTAAAAGGGCAAGCTTGGAAAATGTAGACATCTCAGCGAGAACAAAAGGAACGCCAACGCATAGCTCCAGCGCTATACGTGAAACCGTGCTGTAAGTATGGCGCTGTTGCTACGATTTGCAACCATTGAAGTGCAATTCTGTTTCAGTAGCTCAACATCCTGGACTTGATCTCACGAACTTTCGTTCCGGGAAAAGTGTTTTTTTTTGAGGGGTGGCGAAAGGTGACGGTCACCAGGCAATGCCCATACGGTGACAGATCACTACGCTGACGCTGCAACGGACACGTGGTGGTCTACAGATCATGACTGACACAAGGCGATACATGACGAAAAGAGAGCTCTAAAAGAAACGTTTTGTTAGCGGAGTGGCCATTGTGAAAGTGTAATAATATTGAGACGGGGTATACGTGGTTAGAATTGGATGTATTTACGCTATTTACAACAGGGGAAAATAAGAGACACAGCAGATTCCCACTCTAGCTGCGGACGGGCGCGACACCAATCGTCGTCATTTTCGTCCTCCACGATTGGTTTACTGGCGTGCAGCGAGATTTCTCTCCATAGCAGTGGCTTCACCACTTCACGAAGGATGGCTGCACCGTAACATAACCCCCGGCAGCGGAAACGCGTCCCGGCGTGTTCTACGAAGGAGCCGACGTAGCAGAGGTGTAGGGTTTGAGCCGAGCGACATGGACAATGTCTGTCGTAGGGACGGAAGAGGACGGCTAAATCGGGGTGATCTCGTAAGTCATGTTGGTAACCCGGCGTAGCGCCCTGTAGGTCGTCGTCTGTGTTCCGGTCCTCGTCTTTGCTGCGCTTTAATACGCCGGCGTAACACCTTGTAAGGGCCGGTGTAGCATGAAAGTAGTTTTGAAGAAAGACCCACGTGGGCGCGAGGAGACCACAGAAGGACGAGGGATCCTAGGCATGCTCTGAATGAAGGGGGCGCTTGTCGTAAGCAGCCTTTTCGTGGGCTTAGTACTGGTTTATGCGGGTACGGGCAATGTGTTGGGCGTAAGCAGTAGCGCGAGCGATGGCATCAGTCGCGTATTCTGTCACAGAAACCTTGGACGAAGAAAGTAAGGTATCCAGCGGCAAGGAATGTTCTCTTCTGTACAAAACGAAAAAAGGGGTATATGTGGCGGTGTCCTGCCATGACGAGGTGTAAGCAAATGTCACAAACGGTAGCGTTAAATCCTAGTAGCAATAGTCTGGTAAAACATAGATGGCTATCATGTTGTTAATCGTACAATTAAGGCGTTCAGTGAGCCCATTCATTCGTGGATGATACGCAGTAGAGAACTTGTGCTTAGTGCCGCATGAACGGAGTATTTCTTCGATAACTTGGAGTAAAAAGGACCTTCCTCTATCGGTGTGAAATTGGTCATGTGAAACGTCATGGAAAAGGAAGTCCGCAACTTCGGTAGCACAAGGGGTTGGAAGGGCCCTGGTGATTGCAAAGCGAGTTGCATAGCCAATGGCAACGGCAACCCATTTGATTCCCAAAGTGGAAGTGGGAAAACGTCCGAGCAAATCTAGGCCGACACAGTAAAAGAGCTCAATGGGGACGTCGATGGGCTGCACGAGGACGGCTGGGGCAACGGTAGGGGTCTTCCGTCGTTGGCAGGGATCACAGGATGTTACATAGCGCTTCACCGATCGGTGCATGTTCGGCCAAAAGAACCAGCGGCGAACGCGGTCGTAGGTCCGCGCAATGCCTAAGTGGCCTGCAGTTGGTCCGTCACGAAGTTGCTGAAGGACGGACAGTCGCAAGTGTTCAGGAACGACGAGCAAAAGATCGGGGTTATCTGTACGAAGACTTCGACGGTATGAAGTCCCGTCCTTGAGAAGATAGAGACGAAGGGAAGCATCCTGCTGGGGAGAGTGTAGGCGTTCGATGATGTGCCGCAAGCATTCACCACGTCGTTGTTCAACCCGAATGTTGAGCAGGCATGAGATTGGACAGACGTGGTCTTCAATCTCATTTCCATTTGGGCTGTCGACGGGATAGCACGACAAGGAGTTGGCGTCCTGATGCAACCGTCCGGACTTATGGACAACAGTAAATGAGTATTCTTGAAGCCGAAGAGCCCAGCGGCCGAGCCTTCCAGGGATATGAACCAGCAAAGGGCACTGTGGTGTGTGACCAAAGAGAAGGGCCGTCCATAAAGATACGGTCGAAACTTGGTGACTGCCCATACGACTGGCAAGCACTAACGTTCAGTAATTGAGTAGTTCCGTTCGGCTGGGGACAAGAGACGGCTTGCATAAGCGATCACGTGATCTTGACCGTGTTGGCGGGTCGCCAAAACCGCTCCAATCCCATGGCCACTCGCATCCGTGCAAACATCTGTAGGTGGTGGTAGAATCAAAATGGCCTAGGATGGGAGGTGTTGTCAATCGAGTTTTTAAGGTAGAAAAGGCATGTTCTTGATCAGGACCCCAGGTAAAAGGCACATTCTTCTTAAGAAGCTGTGTCAAAGTGCGTGCGATGTCGGCAAAACCTTGAATAAATCGACGAAAGTATGAGCATAACCCAAGAAGGCTGCGTACGTCTTTGGCACAAGTAGGGACAGGAAAGCTTTGAACTGCCTTCATCTTTTCTGGGTCACGTTGTACACCCCAAGCGTCGACACGATAGAGAGTATGGTAATTTCTTTGAGTCCGAAGTGGCACTTGCAGGAGCTCAGCTGGAAACAGGCTTTGCGGAAAACGGCAAGGATGGCCGATCGACGAGAAAGATGAGCCGCAAAAGTAGGGGAGAAAACGATCAAATCGTAAAGGTCACAAAGGCAGGTGGACCACTTGAAGCTGTCGAGGAGTGAGTCCGCCATGAGATGGAATGTCGCTGGCGCATTGAAAAGGCCGAGCGGCATTACTTTAAACTGGTAAAGTCCATCCGGTGTAATGAAAGCAGTTTTTTCTCTGTCCATGTCGTCGACGGCGATTTGCCAGTAGCCTGAGCGAAGGTCGGTAGAGGAGAAGTATTTGGCACCCTGGAGACAGTCGAGGTAATCTTCTATTCGGGGTAATGGGTAAACGTCTTTCTTAGTAATGTTGTTGAGATGATGCTAGTCGACACAAAATCTCAAGGTGTCTTTCTTCTTGACCAGGACCACCGGGTATGCCCAAGGGCTGGACGAAGGCTCGATCATGTCTTTTTGAAGCATCTTATCGACGTCGTTTTGAATGACCTGGCGTTCAGCGGCGGAAAAAAGATATGGCCGCCGATGGAGGGGGCTCACCTCACCGGTGTTTTTTCGGTGTTTCACCATGGTGGTTTGGCCTAAAAGGCGGTCGTCGAATTCACAAATATCTCGAAAGGAGCTCAAAAGGGTCCAAAGGTCATTAATTTTATCTGTTTTATATCAGGGCCAATCTTGTTAACAAATTCTTCACAATTGGCCTCGCGGTTCGGCGTATCATTCCGAAAATGGGAATGCCCATGAGTCGTTAAGGTCAGAATGTGGCAGTGGTCAAGAGAACGCAAGTTCGCCAAGGACATTTCTCCGTATACGACTTGTGGGGAACAATAAAACTTCAAAACGGAAGAGTGGCGTGATTGTTGGCGCGATTGAGTCACCTGTCGTAACAGCAGAACGTCAGTGATCGGGGGGAGGACCTCCACCA
Organism: Haemaphysalis longicornis; assembly: GCF_048455015.1. Lineage (NCBI taxonomy): Eukaryota > Metazoa > Arthropoda > Arachnida > Ixodida > Ixodidae > Haemaphysalis > Haemaphysalis longicornis. The sequence continues at coordinate 88,646,847 of NW_027526233.1, forward strand.
TTCCGTACGGCAGGAGTAAAAAAATTAACGTATGTGGCAGTTTTTGGTTGCAAACGGGTGAACTTCTCCGAACGAAGGCGACATTTTACTTCGTAAGTGATATGGGGAGAAACCGGCAGTCCAAGTCGAACTTCACCCGTGGAGCAGTCGATGAGCGAAAAAGTTCCTGTAAGGAAGTCGAGTCTAAGGAGGATATCGTGAGGGTAGTGCGGTCGGACATAAAAAATTACAGGGATGAGGTGGTTTGCGATGGTGACACGAGCGGTGCACGTGCTAACAATGGGTGACATGCCCTATCGGCGACTCGCACTACACAGGAAGGGAAGCAGTGTGAACGTTTCTTAGCCCTTAGCAAACGTCCGAACTTATTACAGATTTGCGCACCAGAGTCCACCAACGACTGAACACCAACACCACCGAAAGTGATCTCTAGAAGTTTAGGACGGGGCGAAACAGTCAACAGAGAATTTTCGGGCGGGGTCGTCAATGCAGCGTCACCTCTAAGGGCTGCATCGTTTAGTTTTCCTTACTGGGGCGTTCAGGATAGGGGGAGAATAAAAACGGCGAGGCTGGGGTGACGGCGATTGGTGACCACGAGAGTATGGTGAACGACTGTGGCGGCCAATAGGTTGTTCGACAGGTGAGCGGAAATCCGGGTGGTCCTGGGTTCGGCGAGGGACAAAAGGTCGGGTCGTCATTGGGCGTGGGTAGCACTACAAACTGGAACGCGGTCGTGGTGGCCAGCAGCTTGGACGGTAGCGAGAAACATGACCGATGCGGTGACAGGTGAAACAAATTGGGTGTCATCAGGTGTGCACCTTTCATCCGGGTTGCGATATCAAGGAGGCATGTACGGGGCACAGAGAGCACTGGCGGAGAAGATCATGTGTGCAAGGGTGACTTAGGGAGCACAACGAACCGGGGCCGCGATTATCAAATTCCTGGCATACTAGAATATGGATCAGGGATAGCGTGGGTGTTGCGTGGTCTGGTGGGGAAATGAAAGTTGGCGGAGCCATTGCTTCCAACTCTCGTCGTACAATGCGTACGACATTTTCGGGCGAAGAAGAGTCATGCGGAGGAGGTGGTGAGCTCTCGCTGGATGACGTTGCTGCTGTGTTGGGGCGCAGAGTAAACTTTTGCAAAATGCGGCGGCATTTTGCTTCCTCGAAGGGTCGTCACTCAGCAAGGACTTGATGACAAGTAAGTTAACAAGTAAGATGACAAGTAAGTTCTTGATGACAAGTAAGTTAAAGGCATCGTCGGCAATGCCTTTCGGGATGTGGCTGACTTTTTCGGACTCAGACATTGCGGAGTCGACGTTGGCCCAAAGGGAAAGGACATCTTGATAGTTTGCTATATCGGCTCCTTGGCCGTCTGAGCACACGTGGAAAGCTCTTGCTTGGCAGCGAGCTAATGTCCGAGGGCCTTCCCAAACACCCCCTCCAGCCGCTCTTTGCAGATATCCCAGCTAGAGAGCTCATGTTCAAAGGTATCATACAATGTGAGGGCCGTCCCCTTGAGATATAACACGATGTTTGCAGCATAACCGTGGGATCCAAGTTGTTATGGTGACTTACACGCTCATACATGGCGAGCCAGTCGTAAAACGTCGACGTCGCCTGTGCCGTAGAAAAATCCAGGATCCCGGTGGTTGGTCACCACAATCGACGGTGGCATGGTCGGTTGATGGCGCTGCCCAGAATCGGTAGGCAAGGTGTCCTTAGAGAGCTGGCGTCCACTCCAAAGCTCCGTCGCCTCACGAGGTTGTTGTAGCACCTCCACCAAGATAAGAAGTAGTAGACGGGGTTGGAATTAGATATATTTACGCTATTTACAAAAGGGTGAAAATCAGAGACACAGCATATGACCGCTCTAGCTCCTGGCGGGCGCCACACCTATCGTCATTCTTTTTGTTCTCCACGATCGGTCTCATGGTGTGCAGGGAGATTTCTCTCCATCGCAGTGGCTTCCCCACTTCGCCACGGAAGGCTGCACCGTAACGATATCATAAGCCTCACGCCGCTACATAGAGTAACTTTGCCTCTACTTCTTGCAACTTTTTCTTTCAAGAATTCCCCTTAATTTAAGAGAGGGGATTCCTATCTGACATTTTTTACCTATTAATTTGATAACGTCATTTTACCGACACTTTTGTCGATCTGGTAATTTGAAAATAACGAGGCTCGCTTGCTGTTCGGGTGAACAAATATTCTATTTTTGATACTCCTCTGAAGGAAACCATACACCACACAACACACGTATTTTTAAATATTTAAAATTTGTAATATTGTTGTCACCCCAAGAATCCTCCTTTTTATGGTACTGTTTGTAAGGAAAGCAAACAGATTTTTCAAGCAGTAATTGGTACACCTTTTCTTTTTTCATACATAAAAACAGAGAACAACGATACCTGTGGAAGTCACTGTCGCGTCAATTCGACCACGTATGAGCACTGTCGTTTCCGTCAACATATGCCAAAGTAGCGTCATGACGTAAAGGGTTTATCACCAACGTTTTGGAAATTCATTGTTTCTTTGTATGGTGACATTGGTAAGGGAACTTGGTCGCGCAAGTTCCGGTATACCCCACAAAGGTTGCCTGCTTCTAGAAGAATTCACACATTCCAAATAAACCACCAAGCGGTGCCACAAAGTGTAACAAACAATTTTATTTGCCTAAAACGAAACTAAAGGGGGTACTTTATTCCTAGTGCACCACACCGTCTCATTTTAACACAGCCACCTCCATTAGTAGGTGCTTTCATGACCACCTCCGTAGCTCCCGTAGTCGTGGACGCCGTATCTGCCATGCGTTTCCGTATCCGCAGCCGTAGCCACTACCGTAGCCACCTTCGGAGACGTCAGCATAGTGGCCACCACGTCGTCCTCCGTAGCGTCCGCCGTACCCTCCTGCGTAGCCTCCACCGAAACCTCCTGCGTAACCTCCTCCATGGCCACCTCCGTAGTTTCCTCCGAATCCACCCCTGTGACCGCCACCGTAGCTGCCGCCTCCATACTGTCAGCTAGATCAGGCACTTGTCACTACGTTTGTCAGGGCTAGGGCCAGAAGAACTGCAAAAGCCAAGAAAAGGGACGAGTTGAAGACAGGATATTACTATAATTTGACTTCGCGGATTGCCGCTAATGTTTTTCGAATAATGTTTTTAACAGCAACTAAGTTGAAAATACTGAAAGCCCTAAGGAGAAATTCCTAACTACTGATATATTATTGCTCTAACGCCTTGCAATTTCACAGTGGCGCTATGGGCCGCTGTTCCTCGCCCTCATGATGCTGTCTCCAAAACCTCATACCACCCATTTAGGCAGCGCCGCCTTGAAATAGAGCGTAAGGGCGTTCTTCTTCCCATCTCCACATTAGAGCGCTTCTCTAGAAAGCTCCTTACAAAACGGAAAAGGTATCTTCTTATGTAACCCCCTTGGACGGAGGTGAAACGCCTCTTTCGGCAATGTTACCAGAAAAGCACAACTACTGGATTTGTGTTTCTGCAGAAAGGATGCTTCATAACTTGTTTTTTCTTGCTTCTTGCACATTATGTTGAACAATGGAAATTGTGTCGAAAGCAGAGCAAAAAGTAATAAAATACTTGCATTTGTTTCTTGGGGAAAACATTTTATTCAATGCCTATTTTCTTTATTGGCTATTGCCCACATCAAGCAACGATTTATAGATAATTAAAAAAACAATAGAAATATTTCTGATGCATTCATTGCTTGTTTCAAATCTACCTAACGTTTTCGTTTGGCTCACGACTGTTGAGAAGTACGAACAGTGACACAAGATGTAGAAGTTTGCAAATATTTTCCCATATCAGTGTGTTGCTCGAGACTTCTAACTTTTTACCATGCAGCTGAATCGAGGAACAAACATACAAACAGATCGACGTTTTCGAATTTTAGCAACACTGGAGTGTCCTATTGACTCCTTCATGGGCCCAACCGGAGGTAAGAGAATGAAGTCACAAACGAAGTGTGCCGCACCGTTCATTCTACTCCTGGTTCGGTAAAGGTCACATGTCACGTTGTAATAAGTCCAGCAGGGAATCGAACGACTCCTGAGAGGAGGAAATAGGGCAACAAGGAGACACGAAGAAAAAGAAGCGACAATATGCCAAAAGCGTCTATACTTCGTCAATACCCGTTTCTGCGGAGTACAAGGCAATCTGTGCAGTAGTGAACTGTTTTCAAAAGGGTGACACATTACCACCTGTAATTGGCATCTGCTCCACGTGCAAGTGCCGTGCTTATATCGGCCCCCTGTGTTTGGAGGGCCCTCCCTACACCCCACCTAGGCTTCGTTACCTGGCCCCCATATTACGGGGACCGTGTCCTTCTCTCCGGACAAGTGCCAGTCCGCTTCTCAAGCATCTGGATCAAGCCACCGAACTCTCTGGAGCACTGATTTTGTTCTTTAAAGACCTGGCGGTGCCATCGGTTGGCGATCAGCTCTGCGACAGCTGCAAGTTTCAAGCAACCCCCGTTTAGCTGCAGCGAAGACGCAAGTTAATAAAACGTAGATTGACCTAGCCTTTCCCTCTGGTATTATACCGTCTCCCTTTCAACCTCAGTGACTTCGGCACATTATCACGTTGAATGAACATGGTTTACTCCATATATTCCTACGTCACGATGTTCGGAATTTTACGTAATGGGACTTGGTTGCTGGCTAGTGGGTTCGTGACTGCCAATAAATAAATACTGTGCTCCTAGAGATGACAAAGACAAGACGGAAAGAGAACTAGTGCAGCGCTGCGATTGCCCCGTCTCCCTCCGCCGCCATCGTAGTTTTGTACCCGTTTTTAATTTGCTGTTTTAATTACCCTTTTCTGACACGCAGAATCACGCAACTAAACAAAATTTACAGATTAAACATGTTAGTAGCCTCCCAATACAATGATTTATTTGTCAAACATGCAATGTGCTCGTAGCCCCGTGGTCGGCCGGCTTTGTTATTAAAGTTCGTTAAGTTTGTTCTGAGGTTCAATGCTTTTTAGCCACTGAGTAACGAGGTCTTTTGCTTCATGCACTTTGAACAAATTTAGGTACGCTCTCTATGAAGCATTTACTTGAAACATTCGCTTTGTGGGACGGCCAACATTATGGCGAAGGCTTTGGGGGTTCAATTCGATGGGGATATAGTTGAAAAAAAAATCATAGGTGCATTGGCCCCTATGCAAATCTATCGTTACGCTGGCTCAGTTCATTCACCGTAGAGCAATAGACATTTCGTTATTTTAATCGGGTAGCTTCTACTGGGAACGCTTACAGAAAAAGTTTTAACTTGTCTTTAATGGATCTTTACCGAAGCAATTGATATGACGTTGCGCTGCCTTAACTAATGCATTGCCATAAATTGTTTTATTTTAGCAAGTTCTGCGTATTACCGTAATTCACACTTTTATACAAATAACTTAGAGCGCTACACCTGAGCCACTGTAGATGCACAACAAAGAAGTCATGGAGCGCATCCCCAACGGTCTGTTTGGTGGCATTAAGCTGAGTGATTCTGGATAATGCTTCATCCCAAAAGTAAACAGTCGTGTTTTGTTTTTTGCGCTGAGGGCTACGGAGTCCCGGTCAGTACGCTTTTAAACAAATACTGTCTTTTTCTTTTGAAACTGCGCTTAGCAAGTATTTGCTGCAGGCATTTTATTTTTGTTATACAGGTTCGCTGTTCAGGTATATGATGAGAGCAGAATATTAACTGTTTTTGGCGCTTGTTGCAATTGCCTGACAGCATTCTCGCTTTAGGGTGTCAACAAGGCAAGGAAACAATGGGTGTTGATACTTCATTTTTCTCCCCCCATGAGGGGACATGACTAATCGTCATCATTTGAATTGAGCTCTTCACCTGCTGTCGCACGCTCGAGTGGCAGAGCCGGCTGGCCCCGTTTCTTAAGCGTTCCATTATAAAACATCATCCTATGACGACGTGTCGCTACGCTCTCTCATCATCGCCCCGCCGTTGGGGTAACCAGAGATTCAACAATGGGCATACAGGGTGTGAAAGAGAGGTGGTGGCGCCATGTGGAGGGCGGCCAAAGGGCTATTTGAACTACGAAAGCAAAGAGGCCGGTGGACGGGAGTGGAAAGGGTCGAGAGAAAAGGGGCAGGAGAGGAAAGGTTCATCAACGACTACCTGCCTTGAACCTGGTGAACTATACTCACGTCACTATACCCACGTCAAGCGAAACTTTCTTAGTTGTACCAATGTCGTCTTCTCGAAAAACTAAGGCGTTTCCCCATAAACTGGTTGGTCGACCGAATATCTTTTATAAAATATGTGGACACATGGCGCGCGTCTGAAACCGGTATTTCATTGGTTCTAGATAAAATAATATACGCATTGATGTTGAAGGAAGCAAAATGGTATATCTTTGTGCCATAAAGAACATGCGGGTATACAGTTAGATTGTTCAGAGACGCGTTTACTTAATGCGCGAAAAATCGTAGCATGGGTTGCATCTTTTTTGCGATTTGGGTGTGTGAAGCTTTGACTATCGCTTGGACAAACTTTCAGCGAAGGTTGTACGCACTTTCACTTACTCAATTTTTTTTGTAAGGGGTGATAACTGTTTTATCTTGCTCGCGGCGATGTAATAGAGAATCTAAAACGCACCGGTAAAAGCGTGTTTATCAATGTGTCGCATATATATAAGACAAAACGTGAAATAAATACACCTATAAATTAGGAGTCGGACTCCCATTCATTATCTCGACCGAAAAGATTCGTTTTTTGTGAGAGCCCAGCACGCGGGAGGAATTCGGTGAGGCGCACTCACCAAACTGAGCGCCTCAAACTGACTCAGGCCGGCCGGATTTTCTTGCACTGCCTCAGGTACGACTATAACTTGCAAGCCAAAAACCAAAAGTTACGCATCCTCCACGCAGCTATGCAACACATGCAGGTTGCAGATATTCCTCCAAACATGCACCCACTTTTCCGGACGGGGAAAAGGGAAGCCTGTGTCAATGGTCTCACGAAAGCCAACAATAGCGAAGGCGAAACAGGATAGAAGGACGCTGCTAAATACTCCCCAAGAGCCGAGTAGCGCACGCGGTCAGCGCGAAAAAAAAATAAAGGTATAATTTATGCTCGGAAAAGGTCAGGACAGGATGCACTGACTCTGCATGTAGGAGGCTGCACGGGCGCTCGCACCGCCAAGACTCGGGAGGCAAAGCTTCATCCTCTTTACCAACCGGCAAGCGGCCAAATGGATGTTCCAACGCTTCATATTTCCGCAACTGAAGTTGCACTCCTATTTTCGACGTCTCAAGGGGGACCAAACTGAATAAATATTTGCACTGTGTGGACAGCGAGGCATGAGTTCCTTGATGATAATGGAGAACAAAATCCGTAGCACAAGGCCAATCGAACAGGCGCTAGCACTAATATGTACGGAAGACCAACCAACCCATGCTATGCTCTGAAAACAAGCCAGGCAATTCAGATGGCTACTAACGAACATAGTGCCGCACGCCATACAGCTGCACCTTATACGCTACAGGCTCTTCATCAAACACTGCAGATCCTGTTGCGGGACACGCAACATCCTGTACCACATTGTATGGGTATAGTTTAATGCCTTGCACAGCTACCAAAGGTCCTGGAACCGACACTGGAGCAGTCGGAGGTCATCTTTACTAGCCTAGTTTCTGAAAAATTAGCGCAGCCTTGCACCCGGCCCGTTCGACCTCCAGCTGCCACTGGCATTTCGGACCCTGGCATCCGGGGTCCGGGATGATTGACAACGATTTCCCAATCTCCCCACAAATAAACATGTATTCCTTATACTTGTGGAGGCAATAGGTAAAGGAGGCATTTTAAATACATAGCAATGTAATTTAGGAAACCAATTTTGGAATTATACATTGTTTTCTTAATCACTATCTCACAATACCGCCAGGCGAGTTGGTGCTAAAAATTTGTCTTTTTTGCGTTTGAAATGCAGATTCACCGCTGAGCCTGGCCTCAAACCTTAAGCTTAAAGTGCATCTCCGTTTTGCCTTACATTCGAAGAAACCGGGGCCGCTACGAAAAGGTATATTGCTGACACTTTTGTGGAGAAAAACGTATTTTAAAGCTTTACTTGCTAACGAGCCCCGTTTAATGTAAACCGTAAACATAAAAGTAGTTATAAGATTTTGAGAAAAGTAGTTATAAGATTTCACAGTTGATGATGATGATGGTTAGTGTTTATTGGCGCAAGGCCAACGAGGGCAAAGAGCGCCAGAGAACAGGTTATCTAATGAACAGTAGTGACTACCTCACAAGGGTACGTATAAAAACGTGTAAACCGAACATAGTAAAATCAAACAAAGAAAATGGTGATGGCTGGTGTAAAGGGCCAGATTTCATTAGGCGTGATAGGAAATGAGGTTTAAAAACTTGACATCTGACAAATGCTCAAACACACGTTTCACGGACACCATGGCATCGTCACTTAGAAAACACGATGGATGTAGGGAAATATGTTGTCTGTAGAGTTCTCAGAAGTGTTTGTGTCGTGTTGTGTTAAGTGCCTTGCATGTGATTAGTATGTGCACTATCCCGTCAGCAGATACGAGTGCGTTGCATGGGTGTGCCCTTCCGCAGCCTACCCAAGGCGAATTCCAGGCGTCTGTTATGTGAGTCAGATGTGTACCGTGCCAAGTGTGGCTTTATTACATGTAGTTTGTTGTCTGTCTGTTCATTCCAGTGTGTTTTCCATGTTCTGCGCAAGTGTTGTCTTATGTGTGGCTTGACGTACGTGTAGGGTATCGTTGTAATATCTACAGTGTTCCTGAGTGCAGTAGCAGCAGCCCTCTCTTCTGCCAACTCGTTCCCAGCAATCCCAGCGTGTCCTGGGACCCAGCACAGGAGCAGCTCATGCTTTTCCGCATACACAGACATGATACTGTTAAATACAAGATTAACTATGTAGTTTTTTGGGGGCTTCTGCGATGACAGTGCGCGAACAACACTCGAGGAATCTTTGTAGATGATAGACTTTGGAATTTGATTTTCAAGTATGTGTTGTACAATAAGAAAAATTCCATACGCTTATGCTGAAAAAGTGATTGTGTGTATCCTCAAGGTTCTGCCTGCATTAAAATTTCCCCCATGAGCCGCGCACGAGACCATAGTGGAGGTTTTATCAGCGTCACTGTAGAATTCTGCAAATGGGTGTTTAAACTGCAGAGACAGAATGTGCTGCAGTATTGCAGCTCGCGGTACCCGATTTTTGTCAAGTTTGATAAAAGAAAGGTCACAGGACACAGGGTGAACTTGCCAAGGCAGTACAATGTTTAAAAAGGGTGACCTGTACACATCTTAAAAAGAAGCGCTAAGATCCGAGGCTCGCTCTCTCACTCGAAGTGAAAGGGAAGAGGAACAAATGGGCGATTTACGAACAGCACAGATGTGGAACTGTTGTTAAAGACAGGAAAAAATGGATGTTTATTCAGCGATGAAATCTTGAAAGTATCAAGTAAGTCTTTGTACGCCCGTTAGTTCTCAAGGCTCCACTTATTACACTCGACACACAGACTCTCGACAGGGCTAGTGCGAAAAGCACCCGACGCAAGCCGTAGCCCAAAGTGCAGCACTGGGTCAAGCATTCGCAATGCTGCTTTAGTCGCTGACCCATATACCACACTGCCATAGTCTAAACGAGAACCAACCAAAGCAGTAAAGAGCCGTAGCAGGAGTTCTTTGTCAGCCCCATAGGATTGGTTTGACAGTACCTTAAGAATATTCATTGTTTTCATACATTTATGCTTAAGTTTTTTGTATGTGGGATGAATGCGAGTTTGTGGTCAAACACCACACCTAAAAAAAATTTCCCCGCATTTCCCCGAGGGGAAGAATGTGAAAGTTTGAATGCAGGAGTTGAATTTGCCCGGTTCGGTAATGTTCGCGAAAGAGAGATCACACACACACACACAACTACAAAGAAAGAAAGATGCATTTATTCACAGACACCTATTTGTGTGGTCGTTGTACTTGGTTGCTAGAGCGGATCTCAGCTTTGAAATTTCGTGTCAGTACTCCTTTAAGCGGGTGCATTAGCCCTTCTCACGCCCGATTCCTGGCCAATCCCCCACATGGGTATGTGCCATTTCAGCGGCCAGGCAGCGCGCGCCAATCTCCCCCCGTTGCCAAGGAAGACGAGGAGATTCCTGGCCAATCCCCGACGTGGGTATGTGCCATGTCAGCGGCCAGGCAGCGCGCGCCCATCTACCCCCGTTGCCAAGGAAGACGAGGAGCGCGCGCACCCGCAGCTGTTGCTATGTGGACGGACGGCGGTCAACGGAATTCAGGGTCGCTTATAAAGTGCATTCGCACTTAATACTTGTGCTCCTTGTTCTTAGGAAGCGACACGCCATTAGGAGTAATGTCTGGGTCCATATGGACGCCGCGCTTCCTGGAGAACACAACGCAAGAGCATTTTATAGGATTCAATTTAAAACCATTCTTGTCTGCCCAGCCGGCAAGTTTCTTGACGCCGAGCTGGACTTGACGTTCGCATATTGACATATTACATGATTTCAAAGATATCAGCACGTCATCAACATACATGGAATAAGAGATTGTAGGTGGCAGTATCTTTCAAAGGGAGTTCATCTTAAATATGAAGAGGGTACAGCTCAACACACCGCCTTGCGGTATGCCATTTTCTTGCACGTAAACCTTTTGGGAGTGCACAACAAACCCTTACTCGAAACGTTCTTTCCGACAGGTAACTAACAATGGTGTTTATCATGTTACCCGCGACACCGAGTGACTTGAGGTCACTAAGCATCCTGTAGCGCCAAGCAGTGTCGTAGGCCTTCTCGAGGTCGAAAAACACAGTTACGCAATACAGTTTATGCGCGAAGGCATCCTTAATATACGATTCAAGAGCTACGAGTTGATCATTCGTGGATCGCCCCGCCCTGAAGCCTGCCTGGCAGCTCTCGAGAACACCGTTGTACTCAAGAAAGTACATGACCCTGCGATTTATCATCTTCTCAAGAAGCTTGCACAGGCAGCTCTTCAAGGCTATAGGACGGCAACTTGAGGGGGACGACGGGTCGTTTCCCTCCTTCAAGAAAGCCACTACTATGGCCTCCCTCCAAGAGTGTAGGATGTGCCCCGAAATCCATATTTTATTATATAGATTTAGAAGTGCTTGAAGTGTGTCTGCGTGTAGGTGTTGTATCATTGTATATGTGATGTTGTCTGGGCCTGGAGCAGAGGATTTACACGTGCTCAAACCAGCCCTCAGCTCATGCAGTGAAAACTCCGAGTTATAAGAAGATGTTGACCTATTGTTATCTAGTATAGGCTTCTTTTCGGCTGTTTGTTTGTGTTTCATGAAAGTGTTTGTTTAGTGTGCTGAACTGGACACGTGTTGGAAGTGTTCTGGTCTTCGAGTGTGTCCCCTGTTGTGCTGACCAGAGGCAGGCTTTGTGTTTGTTGTCCTTTGAGTTAGCGTATTCTTGTCCATGCTTTCCGTGTGTCTGTGTAGGAGGTTTTTTATGTTATGAAGGAACGCCAACTCCCTCGTTTTGCCTCACGGCACACATGTTTTCCTAACGCCTTGGCCCGTTTGAACAAAATGAGGTTACCCGACGTGCGGTACCGACGAAGGATACCCCACGCCTTGTTCTGGGCCTCTCGCGCCCGCCTACATTCCTGATTCCACCACGGCCTCCTCTAATTGCGCGATGCACCAGAGGCGTGGGGAATGGAATTTCCGGCGGCGTCGAGGATGTGCTCCGTAAGCAGTTCGGTAGCTTCTTCAACGTGTAGGTGTCCTATGAATGTGTGGTGTAGTTTGGATGTCTCTGTAAATGTATTCCAGTTAGCTCTTGCTTCATTAAACCTTTCATGGGAAGATGGACTGCTCGGGCCTGTACCTATATACATTAATGAAGTGGGAAATGGTCACTACCATATGGGTGCATGCCCACACCCCACTCGAGACATGGCAAGAGAATTGCAGAACCAATAGCCAAGTCAGGATGTCACTATATGTTTTGACGTATGTTATTGTATGTATCTCTTTATTGTTGAAAAGGCATGTTCCTGAAGATGTAAGGAATTTCTCTATCAGGTGACCTCGGGCATCCGTTCGAGAAGAGCCCCAAAGAGAGTTGTGAGCATTAAGGTCACCTGTAAGGTTGTGTGGTTCGGGCAGCTGGTCAACCAGCGCCTCGAAGCCAGAGCTCGTAAGTGCAACATCAGGGGGAATGTATATGGAGCATGCCGTTATCAAACTATTAAATATTATTGTGCGGATGGCTACAGCCTCAAGATTGGTGTTCAAGGTGATAGGGTGGCATGCTAAGGATTTCCGGGTGATTATGGCCACACCGCCAGAATTGTGTGTGCATACATCCCTGTCTTTCCTGTATACCAGGTAACTATTCAAGAAATTTGTGTTTGGAATTCAGATGTGTTTTCTCGACACACATTAAACTTCGCTGATTGCAGGGTGTCGAACCGGACTTTTTTTGGGTTCGGTTCGGGTTGGGGTTCAAGCTTTTTGGGTTCGGTTCGGGTTCGGTTCCAGAGCACTATTCTATTCCGGTTCGAACCGGTTCGAACCGGTTCAAACGACTTCGAACAGGTTCAAAAAAAAAGCAGGCGTGTTTCTTTCCCATTTTTTTGTGCTCGTTTTTCATTTCCTTATCAAGGCGGCATAAAAACAAAGTCATAATTAATGTTTCTTTGTATAAATATTTTGCCTTGGCCAAACTAAAGCGACCTTGCAACACGTTTTTCAACTTTTTTTCTAGATGCTTGCAGAATGTAGTCAACCAACACATCCTGGAATTTGATTAGGGGGTCGCAAAGTGCCTAAACCAAACATTACTGCTCTCTCCTCATCAGATAACTTCAAAATTTGCTTGAAATATTTTTCTCTCTTTTCCGGTCTTGGCGTTCTTCGACCGCTGAATGACATCATTACAGCGGTGTAGCGGCCATTTACCGGCTTTCCTTAAGTTGCAGAATAGTACGCATTTCATAGCCAGTTTATAAAGAAAGCCACAAAACCGAAGCAGAAACGGAAGCTCCATCCGGAGTGACGAGCAAATCATGCACGGTTGCTCTTTGCTGGCAATTGCTATACTTGTCGCAGTGCTTCCAGATGCGCAGAAGAGTGAAAGCGTTTATCGAAAGTGTTTATTTATTTATTTATTTATTTATTTATTTATTTATTTATTTATTTATTTATTTATTTATTGTTGGGGTTAACGCGCCGACGCAACGCAGACGATGAGGCGCGCCGTAGTTGAGGGCTCCGGATTAATTTAGACCACCTGTGGATCTTTAACGTCCGCCGAAATTTCGTACACACGGACGTTTTCGATTTTCGCGTCCATCAGAAAAGCGGCCGCCGCGGCCGGGAATCTAACCCGCGTCTGTGTGCTCAGCCGCGCAACGCCTTAGCCACCGCGGCGAGTTCATCTAAAGTCTTCAATAGCTCCTTTAACTGTACAAGCTACATCAAAACGTTTTCTATGGTAATGTGACGAGTATGTGGCGGCCCCTGTTCGGTGGCCCTGCCAGGTGGCTCTGCCAGTTCGGTGGCCCTGCCAGTTCGGTGGCCCTGCCAGGCTCGGTGTGAAACATTGTGCATGGCTGGGGAATAAACACCGACGAGCACAGCTGCTCGCGGTCAGTCACCGTCACCACCAGCACGCTGCGGGTCGTCACTCGGGTGGAGGGTACTACGACCCTCCCATGTTCACGAATGCGGGCCAAATCGTGACAGATAGGTCAACGATTACAACAATAACTCAAGCTAAACAAAATGTTCGTTGGGAAACTTAAGGCTGCCTATTTGTAAGAATGTGAAAGCATTACTCTTTGTGGCTGCAAGTTTACCGCTAATAATTTAAGTTCGTTCATTTTCATGATTTAGTTTTATTTTATACTTGGCTTATACCACTGCAATTTTATACACCACAGTCGTTTTCTTGAGGAAACAAAAAAATATGGCAGACGATTACGGTAGTCACTAATGCGAAATTTGAGCGCAGCGCGAACTGTAGTCTTCTCGGCGACGGCGCATAGCTGCTGTGTGATCGCGTCCTCAACAAATGCACGACGGCATGTGGTATACTCTGTCGTTATCTCGCAAGGCGTTTTCGCCCTGTCCTCCCACTTTCCCCATACTTTCGTCCTCCGCTTTCCTGCTCGCTTTATCTTCGGTGGCGTCTTCGTTCTCTCGGTTACAACGAGGCTGACGCTGAGAAACTACGCTAAACCACAGGAGCTGGCGCTTAAGGGCTGCGCTCTAAAGCATGGCTCTTCATAGCCACCGCTGTGCAGCCCTGTGATCCACTCCCTTCGCCGAACGGTGACTGGCCGCACATCGTCTCCAAATAATGCGTCCTCACCACAGTCTTCTCGAAGGCGAACATGTACCCTCCTGGCCAGCGGGCAGCGCCCCGGTGCCTCCAGCACCTCCCCCATCGGTGCATCCTAACCAGAGTCTTCTGGCAATGGGCAGCCTCCCTGCAGGCTACCTTTTGCCTCCACCTACTAAACAGACGACCCGTCCGTCCAAATCGTTTTTGGTACCCTTGAGTGTCGCCGTGGTGGGGCATTTTGCGTCTCCCCTATTCTCCCCCCCCCGGCAGCTCGTGACGGACCGCCCCACGTCCCCAAATCATGCATCCTCACCAGAATGTTCTGCCTGGCAGGCAGGCAGGGAGGGGGGCAGGCGGGCAGGTAGTTTATTGGCAAGCGGTCGGTCTCTTTGGCGGGCAGGAGATCGTATCCGCCCGCCATCTTTTTTTGGATCGATCAAATGCTACACACCCACGCACGCACCACTCTTTTCGCACAATGAGGCAAAAATATGCATTGTAAATAAATCAGTTGGTCTCCCACGCTTTTCATCTACCCCAAGTTTCAACGGCGCTTTAGCTTTAACACGAAATAATTAGCAGTGCTAGAAGTTGAAAACACTCCCGCGTCGGCGTTAATTTCCGACTGCCAAGCGTGGCAGGTGGCATTTAGAGCAATTTCTTTCTGCTCATGTTTTATCTGCTAACAGAGCTGTTGGAAAGAAAGAACGGTTATAAAGGCTCATCGGACGGCCTGTATAGGACGGCATTGGATAGGGAACCACCAGAGATAGGAACTTTCTAATGGCCCTTCAGCGACCGTTGACAGTGATTGGGCTCTAGGAAAGATGATAGCCAAGTGAAGTCACAAGCAGCAGTAATGATCACTTGTAGAGAGAGAGAGCGAATGAATTTTAATAAAATCGAGGCAAGGTTCAGAGAGGCGTCCTCATTCGAGGGGGCCGAAATGAAAGCCGTTTCCATCAAGAGCAACTGATCTTGAAGGCCGGAGCTGGCCATGGCTGTCTCCCAAATCTCTGTGGAAACGTGGAGGTTGGGTGGATCTACGGTACACTTGTCACCGCCGCCTACTATGTGTATGAGGATCCAAGGCTCTCCTCAGAAGCGACGAAATGTAGAGAGTTGTGTCCCGTCAAAGAGGTGGAGTCTGGTGGTGTGTGGGAAGGTGTGTGCCCGCCGGGCGCGGCGTAATCTTTTCTGGTCAATCGGTAGCGATTTGTGCTGGGAGGAATACGTTCTACGGAAGAGGCTATAGTGCTGATTAACTTCCTGGTCTGTGACTGCAAGATGCATGCACTCGGGCCCGGCTTCATCAACGCTGGCTAAGCGGGTCAAATCTCGAGCCACGAGGTTGGTGATCTTGTTTGCCGGAAATGCCAGTATGAGCTGGTGCCCATACAATCCTGACTGTCTCGTTGGTTGTCTCCGATTGATCATTGGAAGTGCTGTAAGATGCAATCGATCGTTGGTAAAGTTGGGCCACGCCTGCTAAGAGTCTGTTATGCGAGTTTTGGCGCCGCTTCCTCAGCTTGAAGGGGGCTGTGTTCGGGGGTTGAGATGCTGAACCTGTGGGAGGCTGCAGAACGGTAGCACAAAGAAAGAGAAGGTATTGAAATATTCTATCGGGCGTCTCTTGCATCAAACCCGTTGATCGTTCCTCCTTTTTTTTCTTTCAGTTTAGTTTCTTTCCAACTGTCGCATCTCATATATATACAATTTTTGAGAACCCTTTGATAAATATAAAATATGCATTAGGCAATCAGTTATTAACTTTAGTGCGAGATTTGTAATTTTACTATAGAAACAACAGAACAGCGCAATACGTGCATAAAGAAAGAACATTTATAGCACTCATGTGGTCGTCACATAACTTTGTGGCTACTTTGTGCTTGACAAAATTTCGTGATTGGTCGAGAAGGAGAATGCTGCAAAAATTACAAATCCCAAGGACCCCAAAGATATTGTCACGGGTTGGGCATGTACACTCTGAAAGGAATACGGACACCGAGGGATTGGGCCCAGCCCGGACAGCTGGTGCGGTGGACGGTTCACCGACGAGGAGGAAGAGGACGAACGATCTCGCTCTCTGGCTGCACCCACTTGAGACTGTGTGCTACTGTGTCCCCCACCGTGTGGCATATTTAATTACCCCTGCAATATACCATTTTCCCCGTAACATCTTTTGGTGGAGGTGCGGGGTAACGTCTCATCGCCACGGATCTCCGAAGCGGGCGTCGCATCGGCTCAACCGTGATGACTGCCAACACCTCGGGTACCGGGGGCACCGCCGCAGCCCCGTTCGTAGTCATGGCGCAGCCCCGTGAGCCTGGAAAATTCTCCGGTACCGATGACACCGACCTTGAAGACTGGATCAAACTTGTCGAACGAGTAAGTGCCTTCAACCGCTGGGACCCAACTATAATGCTCGCAAATGTTCCTTTCATCCTGAAGGGAGCAGCACTCACATGGTATGAAACGAACGGAGCAGACCTTACTAGTTGGGACGCCGTCAAAGCAGGGCTCTGTGAGGTATTTGGAAAGAAAGAGTGCCGCCAGCTTGCTGCGAAAAAGGAACTCGCGACTCGCGCTCAGACGTCGACCGAGCCGTATGTGGCCTATATACAGGATGTTCTGTCCCTGTGCCAGCGCGCAGACGACGGAATGAATGAAGAAGAAAAAGTCGGCCACGTACTGAAAGGGATCGCTGATGATGCATTCAATCTGCTGGTTTGCAAGGATTGCAACACGGTCGACGCGATAATTAAGGAATGCCGGCGCTTTGAACTAGCCAAAAGCCGTCGTATCACGACCCAGTTCACACGGCTTCCGAATACCGCGGCTACTTCAACCTGCGAAGCAGCATTTTTGCCATCGCCTCCACCCCCGGTGACACGCAGCATGGATACTGGGCCTTCTGACAATGTGGTGACCAGGATTGTACGCCGCGAACTTGAAGCCATGGCTCCAGCGGCCGTTCCACCGCGCATGACGGAGAGCAACTTTCCCACTGTTTCCCTTATTCAAGCGGTTGTTCGGGAGGAATTTGCTAACATGGGCATCCATCCAGTCTGTTCGGTGAGCCACCACACGCTGCGACAAGCACCTCCACGAGCCGTTTTCCGCAGCGACTATGTTTCTTCCCGGTCTCGCAATCCAGCTGAGTGGAGAACACCAGACGACCGGCCCATCTGCTTCAACTGCAGGCGTGTGGGACATGTTGCTCGCTACTGTCAGCGCCGCTGGTTCCAGTTTCCTCGTGATAACTTCTCCCCTGACCGCTTCGACAGTACGCCCCGCCGCTTCACATCTCGTAACCAACAGCAGCCAGACGACTCTGCCGCCACTTCGACGACCCGATTCGCCCGCTCGCCCTCACCGCACCGACGTCAGTCTCGCTCGCCGCAGTCTCGGAGACCATCATCTCCGACCACTTCCAACCGCTACTCGCCGGAAAACTAAAGGATGCAGCTCCCGGAGGTGAAGCTGCATTCTCGACTTGGCCCGCAAATCCTCTTCTGACCCTTCCTACCCCAGACAATTTACTAGAAGTTGAAGTTGACGGCATTCCTGTTCGTGCGCTTATTGACACTGGGGCGACAATATCGGGGATTAGCTCAAATCTACGCTCTCGCCTACATAAGGTCCTGACGCCTGCCCTATCTCATGTCCGACTAGCTGATGGTGGAACGCCCATAATAGCTGGAATGTGTACTGCTCGTGTTACGATTGCTGGCCGTACTGTTCCTGTTTTGTTTGCCGTATTAGAAAACTGCGCACATGACGTGATCTTAGGCCTTGACTTCTTAGCCGACCATTCAGCGCTCATCGACTGTGCCAGAGGATTCCTGAGTCTGGAGCTACCTAGTCTGCCGGTGGCCGATAACACTCATCCGACCCGCCTGTGTTCAACAACGCACATCCGTCTCCTGCCTCAGGCCATCACGTATGTTTCGTTGGCAGTCCCCGGCACTCTTGCTGATGGCGAGTATGTTATTACTCCAATGACTGACGTTCTGCTGACGCGAAATGTAACGCTGCCTCACTCAGTCGCCTCCATCACTGGCAGCAGACTGTCTCTACCTATCCTGAACTTCGGTTTTCATGCACAGGTATTACCGGAAGGAATCACGCTTGCGTCAGTGTGCCCCTTACACGACCACGAAGTCTCAACTTTGGCCACCACTACCCCTGACTGTGACTTTACTCATACAGCTGCCCCTGCGTCCACTGACAAGGTGATGACCATGATGAGCCCGGACCTCTCACAAGAGCAAGCCCATGATCTTCGCCGCCTGCTGCTTAATTACTCCGAAATTTTTGACTTCCCCGATCGTCCTTTGGGACGAATGACGGCCGTAAAGCACCGTATCGACACTGGTGACTCTAGTCCCATTCACCGACGACCATACCGCGTGTCGCATGCCGAGCGCGCCGTCATCCAAAGCGAAGTCGATAAAATGTTGAAAAAGGACATAATTGAACCATCCTGCAGACCATGGGCCTCACCGGTGGTGTTAGTGAACAAAAAAGATGGCACTTGGCGCTTTTGCGTCGACTACCACCACCTGAACAAAATCACCAAGAAGGATGTATATCCCCTGCCCCGCATCGATGATGCCCTTGACTGCCTCCATGGTGCCCAATACTTTTCTTCCATTGACCTCCGTTCCGGTTATTGGCAGATTTCTGTAGATGACTTGGACAAGGAAAAAACCGCTTTTGTCACCCCTGATGGCCTATACCAGTTCAAGGTAATGCCTTTCGGTTTATGCAATGCGCCTGCAACATTCGAACGAATGATGGACTCTCTTCTTCGAGGATTCAAATGGTCTACCTGTTTATGCTACCTGGACGACGTTATAGTCTTTTCGCCCTCCTTTGCTTCCCATCTTACCCACCTGTCTGATATACTCGCGCTTTTCCGCCAAGCAGGTCTTCAGTTAAACTCTGGCAAATGTCACTTCGGCCAGCGCCGCATAAACATTCTCGGGCATCTTGTTGACGCCCAAGGTGTTCAGCCTGACCCTGATAAAATCAAAGCCGGGAAGCAGTTTCCTGTGCCTCGCTCTACGGCCGACGTTCGCAGCTTTGTTGGCCTTTGTTCCTACTTCCGTAGGTTCATAAAAGGCTTTGCCAACATCGCGAAACCTCTCACTGATCTACTGAAGAAGGACGCCACGTTTTCGTGGGCCATTGAGCAAGCTGAGGCATTCGACGCATTAATCTCCCGGCTGACATCTGCCCCGGTGTTAGCCCACTTTGACGTCACCGCTCCCACCGAGGTTCGCACTGACGCCAGTGGGCATGGCATTGGAGCCATTCTCAGCCAAAGACAAGCCGGATGCGATCGCGTCATTGGATACGCGAGTCGCCTTCTTTCCCCGTCTGAACGCAATTACTCCATCACTGAGAGAGAATGCCTTGCTCTAGTATGGGCCGTGGCTAAGTTTCGTCCCTACTTGTATGGCCGCAACTTCTCAGTAATTACTGACCATCACGCTCTGTGCTGGTTGTCTTCGCTCAAAGACCCAACGGGACGCCTGGGTCGCTGGGCTTTGCGCCTTCAGGAGTTCTCCTATACTGTCATATACAAGTCCGGCCGCCTGCATCAAGATGCTGACTGCTTATCGCGGTACCCCGTAGATCCGCCTGACCCAGCTCCGGCTGCGCCCGCCATCATGTCTCTTTCGACCCTCACCAACATCGGCGGCGAACAACGACGGGATCCTCGTCTGCGCTCCCTTATCGAGAGCCTTATTTCTGCGCCTTCGACGCCTTCAGTTCGCATGTTCGAACTGAAAGACGGAATTCTGTATCGTCGGAACCTTCGCCCTGACGGCCCTGAATTATTACTTGCCATTCCTGAGCACCTTCGTCTGGACGTTCTCCAACAACTTCATGACCTCCCAACTGCTGGCCACCTCGGTGTTTCCCGCACCTACGATCGCATCAGACGCCGCTTCTTCTGGCCCGGCCTTTACCGATCTGTCCGGCAGTATGTGCGCTCCTGCGACCTCTGCCAGCGGCGGAAAACTCCCAATTCTCCTCCAGCTGGGCTTCTTCAACCATTGGACATACCAAGTGAACCATTCTTCCGCGTTGGGTTAGACTTGCTCGGTCCATTTCCCCAGTCCACATCCGGCAATAAATGGATAGCCGTCGCCACCGACTATGCCACGCGTTATGCAATAACACGGGCCCTTCCTACGAGCTGCGCTACTGACGTTGCCGATTTTCTGCTTCGTGACATTATCCTTCTTCACGGGGCCCCTCGACAGCTCCTTACCGATCGTGGCCGCTCCTTTCTGTCGCAAGTTATTGCCGATATTCTTCGCTCCTGCAGCACCCATCACAAGATCACCACCGCCTACCATCCTCAAACTAATGGCCTGACCGAACGACTTAACCGAACAATTACCGACATGCTGTCCATGTACGTCTCCGCAGACCACCGCGACTGGGACGTGGCTTTGCCCTACATTACTTTTGCGTACAATTCGTCGCGTCATGACACTGCTGGCTATTCCCCTTTCTATCTGCTCTTCGGCCGCGAACCAGCATTGCCACTGGACACATTATTGCCATCTACTGTACACACATCCGACTATGCCCGCACCGCCATAGCTCGCGCTGATCACGCCCGCCAAGTTGCTCGTATCCGCCTCTCCTCATCTCAACAGTCTCAGAAAACACATTATGACAGCCGGCACCAAGATCGCCACTTTGCACCGGGATCACTAGTACTTCTCTGGTCCCCCTCACGCCGTGTGGGACTTTGCGAAAAACTCTTGTCCGGTATTCTGGGCCTTATCGTGTAATCCGTGAGGTTACCCCCGTAACATACGAAATCGCCCCAGTTAAACTTGACACGTCGCGCCACATCCTTACGGACGTCGTGCATGTCTCCCGTCTCAAGCCCTATCGCCCAACTTCCGCACCAGGCTCATGAGCACCGAGACGGTGCTTCTACCGGCGGGGGTTATGTCACGGGTTGGGCATGTGCCCTCTGAAAGGAATATGGACACCGAGGGATTGGGCCCAGCCCGGACAGCTGGTGCGGTGGACGGTTCACCGACGAGGAGGAAGAGGACGAACGATCTCGCTCTCTGGCTGCACCCACTTGAGACTGTGTGCTACTGTGTCCCCCACCGTGTGGCATATTTAATTACCCCTGCAATATACCATTTTCCCCGTAACAATATCATGTGTGGTCCCACCGTCTAATCTGCCTTAACTGACTCGCTAATTCCTGTAATCGAAATTATTCAACACACCAGTCCAACTAATTCACATTAGCTCATTCACTCACTTAACTAATACACCCCAGTCGACCCGCTAACCGGCTCTTAGAGCAGTAACCAAATTACACAATGGCACTGTATACAAGAAGAAGTGACGGTAATTTTGAGAAGAACGAGTGTTTGTGTCTCAGTGCTGTTTGTATATAACTGCCCATTCAAACTAAGATAAGTGGAATATAGAGAATTATTGTTGATGGTGTCCCCGAAGACCTTCACAAGCGCACATGGACGCATGTGATTTAACAACACATTAAAAACCTTACACGATTTTAAATACGATGGAGATAGAAACCATGAAGAATATTCCATGATATGTTGCCTCGGAATATGCGTTCTAACTTAGGTTATGCTAAATGTAAAAGGTAAAGTACTTAACTTAAACTGATAGTATATACGGACACCTTTACATTAAATTGAGGGCCATAGTAAGAAGAGAACATGATGGGCCTTGGGAACTGCAGACAATGCAAAATATTTCATGGTTCTGTCTGGCGAGTGGCAAAGGTAGGATACCGAAATAAAAAAAGTAGAAATCATATTTTTGAGGCCCCGGAACCGGTTTCGGAACGGTTCCTCTAAATCGTTCCGGTTCGGGTTCAGTTCCAAAATGGCGGAAAGAATACTGTACTGGTTCAGTTGCGGTTTCGGGCGAAATTCTGGTTTGGTTCCGGTTTTCGGTTCGGTTTCATTACCGGTTCGACACCCTGGCTTATTGGCATGCAGAATCTCATGCACATCGTCAAGATTATTCAGAAGGCCTCTGCAGTTCCACTGAACAATATTTTCTCTTCCCATTAATATGTGTTCAGAGCTACCGGAGTGTGACTATTTATGTAGGGTCTTTCGGGGCTTGCACTCTTGGAAGGGGTTGTTTTACCTTCTATACTGACGTGGATGTCGCATCTCGTTCCTTTCATTGCGATGAAAGCTTGAAGGGCTCGACGTCCATGTCATAATCTGAAGGCAAGGGGGTGCCCAGCGGACTGGGCCCCCTTGACGTCGTACCCTCTCGGGAGTTCTTTGCCTCCGCTGACAGTGCCGAAGGCGTGGGGAGCACCACAGATGGCACAGGCAGTGAGGTGGTGGAGAGGGTCGCTGCGACTGCCTCCATCTCCACCGTGCCCTTGCGTGTGCGTTGGGCTGGTGGAGAGGAAGCAGTGGTTGCAGCGGCATCCCCATCCCCAACAGGGGTTGTTGCCACCACAGCCGCTGCTGTGTGAGCGAGCAGTGCAGAGGCTGGTAGGGCTGCCCGGTGCAACCCTGGGGGGGGGGCTGGAGCGGGACCAAGTCCGACTCGCGGTACTGGGTCCCCGCCGAAACCAGACGTCGCTCCACCCCCCGGCGAGCAGCGCCGGCGTAAATCCCCAGGGGGAAAGAGGCGAACCTCTTTCGCGCCTCTGGGAAGGGGATGTTCTCAGCGACCTTGATGTTTATTATGTCCTTTTCTAGCTAGAACCTCTCGCATTTTCTGGAGTACGCCACGTGTGGGCCCTCACAGTTAATGCAGAGGAGTTGTTGGGAACTACAATTATCTTAGGGATGGTCATGTTGGGTGTACTTGGCACAGGTTATTTGGCCCCGAGTTAGTACCATGCCCGAACCGCTGGCACTTGAAACAGCGCCGCGGGTTCGGGATGTACGCTCGGACGGAGCTCCGGATGAAACCAGCATTGATGTGGTCTAGAAGGAGAGAACGATCAAATATGAGGATGATATGTTTTGTGGGTATTACGTTATCGTCTCTTGTTATGGTTATGCGCCTGACAGCCGTCACACCTTGACGTTTCAGGCCTTCCAGAAGATCGGCCTCTGTCTCGTTTGCTAGATCTGGCTCCGAGATCACGCCCTGGGAGCTGTTGAGGCTGCGGTGGGGCGTGACCTTGACTTCGAGATCGGCAATTCGTGTCTGCTTCAGGAGTTTCGTGGACTGCTGTTGATTGTGTACCTCTACCAAGATCTCTACAATATCTGCTTAGGCGAAGTTGTGACCCCAGATCCCAACCTAGAGGCAGAAATAATTAGAAGGATCAGAATGGGGTGGGGTGCATATGGCAGACATTCTCAGATAATGAATAGCAGCCTACCATTGTCGCTGAAGAAGAAAGGGATGACAGCTGCATCTTACCGGTACTCACCTACGGGGCAGAAACCTGGAGGCTCACTTAGAGGGTTCAACTTAAATTGAGAACGACTCAGCGTGCAATGGAGCGGAAAATGATAGGTGTAACATTAAGGGACAAAAAGAGAGCGGACTGGGCCAGGGAACAAACACGTGTTCAGGACATATTAGTAGAGATTAAGAAAACGAAATGGACGTGGGCAGGGCATGTAATGCGAAGGCAAGATAACCACTGGTCAATAAGGGTAACAGAGTGGATCCCTAGAGGAGGCAAGCGTTGCAGTGGGCGGCAGAAAGTTAGATGGGCAGATGGGATCAAGACGTTTGCGCGAATTGGTCACAGATCGGCCAGGACCGAGGTAATTGGAGAATAATGGCAGATGCCTTTGCCTTGCAGTGGGCGTAGATAGGCTGATGATGATGATAATGATGACGATGATGACCAAGATCTCGCCGGTTCTTTGCCGGTTCTTTGCCTTGCTGTAAGATTCTTCTCTAATACGTTCTAAGAACTTCGAAATGAGGAACACGGACTGTGAAGCAATAGGCCTTGTTGCTTCAAGAGATTCAATTACCAAGAAATGTGGGTCGTCAGGTTTTGTGGTTGTCATGGTCGGAAGGGGTACATAGGATACTTCGGTGCGCCCCTTTTAGGGGGCCGATGATTGGGTTTGGGAAATTTAGGAAAAACCATACAGCATGTATAAAAGCAGGTGACGGGGGTACTTCCTTCGCTCGGGTTATTCTCATAGCGAGAGAGGTCCCGGAGCTCCCTGCCTGGTAAACAGACAGGGAGCCCATCCGCCGCAGCTTGACCTGGGCTCCGACGGCCACCGTTTGTGGTTTCTGCCCTTCACCTTAAAACTCGTAGCCACGGTAGATTAGAGCTAGAGTATGGGGGCTCGGGGTCCGCGGTATCGCCACTACCGTCACCAACATTGCTCAAGGTGCCCCGTGCGGGGAGCACACTGTTGCGAATACGTTGTCGCACAATATGAACCTCTACGATCTGTTGTCGCTAAGGGAGCCATAAGAAAACCATGTTTATCTGATATTTATGACGACAGTGTCGAAATATAATAGTTCCCAAACTTACTCTGTGAACAAGATAATTTTCTACTCACGGCTTTCAATATCTTAAGCAGTAAGGGTTAAGCGAGACAGAACTGGACCTATCAGTGTCGAAGGCCATTTAGGAAGCCGTTAAAATTTGCGTACATTTTATACCTCCTCTAATAGCTTCCGATAAGCAACAAGCTGTATTATAAAATAATTCAAATAATCAAATTCCACCCCTAAGTCAATCACTGGGTATCGGGTTAATGAGCTTACATGTGCACATAGAGAAGCCGCGAACGCTAGCTGTTCAGCGTCCCAGCCTCGTCTGCAAATTTTACGCGTGCGCAAACAAAGCAATGTGAAGGATTCCGTAGGTCTTTCTTGTTCTGTTTTTTTTTGCAGCCTCCGTACACGTGGTTGGTGATTAGCTACAATTAACTCAATTGACCCATGAATGCGAACAATTTCAAAAGATTCAGCCAATCATGGGTCCTGCTAAAGGAGCCATCGAGGCAAAATGCATGTTTGCTAAATTACTTCGTTGTACAAATAACAATCATGGCAATTTTAAGGCAACTTCATATTTATAGTGCATAGTTTATTGATGAAGAGTAAAAGCTTCCCAGCCTTTTTGCATTGTTATTTTATGACGTCACAGATTCTTGTTAAAAATTATAAAAACTACTCATATATGCCACCGTCTTAAAAACGACCGCGCGATGGTAGCACGGCATCTAGTTCTGTTTATTTATTTAGTTACACTACTAACCCCAATGGAGAGTGTTTTAGCAGAGTCGTAATAGATAGAATACGTATGTACAAGTTTGGGTTAGGAAGCATCCAAACAACATCAGAGTCCTTCAGTTCCAACAATACATCGATCGCCCGAGTACTGGCTCGGGTGATCGAGGAACACGAGAAACATGGATAGAATGAAAGATTTCAGATTGTCTCATAAAGTAGACATGCACAGTTATCTACAAACCAATAACACAAAATGGAAACACAAATACAAATAAAGAAAGCACATTCGAATTTTAATATGGGTTTAAATTTTTTCATGTCCTCATCTGCAACCCCGTGCGCATCTACATCATTCCAGTCAATTATAGACCGAGGAATGAAGGAGTATATAAATACCACGTTTCGGATGTTAAATGGTACTAGACTGAAACGGTGTCGTTGCCTTCAAGCGTACCCTGAGGAAAACTGAACATTATCAGATGTTCTGCAGCGCAACCGCCTTTTAACCCCTTTGAACGTGAAAAGCAAGCGACAATTACGATTTCGGAGAATTTTTTTACCTGCCCTTGCAACTAACTCAGGTACCGATGTTATTCCATACCACTTGAAGATAACCTTACCTCCTTATATTTTACCCTTTCTACTTTGCGAAGATTAACAGCGGTGCAGAGATCCCAGATAATACTTGAATAGTCCAGAATTGTTAGAATAAGGCTTTTGTATGCCAGCAGTTTAGTGAAACTTGAAGCACTTCGTAACAACCGTTTTATAGAGTAAAGTTTAAACAGGCCTTTGTGGATATATGATCGATATTTGTGTCCCAATGGAGGTCCTCGGTTATAATAAGACCGAGGTATTTGTACTCTTTCACCCTAGTGTAATGTATTACGATAGGCGGTGGAGTGAAAAGAAAAACGGTGCTTTTTGTTAGTAGCCGACCTAATGGCATTTTTATAATTGACGGATATCCGCCAGATATTGAACCGTGGCCTTATTTCATCTAGTTCAGTGTTTATTTTCACATTGATCGTTGCGGGGCTTGATTACTGGGGTATACAACAACGTTTTCTGCATACAGTCTCATAGTGGACCAGATTTTACGAGAAATCCACAAGGTGGAATAAGTTTCTTTCAAGGAAAGTTTGACAGACACCTGAATGCAACCAAACGGCTACAAAGGATGACTGCAAAGATTGCTCAGAAACTTCGCAGTTGAAGAAAAATTTGTCCTGGTCAAGCATTCCAACCCTGCACCACCGCTTAACCGGAGCAGTCGCTCTACCAGACCACTGAAGACACCGTATACAGGTCGCATTGAGACTTCTGACAACCTGTCACTAGTAAGGGCATGAAAGCCATAGCTGCGTGTGTGCGCCCCCGTCATCCTCTTTCCACTCCGAACCCGTGCAAACTCCTCACATGGCCACTTGGGTCTTGCAAGTCGGCTTGTGCATGAGTCGGCGCTTGATATGCATCTCCGTGGTCTGTTGTCCCCCATGTGGCTAGCTAAAAACTGCAGCGTTTCTTGTACATCGATAGGAACATTCATTATCTGGTCTCGGGTATCGTACTGACAGCAGCTGTGAAAGCGACGCCTTATTCACATAAAAGCCATGCAGATGACAGGGGCGCAACGGGTATACGTAGGTGAAGGCGGTCGCGTACTTGGACATGACACTGTTTAGTAGGGACTTCTTGCACGATCCGCGCAACATGAACTCCTTATCATTATAAGCCCTTTGCAGGACGTTTACGGCCAGAACCCGGAGCGCGGCATCCTTCCCGTCCGAATATATAACGTTTCTAAGTTCCGCACGTCTTTGACGAACTACAGCCTATCGCATACGTCGCCCTGACCCCTAAATCGCCGCTAAAAAATAGTTTTCGAAATTTGATTGGGCACCTTTGAATGCGTTGTCCTGCCTTGTGGCATGTTGAGGGCTCATTCTTGCGGAATTTCCAGTAATGTGTGGTCGTGCCTCCCCTTGACGGTTCAACCTTCGTGACGTTGTTTCCGCTTCCCGTTCCCGGTCAGTTCGTAATTCTCTGCGGCGACGGTGATTCTCCGTTCGGTGTTCGCGCCCTTGTTCGTAGAATCATCTCTTATTTCTTTTACTTTACGGAGTGAACGACTTGTGGGCGTCCAAACCTCGCAGGTTCCGAAGACCATGAACTATTCAACGATGGAAACACTTTGCGGCAACCGTTTGACCAGAACCCGAAGCGCCGCCTCCTTTTCGCCCGAATCTTTGGCGTTTCCGATTTTTATTACGTCGTTATAGAACTAGGGTGTATCGCAAAATACGAAACTGGCGCAGAAATATCGATCGATGAAATCCCGAATAAATCAAGTAAATTGCGCTGAATATGCTGGGGAAGCGCTTTTGTGTTGTTTTTTTGCGTTCATTGGAGCTACTGTGCGTGCCGATTCTCCCTTAATCGCCAATATTATTCCTCCCAGCGAATGACACGCATCCGTCCCAGAGAGAGAGAATGCTCTTTAATGTGATCTGGTGAGGTCAGCCCTGCTAGGGACAAGGCTTGCTACACCAGATGGGGGGTGACTACGTTGATGAGTGGTGCATATCAGACATCAGGGTTACAGTAGGAAGAAGACAAACATGAAGCGTTAAAAAATGAAAAAAATGACAAGAAAAACAAGAGATTGCTTCTAACAGAGTCCGGACAAAAAAAAATACAATTGAAAAGAAAATAGTTAATGGAAACGCTTAAACAAAATGAAAAGTAAACGACGGGAAAAAAAGTAACAACACCAACCCAAGAAAAATAAATAAATGAACGCCACAGTGCGAAAGGGAAGATATCGTGACACACTTGCTCTGTCTCTGATCTAGAGAGATTTGTCCAGTTCAGTCTCTCGTAGAAACTGGAGCAGTACTTTTGTACCTAAGGTACTGTCAGCACTATTGGCCCAAGGCCCAAGAAAATGAAAAAGTTCGAGGCTGCCTCCATGACGTACACGAGAGAGGGAGCTCGCTGCAGTTTTTCGCGCAGCAGCGTATCAAGAGCAGACGCAGAGCAAGTGATTTACAGTCTCGCGCACACCGCAAGTCCGGCACAGGGGGGAATCTTGCCAACCAATCCTAAACGTAAAACTCCGAGTAAACGCCACATTCAGGCGCAGTCGGTGCAGAACTCCTTCACACCGCTTGTTGAGGCCGCGTGGAAAACGGAAGTCACAATGCGGGTCAATAGCGTGCAGTGGCAGATACCTGCGGTGAGGATCCTGCCACTACGACCTTTGTGCAGCCCATCCACTTGCGAGGATAAGGGCGTTGCTGTCCTCTCGGGAGAAAGGAAGCTGGGTTGTGTTGCTCAGCAAGTGGCCTGCGCTGGCGGCTGCGTCGGATCTAATATTGCCTTGTATGTCCGAGTGACCAGGTACCCACTGAAGAGTGATTTTATGGCCTTCGCGCACTGCCATTGTGTGAATTTCGGCAATTTCACATACAAGCTTACTGCGGTTGTTGTTAAGCTTTCGGAGCGCTTGTAAGGCACTGCGCGAGTCGAGGAATATTACCCATTGCTGGGCATGATGGCCGCTGATGTAATGGAGTGCAGCCCTCACAGCTGCCAGCTCGGTAGCAGTCGAGGATGTTTCATGGCTAAGTTTTCTTTCGATAGTGCACCGGGCTGATGGGATCCACACGCCGATGGCGGATGAGCCCGGGCGAACCGAGCCATCCGCATAAACATGTGTGTAGCCTTTGTAAGTGCTGGAAATATACTCGAGTGTGAAGAACTTGAGCGCGGCCGCATGCATGGCAGACTTTTTGCTAATTCCGGGTATAGTCGTGCAAATTTTCCATGGTGCCAGTACCCACGGGGCTACTATCGACTTTCGATGATAGCAAGTGTCTTGCATACTGTGCGGAGAGGTCTGCCAAAGGATGCGTATGACACCGAGTCAAATGGCGCAAAGACGTTCGAAGCACCTCTTGGCGTTTTAGCACTGTGGCGCAAAAGCACCGAGCTTCGCAAAGGGTTCCAACCGTCGATGTGCATTTAGGTAGACCCAGGCAGGTGCGCATAGCTTTTGCCAGCACTGAGTCTATTACCTTCAGGCTTGTAGGCGATAGCTGATGTAGGGCCGGCAGGCTGTAACGCAAGAGGCCGACAAAAAGGGCTTTATATAGGCAAAAGAGTGAGGATACAGGGCAGCCCCACGAACTCCCACCGAGCATAAGCAGAATGCGCACAAAGCACAGAAGCCGCTCCTTCAGTCGCCGAATATGTGGGGCCCATGACATTGAGCGGTCAAACGTGACACCGAGAAACTTGTACGACTTGACATATGGTATTGGAGTGCCCTCTACGGTGAGCGTATAACGTGAAACATCGCGCCGCGTGAATGCTATCGCAGCACACTTCTCCGGGGAAAATATGAGACCGCAGCATCTGAGAGATTTTCTCATCTTCAGAATTGCCTTCTGGAGTGTGGCGCGAATGTTTCGACGGTTCCTGCCTGAAGCCCAGATACAGTGAAATGTTGCCACCTTTGGGCAGGACTGTTAGGAGGCGTATGAGACACATGCTAAAAAGCGTCGGGCTCAAGACGCCACCTTGAGGAACTCCTTGCGTGACGGGATGTTTGGCCGTTTCGCCATCACTAGTGGCCATGTAGACGTACCGGTCTTGCAAGTAGTCACATAGCCACTGGAACATGCGTCCTCGAAGCCCTATGCATGCCATCTCTCTTCGGATGGCTTCGTGCGCGACGCAGTCGAATGCCGCTTTGATGTCAAAGAAGACAGTAATAGTGATGTTTCCGGCTGATTTCTGCCGGGTAATATCTGACACCAAGGAGAGGATGTTGTCTACGCTGCTACGTTCTCTCCTGAACCCAGACATTTGCAATGGATAAATGTCTCGATTCTCCAGGTCCCAAACAATCCGTTCCAGCACCATCTTCTCCATTACCTTGCCAATACAACTTAGTAGTGCAATTGGCCGATAAGAGTCCATATCTGTTGCCGGTTTGCCTGGTTTGAGAATCGCCACGATCCGGGCAATCTTCCAGGAGGCCTCAAGACACCCGATCTGCCAGGACTGGTTGTAGAGGGACAGCAACTGCCGGAGAGCCTTGGTACCCAAGTGGCGTAAAGCTAAATACGTGATTCCATCAGCGCCAGGAGAGGAAGACAAGTTGAGATTTTCCAACGCCGTGGTAAGCTCTTCGATGGTGAAGGGTTCATCCATCAGCGTTGCGTTCGCGGTAGAGTAGCAGAACGGGGACACCTCCGAAATTACCACGTTGCTGACCGGAGTGGTGATTTTAGTGCAGAATTTCTCAGCAACGTTCACTTCACTGACGCCCTTCTGTAGAGCCACGGCTGAGAACGGGTGAAGTGGGTTTGGTGGAGTTCTCAAGGCGCGAAACGTTTGCCAGATACGCGTGAGTGGTTTGCGTGGATCCAGTCGAGAGCAGAACTGACTCCAGCGCTGTTTAGCGAGCTTGCGAATGTGTTTTTGGACGTGTTTCTGCGCCCGTCTAGCATGTCGAATATCATCCGGAGACGCCGTTTTTCGTGCTCGCCGCTCTGCTCTCCTCCGAATTGCACGAAGTCGCTCGTACTCGATGTCCACTGCTGATGCCTCCTGGGGGAGCAAACAGTGTCTTTCAGATGCAGCTCTCGCGCTCGAAACAGCGTCAACAAACTTCTCGAGCGTGTTAAGAGTGGTACTGCTGTCCTCCAAAAAATCTCTGAACTTCTGCCAATTTGTGCCGTGCACGGCGAGTTTTTGTGGACCTCCACAGATTCCCTTGATGATTGTATATGTGGGCAAATGGTCACTTCCAAAGCTTTCTACGTCAGCAAACCACGACGCAGATAACAGCAAGGATGTAGATAGCAAGATAGCAGCGTCACATCCAAGACACTCGATGTTTTTCCACGAACAAATGTGGCGCTACCCGTATTTAAGACGTGCAATCCCGCGTTGGTAGCGACGTTTAGAAGGCGGTTTCTTCGAGATGATGTGCTTCGGCTGCCCCAAGCCGGGTGATGCGCATTGAAGTCACCCGTCAGCACATGAGGTGATGGCGTGTTGGCAAGAATTGAATGCAGACGATTGGTGTCGAATCGCGCTCGAGGAGGTATGTAGCCGTTGATGACGGTCAATTTTACGGCCTTGTGATGCACCGTAGCCGCGACGTACTCATTAGAAGAGTCTTGGGGTACACTGTGGACAACAAATGAGAGGTCATTGCGAATTGCTAGTAGTACCCTGCTTCGGTTAATGTCGGTTGTGGACTCCAAGAGCGAATAGCCAGAAATTCTAACCTTGGAGCGCAGGTTAGATTCCGAAATGGCGATTATAGGGAAACGGTGCTTGCTGACGAATTGTCGGAGGTCAGATAATCGTGGGTGAAGTCCACAGGCATTCCACTGAAGTATGGTCGCCTGATTCCGGATATTTTGTAGGCGCAATGTCGTGCCGGTGCTCAATGCCAGTGTTGTATGAGGGGAGCAACCACATCGAGTAATGTTATGATCGCACGGACCACGGGAGACGTGAAAGGAGCCAGGAACGACCGCACAGCGTCTAGTAGCACTTGCCATGAAGAGCTTGAGGTATGAGTGGGCAGCTGTTGCTGCTGGCTCGCTTGGGCTCGGCGAGGACCTCTCCACGCCATTCTTGGTGGTGTTGAGGCCGGCGAAGCAGGATCTGAACTAGAGGCAGATGATGTGATTGCGGCTCCACTGGTGTCCGGTAGCTGAGATGGAAGCGATGGGAAATCGGAAAAGTCACCAACTGTAGCCACCTTAGGTGTTTGATTCTGTTTCTTCTCCAGGACCTTCTTGGTGCCATGGTGCGTGGAACTTTTGCTAGGAACGACAGCCGCCTTTGCTGCCTTGTAATCAACTTTGTTTAGGTTTTTGTACCTATATATGTTCTTCTCTTGACGGAGAGTCGGACAACAGGCGTAAGCAGCCTCATGCGTCTGTCGACAGTTGGGGCAGCGAAGTTCTTCAGCCTTGCAATCAGCGCGATCGTGATCACCTCCGCAGCGAGCGCAGCGGACTTTCCGGTTGCATGTTCCAGCGATGTGCCCGAACCTCTGGCATCGAGAACATTGTTTTGGTTTTTCAGTGTAGTCGTACACGGTGTACCGGGTATAGCCAAGGATCACATGCTGAGGCTTTGTGTCAGTGTTGAAGACGATGAGGATGGCTTGCGATGTCTTTCCCAGACGACGTGCTGTTTTCACGGGCGTTCTCTGAAGTAGGTTCTCTCTTATTTCAGCGTCGGAAATCTCCACTGGTACCCCTCTGATGACACCAGCGGCGCAGTTGTCCGGACGCGGCTCATAGGCCTCAACAGGGATGCCCATATTAGTGGTGATTTTCAACAGGCGTGCTGTAGCATCAACGTTTCTGGTGTCGACCGCCAGGAGGTTCAGCCTATAGTTCGGCCGCAGCTGCAACACGCCATCAGGGGCTACGAGTTCAAAGGAAGCCTTTAGCGATAGTGGATTGAAGCGTGTGATGATCTTGGCGGGATCCTTGGGTTTTAGAATCACAGTAAGGCCGTGTCTCGGCACGTTCACTCGGGTGTTGTCGTCCGCGGTTGACAAAGAACCTTTCGACGCTCGTCGACGTCGCTTGCCTTTCACGAGCTGAAATTTACCATCCCCGTCAGCTTCCATTGCTTCGCCTTCAGCGTATGAATAAATAATGGTTCCAGAAGTGTCGGAGCACAGTGACTCAGAGTCAATCATAGGATCTTCTTGGGTAATGGCATCTCGAACATCCTTGGGCGGTGTCTGCAACACGTTAGCTAAAGTCGGTGCGCCTACCGGTCACTGGGGGGAGTATCCCGTTGGGAGATCAGCCGTGGGCAAAACGCTCACTGAGCCAGGGGTAGTTACAGCAGGCATGACGTGAGCCGACACAGGCAGCACAGGGGGTGACAAGCCTGCTGGCGGCTGCAGGGAGTATCCAGCTGGGGCCACGGGTACGGCCGGTAGAGCGCCAGTAGTAGTTACAGGAGGCATGAGGGAGTATCCAACTGGGCCCGCTGGTACGGCCGGTAGAGGACCAGGAGTGGTTACAGGAGGCATGACGTGAGGCGACACAGGCAGAAGAGGTGGTGACAAGCCTGCTGGTGGAGGCAAGCAGTATCCTGCTGGGGCCGCAGGTATGGCGGGTAGGCCTAAGCCACCAGGTTCGGTCCCGTGTGGCCCGCTGACAAGCGGCGCAGGTGGCGGACCTGTCAGCCCCGGGGCGCCCGCGGGCAGCATATCCGGCGGCGAGAACTTTCTTGCCGGGCTAATGCAATCGCTGTTGAAACTACGAAAATAGCACGGAGAGCAGCGCAGTGAGCGAAGCACCACTTCACTTATGCAAGCTAAAGGGGCTGTGGCTGATAACTGCGCGAGCGCAATTATATACCGATTTGGTAACTTGGGAAAGATGCATCAGTGGTTGAGAGGGTAATAACGGTTGGGAAATGCGGATTGGCCGCGGCGAAAAGGAGCAGTGGACAAGCTCCGAATAAACCTGCTCCATCGGAATCAAAACTACATAAGCGGGGCTCACACGTATCCTGCTTCACAGTAAAAACGACTAATATCTCTAGGTGAGGCACGGAAAAACATTCGGGACGAAATGCGAAACCGCTTGCCCTCTTCACATCCACAGTAGCCTCGAACTGGACAGCCCTACTTAAATATGAATTGCTCTTTCTTCCAGTGCACTAACACTGAGGAATTTGTAGCTTATCAGCTCAAACGAGTGTACACCGACTTTCCGTGTTGCTTGTAAGGACTGTGGAAAACACCTGTTGTGTCCTAGATGTAATAGTGCTAACAGAAATAAGTATACACTCAGACTTTATTTATTTATTTATTAATAAACACAATACTGCAGACCACGTAAATGGTCCAAGCAGGATGGGCAGAATAAAAATTAAAGCCGTTCCACTCAACCTGAAAGCTGTCGTAAATGCAGAGCAGGGGTTCGCCATAACGGCCTGTGGCACCGTTATCCGCTTACTGCTACTACCCATCACACTCTTCACCTCCCTGTCTCACTTCTCTCTTGATGAATTGAACGGAGGTTTGTCCAAAGCAGTTGAAATTTCCCCACTTCGCAGTGCTCGCGCACCCCTGCCTGGAACAAACAGCGCGAGCGGTTCTCGCACGTGCCTGCACCTTACTGCGCAGTCCACAACGCATTGTTTTTGGTGGTCCCATCTCTCCGCGAGGGGGACTCGAGTAAATGCGTCGAATAGGGGTGGGTGTATTGCGTTAACGTTTTGTGTTTGGGGAGTTGGTGGTAGTGAATGCGTTGTATCAGCAGCTTCTTGACGTAGTTTGAATGAGTCAAGGATATAAGGCGTGTTCGTAGCCTCCCATTCTGTGTCGGCTCTGTGGCGCAGTGGGTAGAGCACCATGTACATTGCGTTCTGCCCGCAGGGTCGAGGGATCGAAACCAGGCGCCGGATAGTATTTTTTATATAGTGTAGTGGGAGGGCTGCGGACAACGATGGTGCGGACTACGACGGACGTCAACGCGGGTGACATCGTGAGTTACTGAAATGCTGTGCATTTAAAAGAATGTACACGCACATACAATGCAATACAAACAATGGGGTAACATCAACTCAAAATTCACTTGGAGACTACGAAATAAACAGGACATGGTGAAAACAAACAAAACAGGGTTTGCAATCTAAATAAAACTAGGAAATGAGGTAATCACGACAACTCTGAGAAGCGTCGCTAAAAACCCTAAGGTCAATAATTAAAAGTTGCTAAAATGATCGTGTAGGCTTTCGTGAAATTTCCACTAAAAATTCTTTCTGGCATTTTATTCCAGTCATCTACCGTGCGTGGAAAATATGAAAACCTAAAGGTATTTGTTCGGGCAAAGAATGGGGATAAACTATGGCTATGTGCGCGTCGTGTTTTCCTCCTGGCTAACGGGCTAATGAATGGAGTGGGTGATAATCCAGTCTTACAACTAATTCTTTCGCTCCTTGAAGTAAACAATTATTCTTCATGTTTATTTACACGTCTAGAAGCTACGGGTGGTGGTTTATTCGTTTTTCATGCAAAGAAAGTCTTGTGGTCATTTTGCAGCTCGCGTGTAGTGCAGCGGATTGCATTAGCTCAAACAGTGATTTGGCTTTGCTTGAAATTACGCGTTTAGCAGTGTACACACCTCCGGCACAAAATGTGAATGATTTTACTATAACGTGAGAGCTTTATGCAATCCGTTCCTGTGAATTTCATTCTTTGTTTTGTCAGCGATGTGAATCTTGGCACTTTTTCATTCTCGAGACTGATTGTGGGCGAATATTTTATTTTCCACGAATGAGCCATTCAACCTACCATTTCTGCATTCGCAAGGTAAGAGTACCTTGGTGGCAAATTTGTATCGTCATGTCTTGACCATGTGAACAGTAAATAGGCCCCATATCTGATGACACTGCCGGTTATCAAGCAAAACGTGTTTTGCACTTGTGTTTTCCTTCCAGAGGCCAACAGGCCGCATCTTTATGTGGCCATTTCGATTCAAATCTTATAGTTCAATATGATAAATGGCCCCTGACTATTGTCAACAAGGTATTTAGTGCGAAGCAGTGGAAATTAAATGTCCTAGTTTTTATTGCTGTGAAGTCGATTTAGTCCACGCCTCTGCACTGTTCCCCCTCGACACCGCCAACCCGTATTTCACAACTGTTATACCCCTCTCCACCACCGATGAGTGTTCCCAAATTTTCCCAATCGGCTCATAATTGAGCGAGCATTGTTTTCGACAACGCACTTTTTACTCGCTTTGGGACCGATGTATGTCGTCCGCTCGCAGGAATATTTGTGGCGATTTCAGGAGCATCGGCACGCGCAGTTCTGCGAATTAGCACAAGAACAACACAAATCCTGATTGAATTGCTTTTAAACGCTCTTTCGTCGAACGCCATTTCGGCGTCAGTTTCGAAGTGTGCGACACACTCTGGTTCCATAATGATTTAGATAAAGTCGGAAATGCTAATGATTCGGACAGAATGGAGGCGGCGCTTCAGGTTCGGTTCAAACAGCTGCCGCGAAATGCCTCCATCGTAGAATAGTTTATGGTCTGCGGAACCTGAGAGCTTGGGATGGGCGCGAGTCGTCCGCTCCCTGAAGTAAGAGAGATAAGAGAGCATTCTATAAACAAGCCCGCGAACGGCGAATGGACGATCACCATCGCTGCAGAGAATTACGAGCTGACCAAGAACCGGAAGCTGAGGCAAAGCGCCGAAGTTTGAACTGTTAAGGCGACGCTCAACGATACAACACCGACGACACCGCGAGAATGCGCCGTTACCACGCCGCCAGGCAAGACAACGCCTTCAAAGGTGTCCACTTAAACTTCTAACAAAATTTTTCCGATCGCGATTTTGGTGTCCGTTGCGGAGTGTGCGATAGACTCAGGTTCGAAAACGACGTCCGCAAAATCGGAAACGTCCAAGATTTGGACGGACCGAAGACCGCGCTGCGGGTTCTGGCCGCAAATGTCCCGCAAAGTGCTTCCAATGTTGACGACTTCATGGTGTGTGGAACGTGCAAGAAGCCCCTAATAGATAGTGCCGTGCCCAAGTACGCGACCAGCGTCAGCAACGTATACCTGCTGCGCCCGTCTCATCTCCCTCCCGGGAACGCGGTAGAGGAGCGCCTCAGCCCGCCTCGTTTGCCCTTTATGTGAATACGGCGCCTGTCTCACAGCGGTCGTCAGTACGGCATTCGAGGCCAGGTACCGAACGTTCCCATCGACGTGCAAGGAACCCTGCAGTACCTCTCTCGCCATATCTCGGACGTCCGTGCCGTGGAGGTGCATATCAAGCACCACTCATACACAAGCCGACTTGCACCACCAAAGTGGCCAAGTCAGGAGTTTGCACGGGTTTCAAGTCGAAAGAGAAGGGAGGGAGAGGGCATATACAGCTATAGTTTTCATTCCCTTACTGATCACATGTCCGTTATGCTGGCGGGAGGTTCAAACGAGAACGTCAAACGGTCCAATTCCACCTGTACAATTCCTGTGTGGTTGAGCTGATTGGGCTGGTGTGTTACACAAACTTAAGATGCCTAAGACGCGGTAAGGAACCAGACAGCTCTATGTTTGTCCTCTAGAGAAAAGCTGGTACTTTCAGCGTGCACTCAGCTAGGTGGCGTGCAAGTATGCGCAAAAGCCAATTACATGCAAACGTACTTTGTTTCATACACTCGGGGAACTGCATACAGCTTCGCAGATGATCTTTCTCCACGGAGTGGAAAAGTGCTAATTTTCTGCAGAGGGCTACCTTTCAATACGTGTGATAAAAGTACTTAGAAATACTTGAAGGACTTAATAAAAGGCAACAAATTTCGTGCTAGTAAAGAAATGAAGTATGCACACCCCTAGGAGAACAATTGAAATTCCGCAAGCTATGAAGAAAAAGACGCACTTTTGACGCGCTGTAAGAGCTCTTCGAATCCAGACTATCAGATCTTTAAATCTTCTTTAGAATTCCGAATCTTGTTTAGATCTTGTTTAGACAGGTCGCGGCGGCACCGCAACGATGAGGTCACGTAGTACATTCTTCCGTTTTCCGCAGATATGCCAGCTTTGCTTCTGCCGATCACCATCACATCAGCCAAATTCCCTGACCACGCCAATGGTGCCGGAAATAGACGAGCCCTTACGCTCCGCTGCTGCTGAATGGGCCTTCGAATAGGGACTCATATCCGGCGACTGTATACGGCGCTGACAGTGCAAATGAAAGCGTTTAAACACCACCAGGGGATTCAAGTACATACTACCCATCGTGGAATGTGCTAGTCTGCCGCAACTATGCGGTCGGAAAGCACATTCTTGCTTTTTTCGTAGGTGAGCAAACAAGAGGTGAGTAAGCTCCAGTGACCTGTTTTGCATGCGCTTCGCCGCCCACCGCTACCTTCTTTGGTGTTCCAAGTGCTTGCATTGTTAAGAGAATGGTTGTTGCTAAGTGGCGACATCGAAGCGAAATCTAGCCCTGGCTTCCCGAAGATTGAGAAACAACAAAGCGTGATCGCACTCAATATGCAAGATTCAAAAGAGAAACGACTTACTGACATTGAAAATAAACGAGATACCTTGTCATCACTATAAAGCAAGATTGCGTGTTACCAGGATCACCTCGCATCCGTGACCCAGACAATCCATACCTTCAAAGAAAGTTGACGCTTTCGAAAACCATAGCGGAATGCCCATTTTAATTGTTTATGGCGTGCAGGAAGGCAACGAGGAGACTACACAATTTCTTAAACCAGCTGCTAACAAGGACAATTTTTAAGACCTTCTCGAATTGCCGACGTTGCTATTGAAAACATTCATCGTCTCGGGAGGCCATCACCAAATAAAACTAGACCAATATTCCTCAAGCTTGTTGATCTGCGATAAATGCCGGTATAAGGAAGAATGCTCACAAACCTGGAGACACCACCATACCTATCGGACAAGATTTTCGCCAAAGTGTACGCTTTATCAGAAAAAAGCTCTTCGACAGAGCGAAACTTTATGATGGAAGAAAGGGAAAGGCCTCCCGTTCCTTCACCACGTTGTACATTTTCAAAAACGCTTGCGTTTTGGACGAATGACGGAGCAAAAGAGTTCTTTAAAAAAACGAACCAAGCGACTCGGCAACTGAAGGCCGGCCACGACGAGTATGCACGCGCATTTGACACCGTCGTAAGCGTTTTCCTAAATTAAGAACTTTCAGGCCTCACAAATAGCTTAGGACTTCGAACTCTGCCTCGCAGAAAAACGAAACGGCTTAGAATTTTAAATATAACGCACAAGCAGGGTTAATCAAACCTAGCAGCTCTAAATTACACGCGTGCATACCCACATATCACAATTCTGACGGAAATATGGCTGCACAAGGATATTACGGACGTCTTTGTATTTCCACGATGATATAAGATCTTCCCTAAAGAAGCACAGTCAACGGGTGGTGGGGTTGCGGTGCTCGTGAAGGAACGATTCCAAGCTGATGTACTGGAAGACATTGTACATCTAGAATCTGTTTGCCTGAAACGAACTTGCTGGTGGAAATTCTTTATTCTTTACGCTCTCCATAGGCTTCTGATGTCTCGCCTAATTACTCACAAAAGTGGCAAACTCATATGTCTCGACGTAAGCTGTGACGTGGCGACGAATAGATATTTATTCTAGAAAAGCCTGATGATGAATACAACTGGAACGTGCAGGTGGTGGTATCTTTCTCTTCTTCACTTCTTCCTTGCTTCTTCTCCCTGGTTTTCTACAACAGTCGTTGAAAAGGAATCGGCCATGGCGAAAAGGAACGCCGGAAGGGCACCGACTAAACGGCTTCACCGAAATCAAAACTTGGGCGCTTAACATATCTGGCATCGCAGTTGAGCGCAAAAAAACGAGGAGGTTGGGAGAAAGGAAGTAGAGGGAGGTGGCAGTCGTGCCAAGAAACCAAGGGTAAAGAAGGCGTACGCAAGAGAGGCGCGGTTTTAAATAACAGGAATGTGGTCCCTGCCACTGGTGTCACCAGGTGAAAGCAGAAACGTGTGCCCATGAGGAGGTGATTATTTTTTACGCGGGCGTGCTTCCGGTGGGGACCGCCTGGTACGATCACCAGATACTATTTTTTGGAAAACATTGCGGCCACTCTCAATTG
This sequence comes from Haemaphysalis longicornis, assembly GCF_048455015.1. Lineage (NCBI taxonomy): Eukaryota > Metazoa > Arthropoda > Arachnida > Ixodida > Ixodidae > Haemaphysalis > Haemaphysalis longicornis. The sequence continues at coordinate 88,687,115 of NW_027526233.1, forward strand.
GCGAGGCACCAAAGTTTCAATACGGAAATTTACTAAGTGTGAGATGTAAACTGAGCGGATATGAGAAATCAATGGGGGAGGGTTGGGTTTACCGTAAATCACGCACACCAAGGGTAAAATGGCAGGGGGAAAATTATTAGAGGGAAAGAAGGGCTACGACGGGGGGGGGGGGGGTGTGGAGCACGAAAAGTGCAGGAAACGCCGCCGGAATTTCCAGGGATGAAACATGTTCGAGTAGGGTCTCAAATAGCCCATCGTTTTGCATTAAGTTACACAGTGAAGACAATTTTGTGTGTTCAAGCAACAGGTGCCCATGAGGCGGATGTAGAAGGGAAATGCGATGCAATGTAACGGTAATTTAGGCCGGGTTCATAAATAGAAAGAAATCAATGGTTATATAGCTTAGACAGATATACAAAAAACAAGATGAAAAGTGCCATATGACGCTCTCGAAGAGCATTCACGGAAGATCATATGCGTTTTCATACATCAAGAATTAAAAAAAATTGGCCGCGTGTCTGCTCCTTTCGTTGCAAACGCCGTCAAAAGACGATGGTCTTTATGGGCTTTTGTCAAGTCAATGCCTCTCTTCGCTTTCCCGCTCACCTCTCATGTTGTTCCTCTTGCGTCGCGGTCCTCCCAAGGTAAAGACGCCAAAGGTTTGCTTAAATCATTTTAAGTTTCCCGCGTTTCACTGCTCCATACCGGGTGTCTCGATGCGAACGCTGCCGTACGGCGAAGACGCGCGGTTATTGAGGCGCCCTACTTCAACGTTTATAGAACCGTGTTTCCCTATTCCACTTGCGTTGCAAGCAGAACGTGATCCTATCTAGTGGAACCTGGCCTAAATTTTGCCGGTAGATTTCTTAAAATGGCGCCATAAGCGTTAGTGGCGCGGGCGACAGCAGGCGACGGCAGAGTGAATTCTTTTTCTGCAGTTGATGAAGTATTTAATTTCGCAAAAGTCAAGCATGTTTGATTTTTTTATAAAGGAACATGGCAAATATCACTTCTGTATTGATTTGTTGTCTCATATTTGCGTATTGTCTTGTTCTTCTTCAACAATGTTGACAAGTATGAACATTACGCCGGATATAGACGGGCAGATTTAGCTGTGGCTATTAAACACTATTGCGCAGGCATTGTTTTGCTTTGGTCGGGTGCCTGAATCGAGTCACAGACAGAGAGACGGACCGACCAAAATTTTTAGGTTTAAGTAGACCAAGAAAGGCTATCGTCTTTAAAAAAATAAAAGACAAAATAGAGAGTAAAAGGAAGGGGGAATGTAAAAAACGCGACACGGGGAGAAGTAATGGTGTAAAACTACAAGCTCGCAATTGTCCAATCCAACATGACCAAAATGGGTACATTGGTAAATTTTATTTACATTTCTACCGGTAGAACACGAGAACTACACACCTAAAGTGCACTTTACTTTTGAGACAATTTTGTTCGGCCTTACAAGCTCGAAGTGCGAATCTCATTTGAATTTATAGGTGCAGGGTTCAGCAACTATACAAAAAAAAAACAATAACATTTTTTTCTTTAGAACAAAGACACTCAGTTGCTCGCTGCATCAACATTTTCATATGCATGATGACTGGACAAAGAAGACAATCGGCCTGTGGTGTATTTTTGCTTCTTAAGACTTATAGGTGAGGCACGATTCACGCGCTTCACGGAGGTCATGTTTTCAAGATAGACTCAAGTATAATGGGTTTGAAATCGTGGAAGTGGTGGCCTAGATTATTTAAATGTTTAGAGAGAGGAAGGTGAAGTAGGTTCTTTATGTGCTGGGCTGCTGTTAATTCACAGAATAAATGGATTATCAATTTGACCAACGCACTGTCCGAGGCATATGCTGCGTTCAGGAAGGGGGGCAATGTTTTCGCTGTCCCAGTCAAAGTTTCCTTGTATCTGGAAAGGGAACGAAGACGGAGTGTTGCTGGTGACAGAGGCCCTAGTCATCAGAGGGCACAGTTTGCACCTAGGCTTATTGAAGTGTCTGCCGCTTGTGACCCTGGGGATGTTGACCTTAGTCGAGGTTACAATATTTTTAATGCTCCTCGCACGTCGGTAACCCACGCGGGGATATTTAGGAAAACACTTCCAAATCTGCCACTTTGAATAAAATGGTTGAGGCGTAATTTATGGTGCCGTTTACGTAATAGACGGGACGAAATAGGTTAGAAAAGATTCGAGTTGTGTTCAAGAATTTTGCCTGCATGTTATCAGGTCGCGGTAGCAGTGTTTTCTGGACTTCTTAATAGCATCGTTGATGACATACGGTGGATATGGTTGTCGCATGAGGTCATTACTTGGCGGTTGACAGAAGGAAAATAAGCCGGGTTGGGGAATATGCTTTTAAAACGCAGAGATTGACTGTATGGTATGCCGAGTGTACACTATTTTACGCAGCTACCTTAAAAACTCAAGTATTGATGTCAGTCGATTGGCTTGGTCTACAGTGTGGGCAAACTGTTGTTTTTCGATATGCTTAAGGAAACATAGAGATAGTTAATGGTAAATGTGGAACATGAATGGTAGAACAAAATGTTCTTGGGAGCTTTGTTGAAAGCGGCGACGATTTTCTTAATTTTCTTTTCCCCTTGAGATAAAATGACAAAACTACCTTCAATGAACCTTCTATAAAAATAGCGTCAATCTGTCTTCTGCATAATATTTCACTATAACTTTCCTTTCAAAACGTTTCCATAGTTTGGTCCAGGTTTTGTCTGATGATATACACGTATAGACAATCTTCAAAATTCCCGAGGGTGAGCGACCACGTTGGAAACACTGTGCGCCCACCGCCATGTTTGATTATAACGTCGCCGCGGCTTCACGTTGTAACGCATGTGGCAGCAGAACCATGGCTTTTAAGATAAAGGTATGTGCTCTGCCAATAATATGTCAGACGCTCCTGATAGAATTATTTTCCCTCTCGTGGGCTGGGAATCCAACCTGTCCGCAATGCCGACGCTGAAAGGGAAGTGCGGGAAAGACTTTTATGCGTGAATGACTGGCACCGCACACAGCTTGAAGAGGAGCAACTTTCACGATGAGCCGTATGTTCCGACAGCGTCGCTGCAGACGAACAGCAAGCAGCTAAGGTAAGGCGCAGTTTGTTTTGTACTACATGCCTATGGGTTAATTACTGCGTGCCTAGACTTGGTCGTCCTCCTCATATTGTTAGTGCGCTGGTATGTTTACATTGGTTT